>NW_024501459.1:8858165-10236214 GCF_017590055.1 Onychostruthus taczanowskii
CGTCCGGCCGCGGGGAGCCGCGGACCGACCGCGCACCCGCCGTGCGCTGCGAGGGGAGGCGGCGCTTCCAACCCCCGCCGGCTCCGGGGCGGCAGCGCTGAGCACCGGGCGCCGCACGGCCCGCGGGCGAGCCCCGAGGGGCTGCCCCTCCGAGACCGGCCAGCGGTGAGGGACAGGTGGGTGCCTCCCACCGGGAAACACACCCTCTGCAGCGAGCACTCGGAAAGAAGTGTGTCCTGCGAAAAGTCCGTGTTTATGGTGTTTTCTGAAATTTCTATCTGCAGTCACACACCGTGTTTTTGCTATAGGTTTAACGTTTTCTTACAGCGATGCACTTGCAGGGATTTGTAGATGCACAGATGTGCATATTTTACTATTTCAGTACATAAGCTGTGAATACTTAGAATTTGAAAGGGTGCTAGAGCAATCGTGATTATTACCATTTTATCATCCTGTTTCTTATGCAGTTTTAAACATCTAAATGCACATATATTATGCACTGCACTCGCAGTATTATCACAAGGCACAAGTCTCCTTTTTTCAGTGTTTAACTTGTTCTCAATCAAGCTTACTATGTATGAAATCTCTTTTATTCTGGTGTGGTGGATGCCTCGTGCCTCGTCTTCAGTGTATATTTTGCCACCCTCCATGAGAAAGGTTCAAATTTTGTTAGAAAATTGTTCACTAATGGTCTGGTTTTATAATTTTTTGTGTGGATAGGCTGTTAAAATAGACTATGCTGGTTTCAGTGCTAGCGGTGTTTTTATTTTGCAATAAATAAAGCCCCATTTGATGGAGCAGTACCTGGGTACTAGGGAAGAGCAGGTGATTTTTCTAGTTAAGAAATTGATAAAAATGGAAACATTTGTGTGGTTCAATTCCTGGATAAAATTCTGTTCAATCAGCTGTGTTGCTAGGTCTAAGTACGTAACTGACGCTTGTTTATTTCAATGGGAATTCAGTGCTTTGGGGTTGTTCAAGGGTTAGGCCCTTGACAGCTCTCATTTTTTTCTAAATTTTTTTAACCCATAGGTTTAAAATTCAAGTGAACCACTTGACATCTCTGTTCTGAGTCACTGTGTGTTAACCTAGTTTCTCCGTAGTATAAGATGTGTGTCTCTATTTGGATTCTTGTAGGATGTTTCAGTTATCAGTAGTGGAGAGAAAGATTAAGAAGTTGTATTTGTTTCAGCATTTCATGTATTGCCACATATTTCACTAATCTTTTTAATGTAAGAATTTCATTGTGATAGAAAGAATCTGTGAAAGGCTCTTTGCATAACTGTGCAGGCTGCCTACAGGTTCTTGGTGCGCTCCTGTATACCAGGAAGACTTTTTGGTGTGAAATCTACTTACATCTGAATACTAGCGACTGGTTTTAACATCTAGGAGTAGAACATTCCTGCAGCTGTTTGCAGTTATTTTAATCCATTACCCTGGGAAGAAGAAGAAGAAAAAGATCATAATTCTTATCTCCTCTACTTCCTGATTGGCCATTTAAAATCTTACATATTTAATTTCGGATGTACTTTTTGTTCTCAACAGTTTATTGAGGATCTGCAGGCTGTGCTTGATCTTGTAGTCCTTAGAAAAAGAAAGACAGGTATTTGAAGTTGATGAGAATTGATCAAAGAAAATGCACAGATGAATCTTGTACTCTACACTAGTATTACTATTAGATGTGCTTTGTGGTGTTTCAAGAATGCCACAGTCAGATATAGTCACTAACATGTCAGTTTTTCATGTGTCTAAAAGTTCTGACACGTTGCAAAAGGAGACCTGTGCTTCATCTTTGATCCAGGAACAGCTAGCATTTTCTTCTACCACTTCTGGTTTGGATGCTAATTAACTGTCACTTGCCATGGATGACAGCCATCTTTTTTTTCAGGAATTACTAATTTTCTAATATCAACTCAGAACAGAGTGGACTTGGATTCAGTTTTTTTCCAGTGTCATCTGCTGAGCAGGTTGTGACTGTAATTGCTCAATATACGCTTCAAGTCAACATTTTAGGGAGTGAATGAAATAAAACTGGGTAGCTGAGGATCAGTCACAGGAAGAAGGACAGGGAGAGAGGACCTGTGAGCTTTCTGAGATGAGAGCCGGGATAGTGATGCATAAACAGATTGTATTTTGTACTTGCATAATGAACAATCAGTGATCAGGGGGACTTTACACCACTGATTTTAGACATTTACAAAGGGACAGAATGCTGATGGATGGAACAGTTGGCGGTGTACTGAAGGTGAAGTACAATTCCTCTGCATTACAGTTAGGAGCAGTAGTTGCTCTTGCTAGTAGGTCATTGTGTTCCAGTATCCTGGTTGTGTCTCTTTTCTCCATGCAGTCCTGTGTTTGTGGCCTTCTGTTACAGTGCTTGGGATTTTTGTACTTCATTAACCAGCAGTACCTACTTAAGAACATCTTTGCTGAGGTTTTGTGGTTTGAATTTTATTCCTAATTTGTGTGGAAGAGAAGTGTTCAAGAGAAGTGCTGACACATGAGATGCAGGAACACCTTAGGACCTTAGGCTCTGCCTTGGTTAGAAAGTTGTTTCCTTCTCTGTAAAGGAATGTGAGGAATAACCTCCTGGAGAAAGAATTAATGAGTTTAAGCTGACTCAGCAGGCATTGGTCTTCTACTGACTACCAGTATCTGTGAGCACATAGTAGAAAGCCTGATCCACTCTGCTATGAATGGTTACCCAGCCCAGATTCACTTGATTCCAAACATTTTTACAAGGTAAGTTCTTATTTATGGGTTAGAGGTGGGAAGGAAGGTGGGTGGGAATTACTGTGTACATCTGAGACTGCGTCTATTTGGAGGTTTAAGACAGGTTGCAAAACAACTTCGATACTGCAGCCGCATTTTCCCTTTTGAATGTAGGTCCCCAAGTCATGACTTCTCAGAACTGTTACTTCTCTGCCATTTAATCTTTCAGGTGCCCAAGAGTTTTGCAGGTAAGATTGCTGTGAACCTATAATGCAGCTTCTAAGTGCCCCAGGGCATGCAGTTGTTGTTAGTGCTGACAGTAAGTCTTAAGTTGACCCCTTATATTCTGTCAGGCTACGTGAGCATCCTTATCCTGTTTTGTGTAGTTTTTGTGTATTGTGGGTTTCTTTTCTTTTTTCTTTTGGTTTTGAAAGCTTAGACATCTTTCTGTAAGAGATTGTTGGCATCTGAGAATACTGTGGTTAGACAATGAGTTTAGATTTGAGGAATGCCCTTTAGAAATGCCTCTTTTCTGGGATTTTCGTGATAACACATACCATGGCACTACCTGATTTTTTTTTAGATTCTTTTTTTTTCACCTTAACTTGGAATGTAACAAGAATTCTAAATATGAATTATTTTTGTGATGAAATTTCGCTGTTGTTTTTTTTTTTATTCCATCTTTCTAAAATGCGAACAGGAGGTATGTGCCTAAAATTGGCTAGGACAGAGTATTCAGAATCAGCACCCACTCATTTCTGTCTGAGTGAAGTATTGACCCACTTTGCATTTCAAGCATCCAATCCAACAAGTTCTTTTTGTGTGCTAATAATCTCAATGAACAATCCTGCTGCCTGTATCCATACATCTCATCTTCTGTACAAGAGTATCTCTTTAGCATCCAGTTGTGCTCTCATTTGGGCAACCTGACACTTAGTTTTTGTGAATTTGAAAGCTGGATCAGCACTCTTGAGAACAGATTGCAATAAATCTTCAAGAGCTCTGAGATAAATTTAGTGGATTGGAATTTTTTTATTTCTGGAAGTGCAGCTAAAAAGCATCCAGCAGGTACTTTGTTGTTATGCAAACCCAAGAACTGTAATTTCTTCGAGTTATAAAAAGCCGAATTAACTCTTCCCAAAGTAAACATGCCAAACTCCTGGTTACCTAAGATTTTTTTTCTCCAAGTAATGTGGGGTTAGAACTGTAATTTTTATTTCAAACAACATAAAGCCTTCGTAATACCACCCTTAGCTTTTTTTTTTTTTCTTTTCTTTCTTTAGCAGACATAATTACTGAAGGAAATACAATAGGAAACTGGTTTTTTTTTGGGTTTTTTTATCGGTGATGGTTTTTCTTACCCTGAATGAAATAGCATTATTGGTGTATATTATGCAATGGTGTCCATTATTTAAATAAAATAACTACGCTTTTCACTTAAACCTTAGCCTATTTGGTGATGAACACTATCTATAGTGCATCTTAAGACCAAATTAGTCCAAGTTTGGTGATGAATTTTTGAGTTTTGGACTGTCTTTTGAACTGTTGTCTGGGTTGGGAAGTTAATACTTGTTTTTAAATACACAAAGGTAGACACTGTCAACTTGAATGTCTAATTAACCAGTTCACAATTTCTCACAGTATAAAATTATGTTTCAAGCTGCAATATCTGCAGTTTGAATGATAGAGGTGAGCTTAAAGAATTGTTTTCTTTTGAGGTTGCTCAAAACCTCCAAATTTTGAGTATTTTGGTATTATACTTAATGGGTTAGGTTCTGTTACTAGTGTGAAAATGTCCGTATTATGGATTACAGAAATGTATTTAGTGAAGCATTTGATTTCAAGCAGCTAGATGGAGCCTTTGAAAGGCTGAGTTTTTCAGTGCTTATACATCACAAGGATCATTTTGGGCACTAACTGATTGGCCAGTGACATTGTTTCAGCCTGTCAGTTCCTGTTGCAGGGAAACCAGTATTAGTTTTTCAAATAATATGTGGAAACCAACAGTGATCTAGAAATGCTGCAGTCTTACACTGTAGGGGGTAGAGAATCACATTTAAGTTCTAATTTTTATTTTTGTTGATGACTGTTACAGTAAGGTGTTATTGTAGCCTTAATGTGCACTGAAGTAAAATACCTATTTAAGGTGAATATAAGTCAAAGGGAAAAATGGTGTAGGGGTGTCCTTTGCATTTTTGAGAATTCATCATATATTTTCATAGTTGACTTGGATAAAGTTACCTTTAAGGGAAAACAAATGAAATACCCTAATTAAAACTACAGATACACCCTTTTCCATTAACAAACAGTTCCATAAACAATGGCTTTATGCTTATTACTTAGCTTTTGTGGTGACCAACTGGATGAATGTCAGAAATTTGCCTGTGGTTGAGGAAGTCATAATTCTACTTTCCCATGTAATCTAAGATTAAGAAAAAAAAATGTTTCTGAATGAGGAAAATTACACTATTTTGCTACCTGATAGTTCATCTCTCAGCATTTAAAAGGAGTTGCATTTTTGTGATGTTTACTCCTCTGGGAATTTGTCTGAAGTTAGCTGAAGACTTTAAAAGCATATTGAAAAAAGACAATGAAAGAGATCATAGATACAGGTATGCACTTGTGTGGCTAAGAACATAGACAGTAATCACATAAACCTTCTTTCTATAATAGCAAAAACATTACTTGCTTGACATGGAAAAGCGGGCTCTCTTAATTGCTTTCTTAGTTGCTTTGAAATTCTTTGGCAACAGACACAGAAATAAATAAAAATCCAAGTAGTAGTTAAATTGGAAGAATTGTATCTAAAATACGGAATGATAAGCTGAAAGTACCATAATAGCATCCTTTTGTTATG
The DNA here is from genome assembly GCF_017590055.1 of Onychostruthus taczanowskii. NCBI lineage: Eukaryota > Metazoa > Chordata > Aves > Passeriformes > Passeridae > Onychostruthus > Onychostruthus taczanowskii. The sequence continues at coordinate 8,863,735 of NW_024501459.1, forward strand.
TTAACTTTTAATATTTTTAAACTCTGAAAATGACAATTACTTTGTTTCTTGAGTGGGGGAGCAGAAGGCATAAATATCTTGCATCAAAAAATACCTGGGAAAATGAGAAGTAGTTCTCACTTTAATTGTTCTCACCACTGTGTATCAGCAAAGCTTGGCTGCTCAGTGGTAAGATATAAAGCTAAAAGATATGATATTGAATTTTTTCTGGCAACCCATCTAATAATTAATCAGTCTGGATCAAAATAAGCCCATTACTACTGGTCTTATTTCTTTGTGTTTTATCACATTGTGAAGTATCTTCAAAGTTTCAGATTACATTAACAATATTGAAATAATTTCTTCAGCTGTTTGTTTTGTTTCTTTTGATTAGTCCAGTCTTTTTGGTACAACAGATCAATGTTAAATGGCAAACATAAAGTAAAATACTTTGATGGTTTTAACTTAGCCTGTAATTTTTTTCTAACATGTTCTTTGCTGTTACTTACCTATGCTTGTCCAAGTGAGCCAGATAGTATCCATACTCCAGAGTCAGCACAGTCTCAGCTTTCTGTGTATTTAGGATCTTCTGGGAGGAAATGGAGCAACAAGTACCTTAACCAGCATTTCTGGCACACATGATGTGCTACTTTACTGTTCTGGAGCAAGTGGGTTTCCTAGTTATCTGCTTTATCATGGACTAAAAAGAAACACCTAGACAAACACCTGTTATTAGTGTACCTTACTTTAAAAGTGTTACCTCGTAAATGGAAGCTAGAAACATAATATTTAAACTGAATTAGAAACATAATATTTAAGAGTATTTTAACATCATGTTCTTTTACATTTTGCCTCTTTATTTTGAATGTCTAATCAAGATTCTTTTCTTTTTTCCCCCAATATCTTTAATTTTCACTTCTTTTCACATCTTATTTGTCTTATTTATGCAAACACAGAAGTGGGGACTAATTTCTTGTTTTCAATTGTCTAATGATTATTTGGGATTTTTTCATACAGTGATTTTAAATATATTTTTTAAATTCTTGTGGTATTTTATTTTCTGGGAAAGCACATGTGTTTTTGTGTGAGTTTTATGAGTGAGGAAGATAGAGATACTTTTTTACCTCTGGACTACAAGAGGTGGCTGGAAGTATTTTTATGTTCACCAACTTTTGGAACAAATACTACCCAAACACTTTAATGTCTGTAATTAATTACTCAGACAAAAACAAGGTGTTATTTCCTGTATTGGGTACTATCCCCCTTGCACAGATGCACACTTCTCTTAAGAAATGCCGTATGAGCTATGAAGTATGACAGAAGGATAGTTTCTATGTTAAGAGTCTTTTCTACCTGAAACCATAAGATGTGGTTAAAAACCAGTAAAAGTAAGAGCATTTTCAAATACAGTTGTTAGGGAACCCTTGGGCTCCTGACTAAAGCAGTGGGCTGTCACACATTATTAAAGGTGATGAAAAGCAGCACACAGCTGATAGGAGAAACAAGGATTACAGATTTTCATCCCTGGACACATTTAAAGAGCATGATCCCTTGAAATGTGTACCTTTGCCTTTGCCAAGACAACCCAACATCCAAATCTGCTCTTAGTAGAGGGGGTAATATCCTTTAAAAAGGCTTGCAACAGACACATTTTTGACGGCCTTAGCTTTTATGTCAGGTCCCATATGTTGTGCTGTGTCAATTCTCCTTTGTCTACTCAGTTTCACTGAACACTTATTTTTAGTTCCATCTATAAACGTTCTGGCAGAATCATTTGGCTGTAGTTGTGTTGCCCCTCTGGTTTTGCTCTTCTGTTGATTTGGGCAGTTTTCTTCCCTTATTCACATGAAATCCAAGTATTGTCTTTGCCTTAAACATGGAGTTTCCAGTGAAACGCCTCAGATTTTGGCATATATATATATATAGCATATATAGCACTACATATCTTACAGTTATGAGAAATGCATATACAAAATGGAGAATGTATGTGCATTACCTGTGATAAATAGAAGCCACCTCTTAAAAGAAGTCTGTTAATACAAAGAGTAGAAACTTAATTGTGTACTTATGTGAAACATCCTTTCTCCTTCCTCCTTTTCCAGCTCCCTGCAATATTCAATAAATGAAATCACTCTATTCATAAATGATATTTCTCTATAGTGTCTGGTACAATATACTTACTATACAATAGCTCTTTTGTTGGCTTTTGTAGGAGCTGCTTTCTGGGGCAAGAATCACAAGAGTTTGGGTCTTTCAACTCTGTTGGAGCCTTTTTAATTGAATCCTTCCTCCTCTCATAGTTTGTTTTACTCCAGACACTCTGATGATTTAGTATTCAGGACTATGCGCTATGAGGCTGATATAATAGCCAGTTGTTGCACGTCCTGTTCATCTTCATTTCTGGCTGCACATTCATGCTGTCCTTGCTCCAGAACTGGTGGTTGTGTCATGTTACAGTTACCCAGTTTGGGAATATGAAATAGAAGAAAATGAAGTCTACAAAGCGAAAATTGTTCAGTAGGCTGAGCTCAGTGGGTCACCACGTAGTCTGATGAGGAATATGTCATTAACTTGGGAGAGAAAATGTAGGTGGCTTGAGGGTGAAGGGAGGGAGGGAAGGGCAACTGCTTTTCTTCAGTAGCAAGATGCTAGGTGGGCATGAGAGATCTGCAAAGCTTGTGTGCTTGTTAGCTTTGTATGGATCTTGTCTTTTAAAGGTGCAGCTCCCCATAGGCTTGGGGGAATGTCATGGAGCCCAGTTGATTCTGTGAAGGAGCAGAAGAGGGAATTGAATAATTAGAGAGGATGGCTGAACAAATTAGGAGGAAACAGACCATATGAATACACTGAGTGTGAGATTGAGAAAGGATAGGAAATGGGATGAAAAAGATTAATGCTATATTGCCAGCATGTTCTTTTTCTTCTCTATTTTATTTTTATTATCTTAGTCTGTACTGTCAAATGGTTACCTGGAATCTGTACTTTGCTTTTTTAAAGAAAGGTTCTAGTGGTGTTGGTTGCTAAGAGTATAACCAAAGAGCGAGAAAGACAGGGAAAATATAAATTATTATGTAAAGAGTATGTATGTTTTGCAGTGTCTGACTCGCACCTCTAGTACTTGATCTTGGATGTATTTCTTAGGCATGGATTTGCCAGAGAGTTAAAGGTGTCCTTAGCACCACTATTAATACTGGCTCCTGTGCCATGAACACCTTCATTAAGAAGGAGCTAGACTCCAATTTTACAGGCATTCTGCCTTTGCTGACATTTGTATGAATGGATGGTAAACGGATTGTGATTGTGAAATATTCCTCTGGTCAGCTATCTCTATCAAAGAAAGGAATTCTGAATGAACATATGTTCCACGTTCCTTTTGGTGCACTAGTGCAGGAAAGCTGCTCTGTGTTTTTGATAACAGAATTCATTCTAGAAGCCTAAATAAGTAGAACCTTATCTCTTCTTAAGTATCTCTCATGTCTTTCTTCTGGAGACTTGAGAGATAGTTCACAGAATCTGGAGACATGAGAGGTAGTTCATAGAACTGAAAATGAAGGGTAGTTTCAGCTGTGGGTGACTTTTGAAGAGAGCCTGTGGAAGCAATTATGCATAGGCCAGCTAGGAAGAGAAAAGGTTTATGATGCAGACTCTGTGATAGTTTTGTAGAGATGGAATTGGGGGCTTTTGTGTAATTAAGGATATTATTTCATTTGAAGGAGAAGAAAGAGAAATGAGATAATTTCCATGACTGAATGTACTGGGATTTCTCAGACTGAAATGAGTGTGCATGTGCGTGCTCTATGAAATGCATACAGACACTGAAACGTTGTGACAGGCCTGAGAATCCCATGTGTGCTGGACAGAGATCCCGTATAAATGTGGCAGGTGTTGTGTGTTCCTGTTCAGACACGTTGTGTTAATTGCATGTGTCCATTGCATGTATGACACGTTCAGTGCACCCAATGCAACCTGGGTGCTCATCCTCCTAAGGATTCTGAAGAGTCTTGTCCTTCCTAGGTAGGACAAAGCAGAGATGTCCAGGGAAATGCAAATGGAGAAGACCAAGGTTTGCAGATACAGAAATGCCTCTGGTATGCCATATGAACCGCCACCCGTAATTGTGCTGATGACATACTTTTGCATGACGTAGAAATACCAGTTAAAAAATTAAAAAAGGTGTTTCAGAGCTCCTCTTAAATGTGTCATGGTTCAGAATAATGTCATTAGATAGTAATGCCTGTAGTCTAATACAAAGTGTAAGACAGTGAAGCTATTTGGAGACAGAAGCTGGATGTAGACTTGCCAATAAAGAACAATGCAGAGAGATAAACACAAAAAGAAGACTAAATTGCTAGAGTAACAGATTTAATCTTGATTTCTTAGTCCCTGAAGGAGGAATACCTGAAAGAAAGAGACAGCAGGGGAGAAAAAGAAACTCAAGAGATTTTATTTTATTCTATGTTTCCCTGTGATAATGGAAAATAGATTAGAAAAATGAAGTTGGCCAGAATGAAGATCCACTTAACATTTAAATACTTTAAAAAAAGTTAACTAGTAAGGAGAGGTAATAAAATATATAGTAGTTAGGATACAAAAATTATAGTCAGTTATATGGCTACATTCCTTCTTTTGCTGATGCTGTCCTGCTGCATTATGATGTATTATTTTCTGTTTTGTGTTTCCCCTTCCTTTATCTTGTTTGTCTGCATAGAGCCTGCAAACCCCACTGGCTCCTACAGTCTTCACATGGTTTAGGAGTTTTAAGAGCAAGGCCCTGAGCTCATTATGGTCTTTCTGCTTTCTCTTCTTTCTTTGTGTTGCCTCAGTGCCTGGTAGTGCTATTAATCCCATTAATTGGTGCCACACAATCAAGAAAAAAATGATTTCTTCCTCCCTCTTCACTGCTTAGAGAAGTGTGGCAATTCAGAGCACTGACAAGTCTCCAGTCTGCAGCGCCGTCCGTGTGAGCACACTGTATTCCCGCAGGGAGCCCTGCTGCAGTTGGTGAGACCCTGATTTACAAGAGGAAGGCCTTCACTCATAACGGGCAGATGTAGTATAATGTTAAATAAAGAGCAATCAGGTCATCAGGAAGCTTTAATTGGGCAATCACTCAATTAATTGCTGGGTTGGGAAGTTACTTTGCAGTCTCAGAAACAAACAAAAATGTACACCAGTGACTCACAAACATTGTTTTCTAAATCAAAAAAACATTAGAAAATCAGATTAAGAATGCTTTGACTGATATTAAAAATAGCTCTACAGCTCCAAAACCCTATCATCATCTAAAATCACACAAATTTCAGCTTCTAGAAAGTAAGTGATTTTTAGTTGCCTAAGCCATTGTAGTCTTGATGGTAGAAGTGTCTGATGAGAAATGATGGGTCTGACTCCAGTTCTAGGTATAATTCCATTATCTGTCCTTAATAATTACTGTTGCTACCCACAGAAAATCTCCAGTTGTTACTACAGCAGTACCTTTTTAAATATCCACCTAAGGCTCTAGCTCTCTTGTAAAGTATAGACCTTTAGTCCTTTGTTTGAAAGCCTGAGCCAGAGGACAGCTCGTGGACGTTGCAGGTTATGTCCCTGCTAGGCTAGTGACATGGTGACTAAATCCATATGCCAGTTTATATGGAAGAGATAGTCAAAGTGCAAATGTCACTTTCAAAAAACATAGCAGTTCTGTGTATGTGTTAAAGTTACCTTGTTTGGGCTAGAAAGTGACTTTAATAAGTTGATCCATATGTTATAATTATTAGTACTCATATTTTTTATGTATTTAATTTTTTCTGCTACTTTTTCTTTCAGGATAAATATATTCATTAGCTTGTGTTTTTGGTACACAGAGAATGATATGAATTTTTTTTCTTATTTCATAATTATACTTTGCATTAATGGCTTTACTATTGCCATCATACGTGTAGCTTAGCTAATCTATAACTTACAGAGTGGAATGTGTATCCAGTTTATGTAAGCTAGTATTTATTTAGCTGTCCCCCTTATTTCAGACCTACTTTATTTGCGGACATGATAGAAGTGTCAGCCTTAAGCCTGTGCAACCAAAGCACTTGGCCTCAGAGGTCAAACAGTGGTGTCCGACATCCTCTCATTTCAGAGCCTTTTTTTGAAGCTTGGTACTGACACAACTCTCTATTTTCAACTGGTCTTTAGGGCTACTGTGAGTTCTTTCACATCACTTCCTTAGGTGAGGTTTTTTTAAGGACTTGGGTGTGCAAGTTAGTTCTAATGAAACAAATAATGGCATTAGACCTCTCTTCTGTTAAACATGTGTCTGGATGTAATTAATGATGTATCTACTGTATGTGGTCAGCAAAGTTTGATATTTTTCCTTATACTGTTCAACTCTATGTTCACTTCGGCTCATCAGTTGTCTTTTGCTAAAGAATTCTTTCTTGGGCATGATTGTAGAGCATCCTTCCTCTAAGGAGGAAGTGTCTTGTCTGGAGGAAGTTTTCCAGTGACTCTTTCTATGCAGAAGTTGTATGGGGATGTGTTCTTCCTCATGGTGCTTCGTAATGGGCAATACAGTTGTGGAAAGCAGGGAAAGAGATTGAGAAACTTTTGTCTCTTCTGATGGTGATCAGATCTCTCTCTGTTTTGTGACATTTAAATGCACTTGTGCACTGGTTAAGGCTTTTTTTTTTCTTTTTTTCTTTCTTTGTGACTTTGGGTGAAAGAACAGCATTCAAGTAACAGTTCAACAGTTCCACACAGGATGTTGTAATTATGTCTGGGCACAGGAAATTGATTTTTGGTTGTGGAAATAAGTTAATGGAGGACTGTCCTGATACACATGTTTAGATTGAATTTTTGACATTACACACTGCAGGATTAAAATAAAATGTAGTATCTCTTAAATGAACAAAGATAAATATTATTTATATTATAAATCAGTCAATATTTATTTTTTATTATTTAACATGGTTATTTAGATATTTACTAGAATATTATTCATGCATTTATAATCAAGTTTTGTAATATCTGTTGACTGGTGGCTTCTGCATGGCAAAATATTCTTGTATTCTTGCATTCATGCAATAAAAAGACCAATTATTTCCAGTTTCATTGTGAGTTTTGCAACTTGTTTTCCCAATAGCAAAGTTCAAGTGTGTTAATTAAGCAAAAACTTCATCTGTACTTAAGTGTACACTGGTTGAAATAACTTAATATAAAAGTGTTACTTGTAATAGTAAAAAGATTTTCCAGTTGCAATTAGAGAAGCACTGAGTATAAGCAATGTTGAACCAAACTGAACTTGACTAAGTGTTCTTAAAAGATTTGAGAACTTGCAGAGCCTGCAGTGGTGGTTGCCCTGACAAGATACTGCACGTCTTGTGTTACCTGTGACAGGCAAATCAGTGTGACCTTCCCTGTGGCGGGGGGATAGGATACAAGTAGTTTTAAGTGAATAAAGCAACTGCTTACATTACATTGTGAAATAGCCTCTTTGTCTTCTTAAAATGCTATGTAAAAAGTCCTTATTATTATATAAGGAGTTCCAGGCACAATTGCAGTATATAAATTCTGCAAATATTAAAAAAAACCTCTTTGTGTTTTCCTGTGGTTAAAATTAATTTCCAGATTTTTTCATGGCAATAAATTCTGACCTTTCCAGTTGAGAAATCTCTGTTGTATTGTTGCATATTAAACATTTAGATCTATTTAAAAAGCTGGTTACAACATCGGTATGAAGTCTTATGAGACCAAGTCAATCTCTCACAGGTAAATAACAGGAAATTAAGATGTGTATCTGAATAGATATTAATCTATTCAAAGTGTATGAATAAAACTTATATTGCATATTGCTTGTAGTTGTTTAGTTGCTGTACTAAAATAACATTTCCAAATGACAGGATTTTAGTGATTTCTAACAATCAGGGAGCATGTATTAACTTCTTTGACATTTGTTTAGTGAACGTTACTGGAGCAAACTTAGCGTTAATTTATGTAGGCAGCTAAAGTCAAGGTAATTAAATCTGTGTTAGAATTTCCCGACTCTGGTAACTCACATTCTCCATTATGTGTCTCTAATTGCTGGTAATTATTTGAAGTTCTGTGTGAATAGTTTAAAAATTCTTGGTCAAGATTAAAAAAAATATGAAAGCAATTTTTATCGTAATTTTAACGCATAGAAGTTACACAGAATATTTAACAACTTTGACTATACACACTGGGCAGTAAAATGTTTTAAAACATCATCTCTTTAAAACATCATCATAATCTCATATCTTTCTGTATAACTTGAATAAATCTAATGGTGTGGTAATGCAAAGTTACTGGAGGAGTGTTTGGGAGGAGAAAGAAAAGCACCTGGGAAGTGTGGTGGTTGCTGCACACATGTTTAAAATGTGTAGTATCAAAGTTTTCCATGGGATGCAAAATGAAAGGATTTCTATAAATCTTCAAAGCATTACTTTTATTTATTTTTTTTTTGTTGGCTTCTAGAAAGAAGGAAGGAAGTGTTTGTAATTCTGAAGTCCCAGAGCAGTGATCTAATTCATCAAATCATTTTAAGCATGCCCATGGCTTTGTAATTATTTACTTCTCAGGCATAAAGAATATCTAAGCTTAAGGACTTTGCTGAGTCAACTCCTCAATATATCAGTTGGTTTTTCATATTTGGCCTTCTCCTGATGACTGCTCATAAACCCTTGATAGCCCTTTCTATAGTGGTACTGTCCTGAGTCTGACTGGGTTTTCTTCACAGCAAGCCTGTACGTTGGTGTATTTCAGATTTGTGGCTGAAACAGTGTTGGTAGACCAGCCTTTTAGCTGTTGCTTAGCAGTGATTGCACAGGCTCAAGGCTTTCTCTGTTCTCTCTGCCCGCCAACAAGCAGGCCCAGGGTGGGGATGTGTTGGGAGGGGACACACCTGGAACAGCTGACCCAACCTGGGCGAAGAGATATTCCTTCCCATATATTTTCATGCTCACTAATTAAACCTGGGGAGTAAATACTCTGAAATATCTGTTACTTGCAGACTGGCAAGGCAGTGGAAGGTGGTGAGTGATTGCCTCTGTGTCACTTGTTTTTTTTCCTTCTCTCTTTCCTGTGGTTATTAAGCTGTCTTTATCTTGACCCGTTAATTTTTCTTGGTTTTGTTCTTTTCATTTTTTTTCCCATCCCACTGAGGGTGGGGATGAATAAGTGGCTGGTGTGTGCTTGGCTGCTGGTTGGGGTCAGCCTAGCAGAGGTAGCCACAAAAATACCTGCTACTTCAGTTTCTAGCATTACCCTTCCTCAAAAACATATCAGATAGGTTGAGGCTAAGTCAGTGAAGCTTAAACTGGAAATATGATGTGATTTTTTTTAACAGTAGCAGTAATGAGTCATTGCATATGGTGGAACAAATTATTTCAACTTAGACCTTGAAATTGAAAGGAGATTACTTCAGCTGATCAGAGAAAGATCAGCTCCAGCCTGTTGAGTTAGCTTTTAGGTAAGGCAGTGATATGCAGGCAATGTTGTTTTATGCCTGTAATTTAGATCCAGGTTGTAATAGTCTTTTCTAGTCTTTATCTATGAGTGTTTCTTTTGATGTAAATCCTACAGACCTTTCAGAAAACGAGCTGTTTTCATTTTCTTTGGCTGAACTGTGAAGTGCATGCCTTGGGGGCAGAATTTCAGTGGCTGATAGAGTGGATGGAAACTGAGGAAGGCTTCTGAATTACGCTTCAGGGAAACCTTTCAGTGTTTCTGCAATAACATGAACTACTCTCATTTAATAAATCCTTGCTGAGTTAAGATAATCATATGGTAGGCATAATTCCACAAGAGTGAGATTGTCATGCAGAGATACAGGATTGCAGAAAGAAGTATAAGCTATCATAGGAAATCTTTGTGATTTGAAAACTAAACTATGGGAGAAAACGTGATAACTGTTGCCATGATTGGCATCTCTGAGAGCATGTCTTTAACCTTTTCTTATTCTACAGAGAATTATTTAATGTTTTAGAATACCTAGTAGCAGTGAGTTCTCTCTTGACAGCATTCTTGGAATGTTTAAATGGGAGAAAGGAAATATTTCAATAAAGCCACAGACTGAAGGTGTTTGAAGCTATTTTGTGAACTCAGAAATGGTAAAATAGATTAGAGACAATGATATTTTAAATACTAAGATTAGGAGAGGAAAAAACCTCAAAGGATAAATAAGTGAAAAGATGCAGCAAGAGGTTCAGATAGATATTGCATGTTATAATGTGTGTGATGGAGTTTGATAAAGTGTCATGGACTTACTCAGTGAAACTTTGAGATTACCCACCAGACCCCATGCATTCCTAAGTAAGATCAATGATGCATATTTTGTCAAGTGTTACATGCATGAGTTGGAATTATTTCAAATAGAGCTAGTTCATCTGAGTCAGAGAGCTGATAATATGATCTGCAAAGAATTTAAAGTGGAATAAGTCTGCTGTTTCCATTCTGCTCTCCAGAGTCCCGCTAAAAAATGATTGGTAACATAGCCCCCAAAATTTGTCTTTTCTTATTGAATTGGTGCAGATATTTAGTAGATGAACACTTAAGAAAGACAGCTATTCAATGATGTTTGTTTCCAGACTTCCTCCTGTTACTCTCGTTCTGTGAAATGTTGCCTGTGCCGCTAGTCCCATACCTTAGATTTCCCCAGCAATGCTGCCTTTAGGGGAGTTTTGTTTGCACCAAAGCATCAGAGCCACCCTATCAGCTTTGTACTTTCATTTTACTTCTCCAAAGTAATTTCTCTGTGGATAGTGTTCCCATGCTGTGTACTACAGTCTTGTAATATTAAATTTAATTGCACAGCTGTCTGAAATGGTATCAGTGAGGTCTTGAAGAAAGAACGTGGTAATTGAAAATTTTTTAGTCAATTCCAGGTAAAAGTCTGAACATTTTCATGAGCAAGCTGAATAGGACTACTATTTGTTCTCAACTGTTATACTACTATGGTTAGTTTGAAGTAAATAGTATGGTACAGGCATATGAATTTTATTTATGTGGAAATTTGTGTCAGATTGAATAATTTATTTTACAGGGAGATGTGATGATCATTTAATGAACATAAAATATGTTGAAGTCCATTTGATTCATAGTTTATAATGGATTCTACTACTTTTAATTAAGAATTGCTCAAGAATATTTAAAGCCTGGCTATTTTCCAAAAGAAGGATGCTGTTATTTTTCATTTATTTCTGTAGAAAATAATACTTTTTGGTGGAAGCAGTCATTTAAGCAGTCATTTCTGCTCTCATTTAAGAATTTAAGACTTAATTTAGTCAATAAGAATAATGTTAAAATATACTTAAAAGGAATTATTTATTTTTGTTTCCTTGATTTGTTACTGCAGTAATCAGAATGGAATTCTAACAAAAAATGTCAGTTGTTAAAAAGTTTCTTAAACCTCTGTCCTCCCGCAAGTTTTCCCTCAATTTTTATCTTCTTTATTTACTTACAGCCTGTATGAAGGGGTTAGCAAGTCTAATTTTAGATGTCTAAGTGTCCAAGCTTCACTGTACCCAGTGCATGTATCTCCAATAAGTCAGTGAAGCCAGGAGAGCAATTCTTCCTATCCTAAGTGGACATACTCTGGCTGGTCAGCTGGGAGACATCTAGCCCCTCATGACTTCTTTATTGACAAAGTCACTACTGACATGACTGTGAAGACTTGCTGTATTTAATTGTACTTAAACTTCTAATTTAATCCATGAAAGAAAGAGTGTAACACAGCCAGAATCTGTGAATACTGTGCCATAGTCTATACAAGTCTGTTCAGTTGAAATGTGATTGTTGTGTAGTTACCATTACCAATTACAGGGCAAGATAGAATGTCTCTTAATTAACTTAATAACCTGATATGTACATTGAGACAGGGCTAATTAGGACTTTCTTGTAATTGGGCTTATGATTAATAGACTGTGAAGACTGTTTCATTTGTATTAAATGCCTGGAAAGTTACAAGGAAATAAAAATTTGAGCCTTCATTGAATAACTAATAGAGAACCTCAGGATAGCAAAATAGTGAAAGATATAAAGAATTCTTTATAAATTATTCTTTATAAATTCTGTATATTCTTTATAAATAATTAATATATTAAACTACTACTTTAGACCTGGTGTTTTTTTCAAGATCTTTTGCAGCCTCATTACATGTGCATGAATCTCTCTTGGAAGAGAGCTATCCACAAATGAACTTATACAAGTGTTTTTTTTAAACAGTCTTAGTAACATAGTTCAGTAAAACTAGTGAATGTAGGAGCATATAAAGATATCTTTACAAGGTATGAAGAAAGAAGAACTGGTTTGCACACTGCTAGGTAAAATCCATGAAGCAGTTAACTGAAAGAGCTTATATCACCTTCCTGTTCTTTCTCATTCTGCCTTTAGACAGGGCAGAGCCTAATTTGGGGCAGTAGAATTGGGAAGCAGTAGAAATGGATGTATTCATCTGAGTGCTCTAGTCTGTAGTAACCATGGAAGTTTCCTTTGGCCCCTTTTCTGTGCTCCAGTGTGTCCTCAGGGGTGCAGAGGGAATTCATTATTACTGACTTCTGATAAGCTTCTTCACTTCTTACACAGCTGGGAGGAAGAAACTGTGTGAGAGGAAGTCCACTGATAGAAAAGACAAAGGGACGTAGAGTGAAAGGAAAACACAGCAATAAAAAGGAGGTGGGAGGGGAGAGATTATAGGTAGTAAGCAGTTTGTTTGGCAGCATGGAGACCCAATCTGCTATGGCTTTTTATTTGTTGTTATAAGAACAACAGACTTGCCTTATTTGAATTGTAGAAAACTTAGAAATTTGAGCTAAAAATGTGAAAAGTATAACTAATATTTTTAAGAGACTTGCCTTTAGGTGTTTTGCACTTTTGTTTTTATGAATAGTTGAAACTTACCTGATGATTTGTTAATGAAAAAATGAATCTGAGTTTCAATGATCTTGTGGCATTTTTGTTCTGCTTTTAATGCAGAGGCGTCTTCAGTGAGACTAGTTGGTCTTTTCCCTTTTCTTTTTCTTGTGAAACCTTGCCTACTTAGCACATTGTGAGTCAGATCAGACTGCTGCTAACCAAAAAGGAATATTATTTTTGTACCTTGTATGCTTTAGTTTTTCTTATTTAATACATTCACTTTTGTCATCTTTTTTAAGAGACAGTTCAACCATGTGAAAGTATATTTAGAGCACCATGTAGTATGTTATTCTTGCTGTCTATTAAGATGTCACCTGAGCAACATATGAGGTCATTAAATAAGCTTTTGATAATTTAATCGGAAGTTTAAGTTAGTTTTCTAGAGAATGGTACTAGAATGAGAATACTCTTTAGTTGGCATTCCTCATCTGTAATATCTTTTCACCTCCACAGAAGTATGTGTTTTTACTTTAAAAATTAGGTGAGCACTCACTGTGTACAGTTGATGTTGGTGAAGCTTTGTGCTTGTTTCTTGTTGGGTAGCTTGGGTTTGGCTTTATTTTTATTTTTCTTGCTCCTCCAACCCTCCCACCTCCATGGCATAGCCAAGCAATTGAATGCACGCAGCTAGCATATTTCCATGTAGTAATTGCCAATTTGCTGGGGATGAAAAACGTCTCAAAGGAAACATGAGCTTGAAGAGGACAGGTGGAGAGCTGAGCAGCAGGAGTTGCATCCCTTGATGAAACTGGTAGAAACTGGATGAAACTGGTAGTTATGTCCCTTGGCAGAAACTGATAGAAGGACAAAGGCAGTGAGGGTCTTGGAGCTGTGATCCTATTTCTGGGATGTCTGTCTGTGTGAGGCAGAAGGATATGGAAGAGAGATAACACCTTCAGCATGTGAATTTACACAGAGTAGATGTCTGAAGCTATTGTTCTTGAAGTGGAGGTGTTCTCTGCACCTTGTCCAGAGTTCAGGAACTCCATGAAAAGTGGTAAATTGGAGACCACTTCCAAACCTTGCTTGAAGCAGCTTGAGAAGTAGTTTCCTAACTGTTTCTTTTCTCCCCTTTTGCAGTGGAATACTTGTAGTAAAGAGTTTTGTCTTCCTTAAATGGCAGATTTTATAACCTGAGTTGCCTTTGTGCTTGTTTTAAGTTGCATTTACTTTTAATGACATTTCTGAGAGTGCTTGAGGCAAATCAGTTGGAGGCTTATTACACAAATAAGTAGGTTTTTTCTCAGAACTTCACACTCTTCAGTTCCTGAGGATTTCAGCAATGTTATATTTATTTATTTTTTCACTTTAGGTGTACAGGATTGGTGCAACACATTTGTTATTCCAGATAAAAGTAGTGTCTATCTACGGTTCTTTAAAATTTTCTGACTGCTGTCTCAGAGTAGGACTGATTATTCTCTTGGACAGCAGAGATCTCTATGTCACTCAGGTCTTATTATCAATATAACAATAGGTACAAAAAGCAGTCCTTTTTAATAGAATCTAGTTTCACATCACCTTGATCTTTGGGTTTTTTGCTACATCTCAGAAGAGGTAAGGAATCTTGTAATTGGTTTTATTTTATTAGATGTATTTCTGTTACTTAAAGACCATTTCTTCCTGCTACAAGCAAATCAGTTACGGCAACAATCAAGTAGCATTTGTCTTACATTGATATGTAGGCATTCTAAAATTTCTCATTTTTCTGTATTACCTTTTTCAATACTATGTTAATATTACAATGTATTACTAATCTAAGTCAAAAATAATTTTCCAACCATGATTCTGAGAAATTATTTAAATACAAGTCAGCTGTAACAGATTGCCACTTTTCCTTTGGTAATAGAATCCTCTGCAGTGGAATTACTAGAGCTGTTGTGGTCTGTTACAAGCACTACATTACATCTTCCTATTGTCGCTAATTCTGCATTTTGGCTGGGAAAAGAATAAAGGTTTGCTCTTAGTGTTGCCAAGCAACTAAAACATGAATTACTGCAATTTCTGATTTTTTTCTTGTATGATGTATATTGGAGGGTTTCTCCTGCCTTAGTAAGAGGCCATCCAGATGAAGTTGCGCTCCATAGCTCCAACAATTCTAAGATTAGTAAGTAGCTTAATTTCTCCCTGTGGAGTTGCAGTTCAAAACCAGAGAAAGCCAGGGTTTTTCATTTCACTGTGGATAAGTATCAAAAATGACATCACAGAAGATTGTGTCTTAACAAGACATGTGGGCAGATTGGACATATTTTGTCCTTTTTGATGACAAAGAGAACTTGCTGTGCTTTAGTAATCCCCTGTGCAGTTATTCATGTTTGCTGCTATTTGGTATACTTCCTCTGATGTATCTTCTCCCAACACACTTAATTGATAGTAAAGCTAAGTAACTACTGACATTTGAAAAAAAAAATTATTACATGAAAGAGTGTGGAAAAGATGAAGTGGGGATAGAATTAAATGCATGTAAGTTGTGTTAAGTTACATATATATACATATATATATATGGGAATATATATATATATCTATTCCCCTGTACTTGGGAATAGGTATACTTGGGAACAGGTGAAGAGAGAATATATGCTCTGAATAACTTAGGTTAGTTGTTTTTGGGGTTTTTTTTTCTTTTTTTTTTTTTTTTTTTTGTTTATTTTAATTTTGTTCTTATTTTATTGTACACTCCTGTAATTTTTTACTTCTGTGAAGCTTTCTCATTTTGCAGCAGCAGCCACAGATCTCCTGTAGAACTAAATGGGTTTCAGGGTCACCTCACCTGCCCTGAGTCATTCATTTCCTCTCAGAGCACATGCACAGAGCAGAGTCACAGCTTCTTTCTGGATTCCTAATGTGTTTTATGCCTAGGAAGCCAGAAGGAACCCCAGCAGCAATAATGAAGAGTGTTTCTTTTTCTGCAGTCCTGCACAGCCAAGGTGCAGAACAGCAGTTGGATAGCACCAATGCATGGCATAGAAGATGCTTTCCTGTTGACAGTCTTTCCTTTATAAATGCTCATTTTCTTTTGGTAAATACAAGATTAATTTAGGTGCAATATCTCACTAATTTTTTGTTTTGGCTTAATTTTCTAAAGGAGTTGATGACCAAGCTGATAACGGAGACACCTGACCAACCAATCCCATTTTTAATTGATCATCTGCAGTCCAAGCAGGGAAACCGCGGTCAGCTTCAGAGAACATTGTCTGGCTCTGCTGCCCTTTGGGCAGAGAGTGAAACATCAGGTATGTTCTGTGTGCTGGAAAGGACTGGTCTTCAGTATAATCTTCCCACACTTGTGTCCATGATTTCCTGGATGCATATGTACCTACTGAACAGGTACTGCTTTATGGTTTGGAGCATGCAGAATAAATCCTGTTTATCCAGCAGATACTGCATTTAATATACATTGCTGTCTGTCAGCTTTGCCTAGGTATATATCATGTGAGTATGCATCAGAGTTACAGAATGGAAACAGTCCCAGGCTCAGTGAGAGAGGTTCCCTTGCTGTCCTCTTTCTTTGTTTTCTTTTTCCCTCCCATGGTGTATTTGTGCCTGAGATTAAACTCTAGTGAGATATTTTCTTTAATAATACATGTTTTTATATACCTATCATCCCAGCACTTAATGAGGAGCCACTATGCTACTTTATAAACTCCAGTGTGAATAATTTATGATTGTAAATCTTCAAAAGCATTAAAATAATATTCTGAAGTATTATCTGCTCTGATTGTAAAATAGAATACTTGGTTTTCATATTCTGGTACAAGCTACTATTACAATATTAGTTTTGTGTTTAAAAATTGGATGATGATCTGTTTCAGACTATAGAGCTTAAATAGTTGCTGGTAGCCAAAATATTAATTTACTGACAAATCAACCATTTATATCAAATGCACAGTTTTAACGTAGGTGGTAGAACATGTACATAACAGGGACATTAAATAGTTTTCCATAACAAAAAATAGACCTTTTTAATGAAAAACAGATTAATTTCTAAGCTTTGATATTTAAAAAGTGGAATAAATATAATAAATATAAAAGCAATCAGAAATAGGAGGAAAAAAAAGAGCTGTCTTTAATTTGGATTGCTATACCTTGGGGGTTTTTTGGTTAATTCTTTGTTAAGTCTTTGAGAAATTACCCTACAAATGTTACGATTATCTAATTTGATTCTTTTAACAGAAAATAAAGGAACAAGAAGAGATTTTAGAAATTATGATAAGCCTTGGCAGGTAAATGCAAAAAAGCCTAAAAAGTCAAAGAGCGACCTTGCTGTGTCCAACATTTCTCCACCATCACCGGAGTCCAAGTCATGTAAGAAAGCTTCACTACATTAATAATTTGTGCATACTTTCCAACCTGTAGTATGTTTTTCATTTGAATAAGGTTTAAAATGGAAAGCAAACTGTCAACAGAGGAAATGCCTATATATATATGTTAGAAGTGTTTGATTCTTGTCTTAATCTCACTTGAATTATAAATATTTTATAATGTCCTATGTTTTCATCTGTAGATATAAAAGAATTCTGGATAGATTGATTAAAAACCAGACTAATATCTGGGTGTCATGCACTGTTTTATGTTCGGATACTAATTATGGTTTGATATTTTAGTTTGTGTTGCCATTTTGCACGTGTAAAATCTGTTCTGTTGATATTGGTCCTAATAGATTTTTTTCTGTATGTCAGGCAATTCAAAACTATGAATTATGAACAGATACTGTTCAAGGTATGGGAGTAGTGTCAGCAGAACAGGTGTACTTTTCTGAGAGTTGCTGAAGGAATCTAAATGTAGACTGAAAGAAAAGGCAGAGTAGAAATAGAGCAGCTGAACAGACTATTGTCAACTACCTGCAAAAAATTAGTGAAAATGAAGACAACAGGCCGTAATGAAATATGCTTCCTGTGTACTGGCTATTGAAGAAATCTAATTTTTAAGCTTGATTCTTACTGTTGGGTTTTTTTCAGAAATAAATATATTTACAATATGCATACATATATAAATATAGTTAGACACCCAGGGAATTATACAAGAGTTTTCTCCAAAATAAATTGAAAAATTAGATTTTCTTCTATTAACTCTTGTAGATTTTTGATATTTTCATAACAGCCAAATCTTTATAATGCTGAGTGTGACCGGGTGTACCAGATGAGAACAGAGATATAGTATGGTGCAATAGAAAGTTTGTTGTCTTTCTTCTAAAAGCAAAATGGGAAAGTCTAGACTTAGGAGTCAAGGAAGATTGTCCAGTGACCTCACTAAGTCAAAATACTAGGCAGCAATGGGTAAAGTAAATAATGATAAATTTATACAATACTGTGCTTTTGAGTGATTAATAGTCTTGTATGATTATGAAACATTTTTTACTGAGAATAAATAACTGCAACAAGAAAAAATACTGGTAGCTGTTTCCCATTGTACAGGATTTTCTCAGGATTATTTTTTTCTAGAAACGGAGCATTTGTCTCTTTTTCTTCTTCATCAAGCATATTGCCTGCTTCAAAAACACTCAAATTTGATCATCAATTCCATTGTGCCTCTCAATGGGCACATGAATTTTTAAGTCTGCTCAAAAGAAGCATCTGTATTTTAATTTATTTTCAAGAAGAAATAGAGGCATTCCAATAAATGCTTATAGTCACTCAGTCTGTGTCTTATCTAACAGATTTGCTAGATAACAGCAATTTATGGTGATCCACTGTTACAAGCAGTGGCCAAAAGGTATTGTAAGCTGTTCTGTCATGGTACTGTGTTTCTTCCTTCTGCCCTGTGCTTGCTTTTCAGACTCTGTGGTATGCATCAAGCAACTTTGATGCCACCTCCTAAAGATCTCCAGTTCTCTGCCTTTATCCCACATGGTGGGGGGTGACATCAGGTCACTCCCCTCAAATATGTGCCTACTACAAATTTTGTGCTTGTTAGTCCTTAGATTGTCCCATTAGAGGGACAAAGAGGAGGCTGGGCATTCTAAACTACCAGGTCTCATGTCAAGCAAAGAAATATTTTATACATCCATAAAATAACTGGGGTCAAGGATCTGTCCTTGTGGACTGAGGGAAACTTATTAATACTCTTCACTTGTAAGACTTACTCTCAAACTATCTAGAGTCTAGAAACAGCGTGTGGGAGTGCAGCTTTGCCTGCAAAGGAGGTAGAATTGGGGTGTGCTTAGTACAACTGACATTCATAAATACATGGCACTACATGGGATTGATTCGAAGCATACTGAAAGAGGAGACTAATATCATTCCAAGGCCATTCTGTCATCTTTGAAAGGTCATAGTTATTGTGGATGTTCCTGATGATTAGAAAAATGCAAATATCTCATTGATTTTGAGGAAGGGCAAACGTCACCCTCTGCAAGGATTATTGAGCAAACTTTCCTGAAAGGTGTTCCTATTCGCAAGGAAGAAAATGTGATTTGGAACATCAAGCATGGATTTATGAGACCATATATGTCTGATCAGATCAACACAATTGCTCTCTTTGGTGAAATAACTGGCCCTGTAACCAAAGAAACAGTGATGGATCTTTCATACCATGACTTTAACAAAACCTTTGTCAGCTTCCAGTTATCCTTATAACTCAGTTGATAAGATATAGACTCAATAAGTGGACAAGATGATGCATGGAAAGTTGACTCAGCTGGTAGATTCAGGAGATTGTTACTAGCCAAAAGGTATTGTGAGCTGTTCCTGTCATCATACTGAGTTCCTTCCTTCCTCCAGAGTTCAATTGGAAAGGCTGTCTTTAATGGTATGCTCAAGGGACTGGTACTGAGATTGATGCCATTTAAAAGAATTTCCTAATGCCTTGGATGATGGGATAGAATTTCTCTTAGGTTTGTGGTTAGACCAAATTGTGGAATGTGATTGGTATTCTGGGTAGTAAGAGTGCTCTTCAGAGGGATAGGACCAAGGAATGGGCTGAGAGGAAACCTCTTGAAGTTTGACACAGGCAAATTCAAAGTCCTACTTCTTGGATGGAATAAGCCTGGGCAATAGTGTAAGCTGGTGATACATGTGTATAGAAAGTAGCTTTGCAGAAAAAGATGTGGGATGCTGATGGACAAGGACTTGAAATACAAAACAGCTGTTGCTGTGTGCTCATGCAGTGCTGAAGGTGACCTGCATACCAGGCTGCAGTAGCAAAAGTAGAGCCCGCAGTGTTTGTTTTTGAGATGGCATCTGGAATCTGTTGTGAGAAACGGTGGTGTACTGGAGCAAGTCCTCTGGATGCTCACCGAGATGATGGCAATGGTGGAGCATGTGATGGACAAAACAAAAAAGCAGAAAAAAATTGGTTTGGTGATACTGAAGAAATGAAAGCTCAGGGGAGATTTCATTGTTACCATCAACTAGTATGCTGGAGGATGGATGAGAAGGCGTAGTCAGATTTGTCTTCTCAAGATTGTTTAGTGAAAGGACAAGAGGAAACAAAAATTATACTGCAAGGGTAATCAAACACAGGAACAAAGTCAAACACAGGATGTCCAGAGAGGCTTTGTAATCACCATCATGGAGTATATTTAAAACTGATCTGACTATTCTGAGCAACCTGCCCTCAGTGCACCAGTCTAGGGCCCCAGGTTGGGCTAGAAGACTTCCAGAGGTCCTTTCCAGCCCAATTATCCTCTGCTTCTATGCTTGACTGTTTTATGCATTTCACTTTTTTTTCCATAACACTGATTTATTTGAATCTTAATTAATCCTATTGTTTTCATTACTTACACCTGCAATTACTTGTGTCTGCAACTTTTTGAGAAGTAGTTTGTGTATTTGAACTACATTTTCTTTTAGTTGCTATTGCAGAGGTTGGTTTCAGACATGTGCCTTTTTGCCATATCTTGCTTCTCTTATTTTCTGCCAAATTGATTATTATTATTATTTTAATCTGTAGATATAATCTGTATGTATAGATTAATATTCTAAATGTGCTTTTGACCTTTCTTTCTGGTTTATGACAAAATCAGCGGGTACCATGTACTCCTTCAGCTACACATATCAGCAAGCAAATGTGTTTAGAAGGAATTCTTTCCTAATGTGCACAACATACTCCATTTGTTTTGTGTCTTCAGCTTCTACCTCTTGTACTTATTTTCCCAAAGCATCTCCAAAGAGGTAGTAAGGACTCATCTGAAACACAGAAAATTTTGGACCTGCAGAGACCTAAAGATTTACTCTCAGATTTGTGTTTAAAAGAAAATAACAAATCGCCACACCCAAGAATCTAAAAAGCACACCCCCAAACTGCCAAAACAAACCCAAAATTTAATGGAGTCCATCAACTCTATTATGTTCTGTTTCAGCGTTTTTGTCTTGTGACTGTCTGGTTCAAATGATCACAAACTTGTACATTTATTCAGAACTGTCACTTCATAGGAATATTTGGGGGCATGAAGATATTTGATTTATTTAATTAGGAATTTATTTTTTCCTTCAGCAGAGTGATGTTGACTGCAGTGTGCTTGTTATTTGTGCAGAAATGTCTCTTCCTTATGCTTTCAACTTTTTTACTAGAAAGATACTTCCACTCCTGCCTGTTATGATCTCAGGTGCACCTGAAACACACAAACAGTTGTTAATATCTAAGCTGTCTGACCACTTGTTTGGTGTGTGCAAAACCAGAGTAACCAGAAGCTGCTGCTGTTGTTTGTCAAGGAAGAATCTTGGAGCTAGGGGTGTTTGTGTGTATATAAATGAAATGTTTAAATGATCACGTCCTCTATCTGAAGAAAAACAAATTTGGAAGTTTCAAACTAGTTTGTAAAACAGACTTTTTGTTTCCCATCAAGCTACTTCTGGCAAAGTAGGTTGATCTCTTTACCATGTCCATATTAGATCACAGATCATCCTTTCATGCTGCTTTAGTTCAGCATTCTCACCACATCCCATATGCAAGTACAGTGTTGCGTGCTTCTAGATGCTCTCAGTCAGTCTAGGACTGTAGGCCATCATTCTTTTAGCCTTTTAATATCCAGATACTATGTAAACCAGTTTGGATTTATTATCAAAAAACTCCAACCTGAATGCTATTACAAGATTTAAATAATGAGTAATTTTACACTCAATTATATTATACATATTTTTGTTCTTTGAGATGTAAGATGGCCATACAATGCATTAATGAAATGTTGGATTTTAATAAGCAATTGGTCTGATTCTGTCTGCAGGTCATGCATTGAAAAGACTTGTATGGGTAGATGAAACCAGTACTGATCTTGTACCATCATCCAGTAGAAAATAAAGGTGTGCTGATTTGTGGCAGAGTTCATAACAATTAGGAATGAATCTAATGTGCATTTATGGTCAGCGCACACCACCAGAAAATCAGAATTACTGGCAAGTGTGTCTGTCCAGTCTCCTAAGATGAGATGGTGAAATCTCAGCTCCCTAAAGAGAAATTCTGTGTCTTTCAATACAAATGCTACAATGTAGATGTAGTTAATCTTCTGAATTGTAGGCAAATAATTTCAAGAGGAAGTGTTATATAACATATAAATCTCTCAAATAACAAAGATGAGGTTGAGGTGGGTAATGTGATAAGAGATTTGAAATTCCTGATACAATTTTGTGGAATGAGTGAATGTAATGAAGAAAGATGAAGGTCAGTGTATAATGAAAGGATTTTGCTAAGTGTGTAGTGACACATGCATGTAAACGATTAATGAAGGACTTTGTGCATACAGAGGAGGATCATGTATTTGAGCAGATTCCTAAGAAGTGTCATATGGTGCTTGTACAGTTCTGAATGCTTCCAACAAAGACATTAATTTGAAAACTACCAGTGCTTGTTGATCCTACAGCTGAGAAGATAAGGGTTTATATTTTGAAAAATCTGTAAGCAAGAAGGAAATGAACTTGAAAGAACAAACACGTGCCACATGTTTCTCCTAAATAGATGTTATTTTAATATCCATTTATTATTTGAGAGACTAGGTAAGTAGGAAGAACTACGTCTTCTCTGGAAGTAATAACAATTTCAGTCAGTTCTGATTCTGTTTAATTTCCCCCTCTGTTTTGATTCCTCAGAATGAGCCAAATCATTGTTGAAATAAATTGTATTGAAACATAGAAATCATTCATGACAGCATATCTATTTTGTACCTTTTTACTGAAGTACAAAATGGCTCAGTAAAACACAGCTGATTGTCCACCAGCATGCAAAGCAAATTTCCACCATGGTCTTGACTGATTTCCCACTATCCATCTAGCAAGCTGCAGTCCAAGCTTCCTGTGTTTGTGAGGCATTTCTCTGAAATGATCAACGAGGTCACTGTCTTGAGCAAGTGTCCCTACTTGTCAAGAACCAGAGTCTTGTCTGTATACTTGGCAGTTGCTGATCCTAGAAACTCCACAGCTGTCAAGCAGAACTTATATTTCTTTCATCCAGCTTCTGTCCCATGACAAATTTTGCTTCAAAAGCATATGGTTTCTCAAAAACCCTTTTTTTATTTTGAAAAATGTGTTTTGTTTCAAACTGCCATGGTATAAAATTCTAGCTTATTTAAATTTTCTGCAATCTTGGAAGCTCCAAGTTTTGGTCACTTTTTTAATACTGTTTTACTATATTAAGTTGTTGCGTGTTTGTATTCTGGTGGTACTGTGAGATTTTTTTGGTGTGGCAAGTTCAGCATAAACATAGAAAGTCTGTCATACTGCTAATGAGTGATTGCTGTAAAATGTAGTGTTGACCCACAGAAGGATGATGGTAAAATGACTGCAAAAGGACTCAGAAAGAGAGAGAACTCTATAGAATTTCTTTCCTAGTTTATTAAAAATTTATATTTACAGTTAGTAATAATTTTGAAAACATACTAGGTGGAACATTTTGTTTTCTGTAAATAAGCAAAAAAAGGATGAGAAATGCTGAAGTTGTGCTGTTTAATTTGTATATTCTACAGTCTGTGAATGGAGTCAACTTTTGTTACACAAGAATTTATGTAACTTTTAATTGACCTAGCTGTTCTTAAACCAGGAACTTATAAAATAGTGTTTGAAGTTTATAAGTGTCAACAAAAAATTCCAAGCTGCTCATCTGAGTAGAGACTATTCATACTCTAATACCTTAAAGCCTGTATGTATTTACTGGGAACCACTATAGCTCATTATTTCCATTGTCCTGAGAAGGAAATACATTGCTTGCCTTTTTTGAACACAGAGCAGAACAAGACTGATACTTCAACTTGCTCCTCTCTTCGCTTCTCCGTATTGAGGGTTCTTGTGTCCCTTTCCTTCTATTCTTATCACTGTAGGTCTTTTTAAATGTCTCTTTTGTCTTCTATCTTTGTGAATGTCTGTAATTGCAGTCTAATAAATTAACTTCCCTAATAGCCAGGTTCCTTAAAGGGTATTACAGATCAGGATACACTCTGGGTTATCAGACTCTTCATAGATGTCTATTTTGAAGATGAGTTGGTTTATGTCTACAGGAGGTAGAATCATGTTATTTGTGAAAGAAGGACTTCAACATAACTTTGTCCCATTTCTTTACTTGGAAAAGGTGACTATTGACTTAACTCCACAAGGGAAAGTTGAAGTTGATCCAAAGTAGAGCAGATTATATATTCATATAGAGGGAAGTCAGCATTAAGGCAAATTTCAGTACCAAGTTATTTAGGACATTTTGTAATAGCTACCAGACTTGATGTCTGAATATGATTTCCCCATACCATCATAAAAGCAGTCTGAAGTTCCAAATTATCATGAAACCACCTTTTTAGCATAACCTATAGGAGTCTGTAAGTTGCCTTCTTAGTATGTAGCGAAAATGATGTTAATAAGCATAGATTAGTTGACAGCTGTCAAATTTGTAAACAAATATTTTGAAGATGGCCAGGATATACTGGATATTTTAGGCTTTTCTTTGAAGTTATTTTTAAGTCAGCAGCTGATAAATGATGGTTGGTAAAAATGCAACTGGTCCTTTCTGGTGGAAAGGTGGACTAGACATCATCTTCACGTGAGCATGGTAATGCTGTGTTTGGAGACAACCCAACAGTTGCATTTCTTGGCAAAAGCAGCAGCTCACTTAATTCTGAACACTGGCAAAAAGAACGTGTTAAACTGCAGTTCCAGAAACAGCACTGTTTTTGTTTTCATTTCTACAAATTGTTCAAAATGTTCACATTGTTCAAACAAGCTCTGTTCATTGTGCGTCCTACATATCTCAGACACTCCTCTTCGTTTTAGGTAAACTTAGCTCAGCAATTGAGATACTGTTATTTTAAATTGAAGACTTTGGTAATAGATAATGAGCAGCAGGTTGTAAGCTCAGGTCTGTGCTTCCCAAAGGGTGAGCTTATTTAAGTAGCGCAATGAAGATTAGAGGCTGTACAATATGAGTGACAGGGACTTACTTTGTTTCACTGTTTTTTATGAACTGTGTTATCTACACAATATGATTTTTGAAAAAGAAAAAATTGGTTTCAAAAGCTGTGTCTAAACTATTTTTTTTTCTTGATAAAATAACTAGCAAAGCTAAAAGTTACTAATTTTTCTTTTGACATTTTTTCTTATTGATTCGTAGGCCACACAATTCTGTTTTGTTGTAAATTAGATATCATCATGTAAAATAGCTTAAATACATTTTTTATATATTAGTTTTATTATTTTCAATTATTAATGTTAATTATCCTGTTTACCAGTTAATTTGTTGCAAGAATAATTCAGCTATGCATTTATTCACAGATGTTTTTACTTCACATTGACCGAAGAAAATATTTCCAGCAGTTAAAATAAAAGGATAGTTAAGTAATTTCCACCCAAGATCCTTGGGCTTGTAAATTCACTGTGCAGATTTTTTCCTACTGTAGAAGTCTGAACTACCAAATCTAAACTTCATCTATATATCTGTGTATATTTAGTGCCAAGGTCAATAGAGCATCCTAAATGGGATTGGAAGACAAAACCGGAGAACCATGATTTTGATGAACTAAATCATATTCTTCAAGAGAGCAAAAAGCTTGGAAAAGCCCTTGAGAATCTGTCTCGCAGTAAGTTGATTGATTTTAGTTTTTTAATGTAACCATGCAGCCTGAATTGTAATTTGGAAGTATGTATCAGGAAGGTGGTCTTCTATTCAATGAAGACCAATGTCATTGACATCAGCACTTACATTCCTGTTAAGGTTTACAGATTGCCTGAGATAATTTAGGAGCTCTCCTGAAGCTACTACCCCTGCATCACCTTTTCTTTTTTTGCTTTAGTTTTCTACCAGTTTAGTGAGCTGAATTAGCTCATAAGGAAATCAACACAAGAGGCTGGTTTGATGAAAATGGTGGGAACATGCAGCAGGGAGATTGCTCCTTTGTGTGGTAGTTAAATGGATTAACCTTTGCAAAACCTCAACCCCACTGATGCAGTTCAGACCTGTTATTGAAAAATATTTACCTGTTTTGTGGCCTTGATTTCATTGACCTTCTAGTTTTCAAAAAAAAATTAAAATATTTTAAAGCATCTCAAATAAATACTCAGAATCATGAAATACAGTTATTTCATAATAAACCCCCATGTATTCTCCCTTAAACACTTGTGTAATGGACAGCTCTGAGGCTTACTGGATATGATCAAGAATAGCTGCTCTCTTTTTTTTTTTTCCTTTTGCTTTCTTTCCTGTAGAAGAGAATTCTGTAATACATTTGTGGGAGCAAATACTGCTAAGAATTTTTAAAGTATGAAATGATGACAAGTACTCTTCACCATGCTACATGAAAACTAGGTGTGACATGATCTGGGAGATACTTGTGTGAGAAACGTTTATTTCTTCTCTCATTAAATTTTGTCCGTGGAAGTTCTTGATTCGCTGGAGAATTTACAGATAGTGAGGTCAGAGAGAGCTAGATGAGGAACAGAAGATCTGTTTTGCAATTAATTTTGAGATTCAGCATTTTTTTCAAATTGTGCCAAATACCCAAGACTAGTTTTCCCAAATCACAGTCTCCCAAATGTTTTAGGCTGATTATTCTAAGCAATTTTCAAACTTGTATAATAGTTACATAGCTTTTTTGAAATAGTTTTCTAGTAAATTGGTCTATCTGCCTGTAAGGAGCTAAACCAACTCTGGTCAGCATCTCTGATTTGTAGCCTCACTGTTGCCTGACTGTGATGGATGTGAGTGTAATTTTCAAGCTTTTCTCCTTCAGACTTGTAGCCAAGCTATGCACAGATACAGAAACAATATTTTGCATTTCAGAAAGGCTTATTTATTCACTCTCTGGAGATACAAACCAATCAGATATGAGAGTTCAATAATTAATGCCTAAATCCACTCTTCAATCCTACATCTTTGTCTTTCCTTCAGAATATTGTAAAGTTTCCACTTTTATGTGGAACTATACCTATACTTTCTTGTACCTAAAATAGATTTTGCAACATTCTGTACCTCTCCTTGCCCCACAGTTTTCTAACTCTGCAGCTCTATGGGGTCCTACACTTGGACTGGGTGAAGGTACCTGGTCACCATTGTTGGAGTCTGTTTTTCATAGTTATTTCAGAAAAGAAACATTCTTCACTGTTCCTTGCTAGTACTTGATGCTTTCTGGTGGTTTGTCAAGATAATATAGGAATTGAATCCCATCCCCCAGAGTGCATTAAATCAATCGCAGCCTGATAATAAGTTCACTTTCATGAATGTGCTCTCTATTTCTTCATCCAGATCATTAATGGAAATATTGTCAGACCTCTTCATGATCCCATTTCAGATCTGACAACCAGCCCTTGAAAGCTACTCAGTAAGTGTGTTTTTTCCCACCAGATGTTTTTCTACCTTGCAGTGTTTTCACATAGATTGTAATTCTCTAGGTTTTTTTTTTTAGTGAAGTATCATCTAGGATAGTAAACAGAGTCTTATAGCTGGAGCATTTTGCATCTGCTTCTTTCTCTTATCCACTAGGAAAGTTTCGCAATTGAAAATGCAATTAGACTAATTTAATGTGATTCATTCTTGATAAATTCATGTCAGCTCGTGCTTATCACCTTCCTATTCCATTAGATGTTGATACATTATTTATTTAACAGCTTTGTCTATAATTCTTGCTGTTGTCTGATTTAGGCTTGGTAGTTAGTAATTGCCCACATCTTCCCTTTTTGTTTTTCAAAGATATGTATTTGCTCTTCTCTGGCCTCTCTGTTCTCTGAAAGACAGTTGCTAATGGATTAGGGGTTTCTTCAGTTAGTTAGTTAAATGCTTTAGAGTGAATTTCACAAGAGTTTGCTAACTTGAATGTATCTAAATCACCAGCGTATCTTTCAGCTTCCCTTGTCTGGCTTGCAGCTTTTCCTCTTAAAATCACTGCTGTTAAGCATCTGGCTGCAACTGATTTTTTTTTTTTTTTTTTTTTTTTTTTAAAAGATTGAGGAGGGGGAAAAATTGAAACTTTAAAGACTGAAGCAGGGAAAATATTGAACACTTGGAATTCTTTGTATCATCTCTTATTTGCTAAGATGTAATAGTTCTGTATTTTAATTTGTTCTCCTTTTCTAGTGTATTTATAGTATCTTTTCTTATGGCTTTTTATGTTCTTTTATAGTTGCTAGTTACTCTGCACTTTAACATTTTTTTCTTGTTGCTATCATTTAGACACTTGCATCAGATTAATTCTAAGCTGTTCCCAGATTCTCCTTGTTTCCAGAATTTGTTCTTTTGATTTTCACTTAATTTCAAGAAATAAAAAAATCTTTCCTATTATTTCTTACATATCAGCATGTTATTGAGAAATCAAAATGAAAAATATGAAAATTTTTTAAATAGAGACAAGGTAGAATTTTGAAAATAAATTAATTTTAGTTCTCACAGAGATAGCATGTAGATTGCACATAGGAAATATCTTAGGGTGCTTCAGTTAATAGAAGGTCTAGAACTTTAAAAGTATAAGGTGCATGAAACTCATTCTGTGCTGTACCCAAACAAATATCCCATATTGTGAATATTAAAAATACCATCACAGGATCCCACATTTACCTCTCCTGAAGCTTGTTTTGGGCAGGGTAGTTAGTGCTTTTGTTTCTACAAGCATGCCATGAGTTTAGTGCTGCATTTGGCACTAATCTTATTTTGAAGTGACGTGGGACAGACACTGGGCTCAACAGCTGAGTACACAAATGATCAAAATGTACTATTAATGGCTTTTTACAGCACCCTCTCTTTCTTCCTTCAGTATTTCAACAGTGAAGAGTGACACATGAAATGAAATGTTTGAAGTTAAATGAATTTTCCATCAGGTCCTGGAATTTATTTACATTTTAAAGATGAGCTTTAGATCTTTTAGTAAGTTTCCATGACTTTGTTGCCTGTTAGGCGGCTGACATAGCCTGTGAATTAAATTCTAGTTTCTATTGCTTCATTTACTGTGCAGTCTAGATACCTGCTTTGAGACAAACTTGTGCACTTCATGCAAAAATTAGAGCTGCCTGTAAGATTTGGAAGGTGAGTCTTGGGCACATAGATGTCTGGTCTCTTCTATATAGTCCTAGTGGTTAAAACTGAACTTGCTTTTATTTGGACCCTTTCTCCCAGTCCCTGTCAAGAGGAAGTAATTCTGTGCTTTAATAGGTCTGAGAAACCAACAAGTGACTTCACACTTAGAGTTAAAAGTATCTTAGGAGTTTTGAGAGACTGGAGATTATTTTTGTAATTATGGTCCATGTGTGGTGGAGATTGCTGATTTAAGTGTACCATTTTTCAGAAGCTTACCCACATGGGAGAGCTGGATTTGGTTTTCTTCTTCTATCAGCTGTATGTCACTGAACTGGATTTGGAACTATCAAGGCTTCTATTTAGGGAAGATTTTGGTTTATAAAGCTACTTATAGGAATATGCTGTATTTCCCTTGTGCATGGTTAATTTTCTTTTATTGCAAGGTCTGCTACCTTTATTGTTGTCATTCTTCTTCCTGTGCTGATCAAAAGGAAGAAAAGTTCCATCCTGTTTCAAATATATGCTCTTGTATTTCACCTTCTGGCCTGTTTGCCTTTAAACAGAATAAAAATCTGTCAAGCTAAGGATCTTGCTAATGAATGCCTTTGATCTTGCCTCTGTCATTCCCCTATTTTCTGAGGATGGAAAAATAGATAACAAGATATGGAAACCAGTGAATTATGAGAGTTTTGAGTAGGGGAAAATAGAGGACTAAATCAGTGAGATCATGCTGCAGTTAGGTGGGAAGTCTGCATACTTGATGAACAACTTTGCATCTTTTATACAAACAGTTAAGGATTAGGGTGCATATTGAAAGTGTGTGCATATTGAAGGTGCTGGTAACTGCATTTGATGAAAAAATATCTTCTGCTGTGAGATAGGTACTCTTTTATAATCACAAATAGCCTTTTAGTGAAGATAACTGACATTTTGTTAGTAATGTTTGTATGCTTGTTCAGGCCAGGTGTACACTTCAGAGAGGAAGAAACAAATTTATCATGCTTTGAATTCAGTTGACATTCTAAAGTGAAAAAATAGTAATAAGTTAACATTAACCAAAATTATGAATCCAAGTCAGTTTTGGGGAATCCCAGAAACAATGGTATCTACGTATAACCAACAGGAGAAGAGTCCTCTTTTGTTTCTTAATTTTGAAGGGGAGTAATCAGTAAACAATCAGTAAATGGGAAAACCATGGTTTTCCATCTAGTAGGAGATATTGCTGGAAATCATAAGGAATGATAGAATCACAGAATGGTTAAGATTGGAAGGGACCTCGTGAAGGCATCCGGTCTATCACTACTGCTCAGGCAGGCTCACGTAGAGCCAGGTGTCAAGGCGCTTCAATACCTTCAAGAGTGAATGATCTCTAAGTCCCTCCAGAGTATCTCAAACAGTTATTTATCATAATATGGGAATCAGTTGATGTTGTTTATAATTTTGTTAAGAAAGGTAAGCATGATCTTACCTCTTTAAGAAAAATGTAAAATAGTAAAACGTAAAATTGTATGTTCTGTTTATATTTTACAGGGAAGAAGATAAGCAACAAGAGTAAAAAAATCTCATAACTAGAAGGGTAGAACAAGTTCTAAACAAAATCACAATATGTTAACAAACTGCTAAAATCATGTCCTCAGTTTTGTGGATGAACCTTCAAGTATGTGGGATGTGAGAAGCTTTATATATACATCATGAACTACTTGAATGCATTTAGTAGTCTCTGACAAACACGTTAGAATGGGGTTTCATTTAGAACCTTCTACACTGTAGGAAACTATTAATGATTTGCATTCCAGTTATGGAAAATGAACTTCATTTGAATGACACTAACATTTATTGAAGCCAGCCATTTCAGATGTTGGTGATCATGATTATATAACTGTAAATGCACATCTTTGGGATACATAACTAGACTTTTGTCATTGCCTTATGGGGGGCGTTGTTTGAGGACATAACATGTTAGTATTTTTTTTCAGTTGTATATAGTTGATGATCTGAAATTGATGTAAAGTTTATAAAGATGACATCCCTGATATCAGTTGATCATCTAGCCCTAAATATGTTCTGCTAATTGAACCACAAGACTAGTCATCATGTAGAGAATTTTTCCCTTCTTCTCTTCAGCCTGAACTTTAAAATCATGATATTCTTGCATGAGATCAATGCTTGTGATTTATTTTGAGATCAACATTTTTAGATAAGCTCAATCAAACCTTTAAGGAAGATAATTTTATCTCAGTACTACAGCTGTTATCTGATACTGCCTTTGCTCATAAAATCCAATTGCTTTTAGTGTGATGTATGAGTAATAATACAAAATAATATTTTCTGAGATTGAAAGAGAAACAATATGAGCATAAATATTACTCTTCAATTATAAACTGGGGCTTGTATGGCCAGGAGGTCCCTGCTACTTATAAGTATCTTTTTCCTGCAGATGTTTTAATCACCTGTATGAAGCTATTTGCCATTCTGATCCAACCTCCCCTAGGTTTCAGGACTAGAGTCTCTTTTTGAATTACATTGTCCTTTTCTTTAGTATTTGGCTTGCTTGAAGTTTCTATAATACTATTGCAGAACTGGGATTTGTGTAACTGTCATCTCAGCTATGGAACTTTCTAGATCTTAGTGCAAGAGGGTTGGCGTTTGTGGGACAGCAGAACGTGAGCTATGACTCTATCCTTGGCTACTGAGTGCTGTGGACTACCCGTCTTAACCCACCTATTGCAGTGTACACCTTCCCCTAAAGAGTTCTGCAGTTTTGATTATTCTCTTCTGAGATGACCCTGGCCTAGGAGAGTTTCTGGGACATAATACTGGTCGGGTACTTTGCATTTTATTTCTCTGTGTTTGCATAATTCATTAGTCACTAAACCTAATCCTGAAACCTGTATTCTCTGTTGGAGCTGCTCAGAAATTTGGATATAGATATTCTGCAAATCTAAAGCAAAGATTATTTTGCTAGGGGTTGATTATTTTTATCTTTTTCTAAAGCTACTATGAGGAGGAGGGATTAAATCCATGTTTTCACGATAGTAACTATAAGATGTATATTGTGCTCCTGTGTCAACTTGTGATGCCTTGAAGATGACAGTTTCTCTTGTTTTAATATGGCCAAGTGTTGGGAGGAGTATTATCCTTGTTCAAGGTGGATATCACTACAAAAAGTTTAAAGTTGCTTAATAATATGAGAACCTACACCCCTCATTGGTAAAAACTGAGGTTTCATTTCAACATGCCTTCACAGAAAATCTCTGAGTTACTACTGGAGGAAAGTGGTAAAATGACTCTCTGTAGGTAAAGGAATATTATAAGAATGTCTATTATGATACGCAATGAAAAACATATTTTAAAGTTCCTACACAGAAATGAGTGAGATTTTTTTGGTTTTCGTGTGCTTTTTCTGGGGGAGCAATGCTTTGTTTGCTGTAACGAGAGCAAGCATTTTATGTCCTTTATAAACCAAGAATGGTGTGAAAGAGTTTCAGTTTTCCTTGTTTTCAACACATGGTTCATAGAGGTACAGGGACTAGAACATAGAGTGCTGCCTGCTGCAGTATGGCACAAGGTTTTGCCCTGGGAAATGTAAGTATATCTAAAATGGCCTGTCCCACCAGTAAGAAGAACATAAGCTTCCCCTGAAGAATGCATGGGGCAGTGAACTGCTGGACAGTTGATATATGATACAGTATTTCTGTGTTTGTGCTCAAAACTGCAGGATTAATAATGGTAGAATAAGAATGCTGTTTCTGTCCTGGAGTTTGTTACAGAACCTGTGATATGCACTATGAGGTTGACAGTCCAGCCATCCAGAAGTTCCCTGGCCTAGACTGATCCTGAGAATGAATTTTGTCAAGTTAGTCAGAGTGGCATTGAAGTTGTCTTAGTATGTCTAAATTTTGAATGTCAAAAGCCATGTGTCAAATCCAGAAAGCTTTGTTTGGCAGGTAGGAAAACTGGCTATTGGGAGCTCTGTGGCCATCTTCTGGATGTTTAGGAAAATGCATAAACATTTCCTTGAATATTGTGTTAAATAATGGTAATTTGGCATACATTAAAGTAGTAGCATTTTATTTTCTTATGATTGGGTGCACATAAGCCTTCTCAGATGTACATGGTGTGTTAGAAAAATGCAAGTCTTAAAAAAGCCCCTCAACAAATTTTTATTATGTGTTATTTCATCCTGTAATTATTTAAGGACCACAAATAAAAGCAAAAATGGTAGACACCTCTTAAGTTCCAAAACTTTCATTCTAACCAGAGCTCCGGATCTGTAATTTCAGGTGCGTATAGCATATGAAAATATTTCCAGATTTTAAGCTACTGTAAAGCTGATCAGGAATAATGCAGCTGTAAGGCATTTTATACCTTGCCATTTCATAGAATCATAGAATGGTTTGAGTTGGAAGGGACTTAAAGTTCATTTAGTTCCACCCTTTTTCATGAGCTGGGACACCTTTCACTAGATCAAGTTGCTCCAGGCCCTGCGTAACCTGGGAACATTTCCAGGGGTGGGATATCCACAACTTCTCTGGGCAACCTGTTCAAGTGTTTCCCACCCTCACAGTAAAGAATTTCTTCGTAACATCTAATCTAAAGACAGCCTCTTGTAGTTTGAAGCTGTTCTATCACTACATGCCCTTGTAGAAAGTCCCTCTACAGCTTTTTGTAGCCCCTTTTTAGGTACTGGAAGGTGCTATAAGGTCTCCCCAGAGCCTTCTCTTCTCCAGGCTGAACAACCCCAACACTCTCAGGCTGTCTTCATAGGGGAGGTGCTCCAGCCCTCTGAGCACTTTCGTGACCCTCCTCTGGACTTGCTCCAACAGGTCCATGCCCTTCTGTTTTTGGGGGGCTCCAGAGCTGGACACTCTCCAGATGGGGTCTCACAAGAGTGGAGTAGAGGCAGAGAATACCTCCCTTGACCTGCTGGTCACACTGCTTTCAATGCAGCCCAGGATGTGGTTGGCTTTTTGGGTGCACCTTTTGAGGTGTACATTGCAGAGTAAAATCAAGCTTCTTGTTTACTAACACTCAGCAGTCCTTCTACCCAGGGCAGCTCTCAGTCCCTTCTGTGCCCCGTCTGTACTGGTGCTTGGGAGTGCTCTGACCCAGGTGTAGAACCTTGCATTTGGCCTTGTTGAACTTCCGTGAGGTTAGCACAGCCGCCCCACCTCTTAGGCCTGCCAAGGTCCCACTGGATGGCATCCCTTCCCTCCAGCCTGTCAGCTGCACCACACAGCTTGATGTCAACAAACATGCTGAGGGTGCACCTGACCTCACTGTCTGTCTTACTGAAATACACAGCACCCATTTTAATCCCCTGAGGAATGCCACTCACCACTGGTTTCCACTTTGACGCTGAGCTATTCAACACAGTTCTTTGGAGTGTGGCCGTCCAGCAATAACCCTCTGACTGATCCACCCATTAAAGCCATGTCTCTCCAGAGTAGAGACAAGGATGTTGTATGGGACAGTGTCAAATGCCCTGTACAAGTCTGTGTAGATGAGTCAGATGAGTCAGCAACTTATCAGTTGCCCTTTTTCAAAAATACCTGAAATTGTGTGGTGCCTTTTGTTTTGAAAATTGTTTTTATGCTGTTGAATTGAGAACATCAAAGTCTAAAATTCACTTTTCTAAGAGAAATAATGTCACTGAGTGGAGGCATGAGATATTGGATAAATAAAGCTCTTCTGCTAAGAAGCACATGCATATGCAAAAGCTAGGCATTTTAAGAACTCATGGAATTGTTGTTAACAATATTCAGTTTTATTTGAAAAGGAAGTTAATTTCTTGGCAAGCTAGAAATGAAGCAGAATGTCCTAAGCAGAAAACCTGTACTGTGGAAGATACTTATTCTAGACTTGGAAGGATTTTATTTTATTAAAATATAATGCAAGGGTTTTGAGAGGTGGCTTTTACATCAGAGAAGATGCTGTAATGCTGCATTGATCTCCATCTTTATTTCTCCATACTTACCATTGTGCTGCTGCAGATTGTCATAGGGATAGAAGACTGGGAATAGAAATCTAAGATAGCCATGTAAAGAATGGTTTTAATAATCTATGCTAATTTTAAGAGACAGGACAAACAAGTAATCTAGTATTTTAAATATAAAAAATCTGCCAGGTAAATGGCTAATACAGCATGAGGTACACTTCTTAGGCAGTCTGTTTAAAGTAGACATGGTAATAGTAATTAAAATATAATAAGTTGCAGGTTGTAAGTTACACATTAATAAATATAAGTTAATAAATTACATTGTTATTACATTGTTAGATATATTTCATTTAATCGTAGCATGCCAAACCGTTCTTGCAATCAGACAGTGCATTGTTTTTCCAGTCCTCTTCAAAAACCAAGCTAATGACAGAACAAGTGTTCCAGCTGAGAGGGGCTGTGCTAGCATTAACAGCACCTCTCCAGATTTGTTGCTGATCAGAGATGGCAGCAGTTGTGGCTGTGGAGCATTTCTGAAGGACTGTGGAAACATGTTCATACCAATTACTTCATTGTTCAGCACACTTACAGCACAGAGGGTTGTTACATCCTAAAGTAGAAAAAAGTGCCCTGAATTTGTCTTTGTAATTCACCAGACAACTGAGCTGGCTGGATACTTGTGATGCCTGATCAAATTTCAGCATCAGTAATTACTTGTAAAAGGATTTTTTTTAAATACATGAAATTGGCAGCTAGCTACCTAAATAATTACCATGTTAAACTTTGCCCATGAGCCTTAGCTGATGGTGGGAAGAAACGTCTCACTGCTGTAGTTGCAATTGTTAGTAAGAGTGGTTGGTCTGTTGTATAGTTGTCAGTCACATTATGATATAAAACCATAGCAAATATTGTCTGTGAGAAACAGCTGCTATAAGAATAAAGGTAAAGCATACTCCTTTATTTCTGGAGGATTTGCTTTTGACATCAGAAGACCTCTCCCAACAAAGGAAGGAGAGCAGTTTTTAACAGTCCACCTCATATTGGCTGCTTGGTGTCTTGCAGCAGGGCAACGATGATGCAGCTTTAAAACTTTCATTCTCTGCATTCATCATCATGAAGAGTCAGGCTTTAAATACTCTAAGCTGGAGGAAGTCAGAAATCGTTGTTCATAGTAACTTTTATTCTAACAAAGCCATAGGATTTAAGGTTGAATAAACTAGATGTGTCAGGTTTCCTGGTGTTAAGAGTGTTTTTGTGATTAGGATTAAGTTTGGATGGAAAAGGTTAGTCTCAAGAAGTGACTAAATTGTCAGATTGAAAGTTTTTAGCGCATGGACATTTTTGCTATACCTATGAATGTTTTGCTTAAAACTGCAATGTTGTTTCTATTTAGTAGTTTTGTGGAATGGGCTTTCCCTTTGCCTCTAGTGTTCTGTGATTTTATAATGCTGTTTTCCTGTTTAGAATATATAAAAGGTAAATGAAAACAAATATAGAAAGTGCAGAGAGCATAATCAATACACAAAGAAGTGACAAAAGAGTTTTCTTTTTGAAAAATGCTGATGTCTGGATACTAGCAATTACATGAACCAGAGATAGCAACCATTGTCAGCATTTCTCTATAGAAATTCTAAGTATTTTAAATTGTCAGTGTATGATTTGAAAATAAAGTAAGTGACAGGAAAAGTGACATGCTGAAAAGTCATGAGAGTGCTAAGGGTTAAGAAATTAACTGGAATCCTAAATACTCCTGCACAATAATGGTGACTACCTCTCGTTTTGTTCTCAGGATTAAGGTTTTTTGGACAGGTTTGGTGGGTTTTTTTTATGGTAAATATGCAAGAGTTCCAATTTTTTGGTGAGTTATGTTGTGAAAACTGGGGTACATATTATTCCACCTGACATCTGAGCCCAAAAAATGATGTCACTGTTGGGATTTTCTGTCTACTGCACATAGGGTGCAAATCCCCCTCCTCTCAGTCAGCCAAGACATTCTGTG
Source organism: Onychostruthus taczanowskii (assembly GCF_017590055.1). NCBI lineage: Eukaryota > Metazoa > Chordata > Aves > Passeriformes > Passeridae > Onychostruthus > Onychostruthus taczanowskii. Next base: position 8,900,958 of record NW_024501459.1, read on the forward strand.
AGTTTGGCAATTGCAAAGAAAATTGTTGAGAGTTGGGCATACACTAACTGTGGTGCAATAGTGTCTTGGAACAAATTAAGTGTGCATCCAAGGTTATTTGTGGTTATTTATCCTAGTCTCTGCTAATGGAGTTGTATTATCAGTGACTAAAGGAGTACTGTTAATATTAATGAGGCTCAAGACAACAAAAAGGTCTCTGTGACTGACATGGTAAATACCACCTCCAGAAGAATCACCGTGCTGAGATTGCTGCAACAAGCTTCTTAAAAATTTCTTCCCCAGAATCCTTTTTCTTTTGTCTTGATGCCACCTTAGAGAGACAGTGAGCTAAAAAGAGTTTGCAGGTTTAATTCTGTGATTGCAAAGATTAAAGATTTCTAAGTGTAAAATTTTATTTTGGCAATGTGTCCTTAGAAGCTGCTAATTCTCTATATGCTTGTCTAAAAGATACAGTTTATTTTAGTGTCTTGCTACTGTTTCCATTTTAGTAAAGAAGAAATTTGAGGCATTCTGGTGAATTCAATTACTCAGTTCAGTGTCTTCTCTAAATTCAGAGTAAGTTCTAGGGAGCAATAGGACTTACACAGAGCATTTTACTAAAACATACTCATTTAGATTATGGATGTTATAAAATTTTATGTCTTATATGTGATATAATCAGAGAAGTTAGTAGAGCTTTTTGAGTGAGACATATAGTAGTGTGTATTGTTTTTCCGTACTGCTTTTGCTACTTTGTTCTTTTAGTACCGATCTTTGATAGGCAACACAGGCAATTGGGTAGTAAAAAACAGTTGGCTTTTTTTGGAGCAGATTTTTGGAACAGGATTAGCTTTTTTATCTTCTTTTACCATACTTGAAAATATATATTTTTAAGGGGTGAGTCAACACAAGATAAAATTTCCCTTCTGTCCACTCCCAAGTTACAAGTACCCATTCACAGGGATATATGAAAGCAGAAGAAAAGGGTACTAATCTTCAATACGAGGAAATAAGCCTGTATCAAAACCAAATGAACTATATTAACATTATGGGAAACTGCTAAGAAAAATTGGGTTGACTGTTTAGAGAGTATATGTGGTTATAGAGTGGATTGACCTTGGTTATGCAAAATGCATCCATGTGATTGAGAGCTGATTGACAGTAGCCAAGTTTTCAAAGATGAAATGAAAAGAAGCTTGATTTAGGTTTTTATTGCCTTCAAGAGTGAAATTATCTTCTCTCTAGAAGATGTCCATTTGGGATTGAAGAAATTCATAACAACTTAAAGTCTGGTTGAATGCAACCTGGTTATTATACTCTATGGGCATTAGTATTGTGTCTGGGCTAAATAATAGTCTGACGTTATTAAAAACTGGCTAATTGCAGTGAGGGATAGAAGAATTAGTCAAAATAGATCTTTCTCAATTTAATCCACTTTAGTACTATTGAATTACTGTAAATATTTATTTAACTCTTGCCATAGTTCTTATGTGTTGATGAGGCCTTTAAAGTATAATTGCAACTCTCTTAGCACTTTGTTCCTTTAAAAACAGAAATTGCTGTAAGGAATTAATCTAAACTGAGAATTAGCCAAATAGAGTTAATGATGAAAAGCACAGTAAAAACCTCCAAAGAATTCATGCAGTCATGGTATATGAAATAGTGTAGACCTATACATGTATAAGCTTATATATTAGCTTATACTGCTGCACTCTTAAGTGTGATTTTAGAAAGAGTAAAATCAGCTCTCTATACATATTTTGCAATATAATCTCTTGCATTTCATCAAAGAAGGTGTCTTGATAATATGTTATGATTTAGAAAACAAGTTTTCAAGTGTATGTTCATAGGTATTTCACTTATTTTCACCACCAGGAGAAACTTTTCTTTGGTTTTGAACTTCTAATCTGGAAGTGTTTCTTATCAAATCTCATAAGAATCTAAGAGATGCTTGCTTCCAATCTATCTGAATTTTCAACATGGTAGCAATATACACATGATGATTTGAGTACTCCTTGTGGTATACTGATGTTTGTAAAAAGTTAAAAATTCTGAGACCAACTCTGCATATTTAATGTGCTACAGAGTAGAAATAATTGAAACATAACATGGTGGAAGCAAGCATAGGGAAACCTTGGGCAGGCATCTGCAGAAAAGATGAGCAAATACACAAGTTCTTGTTCAGAGAATTTGGGAAACGTTTTGCATTCTATTGACAAATTCTGCTTTATTCTCTGAAGTTCCACCTGGTTTTAAAGGATCATTTCCACTTTGTATTGTGAAGTAAGAGAGAAATGTCCATATTGCCCTGTAATTGCAGCATAATGTGTTATGCACGCTGGTCAGGGTGAGATTTGCATAATAATGTGTCCATGGTAAATCTGATATTGCTGATTTAATTTTAGAAAGCAAATAGATGTATGCTTAAATTTGTTGTCACTTTACTGGCACATCTGCCATTCTCATTTCCATAGTTTTTTGAAAAGTCATTTTGATAATATTGGAGCTGAGGAAAATGAAGAGTGTATTGTTTCCAGGCAATTTCACTAATGGAACGAAATAGGATACATTGTATGGTACAGCAGTATGCAGAGAACACTATGTATAGTTTTCAGACTTAACCTTACTTTTACTTAGTGTAGTAAAAGACATGTAGAAAGCATTTTTCTAATTTTTTTAAAAATCTGTTTTGTTTTCAGGCATTGCTATTTCTGATGAACTTGATAAGGTAAGACTGATAAAAGATGTCTAATGAGCAATACAAAGAGACAGATGATTATGATAAGGCACATGCCACTGTCCTGGCATATCACATCTGTTCTGTTGGGTTCAGAGGAAGTTTGGGTGTGGAAAGCTGTATAGGTAAGTACAGTATATGTGGATGCGTTAGGATGTTGACCAAGGATGGGCTGTCAAGTGTGGAAAAAAAAAAAAAGTGACTGAGTTTAAGAGACTCAATGAGACCATTAAGACCAAATGGAAATACTTTTGATCTTGATGCCATCTTTGCTTAATATGTATTACTTTGTGTACTTTTGGAAACATTTAGCCTTGAATACCTTTTAATTCATGAAATTGAATTCTGCATTCCCAAATATGATTAATGAGAAATTATTTTTACCACCCATATTTACTCAGGAATGCACAAGTCATAAAGATCAGTCTTTACCTCCTTGCTGAACGCAAAAATGGTCTCTTCAGTTCTGGCTATTTTTGATACCTTACACAGCTAACATGAATTTTAATTCTAGGTCTAATAAATTCTACACTGAAAAATTAATCAAGATCCGTTTATTTAAGTACTTACGGAAACAGAACCAATTTTTCTTCCCTATTTTCCGCAGTGAGCAGCAGTGTGCTTCTAGTGCCAAGAAACTTGCATTGTGTTCTTGGTGTCAGAAACCATTGCTGTCAGGAAAATGAGTTCAAAAGGTACATAAGATGCAGGAATAATGCCTAATATAGAACACTTTGTTTTTTAAATAACTTTTGTTTCTGCTGTTAAAATGAGGACACAAATCCTTCTGACACAAGTGCATATAAAATAATCTTCATTGCGTTCTCTGAGGAAGACCAATTAGGTAAGACTGATAAATGTTACTGTGCTGTCAGGTGGATCTGTGGCTGCCATTTCCAAGCTATGGCCTAAGTCTTCTCACTGTTTCCATAACTGGGCTCAGAAGTGGTGGTAAACACAATTAGTTAGTCCTTCCATTAGAACCCTCACCTTTGTGAATACTTATGAAGAACTCAATTTGTTATGTTTTGTTGTTGAAAAAGCGCTCTAAGATACTCTTTGAGGGAGGAAAAAGACAATTTAGGCTAGAGCCTGGTGTCACATGCTTTTTACATTTATATTTTAGCAAATAATTTCTTTTTGGTTTAGGGTTTTTTAAGACTATGCTATCTTATTGTTCAGAAACATTAATGTTTTTTAAATTTAGTTATTCAGTGTGAAAACTCAGATGGAGAACATAATTGGGGAATTTCCACAGGATCCAGCCTGAGTGAAGAATCAGGGTTTTTTTGTTACTATATACTTTATTTTTTGTACTTTAAAACTGGAGAGTGGTAGGCTTTTTTTAAAAAAAAAAACAAACTTGGAATTAGGTTATATACTTTTCATAATACATTGAATGTTCTTGAAGTCAAAAGCTATTTCTACAAAAACCCCAAACAATTAAACTCTCTAGCATGCACCAGTTGTGCAGTACAGCTCAACAGGCTTTCAGCATAGATTTAGAGATGAGTGATTTTTTAACCTCCATGATCTTTAGTGAACTTAATTTCTCTTTATTGTTTGATCCTTTAAGGATTTTTAATTAATGTAAAATCTAGTCTGTTTTAAGGATATAAGCATGGCCAAGACCATTCTGTGAAATTTTGCCTCCTAGGAATGATCCCTTACACAAGCTAATTTCTAAAATGTTCCTGTGACTTGTTTCTATGTGTATTATTTGTCTTGGGCCAAAAGCAGCTAAAGACAACCTGATAAAAGTTGTTTTAACATTAAAGAGAATTGGTTCTATTTCACCTGAATGTGTTCACAGATGATGTTTATTTTCAGGTATAAATGTAGTCAAGTTTTAATTTTTTTAATACATGCTGATACTAGAGCTTCCTTATCTAAACTGTAGCAGGACTGAATAATTTTTGAAATCACATTCATCTGTGGTTTGGATTAACAGTTTAACTTATCAGGTGCATATCTTTGGACAAGAACAGCATGGCCAAACTTGGCATTGGATTCTAGTAAAACATCAGCATTGCAGAGATGTTATGAGAGCCATATAAAACTCTTCTGTGTGCTCTTCCTTTCTTTACTTTCTTGATGAACAGGAATATTTTGGGGAACTAAGACTATGACAAAGCCCATAATTATGCCATTTTATCTGTGGTTTAGCTTATGAACCTAGAGAAAACAGAGAATGCACATGCATGTTTCTTTATTTTTGATTCTTTATTTTTGTTTCTGATTGTCTTTTTTTTTCGAAAAAGTATTTCTTTCTGGGTTCAGTAACCTCTAGCTGCCTTTTTCAGGGGAGTACTTAATCAGCATTTTTGGTAGATGTACCTCCCCCTCCAAGTAATCCAGTTAATTAGTTAGTTGCTTAGTTACTCTAGCATTTGGATTTGGAAAACCATTTTGCTGTGAATCACTTTGGTGAAAGAGTGTTTAATTTAAATGGATTATTGTCAAATATCTCCTAGTATCAGCTTTTTGTCAGTACTTAGAGCTTTTGTCCAAGACAGTAATAGAGAAAATACAGGCACACAAGGTGAGTCTTTCAGTCAATATGGAATTTTCCAGTTTGACATAATCTCCTAAAATTTCCAAGTTTACTAGTAACCTTGCAAAAAAAGCCAAAAAATCCTAAAATTACTGCAATTAAAATAGGTTTATTGTGGCAATTACCTGCTTTTTCATTTACTTCAGGCTTGCAGAGGTGTTCTGTCTCTTGATGATTCAGCCTCTGTCTCTAGGCCAAGGAAACTATGTAAAGTCAGAAACTGGCACTGCAAGTACACTGTGTAAGGAAAGGAAATAAGAAGGGATGCCTTGTCAGTCACATATTTTAAAATGCAGATTTAATATAATACATATTTCTGAACTGACTCACTCTCATTGCCACTGAACAGAAACTATTGAAGGATTTTAGGAAACTGCACACTTCCATGCATAATGTCAAGGGTTTAATGTAAACAAAGAAGAGCTAGGATATCCTCCTTTTTTGTGATATTCACAGAGTTCTAGGGTGAAAAAAAAAAAAAAAAAAAAAAAAAAAAAAAAAAAAAAAAAAAAAAAAAAACCTTTAGTGGAAAACACTCAAGAGTGAGACCTGTCATAACATTGTGACATTTGTCTGGAATTCCCAGTGATATCTTTCAGTCACTTCAAACACTAATAATGGGAGATACTTAAGTATTAGAAATCCAGAGTTAGACCTAAGTGAAGATCTAAAAATTAATTTTGACCCTCAATATTTTTTTTCTATGCTGTCTAGGGCATACTTTGTTCTTATATGTAGTATTCTAAAATGAAAACAGGTTACAACTAATAAAATAGAGCAAACAACTATTCTTACAAATAAACAAATTTCTTCTCATCCCAAAATATTTCTCACTATGGAGATTCCCTTAAAATCCATATCAGAAAATAGGAATACTGAGCTCTTTAAGTGATGCTAAATAAATGGATATACAAAAGCTGTCTCCTGAGGTACAGGTTGCATTCAGCAGCCACATCTCAGCCCAATGTGAAGAGTAAAGTCAGCTGTCTGTCAGTCTTTCCCTTCTCCTTTTCTCCACAGGTAGCTTGTGTGTGTCAATTTGGTAGCCACTTATGTGGACAAGTGGATGACACCTGGACTGCACCATGAAATAGTCCTCTTTGTTTTAGTGCAGATTTAAATACCTACCTGTACTGAAAATATTTCTGCACATACTACTGTCACTGTCAATATCATCTGTTATTTATGAGTGAATATAAATTGGAAATCAATTAAGATTCTAAAGTTTATATGAAGAAAAACAACCAAAGCTATAAAATATTTTTTGAGAACAGAATACTTCATCTCAATATTTTGTAGCCTTTGAAATAGACTGCCAAATAAACATCCTGGTGTTCTGAATAGAGCTGTCTCTGCTTCTCCATTTGGTGCTTTCACTGAGGCTGCTTATGTAGTTGAAAGGAGGACAATAAATTAGGTCACTGAAACTGTAGTGTACTAATCTAACACAATTCAAAAAGGAAAGCAAGGTGATAAAGTGAGGCAAAGCATGACTGTGTAATGTAAATTACATTTCTGGTGAGTATGAAAGTGCTACTTTATCCTTAAAATACCTATGAAAAAAGTTAGCATAGCAAGGACAGTCAAAGAATTCATGTTCTACTTATTTATATGTTGATTTTGCAGTGTGTAATGTCAGGAAAAACTTATGGGCAAATTTTTTTGTACTTTGCGTTTTCAGTTAAGGGACTGAAACCTTTTAGCAAGATTGACAGTGCAAGTTATTCTAACTAACTAGTTCCAGGGACAATTTTATATTAATTATTAGAAATTATCCTGGGGAGAAAGGGATGGGATACAATAGCTAGAATAATAGGAATAAACCTCAGAAGGGCCACATGGTTAATTAACTAATGTAAGCACCTTGTGTAATGAAGGCATTATGAGCAAGGAAATAATCTTTTTTCTAAACTCACAGGAATTGTCACACTTGTGACAATTTACACTTGTCGAGTGCCCAGAGGTGACTGTCATCTAGTCTGCATTACCTAAATGTGCCACCGGTCCAAATAGACACACAAAACATGTATTTGTAAATACATAAAAAAACCCCAACTCCACTGGTTAAGTATCCTCAAACATCTGAAGCCATGGATTCAATTTTCAGTGGTCCTTGCAGAAAAAAAACCATTGTGTAAAAGTGAATTAGTCAAGTGGTGGACAAATATGGACAGTGGTATGGGGAGTGGGGTGTGGAAGAGCACTCACAAGCACATTGCAGAAAGCAAAACGAAAGAACAAGGGTGAGTGAGTCAGATCCAAGGCCTGGGTTACATTTGACTCTCAAAATAGAGGTTCTTGTGCTCAGCAAAATTGTACCATCTAGTCAAAAGGTAAATATATTCATATCGAAAGCATTGTGCAGTTTGTTTTTTTTTTTTGGTTTTTTTTTTTGGTTTGTTTGTTTGTTTGTTACCTGGCATTCAGTAGAGGCCTCTACTTCAAACTGCTTTTACTGTATCTGTTTCAATTACGAGAATTCAAAAGTGGTTTGTTTTTAGGAAGGAGATAAAATATGGTTTCTAGGCTACCTAGTCAGTGTGCTGTACTTTTTCCAGATGTTTTTTGTTTGGAAAGCATTCTTTTATGGCAGGAATATTTATTAAGGCACTAAGGTAACAGCCATTACAGGATTTGCTTTCCTATAATTTTCACTCATTAAATGATAGGAATATATCTCTCCTAATTAGGCACACTATGTTTGAAATATTTTGAGTAGCCTATAAACAGTTTAATTAACGAAAAGTAATTATTCCTATCCCATAATTTCATATCCTTTTTTTCTGGCATACAGGTGTGTTTTTTAACTTGACTATGCTGTTCTACATGACCCTTTATCTACAACCATTCTAGTAAAATTGAAAAGAGAGATACTCACTACATTAGAATGCTTTTTCATACAATTTAAGGACAACTTGTTACTTTAATCTAAATTCCTCATATGCTGGTGCAAATTATTGCTATTGTTTTGAATATGTCAATTATATTTTGCTTGCTTCTTGTAATCCTGTCCAATTTATTGTCCTCCAGTAAGTGGTTAAAAATACTTTCAGAAATGCATTTTATTCAAATGTTAATACCATTTTCAGAATAGAAAGATATATTATATAAAGCCCAGCAGGGTTATTTTTAAAATTCAAAATGCAGATGTAGTTATTAGTTTCGCATTAATGCATAATGCAAATAAGAGTGATGCTATTAATCTACAACAGTCTTTTGGCTGGGTTTTTTTTAATGTAAGTGGCCTTGTGTTGCTGAGCAGAACAGATACACTGAAGATTTTAAGAGATGTGCATTTATTTAAAACAGTGATTTTTCTACAGTTGTAATTAAAAAAAAAAAAAAAGTGATTTGAGGCATCAGGCATTCCATTTCTTGGAATTTTCTTAATGGAGAACTTTTCATTAGTCCATCATTGTTTCTGGGTATTTTGTAGCCGTCTGAAATGATAATGCAATGTATTGGTTTTGTACTTCTAAATTTTTTTTTTTCTTTTCTTTCTCTGTTTACATCTATGGTTGAGAACAAACAGTGCATTATTTATTTTTTGTTATTTTTATTTCTCTTCAGGACACAGCAGGTTTTAATACTCCCCTTCTCAGACCTCGTGTTATTGGAGAATGGATTGGCCGTGAAGAGAATGATGCAGACCCTCTGGCTGCTGAGATGCTGCAGCCACCCATACCAAGAAATAAAAATGAGCAGTGGGACAGTGAGGATAGCAGCAGTCCCGGAGGAAGGTGGGTTTTCAATCTGGCCTAGAAACTTTGTATTTTGTGAAACAGAGGTGTCTTTGTTAAAAAAATTCCATTTCTGAGGGCAGAGTGCAGGGGTTTTGAATTCCCATGCCACAGCGTGGGCACATGCAGAATAAATAGAAGTCATTAATATGTGACTTTTTTCTTCTCATGCTTGTCTGTATGATTAACTTAATACCCATTTGCAATCCTATGGATTTATTCCCATGTGAAAAGCTAAGTGTATTTTGACATGGTTGGGGTCTATTGTGTAATAATGTTGTGATGTATAGCTTCATTCAGATACTTCATACCTTTCCATCTTTCCTGGGCTGGTAGTAGCTATTTATTAACTTTCTTGACACTTAAGTGATAAATCTAGTTTTCTCATTTAAAGGAGAGATAGGCAAGGGAAGCAGTATCCATGTTATTTTTAACAGGACTTCCTAAATTCATTTTCATTTCACGTCTTAGCTTTTTTGGTGTTAATAACAAGTCTTTCTCAAAGAGAAATTTTGTTCTCTGCAGTAAATGATTTCTGAAGATTTATTGTGCTTGAATGAAAGAATTTGTGCTTCAGCTGAATGGGAGAGATTATAATACAAGGAGTCTACTTTCCATGACTTAAAGATATGTTCGTCACAGAAAGTTAAATAGTCACAGCCTTGCTTTAAAAGGGATAAATCTTCTGCACTGCCTCTGTTAATTGACTTAGGCACCTATGTTCTTCCTTAGCCTTGGAACATATCTCCTGGGTTATAACTAGTACTTTGATTGGAGCAGACATCTTTTTCTTCCATTTTTTGGAAGGCAGAAACTCTCTGCTTTTCCTTTGAAAAGGTCTGAGGTATTCCTTCAGTTCACATTCTTCCATGTGCCTTCTACATTGGAACTCACCTCCCTCTCACACTGAAACTAATGTGTCACTAGCTGTGCTGTTACAGACTGCATTCATTAACTTTCCTCACATCTTGGGAATATTTGTTATCCATGAGTACTTCATTTAATTAGATTATTGTGGGGGTAGCTTTGAGTACTACTATTTCAAAGAAGTAGCAGTGTGTAGTAATGATCCCTCAGCCAGCCCTTGGATGGGAACCAACACAACTCAGACTCTGGGTCACTTCAGTGCAGTTCCTGGGAAAATAATGGAGTCAGCAACTGGCACTGCAGCTTGATTGTGCAGGCCTGGGTTTCTTTTTCCTTATTCAGCAGTTCAGTAAAGGCATTGAATAGATCTGTTCCATGTTTCAGAGCAAATTGAGGATATTGTGTCCCTTCTGTCAATAGAAAGGAGAAAAAATAAGCATCTCTGTCTAATTTGCAGAAGGGAGCAGAGGTCTAGTTCTGAGCAACAGACATGATTCAAAGCAGCATGTTTTTCTCTTTGTAGAGGGTGGTACAAGCTGAGAGAAACCTCACAGCTAATGCTATAATTAAAAATGTGATTAATGGCTTTGAGTATAGTATTTGAGGAATCATGTTGAGTATCATTACAAAATCAGGTTTTCTGATATGTGAATAAGGAGAATATAGGGAACTTGAAGCCAGGAAAGACTCATGGGATACTAATGTCTCTGTAGGTACAGTAAGTGCTGAAGGCCTACTGAAAAATATGTATTGCTAAGTGGGAGTACTGATTTTCAGTGGGAATGAGTAACTACTAAATTACATGCAGCATATGGATTTACATTTGGATTACTGATTTTATGTCTGGGATAATTCTTTGCTTCATTAGCATTTCATCAGCTTTTGTATGGCATTTATAAAAATCATGTTTGCAGTCTTGCAAAGGAGTCACCAAGCTGCAGAACTTCAAGATAGTGGTGGTACTAAAATTGATGTCAACTATATATGGAAATTTTAAAGACCCATGTTGATCAAGGTTAATCTGAATATTTAATAATAGTTCACTAATAACTGGCAGTTTCTTCAAGGTCTGATTTAGTGTTACTGTAAATTAAAGTGCTATTAGCAGAATTTTGGAAATGACCACACACCAAATGCACGAGACAAGTACCAAGTGATAATAACTTAGTTTTAATGTAGCAAATAACTAGTACACTTAAAAATAGTGTACTAGTTTACTAAAAATAGTGTATTAGTGTACTCAAAATAATGGGAAGAGTGTTTTGCTCTCAAAAGAGTGACTTTATCCATTGTAAAAAAAGTTCGTCTATGTCATCTGAATTTCAGTACTCTATTTCATAGTTAATGTAGCCATAAGTGGTTAAGTTACCTTTTGTAAAAATAAATTTCATTTTGGGAAATGAAAGAGAGGGCAATTTGAAATATCCACATTCCGTGTTTCCAATTTTGTCTTGTTAAATTTTATTTAGTAACACAGTTAAGTTACCTTTTGTAAAAATAAGTTTCATTTTGGGAAATGAAAGAGATATTTGAAGTAAGTGAAAGTGATATTTGAAATATCCACATTCCGTGTTTCCAATTTTGTCTTGTTAAATTTTATTTAGTAACACTTTTAATAAAAAGTGATAGGTTGTTTATCACTATTTATCAGGATTTATGGGATAAGCCTGCAAACTCTTAGAACTAATTACAATACTCAGTTAAAATACAAGAATGGAAAAGTCAAAACTGTAATTGTTCCATTATTTCCAGGTTGTATGTTTTGTTTTACATGTCACTAAACATAAGGAAATGGTACATATATGAAACACTATATAAATGTCTAAAGGATCAGACATAGACAAATCATTGGTACCGTCAGTGTGGTGCGATGGAACCACCATTTCCTCCTGAAAAACATGCATTCCTGTGATGATGAGCAACAGAAGCAGACATGTCATATATTTGAAAGCCCAGCCCAGTAATTCAAAAGGAAAAAAAAAGAGCAACTGAAAGGACAGGTGTCACTACTGCTCTGACTGGGAAAGACAGTGTATCCAGTCTGAGGTAGCTCTGTTAGAGATGCTTGTCAAGTGGATGAAGGGTCACCTCTTTGTCCTTGATGTTCTGCATGGCTACCGAGGAAAGATTGTGTTTGTTAATGGTTTTGCACTGCTCTCTCTTGCTGCTGTAAGGAGGAAAGGCAAGGTATTAATAAGTGACAACAGAGTACAGAAAAGTGCTGAGGGCAATCCTGCTGGTACTGAGTTCATCTTTCAGAAATTTGAACTCCATGAAAATAGGATTAAACCCATTTCCAAATCACTGTTAGTAGTTTTCTACATGAAAAATTTCTTGGAGGAATTCTGAGAAGATGCAAGGCACTTGGGAATCTTCCTCCAGGGATAATGAATGTACACAATGGGGAATTTGAGTGGTTTTTATTAGATGTCTTGTCTCTTAGAGCGTGAAATGACCTAGAGTTTGCAGAGGTCCCATTCATAACCTGATGTCCTAAACTCAAAGCCTGTTCTTCATCTCCAAGGTGCACTTTCTCTTATTTTTGCTGGAGAAATGAACAGTTGTTGATTATATTAAAAATCATAAATTTGCAACAATTCTGCCTTCCTACAACAGACTGTAAGGACAGTCTGTGTTGGTGGTACACTCATGAGGTACCTCTCATGTGGGGCACCAAACTTCTGTCTGTTTTATGTTCATAAAGAAAGGAATGGCAAACTGTAGCAAGTCCTGCCTTAGACCCTTCTGACATCTGTACAGTTCCGGTTATCTGTTATTTAGGTCAGAGGCACAATCCAACAAATCAGGAAAAGTGTATAATCCTGTGGGGTAATGGTATCGAAACCACTCTAGAGAGCAGTTTTTTGTTGTCAACTTCTTTCTATGCATCAATGCCTTTGCAATACTGATTTCTAATTGGCATCCTGTTGTTCTACATATTTAGCTTATTTGGACTTGATTAGTGCACATAAAAATCAATGGGAAATTTCCCAAATTCAATCAAAACATTAAGTAGAAACTGAAAACACAAAATGTCTTAGAACATTCAATGATCAGGGGATGAGTGATGTATTTTGAAGAGAGCACCAGTAAGAGAAAGTTGTGCTTTGCTCCCTCACAGCTTAAAAATGGAGCCAAAGACCAAAGGATTGAAACATCAACAGCAGCAACATAAGAAACTGCTGGCTGCCATGCTTTCTCAGGACTCCTTTGATTCTGCTCAAAGCACAGCTCCATCTGTAACCGAAGAAGACATTGACAATGAAGATGATGCAATGGAACTACTGGGTAACTGCAAAAAATTATGTGTATTTTCTGAATTTTTTTATTATAAAAAATCAAACAGGGATTAGTCAGAAACTGTTCCCTATGTTTGAAGCTAAAGTATTCAGCAGCTGTGTGAAGGTTCATTAGGGTTGAATGTGAAACTTTCAGGAGAAATGTAAGGAGGACCATAAATGTGTGTGAATAAACTCCCAGCTGCATCCAAATTCCATGAAATCAAATGCTTCAGGTGCTTAAAGTAATTAATTTGGTTTCCTACATAAATCCTTTCCACGTTTTACTTGCAGAATGTATTTCTGTACAAGGAACAGAATCAGCTTCAGTGTCTTTCATCTGCTTCTACTTTTTCTTAGCTGTATCACAGTTTTAACTTCAGTAGATTTTTTTTTTTACTTACTAGCTACACAAAGCGTATGTAATGTGAATTTGTAACCTCTTCAGAGGATTTGATTGTAATTTTCCGCTAGACTGTATTGTATCTTAAATTGCACTCTAGAAGACTTCATGCTCGCTGCTGCCTCCCTTTCCTAGAATTACTAATTGTATTTAATTAATAGTGGTTCTAATTGTACTTAATCATTACTTTTCTGCTATTTTTCAAAGTTTCAGTGTATGATGCTTAACAGGCAGTCATGGATTTCATTACTTGTTCACAGTTTCTTCTCTGTGGAACTTTGTGTGGAATCAAAGCTTGGGAAATTCACAATTTCAGAATCACTGAGATTTCTTGAGTTTATGAATTCTGGCATGATTTTTCTTTTTCAGGTTGGACCTTAATCTAAAAATCAGGAAAACACAAGCTGCTCGTTTTACTTTCTATATTTCTGTTGCATCCTTGTATAGTCTTCAAAGAAACACAGGACAGTTAAGGTTGGAGGGGACTGCTGGAGGTATCTAGCACAACATTTTGCTCAAAATAATCAGCCATTGCAGGTTTTTCTGTCTGAATTTTGAGTCTCTCCAAAGAGGAGAGAGTCACTGGGCAGCCTGTTCCAGTGCTTGACTGTGCTCATGGTAAAATATATATGTATATTTATTCTGCATAATTAAATGTGAATTAATAAATAATTTCCTTTTATTTTTCAGTAGTTTTAAGTTTGATACATGCATTTGTTCTACAAGAAAGAAGAGAATGGCCTGGATCACTCATTGTTTATCACACAGGGGATAGATTTTTTTTGTTAATTTCTGTGTGGAAAGTGAGTAAAATACAATAGATGCACAGGTTTTTCTTCCAGACACTTGAATCCTGAAGTTATCTGGAACCAAGAAGGCATATAAAGGAATTTTCTAGCGTCTTGACATTTGGGTAGAAAATTATCTATGTACAAAGTAATGTTTTGGAGTTTTTTTTAATAAGTACTTGATTGTAAGAATTCATCCTAGTTTTGTGCCATGCAAAACCTGGAATATTTTTCTATTCTGCAGTTCATCAAAACTGGCGAAGTTTATACCAAACCAACTTAAAACTAAGAAAGTTCATGAATAGGACCTCCAGTTTGGGTAGGGTGTTATATAAATGAATGTAAGATTCTGAGGCAAAATCCTGACATATTTGAGGAGTAGCCATGCTTGCAGTGATTATAATATTGCCATGTTATAGTAACAACCACTGAGAGTTCAATATACACTGAGCTTTCAGTGGTATTCAAAGTGCTGTCCTTCTAAAAAACTGGCTTTTATTTTAATTCTCATTTTGCAATTTGCTGACAGTATGTATTATATTTGGTATAATGGTTATGCTACATTCCCCAGAAATGCTCAAAATTTGAGAATGACTGTGTTACATGGGAAGGATGTTTTTGTTTTCCTCTGAAGGTAACAAAGAAATTCAGTTCCTATCAGCAAGTATAGGTCTTTTTCACTGCTATATTTTCCAGGTCAGTAACTGATACTGTGATTTTTTTTTTGTGTTTTGGGGTTTTTTGTGTGTTTTGTTGTTGTTGTTTTTGTTGGGTTTGTGGTTTTTTTTTATTATGTACCACATTAATCCATTAACTGCTTTGGTGCTTTTTACAGAACCTATATGCAGTATAACTATTTTCAAATCATGGCTTTCTGCCATCACTGAATTGCAGGGCATTGTTGCATATAGCTCTTTGATTTGTTCTCTTCGGAGTTCAGTATTCTTTGTTTATTCAACCCTTTCTTTAAAAAATTACAAAACTTCTTGCTCCTACATCAGGATTCTGGGAAAACTGTTCTACTATTTATAGCAGGTAATTTAAAGCGTACACTACATTTAAAATGCAGAACACAGACATCCATCTTTAGGTGTGTAAAAGAGAATCTTTTTCAGATTTTGGTTGATTTATTTAGGTATTAAAATAATGAAGCTGACTTTTTGCATATTTTCTTTAAAAAAACTCCATCGCCTAGGTAAGTCAATTAAGGTTTTACCTAGAATTCTTTTATATTCCAAATAAAAGAAACAATTGTATTGTTACCCATTTCAAAAGAAATGTATGTGCAAAGAAGAAAAAGAATGTTACAGGGCTATATTCTGATTTCAGTTATCACTTTTTATGTGCAAGATAACATGCATAGGAGCGCTGTTCCCATGATGGAGACTTTCTAAGTGTGTTAATTAAGCAGGTGGCTGAAATACATTAGTGACCGATAATATCATAATGGAAAGGATCTTCTTGACTTCAAGAAGCTGAGAACTGTAACTGTCAATTCACATGTGTTTGTTAATGTTGAAGGATCTCGGATGTCTGGGACAAACCTATATCAAAGGACTAATTTTTTACACATCATAATGCCAAGTATTGTATTTGGTAAATCTAAACAGGAGCTGATGTAATTATTTGAGAAATTCTGCAACCCTTTTTGGAGTTCTATGACTTTTGGGCTTAAGCTGTCTCTCACATTTGGGTGAAGTCCGCTGAGACTTAGAAATTATGTTACTCTCTCCGTATCTCACTGATGTGTATTGGAGAGGACTGAACTGTTATTTTCTCTGAAATTGCTATGAGTATTGATTATACAGTCACCAAAGCATGACTTGTTTGGTTTTAAAAACTCAATTGACTAAGTGTAAGAATATAATTGCTTAAGTGTATTGCTGTGCATAAATATACGCATTGTAAAAGCATAAGGATTTCTGTAGCACAGTTTTATACTATAGTGTATACTTAAATATACATTCTTAAAGTTTTTACAAGTTAAGGAAGATGAGAAAGACGTTCTATGTTGCTTTACATAATCATGGCATAGAGAACAAGTCCTGTCAGGAGCAGCTCAGGGAAAAAGGGTTGTTTAGGCTGGAGAAAAGGAGGCTCACAGGAAACCTTATCACACTCTCCAGTTTTCTGAAACGAGGCCAGGTAGAGTTTTCTATCTTCTTCCATGTAACAAGTGATAGGACAAGGCCACAGGTCATGCCAGGGGAGATTTAGGTTAAATATTAGGAAAAGCTTTTTCATGGAAAGGTTTGTCAAGCATTTTAACAGGCTGCCCAAGAAAATGGCTGAGTCACTAACCCTGGAGGGATTTAAAAGATGTGTAGATGTGGCACTTAAGGACATGGTTTAGTGGTGGACTTGGCAGTGCTAGGGCAATGGTTGAACTTGATGATCTTAACGGTCTTTTCCAGCCTAAATGATGCTATGATTCCGTGATAGTTAGTCATAATACTCAAGCAGCAATTTCTTGGTTTTGCCCAATCTCTCTGTGTGTTCGTGGTACTAAATGTGTTACCATATGTTAACAGATGCTGTGCAGTAGTTAGCTCTGTAGCACCTCTGCAAAGGGCACACAGGAAGTTCACTCACACAACTGTGGTTGAAGTGAAAGGTGGTGATGACTGAAGCCAAATTCCTGCAATTAATGCATATGCCAGTCTGTATGATTTTGAAGAGCCTCTCTGATTTCAATGCAAATAATCTTATATCTGAGCTGAACTTAAGTGTTTGAAGCATCAGGACTTGTAAAACTCTTCTTTGGAGCCGGTTTCACAAAAATTATGCTTTTTTCCCAAAATGTATCAATTTGAAGTGAAATGCCTCATGTTTGTTATGTGTAATTCCTTCTATACAACAATAAATACAATAATAAACCAGAATCTTTAAAGATAGTAATGCACTTCAATTAGAAATAAACTTTCCAGTTACTGCTTTGGTAGATACCTGATGTGTTCTTTTTGCTTCTTCGAATCTTTAGAATTTCTTTTTTTTCTTCAATAGCTTTCAAATGTTAATTATTTAATCATTTTAATACCCATTAAAGGCTGTCTGGTGATATATCTGCATTTTATAACAAGAGGAGATAAATCAAATGTAGTGGAGATTGCATTTGCCTGGAGGATGAGACTGTAGCTTAGTGTCTGGTAGTTTACCCCTTAAATATCTATATTGGTTTTTTAATGACCCTCTGAGTCATTAATGAAAGGGTGTGCAATCTGCAGTGTTTTCAGTGATTTTCCTCTGATTTAACAGACGTTCCTCTTTTCCTTGGTTCCTAAAGGTCTTTGACAACATGCAGGAAACTGACTCTAGGCATGATAAATTACACTAATACTAGCAACAGGTTGTTGCTTTTTGTTGACTTTCCCAGATGAACAAAACCTTCTCCATTATGTGACTAGAATACAGAATTTTCAGAAAAGAGACCACAAAGCCCTGAGAAAGATGATGTGAGTTGTACTACATCTTCAGAACAGTTTTCTGGCCTGCAGCCTGTTTTGTTGTGATTTAAGTAGAATGATTGTGTGGGAGAAAAATGTGTGAATTGCTCATAATGTTACCTTTCACTGAGTCTTGTGTTTTTGGAAGCTATTGGGAAGTCGGCAAAACTACCAGTGGGCATGTGCTGTGTAGGGCACACACAGAGAATGACACCCCTGGGAGACAGGAGGCTCCTCTGCATGCTGAGACTGGCTGTGCTATACACTGCAGTTTTCAGTGGCAGATACAGTGCACTGGTGTGTGTGTAACAGATGTCCTCCAGAAGAGCACTCAGGCTCCATCAGGTGTGGGTTTAAATATCTTTTTTGAGGTAAAAGTTCAGCAAATAGCATATCATTTTTTTTTCTGTTTTTTTCTTCAAATACATAAAGTCACTGAGCAAGAGAAATGTGCAGGTCTGTTTAATGTCATTTATGGAGTTCATTGATTTCACTTCATCTTGTGGCCATTTGCTAAGAGACAGAAACATCTGTGAGCATATTTTAGTTGATATGAGAATAAGCAAAGCTTTAACTTGTTTTCAAAGAAGAGGGATTTGGTATTTAGAGTCCTAATAGAATCCTGCCCTTGCATTTTTCTATGCTTAATACTAGAGGTGTTTGATGTTTAAATAGAATTTTTAGACTGACAATAAATTTCAGTAAGCTAATTCTATTGTTTGGTTAAGAATGTGTTTGTAATGTTAGAATAAATTATTAAATGAATTAGTCACATATTGCAACACTTGTTACAACTGCTGGTTAGGTAAGCATAAAATGGACTGAAAATGGGGTTGATTGAGCTTCATATTTCTATAGGGAAAGTAGAGAGAGAAAACCAGTTATAGCTAGAGATACTGGCTTCTCTTGAGTTGAAGCAAGTTACATGAGCTAATAAAAAAGCTTCAAAAGAATAATTAATTCTCAAGGAATAGATGTGTACTGGATATAATGATGTGCAGAAGCCTAAAATGTCATTCATTTATAGTTTGTAAAAGAAACCAAACTTTATTTTAAACCTGTACCTAAACAAGAATGGAGAAGGTGTATGTCCACTACTAAATCCTGTCCTATGCACTACATCTACATATCTCAGCCACTTCACTGGGCATCCTGGTCCAATGCTTGACAAACCTTTTATGAATAAATTTTTCCTAATATCCAGTCTAAACCTCACCTGGCATGACATAGGTCCTTGTCCTGTCACTTGCTACATGGGAGAAGCGCCTCACCCCTACCTGGCTACAATGTCCTTTCAGGGAGTTGTTGAAGAAGGGTCACCCCTGAGACTCCTTTTCTCAAGACTAAACAACCCCATCTCTCTCAGCTGCTCCTCATTAGACTTGTGCCCCAGACCCTTCATCAGCTGCCCTTCTCTGGATATGTTCCAGCACCTCAAAGTCTTTATTTTAATGGGAGGTCCTAAACTGAACAGAGGATTTGAGGTTGGCCTCATCAGTGCTGAGTACAGAGGGACAATCACTGCCCTGGTCTTACTGTTCTTGGTCCAAGCCAGGATGTTATTGGTCTTCTTAGGCACTCAGCTGTTTCTTGTTCAGTCATCTATCAACCAGCAGTCCCAGGCCTTTTTCACTGGGCAACTTTCCAACCACGCTGCTCCAGCTTGTAGCACTGAGTGGGGTTGTTGTGACCCAAGGGCAGCACCCCCCGCTTTGCCTTGTTGAGCCCCACAAGTAGCATTGGCCTTGGCCCATCAATCCAGCCTGTCCATATCCATCTGCAGAGCCTTACTTTGGCAGAACAACAGTCCTGCCCAATTTGGTGTCATCTGCAAACTGACTTGGGGTGCCCTTCATATCCCTTCATCCAGATTATTGCTAGAGATATTAAACAGGGCTGGCCCCAATACTGAGTCCTGGGGAGCACCACTGGTAGCCAGGCACGAGCTGGATGTAGCTCTATTCCCTACCTTTCTCTGGCCTGGTCATCCAGGCAGTTTTTCATTCAATGAACAAGTGCACTTATCCAAACTCTGAGCAGCCCGTTTCTTCACGAGAATACTGGGGAAATGCTGTCAGTTACTAAAGTCCAGGGGGACACCATCCACAGCATTTCTCTTTTTCAATAAGTAGGTCACCTTGTTGTAGAAGGACATCATGTTGGTCAAGCAGACACTGCCTTTCATAAATCCATAGTTGGTGAGCCTGATCCCCATGGATATGAGGTTTTCCTTCATGTGCTGTGTGGTGGCTCTTGAGATGATCTGCTCTATGACCTTCCCTGTCACCAAGGTCAGGCAAACATCTGTAATTCACCAGATCCTTCTGGCTGCTTTTGTAGATGGGTGTCACATTTGCTAACCTTTCATATCTGCATATTGATAAAGTATTTTTACGTACTTCCTCTGATCTTGTATCATCCCTAGAAATGAGATATCCCTAGGCTGCTGGATAAATTACGTCCAAACTACTTTGTACTTCTTCAGGATACTCAGGTTAGTTTGGACCTACTGGGGAATTCTGTGGCAATATATCTAAGGAAATCCAGCAATGGATGTAATTACTTTTGTGCCTGGATCTGTTTTAGTCAGAGTGCTGGCTCTCCAGTATTAATAATCGGCACTTGCATCCTCATATACTCTGCATATATTCTTTAGCTTGCACTGAAGCTCAGAATGCCAGTATTAGAGTTCTCAAGCTGGTTGGGGAGATCTGGCCCACTTGATTGACTAGTCTGTGTGCTAAACTTGCTGCCAGCTCCTGAGCAATCACATTCTCTTTCAGAAGCATGCAGGGAAAGAAAGTAGGAAAAAAGTCAGTTACAACAGTCAGACTTGCAATTTACTAAGAAATTACAGGATTTCTTCTCTTGGAGATTCAGAAGAGAGCAGGGGAACCCTGTGAGGTCTGGTGAGGGTTCTTTACCATTCAGTTAAAGACATTTAAAATCACTGGTTTTGTGCTAGGAGGACAGGATTGATCTAGAGCTATCCAGACAATTCAGGGAGTTGATAGCAGAGTGAGAGTTACTATGGGTACTGGATTTTGGGTATCACAACCCCATAGAGCTAGTGTTTGAACTGCTTTGTGTAATTCCTCGGCTTTGGGGCTCTTTTCAGCTGCTGAGGGGAGATCGTTCATCCAAGTAATAGATAGGGAGAGAGATTCAAAGAGACATTTGTGAATTTAATTCATATTGTGAGGCAAGGGTGTGAAGACAAGAAATTACATCCAAACACATCAGAGCTTAGAGGTATTTTTCTTGTTAATATGTGGCTGATTAGTGTAATGTTTTTCTGAACTGCTAAAATATCAACTTCTATGAATAAATTGTCCTTTATTTTATATACAGATAATTTTCTCACAATAATATAATTACTGCCAGCAGGAACCTTCAGTGAAGTATAAATTTAGCAGGGTTTTGATGGTTGGCCATAGAGATCTACTTATAAAATCACACATATAAATTCTAAAAAAAAACCCAAATAAAGTATATTTTTTGCAAGAGTGTTTCTTAGGTGTTGCACCCTGAATCATAGTGCTGTTTATAATAATGGACAGAATGTGGCATATATAACAATACAAAGTAAAAATTGAAACAAAATTAACCAAGCCAAAACTATGTATGAAATACTTTAAAACATGCTTTTCTGTTTGTCTTTCTAAACTAGAATTTATTGAGAGGAAGGTGTTGGATATCCGTGTAGAAAAACTGATTCCATTGCCATGCGCTGCAAAACACCACAGCAACTTTTTCAAACATTATGTTAGGTTTTTCTGATGCATTAATTACTTGGTGAAGCCTTTCCAGTTGTTGAAACTGTAATTTAATGCCATTTGCAGAAAACATGTTTATTTACATTTTCTGAATATAGTTATTTCTGGTACAGTTAGGGGAAAGTGTGGAATTGTGGAATGGAAAATGGAATTTCTGAAAAAGACTATTTATGAATCTGATGCACCCAAAACTAAGACAGTTCTTGTTGAAATACTATGGATATCTTGTCTACTTATGGAAGTGTTACAATTCAAAACTTGTTATGTACTGTTTCCCAGTATTTGATACTGTATTTGCTTTTGTTTTTCTCTTTTATTTGGTTTTGGTAGTTGAGTTTGGCACTCCAATTTTTTTTGAGACATAGGTTATTTGTGGTTTATTCCTAACTAGTATATTAAAGTGTATTTTAATTACTGCTTTTCTGCAGGTGTTAATTTACATTAGTGGCTTCTATTAAGAGTTAGATTTGAAATTATTCTATTTCCAGAACTGATAATGTATGTCATGCAAAATGATCACCAGAAAGCATTAATAATCAAAATGTATAATTTTTGCTGCTTCCTAACATTAGAAGCCTAATTTGACATGATTTAGTGGAATTGTGTTGGCACTTGTCAAGACATGAGCTTATATGCTTCTTATGTGGAGCATAGTGACTATTTAAGGAGAACTTTGGGAGAAACTAAAAAACTGTGTATTAAACTGAGGGCTCATGATGCTCCTTCCTCTGCCATTAAAGAAAAGAAAGAGAGGAGAAGGTCTATTAATGTTACATTTCAATGTAGATAGATATCACTTATATGAGAACTTCAGCTACCACATATGAATAGATTCTAGAAGGGAACAAAAGAGTATTTTTGAGAAATAATATCCTCAAGTTGTTACAGAAATTGAGAGTCACAGAACTGTGTCCTGCGTCAAAGAAAGAGTCAGCATTTAGGTGATAAGCCCTGAAAAGCATCTGCTTGAATCTTTTACTTAAAAGTGAAAGCTAAATTATGAAAGCTAAATGTGTGGTTCAAATACATAGCTGTATTCAAAATAGTGCAAGGCCCAAGCAGCTCAGAACACTCAGTGGCAGTAGAAAAGTCACTTCTTCATACTTTGCTTTAACTGTTTTCTACATATTTCTGTGTCTCAGCAGGACAGTTAAATTTGTTTCACTTTCAGGTGGAATATGTAATGGAGCGGATCCCAAGTCTGCTAGTGCTAGAATGAGGCTGTGGGTAGGTTTTTATCCATGCCATCATAGCAATGACAAATCAGGTATCTAATGCATTGCTGCCATCTCTCTCTCCTTCTCTCAAAAAAAAGTCTTTTGATGTGGATTGTAGCATTTGATTGCTATATACTTAGTACATTTTAAGGTCTTCATACAAAGTAGTTTTAGGTAGTTTGCCTTGAAACACTAGGTATTTCTCCTGTTGTTTGAAGTTAGGTTAAGCATTTTCTATAATTACTGTTTAGGTCATACTCTTAGCATACCTCCTAGCCCCTAAATCACTCATGAGTTCATTCTTGTATTAATTATTCCTGTTCTGCCAATAGTATGGGAAAGTCACACAGAGCTAAATTAAAATTTATTCCCTGAAGACTGATTCCTTGTCTCCTTTCATTTAACGAATACACCAAATATTTTTAACTTTTCTCTGGGCAAGAAAACTATTGTTTCTTGCTCATTCCAACAGACTGTGTATTTGGATTTTGGGATTTCCTACCTCATCTACTCCAAATACTTCCAGTTAAAGGTAAGGTGATGTAAAAATTGTGTGCTACTCAATTTTCTTTTTTGTGGGGTTTTCTTTTGTTACAAGGCAATGCTTTGTGGTGCTAAAATTAACTTGCATCTGTAGTGTAGTTTTTTGCCATGTGGAGGGATAACACAGCAGCTGATGTTTCCTCCTCCAATATGTATAGGCAGCAAATCATATGGTGAATTAATACAGTTGCCATCAAAACCTGTAGCAAAAATCAGTACCCAATAAATACTAGTGGATTATCAGGGAGAAAAAAACAGTATCTATACAGGCAGTCACTAAAAGCGTTTTAATTTTGGCTTGTAAGGTTAGTATGTACTGAGACTTGACATCCAGTTTACCAACTGGTGTAATTGACAATTGTCACTATGGTTTATTGATGCAGAAGTAATAGAAGGACTATTCAAAAGATATTGATAAACTCGGACAAGTTTCTAAATCACAGAAAATAAGTAGGGAGTGCTGACTGTGAATTTGTTACTTTGGAATTCAGACTGAAATGTGTGTTACATTGGACACTACCAATGTTAGTAACTCCAGAAGACTGATCACTTAGTTATTAATGTGTAGTTTATCATTTGGGTTTAGATTCACAGATTTGCCATGTGGATTTGTAAGTATGAGAAAGAGACTGAGAATTAGGTGTATGATTTTATTGTGAAGAAGTAATTGGATTGTAAGACCTTTTCTCAGACTGTAAAACTGTCATTTTTTAGTGTGAAACCCAACAAAATGAAATTGGAGTTGACAAGTACTGTAACAGGGTGGGGAAATAATATTATAGCTTTAGTAACACATTCTTCTCCACAAGTGGGATATTTCGAAATAACTAGTATTCCCAGCAGATGCAACAATAAAGTAGCACATCTGATATCTCACATATATGTGATACTGTCTACTAAGAGTAAATAATGAAATCAGAAGAAGTGATTTATAGAAGTGATAGTACAGTTAGGAGGATGAATAGAAAAATATAGCCTTATCTTCCTTTTTCTTTTTAAAAATGGCAAAATAATAAACAAAAATGTGGGTCAAATGGGAAGCTCAGGTTTCCTGAAGCTTCAACTGCTGCAGCAGATCTATGTACTTTGATGTGATGGGTTATAGCAGTTTTGAGATAAGAAGATAGTAAAGAAGTAGAGGTGCTGCCTTTTCCATGCCTTTCACATTCACTTACAGCTTGTGTTTTCTTACATTCCTTTAAGAAAAAAAAGAAAAAAATAAATGCATGGAGTAGTATGCAGGATATAGGTTGTGATAGCAAAGAGATAAGTTATGCTGCAGCAAGTCTAGCAGCTAGAAGCAGGAGACATCCATTTTAAGACTGTCCAGTATTTATAACAGAGTCCTGTCTGTGGGATGAAGCTGAGGGAATTCTGCCTTCCAGAAGGTGGAGGTTCCTGAGAGGAGCCACACCCTTTACTGAGGAGCACAGCAGGAGGGTGAATGATGCTGGGCAGAAATTGATACAGGCAAAATTCTGATTAAATACAAAGGGGAAAAATCCGTGTATGGATAATTAACTGCTGAAACAGGTTGTTCAGGGAGGTTGTGGAGTCACTGGCCTTGGATGTTTTCAAGACTCAGTTGGATAAAACCCGAAGCATCTTGGATGATGCTACTTTAAGCAGGACAGTGAGCCCTAGATATCCTGAGGTCCCTCTGAGCCTGAATGATTCAGTGAATTGCCAGTGTGGAGAGGGCCATGACATGTAATTTTGCTGTACTCTGCTTGTAGCGTACTCGAAATGAGATCATTATAAACTTAATGTTGATCTGTATCTGAGTAAACTACTGTGCAAATAAATGTTTTATGAAACAAAATACACAGGCTGAGACAAAGGGATTAGATGTAGACTTCAGAGAGAAAGTAAGATAGGCAATGAAATAGGATGCTTTCTGTGTGATTAGAAGACATGCAGAGGGGTTTAAAATATTAGATGATTTAGATAACCTCTAAAAGAATTATATCTGTCATGCAAACATGCATGAATGTTTGCTGTATTTCCTTATTTCTCTCACAGCTCTATTACTTAACATAAAGAGGCAGTTTCAGATCTGGTAACAAGTATTAGAGGTACAAGCTGCACTTGTGACTTACTAGTAGCTGATTACCACTTCAGTCATCTAGGACGCACATTCATTTCCTGATGAGAATTGTGTGAGCCCTCTAGTGTTGCTCAAATTCTGTCAAACCTCATGGTTGTCTCCAGAACTATGGGGGTAAAAAAGAAGCTGCAGGCTGATTCAAAACTAAAATGTTGATTTTGCTTAGGAAGAAAACCGGGTGAGAGGATCAAAAGGGAATTGTCCAGTTAAACACTCAGAAGTAAATATATTTTTGTGCCACATTTTAGAAGTTGATAGACCATAGTAGTTAATATTCAAATTATACAGATAGAAAGTTAAATATAAAATGACCTAGACAATTAATTACAGCCCATTACAGTTGTTTACCTTTCCTGAGCCTTTGAAGTGGACTGAAATGCCTCCCTGAAATTATCTAAATAAATGGTAGTGAATGGCTTCCAATTTTTGCTTTCTCTTCAGAACAAGTAATTTTAAAAAGTGGTAGCAGGCTTTAAAGGTTGATAAGTAGCTTAGCAGCTGTGAGGGTAGTAACAAGAAGATAAAATGAGGAGGTGAAATGCTATGAGTAAAAGTTAGTAGAAGTAACAAATTTTGCCCATTTAGCTCTGAAAAAACACCTAAGTGATAGTCTTTTGGTGGAATAGGAGGGTGACAAGATAGATGGGAAAATGGATCCTCCAAGCACAAAGCTGAAGGCATCTCTGATTGTGTGATAGAGACCTATATTTACATCGAAGAAAGAAACAGGTTGTACAGGATAGATGAAAGTTTAGTATTAACCAATGGACTCCACATAGAACAATCCTAATGGAAAATGAAAAAAAAAAAATCAGAAGTCAACAGAGAGTGTATAAGTTTATTTAGGTACAACTGGAAACTTTATCTGGTAGAATACATGGTGATAAAATACAGATATATTTGGTGCAAGGAAGCATCACTGAGTTACACATGAAGGCAGATAGAATTTCTACAGATAATTGGCAGCACACTCATGGCTCCAAAATCCTTGACAGAGACTATGATAGTGCATTTAACCGTGACTCAGATGAGGAGGCAGTGTTATTTAAAATGCAATTAATATAATAATTTAGAATGAGGTCATATGATGACCCACACAAAGCAGTCCTAGTTATTGAACAGGTGAGAGATGAGGTCTTAGTAGTATCTTACAGAGAGATGCAGAGTCACACTGCTCACTGCTGCAGTCTGCAGAGAAGCTACAGCATTCACATCTTGGGAATCGAGAGGAAGCTACAGAGCTAGGTAAGACTAGTGCTAGGAAAAGCATAGCCTGGGAGCCTGAGGCATAAACATCTAGTCCCTTTCCACTGCTGCACTGCCTGGTCAGGATACTTTGGAGCCTCTGCCTCAGTTTATGTTGTCTTCAAAATTCATTAATGTTATTCTAATATTTCTAGGGTTTATATTCATTTATTTAGATTTTTTAAAATGGAAACAGACTTTGCATATATTTAATTTTTATTTAAAATTGATGAGACTGATAACATTTAAGAAAATAAATAATCCAAAGGCAAAAGAAACTTCTGATGGATAAGCAATATTTTCATTTAAGTCAGTGATGTACAAATAGAGAACAATAAAGGAATCTTCTATTTCAGTATTGGCCAAATTTTGAGATTTTTACTTGCTTTATACTGATTTCTTACTAAAACAAGTCCCCATTAATTTCATACAGTTCCATGAATTCAGTGGAACCTCGTTTAAAAGTGTTTGTTTGGATGCAAAGTTACCTCATATCCTGAGTATCACTCTAGCACAAGTATTTGGACATAGACAAAATGAGTTGCTCAAAAAGTCATGGTTTTTGCTGAGAATGACTGGGATAGGCTTCATCTTGTGCAGTAGTCCGACTCAGTCTAATGCCTCTGCCACTTGTGACAGCCTGGAAGTTTCTTTCTATTTCCAGAAAGGAAATGTTTCCTGTAATACACTGGAAATAGTAGGTACAATGGTCTGGCATATGCCTCAATGAAGACCCTGACATAGGACCTCAGACATTTTCTGCCTACAGAGATGAATACAATTCCAGAACTGGACTGAGAGGCTCCTGAGTTAACTGATTTTGGCACATTGCTTCCAAATACTGCTGTGCATTTGGGACTCTATTTCTCATTGGTGCTGCAATGATGTCTTTATTCTGCACCAAAAATTTATACTCTGACGACTTTATAACTGGGATACTGTGATTGCTGTTTACCCTGAAATTGCAATTATATCATGGAAATTATGTTCAGGTGGGACTTTTGTCTGATAACTTTAGACTTTATAGGAATCTGCAATGTTAAACACTGTACAAAACTGTGAGTGGCACTGAGAACATACTTAAGACTTTTCCCTGCAATCAGCCTCACTAAAACAGAGGCTGTTATTTAGACTTTATCGGAATCTGCAATGTTAAACACTGTGCAAAACTGTGAATGGCACTGAGAACATACTTAGACTTTTCCCTGCAATCAGCCTCACTAAAACAGAGACTGTTCCTTAGTGCATTATTACTCATGTACATTGATTGAATGCGCTGTTGTGTCCATTCGCACTCGGATTGGACCATTCAGGTTCAGCCTGTCATTCTTGTGTTCTACAACAGCTTAAGCCACTAAAATAAAGAGCATAGAGGTTATATTCCTCATAAACCTATTTCCATGTATATTATAGCAAAAATACGGATACAAAAGTGAAGGTTTTTGGTAAACAAGAGAGTCGAAGGAGCAGTTTACAGGCCGACGAGTTCCGCAATCTAGTGGACGATTAGCAAATACGAACGCGTGGCAAGGCAATTAAATGTCGCTGTCGCGGAGCTGGGGCTGTGGGGTGACGCCGGTGTTGTCAGAGCCAGCCGTGCCCACCAGGGGGCGCTGGCGCTTTTCCTTAGGGGTTGATTAATCTAAAACTGGATGAGATTTAATCTGTTTAAAAGGCCAACTAAGTGCCTCATGTTGCAGGAGAGAAATACCGTATGGGCAAGAAAACGGGGCGAAAAAAGGCACAGTGTAAACCCTTAATGTTATTTTTCCATTCAAAAGTTATCAAAATAAAATAGGTGCCTTATTTTACTACGACTTGTATGGAAATTCACATTGAAGACTGCATGTGACTGCAAGAACTAATGAGCAATTTCTGATTAGTGTTCTGTGGTCCACAGAAACTATTTTTGGGTTTTTTTAAATTGTTTTGGGGTTTTTTTTACAATGAACATAGATTTTGAAACTATCATTATAGAAATATGCATCAAATAAAAGTAACGAACAGAAGAAATGAGAATCAGATTTAGGTTTTACTCCTTGACTTAAAAAGTAAAATTTTTGTAGGAGAAAGCAAACATCTTATTCTCCTGTATAATCAAGCATTGCTGAAAGGTGCAGCAAAAAAATAAGGCATTATGGACCTCCATTTGGCCTGCATTATAGTGGCTATTTGAAACTGCACAAATTTGTCCTTTTTAACAAAATGTGGGGGGGTTTGCCCAATTTTCCAGTCTAGGTCAGTGGTGCTGTAAGTCTGTTGTATTATTCATCTAATTGTACAAATTTTGAATATCTGGTTTGTGTCATCTTGATTAACGTAGAAGCACGTGAACTCAGAGAGCAACACTTGTCAAAATATGACAGAATCATGTCTCATCAATTGTTGCTCATAAAGACTGCCTCTGCAGTTCTCTTGTATATGTAATTTATCCCAATTTTTGTAAATCTCCTGGCAAGGCAGTTATTTAGGTATGGAGAGGGAATAAACGTGTAGGAAGGAGAAGAACTGCTGATGTTCAGTTAAGGTTTCTGACTTACATTTTTGCGAGAATAAACTTTGTTGCTGTGATGAATTTGAACTTCATTTGATTTTATTACACTTGTAATTAACATAGCATGTAGTTAGTTCTAGACTTACCAATGGTGGCATTTAAATAGTGCTGGAAAATGATTTATAGATAAAGAGTGTGACATAGTATATGATATAATGTGCTTAATCGAACACATGTACAAAACGACAGTTACTTGTATCAGGCTAAAAGAACTAATTAGTGTGGAGCAGAAGATATGTGAAACCCATCATCAAAATGGCCATCTTTCATTCACCCTCCTGCCACAAAATTAATAGAATTATTACTTGTTTTGTTGCAGTGATTATTCTATCCTTTTCCTCAGTATAACATTGATATTATTTCTGTGAAATGTTTATCACAAAATAAGGTTTAAAAATACCTTGTGTGTACAGACCAGAAAAATAAACTCTTGGAAAGAAAATGTAAATGTATAGAATCTAAAAAAAAATGAGCTCAGTATCTCCAGCTTCAGTTGTTTAAAATTTTAACCAATTTGATACTTTCTCTTTGAGATGAGTTTTGCTGTTCATATAACAACTTTTCAGTTGGTGTGTTCAAAAGACATTGCTTTGGAATAATAGGGACAATTTTATTGTTTTAAATTTTGATTAAAAGTACATGCAGTTTTTGCAATTAATTTATCAATTGTATGTTGATCATTGTAGAAAATAAGAAGTTAGTGCTACAGCTGCTGTCAAACCCCTCCTACTGAAGTTAAAACAGAATTTGTTTTGTTCTAAGAGGTTGTAAGTCAAATGGGTTTAAAGGGTTTCCTTCTCTCCAGCAAAGAAAATTTTTCATTGTGTGTGTATTGCTTTTGCTTTTCAGACTGTAATTCATACTTTTAGTTTGTAGTACACCTTTTAGAATCATGTGGGAAAATTGAATTTTAAGTGGTTCTAATCCTGACACTATTTTTATTCTGGAAAATTGTTTAATGTGTGACTATTTTAGCAACTTGAATTTTTTTTTATTCAATTTGTTTATACAAAAGCCTATCTCAAATAGTTGCCCGAGTTAAGTTTGTTGAAAGAAGGGAGAACTTGTGGTTTAATTAAAAAAAACACCTAATGCTTGTCTTTATCTTATAAGAGAAATTATAGTCTGTTTTGTAAATTGTTTTGCAAAAGAAAACAGAACATTGGGATATAATCACCTACTTTTTAAGTGGTTCTTGCTATAAAATATTAATAGAAGTCCTTGCTCTATGAAAATGAAAGGGTAGGGTAAAAGACATTGCTGATAGAGTCTTCTTTTTTTTATGTGTGTGTGTGTGATCACTTCCACAAAGAAAATCAGGGAAAAAAAAAAAAAAAGCTAACGCTATTCAAAAGATGCTTTTAAATAATATCTATTTCTAGAGCATAGATATTTCTCATACTCCCTTCAGAGAGATCATATCTAATAAGCTATGGTGATCCTTATAAACAGATGTAAGTTTGCATAGATACTGCTACTGAAAACCATCACTAGCTCAACTTAAACTTTACTCTAGAGAGTATTTACCTGGATCTGTGATGCAATTCAGCTGTAATTCCTGGGAGATAAGAGTGCAGAATGGAGAATAGTGTGCATTGTTTTGTTGGGGCATGTCATATATTAACTGAAGTGAGTTACAATGAGCAGGAAAAGAGTGCAAGATAAAAGAATGGCATAATTGTAACTTAGCTGGCAAAAAATAAAGTGAATTTATAGGGATTTACTTTGTGACACAACTACAGCTCCAGCAGAATTTCAATGAGCATTTCCCTTGTAAGCTCTGTCTTCACTAAGTGGATTATCAAACATAGGACTACATTTTTTTTTAAAGTATGAATAGATGTAAAATGGCAGGACATTTAATCACGACTTCAGAAATACTAGACTTAGGATTCTATTTCATATGTCATTTGAACTCCTTGTTAGAATATGTGCTTAGAATGTAATTTTTTAATATATTATTACATTTTTTTCTTGTTCTCTCTGTCTGTTTCCAACCAAATCCATCCTTCACTTTTCTCTCCTTTTTTACTGCATGCCATCAGTTGTGATGCTTGGTGGAACAATGCTGGCAAGTGTCAGCAGAACAAACAACGACTAGTTGTCCAATACTGGAGCCTTTGAAAAGAGTAGAGTGTAGAGTAAGATATTCACCAGGCAGGATTTATCTGTCAGTATCCCTGTAGGGTAGGCAGAGTGAGCTGCCAGCCCTAAAAGCTTTTACTAACTTTGGATACCTTTGAACATTTAAGGCTCTTACAAGGATGCCACATTGACTATGTTTTCCACAGAAGTCTCAATAAGATGTCTGATAGTAATGAAGTTCTCATGACTTGCCACAAAATTTTGGGTTCCTGCTTCAGTGTCTGAAGTCTAAGAACCCCTTGGTAAAATAGATAAGTATCTTAACATGAGCAGACATACTTTTGAATTCCTTACACTTAGGTAAAGCCATTTAACTCAATGCTATTTTCTTGGAAATCTTTTGAGAGGTACAAGAAATAAGGAAAAAAATAAGATGAAATTGCATATATTCATCATTATTATAAGAAACTGAAAAAAGTTATACTATTGTTCAGGAATTGAAGGTTTACTTCTCACAAGTATCTTTGTCTTAAGTAACTTTTTCAGGATGATGGGTGAAATAAATCTGTAGAATCATAGTAAGTAATATGCAGAATCTTGTTCTTTATTTTTCAGAAAATAAATGTCAGTTTTTCCACCTGAAGTTTAGTATATATTTATGTGAATGACCTCAGGTAATCTCCAGCAAAAGTCTGTGATGCACATATATATATGTATGTATCTATAATAATAGAATCATAAAATGGTGTGGGTTGGAAGGGACCTTAAAGACCAATCCCCATGCTGAAGCCAGGGACAACTTTCACTAGACCAGGTTTCTCAGAGCTCCATCCAGCCTAGCCATGAACACTTCCAGGGATGGGGCAGCCACAGCTTCTCTGTGCAGCCTGTTCCAGTGCCTCATCACCCTCACATTAAAGAATTTCTTCCTAATACCTAATCTAAATCTACCCTCTTTCATTTAAAATCTATTTTTCCTTGTCCTGCTGCTGCATGTTCTTGTAAATAGTCCCTCTCCATCTTTCTTGTAGGCTCCCTTCATGTACTTAGAACAATGCAATTAGGTTGCCACCCTGAAGCCTTCTCTTTTCCTGACTGAACAATCCCAATTTTCTTAGCCTAATATTTGGGTTTTTTTCTGTGACTACAGGATTTTACTTCTTTTTGTTACAAATAATAGGGTATTATTAATTCATTGCCATGAAAATGAATATTGTTGTAATTTTACAAATTTGAAGTCAAGAATTACAGTGTAAGAATGAATGTTGCAGCATTCTCATAATTTGTTGCCAATAAAAGGGTAGGGCACTTCCTGTGAGAAGCACTTAGATCTTTCATCTGAGTTTCCCTGCACCCTGGGGATCACTGAAGCTGGCACAGTATTTTCTAATTGCAATTTAGGTTTGAAATTTTGACATTTATGAATCACATGCCTATTTAGACATGCCTCAAAGAAAAACTGCATATTAAGGTGGGATGAATAGCAGACATTGTTTTTATTATTTTCTTAAGTGTTTTGTTCCAAGTAAGGAATTTGTAAATCTCTTTGTGTGAAGATGCCTGATTCCACTGCTGCAGGCTGCTGAAAATGGCATTCTTGACAATTTCCCAGCTACTGTTAGTGGTGGAAAAACAAGAACATCATTTTCACAGAGGAGCTGCTGGGACCTGCAAGTTCTGTGCCTCAGAGGCAGCCCCTCGGTGGGTTATGCAATTACAGGCCTGGGCCACCTTGCTCAGAATGGCTCAGAATTTACAAGTGTGGTGTATGTCCAGATCTGCAGTTAAGGGACAGGGTTACGATGCCATGTTGACTTCGGTGTGTAAAACTGATCTCTGGTTAGAGCTCTAGCTTCTTTAAACTGCAGGCTTCCAGCTCCTTGGAAATTCCCAACCCTTGAGCTCTGAGAGCAGATGCTGACTGCTGCCCAGTAGGCTTTCTCAGGCTGGGGTGATAGCAACAAGTAGGTTCCAGCAAGAACGTCTGTGAGGAATTCCTACCAAAATCATTGCTGCTGGGTAAAAAAAGTTGTAAATCTGTGCCGTATGGGGTAGAAATACAGCAAACCTGGTAATTTTTTTGAATTAAATATGCTTAAACATAATAATGTAGTACTTTTGAATACAGCTGAAATATGGACATCTGAACATCAGTCTTCCACTGCTAGTGTAAAAGTTGTTGCAGTAAAAGTTGTTGCTGATATTTGATGTTCAGCTAGAACTAGCAAGAATCATGTTTGAAATACAGAGCAGGTAGCAGCAAAATCATCTTTGTCAGCTCAGAATGGTTTTTCTTAAAAGAAGGAATGAGCAACTGGAGTATTGTTGGTGATCATCAAAGTATATTTCTGTTTTCAGTGGTCCAGAATAGTTGTGCAATTCTGAAAAAGCTTGTGGTCTTTTTACCTCTGGAAAGGCATTGCTTAACTAACAGTATGGCAAATACTTCTGTCTGTGGTTTTACATGTTTAACAGGATGGGCTCTGAGCTATTGTCCTTTTGCATGCTTGGTTAACAAAATGAGCTGAAATTTAGAGAATAAATAGTGCTTGTACCCCCTAGGCATTGTATAATTTCTTAAAGGCAGTCTGTCTAATACTGAATGCATGGCTCTTGGCTGTGAAATAGATAATGTTTTCTTGGTGTAGTCAAGCTGCATGCAAAGGAAAGCTGCCAGCATTTACAAAACCATTTAATATAAGGAATGGGTCTGACACAATTGTGAAGGCAAGGCATAACCACATTTTTTTACTATAATTTTTGCCACAGCATAAAATTGCTGAGAGTTTAGGAGTTACACTATGACACTCTTGGTGTAATATTTCATTTATGCAGCATTTCAAGTAACTTCTCTATGAAGATCAATTATAATCATGATTATCAGAATTCAAGAACATATAATCATGTTTCATTGTGAAAATTTCAAATCTATTTTGTTGGCTTATTAAGCTCCCCTGATTAAAATAAAATTCTCAGTGTATATCAGAACTCTTTTTTTGCACCCTGCAATTCAAAGAATAGTCAAGAAGGTGTTTTCTTTAGTGTTACTAGCATCCCTTTGGTCATAGGTAAAATAGCAGTTTTGTGTCAGCTGATATGCAATGTCCCAATGTAATTAATTTACACTGAATATCTTTGAACAAATATCTTTATTTGAAAAATTGTGGAGCCCAGTACTTGTTTATTGACCAGCATCTTGTGTAGTAAAAATAGAAAATATAATTTTTAAAAATGAATGTTTATTTTTTATTAAAACTAAACCAATTGAATTTATTTAAAAAGTTGTTTAAGAGTATGACCAACTTTAAAAAAAATGTATTTAAATTTTTGTATGAATTTACGTTTGCAGTCTTATGGATTTTTAGTTAGCTGCTTACTAGGTTCAGTTCTGAGAAAGAAGACATCAGAAGAGTTTCCATATAAATATTTCAGAATCTCTCCTAAGAAATACATCATTAGGATATGAACTATAACATTGCTTCTGAGGCCAATATTGGTCTCAAACACTAAATATTTATTTATTGCTTCTCTTTCTCTCAACATTTAGTAAATCAACCATTTGAGTATGAGTGATTTTTCTCTGCTTTTGAAAGGTGTGTATTCATAGTAATGTCAAGTTTATTTTTCTCCTTAGAAAGCTACAAAAAGGGGATGTTCCTGGTGACTAGGCTTGAGTACAAGTATCTTTTGATTTTTGACTGCGTGTAATTATGATTCACTAAGGTGTTGGCAAAATATTGGCTAGTAGGTACTAGTAGGGATGACTTACTTGGAGCTTTGTAAAAAGCTTTTGCCAAAACCTCAAACAAAAGCATACTAAGGAGATAAAGTAGTCATAAAGTGAAAGATAAAGTGCTGTCATAGATTAATAACTGTCCATGTGGCAAAAAGTAATAATAAATACATTAAGCATTATAATATTTATTATTTTAGCAATCCAGTAGCAGTGAGTACCTCTATTAGAATGTTATAGTTTAATGGGAAGTAGGTGAAATGATAAGTGACGTTTATAACATTACTCTAAAATATCCAAGATGGTCAGGGCCAAAAACAAGTGAAGAATTTTCTAAAAATTAGCAATGTTTTAACATTGTTATGACATTATATGTTATAACATTGTTATAACATTATATGTTTTTTGTGGTTGAGAAATGTCCATGAACAGATTAGAAAGAATGATTTGTCCTGCTGCTACATTCTTCAGACAACTAAATTAAAATGAATGGTTGTGATGATATGTTTGCAGGCCCACAACAGCTGTGAACATAAAAGGAGCCAGATACCTTTGACCCGTGCTATTAGGTCAAAATAATAACTTTGTCTGCACTGGATATCCTGCTTTCAAGTGCCTTTCAGTTGTTCCTGTTTGTATCCAGTGAGCTGTCCCCATCCCAGTTTGGTATAGAGCCTTTCTGTTCTAGGTACCCTCATCTCAGAGCAGATACAGCAGAAGGGAAGGACATAGGAAAATGAGGGGGAAATGACGGAAGACAGACAGAAGTTGAAGGGTTTTATGGATAGCAGCTTAGAGAAGGAATGAAAAAGGGCATGCAAAATCATTAGTGAGTATAAATTGTTTCTTGTCTGGCTTCTGACAAACTTGCCGCAGGAGATTGTTGGCTGGAGTTGTTGCCACCCTCAGCCATCTGCCTTGCCCTGAGCCTTTAATAGATATGGAAGCCTTCAAGGCAGAGACATCTGATCTGCTTGTAAATCAGCTTGTGAATCACTGTTGTTTTCAGCTCAGTGCATTAAGAAAAGCTGTTTCTGCCTAGGAGAGTAGCACTGTCTGGCAGGGGGAGGGAAAGTTTCTTCTGGTAACAACTTCAGGCCAGGTGAGTCTGCCAGAGACTTCCTGTATTCGAAATGCCAAGGACTAAAGCTTATTACTAACTACTGAAAGCTGATAGTAAAGGAAATGTTTGTTTTATCTAGGGTTTATTTCTGTGGGGAAATTGTTCACAGTAGCACAGGTGATTTTAGCATGATGTAACCCGATAGTGATATCCCCTGTACATTGTTTTTCACCTGATAAGTTTTCAGCCCCTCTTTTCCAGTGAGGCTGTTTTTGTGTGGAGTCAGATGATTTTGTAAGGTGTGCAACTCTGTCTTTGAGTTCTAGCCCTTTTAAATCTACTGTCAAGTTTCTACTGAAACTGACAGTTTTCTAATCTGGGAAATTTCCTCCAGTTCCCTGGAAATTGGTGGTTGGCTAGAAGACAATCTCATTAGTGCCATCCTGATTCTTCAGTACAAGATGAAGAATTACCACTGCAGATTGATCACTATTATGGCTCTGAAACAAACAAAGCATCTGCTGACTTGCTGAAGCATTTTGGGACAAGCTGTTTGAGTTGATGAAGGAGAGGAAAAGAAGAAAGGTGGGCAGGATTACTAGGGAGAGGATACTCTAAGAAGTATGGAGGGAAGCAGCTGATACTAGCATGAAGGAATTATTGAGATGTAACACAAATCCCTGAGAATTCAAGATTCATTAGGTTTGCGGCTTACAGAGTAACTAACTCTACCTTCATTGTGTATCTTAATTTCCCTGCCAGGCTGAATTTTAATTGTATTATGTCTTGCAAGGTTTGTGCTTTTGCCATTCAGTATGATACCAAGTGCAAGCCTGAATTTAAAATTTAGAAGATAAATGTAATTTTAAATGCTGCAAACAGCAAATAATATGCAAAGCAGTACATAACATGGTGGAATACAAACTTATTTGTTAAGTTACCTGTTCTTACTTGAAAACAGGATATTAAACTTAGACTAAACATCTGTGGCTTGGCCTGACATTCTTTTTATAGAGTATTGCATGTGAAAAACTTCTGAGAGTGTTCTATTTTATAAAATTAAATGAGAGTGGAATACTGATTGTAATTGTTAAAATGAAAAAAGGGGAAGGAAGAATAAACGTGGGAAAGAAAGAGAGTGAAGTATGAGGTAATTTATAGCTAAGTACAAAAGAAATGAATGTGGGTCCTCTGATATGTTCAGAAATCAAAATGTAAGTTGAAAAGCCTTGATAAAAATTAGGAGAGTGAGTTTGAAAACAAAGAAGTAAAAACCAAAGAAGTAAATAACTGCAATTCAACGCAGGTCTTCAGCCCACCTAAAATAGCAAGTATTCAATTTGTCTG
Organism: Onychostruthus taczanowskii; assembly: GCF_017590055.1. Classification (NCBI taxonomy): domain Eukaryota; kingdom Metazoa; phylum Chordata; class Aves; order Passeriformes; family Passeridae; genus Onychostruthus; species Onychostruthus taczanowskii. The sequence continues at coordinate 8,938,417 of NW_024501459.1, forward strand.
TTTTGATTGTTGTCTTAAGAAATTACTTCCATCAGGTAAAATCACGAGTGCTGCAGTAAAAGTTGTGGCTTCCCTGCAAAAAGAAGGATAGTTTCGAACACTCCAAGTCAGATACCACTACCACTGCCATCTTCTGTGAGCGTGAGCCATTTTGAGCAGGCCAAGGGTCTCCTTAGCCCTTGCTGTGGTTCACAGGGTCGCTGTGGTACACAATAGCTTGGGTTTGCAAGTTCACTGTAGTAACTGCACTATACCTGCTAACATCAAAAGTAGTGCTGCTCCCAGTGCCTGTTCTTGCATTTTCTTTAATGACCCAGTGGTCATGAAGACATCATTGTTTGTATGTGAATATACTGGCAGTAGGTGTTACTATATCTAAGCCATTTTGGCTATTAATGTATCAATTATGAAGAAGGGCAAAATATAGTGGAGACAAAAAGCATTCAGGACATGAGAAATTCACAAACAGAACAATTATTGAAGAGATAAATTGGGGTAATCATCACTTTATGTCATCACAAAATCGAATGCTTGAAAGTAAATAAAAAATAACCTAAAGGAGCATTTCAGCTGCAGGCTGTTGTCAGTTATCATAAATAGCTTCCAGATCCTGTGCATAATTAGTGATGACTGGAAGGGTGAGGGAGAGACAAGTACAGTAAGAATACACTAAATAACAAGTCTGTTTTAAAAAAAAAACATGGTCATGGGCAAAGATGAGGCAAGAAAGAGGAAATATGCTAGATTTAAATATAAGGATCCAAGTTATCATTGATATTAAATAATTTGAAGTCAGTGGAGTTGTAAAAAGTAAAAGTAGACACTGGAAGCTGTTTTACATAATTCTTTATTTGGGGTCCTTATTTCACTTTTTTTTCCCTCCTGCAGTTGGGAGTATTGGTTTAATCTAAATATCATTTTTTGAAGCAAATTGATCTTCTAACATTTTGCTTTGGAGTTGTGGAAGTTTTGACAATTTCTGTATATTTCTCTGTATTTTGCTAATGCAGTGATCTCAAGATAGTACATGTAATATTTGTGCATAAACTAAATGCAAAGCAAGAGTTGTTAAAGTAAAATTTAAAAACCTAAATTAAAACTAAATCCTAAAATTAATTTCTAATATATACCAAATATTTCCCCAAATTATAGACTATAGGATTTCAGTTTTGTATCCCAAGGAAAATAAAAATTATATTTTAAGATTACTTAGTATTGCTCTTTTCTATAGAGATGCTTCCTGGTGATATCTTCTATTTAAAAGAAAATAGCAAGACTTTATCCTGTTTTAACTGTTTTTATATCACAGACACTGAGTTAAATACTAAGCTGTATTTTAAATTCAGATTTTCTGATTGCCTGCTTAAGTGTTCCCTGTCTGAGCAAAAACAATCAGAGAAGATACTGCTGAGTCTGAGCTGAGCTCAAAATGAATGCAGCAAGAAAAAGTAACCTTCAGAGAGATGAGCTGCTTAGCCCTGCTCCTTTTGGGCCACACAAGCTTGGCTGCTGGCATAAGGATGGACAAATTAGTCAGCTGGCATATGGGACGAGCAGGTCTGACTCTTCCTGTGGCAGCACAGACTTTGTTTAGATTAAACTTATTGTGAAACTGCTCCTGGAGTCATTGAGTTCTTTGAACATACTTAGAAGACTTAAGTGCTGGCTCCACTGCAGTAAAATATGAGTTTAGCCACTGATGCATGCGCATAAAGCCAAGGTTTTGCTGTGAGAGAGTGTGATCATGGCAAGAAAGATGGTGAGTCACCTTTGGAAGAATATGTAGAAGTGAGGATGGAAATGGTTAGCAAAATGTTGAGATACTGAGCATCTGAAAAAGAAATTAAAATTTATTAGGTTTTGTGTGTATGTATGTGATGTTAAATGCATAATGTTGGTACATTCCTGGACTAAACAGTAGAGGTTACAGTGTGCCTTTGTGGCAAAAGGAGTTTTGAACACAAAGGTTTCATTTATTGGCTTACTGTTTTCTGGGTTATATTGATGTAGCCCAAATTTCTTCTCTGTGAAGAAATGGTATATCTTTGAAGTATCCAATAATGAAGGAATAAAATAGAAATGAAAAGAATTATAGTTGTTCCGTTGTTTTTAATTCTCTTCAGAGAAACTTTACAGTCCTGGGAATAATGAAATATAAATAAATATGCAAACAATATGATTTGTGAGTAATTGATTTTTAACCAGATACAAAGAGAGACAAATCCAATTGTGTCTTCCAAAAATTTCTCCCTTTATTTTATTAAAACCAGAAGTTACAAGGAGATTGTTTTATTTTGAATATGATAACAATAAAAACTTGAAAAGGTGATGTAAATGAAACTATAAAAGAAAAAAAATTGTTCTTAATGGCATAATTAATAATAAATCAAGTAATAGTCACATATTTGTCCTTTTTAACATAAGAGCATACTTTCTGTTTATCCAAAACATTCCTACACTATTGCAGAATTTTAAAATATTATTGACTTTAGTATTTTCCTGTTTTTGAATCTATAAATGTTGACATTGAAATATGAAAGTAATGTTGCATGTAATCCTTTCCTAATCTTCCTTTAAGTTTCTTCTGATGAGTAATTTCAGCTTCAAGTTTGTTCAGACAATTCAAGTGTTGTCCAGTAGGCTAGAATGAAATAATATTTGTACTATATAAAGATACATTTATTGTTTTAAACCATTATTACAAATCACTGGGTACTGTTTATGTGAAATGGAAATGAAGGCTAACTAATTTTATTCTCATATGTAATCTTTTGCCTAACTAAACTGAAAACATGAAACTTCGAGATTGAGAAGATATGCCATGTGTACGTTTTACAGTTTTTTCGTGTAGAAATATTCCTCTTGTTGCATGCAGATTTCAGAGCACCTGAAGGCAAACCAGCTGGTTTCATGGACACAAGAGAACTGGATGCATGTCCTGCACATACCTTACAGAGATCTTGCCATTCACTATGATAGTTCCCTGTTATAGTACAAAGAAGTGACTGAACATTTATTTCCTTCAAACATTGAACTGTGAACCAAAGTCCTCATTTGTCTCCTACATGTAGAGAATACCGTCACTGCTAATTAATGCTTGCATTAATGGAATTGTTTCCTCTTGCTCATCTGCCCCATCTCTAAAAGATTACTTTGGCATATCACAGGAAAATGCTTTTTCTTGACATACTGATTACTCTATTTTTTATTTAGGATATTCAGAAGCTGAGTGAATCTGTCATTTTTATGTATACAAATGAACTTTATGTAGAATTTAATTCCTGTTTCAGACTCTCAGTCAGTTTCTTAGAGTATAAATGACTAAAAGTAAATGTGAGTTAATGTCTGTGGAGAGACAATTCCTCAGAACACCACAGATTTAATTATCCAATCACTATCACCTAACTGTAGAAGTACTCTGAGTAATTTTGGGGGTAGAGAAGAATCGTCAAGGTGTCTAACAATAGTTTCCAGACCTGTTTCTCCATTTGGCTGTATGGGGAAATGTGTCCGTGTGGGGGATTTTATGAAATGGTTTCATGGTTACTTGGATGTCCTCAGAGGGATAGAAGAATCTTTTGACATATTTGAATATTTCTGAGAGGAAATTGTTTTCCTGATGTTTTTCAGGAAATGGGTAGCAACTGGGTTATGTCAGTCACAAATAATTTGGCTGAATTTATCATTGTGGGTTTTTTTATGAATATTCACATAATGATTTGATAAAAACAATACTTTCTTGGGGTGAAATTTGTTCTAAAAATATGTGTGGTTACTGAGGCAAAATATTGTTAAGGTCTCACAAAGCAGTGAATTTTGTCTTTGAATATTAATTTTCTATTGATGTGCTCAAAAGCATTGGTGAAATGGCTTGAATAATATATTTGCTTAAAGAATCTAAAATTGTCTGTTAAAACTTCCAAATTCTCTAAATATTGTAGTTATACCACCCATGACTTGGGAATTGTCTTTCTGATAGCATGTTTAGAATTTGTTTGAAGTATATGGGTTTGATTTCTTTATATTAGCCATAATTTATAGTTTGTAAATGAGCAACAGTTTGGCAAGAAATCACATCATATTGATCTTCTCATAGAGAAATGCTCCATAAGAAATGGAACATTAATTTTATGGGGGACTTATACTGGTGTTTTGGGAAGTTGTGTCAGCCTTCTGAGCTTCCTGAACTTCTTAACCAGATTGTTTTGAAGTGCTCATCTGAGAAGGAACTTTGATTGTACCTAGATAATTGGAAAGGTCATTTGGGAGCTGAGGAAAGTGTTTCTGTGGCTATGCTGAAGAACTCACTGTCAGATGTTACAAACTGCTTCTTGTGTTTTGAGAAACCTAAGGGATGTTGAATTTGGAAGAATGTAATTTAATTGATATGACATAATTTTATGAAGGGTCAAATGTACGTGCACACTAGTTTCAGTATAATATTTGTATCTGTAATATGGAAATGGATAAATTATTAAGTTTTGAAATTTTCTTTGAGCCTATGAATCACCTTTCTAATTTATGTTAATTTTCAAAATATCAAGACTTATCCATTAGGTCTGCATTCATTTTAAAAGCTGTATCATAATATCAGATATAATTTAATTTATGCACATTACCATATTTAAGGAATTTTAAAACAGATGAGGGAGGAAAAGGTGATAAGAAGGTAAGATGCTGTGTTGATAACAAGCCTGATTTTAGCCTGCTTCTCATGTTCAAGCTTATTTCCAAGTTCAGTTGTAACAGATTTTATCAGATTGGCATTGCTCAGTTAAATAAGAAAAAAATAAAAGGCAGTGATTACTTGCCATGTGTAATACTTTTTTTAAAAAATTGAAAATTGTATCTTTAATGTGGTAACACATAATATTAAGAATCATATGTTGGTGATATATTAGGAATGTGTTTGTGAAGACATGAATATTCTCATAGAATCCCAGTTTTGAAAAAATTCTGTGTCTGGAGAAAAGCAAGAAGCAAAATTACAGTAAATTTTAAGGTTGTTAAAGCAGCAGTGGTGAGTCGCAGATGGGGTATCATTCTGTTAATGTAAAAATGATATCTTGTTTTCTTTTTTTACTGATGCTTTGATAAACATGTTCATATTCTGACTTGTTAGTGTTACTTGAATACGAGATACCCCTCTGGGTTATGGCTCTGGGAGAAGGGCTGAGCCTAACTGATTATGAAAGCTTGTTTTTGTTGGAAAAGGTGATCCTACTTCCTCCTCTGTTCCTTCAGGCAGAGTTGTAGGCTCGTGTTGTTTCCTTTAGATGGATCTTAATGCTCGAACACTCAGTGTGTCAAGGCAGCTCTGCAACTCTACCAACACACATGCAGAAGATTCCACCAAAAATACAGTATTTTTCATTTGCCTTTGTACCAGAGTCAGGTAAAAATCAAGCACTGATATCACTGGGAATGGTAGAAAGGGGTAAGAGCACAGGAATAAATGGGACTTCGCCATTGGAAACAAGCTGTTGGAATACAGAACTGCATCCTTAGTGACTGCAGGTTAGCGCCTGGGAATTTGACCTTATTCATCCACCATTTGAGCTAACAGTATTTTAGGCCTAGTGAGCTTTGCTAGTGTGCCTGAAGATCGAAAACCATGAATTACTTGGCCTTTTTGTGTTGACCTAACTTTCTTCTTGGTACAGTGCTGCCTGTTTCCTTTTGGCTTGAAATAGATCTTTCCTGCTGTTGGGGTTTTTTCTTTATTTTCTCTGTTCTTCCTTCTGTATGGTTTGTACAGTGGCTTTGTCTTTATTTCATTTTTAGCTTTTTTAACAGTCAAACTACCTGCAGTCTAGGAAATCAGTACAGATGGTTGTTTTTGAGAAGGAAAATACAATAAATTAGTAATTTATCTTCTGTGATACAATGTACTCTTTTCTGCTGCCTCCATCCAGCATGATTGTGCTTCCTAATGTGTTGTGTTTCCTTCACCCTTTTTTCACCGCTCTTTGAGGAACATTTGATATCTCATGTTGAATTGGCTTTCCAGTCTAGAGTCTCTTGACTCCCTCTCAGTCAGTGATAGTGTAGATAGAGTGGTTAGCCTGCGGTTTTTATCCTCCACAGGAAAAGGACGTACAGTGACTGCCAGGGGATGTGGTTCACATTCTGTTCCACTGCTGTGGACTCCAAAGTTAAAGACATCTCAAGATCTACCTGAGTTTCATGACTCTCAATTTAAGGAGGTAAAACCCAAAAGGAAGAAACTTGAAATACTTAAGATAAATTTTCAGTCTGTGGAGTCATGGAAAACTCCCCTTGAGTTCAATGGAGTCATGATTAGTGTTAGTGTATCTTGAGAACCAGAATTGTCAGATAAAATTTTCTGATTGATTTTCAAAATGGTTTTAATCTTCTGAAATGAGATATTCTGGAGAAATAAGTTGTTCATATCCAGAAGATAAAGTAGTGTTGAGTAAAAGCAAATGTATCTCTATGATGTTTAAGATACTAGGCTTGAACTAGCATTGCATGACCTAACATGCTGTAATGAGTGATTTATTTTTAGGCAATAATCTTGTCCTGCAATATTCAATGAAAGTGTAGCAAACAGATGTGTTATATGTACCACTAGAGCGTTTTCCATTTCAGCCAGGTCTTTGTCTTGCATTGCAGAATGCTTGCACAAGCATTGCAGCAAAACCAAAAACTTAATTTTCTCCTTTGCAAACCAAAAGCATGAGGAAATATAAGCCAGTGAACTCATAGGTTACACAAAGAAATGTAACAGAATAAACTGCACCTATACAACATTTCCAACTGCACGTGTTTTTCTGTTACCTAAACTTTATTTAAAAAGCATTTACTTTTCTTTATTAAAACAAGAAAAAAATGTTTGAAAACCGTGTGGTATATTTGAAACCTTATTAAATGATTAATCTATTGGATGTGTGGAATGTTTTTGACATACCTGCTAGTTTATATGCTTGACCCAACTGGGGAGATAAAATTTTTTTCTACCCTCTTTGGAAAGATGTCAGAGGTATGAATTTAATCAATGAGTGAGGAAGAGCATGTACTGTCAACTGTGATGCCATTGGTATGCTGATGGTATCCAGCTCAGTGTCTGCTTCTTAGAGTATAGACAGTGCAGTCTTCCAGATGTCCCAGTGTCTGGCCAAAATAAGGATAGTGATGCAAAACAGATGGTCTTGTCTCAGGACCAAGCAGAGTTGATGCAAGCTGATGGAGGGATGGTGCTGGAAGAAATGGCAGAGCCTTGGTCATTGAATGCCATGTTATACTGATTCTCATCCTGGATTCACAGCAGAAGGAACAAGGAGGGCACTTTTCTCTTTGCAGCTGGGCAGAAGTTGAAGAGCAATAGAAAAGATCCACAGTATATTTCTTCTAGTTTTTTTAGCTAAGAGCTTTGGTGATTATTGTAAAATTACTTACATGGTTACTGTCTCAGTCAGGACTTTAATGAACCTAGAGCTCACTAGGAACTTTCACATACAACTTAGGAAATATCTGTTGCTAAATGTGCCTGTGCACACAGAGAGTTTAGAGATTTCATTGCTTTTTCCCTGCCTGCCCAAACTGTCCAGTCTGAGATCACTCATATATTAGTTCCTAAATTAACTGGAACTTTTCTAGCATAATATGTGCAATAGTGCTCGACCAAAAGGCACTTTCTCTAAAATGGGAGATGTGCTAGTAGAAAATTTAAGCTGTATAAGCATCATGCTTCTTACTTATTGTGGTTTTCTTTCATGAAGAAAATTCTCTGGAGGACAAGTGAAATGTTTGATTTAAATAATTTTAATTTTAAAAAAGGAGTTGGGGAAATAGAGACATTTGCACTGTAGTAATTCTTGATGCATGTAGGTTTAAGAAAGAGAGCATACATACTGGTACTCCAAAAATCTTTGGACAAACTAAAGCTAAAAAAAAAAAATAAAAATCCCTATTGGAAGGTTAAGTGTTACTGGAGATGTTTGGCATAATTATTTGTAATTTTTATGCTTTGCCTCAACTTTCATTTTAATAAAAGATGTATGAATTTCCACTGGCCTCTCTACAACCTAGCTAAGATTAATCCAGCCTAGGGATGGTAAACTAATTTACGTGGCTACAAAGAGATATTAATGCGGCACTTAGTGCAAAAATTGATTCATAAAATGCTAAACAAGATAATATTTTGTCTGATTGGCTGAAAATACACTTGCTCTATGTTTTGTGAGGAATATTGAACTAATGAGTTACTCAGCTCATTTTTATAATACTTCATATAAACAGCATGCAGATTATCAGCTTAATTCAAAATAGACTTAATAAATAAAAATGTAAGCAATAATGTAATGTGAAATTCAGTATTGGAGATATGTATTGTAAGGCACATCTGTACTACATTAACCAAATGCACTTCAAAATATTACAGCTGTCTCCCCTTTGTTTAAAAAAAAAAAAACAAACCCAAACTGAAACCTTTTAAATATACATACTTTTCTAATGCTTTGATATTTTTGTTGTGATTGAAGAAAAACTTAGGGATTTAAACATGACTTTTTCTATTTACTATGAAAAAGCTTTTTTTGGTGGTTTTCTTTAAGAACGCAGAGTTGAACTGAGGCCCAAATTGCACACAACTATTGTGGTTGCAGGAATGAGTGACATCAGAATTGGAGCTAATTAGAAATATTGATCAAAATTTGCTTTTAATTTTAAAAAGTTGCTTTACTTAAAGTTGCTTTACTTAAAACTTAAGTTTTAAGGGAAAAAAATAAAAAAATAAAATTTACCAAGGGAAGGCATTAAAAGGCATTCTTTTAGATGCCTTCTGAACTCCAGAATTTCATCTGGTTTTGTGTATTATCTCATTATGACCTTTTTGAGATTCTATATTATTACAGTGCAAGCACTGATGTGCAGTTACAGCAATTGCAGTAATCCATTGTAGAATGTGATGTAGCAAGTGCAATATTCTGAATTTTATTTTATTGGTCATGTAGAAGTAATTAAAATGCTCCAAACAATACTAGATTCCCATTAATGTTTTTAAAATAATAATATAATAAAAGTAATTATAATAATATAATAAAAATATAATAAAAATAATCCAAATAAAGTTTTTAAAATAATTCATTAGCACTGAATGAAACTTCCTAGGTGATAGTTTAGACCAATGAGTTTGAAATCGCTGCTGGTAAGGAGCAACAATAGTTATTTAGTCAGTTATTGTTGCTGAACTGGTGGGTGAGCAGTGGTTATTTGTTGATATTAGATCCATGGGTTACCAGTAGGGTAATGATAGGAGAGCACAATGTTAATTCTTATGAACTGTGATTATGGACTTTCTCATGTAAATAAAACTAGACCACAATGTGCTCTGAAGCCTTTGCACTGCATTTAGAGATGCTCTCATCTCCTAAGACGGTGTTCCATCAGTCTTGCCTACAAGTTACTTGTTTTCAGTCAAAAATAACTATCACACCTTGTGGAAAAAAAGGAGAATAAGTAGGAAACCTGTGGGCCAGTTCTTCATATAGTTTTCTAAGATACTGAAATGTTTAATGAAACTAGAACGTCTTCATCAGAAAAGGCTACCTCCTATGTCAATTCCAAACCCAGCTGAGGGAAAATAGGAAGAGGGAGATACTGAAGAAAGATTCCTTTCACTTGCTGATTAAAAGTGAGAACTCAAATCAATGCTTCATTGTATATTTCAGTAGCTGAAACAATGCTGCTTTTCCTGCTCCCATGTTGGTTTTGTGGTTTTCAGACTATGCAGTGAGATTCTGCTAGATTGGCTCTGACAACTGATTTAGGTAGATGTAGATGTGCAAAACCAAGGACTCAGCAGCATCATGTTTCAATTGGCTTTCTGTGCATCTATCAGTGAAAGCAAAAAAGTTTAGAGAATTTATGGCCAACTTGAGATGCTTCTTAAGTAAGATATCTTCAGAACAATGTGTTCAAAAATCTTAGATACACTAAGGAGTGAAAGTCTGTTGATGTATTCATTTAGAATGATATTTGTATCAAAAGTCTATGGCACGGGTCTGAACTAGGTGAAATTCTGGTATTTGAAAATGTTTATGGAAAAACATCTTAGAACATATGTACCAGACTAACAGCATTGTCTGCTCCATGACATTGAAAAAACAAAATAAGATGTCCTGCAGTTAGTGTACGGCAGAAGATAACTCCAGTTTTGTATCTGTTGAGGCAAATATTAAAAATATCTTTTCCAGGAGTGGAGCATCAGATATTCCAAGTTCATGATTCTTCCTAGTCTGGAAGCCTACTTCGTGCTTGCCCCAATATTTTGTTAAGAATTATTGTGGTCTTTTGTTGGAATCTCTTGATATCTGGCAAGATAATTTATCTAAACCAAAGAGGATTGGTTAACATATTAAGACACATAAAAGATATGACATATAAAGCTGCTTAGATTCCAGAAGCAGAACTTCTATCAGCAGTAGGATTTTGTTGATTTGAGTTTTTTGGGGGGTTTTTTGGTATGGTTTGTTGTTCTATTTTTTGTTTTGTTTTGTTTTGGTTTTTTTTGTTTGTTTGTTTTGTTTGTTTGTTTTTGTGTTTTTTAGTGTTTTTTGTTTGGGGTTTTTTTTGTTTGTTTTTTGTTTTGTTTTTTTTTTATTGGTTAGGGGGGCTTTTGTTTGTTTTCAGATGAGATTAGTAGAGCATACTAAGAGTCTGTGCTTCACCCAACAATGCCTTAACAAATCAATGCTATATACAAGGAATACATCAATGTCTGCCACAATGTAAGAACACAACCCTGAGGAATTCATTGCTTCAACGAATGAGACATTATTTTACTGATGCACCAGGATTGTCTGGTGGCATGCAAGAATATAAATCAGAATTCATTATCTGAATTTTTGCTTTCACATGAAAACATTTAGTGCCTTTCTTAGTATTAGACTGAACTCAGACAAACTGAGCTGCCATAGTCTTTTTCCAGCATTGAATCTTATACTTCTTGAAGTACTCCTGGGAAATTACTACATGTTTTATAATGGAGGAAGGAGACAAAAGTGACTGGATCATAGAAAACAATACAACATATCTGATTACATGAGCCTTCTGTGCAACTAAGCTTTCACTGTATTTTATAGAAATTTTGTATAAGAAGAGCTCTGTCCTTAAAGTGAATGGTGTGCAAGTTTATAAGATGATTCCACAATCTGTTATCCCAAGACAAGAAGCAATCTTGCACAGTTTCTGGAATACTTGGCACTAGTGAGTGCCTCTTTCTCTCTCCCCATCCCTTCCTCCAAAAAAGAAAGTAAGTAAATAATTGCAATGTCCTGTTTAAAAACATGACCTTGTTACTGGGCTATATCCTTGTTTAGTTGAAGTAGGTAACTTCTTTCCCTTCCCTTTTTTGGTGAAAATTTTCTATATGAAAAAATCACAACGAATGAAGCTTAGCACAGCATTATTATTAATCTAGAAAACATCTGGTTCTCTGCTATACTATATTACACTTCTGATCTTTATCTCACTTCCAAGTATTTTTGTGTATTATTGTAGCAAAGCATAAAGATTGCAACTGTGTGAATTCCTTTTGGTAAATTGCTGATTTGAGGAAAATGTCAGGTTCTTTTTGCTTAGTTCACATGTAATTTTTTTAACACACAGAACATATTTAATGGAAATTGCCATAAGACCGAAGCTGGGTCTTCACATACCCTGTCTAGAGAATAGCAGACAGTGAACATTACATCACAGAAATACAGTGAATAATCATACATTAAAATAAAAAAACATTATTAGCATAAATGAGATTGTTTCATTTATGTGAACGTTCAGCCTATCACTATATAAAGATAGATAACAATTTTCTAAGGATTTGAGAAATTTCACTATATTCTTGTCTTTTGTGACAGAAGCAGTCACCAGCTTGGCTTTTCTTTCTCTCTTTTCTCTATGAATTACCTCATTGCTGCTCAATAAAATCACAGAGCCACTCAGCTGTATCATCACTACTCGGTCTAGCAAAGAATACAGAGAAAGAGAAAGGATTCGGTGTCCAGACCCTGTAACTGTATTGACTCTCTAATGAAATCCTGTTTTGCTAAGACTGGTTCTTTCCGATAGGAGCATCTGAACCTTTGCAGCTCTTTTTTTTTAACTCTTAAAAAGCACTATTGCATTCACTGATTGTATTTATTTTAATAACTTTCTTATTTGTGATCAAATATTTTTCTGCAAAGCATGCATGAATTATTGAACAATATGCACACATACACTCAGAGTTTAGCACTAAAATTTCTGTATGATTCATTGTTTTACTGCTGCTAGGTTTTGTTGCTTTATTGTTTTTTGGTTTTTTTTTTTAATTAAAAGCCTTCAGTAATGGTAGGGTTGATCTGGAAGATGGCATATAAACTTGCTTACCATCTCAAAAATTCCTGTCCAAAGTTACGGGTATTACAAAGCAGCCAGCTTCTCAGAGCCCAGTTGCTTTAGTGAGAAAATGTTCAGTAACTGTACTGTAAATCTGAGGTATCCAGAAGAAACTGAAATTATTCCATATCAATGCAGAGGTGCGGTAATGAAATTAAATCAAATACTGCAGTTATTCTTTGGATTTGGTAGATGGAGTTACACTTCCCTGTTTACTTGTATTTTTAACAGCTTTTGTAGTTTGCCATGGACAAATACCATTCAGTATTGAATCAGATCAACTAAAAATCCTTGAGAAAAATAACAGTTGTATATGAGGTAGATTTTTGGTATTTTAAATCTGCATTTTGTATGCACATTATTGCTGTTATTCTAACAGCATCTGACAATAAATCAATGCTGCATACTATTCTGCCTGCTTGTCCGTTGGCTTCTACTACATGCAGCTCTTGAATCCACATTTTTTGCACAAAGTTTCACTTCATTTTCTTTTGAGAGAAAAAGGCTGGTAGTTGACTAAAAATGACAAAAAAAGGTATGGGTTTGATATCCAAATTCAAAAATAAAAGGTATCATGGAGGCCAGCCTATATCACTGTTTTGTTGAAACACTTGGCAGCAGAGAACCAAAAGTTAATCAAGCAAAGAACAGTTGAAAACCTTATTTAAAGAAATCACATCTGCTTAGTAGGAGAAAAACCTGAGGCATATGCTTCAATTTCTTTTAAGCTGTAATTCATCCAGTGGTTTACATCTGTTAAAAAGTATGGAACTTTTCACACCTCTTTAAAGCACAATTAAACTGTATTTATTTTAATACATAATGTGTTCCAAATATGTAATACCTTTTCTGAAATGACTCATAGGTGGTTGATTTCATAGCTCTCTATCATATAACCTTCCAGGTCCTTTGAATTACTTTGTCTATTAACCATACATGAAATTTAAAGGAAAAGGTGTTGAAATGGTGTAAAATGATGCCAGAAACTTCACTACACTTGTCAGTTTATATCAAGGCAACAAATTGGCTGGGAGGGGTGGTGGTGGAGAGGAGAGTTTTCTTAAGCAGTAAAATAAAACATTACAGAGAAGAAAATGTAGTTCAAGGACTTCAGCCACAAATTTTTCATGTGGGTTTAGCCTAGCTGTTATTGGCTGTTGCTTTTTAAAATCCATGTCTCCCCAAAACAGTGTTGTTAACAGGACTTTATCCCAATAATCTGACCACATTGCCCTGAGTTTAAAGCACAGTGGTAAGAATAGGGTCTGTGAACTGTAGAGGACAACCAGACCAACTACCCATTTTGGGTAGAGACTTGGGGGGTTGTATCTCGTTCTTTTGTGTATGAAAAGCAACTTGGTTCTTCACTGTGTGTCTATAATGACTACTTGAGTATTTTAAATTCTAATTAATTCAATTACTTAGCCTCCTTTGATTTTAAAGTTCTCTGTGACTTTTCTTCATCTGATATTGGGATTTAAAATATTTTTGTACTTCCTGCTTAATTCAGATCCTTTAAGATTAGGTTTCTTTTGTAAACATAAATATATGAAAATACATGTGTATAGAATATCTGAAAGACATTTTAATCAGATGATGACATACTGTGTACATGCATCAGTCAGTACATGGAATGGGTACTTGGTCAGTATATGGTCATTTAATAGAAGCTAGCCAGTGCTTTGCTTGTTAACATTTCAGCTAGAGTCTAATCAAGTTATAAACAACTGAAAATTGGGCTTTATAGATACATGAGGCATAGAGAACTTCTCTTAGCAAAAAATTCTATGTGCTTTGTGTTAGCAAAAAATATAGAGATTAATCTTGAAACAATGGCCTGACTGTAATCCAAGAGAATTAATTTACAGTCCAGCTGAGCTACTCTATTCCAGTGTCATGTTGGGAAAAAAATTCTCTGAGACCCTCTTCTGTCTCCCTTCAAAATGCGAATGATTTTACAGTAGTTGAAAATTCAGTTTTTATTGTGAGTTGCCCATATTACAGGAATATGGTAGATTTAAGTATGCACGTTATGGTCCCTTTCAATGTGATATATATGTCCATTTCATATTTTGTGGGTTTAGCAGAACACTTATTTTAGCAATATTTTTTCACTGCTAAGTGAATAGATTATGAAAAAAACACAGAGGAATAGCATACATTAAAAACATTGTTTTTGTCTTCAATATGTCCAGTGTCAAATAGAGCTATTGGACAGCATCTCTTGATGACAAGTTTTTTGAAATGAACCAGATAAACAAGGATTTTTACAATATGCAGCATGGTTTGATATAGAAATGATACTGAATATTTTTTAAGGAACCCCTTATAAGATGGTGATAGTATATAAAAATAAAAATGCCCTCAAATGTGTTTTCCTGTTAGTATGCAAGTAATTGTCTTCTTCCCCATTTTTGAACAGTTCCATTTTTTAGTGATTCTGCAGGTAAGGCTTCTTTATTGCTGCAAAATTTAATCATGTGTTCATCCCATTGTTCTATCTTGTTGCAGAGGATCTTGATGATCTCAGAATGGAAGGAGTAACAAGTGTGGTGTCTTCTGGGAGCAAATTCAATCAAACTCGAAGTGCTCATACGGCTGAGCCTCAAGCAAAGGTCACATTGAATATATGTGCAAGATGTGCCAGGTAAAATCGAAACAGAACCAGATCATGCTAACCAATACACTTTTTTCCTCCAGGTATTTGGCTGTGTTTTGTGCTTATGGACCAGGTGATGACCTCTTCTGTGCTAAAAAAAAAAATAATTACTTAGCTACTGGCTACCATATGACCTCTGGCATTTGAATTGTGCAACTTATATTTATGCTTGATATGTTGCATCGACAGTGAATCAAAGAATGTAGTTAAGTCTTAGGCCTTGCTTCACAGCTTGGAACTATTTTTAGCGCTTCCGTCTCTGAATTTCATTAGTTACTTGAACTTCTGTGGTTTTTCGGAGGATGAATCAGGGAATTTAAGGGTTCAAATCCAATTTGAAAAGCACCTGTATAAATGGAGATTTAGTTGCACAGGTGCAGTTCAGGATTTCAAATAGTTGCTTCTTAGCACTTTATAATCTCATCCTGTTTTACCTCTGAGAAATAATTTAGTCAGGTTGAACCCCTTTTGGTTTTGACAGCTGGCAATAATTTTTACATTTACAGTATGAAGACCAAATAAACAGGTTAGTATTCCTGTAGCTTAGTCAACTCGAGAATGCAACACTAACAGAAACCCCTTAAATTTCCTGGATGAATTCTTCTATGTAGACAAAAGCTCATTTGGAGAAAGGATTTAAGCCTGTTTAAATGACAAAACCAGGCTTCTCACCCTTCTGTTAATGGTTCAGATTAACAAGAACAATATAGAGGCATGCCAATTTTATCTGCCTGCCTTTGCCAGTGGCTGCTCTATTGTGTAGTTTGAGAGCGGATTAGCCGCTTGTAAATAAAAAGCAACCTGTGGTGAAATTAAGTCAAAAGTTTGGCCATATGCCACCCTACTTTTTTCTACTTTTCCCCCCATTTTGTTCATAAATTACTACTTTTCTAAAGCTCTTATGTAGACATACAAGACATGCTTCAAGACATTTTCTGATGCTCTGGAAGCACAACTACAGGCAGAACTGAATCATTCGTGCAATAGCATCTCTAGCAGGGTGGTGGAGCTTCGGGGAACTTCACCTCAGTATTGTCAGAGCAGCAGTGACTGCGTGACTGGATGGCCTTGTAATTCTAGAGAATTTTGCTTGTCAGCAGTGTGGTCTTATGCTTTAAGAAAAGAGCAAACATGCAAGTAATGGAATTCTTCCCAATTCATACAAACAAATTGCTTATGTTGTAAAACGTTTCCAAACAACTATCTACATGAAAATGTGGCACATTTTTTCACCTGGCATCTGTAATCCATGGATTAAGAAGTAAAGATGCAAGGAATATAGAAACCTTAAATTCTCTAAATTCTGAAGTTCTGAACTTACATAACATCTTTTATGGATTACTATGAAGGTTAATTAAATTTTGAATTCCCTTAAGTAGCTGCTAACAGCAGGTGCCTAAATACTATATATTCTCTCAATCCTGCACAGGAGGGAACAAAGGGCTCAGATCTTGAGCCAAACCTAGCAACCTTGGCTATTGGTATTGTTCTTTAACTGCATGTAGTAAATGATTCTGCCCTTTAAAGTATGAGCTGTGAGAGAATGATCTCACAAAATCCCTTTTGTCACTTCACTTACCAGAGAACGCAAAACAATGCTTTATTTTGCCTGTGCACCTTCAATGATTTCCCTACCGTGTTTAAGGAAATAACTGGGTGATACCTTCATGACTGTGGTGATTCTTTTTACTCTTGTTGCAGTTTAGCAGTTTCTTTAAACTTTGGAGGAATTTAAAAAAATACACAATCTCTTTAGGAGCAAGGGAAGTAAAAAGAGACAAACAGGTATTTCTGTTGTGTTCAGTAATGAGGAAACTAGCATTTTTTTCTTCAAGGTTATAAAGTCTATCAATTCTTTTGGAGCATTCCTTCCTTCTTAGTGAGGACACCTTTCCTCTCTTCAAGACAGTTATTAGTGCAATTAGCTCTCTCTTTAGTACCTTCGGGGTTAGCCTGGAGCCTTGTTGCAGTAGATGAAGTAGGGGTTACAGACACTTGCATGAAACAAGTGGCTCTGAAGACATGAAGACAGTTTTCTTTCCTGTTTGATTCCAAGAGCAATTAGACTGTCTGTTAGTCAATGATATAGCCATTGAAAATACCGTGCTATAAAATTAGAGTTTGACTATTTGGATCATCTCACTGAATCAGTTTCTCAGTGTTGGCCTTTGTTTCCATTGTTATGACAAAGGCTAATATTTAATATAAGGTCATAATACAAACCTATTAGAGTATTAACTTGTTTTAGAAATTCTGTTTTTATGTTTTCATGTTCCATTTTCTAAGTTGTCTCGTGTGCTATACAGTGTATATATAAATACTGAATGATTTTATTGTAGACATGTTTGAATGCAGTTTAAAAAGAAGTTAATAAAAGCTTTTACGCAGGCTTTTGTTTACAATTAAACAGGTATCTTTCCTCTTAATGTTACTAATTTTTCACTTGTACAAAGCAATTTGAAATTACTTGAGCTATTAATGGCAATGGTGTTATATAGATAATAGGCCTTGTCAAGTCAGATTACCAGATTAGGTTTGCTGAAGGTATTTTGGCTGTCATTAGGAGAAATGCGACTTTTTACTTGAAATTTAATTGGCAGAGTTCCATATATTAGGAAACATGTGTCTTGGCTCATACAAAAAGTTAAATTTTACTCATACATTTGCATAATTGATTTCTTTCAATCTTTATGTATTTTTTAAAAAATGCTTTGCTTTCATTACGCTCTACTCAATTTAGGTTCTGTGACACCTCCTTCAGAAGTTTTCCCGCTTTCTTGGATATATTGGAGCTTTTCTGAGAGATGTTTTTTTAAACAATTGAAGGAGTTTTTCAGTACTAGCTTTAAGTAATTTGGCTTAATATTTTGTATCTCACCTGGAAAGGACAAATATTCTTATTGAAGTTCCACCCTATTTTTTCATTAAAATAGTGTGTAAGTTTTGGATGCTCTTGCTTCTAGGATTACATTTTCTTGCCATAGATCGTTAGCTCTCTGTCATTATTTGAAAATTAGAGTGAACAGATCTATGGCTATGTGTAGGTTACATTAGCCTGAGAAGAGTGCTGGTTTCATTTTGTATGCCTCATAAAACTACCTGCAGTAGGGTGCAGCTATATGTCTTATATTTCTGTGGTTTCTGGACCTTCCTACAAGGACAACAATGACTTGTGAGAAGAATGGATTAAACCAATGGCTTCCCTCCATGCTGAAGTCCATACTTGTGATCAGACTTCATTTAGTGCCAGTATAGCTCCTTCCTTTGTACCACAAAAAAGGAACCAAATGGAACTGACTATAGTTAGAGATAAAAACCAATTTTGTTATAAGACAAACTAAATCCAGTTTATATTGTGGAGGAAACCTACAATGATGCTGAGACATTGCCTTTGGGAAAATATTCTCTCTTGCCTGGAGTCTCTTAGACAAAAGTACCAACTTGTTTGAATGTCTTGAGAATCATAAGAAATGAGACTCAGAATTGACATTATTTGAACTAGAATAAAAGTCCCAGACTTGTAGCTTTTTTTAGAAACTGATATTTAACTCTCAATCATAATAATTCCACCAGTCATCTTCAAATAATAAACAGGTAGATAGTTATCACAGATCAGGTCTGTAATTTTTTGAAAAGGTGAAGTTCTCCACCTGCACATGCAGGAAATAAAAATGGAAAATTCTTTCAAGATACCATACCAAATTGTTTTTTATAGCTTATGAATTAAAAAACTAAAAAAATTCCCCCCAAACACCAAGACCCAAAAAACCTTTGTAAAAAAGTCCCCAGAGGGAGATGAGAAATTAAATCAAGGGTTAATTCTACTGGAGTATAAATTGGTTTGTAGTCTGGCATATAACAGTAAGAAACAGAGAGCTTACTGTTTTCTGTATAGATGTTTCACACACGATGAGCGAAATGCAGATGGATAACAGCTTTAAGAGGTTTTTCAAATGGGGAAGTAGCTACCAGAACAATGTTATTCCCATAGCTGCTCTTGGACTACAGGGCAAGTTAAGTAGCATATTAAGTCATCTAAATAAAGGGGTGACATCATTCACAAAGTGGAACAAAACAAGGTTTATAGATACAGAAAAAAGGCTACAAAAAAACCCCCAGCCTGTATTTGGAAGGTTTGCTTTTTTCTATTTAGCCTGAAAGATTAGGAAGGATACTTCTACTCAAATGGATCTCGATTTTGATTATTTGAGTAAAATGGTTATAATAATTCTTTCTTTGTCTAAGGGCACAGTTGGTCTGAGTGGCTTATAAAATAGACTGACTCATGCTGTAACATGTTTTTGTGAATCCCTTCTTACATACAGGAAAAACAAATGCATTTCATGTTTGGCCAATGAATTATAAGACATCTTCACACATTAGCAAAACTTGTATGGGTTAAATAGATATTTAAATGACAATTTGTAAAAGCCAAACACCACTTCCATATTTCTCATATGTATTGTGACTTGCACATTGGGCGTTTTGCAAGAATTTAATCAACCATAAGGTAAAAGATAATATTAATGCACTATTGAATGAATTACAGGGGGTTTTCTTTTTTCTTTTTTCTTTTTTTTAAGGACCACCCATTATCCTTGTATGCCCACTGCCATGCTCAAAAGTTAAATCTTGTTCTTGTGGAGTCTTGCCAATGCATTCCTGAAAGTAAGAAGCTTTTTGTTTTTAATAGCGCAAGGGCTGCATTCATTCTTTTTAACATCAATAGATTACAAAAAAGGGGTTGCATGTGATTAAAAAAGAAATGGGATTATAGAAAACATACTGTGCCACAAGCTTGAAGGCTTCTGAACAAGAATGTTGGGAAGGAGCACCAGTCGCATACAAATGTAGGTTTGAGATGCAATGTTTTAGTTAATATTTTAAGATTAGCTAAAGCAAAAGGACAGTGTAGTGAGGCCTTTTAACATATTGGAGGAATCAAAAATATAGATACAAACAAAAAAATACATCTATACATTAGAAAATAAAATGGAGCTTTCCTTACTCTCATCCTTAGGATGTGAAGTACAGTTCAAGTGTAGTAACTTGTGCCCTTGAGCTGTTAATGTAGAATAAATGAGGTACTGTGTGCATGCTGCCATTATAGATATTTTTGGAAAACTTGGTTTGAAGAAAGTACTGAAAAATTCTCATGCCAGTTTGCCTTTCCTGTGAAACCTTACCCTGCTCATCATCTGTGACTTTTACACCTTTAAGATGTCTTGTCCTTCAAAAAGTCTTCAAATTAGCTTGTTTATTTACCAGTAACCTTTTCTTTAACAATTTGGATTTTTTATAGTTTGGTTTTCTACACTATAGTCTCCACTACATCCATCCATGCCTGGGATGTAATCATATAAACTATGTGGTGCTAACTGAAATTTAGAATCACATATTAGTTCTCTGCAATATGTCAATGGAATTTGAGTAGATGTTCATGACATGGAGCTCTGACAACCAGGAACCTACAGGGGAGGAGACAAAAGAAATGAAGGAGCCAGCTATAATTTGACATAATTTCAGATTAATGGTGGAAACTATGGAACTGTTGTTTGAATTGGCCATCATATATCTCTAGAAAAGAACAGGAATTATTTGGTTGGCTGGGGAATTCTATGGTATTAATCTAGCTTAAACTGTTTTATAATCTTAGAGTCTGTATGGAAGTGCTTTATATCAGTACCACAAAGCTCTGGCAATACTAATGAGACTTGAGGTCATAAAGAAGTATTTGGTGGAAAACTTGATAATGAGCTGTGAAGAAAATAGTCTGAAGCTTGACAAGTGAATCTGCTTTAACTATCAAAAGCAGAAAAGCTGATGACTGTCAAGAGGGAAGAAATTGCTGTTAAAAAGCAATTTTACTGTATGCACTGCCCCAGACAACACTCCTGAAACTTCAAACAAAGAGAAAAGTTAATGAAATCAGTTACTTCTATGAGGAAGATCATAAATACTGATTAAAGACTACATTTAAAAAACAGACAATGGTGATGGGCTCCTGGAAGATTTCCTCTAGAAAAGAAATGAAGCCTACTGAGCTTCCTCTGTTTCCACACTGCACAAGATCCCTTCCTTATTATTTATGACCAGTCTGCTCTCAGTGTCATTGTGTTCCCTGAACAGAAACCATTGGTAAGACTGACTTGTGTTTTGAAATGAGATGGGTTCTCCTACCCTGCCCAGGCATGTAATCCCAAAATAACTCTAGAACTGGAGATGGAAAGGTGTCAGGGAACAGATACTGCACCATGCAACATTGGGATAGAGGCTGATCAGGTAGGGTGAAAAAGGGTCAACATCCAGCATCCTCTATAGATGCCATAGGTCCTGGCAGAAGAAAGGATGTAACTTTTGCTACTGGTGCATTTTTTTGGCATTTGGTCTAGCTTTATGTTCTGTCAAATTAGACTAAGCTATCACAGTAGATGCTTCTCTGTTTTTAGCAGACTGCTGCTGTTCAAGTCAGACTGTAAGATTTCTTTCCTAAACTGAGCATTCTGGCATCAGTCACCTGAGAGGGAGTAATACCACGAAAATGCATGCAGGACTAAATGACATTGAAACTCCATGGACTGTTTTCCCCTTATCCTGACCATATGTAGTAGTGTGTGCTGCCTGGGTGACATAATAAACGGCTATGTCTGCATTGAATTCTAGCAGGAAAAGTTCTGCATGTGCAAATATTCCTTAGCTGCTACATGAATTGTCAAAACTGCTCTGTGAAGGAAATCTGCAGATGCTAACTTAAAGGTGGTTCTGGTATGTTTACATGAGCTATAATCATCCCTTTAACTTGTTAAAGAGGTGATGGAATTAGATGGAATTAGATGGAATTAGAACAAAACCTGATCACAGTGAATATAAAACAAGTCCATGTTTTTCTTTATAGTCTCTAATATTATTAATCAATAATACACAGATATGTCAGAAAGAATAACTTCTCAGGTGCTCCATATAATCTCTTATTGACTCTGTACACTGTGATGCAATACTGGAGAATGGGCACAGGTATGTGTGTGGTTTGATACAAGTATTTGCATAAAGAATAGTCTTTGTATGTCTGCCCAGTAGTGGTAAGGCCAGCTTAGTGACTCAGTTTCTGGCAGAAATTTCTGCTTTGTTAATTTTCCTGAAACCTGGGAACAAATTACTTCAAAGTACCAAGGGGGAAAAGTGTTTCCAAACTGAGGTGGTTGGTACAGAATGAATGTTGGCGGGAAAATTCTGTGATTAGAGTTCATGTACAGACTTTGAGAAAGTTTATGTCAAATCTAAAGCAAAAGTTTTGATTACATAGACGTATTTTTTTCTTTTCTGTCATGCATTTAATATTATCTTTCTGACTGTGTACTATTTCTAAGTAACGCTATTATTATAGGGCAGAAAGTACTAAACATTCCAGATGACTCATGTCACTATTTTACATTCTTTTGTGCTTTATCTATTCTTTTGTAACCTTAGTTTTATTGGACCTCTTGTTTAAAAGAGCTGAATTTTCCTCATGTTTGTTTGTGCCAGCTTCACAGATTTTGCCCTAAACAAAATGTTTTATTTGCATATTTTCCCTTTTAATAGTGGCAAACAAGTAAATTAAACTCCATATGGTACTGCTTTACAACTTTTAAAAATCTCCTTTGACTTTGGAAAATTGAAAACAAACTCCATATTTTTCCTTTGGCTAGTTAAAACTTCTTATAAAGTAGAAAAATGAAAATAATTATGGGAAAAGAAAAAACTGTGGCAAAAAAAAGAGTAAATATTCACTTTGCTTTTTCGATGAGTTGCGTTTGGGCAATGGTTAATTTGCCCAGTTTTGATGCATAAATAGCCAAAATAGTGTATTCCTTGTCTTTTGATTTTGTAAGTGCTAAGTACAGCAAAAATAAATCACTTTATCTTTCCTTCCCTGAAGTGGTGAACCACTTTGGTATCTTGTGCTTTCAAAACAAAAGAAAAACACTGAAGAAGAAAATAATTCAGAAAATGTTTTTACTGGTGCTCATGGTTATCAGAGACAAAGACCATAAATAATTTCTTTAAGATTTGGTAGGCTGGCTTGCTAAGATTAAGAGTAACACACTGGCTTGCCTTTTCTTTCACTGTTTCATGTTTCTTTAGAACATCTTACTGTATGCAAAATAGAAAATGTGTGATTTCAAATTATTTTTGGGGTTCATGGATCTAAGTTTGACCTCTGAAATGCACAAGATAATATAATTTTTAAGCCTAAACCTCAATCAGAGTCATGGAAAGCTCCCAATGAATTGTGTTTTGGAAGAATGACCAAAGTCTCTCTATTTTCAAAATCTTAACAGTGCCTTGGAAAGGCAACAATATAAGACAGGAGATTTACATGAAGTGCTTAAACAGAGATCCCAGAAAGAGCAGACTACTTTCCTCCCTCTTTTTTTTGCATGTTTTTCCCACTTGGTAAATTCACCAAGCAATAATTTCAGTCCTATCAGAAGTTCCACAAAATACTGCGATAATAAAAATATCATCTGTTGTCAAAAATTATAATAAGCTGTGAAGAGACCAGTGTTTTCAGATGATGTATTTCCCTCTATGTTAGATCTGTTTTATTTCTTTAGAGTATGCACATGTGAGGTAGGCATGTTTCTTTCGACTTAAATAGCTGTCAGTTAGCATAAAAGTAATGGAAGAGTTCCATTTGTTTGAAGAAAGATAAGTGTTTACATGTTACTGAAAATAGACTTAGACTTGAAACATGAGCACTAAGTTCATATGTACGTGAGTTACGTATTACGCATACACCTTATCATGATAAATCTGGTTTTGGTAACATGGCAGTGCAACAAGTTTATCTGGAGATGGCCCTATTGTGACTTATCTGACAGGGTATTAATATGTGGTTTTGGTTATGCAGGAAGAATGCAGCATAAGATGCTGCGAATTAGTGACATGTCACTAGACTATCTTTTGTAAGAACTATTGTTCAACAGTACATGGGTTGTTTTTTTTAATTTCAGGTTGGTTGTTAAAGAGAGAACTGGTTTGAGCAGGTTGGTGCACTTGCAAACATTTAAAACTGCTGTGGAGGAATTCTAAGAAAAGTAGATGTAAAGGATTTTTTTAGGCCTTTTGAATGTCCTGGTCTTGATTTGTAAAAATGAAGGAAGTAAGAGCATATTTGAATATGAAATTAATACTATTTTGCTGGTCCTGAAAATTATTCTACTCTCTCTCGGTTTAATGGAGGGCAACATCTGCTTCATTCTGTCCTTCATTTGCAGATCTTGTCAAGACATGTCTTTCCCTTCTCCCGTACAAAACCCATTTAACCCCCTCAATAATTTAAAAAGACAAGTGCTTTACCAAGCTTTTTCTCCCTTCTTTTCCTTTGCTGTCTTTGATGTGTACTTTGCAAGTTAATTCTCTGTGGCAATGTTTTGAGATTTTTTCTGGTTTTTGTGCAACGATGTGATGTATATTAGCCACAGAAGTTTCTTCCGGATGAAAAAGATACAGGGAAGAAGCCAGGAGATCATGAGCTTGAGGAAGCTTGTTGGTCATAATTTGAGGCTCTGGATAGCAGTTTAATATAGCTCTTAAAGACACAAATGCACACTCGCACACAAAACTCTTTCACAAGTCCTAGAAAAAATGGTTCACAGGAGAAGAAAGAGTGTTAAGTCTGAAAAGACTGACAAAGACTGTAATTTTTCTCCTGTGAGATAATGGTTTGAGGCCAGAAGCAGATAAAAGATTGCTATAAGAATGGCCTAATTCCCCATCTTGTAAAAGGATTAGATAATTCAGTCTCTTTATGGATTCCTTACACTGGGAAATATACTTCCACTTTTGGTTCTCCTCAGAAATAACTGCAGAGTGTACTTATTTAAAGGCACAAAGACCTGCATTCAGACATTTTGGAAAGGCAAACAGCACACAAAAAAGATTAATTTGAAGGCTGTGTCAGTGTGTAGGTTTTCCTCAGCAAGTGTATATTCTTGTATTACTGGCAGAAAACATTATGCTGTGCATTAACTATTGGTGATGAGGAAACTTTCCACAAAAATCTCCAAGGGTGACTGAAAAATAGTGTGTTTAATTTGCTAAAGGAGAATGAATTTCAACCAAAATCCATTTTTAACTAGTGGTTTTATGAATTTTCAAATAATTTTCTGTGTTCTGGTGTTTAAGAAATAGTGTCCTTAAGGTGAGTGCAAAAGCAAGAAGCAGACTGTGGTTTGAACGGTATTGGTGAAAATGAAGTTTAGTTTAGATTAACTGTATCTTAGATCAGGGTGAAACTCAAATAATAAAAATTCTGTATATCTCACATGAATAGAATTGCTGGTAGTGACAAGGCCTGATGGCCTTGCATTACTTATTTAAAGTGGATTTAAGGGTATTATAAATCTCTATTGGAAAGCATGCTGAATGTATCATTAAGCATGTATTCCTATTTTTTATGTGGAAATGGTACTAAATATCTGTATTTATTTGTGTGGTCTTAGAGTTTAATATTGGAAATGTCTGCCTTCCTAGGTAATGTTCTGCAGGATAATTCAATAGTCCTCATGCTTGGTTTCTCTTCAATGCAGATGCTTCCTGTATTTTAGTATAGAGTGAAAACAGAAACTATGGCACTGATTTCTTAATATAGCAAAGTGACATGCTGCAGAGCTTTTCTGTTGTTGCTTCAGAGGTGGCAGCCACTCTCACTGCTCACCAAATTCACAATCCTCTGTTAGAGGATCCACCTCCCATAGATCTAAGGCATTTTTCTTCTACAGTTCAGTGATCTAAAAATCATACAAACTTTCTTTAAAATCTAATCTTCATTAGGAAGGTAGTGTGTGTAGCTAAAGCTGATGAGGAGTTTTACCAGATAAAGAGTACTTTTGCCTGTATTTTTTTAAAATAATATTTATTTAATATAATTTTACCATTATATTAATCGATATAGTCTGTACTGGAAAATGGACATCTTTGTGTCTCTGTACCTGTGAATACAATAGGAATTTTTCTGGCAACGTTTTAGTATTTTTATATTTGTAAAAGACATTAGTAAAACAAATGGAATAAGTCAGAAATTCCTGGCTTTATATTTAGGTGCTGAAAAAGCTTTGGATTTTACAGCAGTATAAGGGAGTGCAGAACTTGTGGAGTCAGTAAGTCAAGGTACATGAGGTCAGAATTTGGATCAGTATGTTTGGGAACAAAGAATGAAGTAAACTCATTATTATAGGCAAGTCAGGACAGATGATTATGAAGCTTGAAATACTCTTACTGATGTTGAGGTTGCTAGGGAAAGGTGCAAGAAAACATTCAGTGTAACCTAAAAGCATGTGGGGCCTTTCAGGGCTTTTGTTGTCTGATCTCTGTTGCTATAACTTCCCTGGAGTTATGTATTTGTCCTAGTGAAATTATAATTCAGTATTACAGTGCTATCAGAGTAAGTTAGATGTAGATGTGAAGTTTTAAATTACAGAAAGGAAGCAGGTGATTTGGAGAAAAAAAAAAAAAAGAAGTCCAATAACTCAAATTTATCCTTCTTCTCATCTCTGAGTAAAATTCCCTTTGGCTGACATAGGAACATCATCATGTTATGTGTATAATAAGTTTCTTTTGTTAATAAGTTCATGATATTGATTAATCTTATAAAATGTATGTTAGAGATTTTGATCCAAAGTAATAACTACTTCTTAAAGAAACTAACTATAAATCATGGAAGTATTTAGTAGGATTTTTTCAAGAGAATGGGTAACCTACTTTAAAATATTTTAAGGAAAATAGGTGATTCAACAAGTCAAAAATCTCATTAATTAAGATTCTAATTCAAACATGACACTACCTCTGTTCTTTAGAGAACTTTGTTGTTGTACCCTTAAAAATATGCACCTGTTTTGGCTGGTTGTGAAAACGACTTTACTGCTCTTTTTGCTGAGTGATTTAAGGATTCTTTACCAAATTTTCCACTACTTCTCACCATATTCAGCTAAAAGAAGTCTACTGAGTCTTTAGCAATGGAGATCAGGAATTTTCCAATTAAAATATGTGTTTTCAGGAATAATCTTTCACAGAAACCAAATTTTTTTACAGTATTTATTCAGATTTAAAAAAAAAAATTAGCTGACACAGGGCAAAACAAAGAGAATGGCTGGAGCTGCAGTGCTTAGACATGCAATTTCCCCCCTCCTCCTTGGAGTGTGCCCTTTACTGCCCTGGAGCCCCGAAGGAATTTTTCTTCACTACTAAAAAGTCAGCAGAAGCATTTGTATTTTCTTGAAATAGCAGGTTTTCAGCATTTCTTCTCAAGTGGAGTTTCAGTTTCTGTTGTTGTCCACCTCTAGGGAACATCAGAATTTGAGCGCAGTTATCCAGCTCTAGTTTGCTGCGTTTAAAAATAAAAATAAGTCCTTAGCTGTGTACCAGAATTTGAAGGGCAGCCACATGCACAGTAATTATATAACTCTTGCCTGTAGTTGTTTGTTTGGGATTAAAGGAGATTTTATCTAAAAATCATAACCCTTCTGCTGGTTCATTTTAGGAAGGAATAGATAGGATTTTGGTTATTTAAGTGACATATTTCTGGAAGAATAGGTGAAAAGGGCATTAACCTAAATATAATCTAAATTTCTGTCTGTAAGTGGCAATCACCCTCTGAATTTTATTTGGCACAGAAATTCCCTAATGTACAACCTCTGTTATAAACTAGCACAAGACAATTATTAATACACTTACTTTGAATCAGTAGTCTTTGCAAAGAACAAATACTAGGGGGCATATATCTCAATTTGAGGTATTCAAAGCATTTCTATACTTTGGATATTTCGTACTTTATGCCTTCTTCTTAGTCCCTGATGATAGAAAGTACCAATGTTTGTAATTATTTTATTAATCCCATGTAGTCCTAAGTATTATGTGAACTATGTTGGTATTTTTTCATTCTAGCATTCTGCTATAACATCAAATTTACTTCAGTTTCTCTAACTACTTATTTTAAGAATGTCATAGAACAACAGTGTTGACATAGAGGAGAATCATCATGTATATTTACATTTAGTGAATGGGAGGTGTTCCCAGGTATGAATTTGCCCTGCATCCAACATTGATAGGTTGGAGAGATGGGTAGAGAAGAGCCATCTGAAATTCAACAAAGGCAGATTCAGGGTCCTGCACCTGGGGAAGAATAACCCTTTGCACCAGCACAGGCTAGGGGCTGACCTGCTGGAAAGCAGCTCTGCAGAGAAGGACCTGGGTGTCCTGGTGGACAACACCTGTCCATGAGCCAGCAGTGTGTCCTTGTGGCCAAGAGAATCAATGGTATCCTGTGGGTGCGTTAGGAAGAGAATTACCAGTGGGTTGAGGGAGGTGATGCTAGCCCTACTCAGCCCTGGTGAAGCCACATCTGGAGTGCTGTGTCCAGTTCTGGCTTCCTCAGGACAAGAGAGACATGGAGCTCATGGAGCAGGTCCAGTGAAGGGCTACAAAGGTGATGTGGGGACTGGAACATCTCTCCTGCAAGGAATGGCTGAGGGAGCTGGGCCTGTGCAGCCATGAGATGACTGAGAGGGAGCCTCATCAATGTTTACAAGTATCTGAAGGGAGGGTTTCAAGAGGCTGGATCCAGGCTCTTCTTGATGATGCCAAGAAATAGAACAAGTGGTAATAGGCAGAAACGGAAGCATAGGAAGTTCCACCTGGACATGAGGAAGAACTTCTTTCCTGTGGAGGTGACATGCTCTGGAACAGGTTGCCCAGAGAGGTTGTGGAGTTTCCCTCACTGGAAATATTGAAGAACTCTCTGGACACAACACTGTGCCATGTGCTCTAGGATGACCCTGGTCAAGCAGGGAAGTTGGACCAGATGGCCCACTGTAGTCTCTTCCAATCTGACCCATTCTGTGAATCATATTTTTAAAATCATACCAGCAGGAGGACTGTGTTTCACACTTCCACAAGCTTGTAGTGATAGACTCTGTATAATGCTTCTGCTCTAAATCTATAGAATTTATTAAGAATATCTTTGGTACTGAAGTCCTTAACAGTTTTCTTGGAATGCATTTTGGGGTCAAAGAAAATTGAAATATTTACCTGTAGGCTGTTTGCTTTTGTAGCTCTTGAAGCTCCAACATGCAGCTGTTTAATAAAACTGAAACAATGTCCTCTAAGCAAGAAAAGCCACTAGAAACAGATATGGGAAAAAATGTTGGTTATCAGGTATCAAACTTAGACTCACATTAAAATAATTAATAGCTGAAATAATGCTTTGGTTAAAAGCTGAATTATTCCATCAAGTGTCAGTAAGACAGTATTTTTTAGGTAACTCTTCTAAATCTATGTGTCTTTCTAATGAATGTTTCTTTCTGCTTGAGTTTTTAAGTGTTTTCATTTTACTGTGGAGATGTCTTATGAATAATACTTTTAAAGAAGAAATTGTAATAGTCCAAGTACCAGAGTTCTTTTAGCAAAAAATAGTGTTTGTGACTTTTTGTTGCTTGAGTTTAATGAGAATCTATTTTGATGCGAATCTGTATGTAAGAAATACATAAATGAATTGAAAATTCGATATGAAATTAAGGTATGGATGTGTCAAACATCCTATTCACCCATCCATCCAGTGCACCAGCCATTTCTTCCTACAAAGTAAAACTGTATGAAGTAGATTTTCTGATTAGATACATTGAAAATATTTTTTGTGTGTATGTTTTCTTCATGAGGCAATGGACCACTGAAATATATCTAAATTCTAGAATAAGATGAGAATAGTTCCAGTTATTCATGTCTGGTTTGGATTTATTGAAGCTCAGAATGGGAACATATGCAATCTGGAAAATTCTGATGGGAAAAAAGAAGCAACTACACTTCTAGAGATAGTTTTTATATTACTGTAATGTAAGCAGAAGAGGTTGGAGTAATTATCCTTTTAATTAAATATAAATGAACTACCAACATGGCTGGAGAGAAGAGTATCTCACTTCTGGTTCCTGCAATTTCATGCATATCTTTCTAAGACTGAATGTGTGCTTGCAGTAAATGTGCATATGTATGTAATGAAGGAGGATGGGTGAATTGTATTGCAGTGGAAAACTTCGTGATTTTTGAGAGCTTCCTTTTTTTGCATAGTTATTTCATTTGCAATTTGTTTTCTCCCTATTTTAATATCTTTAGGATACAAAGTAATTTGCTTCTCTTTGACAAGCTAGGCATTTAAGGAATTAGCAACTAGAGCATTAGAAGCCAGGTACAGAGCTATAAAAGATTCATAGAAGTAATTTTCAAGATTAGGTTTACAGCTTCTAACTTTCACATTTTGTTGTCTTGAGTTTTATGTTCTATGAATCTGCCACCTTAGATAAGAAATATTATGAATTTACACTGAGCTTTCCATCATAAATAAATAATTATAGGGGCAATAAAAGGAGATAAAAGTAATTGGGGGATAGGGTTGTTGGGGAAATGGTTTTGAGGAGTACAAACAAACAGGAGACTTTAAGATCCATCTATGTTAAATTACTGTGAGAATCATAAAATGTGAAATTTAGATAGGGCAGATAAGGGGATTCTACTTGGTTTCAAAGGTTAATTTCAAGCTTAGTATAAAAAAGCTGCAGAGAGTAAGAATACAGCATGAAAATAACTTTTTTATTCCTTCCAAGAGATAAGTTATTTCTTTCCCCAAGGTTTTACTTCAATGCATTTTTATGATTCCTGGGCTTTGCAAAATTGAATTGCATTTTTCTTATTCTTTTCATGTCTGAATAAATCCAAGGTATGATAACCTTTATGTAAATGGCAGTTATAATGCATTTAGAGCTACAAAGCACTTCTTCAGACCAGAATTTGTACTCAGGATTCATAAGAGCCTGGAGAAGGATGGTGGGACTCCTGGGATATTCATTTGAAAAAAACAGATAGAAGCATTATTTGTATAAATTGCTGTCAATGCATTGCAGTCAGCTTGTGCAGTGGGAAAGCCTGAAGACAAAGTCTGCCATAGTTACTGTATATTCCTTTTAACAAGTAACAAAGGAGGAGGAAATATTCTTGCATACATAACCCATATGGTCGGTTAACTTTGGCTAAGGGCCAGTTTCCTACCCAGCCAGCAGGATGACAGGAGAAAATAGAAAGTAAAAGCTTGTGGGTTAAGATGAAGATAGGGAAATTGTTTACCAGTTACTGTAATGGGAAAAGCAGACTTGACTTGGGTAAAATTGTTTTAATTTATTTCCAATTAAAATAGGTTTAGGTGATGAGAAACTGAAAGATAGACATTAAAATCACACTTTTCCTCTTCCCTTTCCTGGGCCCAAATTCACTCATTCACTTCAGACTCCTCTCCCCACCCACTGAGCAGTACAGGGGAGACAGGGAATGGGGGTTTGTGGTCAGTCCATTACAGGTTCTCTCTGCCCTTCCTTCCTCACCCCACTTTTCACCTGCTCCAGTGTGGGATCTCCATCAGCTACTGTCCATCCCAGACATACTCACCTGACTGGGTGTTGGTCCTCCTGGGGCTGCATGGATATTGCCCCTGGCATTTCAGCATGGGCTGTAGAGGAGTATCTGCTCAGAGTATGGAGCACCACCTCCTTTGACCCTGGTGTGTCCTCTGCTGTTTCCCACTCTTCCTGTTCCCTGCTCTTCTGCCTGTCTGGCATTGTGGCTGGCTCTTCCTTAACTAGGTTTCCTCCAAGATGCCACCATTTGGCTGAAGAGCTCAGCTGTGCCCTGCTGTGGTTCTTTTCGGAGCCAGATGGAACCACCTGTGACTGGCTCAGGGCAGCTCCAGCCTCTCCTCACCAAGGCCACTGCACTGCCAACACATTGACATGGACATCCAGTATAGTCCTATTCAATTAAAATTTATTTGAAGGTAGGGAAGGAAGCTTGCAGTCTCACATGCACACCAAAGTCCCACTTTTGTAAAATAAGACTTACAAAAATGCTTAAGCTAGGATTCATTTGGCTGTTTCTTGGAGGCTAGTTTTAGACAGTCCAGGTTATGATCGAACCATGAGTGTGGGCTTTTCAGCAAAGCTGTTCTTTTAATTAGGGCAATGTTATGAGCAGGATATGTAGCCAGGGATAATCTTCTTCTGTGTCTTATCCATTGAATATGATTGCAAATGTTTTCATTGCATTTTTCCACAATTTAGATTGCAAGGGGATAATTTGGCAGAAAGGCCAGAAGATGTCTCCATGGTATCTCAGACATCTGAGCCAGCAGTGTCAGACTCTGATGGTAAGTTATATAAACATTTGCTGCTCATTAAAAAACCCCCAAACATCAACATCTTGAATTTGAGAGTAGAGGTTATGTCTGTAAAAGATTAAACACTTCCAAGAGAGTGTTCCTGGGCATTTGAACTCAATCATTTACGCTTCAAATCTGTTCAAAGAGGCACTAACATATTTTTTGTCCTGGCCAATTAACACTCCAGAATAATTCCTAGGCTTATTTTGAGAGATGCATTGGGCCAGAATTTGTTCTTAGTAGACAGATTTTATCTTAGCACACTAACATTTAAAACAGCTTAATAGCATAGACATGGGCTATTGATTGCTGCTTTTATGCCAATAATTGGTCTTTGAAATATTTATTACTACACATGCATCCAGATGATTCAAACGTTTTACAGTAGAAAGAAAGAGTTTATAAAATAACTCTGAAAAACACTTTTTCCCCTCATACAAACATGTTCATATGGTGGGTTAATCTGCAGTCAGGACACTCAGATTTCTTTCAATTTCTTCTCAGGTTTTTGAATTGAGTAACATCTGAAATGTTGAAAAAGGCACTTCATAAGGGATATCTTTCCAGAGAATACCCAGGTTTCCTATGAAAGATAAAGCTGATAAAGGTTAACTTTATCTTAGCTGCTGCTGTAATCCTGAGAGAAGCAAATATAGGTTTTGACAGAAAATCTGCAAAGATAAATCTTTCAGTCCATTCCCTTACTGTTGGGTCAAACCAGAAGAGTCTACAAATTGTATGTTTTGATTTGCAGTATAGTCTTCAGCAGCCATGGACAAGTTAGCTATGGAGATGAATTAACACAAAAAAACCCCCAGAATGTATTTTTCTTAAAATTATTGTACTCTTTGTCTGCCATCTAATGCTATTGTATATGCTATTAGATATCACAGCAACCTGAGCTATCACTCATTTCTCTTGCCTCTTTTGTAAACCAACCATTAGTAACTAATATGTCTTTAAAGATTAATTTTTCAAATTGCTTTGTGAGAATGTGTGATTTCATGCAGTCAAGACATTGGCTTTTCCTTTTATCTTCCATTGATCACCTAATTGAACAAGGTAATAGGATATTGGGAATCTCAAAACATGATGTCCCTACAATCGTCACGGTGATTGTCAGCAAGAGATGCTCAGACTGGTGACTTCAGTCAAGCCCTGTGAAAGGGAGGCAAAATTCTATTCTTGTGAGAGTGATTCCCAGAAAGGGAGGTGGTGGTGGCTTGCTTGGGATAAGTAAGGGAATATGCATGCATGAGATTATTGCCACAAAAGCAAATAGATGGGTAAGACAGACATGTGGGAAAAAGCTCTACAGTTCACAAAATAATTTTTGAACAGATCTCATCCTTCCATATTCCTTCCTGTGTACCTTTGCTCCTGAAGTGAAAGTGTGCCCACCTTGCCATGCCATGTTCTAAAATTGCAGGCTTCAATTAAACAGTTAGGTTTTGCTAAGTGGCAGCAACACCAGGATTAAGGAAAGTGAAACTATCAGAAAGTACTGGATGCTGTGTAATATTGGAGCTGGATCTTTCATGGTCACAGAGTATGGAGCACAAAAGTGCTACAGATGTTCTACCTTCGGCCACTTCATGTCCTTCTGAATACTCTGCAGTCAATATGGCTACAGAGAGGATGGAAGACACTTTCTTCAAAAAATACCACATTCAATAAAATACAGGGAGTAAAATGTAGATAGGAAGGTGGGGCACTGATATCCATGTTGTTATAAACATCTATCTCGTGTCTATGAATATAATGGACCTGCTAGTCATGTAGCTAGAAAATAACAAGGCCTCTCGGGTGAAAAGACTTAGGTGAGTAGTAAGGTAATGCCAAATTTCTGTCAAGAGGTGCCCTCAGAAATGTTCAGTGTTTTGTAACATATGGTTGAGTCTTTTTTTCCTAAAATGTTGGCTAGTTCTACGCTTCAATTTGAAAAAAAAAAACCCCACAGCTGGATTTCACAAGTAGGTGCAGACTATAAACAGACACAGAACTCAGGCAACTGCCCATTCTATCAATCTTTCCTGTAAATGCAGCACAATATTTTCTCTCTTTGCATCTGATACTTATTTCCAATAAATATTATGTACGAGAGGATGATAAAAAACCTTCATAAAGATATTGTTAAAAACCCTAAGTAACCAAGGCATTGTTGTACTGAATTTTCAGTTATGTCCTCTTATAGATGTATTACATCATGAAATAGTGACTAGCAGGCTTCACTTACCGGGTTTATTTGAATTTATGTTCTGCTATTTATCAGTACCAGTGACCTTAATGAGGGAAAAGGGCATTGGGGAGTGCTGATGCAAACCATCCATTCAAGAATAAGCAAGCAAGGTGCTGATGCACAATAAAGTTGAGAGTAGCTTTCTTTAGATAATGATCTGTTGCTAGATCTGGAACATCTCTCCTGTGAATTTCAGATTAACTAAGTTCAGAAGTAATTGGCAGAACATCTGATCTAACAACCCTTATAAATAAGCCTCATTTTAAGCAATTCCACCTACTAAAGTCAATGCAGGAGCTTATGTGAAAAGATCCCGTGCAGCATCAGACGCTGTACTGACTCCACTGACAATATGGATCTGGTTCTAATTAACCACTACACTGATTTCCCTCTGGTATAATCCTTCTGAATTGGACAGACTTGTGTTTGATCTAGGTAGTAAAAATGAGAGGTAGGAATCAGGTGTCGAGATAGAAAAACACAAGAAACTTCAAAGCTGCAGTTTCTTTTCACTGTCTTAAACTATACCTCTCAAAAATGTTTCCCTTTTCCATTAGACCACTTCACAGGAAAGAACTAAGGGAAGAATTTAATAGTTTCTTGATTTTGATCAGAAGCAGCAGCATAGATGACTGCACAGCAAACTTTCCCTGCAGATGCCAAGCTTGTCTGGTTTGTCTCTTTGGTCAGTTCTCCACTGAGCCTTGCTCTTGTTCTGTAGAGATAGATGGGAAGAATTGCTGAGGCTTCAAAAGATGCACACTACAACAGAATTGATTCAGAAAAATCTACATCCAACAGCCCCCAATGTGTTTATCAGGTTGGTGGGATTGTAGAAGCAATCTACTTCAGTATTTTTGGGGGGTTTTAGATATGTAGAAATCGTATCACTTAGGGATAACTGTTCATTTATTCCCAATTTCCTGTACCATACAACCTTGTTTCACTTGTTTCATTCTCTTCTGCTGAAATGTACCTTACCCTTAGAGTGAAGCCATGATATAAGGCAGGAAAAGATGGCATTATTGCAAATACAGCTTTTGCAGTCTATGCATTCTTGTAGAAGTAAGTTTAAAATGCAGTAATGTATTAGGGAGTAATCTCCTAATACAGGATAAATTAAAAGTATAAGACTTCTAAACCACTCCTCAAATATCTGTGAAAAGCTGTTTATTATGTGAGTTTCTTTGCATGTATTGTGCAACTCCGCGTATTTCTGGGATGTGTCTTTTGTGACTCCACCTAGAATAATACTGGACAAAAGATAATAGGTTCTGTGGTACTCTGCCACTGTGTAAATGTAGTATTTCCTATTTTATTAAACTATTACATCTACAGCTATTACATCTACAGCTCTACAGATTATATTGTGATATATAATACTTAGCTTGCTAAATAATTTTGCTAGCGCAAAATTCATATCTGTAGTTTATTCCCTATCAAACACGAGTCACTGGTTTTTTTGGGATGTTTGGGTTCTGGTTTATTTTTGTTTGGGTTTTTTCCCTCCCCTTTTAAGTGTCATTATAGCAGAAAGTTCAAGAGACATTAGGATGTAGAGGAAAAGTTTGGAATTGGGGATGTTCAATAAAAAAAATGAACATATGGAACACATATAGTGTTGTTACGGGTGAAATTGCATGACCAGGGTAAAAAATTAAGGATGCAAATATGTGGGAATTAAGATTGAGGACTAGATTAGGCAACGGCAAAAGTGTGGCATCACCTCTCAATTCCCACACAATTCCCTGACCACAGCTTTGCATTATCATCACCTCTTTGCCCTCCACATCAATTTGTGTTTGCAATGAATTGATAACCACAGCTGCCATGCTTCACAGTAAGTTCTGCTTTCATAGTAAATATAGCCTGAGATGTTCAACAAGTTGGATTCTGGAAACATAAGGACCTCCCTGCTAAGTGTCTGAATAACAGCAGAACACAGGGAAGATCAGGATATCTTCTTTTGTTGGGCTGTTGATGGAGCATCTAAGTGCCTTAGCAGAGTGCTGGGCAAAGAGTGAAACTGCATAGAATGTTACTTGGAAATTTCTTTTTCTGACAGGGTTGCGTAAAATCTGTTTTAAGTCATTATACATGCATCAAAGAGACATTTTAGACTCCTCACAAAATTATGTCATTTTACAAGTGGCAATATGGGCAAAAAATATGCTTTCAAGGCTTTTAAATGTTGTCTAAATTGACCAAATCCTTTTACTTCAGGAATCTTAACTGAATTAATTGGATATAGTTTTATTCATTTGATTAAAGCTGGAGATCCAATACTCCCTTGTGTAAAGGGTATACAGTATTTAGTTTAAATTGTAAAGTTAATAAAGAATCTAGAAGATACCTTGGCCACTGAAGGAAGCTTGCTTTTAGACACTGTTCCATGTTGCATTAAGGTTATAGATTAAAATCAGACATAAATTATAGTCCATTGAACTGTAACTGAAAAGTAGTATATTTATGGTAGCCACATTTACCATCCCAGCAGTAAAGTTTTAGGCATTACATTTTCAAAGTGACTAACACTTACTTGATTAGAGTGATTTACATTTCTCTTGTACCTCTTTGGAACAGCTCAAGTACCTGGGGTTGAAACACTCACAGAAGATATTAATGAGTTTCAGAGTGCTTCTCAAGTGGCAGCATCTGTAAGTACCTTCCATTACGGGTAATCCTCTAATGTTTAAAATTAGTTTCATAAAAAATAGATTGTGTGTAGAGATAAAAGTTGTCTTTGCCAGCACTATTGTCCTGAGAATAGGGACAGAGAAAGAGAAGAAAACAAAATTTACATAAACCTTCTGAATTTTCAGTTCTCTGCTTTAATTTTTCCATTCTAGGAAAGGGGGTATTTTGAAATACATTATTATAATCTACAAAACCACATGTTGTTTGGCTTGCCCATTGAAAATGCAGTAATTTTATACATAATCTGTGTGTTTTTAAATGCTAGTCAAATATTAATTTTACCAGATAATATTCAATTTTACAAATTGAAGAAAACAACATAATTCAAACTCTAAATTTCATTCTTAAATATGAAATTGTGATATCTCAACTTTAATTTAGATTTTTGTTACCATTTGCTTGAAGACTAATAAAAGCAGTTTACTAAAAATGTATGGCTAGTTTCTATATGTTTTTTAAAATAATGCAATATTATGCTTGGTAATATTTCCATCATTTCTTTTATTTTGAAACTTAAGAAAATCTCTGCAGATTTGCAGCTTGTGGAAAACATAACCAGCAGTAAAATAATTCTTAAAGAATTATATAATAATAATTTTGGTGCTACTAGTATTGCACCAGGAGTTTGAATATAAGTTAGAGAAATTATTGCTTTTTTTCCCCTAAGGCAAATAAACTGACAATAGTTGTTAATTTTTGCAAAATTTTAGAAAAGTGTAAAAGGACACATCAATTCCTGTTCAGTCTCTTCAGCAATACTGCTTTATAGCACACTTTAGTGTTGATATAGGAAGTGAAAGAAGGGCTCAGTATTTGTTAACTGAGGAAAAAAAAGCAATATAAACAAAGAAGAAAACTGACAATGCAGATTGGTCTTGCAGTCTTTCAGGCAGCTGTTTAAGCAGTGTGAATAAAGCTAGATAATATTGAAGTATTTACAACCAGATGATTTGTCAAAGCATTTGAGGGATATGGAGTTCCAGACCAATTCCTAAAGCTCTTTAAGAAATTGGAGTGTAAGAACCTCACAGAGCATTTGCTGATATTGGGCAAAAAGAGTAGAGAACAGAACTTCAGCTGGCATTGCTTGGAGCTTCTTTTTCAAACCTCTTTTTTGCTTCCCACCAGCAAACAGAGGGGTAGAATAAATTTTGCAGCGGTTTCAGAACTCACATTGCCTTACTGATTTGGACTTGTAGCTACAAAGCTTGATTTCATAATTCTGCCGACATGTAACATGGGAAGAGAGAAACAAATGAATTGAATTACGTAGAAAAAAATTACAAAGAAAACAAAAGTTAATTATGCTTATTAGCAAAATCTTGTTACAGAAAGGCACAGCCTTCAGCTGAACAGTTTTACACGTATGCTGTGTGCAGGTTTAGGAGCAAACAAACAATATGTACCTGTGTTCACTTCATGCTCTGGTAGTTCCAGGCTTATTTGAGGTTGCCGGGAGGATGGAACTGCCAGAGGCAGTAAGATTCCCTGGGCTGAATCCCTGAAATCTGGCTGATGTTGTAATTACCAGTGCTGCAAAGAGAAGCCAAGAGCAGTTGCAGCGCTTGCTCTGCCTGTCCATCTTCTCCTCAGGGCAAAGGCAGATCATTTCACATGCCTGAGCTCTTGAAAAACTACTTTGCCCAAGTTTCTAAGGAGACAGTTACTGTTAGTTCATACGCTTTGGGTTTGTTTTTTTTTTCATTTTTGGTGTATTGTGTCTTAGTGTTCTTGCTTAAATGGTCTGTAGCTAGCTGATTCTGTACTTTTGGCTCTTTATAATAGCTTGATATTCAAAATTAAATTCAACTATCTGACACTTTATCTGTAACTGTATCTCCTCAAAAAGAAACAAAACATCATTGCCTTTCAGGGCTCTGAAAGAGAGATCTGTTCCATGCTCCCCTAATAATTTTCAGTGAGACTTATTCTTTGGCAATCTTGACATACAAAATACAGAGATAAAAGTGAGATGCCTCATAGGAAGGCTGTGTAGATAAATGTAATCTTGAAATGGATTTCCACAGTCTTTCAAAGTAGTAACACATATGCCTATAAACAGAATTGATACCAAAATATATTCTCATGACTTGAATGATTTTTAGATATTTTATGAGATGCAAGATGTGGGAAAAATAGAATAAGAGGTTGATCGGACATTTCTCATAAATTGACAAATTGATTCATGGTATTCACACAAATGTGCATATTACATGTAAAAAATCCTGGCATGGTTCAAGGTGTTCAATGTTTAATATTGGTACTGCATTCCAATAGGGTAATTTGTGTTCGTGGCTAGTTAAATAGAAGATTACATAATTTTTTTTCTGCTAAGGTACATTTGACAAATTTTCCTCAAAGATGCCTTGGCCTTCAAGTTTTGAGAAAAATTGTAGGACAAAGTAGCAAGAATTATGGATAAGGATTTTCAGAAAGAACCTTTGGATTCTTTTTTTCATGTCCCATGTATGAATCCGTATGTAAGATCTTTAATGTGAATATAAAAACAATCTGGATACTAGTACTCAAAAGAGATAGGCAACATCTACATCTATTACATGGTTAATGTAATTTACACTATGCTTGTATTATGATTTTCTTGCAGCTTTGTATATGTTTCCTGTTCTATTTCTGAAAAACCTGGTTTTTGTAGGTAGACATTTTTCTTTATACTTTTAAAAATAGAATATTTTGCTATCCTGTATTTTTCATTAAAAGAGTTAATATTTGAAAAATTGAAAACTTAGATTTTCAGTGCTGTACAACCCCAAACAAGGCATTCTGGGCAAATAAGTGAGTAAAGCTGGCAGAAAGCTGGTTGAAGTATTTACAAGAATCAGCACTTTCCCCAAGTGTATTGTAAGGATTCAAAGTGGAAACAGGCATTCAAAACATCCTTAGAGATCATAGTTTACGCCCTGGCCAATATTTTGTGTCAGGAGAAATGCAAAGTGCCAGTCAAAATGCAAAATCTTTTTCTTGAGATTTTTTCACTGTGATGAGCACAAAGTTTGCTAGCCAAATATTTAGAACATTTCCAGAAACATTAAGGAAAATAAGACTAAAAAATACAGAAGTGAAACTAGGAAAAATTTAAGTGGCCTGGAATTCTAGCAGAAATGGAAAAGCAGGGTTGCAGAGGAAGCTGCTAACTTTACAGCGACCAACAAATAGAAACAGGGTACAAGCACTGAGCAGATCACATGGACTAGCCTTTGCCTTCTCTCTGACTTGTTTCTTTTACCACCTGGATCTAACAGGATTTATGCTTAGTTTTTGGTGGTTTTTATGTGAATCTTGCCTTGCACGTGCACGTAAAAGGGTATATATTTCTTTTTAAATTATCCATGTAAGGCAAACCAATCCAAATGCAGCAGAAACTGGAAGAAAAAAGTTGTCCAACTACAAAAAGCGTTTCTGCATGAATGTGCCTTTGGTTTTTGCTCTTTATTACTATGAGAAAAAAACTGTAATAAAGTGTTTTATAGAAGTGTTTTGTTTTAAATAAATTTTTCCTGTATTCCCAACTGCTTTGAAACATTCATTTGCTTTCATAGAAGAAATACAGACATGGATTTTCTGTGATAAATGCATAAATTCTTTAATTCGATTTGTAAAATGACTTTAAGCTTCATGCACAAGGAAAAACTAAGCCTTTATTTTTGCTGTCAATATATGTTGAGTACACTAATATTACAATGTTACATTATTTCAGTTCCATTTGTTAGAAGTTTTCATAGCTTTTCCCATTTTTTCCTCTAGAACAATAACATGAAGTAACTTAATTACTTTTGAGTATAATCAACAGAAATCATCCAAACTTCTGCATTTAACTAAACCTATAAATTATATGCTGAGTTGGGGTCACTGTTTGGCATTTAACAGTTTATTCATTCAAATAGCTATTTTAAGATAGCATTGCCACATCAGGAACAACAGCAGTGCACCTTTGCGGTAGTAAGAATTATAAGTGTCATAGTTGTATCATATTTATGTACATATTTATGTTCAAATTAGAGATTTATGAACATATTTATGTTCAAATTGGTGTGTTCTGATGCAAAAGTTTTCAAATCCAAGCTGATTTTTGTAATTATGTAGAAATTCAGGCACTTAGATGTGAAATTTCAGATTTTAACTTCAAAATTTAAATCTTCTATAAAAATAATAACAGTTAATATTGGATTACTTCAGCTTTTCCACAGGTAGTAAAAAAAAAATCCCTACACAAATGTGGATGTTTAACCACTGTTAGGTAAGTTAACAATATAAGATGGTTAGAAAAGCATAATATCAAAGTTCTCAGGAAATAAGTGATAATTCCTGCAAGTAGGAAAGTTAGGAAAGTAGTTTGAATTGTCTTGGGTGGATCTATTTGGTTGAAACCTCTCTTATTTCAAACAAAATCCGTAAACTAGACATAGATTTTTTTTTTTAATATACAGACAAAAAAAAAAAATCTTGGGTGAAAATACTCTTATTAGAAAATATTTAGTCCTCTAGACTATAATTCTAAATTGAAAGAATATTCTGAACTCTACAAAAATATATGTAAGAAAAGGAAATCAATGAATGCCTTGTTTTTACCTGTCTAAAACTTTGTGTTCTTGAGCATGACAAATTCAGAAGTACTAATTCAAATAACAGTAAATAGATCTGAAGTTTAGAAAAAATTATTCTGGTTGCATTTCAAAAACTGAAACAAATGTGATTCCCAGGTGACCAGATATTTCCTCCTTCTCACTTTCCTGTAAACAGAAAAACTGTGTGTAAGTTAACTTAAAGTATCATTTTTTTAGTGTAAGGTTTAGCGTAAAATGTGCTGCTGGCTGACTGCCACGGGAAGCCAAAAGCTTGTAATTTCAATTACACGGCATTTCAAGTAGAACAGGCCCTAATGTGGAAGAGGGGATTAGAGGTGGCAGCTGATATTGTAACAGAGCTCCAAGAAGCCTTGTATTTTTACAGTATCAGATGGTTTGCTCACCTTATGTCCTTGAACAGATTGTGGAAGCTGAAAGATTAAATATTGGGTGACCTCTTTATAGAAAGTGCATGTTGAATGAAGAATCCTTAAAGAAAATATTGCACAAAAAATATTTTTTAATACTTCCTAGACTACAGATAAAATGTTTTGGTGAGGTAATAATGTAAAATTTATTTCACATAGACTGTCAAGGATTATTTAATTCTTCTGCAGAACATCTGTACTTGCCACCTGCTTGGCCAGAGTGGGAGGGACACTTGTAAACAAATTGTTCAATAAAGAGGTTTTAGGTTGTGGGGGTTTTTTTGCTTGTTTTGGATTGTTTTGGTTTTTTTTTTTAATTTAGCAGGATCTCTGTGAAATGCCTATTTAAGATATTTAAGTTATTCAGCAAAGTAAAGCTGTGTTATCATAGAAGGCTAAGCCCATGTGTATTTCTTAAACTTCTATCTGCTGAAGCTATCAATAATATTTCCACTTGATTAGCAAAACCATGTAGAATTTAAAGTACAATAAAACCACTTTTCATATACTTGCGGTTTGCTAACTAATTGGGTTTCACCTTTTACTCATTTCATAGTTGTCATTCAGTTTTGGTGGTCTTCCACATCCACCTGAGTGTGCACAGGAATACCTTGGTTTTACTCTGAAGCAGACCCAAACGACATAGAAATACGTGCTGAATAGTTTATTAACACTTTTTTTGGCCAGTAAGGAAGAGTAATTTATTTTCTAACAAGTACTTGATTTCTAGATGGTGTAAGTTGGAGCCCTAACTCTTTGTCTTAGCTATTCTGAAAAGCTGTACCTCTGCAGAACTCACCAGGTGTCACTGGGTATTACATAGCCCAGCTCTTCAGCTCAACAGTGAGATCAAAATATTCACAGCTGTACTGGCTTTTTTTGAGGGACAAAAGCTGTACTGATTCATGCTGTCTTGCATTGTGCTGCAGATAGAAGCACAGAGAGTCAGCTTGAAAAACTTTCTTACTCTTATTCATGACCTCCTTCATTTTTATTTTTTTTTCTGTTCCACTGTGGTATTCCTGGTAAGTTTTGGTGTTTTCCAGAAGTTTGGGGAATCAGTGATGAGAGGGATTATTTCTGGCCTTATTGTGTTTAATTTTTTATATGTTAGCAGTAATTTGGCCAAGGGACATAAGGAAGAAAAAAGCAATAATGAATGTATTGCATGTGAAGAAATGATGACGATAGATAAAGAAAGTCACTTAAGAAATTGACACGGAGTTGATCTTCAAAGTTGACTAATGTAGCCCAAGTGCTTTGTTTGAACGTATTTCTGGTGCAGAGGTCACTGCCTCACCTTCAAATCTGAAGGTGATGAAGAGGACACAGAGTTGTTTCTGCAATTTAGAAAGACAAGAATGTCTTTCAGTAACATCCTCATACTTAGATCTCATAAATTTTGTTAATGCAAATAGGCCATTTATAAATTTTGGGCTAATATTTATAAACCATAGTGAATGAGCAGGGGCAGTGGTAGTTTGGAAGATGCTGAAACAATTGGAAGGATTCTATGCACATACTTCATACAAACATGCTGTATTTTTCAACTACATTCAGTCTGCTATGATTATCATTAAAGTCCAAGTTAACTGACATTAGTGTTTCTTCTCTGCCGTTCCTGGCCAGCAGACAAAGGATAAGTTTTGGTGAAGTGCAGCAAGAATGTTTAAATAGGTGGTTTGCAAGCCTGAATCTCTTTCTTAAGTGACATATTTGAACTGCTGCTATGTATCCACTGGAGAGAAGGCACATCAGGGAATTCTGCTAGAGCTGTACAAATTCATTTATTCTTGCATTTGACTTGACCTACTTCTAAAGCCTTCTTGATAACATCCCCTGCTTTCAGCTTCTGTTTATCTTCTAGGAATAAGACTGTTGCATACATTGTTTGCTGAAGACACTGAGGACCTCTGTCTGTGTTTATGTGTTATGCACCTAGATGAACTCATAGTCTCAAAATGCTAATAATACTTTTTAATGCTAAGTGTTATTTAGAAATATATTAAAAAATTACCTGGGCCTGCCTCCAAAAATGTTGTTGATTATAGCCATGAATATTTAGCTTCAGAGAAAGAACAAAAATGGTTACAGTACAGTTTTAATGAATTCGTATACCCTTTTTATTCCCAGATCATTTTGATTCTCTATTAAGTAAGCACTTAATTGAGAGTTACTGTTATTATAAGCACATAATTTGTTATGAAATGAAATTGCTAATAATAAATATCTCATC
Organism: Onychostruthus taczanowskii; assembly: GCF_017590055.1. Taxonomy (NCBI): domain Eukaryota; kingdom Metazoa; phylum Chordata; class Aves; order Passeriformes; family Passeridae; genus Onychostruthus; species Onychostruthus taczanowskii. Next base: position 8,982,894 of record NW_024501459.1, read on the forward strand.
TTCCATAGAAACTATAGCAATACTGTTCTGATCTTTTGTGAAGCTGTTGCCTGAAAAAATGTCAAAAGCTTATGATATTACATAAAATAGAAAATGTACAGGAAGAGTTACAAAATTTGGGGGGAAATTCATCCAAAGTTGTCCCGGTTTCACAGGGTGTTGGAACAGTGTGTCTGAAAAGGAGTTTGAATATGTAACAGTAGAGAGCGTCCTGTACTAAGTCACCTGGTTTTGTATGAGTCCTACATGACTGCTGTGTATAAAGAGAAGAAGTACAGTAAAGGCAAAATGTACCAAAAACCAGCAGAGGTTTGTAGAAGAGAAAGATAACTCCATTTCCAGAAGCATTTCCAGGACATGGAAAGTGAAATCTCATCAGGCTAACCTTTGGAAATATGTTTTAAGGAGGTCAAGGAGTTACTGAAAGCTGATAATAATTTGCTATAGTAAGCTTGAATAGTCCAGTATAAGAATATTAGAAGAGCAGTTTGGTTGTCAAGTATTGCCACAGACCACTGACTGTTTTTTTATTCTATATTTCATCAAAGTTGTATTTATGAATGAAATTGTATATTCAAAAAAGGATTAATCCTTATAACCCTGGGGTTTTTTTCCTTATGCTTTTTCCCAGATATGAAAATATACTCTATAAAATGCAAATAAAAATGTCCTTTTTCCACCATGAAATCTGGTGACAGAGAATATCTAAAAACAGGTTGAAAAAAATGAATTAAACCCTGCGGTTTTTTTCCTTATGCTTTTCCCCAGATATGAAAATATACCCTATAAAATGCAAATAAAATAAAAATGTCCTTTTTCCACCATAAAATCTGGTGACAGAGAATATCTAAAAATAGGTTGAATAAAATGAAAAATTGGAGCTCTCTTGCATACCTTTTCCCCCTTCCCATCTCTTATTTAATTTCATTTATTTCAGAGGAACTGATCACAGTATAATATTCTTCCATTTAGAGATAACTATTGGATAATTAATATCCATTTGAAATAAGTATTTAATAACGTAATTTAATAGAGATTAATATTCTGTAGTGAGCTCAACAATCCCAGTTGCTATTTGGATGGAGAATTCACAGTGAGGACCCAAGTCAAAAATGCTCAAAACCTCTTAGGAGAACAAGCAAATCAGGTCTAGTGATATGTCTGAAATAAAAATGTTTGAAGGTGCCTTCACTTCTGAGTAATTTACTGTTTTATTCAGCTAGTCCTCTGTATTTGCATGGGATTAAATACAGGTAACTTTAACCAGGGAGGAATTAGCATTAAAAAAGTATTTTGCAAATTCAAAAAATGTTGTTACTGTTCTGAAAATTTAATGAATTAATAAGAACAGAGTTATCTGCATCTTCAAACTATTTTGTATGCTGGTAAATGTGACTGGACTTTTTTACATGTGCACAAACAGCATTACAGTATAGCTGTTGCTTAAAAAATATAAATCTGTGTTATTTTAAAGATGCATAGTTCACAATGATCACTTGCACTCAAAGCAGTGTTTATTTGGAATGGATTAAGTATGATGTAAAATATATCCCATATTAACATTTTACTTCTGTAGGATTATGGCTACTTTTCTAAAAGGGAAGGCAGCTACACTTTTTTTTTTTTTTGTTTTTTTTTTTTTTCCTAGAGATGATATCAAACCTTTATTTTCATGTTCATGCTTTGAACTGTGCTGCACCTTTCCCCGTGGATAAGAGTCTGGCCAGGGAAGTGCCATCACTCAGGGCAGTGATCCGCAGCAGCCCCGTGTCAGCTGTGATGCAGCTCCAGCCTGGTGGACTGTGCAGTCCCGTGTGCCCTCTGTGAATGGGGCCACCAGTTTGGGTCTCCCTCCTCTGATCAATCATTCTCCCTGAAATTACTTCAGCTTAATGTCTTAGAAATAGTGGCCTCTCTAAATTTGCTTGGAATTTAATGAAAGATTTAAAAATTAGTAAGAGGTGAATGACAATGTGACCATTGCGTAAGCTTTGTTTCTTTAGGAAACCAACAAAACTTTCTAGACTGCAGATGAAATGTTTTTGTGAGGTTAGAATGTAAAATTTATTTCAGATAGACTGTCAAGAATTATTTAATTGATGTTTTTGTTTGTTGTTTTTATTCAGGTTTTTTTCATGAGCAAGTCTTGCACAATTGATCATGTGTTTTACTGTGCATTTCACATACACATCTATCAAGTTTACCTCATAATATGTTTTACAAGAATTTCCTAAAACTATATTTAGTGGATTCCATGAAAAGCAAATAATTTTGAACATCACAATGTTCAATAAAGAAGAGACTGGGGCAATAGTCTGTTTGCAGACAACCTTTTCAAACTGCTATGGTGATTGGTGATTCAAGCCCTGATTTAGCTGCCATTTCTGAAAGGAATACTTCTTGCAGTGATAAAACAGTACTGGAAATTTTGATTAGGAAATTCTATGATATTCCCAGAAGTGCAGCTTTGCAGAGATGCTGAGCCAAATGTTATGGTAATTTAAAAAAAGTGCAACCCTTACTAAATAATTGGAACTGCAGAGAATGTAAACCATTGAGGAATTTTTCCTGTTATGATGTCTCAGCATAGAGCAAGAGCTTATGTGGAGGTGTATAACAGTTATTTTAGAACTGCTTCTTTTAACTAATTCCTACTATTTATTTTATGTATGCTAAGAAATGATATTTTGTAGTATTTTGCATAGAATTTTATATATTCTACATAATAAGCACCAGATTCTTGATCATAAATGGGGACACCACTCTTTTTATTGTTTCATATATAAATATAAACTGGATTAAAAGCACTCAATTTTCTTTTTATCTGTGTAAGTCTCAGACAGTTTGGACCTTGGATGCCATGACTGTTAGACCTGGAGGTTCCCCAAGACAGAAACTCCTAAAGGACTCCTTAGCAGCAAAAGAACTTCAGACCATGGAAAAACACCTAGCTGGTATGTATGGGATCAAGGAACCATAAAATGCCTAGAAGTACTCACCCAGCTTGCTCTGCCAATTATTTCAGATGAGGGAAAAAATTACCTAACTCACATGCTGATGAAAACAGATGAAAATGTTATTTTTTTTATTGAAGAAAACATAATTAGTGTTCTATTTATAGATGTAATGAACTTCATTGTAATCACAGTAAATCCACTACTTCAACAGTAATTAAACCATGATAAATATACTGTGGTCTGAAGGCATAATAATGCACCTTTTTTTTGTTTTCATGGTTCACCCAGAGTTATGCAATAAGGAGGTACTGATATTTTACTCACTGTTAAATAGTCTTTAAAAGCAGGCTGCAGTGGATCTTTAACTGGAGAACAGAATGCTTTGCAGGAAAGACTTGCCTTGTTCATGAGAATTCTGGCTGAGTGAAATCTGTTAATTTGTGTGTCTTTGAACATCTGCAATATCTTTGATGGGGTGACCATTTCTGAAAAGTCAAAAAAAAAAAAAAAAAGCATGAGGTTTTTAAAGGTAAAGAGATGGTAAAGAGATGTTTCGGAGCTTTATAAAAATTAATGAGGAATATTCTAAAATTTACCTTGCAATTTCTTCTTTGTAACCAATGTTTTCTATCTTCAGCTTTCATTAAAAGCTATGACATAGACCTATATTGTGGTAGGCCTATGTTATGCATGCCATTTGTCATTGCTGAAAGCTTCGTAGACTGATTCTATGAAAAGTAATGCTTCACTGGAATGTAAAGACTGTATATGTAAAACGAAGGTAGAAACGAAATTTATCTGATCATTCTTCTAAGTTATTTAGAGAGTGAGGCAGATAACACTTTTGGTGTGATATTTTGAAATACTTTGGATATTTATCTTGCCAATAACAATGGTGAGAAAGCTGTATCCTCTTCAGAAAGGGGGTGTTGCAGCTGAGGTCCAGGCAGATGACAAAGCTGTAAGCACAATGGGGGAAGCTTTTTAGGAATAGGTTTTGGTCATAATGGAGCAAGAACTAAAAGTTATGATAGATTCAAATGAAGCCTTTTTACGTGGGTTTTGTGTCAGACAGTAGAGGTGCTGTAATTCCATTTTTTATAGGTTCATAAAGCTTGCAGGTGTTAGAGCTGCAGCCACTGCCAAACTAGATTGAAAAATCCATGAGCCCTCTCTCTAAACTGAAACACCCAGGAACATCTAGTGGGAATCAGGAGAGCACCAAACCAATATGTGGTTTCTGTAGCACAGCAGGGACCTGTGTACCCCAAGGACCACTGAGCTACCACTTGTTTTCCCTTATATTGTTACTCTGGAGGAGTCTGGTGAAGATCTCCCTACTTTGATTTATGTCCTAGCTTGTCTCACTTCCGTGGTCATACAAGCTGTTCTTGCATGTATTATGCTGTGAAAAATGCAGTCCCTTGGCAAAACTGACAGTAATAACTACAATATTCAATAGAATATGGAATTTTAAATACTTAGTCGACTGTAAAGTAACTAGGTACCTTCGCTTAATCTCTGAGATTCCTTCTGCAGCTGTGTGACCCACAAGATTTTCTCTCTCACATCAGCGCTGTTCCTGTCATTTGACTTTGGGCCTGAAATTTCAATAAAGCTGTTGTGACATGAGGTTCAGCCATTCTACTATACAGTAATTTTTGTCTGACTGAGAACTTCACATGAAAACAGCCCAATTATTAGACATTAGAGTATTGTATTCTTAATAATTCATGCCCTATTATAACACCAGTGGTGCTTGAGACAATTACTCCTCTCAAAGAAAAGAACAACGTAATTTCCGTGAATAATCAGTTCAGAGTACCTCAGATAATAATGCTGTGGTTTTGCTTAGCCTCATTTATCTTATACATTTGCAGAAGTTCAAGTGTCTGTGATATCAGCAAGTCTCTTGTTTCAGTTCTCTTAGCAAGCGCAATGGAACCTATTAATTCCACAAAAATCTGCCATTCTAGGCAGTAATTCAGATGCCTGAGCTATGACTTGGATTACCCGTGTAGTGATGAAATATGGCCCCCTGTCTCACATGCACCTTCTAAAGGGGCCTGGCTTTCCCTTATGGACTATGCGCTGGATAAAAATCACTCCTAACATAAGGCGTAATTTGGTGCTGGTGCCTAAATTAGGAGCTAGCACCAATTGCCAGCAACTGCCTCAGTACTTGATATTTGAAAGCAGCAGTTTTACAAAATCAGATACTGGAGCAGTTTTCTGTCTCTACATATGGCTTATATATTTTTTTTGTCTAAAATCCAGGCTCTTATGTTATTATGGCTGCTTTATATCACAAGCAAATGGAGATTGTTTTTTTCTTGGTAGTTTATTCCAGTATCTTGCCAATTTGGTGTGTAGCACTGATTTTGTGGTCTTCGTATACTTCTGGAAAATATTTTATCACAAGAAGAACTGTTAAAAAAAATAAACAGTTTATAAGTGCATATGAATCATATCCTTATTCTGGATTTTTTTTTTTGAAAGCAAAATGCCTTTGTGTTGCTCTGTTGCATTTTTTTTTCCTTTAAATGACAACAACAAGGATTTTTAAAAATCCTAAGTCATAATTCAATTGTATTATTTAACATGTATCAGGTAATACTGCAAAGCTGGGAATGTGTGACTTCTTTTTCTTTCTGGCTGAAAAGCTTACATTAAAGCAAAATCAAACTGAATAATTGTGCTGTGGAAACATGTTAATTATGTGTAGAGAAATTATTATAATTGGTTTATCTGTAGGCTTGATTGCTGTATGAAATTAAGGAAACATGAGCCAGCATATAATATTTATTTAACTCTATTAGATCATTCAGTATTCATGCTATTTCTTAGCATAGTGAATTCACTACAGTCAGGTTGGACATCTGTAATTTTGCAAAGAAATAGACTAAGCTGGTTCTTTAAAAGACCATATTCTTCATTTGGTTTAAATCAGTAGCCCATAGTATCATTTATTGGCCCCTGATTTTTTGCCAGGCATTTTACACAATCTACACCAAAAGAGGAGCAGGGAGCAGGTTAAGGGAATTGCTTCTTCCCCCTCTAAGATCAGCTCAGCTGGTCAAAGCCTGGTGTTAATAATGCCAGGGTCATGGGTTTGATCCTCATATGGGCCAAACTGAAGAGTTTGACTTAATGATCCTTGTAGTTCCCTTCCAATTCAGAAGATTCTGTGACTGACTACTCCACACTCATGAGACCCCACCCAAGTGCTGCATTCAGCTCTGGGGCCCCCAAGGCAAAAAGGATGTGGACCTGTTTGAGCAGGTCCAGAGGAGGCCACCAAGATGCTCAGAGGGCTGGAGCATCTCTCACAGCCTGAGAGACTTGGGGTTGGCCTGGAATAGTGAAGGCTCCAGGGAGAGGTAATTGTGACCTTCCACTACCTAAAGGGACCTGCAAGAGAGCTGGAGAGGCACTTTTTATGCAACAAGGAATAAAGGCTTTAAACTAAAAAAGGAGAGATTTAGATTAGATGTTGAGAAGGAATTCTTGACTGTGTGGATGGTGAGCCACAGGAACAGGTTGCCCAGAGAAGCTGTGGATGTCTTGTTCCTAACAGTGCTCAAGGCCAGGTCGCTTGGAGCTCTAAGCAATATGATTTAGTGGAAGGCAATTCCTTCCCATAACCAGGGGGTTGGGAACCAGGTGACCTTAAAGGTTTCTTCCAGCCCAAACCAATCAATTCTCTGATTCTGTGAAGTTCCAAAGTGAAAGCATAGTGGAAGAGCAGTTCAAGATGTAATAATTTCAAAATTGAAATAATTAATTTTAAGGGGTCAATTATAAATATTCTTGTGTGTGTGCTAGAAATAAATATAAAGTGTGTGCTAGAAATATGGACTATGTTTTGAAATTTGCTAACAGTGAAATATTTAATCTTTAAAAAGTTGAGAGACAATTTTATCTGAGGCTTTCACAACTAGTTCAGTTTATTAGCTTTTCTAGTAATAGCATTTGAATTGTGTGCAATATGTTGTATTAGACTAGTAACATGAAATTGGCATGGCTTATTTTCCTGTTTTCAAGATCTTATAAAATATGTTGATGTTCAAGGCAGCATGTCTTTAATTATTTAACATAGAACATTCCTTTTATACCTACTGGTAAACACAAATAAAAAAAAAATCTCATTTTCCAATATGCAGTTTAGAATCTGGTTTTTTTAGGACATTTAAAACCTAAAATAATTTTTATAAAAATGTAAAAAAAATTAAATGCTTATTTTAAACAAGTTGACTTAATGGGTGTTTAAATCAGTAGGGCCTTGCTACTTTACAGCTTGTAGAACTGTGACTTGTTAATGGGAAATGGCATTGCTAGTTTGAAGATAATCAGCTGTCTCTATGAAAATTAAGTACAGTAGAGTACATGAAAATGAAAATTCACAACAGTAGTGTAAGATAAAATAAACCTGATTAAACTGTTTATTAAGCTCTACATTTGTACTTGCAAGGACTTTCAATTATGTTATCAATGCTAACCTACAATCCAGCTACCCTCACCTGACTTTGATGGCTGTATTCTGATTTAATTCATTAGAAGCATTAATATTATTTAAATTATTTCAGGAGACACTTTTCATTGATTGTCCTTAACCTGTTGTCGTTTTAAAAGAGATCTTATTTCTTATGGCTGTGTGCAAGGCAGGGATTGGACCACCCAATGGCTGTCACCTTTTCTCCTCGGACTCTGGATATTGGTGACCCCATCACCACAGCAGGTGGTGACCTGCTGTGGCACTGATGGCAGGCCGAGGCATGAGTTCAGGTTCAAACAGGATCACAAATCCAGACATGCCAGAGTTCAGTAGTTACTTCCCTCAGAGTTTTGGTTGGGCAGTAGACAGCAGGGCCAGAAACAAAAGTTTTTCCTTGAGCCAGTTTTGGATTGCAGCTGAGGATGGCAGGTTTACATCACTGCTCTATCTTGGTTTGCTACTAATCTTCATTTTGCAGTAACTGTGCAAAAGCCATGAAGACATTATTTTGATGAAACAAGAGGAATTTTTATAGGCTTTGGTGACACTCAATGTAGAGGTAATATTTCATTGCTGTAGGATAGCTGTGTTTGCAGTGAATCAAATGTAAATAAACTTTAAGGATGTGCTTGCCAAACATTTGCACTGTTAATTCTGATGCCTTTCATTTTAAGCATGAATAGATTTTCTCTACGCAGCTTCAGGTTTTCACTTACACTGGAGAAAATCATTGGGAGTTTTAAAGCAGAGAGAAACAGACAGTGAGTTTCTTTCTTTTCCATTTGTTCATGTGTGTGTGCACAGACATTGAGAAGGACCTCGCACTGTGGGAAGAAGCAAGGCTCTCAAGAAGCCCTGGTGTCCAGCATCCCAGTGTAGTTACATCTGACCATCAAGGCAACCTTCAAGCTGCACAGGGCCCAACCCCAAGGCCTCAGGTGCCAACTCCAACAGGGAAGAACATTCAGCTCCAAGGAAGCAAATCACCACCGCTACCCACTAACAGCAGAACACAGGTCTCCAGTGTCACAAACAGCAGTGCACAAACCAAGAGGCCATCAGCTCCAGGGAGCAGACCTATGACCCCAAATAGCTTGTTGTCACGGCCTCTTACCCCTAGCAACCAAGGAAATAGGGAAGGCATTATTAGCATGCAAAGAAGCAGATCTTTGTCATCTAAGAGCCAAATGGGGAGGACCCTCAGTGCTGCTTCAGGGCTTTCTGTGCAAGTGAGTGGAGATGTTGTTGGAACTGTCACTACTCAGAGAAACAGTTTATCAGAAGTAAGATTTTCGATTTAATGTTTTTGCTATATTTAATAATGCCAAGACTTGATTGCATTTTATGTTCAAGTGACATCAGTATACCTAATGTAACCTACTGTGCTGAAAAGAACTTGAAATATAATGATGAGAAAATTAGCAAGGAAATACTGCTCAGCTTTGAGAGGTACTCATTAGAGAATGTCAGTATTATTACAGAAATCATACTGAAACACTTGTGTCCCCCAAATTTACCATGAGCTCGGTAGGGCTTTGCCTGTACAATGCATAGCAGTTTTATTAGCATTACAGTTTCTAACAGGTGCATATTTCTGGAATATCAAACAAAACTTTATCTAATCTTTATGTTCCACTGTATTTTTTCTTTCCTGCTGCACTGGCAGTGCATGATATTTTCTTGATCTACTTTTTATTTAATATTTTTGGGCAATTGGAATGATTAGTTAGGCATCACTGAAAGGACAGGTTTTTCCAAAGCACCAAACTGAATTTCAAGAGAAAATGTCCAACATTGTTGAATCACTGTCTAATACTATATGCATGGTAACTAGGCTAAATTTACAGCATAAAAAATTTCTTGTCACATATTATTGGCTTTTACAAGACTAGTCTTTGTTTAAAACAAAACAAAAGAAAAAGTTAAAGTACCTTGTAAATTCTGAGTAGGATTCTCCTCTGCTAACCTTAGCTGCCTTAAAGATAACTTCAGTGTGTGGGCAGTGGAAATAAAAGCACCTTTGAAAGAAAACCCCTGCTGTCTATCTCTATATATGCCTTACAAAGGTGAGTCTTTTCTCAGGATATGTCAGTCCTTCTGTACTGACTTGAGAAGGAACTATGTGTCTAGACTGCTGATTTTTTAGTGGTGGAATACGTTGGTTCCCACCGTTATTACCAATCTCTTTGTAATCTATTTGTCAAAGCCTGGAGACCTTTTTTCCAAGACTGAAAGTAATATCATACCTTTAGATTGTTTCTGAGGAGTATCATCTGTTTTAATAGTCTATTGGGTGTGACACTTGACACAATTGTTGTCAGTCTCATGACTTCTAAAGGAAATTTCAGATGTTGTTTATGATAGTGTTTCTTAGGGTTGCTTTTAGAAAAGTTAGAGATTAAATACTTAGTGTGACCCTTCAGTTAATTATATGACATCCATTATTTATTGTGAAGGAAAGGAAATGAGGCACAGATTACTCTAGAATTTGGGAAAGAAATCTTACTTAAATTTGGTGGTGAAATAAATACTCATTATTTTGGTGTTTGAATGACAGTGCACTAATCCCATCACCTGAGCTGTTTCTTCTCTTAGAATTGAATATCCAGATTAAAGACATGAGGACTGAAGGTGACTACAGTCCTCCTGAAAGTGTCTTAATTGCCAGTTGATATATTTTCAAACCATGTTTCCCATGGAAAAAAAAAATGAAGTAATTTTAATACTTTTTTTTTTTACAAAAAAAATCACTTTGTGTCCTCTTTTGAAGTATGGGATGTGTTTATGTGTTAGAATTTTCTCTCATACCAGAAAATAAGAATTGAAATTAGTTTTTAACTATAACATGTTCAGAAGAAATGAAGGGTTTCATTGTTTCCAACTACATTCTTCATCCCTCTTTTTCTTCTTTTGTAGGCAGTCTTGTTCTTAACTGAAATGCAGTCCTGTGATGCCAAGTAAAATTATTGTATATACTCCTGAAACTATATGTATGTAATGCGTGAGAGATATCCAGTCTGCCCATCACTTTTGATCTTTCCTGTAAAAAGGCAGACAATTAAAAATGTCTTCTAGAGCCTTTCTGTAGTTATGGTAATAATAAGCAAGAGTCCCATTTAATTTGCTGTGTCTTGTTACTTCTGTTTGCTGATAGCTCTCACAGTAATTGTCCTGTTATACTTTTAATACATGTATATATTTGTCTCAAGAATTTTAGGAAGTGAGCAATATTATTATGCTATTTTCCAGTTAGAATAGCATGTCCAGATTCAGCCAGCAATCCACTGTAAAGCTGATGTTAAACCTCAGCATTTCTATGCAGGACCTTATCCTCTGTTAAAATCCCTTCTAGAAGTGACAAATTCTTTTCTTTCTCTTTGCTCACTGGGTACAATAGTACCTTGGCTGCTAGTGACCCAGCTCAGACCCTATTTATCCTTTCTGACATGCACAAATGACCTTTGACATAATGGAAACTCAGCTTGGGACTAGCTCTGCTTCCAAAGGGAAAGCTGCTAGTGTGATACGTTCATACTGAAGACTTTCCTCTTCCAGGTTTTGAAGGCTCGTGGATATCAGAAAGTAGCTGATGGAGATCTGACCAATCTGCCACTCCCAGCCTCATTTTTGAACAAGCTTTCGAGTTTTCTTTTGCCCACTTAAGTTCCTGGTCACTTAGAGAAGTGGATTTAGACAGATCATACCCAGGAAATATGTCTGTTCTGTGACATTTTTTGCCATGTTGGACATTTCCTCCCATTTGTGGCCATGTAATTTCATTTTCTTGTGTTGCAGCTTGCCTCTGACCATGGAGATATATTTTAAAAATTCAGAGGTGATTTGGGGTAGGAGAGCAAGAGTCCTGCCTGTCTTTGTAGTATTACATATCACAAACATATAAAACTGAAGGCTGATACTGTAATTTATTTTGCAACTTTCATTGTAGGTTTTGCATCCTCTTCCTGTATAAAACCAGTACAATAAAAGAGGGGAACTTGCCTTTATTCTTATTAACCTTATGGTCTCAACTGGGAATTTCTGCTGGATGTAAATATACTATGGTTATATTGCCAATCCTATAGAAGTTACTATGATAAGATTTTTGCAAATAACTGTGCTTCCTTATTTTTAGGTAATGTTAATGGAATTAATCAGTAGAATATTGATATATATTTGATGAGAATAAGTCAGTTGAAAAGAATGTGACTGCTGGGTGCCAGGAGCATGTTTTACCCTAAGAAGCTTGATTTACTTACTTATTTACTTGCTTATTTGTTGGGAAGTTGAACATATCTCTCAAGCCTTATATATGCTTCCTAGATTGTAATGTGTTTCAAGCTAACATAACAAGTCTAAATAGAAAAATATAACTAATAAATACAATTCAAAGTTCTTAAGCTTTAGTAAAGTTCATGCTGCAGCATGGGTGGTTCAATCTTGTTGTAGCACAAATCTTAAATAATTTGGCAAGTGCTTAACATATCAGCTGTTAAGAATGTTTTGGGGGTTTTTAATGCTCCAGACTTATAATGATCTGAGATTTTGTGGACAAGTTTCTGCCTCCTGGCACACATAATATTATTAAGTTCTAACAGGTGTGTTTTATTATCAGCTCGGTTCAAGGCTGAATTGAATTATAGCAAAGAAATGCTACCTAGAGAAATAGTTTTATTATCTCTATAAAGGTAATAAATCAGGGTTCCAAATCCTTTGGCAGAGATACTTTTATGCATGTTCCTAATCCTTTGGTGTTCTGTATAAATTGGCAAAGGAATGTTGAACCCTGCTTATCTCTTTAGAATGGATTCCATTAAAGTGACACAATTCTGTGATACTTGTCAATAGTTGTTGAGATGAAAATACTACCGACTCCCTTGTTCACCATATCATTTTCTGAACATATGAAATTTTCCAATAATTTCTTTTATTCAGATAATTTTAAGTTGTATTCAGCAATCCTTATTAGTCTGTCATAGCTGAGAGCAGGAAATTTCGTCTTATTTGAATACAGCATTGATTAACAAGATTTTTACTCCAATTTACTGGAGTATAAAGCATAACAAACATTTTTACTCCTATTTACTGGAGTATAGAGCATAACTTGTGATGGGGACTCTTTTCGGTCAGATACTCTCATTCTGTTCCACTGCCTGGCTCAGGTCTTTGCTCTGTGTTTTTGGAAGATTAAAAAGTGTGTGGATCAGTGTGAGAGTCACACATGCCTACTGCAAGAATCCTGTTCCTTGAACCAAAACACATTCAGTGTTGTAGTCAGCAACCTTCTCCAGCACAGCACATTGGAAATGGCAATACATGAGTGAGGCCTGGAGCTCCTGTCTGAGTTTACTGCTGGCCCATGGCAGCAGTCTTTGTGGAATTTTTAACACATTATTGACAATTAATAATTTACTCCCAGTGAGTTACATCTTGATTGAGCAGCCTTCAGTCTCCCAAAACTGATTTAAACAAGCCTGGATTCTGTATTTAAATCAGATAGCCTAAGAATGAACTTTCTGTTGTAATACAATTTAACTTTAAATAGCTAGATTCTTATTTCAGCTGATGTAACACAAAGCAGGGTTATTACCCCCCTTTTTTTTTTCAAGAACTTATAAAAATTTGGCCAGTAATTTTATGATATTTGGCCAAGGTTAAAGTTTTCTTTTAGAGACTAAACTTGCATGTTTGAACTGCCTTTGAAAATAAAACTGTGCATTCCAGTCTCATCTCTCCCTGTGAATATTGCAAAGGAATGTGTCAAAGTATTTTATATGTCTGTGTGTATACCTGTTCACATACATATGTGTGTCTCTGCATGGAAAAATATTTTTATACACATACCTATATACATTATATTAAAAAGTAGGCAATTTTAAAACATTTTCAAAATAATATATTCAGCTGCATATGGATATTTAACCATGTAAAACATTGATATTTTGATGTTTTAATGGTATCTTGGAGACAAAAGTTTCCATAACATTTTTCCTTCCTAAGCCTTCTCCTTATGCAACAAAACTGTAGGTTCTAAATCAGGTTTCAGGTTCTTGTAGCTACTAAATTTTGACAGATCAAAGCCTCACTTAAGCAAGTTGCATTTGAAATGTCTGTGCAGTCCAAAAACTGCAGGTTCAGATGTAATATCTGCAATTTTGTCTTGTCACTGCTTTTCCAAGATGAGTATGTATGTGTCTTACATGTCTGTATTTATAGTGGAGACATTGCTAAATCCCTTCACTTTCGTGGGTTTGGGCTTGATTTTTTTTTTGTTGTTTCTTTGTTTGCTTTTCATTTTGTTTTGGGTTTTGGGCAATTTTGGGGCATTTTTGGGGCTTTTTTGGGGCTTTTTTTTGTTTTGGGGTGTTTTTTGGGGGTTTTTTTTTTTTTTTTTTTTTTTTTTTTTTTTTTTTTTTTTTTTTTTTTTTTTTTTTGTTAATAGATTAAAAAAATTTCCAAGGAGCCTGTACATCCTTTACATTTTGGTTTTATTTCACAGCAAGTTGGATTTTTTGTTTTTAAAGGCTTTCTCCTCTCTAGTTAATTGTGGCTAGTTTGCTGCAGTCTGTCATTTTATCTAAAATAGATCTGTTTGTGGCAGGATGAATTCTTACAACAGCTTCAACTTGCTCATCAACCTTGGATATTGCCGAGTGACACAGAAAGTGAAGGAGTGGAAGCTGACCAAGACAAATGTAAGTATATGTGTAAGGACCAGATAATATGTCAAAACCCCTCAACTTTACTTCTGTTTTCCATATCTTCAGATACTGTGGAGATGTCATGCCTGCTCTCAGGAGCTTTTCTCACAAGTACCAATTGCTTATTTGTCTGAGGGCTGAACCTTATAGGATTGATCTGCAGGAGCTTTCCTGTAGTCACTGAACAATGACAAAATGATCACAGCACTGTTTACTTAAGCTAAGTGAAGCAATTTGTCCTGATGTGTTAAAGTAGCTGTTCCAGAAAATAACAGGAACTTCAAATAGATAATCTGTTTCATAAATCTGTATTCACCAGCAAAAAAAAAGGCAAAGTAAAAAACTCCAGGTCTGGAAAGTAGAGCCTCCCTCATTAGGTCTGACACTCCATTTTCTCTATTTTGCTTACATTCTTTTTAATTCATCTTTATAAATAACAAAGTTCTTAATCATACCAGTATTCCTTAATATCCACTACTATGGAGTATTTGTCTAATCGTGGAAGTGAGGGTCAGCAGGATCAGAGCCTAAATGGCCGAACAAGTAATAGGCTATAAATTGCAGTATTCTCAAATTGTAGCAAATTCTCCCTGCCTACAAGGTAAATGATCTTACTGTTTCACATTATGTCTTTTAATTCACAGTAGTTTTGTGATCTTCAAGGGTGAATATGAAAACTGCTTCCTAACATATTTTAGGTGATGTACTTGAAAAAGAACAGATTATTTAATCATCATGTTTAGAAAACTCAAAACTGGTTTAAACATCAAGAGTTAATGTATGAAAAGGACATTTTCTTTACGTAAGGGAACAGTTCTATAAGGGATTAAGGATTCATAAGAAATACCCCAGATAAGCAGAATTTTTTTAATTATGCCACTTAAAAAAATTGTTTTTTACTCATACATCAGTTTCACAAATTCATACATAGCCCAGAGTTTGACTAAAATTGAAATTTACACAGTGAGATCTTAAAGGGCATGTGAAGGTCTTTTTGAACACTAGTAAAATGTTACAGTGAGATTCTGTGTATCTTACTGGTTTTAATCCAAGACTGTTAGTCTGGCTTGCACCAGAACACTTCAGTTATCTTTGAGCTGAAGCTCACCTTAGATGGCTCAAGAGAGACTCTGAGACCTGCCTTTTATGTGTATGCAATTTTTCCTCAGTATTTTCTGTAATGAATTTACAATCCCACAAAACATTGGTAGGACTGGCTGTGCACACACAGACTGATGCTAATTGTGTGACCAGGGAGACTGATGCTCCAGGACGTATCAGATACACACCATACTTTTGTATAGCTGCTGTACTTGAATTGTGTGGGTGTGAGGACTTGTGAACACCCAAAATCCTGTCCTATAATATTCCAAGAATCCTGGTAGGTCATTGTCATTGCCCAAAAAACAAAGTGGTAAGTTAATTATTAAAAGCATATTGTTAAGGTCGATGTCCAAATGCCTCTTCAACAGTGACAGACTTGAGCAACTGACCATCTCCCTCAGAAGCCTGTTCAGTCTTTCACCCTCTCAGTAAAGGAATGCTCCTGATGTCAGTCTGAATCTCTCCTTGCACAGCTTTTAGCCATTACCCTGTGTTCTGTCACTGAATACCAGGGAGAAGAGATCAGTGCCTCTCTCCCCACATGCCCTCCTCAGGAAGATGTCAATCCTCAGCTTCATTTTCTCCTAAACTAGACAAGCCCAAAATCCTTAGCTGCCCCTCACAGGTCATTCCTTCCAGCCCTCTCACCAGCTTTGTTGCCCTTATCTGGACCCATTCAAGGACCATCACATCCTTCTTAAATTGTGCCCAGAACTGCACACAGTCTTCCAGGTGAGGCTGCACTGTGCTCTACACAGTGGGATAATCACCTTTCCTGGGCAGCTGGTGATTCTGTATTTGATGCACCCCAGGATGGGGTTTGTCCTGTTGGCTTCCAGGACACGCTGCTGATTCTTGCTGTGCCTGCTGCCAACCAGCACCTCCAGATCCATTTCTGCAGAGAGGCTCTCCAGCCACTCCTCTCCCAGTTTATACTTTTGCTTGATATTAGTCCGTCCCAGCTGCAGAATCTGGTGTTTTGAATTGTTAAACTTCATGCCATAAATCACTGTCCAGTGTTCCAGTCTGTGTAGATCCCTCTGCAGAGCCTCTTGTCCCTCCAAAGAGTCAGCAACACCTCCCGGTTTGGGATCATCAGCAAATGTGCTAATGGTGGATTCAGCTCCTGCCTGCAGGTCACTGGTAAATGTATTGAACAGAACTGGCCCTAGAATGGACCCCTGGGCAGCACCACTGGTGACCAGTGACCCCCTTTGAGCGCTGCCCTTCAGCCAGTTCTTCACCCAGCACAGCCTGCAGCCACTCATCCCACAGCTGGACAAGTTGTCCTGAAGGATGCTTGAGGGACAGTATCAAAAGCAGTACTAAAAACTAGAAAAACCATGTCCACCACCTTTTCTTCATCCCCTGTGTGGGTGACCTTATCATAGAAAGCTATCAAGTCAGTTAAACAGGACTTACCCTTTGTGAACCTCCGTGTAGTAAGCTGGTGCACCCTCTATCACTGTTTCTACTACTATAACTAAAGGGATGGAACAAAAATGTTTTGTTAAAGTAATACTTCCTGTAACTGAAATCTAATAGTGAAAAATTTTATTAAAAGTAACTAAAGGTGGTAACATCCCTGTCTGAGTTTTTGTGCTAGTGACATTGTCAAGAAAGTACAGAACTGTCACTGCTGACAAAGAGAAGCTGCCAATTCCTGGTTGTAAAATGGAGCCAGCAAGGGGCTTTGGCACACTTACTGATGCCAGTGCTTGTAGGTAGACCAGCTGGCAAGATTACACATCATTTCTCACCCCAGAGTAATAAATCTGTGTGAGTATTTTTTGTGTGATTTAGTGTTGAGAAGACCCAGGAGTCCATAATTTGTGAGTTTGAGCAGAAGAGCTGCAAAATTAATCTTTACAATAGCAACACCTGTTCTTTGACTCAGCCTTTGATAAATTACATGTGGATAATATTTACCACATTCTTTGACTACTTTGAGATAATAGCAGCCAGGTGTAAAACTAGTTTTTGGTAGTGAGAAAACAATGCAGAATGAGAAACTGTATGAGTCACCTTGAGTTCTTTAAAAGTAATATCGTCTGGTTAAGAGTTTTAGAAGAAAAAGAACAAATCAAATAAGAGTGGAACAGTTTCAAATGTATTCAGATATGAGTTTAGAGAGGCTATTTTCAAAGTAAGTGATAACTGAACAGAACTGGGTTACTTTGGAATCTCAACATCTCTCAACAAACATCATTTGCAAAACAGATACAACAGCGCATACCTTGTCTTGTGGAAATGGGATCTTGGTTCTCAGTTCTTGTAAATCAGACTTTACGTTTTAAATTCTCCAGGCTCTCTGACAGCATTTTAAAATTTATCCTTAGCAGCAAGTTTCAATGATAACTGGATGTCAATAATTGTTAAACCTTCATACTAATTATGACAACATTTTAAATAAAATAGCTACTCACATAAAAGAGTTTAAATTATACTAGCTTAAAATATTTGTTATGTTAAAGAAGAAAAGAAAAATATTTTTAAGAAGCTTTGTTGATTTTTTTAGCACACCCTTTCCTTTTCCTCTTCGTGCATGCAGTTAAGTTTGTGGCCATAGATCAGAGAAAGAGATAGTGTATAATTATTTCCTCTTGTAATGTACATTTTGTTATTAAAAATAGGAATTAAGACATGGATTTTAAGAGCTATTATAATTTAGAAACAAAATCTCTTCTGCTTGCAAAATGTGTTCTCCTTTGAAACTCTCTACAAAATGAGAAATGAAAATTGTCAAGGCAGTATGATCCCAAATCAAGGACCTGTGGTGTTCTTTTAGAGTGACTAAAAATATCTCTAGATGGAACCTCATGTGTATTTTTCCTCTGTGATTCTGGAGATAGTTCCCCATTTTTATCTGCAGTATTGCTTGTGTGCTGATTCTCTGCAAAGAGTTTTCAGAGAATGCATAGATATCATTCTTGGAAAAATGAGGGATCTGGAGAAAATATTTACCACTTGCATAATTCTTCAGTTTGATGAAAGTTCTGTGAGATGGCAAGAATAGATTTTCCTCTTTATGGGGTACTGATGCACAGAAACAGAAGAACTGCCACCAGAACATTCTTTAGACAGCTTTTATGAGAAGAAATTCATCCTTTCAGGGGACTGACAAGAGGCTGCTTGAATTTTCCCTTGACAACAAGTCCTACAGAGATTGAAGATTGGAAATTACTAAGTATCACTAGCTTCCAAGAACCTTGAAAAGACAAAGACAGGGCTTTTGGTATAATTTCACCTGCCATCTGTAGTCTTGGCAAGGATTTGCTGCCCAAAACGCTAAGTCTGCTTTCTTGGGTGCTGAACTCAAGAAGTAACCCACACAGCAGATTTCCCCAGGTCACACAGCCTTGGGCATAGTTAGTCCACCTAGCAGATGTACATGACAGGTGAATGAAGTAGACTCTTGAAAAGCTTGCTACTTAGTCAATCCGTATTAAATATACCCACAGAACATTAAGGACTGGAAAGCACCCTTAAGGATCATCTGTGAAAAACATTCCTTTGTGCTAATCTGCATAAGGCATGCCAGTTTCTGTAGTCAATGGCACACAAAGTTGTGTATCTATAATCACTTCATTCCAACTTGCCAAAAGGAGCACTAGATGCTCATTTCTAGCTCGGTTGATCCAGGGCAAGTCTTGAGCTCTTGGCCTCTGACCTGTGGGAGGAAATTTAAATGTTTTGCTACTCTTCATCTGCAAACCCTTTGTTAAGGTTAACAGTGAAAGGTCTACTGCTGAAAAATCAAATGGTAATTGGGAGGAAGTGGGATTTCTACTCCATTCATTCTTGCACTGATCTTGGAACTCTGCAGTCAAAGACGCTCTGCTGATGACTTCAACAGTTGTTGAAGAAAACCTTCGTTTTCCCATTTGCACAAGTCTGCCTAGGGAAAAACCCAAAAGAATGAAAGATCGGGTTTTTTGTATACTTGAGAAATTCAGACTGTGTTCTAGTAAAATTCCAATCCATACAGTATTTGCCCATGGGTAAAGTTCCTTGCACTGAGTAAATTCACATGCCAAAACAGTCAATTTATTCTAATTATACAAATAAGTGTTCCTAAGATTTGGAAGATTGCTTGGCCAGAGATAACAATAAGGAGGAGTCTACTGCTGGAATATGTTTTTGCTGTGAAAGTTTGCTTTTGCTAGGGCCAGGTGCTACTCAGTATGAGTAAGAATGACAGAATCAGGGTTAGAGGAGCAACTGTTGATTGCAAACTTTATGACATCTACGCAACCACATTCCATTTCTGTCATTCAAATTCAGCTGTTTGTACTCTGCTCTGATAGAACATAGCTGTATTGGAATGTCTCTTTCAGCAGGTGTGAGTTTAGGGCAAGGTTAGATGTGGTTTCTCTAGAGAGTAAGGTGCTTATGAGGCATCACTCAAACATTAGTCAATTATATGTCTGGTTAGTAAGAACATAATTGTAGTTTTTCTCAATGAATAATAAATTCAATATAAATACACAATTTTTTTAAACTTTTTTTTTTTCCTTTTGTCTCGCAAGTGAATCTGTCCCAAAAGTGAACTTTTGGGAGACTTTTATCCTGATTCATGAATCTTCTGGAGATATTGGTGTTTTTCTTTCATTTTATATTTCAAGAGTGGTAATACAAACTGCAGTAAAAACTTCATATCTCCCCCTTCCACATAATCTCTGCAAAGGGTGTCATAAAGCTTTTGTCTGCTTGGGATATGAGTTATTTTCTAAATTTCTCTAGTATGCACTTATGTATATTAAAGAAAATATGTTGTCTCTCATTCTGCCTGCCATTGGCTTGGCTGCATATTTAGCTTGAGACAGTTCTATGTCCACTTCAGAAGTAGGACACCAGAAAGGATTGTGCTCCTGTAAACAGAATTTCTCCAGGCCTATTGGATGATCTTGGTTGGATATCTCGTGACACTCGTAGCTGAAGCTGCATCACCTCATATAACTGCTTTTTGTGTCTGAAAGTAGATGAGAACAATTTTCTAGCATGGAAACCTGCCCAGTTGGATTTAATTATTTATTGATGGTGAAACAAAAGTAGAGGTTGACATTATTTCTACCAGAAGTCAGATGACTGTTGGACAGTGAGTGGTGAGTTCAAATGCAATTATGGAAAGTTGAAGCTAGACTCAAGTTTCCTGTTTTTTGAGTGGATGTGCTTATATCCAAAGCTGCTGTTATCTTCTTATATTATTAAGGCTTTAAGGCACATTGTTTTATTTATACTGACTAATATTTGGTTTCACTTTGGAAAAGTTCACATTGGACTAAATATTTAGTATGAGAAGGGAATTTTCCATTGCAGTAAAAAAAAAATTCAAAACCTGTTTTAGTGCAGAAAGCTCTTTTCAGTAAGGCTTCCAAACCTACAGATATCTTTTTCTACAGCTTGCCTTATTATGCTAAACTTGGATTCCCAATGACATTTAATGTAATAAAAAATGACACTGCAATTTAAAAAATGGCCTAGAGAATTATCAGGACACACATTAGGTAAATTAAAAGCTGGCTCAATGAGGAATCAAAAACTAGAGTTTCTAATGGGAAGATGTAGATGAATGGGGCTCATTAGGGTCTGATAGGTTTTGATAATGGGTGGGAAGGACAAGTTGAAGTTATTAAATGATATGAATCCCCTGGTATAATAGCCACATTCCAGTAAAATGCACTTTATTATAACCAGATGAAGTATATTTAAACCAAATGAAATATATCTGGCACCAGAGAAAAATATCTGTCTCTGCTGCAGAATAATGAGGCTTTGTCCTGGAAAGCAGTGACCTAATGGATTTAGGATGGTCATAGAAGATCATCTCAGTGTGAGCTCTCAGCATAATGCTGTTGCAAAGAAGGGTAGACCATTTTTTCAGTGCCTTAGAAGTTAAGTAGCAAAGTGATTATTCCACATAATATCAGTAAAAAAATCCGTAGGTGTCTTTCTATTAAAACAGATTGGGATTACTCAAGGGATTTCAGAAGATTAAAAATGACCAGGTTTGGGAAACCCTGTTAGGAATTTGCCTCACTCACATAAAGACATTCAACCAGGAACTTCATAGATAATGTGATATCTGTACATAGATGTTTAAGTAAAAAAGATTCAACTCATCACTGTGACAAAGGAAATTAAATGCTCTGTCCTAGCAACCAGGATCTCCAAGTGTTATAAGCAAAAATTAAGGGACACGATGAACTCAAATCCATTAACATGAGGTTAACTTCTTAACTTCCTAACTTCTCCAATTAAGACCAGTCCCTGGGTCTTCTGTGGGTAACAGTCACAAGAAGAATCTGCAAGTAAAACAGGCTTACACATATTTGCTTTTCTTTATCCCACCATAAGACAAGTCCATTACTTATAGATCAAACTGTGATAGAGCTTGAATATCTGCTAAAAGGAGTGCCTCCAAGGAAAACAGCTGAACGTTAGGTATAAATGACAAAAAGCCCACAACCATATAAAGGTAATAAAGGATAAGAACTGTTGCTAAGGTTTTCTGGGCTTTTTGTTGTGTGTTTTGTTTGTTTGGTTGGTTAATTTGTTTTGGTTGTTGCAGAGGTTTTAATGGTATGTACCTTGCTTTGTTGATATCAGTACAGAATCACATACAAAGTCCAGGCTTATCACCTGACAAAATGAAAATTGTTCCAATTGTATTGAATTAATTAGCTGGAAATAATGGAAAGAGTTTGTTCCTGCCGATTTTCTTAAAGACTTTTATGTATTCACCAGTACAATTAAATGAGGTTGTGTTGTTTATTTCCGGTTTATAACATCAATTCTCTAACTGGATCTGTGTAACAGGTCCAGTTACAGCATTATGTTTTATACAAACAATGGAGAAGGCAAGTTGTGTCAGCAACATTTGCAAAACGGTCACTTGCAATATGCATCTGTAAGTATTTTTAAAGGTTAAATTTCCATTTGCTTTGGGGAAGGTTTTCAACCTGAACACAAGCAGAAATTAAAACATCGCTATCTCAGCTTATCTGATTCATCACAGGTGCATATTATTTTCAATGTTTTTTGAAACACAGGCTATTTTTTGCAATCTATTAGCACTATTGAAAAAGAAGTAGCAGCAAAAAAAAGCCTCTCAAAAACACTGAATAATTGGAACAAATATTATAACTAAGGACACCGTTGTTTGCTTCTGAATATTTTAGAAACAGGAAAAAAAATTGAGATTCACTAACATACTGATCCACATTGCTTATTTAACTGTGAATTCAGCATAATAGAAAACTCTTACAAAATGAAAACACAGTGAAGGATTTATTTTCCCTTTTCTCCTATTTTTGTGTACATTACATTTGAGCCCTAATTTCTGTGTTTTTCTGTTTGATTTCACAGGTTTGTGAAATCAGTGGAATTATAGAAGAACAATTTAATAAAAAACAAAATTATGGTGATAAAACTACACCTGAAAATTTGCATTAGTTTATACATTAAAAAATTAAATAAAATTATTTTTCTAGTATCAGCAGCACATGAGTGAAACTGCTCTGATATGAGGATGCTGTAATGCACTGAATGAGAGTATTTACTGTGGTACAGTGGCCTTAGGAAAGAAGGGTAATTGTCACCTTTTAGTATAAATTTACTATAATATTTTTTTGAGTTTATACCCCTGTTGTTTTGGATTGACATTTGATAAACTAAATTCTGCCTGACCAAAACAAACTTTGCCTAAAGATTGTGTGTATTTTAACTTGTCTAAGGTTTTCTACTCCTTATATTTTTGTAATCTTTGCTCCTTTCTAGATTAATAAACATTAAAGTATTTGCTGCATCTGCCCATATGTATGTCTCATTCAGGTCTCACAGAGAGCTAGCTGTTCACTCATAGTCACCTGCAGAGAGAGGTCAGGCAGGGGAATGGGTGAAAGAGTGTGTGTGGGTAGCAGAAACAGGTGCTGCTTGTGCTGCATAGCTTTGTATTGAATTTATCTACTTTGATCTTTAAAAAAAAAATAAAGACTCTGTTAAAAATGGGAACACAATAAGGAGTGGTGCATGCATGCAAAAACAAAGCACCTAAAAAGGAATTTCATATATTATGATAAAGTTAGTTACCCATATGAATTACTGAGACAAACTTGCAGTTTAAAATATTCTGTCTGGTGTGTGCTGTGTGCTTGGAACTAGCACAGACATCAAATGAAGGGATGTGGCAGTTGCATTTACTGATTTCATTTACCTGTTAATTCTGTCAAGTGTGTTCTCAGTTTCCTTTGTCTTCAATTATGTATGCTCGGGTCCTGTATCTTAGACAGAGTGATATAATGAAATTGCTTGCAACTATTAAAATCATACAGTATTACAAAGCATCTATTTGTTTAAGAAATAAAAATGAGTTGTCTGTCATAAGTGTTTCATAGTGTGAACTTTTTTCTGCTGTCTCACAAATGCAGAGTGCTAAATACACAGAAACTGTATGGGCTGTGTTAGTCATGAGCAAGTTAAATGGAAGTTAACATTGTGGTGAACAACTATTTGCTATATGTGTCATAATAGTGTACAGTTCCTATATGTAAAATTTTTGGCATACTGAAACCCCCTGGGGTAGTCACTTTAAGTTCATTTCAGGAAGGTACTTGGTTAATTTGTCATCAGTAAAGAAAATTTGTCATGCTATGCATTTGCAATATACTTCAGGACTCGTTTCCATATAGGAGGGTATATTGTCATTGATTAGTCAGTTGTGCTCAGAAAAGCATTCTTGTGAAACTAATATCTCCTTTTACATGAGTTATATTCTTCCTTAGTGGCCCTCATTTCACATTTTACCTTGACATTACTGAAAAATATAAAATAGGACTGCCTTTTCTTCTTTCAGTTACTTCACTAAACATCTGCTAAGCTGCATGCTTTCTGATTCATGTCATTACTGAGTGAAATTATGACTGCATTTAATCTTTGGGAAAAATCTCATTGACTTCAGGAGAACCCAGATTGTTCACAACAAGTTGAGAAAGAAATTGGAATTTGGCAGCATCTTAATTCTAGAAGTTCTAGCACGTATGAGAACTTGAAGACAGTTTTGGCCCAGTGGGGCAGAGATATTTGGTCAGGGATGTGTCTGGTTCGGTTTGAAATTTACGGATGAAGAAATACAAGAGGGGCTTTGGTCAGAAAGGTAGACTATCAATCATGTCACTGCTATTCAGAGGGGAAAAAAGCTTTTCAAGTTACAGATATAGTGAGCGCATCAAGAGTTGTTAGAGTGATTAAGAATTCAGCACATGCTAATTGTACACAAGTATCTCAGGGTGTGATAGGATGGCTTGGGTGGCCTCAGGTGCAGAAGCTGTGAGCTCCTGAGATATGGCTGTTCTTGGGACTGGCCAGATCAATGGTATTTTTCTGGGACACTGTAAGCTGAAGGGCAGAGGATAAAACCACGGAAAATAGGACTTTGTTTTCACACTAAAACATAGAGAAAATCCCACGTGGTTTTTTTGTTGCTGTTTTAGTTCTCATAATTTTGACATGATCTCATAATTTTTTAACACTCATGGTTAGCACTACTCCCTCTAAAGCATATGGCAAACAATTTTGGCTGATATCAGAGCTTAGCCCAGCAACCAGAGCTGGCACTGCAGAGGAGAAGCAGCCACCTGGTGCCCTGGCTGCAAACAAGCTGGCAGTGAAGCATAGCAAGTCAGGAGAGCTCCAAGGAGGAGCTGAGATGCACTTAATAGGCAACAAGCAGCTGGGCTTAGGGGGCCAGGGAGCACAAGCAGCACCTGGGCAGACCATGCAGAAGGCATGTGTGATAAACTTGTTTTCACCTCCAAGCTGCAGGAAGCCTTACTCATTTTCTGTTTGACCTTTTTGGCTTTGGGAAGCAGTTTCTCAATTGCTTATGGAATAAACTGTGCCTACATGGTGTCTAATTGAATTCAGAGTCAGCTGTGGATGCTCTTGATGCTACTCTAGTTAGTTTGGCAAGAATTTCAAGGTGGAGGGGTTTTTTTTTGTTTCTTTTTGACTGCACCAGGCACTTCAAAGTCATCAAAATAAAGCTATTGTAAAGCTGCATAGAAATGTGCTGCTGTCTAGTTGCATGGAACAGAACAGATTTAGCACTTTTCAGAAAGATACTTCATGGGTCATTGCTGGTGCTATTCAGTTACTGCTTTTTGATGGAAAAAAGAGTCATGAGAAACAGATACATTTTTCCTAGCCATATGTTTGCAACTTAATTTTTTTTAATCCTTTATGAATGTGGCGATGTAAGGATGCATGATTCTAAATAGCACTTGTTAATGAAAAAATCAAATATGTCTCAATATATAAAAATGGATGTAGCTTGTCTAAAAAGCAGCTGTTTTTCTTTCAAAGGCCAATTTACCATAAAATAAGCTTTATTGCCATATGAGTTACTGCTGCTTCCTTTTAAGGCTTTCATACCCTTAATACTTTATCTGGCTAATCTTAAAAACAGCCTCAATGTATCTGTATTCATTTCAATAAAATAAAATTATTAATGGATTTCCTTTTGTACTGCCCATATCAAGTAATTTTGTCATTACTCAGATTTTAAAGAGGGCCTTCTTGCTACCCCAGTGTCTGACCTCCAGGATTTGTAGGTATGACTGGGGAAAAAACAGGGAAGAACTTGTATTTGCATAAAGTTATTATAATTAAACAGTTTCTTTTGAAATATCCAGTAGAAGGTTTCTATGAGCAAATCCTTATCTTGAAAACTTCAGCAATAATTTAAAAAACACTGACACAACAATCAGTTGTACTTTGTATTCACGAAATCTTCTGGCCCTGTGGGAATATGTTTCCTAAAAATACCACCTTATTCACTGTTCAGGTGTCTTTCTTCTGAGTCAATACTTACAAAAGAGGGAGAAAAGTAGCTTCCTGCTTCTTGGAGTATTGCTTCAGGTATATCCACATTTTACTTACAGAGGTAGCTAGATAAGTGCAGGGGAAGTCCTATCATCCAACAACTAAGTTCAGAAAAATACATGAACTTGATGAAAGCCAACTCGCATGCATGAATGTGATGCTATCATCTCATTCTCTGGCTGTACATGGACACGCTTCACGTTTAATCCAATAAACTATTCATGTGAAATACAGAAAAGCTCCCCTGGGTTGGATTACAGCAGCCTGCACTGCTCTGCAGTAAGCATGCTAACCATAAAGTTACTGTTCTTTTACTTACTTTGTAGTACTAGCTCCAGGCAGCTTCATGAGAAAAAAAAGATGTGCAAAAAATACGTGTTCAGAGAATTTTATGCCCATTCAGTCTTCGCCCTGGTTTCTACTTTTTTATGGCTCAGAGAGCAAATAGTTAAGCAATTAAATTAGTTTTGTAGATATTTTTGTGCTTTACAGTTTTAGCTGAAATTGCAAAAGTTTGGGATTAATCCAAAAAAGTTTAAACTGACCACTGGTTTGACAGCATTAGCTTACTTCTTGCTATATTGCTGAATTTAATTGCTCTTAATTATCAAGTTGCTGGTTAAAAGATATATATTTTTAAGTTACATTTCTTACACAACTGTTCATTAGAACTTTGGTTGCTGTTTTCTGTCTTGGCATGTTATATAAAACTAAAGCATAATCAAATATGCTAAAGGTGTAATCAAATTATCAAATTTAGTTGGATGACACACCTTTTTTTTTTTTTTTTTGAGTAGTACAGTCAGCTACTATTTTCTATGGCTTGTCTGCCCTGATTTGCCCTGCAAATCTGATATGTACTGTCTGTAGAAGTTTTCTCTACATCAGCTTTAAACCTGTCAAGGTGCATCTTCAAGTGAAAACACTGCTCTGGACCATAAGTTCAGTTCAATCAGCAAGGTAGCCTAGTGATGTTTTCACTTACACAAACTCAGTACAAAGGTATAAATTTCACTTTATTAAGAACTGAAATTTAATCTACAATCTTTGTAGATCTTTGTTGTTGGAAGATGACTGTGCTTTAGTAACTGATATTATGCCAGCTGCTATTCCAGAAGTTCTGCTGTAGAATTTGCTGCCCGCTCTAGCTCATGCATCTTTGTTGTATGAAGAGTATCTGTGTTTGAACCTCACATTTTCTTTAATTATTATTAGCCAGTCCTGGAGAATGCTTCTGGTTCTAAAACGGTTAGGTAAAATCACAGAACCAATGTCTTCTCTAGATTCCTTGACCTTCTTTTGAGAGCTTGATGATAGAATATTCTTCTAAACTGGGAGACAGAAGAGAATTTTTGCCCACTAAAACCAGCTACAGCACAGCTCTGAAGAGACCCACAGGAGAGCAAACATAAATAGTTCTTGTGAGTTACTTGAATTCTGAGCTGCTGATGCTCAGCAGTGACCTCCTCTCCCAGAAATGTACACGTTTGCCTAGAGAGGGAATGTAATAGGAAATGGGGCTGGGAAGGGCCCCCAGATATTATCAGTTACTTGCTCTCCCTGATGCAGCATCTCTGGAGATGGAGAACCCCTCTCTTTATCTTTAGAAAATCATGTACCCAAGAGCTTGTATTTTGCATGACAGCTCTTTCTCAGAACAAAATCTTGTCTCCTTGAATGCATTCTTTATGTCTTAATTGTCTACATCTTGCTTCAGCTCAGATAACAATGAATTGAGATGCCACCCAAAGCAAGAAAATAAATTATTGGTCCTGTAAACCCTTTTGAATTTTTGCAGTGATGCAAATGTGGCCAGGATTTCATTCCAAGTTACAAACAGTGCTGAAGTAGCATTGTTACAGCCCCACAGATGTGTCAGCAGTGCATGGGGTAGAGAAGCCCTGCTTTTGCACTAAAAGTGACATGAGATGAAACAGCAGAGTCCTTTGAGCATCCATGCTTCAGCCTTTGTAGCTGTCTCCAAAATAGCATGAGGATTTCATGAGTGCATTTCAAAAACTTGCCAAAATACTCCCTGGGGCCTGATAAGTACCATAATTCAAAATCTCTCCTAAATGCCCCCAGAAACCATTCTCTTCCTATTGATGTGTGTAACCCAACACCTACACACTCGCAACCCCAGGTTTAATAAAGTCTGGGGCCCTTTAGCTGAGATTCCACTGCAACTTGTATTTCCTATCCCCCCAGGTGAAGTTATATTTCTGTGTCCAGAATACATTATCTTTTATTGAATTTTCAGCTGGACACAGATCTTGCAGAATTTAAAATATTTTGCTATGAGGATGTGTTGAAAGCATCTGATGGGCTTGCTTGGGGTATTGTGATGCATAGGCCTTCTGGGAGAGACTGTAGCATCAACCTCATCTGTAATTCTGTGTCTGCTCTATGCAAACACAGGAAGCTATTTAAAAAACAGAGCTAAAGCTCCTGATGTAAGAATAGCCAAAACTCCAGAGACAGATGTACACTCACTATCTCCCTTTAAAGCAATTAATCCAAAGTGTGAATTAATGTTATCTTCTATCTTCTATCACTTTTTCTGCACACAAAATGTTTGTAAGGAGTAATACTGTGTTCAAATGGTGGAATACTGATTTTTCAGCATTTGGGCATGTCAGAAGAAGGCTGACTTAGGAAAAGTAAATGTTGTACCCTGCCGATTTTAAAAGGGTAAAAGAATGAATCCAAGAGTGTAGGAATGTTTATTCCAGTATTGTGATTAAGTATCTGTATTCAGAATGCTTTATTTGTCTAGCTTGAGGTACAAAACATACAGTATATCCTTCTCTGCTCCATTCCACTGGAACCACATTCAAGTACAAAAGATGACCTTCAACAACCTTTCATAATACTTTTTATATTACTTCTGTCTTCACTAGTGATTCAGAAACCTGAGAACATTGACGAGTGTCATGCAGGGGAGTCCTTAACTCTTCAGAGTGGTGCAATGAGAGATGACCAGTATTGAGAAATAATATCTACAGAGAATGTTGACATGTTTTTTGCTTTACTTTGAGCTTTGATGGTCATGTGGTGTCATGCTTTTGTCTCAGCTACTTACCTGACCCATGATAGTTTTCAGTTTTATGCCTAATGTAGCTATGAAATGCTATACAGTGATATGTAATAACAGAGACAGTGAGACAAAGTTTTATCATGTACTTACTAATACAGAGGAAATATTGATGTTTGTGTATAAGGTTATCTCATCTGTGATGTGCCACATCCTTTAGAATGGTCTCTTATTCACAGCATTAATAAATTCTGTGTTCAAAAAGCTTTACTCATTACTGAACAGTGAAAATCACCATATCTAAATTGCCTTGTTGTCTTTTTAACCTGGTGTGTTCTCTTCTTCGCAAGGCAACGTTGTGCTAGCAGACAGCAGCCTCCCAGCAGCTGTATCTTCTTGGCACCCTGAAGGATCATTTGCATCCTCGATGGTGTTTCCAGCAGATTATGTACTGTACAGTGAAGTTCCAGCTCTTGTAGTCCTCATGTTGTATGAGCTTGGAAGACATCTAGTTTTATTACTGTACATTTTTAAAATATCATCTGAAGGTTTTCATCATTCTTTCTAAAGTATTTTTGATTATAGGTGAACTTTGACATAGATTAATTACAGGGCTACAATTTTTCCATTAGGAATATTTTTTCTCGTCCTTCCTGTTGCCTCCATGTTAAATATTTTTTACGTTCTTAATTGAGGTGGCTCCTCTAATCCAAATGTAGCATTTTTAAGTGATTCTGAGAATCAGTGATAGTTTTTCCTCCATGGATTTTGGGGAGAGAGGGTGATAACTGAGAGAGACTTGAATAAAAGGCTTCATCATTTAGTATGTTGAATTTTTGAATTTTAAATTCTTTGTTATGTTGTATTGCTTGTAAAAGATGCATTTTTCTATTTGAAACACATTTGTAAGATCTACCAGTAAAAAAATCTCTCATTTCTCTGTTTAATGTGCCAATAATTGGTCTGCATTTTGATTTCATACCCTATGATATCATAAAAATACTGTAGTGTTCTGTTTTATTGCCTTCATGCTTCTTCAGTATTGAAGAAGTTTGGTCATAGTTCAATTTAACAAACTAACTAACCTCACAGCAAACTAACCTTTATGGTTCCCACAGGCTTATGTGAATTTCTAGAGACTGTTCTCCATTCTTCAATAAAAAAATTAGTAGTTTTGGCTTATGTTTTCTCTTGTGTTAGTTTGTATTTCTCAGTAGAAAAATACATGTCACCGGACAAGAGGAATTTTCTGGGATTTTGTTTGTATAATTCCTTTGCTTTTTAAATGCAAATGGGATGGCATTTAGCCACCCAGAATATGTAGCTGAGTGTCAGCTAATATGAGGACAGTCTGATTGCCTCCAGGTAGAGGCAAAGGGGCCTTTGTCAAGAGTACTGAAATGTGGTGAAATGTGCCCTGAGATCCACAAGGTCCCACTTTCTTCCAGCAAATCAAGCTCTTTCAATTCCTCTCCTTCAAGAGCTCTATGGGCATTTTTGCTGCATTTTTTTTGTCCTCTTCATTGTCTGTCCTCAGTATGTGGCTTTCCACGTGAAGCACTTCCTTTTGCTTATAGGCTGGAGTGCTCTGTTTTCATTGTAGCCCTCCTTGGTGGAGTGTTGGAATGGCCTCAGATGTGTCTTCACAGGTGGAGAAAATTTTAGATGTGTTGGGAAGTGAAGGGAGTGTGCATACGGGTGTTTCTGTGTTGCTGTTTGTGCTGTGTGGGTATGTGGACATTTCTGTACATCTCTACTGCTTTCTGTTTGAACAGGTGGAGCTGGGTGGGCATCTCTGCTCCAAGGTGCTCTTTCTCAGGTCACGCATTTCCGAGGCAATCATGGCTCTACTGCTGGGCTACCTCATCACTTTGAGCTGAACCCCTCCACTGATTGCAAGATCAGTTTGGGAAACAGAGATCCTTGTTGACACCCTTTGATGCACCCCAGATCCTTTGTGCTCTCGTAGTTCCCGTGTCCTGTTGACAGCACTTTGACTTCTGCGGTCATCTGACACTGATGTTCCAGGAAGGTGTCTTGCTGCTGTCCTGAGATGAGCAGTCCTGTCTCAGGTTTGAGAATAAGCTCAGATCCACAAGTAAATGGTGCAGTTCTCGTCCTTAAAATGATACAATTTAGTGTTCCTTGTTCTGCTGCCAAGCAAGTACCTGGCTCTGGACAGGGCTGTAAGAGAGCATTTAAAAGTGTTTTCTGCAAACCCTCTATTTGATGCTAATGTGCTGAAACACTGCAGAAAGTGCTTCTCTCAGTCCCAGAACTTGACTTACAGACAGTATTTACTGCAATCCAGTTTTGACCTACAGAGCTTTCAAATCTGCCCTTTGCTTTGTGCATTCTGTACACAGATGTACCAATTTCCTCTCTTATGAGGGAGAGAAAAGTTATTCATATGGTGATAGATCCTATAAATTTACAGAATAAGAAAAGCATTTTATTGCTGGCAATGGAAAGCAATATTTGTATCACAGAGAGGAGGCAGACTCTCCAACATATTATACAGAATTCTAAATTTATTATACACATTCTTTTTTTTTATTCAAAAAGATTCCTTTTTTATAAGATTTAAGGTTCCTGTGGTGAAATATTTGAAATTTGAGACTTTTTTATTGCTTTAATTGCCTTGAAGTTGAAATTTATCATGTAATAAAATACTTGTTCTTTACATACAATTATGAAGCTTTCTTCTCTACAGAGTAGTTTTGAGTTACTCTTCTACTGGCATATTTCAGAGGAACAAGATTTAGTAAGGACTAACTTGTAGGACTCCTGTAGAGTAAGCAGATAGATACAAAGTTTGATCTACCAGTATACACCTAAGTGTCTTTTCTGTGTGAGAGTAAGAAAGTTAGTTTTTGAGCTGTAGCCCAGTGCAAACCCTAAACAAATATCAGGGTTTGACTCTTTTGGAAAGTGATTGTGCATTTCCAGTGATGGCAGGCAGCACCACTCTTTGATTTATAGCAGAACAACTTTCACTTATTATTGACCATATGGCAATTTTCACCACCTACATTGTGCACGACCTGTGTCAGTAGCACACAAAGCAATGCACCTTATTCCCAGGAAACGTGACTAAGATAGAGAATGATGCATTGTGGCATATTGATTGAGAGCACAAACCAGTCATAATTAGATATCTCTTAATCCTTTGTTAACATGTGTCAGGCTTTTGAACCCCATTGAATTATTTGGACATTGTGGAATTATCAAGTATGCCAGCTTGTTTTCAAATTGTAGATTTGAAAGTGTCACTGTTATATTTTCTGGAAAAATCCCTTTGCCAGGATTTCTCTCCTGGGAAGCTGAGAAACCTCAGAGGAAAAAGGAAAACAATATTATCTCACTTGCTTCTTCTGTGTTTTGCTGCTTAGGAATGTGGTTGGAGATTGTTTATCCAACAGGTGGTTGTTTCATTGGTTTCGTGTGAATTGTTCTAACTCAATGGCCAATTATGGCCAAGCTGTGTCAAGGCTCTAGAAAGAGTCACAACTTTTTCATTAGTATCTTTTAGCCTTCTGTCTGTATCCTTTCTGTATTCTTTAGTATAGTATAGTTTAGTATTCTTTAATATAATATAGATCATAAAGTAATAAATTAGCCTTCTAAGAACATGGGGTCAGATTCATCATTCCTTCCTTCATCTGGGAACCCTGCAAATACAAGAAAGCAGATTACAACAAAAAGGTGTCTTGGAACTAGTTTGTTCCTAGACAGTCCTGTTTTTTACATAATCTATATTAATTGATAGTTTTATTGCCAGAAATGGGGAGAGGGGGATATTATTGGGAGTACGTGAACTTCATAGAATCATAGAATGGTTTGGGTTGGAAAGGATCTTAAAAATCCTCTAGTTCCAACCCCCTGCTATGGGCAGAGACACCTTGCACTAGACCAGGTTGCTCAGAACCCCACCCAACCTAAACTTGAACATTCCTGGGGACTGGGCATCCACAGCCTCTGTGGGCAACCTGTTCCAGTGCCTCAACACCTTCACAGTGAAGAATGTCTTCCTATATCAAATCTAAACCTACAGTCTTCCAGTTTGAATCTGTTTCCCGTTCTCTTGTCATTACATGCTCTTGTACATAGCCCCTCTCCATCTTTCTTCTGGGCTCCCTCCAGGTACTGGAAGGATGGGAATATTGCAGATCTTTCACAATGAAATTTTTCCTTCCAGCAGTTTATTTTTACAGTTCTAATTGTTACAATGCATATTGGAACAAACTGGAAGCAGGAACACTTAAACTATATTTGGAGAGGAAACAAGTTTTTTTCACTGCTTATGGAAATATCCATTACTGGAATTCTCTGATGGCAGTGACTTGGCTGATATGCAGGACTGTAGAAGGGTGTTGTTGGTACAAGTGAAGTGAACTTGACTTGGTACTTCACTGTACCCACATTATTTATGCACTGGTTATGTGTGGCTAGTTGGAAAGGGAACTTCTTTGGTCTGTCTAGCGACAGTGCCACCAGACATGACAAATATCATTATGTAGGGCATGCTGCTCAAGATATTAGCTCCTGTTTGGCAACATGTCTTGGCAAGGGTGTGTGTAGAGCTCTGCCCTTCAGTTGACTGATGTTGGGTGATTTATTGGACACCTAAAGCTTTGTGAGCTAGACATAACAATTTCACTGAGGCTGAATATCATCTGGCTCTGTTGTTGGACTGTCTGAGGGCCAGTATGTGCCTCCCCAAGCCATCAGGGCCTGTTCTGTTCATACTGGGACTACAGCAGTTACTGCGGAGAAACTTCCCCTTCCCTTGTGCCAGGGCTTATGTGTTGCTGGCTGTGTGATGACCTGAAAATGAACCACTTTCTTTTGTCAATCACTTTCAGCCAGATTGTTTCCCAAAGCAATAAGTACTAAGCCTAAAGAATAAAACTATATCTTGGGTCAAAGATGGAGCTGAGGTTTACAGAAAGCTATAGCTAGTTGAAATGAAAATAGCAGTAGATCCAGGACACAATATGATTGTACTATAGGCATGTGCAGGTGGGGCTGGAGAATGGGAGGTGAGAGCTGGGAGGGAAAAATTCTGATCCACTATAAACAGACAGTACATATAAATAAACAGTAAAAGCACAGGTGGAACAACATGGTCAGTATGCATTATCTACAATTACAACCTCTCACCTGATCCCAGCTCCTTTTGCAATCAATTATGAGCTAGTGACTTTACTAGGATTTTACATGGCTTTCTCTCATGTGCTTTCTGATGCCATAATTGCTTTTATAACAGAAAACGGAATTAAGTGATAAGAGAGAGAGAGAGAGCTCAAAACACATGTTCTGTATCTGTGGTGAGAATGAATTGCTGTGATGATAGAGTAAGAGTAAAAGTAAGTTCTGGGAAAGACAAGAATGGTAATTTTTGTAGTCAAGGAGAAGAAAAATAACCTGATAGAAAAAAAAATTATGTCAAACTCCTTCTGCCTCAATAATGCTAATAAAGATTGGCTGGAAACCACTTAGCTCTCAGTGAAACTCACTCTGTCCTTTCAGACATTCAGTTGTTCGCAGGTCCTGCACACCAAGTTGTCTATCAATGTAGGTTCAAGGTGCCAGCATTTAGGTTTCGTTAACTATCCTTCATGATAGATCTTACCAAAACCTGCTGCATATCCTTCCATAAGTCTCCAGAACACTTACATGTCTAACTTCAACAAATTAATCTTCCCGATTTTTGGTTGGTTTTTTTTGTTTTTTTTAATAGAACGAGGTACTTTCTTTAGACACACCCCATGGTTTGCGTACTCATTTTAGCCACATGAAATCACAGTTATTTTCTGTAGTATTATCTGCAGTTGTAAACATTTAGTAAATTTATAAGAATGGACCACTTTCATGAAAAGTACCTCAGTCCTGTCATGGACTTGTCAATATCTTTAGGCTTGTAAATTTGTAATGTTTAAAGTGTTACTTATGTTTGGTTTCATATTAATATATGTGATAATAGACTTCTAAAGAGTTCTGCCCACATTTTGGAAGGTTGGATTATGTGTGCATTTCTTGAGTCTTTACATAAAAAGATAAGAGCCCCATTTGGTAGAAGTCAATGTAGCTACAAGAGATTTATCACTGGCAAGCTCTTTACTTGTATAGGTTTCTCAACCTGATTTGTCATGAAGGAAAAAATGCTTCTGTTGCTGATGATGATAATACTGAATATAATGTTTCTTTAGCAGAATTCTGATGGGAATTCATTGTTCTTGCCTGATACATGCTTTTTCCGAAAAAAAAAATTTGGAAAAAGAATCTTAAGTTCTACCCAAGTATGCCAAATATGTCTATATAAATGTAACATATACTGACTTCCTCTATATTAAACATCAGTGTTTACTGGCAGCCAAAACAAACAATACTGCAATAAAAATGAAGAAATAGAGGAACTTGGTTTTTATTTGTAGTTTTTTGCCATCCAATCAGGTAGCGCCAGTTTTTACTGTCTTTGATGAAAAAAGAGTACAAAGAAAACTTGACTGATTAAAGTATGGTTCTTAGACTGAAATGATGAGAAACTTCAAACTCTAGGCTGTAGACCAACACCAGTAAAATTTAGGAGCTTTGATACTGATTTTCCAGCAGTGGGATTTCACACCTTTTACTTTCAGATTTTATTAGTGGTCTGGGACTAAATTAAAAGGGAGAGATTTCTCTGAGATGGCAGGAGGGTTGACCATCCCTCAACTTAATAATTGTGCTGCGGCAATTAAAAGGATACTAACAGCATTCTGGTGTCTCTTTTTAGCAGATTAAGAACTCTGGTTCTTCTTTACTTAAAACCAGCTTTAAATTGAATATCTGAAGTCACATAGATTGCATGTTTCCCTGAACATTTACAGACTTCCCAAAATTGTTTGACCCTTTATCCAGAAAGGAAGAGAGGAGTTACTTTACCTCCTGCCAATGAGCTGAGTAACCTAGCCCTCTCAGTTGTAAAGCTGCTCAGTGCCTTGAAAGATTAACTAAAAGGGTCGCTGGAAAATTGCCAGGCTCTTTTTAAAACTAATGCCATCTATTTTTGATAAATGTTGACATGGCACTATCTTCTATACAATTAGCAAGCAGGTTAATTGTCCTTCTCTCATGTGATGCAGTCCCTGACCCCTTTCAGCCACCAGTTTGCTGTTACTAGACGAGATTGTAAATAAGAACTTTTCTGAGTGACTTGATAGAGGGATGTCTTGTGTGACATGCAAAGGGTTTCCCCACACTTTTATGAGTTGTGATGGTAGAATAGGAATTCACCGTTGCCAAAATTAATTCCTTATATGCTGTCTGTGGTGGAAAGAATGCAAAAAATAAGGCAAAGAAGAAGTCACTTGAGTTATTTCCTTTCTCCGTAAAGCATGCATTATGATTACATTCACTCTCATGCCTTTGGGACCACTTCCATTTCTGTGACCTGTAATTCTGTATGCAAGCTTCTGGGTTTTTTCAGCTACTCTTCCTTATTAGTTTGCCAAGTGCCATTTAGTGTCCCTGTTCAAGGAGATACTTTCCTTGCTCATGCCTATAGTTGGATTGAAATCAAAGAGAATTCAGAATTTGGAGTGATAAATGGGCTCTGTCCTCCAGATACACTTAGAACATACTTTTCATGTATGTGGAAGCATTAAGTTGCATTGTGTCCCATGTTTTGAAGAAATCCCTGGGGTCTTGTGAACTGAATTCTGTAATCTGATAAGATTACTTTTTATCAGGGATCCAGTATTAACATTATTTACCCTGATGGATGTGTTCCTGTGGTTTGATGTGCATATGCTGATTTATTGACACTGCAAATGAGCAGAACTCTACGTTGACTGGAGATTATCTAAGATATAAAATGTCAATAGTAGTTCTTGTCGTAAGCGTGTTTGCAGAATGTCTATCAAATTTCACTTACCCTTTTCCTCAGCAAGTGAGATTGTAACTGTATTTTGTGACGTGACCTTTTTGTTCCATGTGAGTTCAACACTGGGCTAATCTGCTGTGATTTTAGGGTACAGTACTGGAAAGTCAGGTCCTGTTGAAATCTGATTTTAGCAGCTCTGGTAGGTACCCCTTGTAGTGTCTCCCTCATACTTGTATTAGAAACTCTTTACCTTTGCCTTTGAGTAGAATCAAATAAAATATGGAATGTGGCATGGCTTCAGTAATAATTAAGGTGGGATCTCAGCTGGATGTACTGTTTCTCTATCAGTTGGAAAAAATCCCTTTTGCATTTATACATTGCTAAAAAGCACACACGAATGCATGCTGGGATGCAAATTTTTATACACAATTTAAAAATTTAAATTGATCTTAACATTTAAAAACTTTTCCAGGCTAAGGGTAATAATATTTCAAAAAGCTTCATCTTACTATCCTACTCCAGATAAGTATGCATGTGAAAATGCTAAATTAAATTCTCTTAGAGATGATGAGTATATTTTAATATTTTTTGTATAAATTTGAAGATTTTTGACTGCTCAAATCAGCCGATATGATAAGTGCTGTTAGCTCAGGAGACACTATCATATTCCAAGAGGGTAACCACTAGCTGCTACATTATTCCAAGACAATAACCTCTAGATTAATACCATGAGATTTAAAGAATGCTGAATAGTTCCTAGTTTTAGCCTGCCACATTTTATAGCTCCCTCCATTTGAATAGAGTGTCCTTGGGGCATGCAGGATAACCCCAAAAAAAAACTAGACTGTATTTTTGTCCAAAAGATGACACTTGCAATTAGTTTGCTATTCGCTTGTGGTTACATTAATTCAGCATTGTAATAATGAAAAATCAGACCATTGCAATGTCAAAATTCTAAAATATTTTTGAACATCTCTAAATGAGATATATTTTCAAATACATGTTTGTGTTTGCAATGGAAACATAAAATATGAAGACGGTGGCAACCAAATTTACAGCGAGGCCTTTGTACATTACTGCTTGTTTTTAAAGAGGCTATATAGACTATATAGAGGATACCATGCCTCACATTGTTAATGTTAAACTATTTAGTGATTTAGCCTGTTATTAAATAACAGTGTTTGAATAATGGACAATAGAGGTGGAAAACTGTTATTCTTTAGCTAAGCCAACATAGTTAGAGTTTGTGGCCTCTCTGTTATTGTTCATCTAGAAGATACGAAAAATAGCTATATTGTGAATCTGTGGAATACCATGTTATTGAATTCCCCATGAAACCTGGCTGGATTACAACACTACTTATTTTCCTATCCATTATCAGTAAAATCCCAAAGAGACCATAATAGACTTTTAATGACCTTTGTTTATAAAACCATCAAAACGGTATCTATACTAACTTGACAGCTAATTTAAAAAGGTTTGTCTCAAGTTTGATGTGGACGTTGGTTAAATAGCGTCTTCAAGCCCCCTCATTCATACTTATACTGTATCATGAAATAGCAAAGTTTAATAGTTCAGACACTTTTCCTGTATGGAACACAGGCATTTTATCAAAACTAGAACATTAGAAACAAACCAGCTTTGAAACTGCTATTTCTCAATTTTGACATGAATACTAGCATTTGCCAAGTGAAACTGTAGTGATCACAGCAAAATTATTGCCCTTATTTATGCTATGCTAATATCAAGTTTCGTCTTTTGTCTTTTAAATCTCCATAGTAATATTCCTTCATCCACTGAAACAATAAGAGATCTGGATGTGGGATCAAACTTTTTACAAGAAGATTTTTATGTACTGTTTCCCACAACCCCACAGTTTAGAGAAACCCATTCAGTCTTCTCTTTTGGTTGTCATTTGTTTCATTCCTGTCTTTTCAGGCAAAATGGAATAAGGACTGCTAGGTGAGTTTCTGACTACATGTGGACACTGAAGCAATGAAATTCACAGAATACATGATTCCTTTAATGGAGATGTTACTGTATGCTCGTATAGATTATCTCAGAACTAACAAAGTGTTATTTTCATATCCAAAACATACTGAGTTAATCAAACAGACCCCACTTTATTGACTCTGCACATAAATCTCAAATTTTAACAGTTCTAGTTATCAACTAACCCTAAATGTCCTGAAACTTTTCAGGTAGAAAACCAATGAATAGTTTTTAGCAAGGATAAGTTCTAAATGAAGCAAGATACTCAGCAGAAAAGCATCTATCCTCTCTTTTAAAAGGCTGCAAAATCAGAAATTTTGGTAGTTCTCACTGATCACAAATCTTGGCCTTAAAAAAGGTAGAGAAATCTTCATTCTGTAGTGCACTCTGGTGTTTAGGGTTCTGCCCATAAAAAGCCAGTGGCATGGGATTGCTCTTTTGGAATCAGAAGAAGGGTTTGATTATGATTTTCCAGCATCTTGAGTGCTCTAGGCATCAAGATATAGAACCCAGAACATCTCTGTTTTTGTTTGGGGGTTTTTTGCTTGCTTGGGTTTTTTTGCTTGCTTGGGTTTTTTTATTTTTCGTTTTGCTTCAGGCTTTTGAATACTGAAATGTGGAACTGCTTTACCAGACAAAAGAGCAAGGTCAGAACAGTTAGTACTCTACTTGTGATGACACATGCTTGGATGAGTTCATGGCCTCTCACTTTTGCATCTGATCTTTTGGAAAAGACTGTGCATGTGCAGGAAGATTCTGTAAATATTTCCAACAATCAAATTTCTCACTGGAAGCTTTTGGGCCTTCTTTCTTTCTCTGTGCCTCAATGAAGGAGCTGATAAAGTTTCTAAAATTTCTTTAAAACATTTTGTTTTCTGCTTAAAAATCTGGAACTCGCTCTGGTAGAAAAAAATAAGTGCTTGATTGGTCATCTTTCCCCTTTATTCTGTACCACTAACCTCCTGCCATGTGTTTTCACTGAGCAAGAAAATGTTTGATAGTGCCTAGACAATGCAAACATGAGAAATTATTAGTGTAGACATTTCTAAATGACATTTCTATATCATACCATCTTCCTTATCAGTCAAAGCTACTGCTAATCATTTAGTGATGTAATAAATCTTTTTGATTTCTCAGTCATGCATTAATTCAAGGAAGTACCATGGTGACCCATTTAATCCACTGTAAAGCCAATCACTACAATAAGGATATAATAACTATGAGGCATTTGGAAAGGCAATTTAGTTCCTCTGCTAAGGACTACATGGCTATTATTTAGCCAAGTGCAGTATTGTACATCCTGTGCCTTGCATCACGTAGCATTGCACAGGTACAGGTGCATGCACAAACTTACCTGGGAACAAATCCAATACTGATTTGAAGGCCTTTGTAATAAGTGGATGGAATGCCAGCTTTTGAAATCCTGCTTCTGTATCCAGAGCATGGAGTGAGCTTTGCACAGTCTCCAGAGAGGGCAGAAAGACAGATGACACATGGTAAGATCCAGCACATCTAGGAAATTATGCAGAAAGCTACCAAAAGAGAGTTAGGAAAAATGCAATAAACTTGGCTCGGCACTCACTGTTTGGACTGGGATGGATTGGAAAGGATTGGGAGAGGAAATCATTGAGAGCAGCCTGGGGATTCTGGTGGATGAAAAGCTGGATGTTCTCGGGATCTCCTCTGGTCAAGCTGACCCCGAGATGTATTAAAAGTCTCTTTTCCCCAACCTAGCTGTCGAAGAAGGAGTCAGAAGTCTTTGGCTGTCATTCTCAAGGTTGTTTATTATTTCTTATCTAAAACATTTTCTGTCTGGCCGAGGTCTGTTCTGCAGGTCAGTCTGAGGCACACTGCCCTCCCATAGGGCTGGTGTTGTCTTTTATATGATTAACCTACATATTTGATATTTACAGTTATGTTCCAATACCTATCACCTATGCTAGACAGTGACTTTCTACTTTACACC
Organism: Onychostruthus taczanowskii; assembly: GCF_017590055.1. Classification (NCBI taxonomy): domain Eukaryota; kingdom Metazoa; phylum Chordata; class Aves; order Passeriformes; family Passeridae; genus Onychostruthus; species Onychostruthus taczanowskii. The sequence continues at coordinate 9,023,888 of NW_024501459.1, forward strand.
AATCCTAGAGTCCTACCATCACCAAGAAGATGGAGGCTCGGAAGAAGAAGGAAGAAGAACAGGACAACTCCCAAATTCCTCCATCTTGCCTCCTAGACTCCTATAGTAAAACCCCCAAAATTTTTTTTTTCACCCTATAACTACTACTATTATGCTACCTAAAATTTGTGACCTTTAATTTTTCATACAAAGGTGGTAATTTGTTCCATGGGTCGAACTCAAAGCCTCAGGGATCTTTGGCTGCATGCCAGGGTCTCTGACGCCCCTGTCAGGGCTTGAAAACCCTCTGGCTGGGGCTCAGATCATCCAGGACCGTCAGAGAGATGTCCTGGGCTCTGACAGACATGAGATAATCGTGTGAGCTTGTTAGCCCAGAAAGTGAGCTGCCTCCTGGGCTGCATCAGAAGAGGAGAGGCCAACAGATTGAGGAAGGTGATTCTGCCTCTCTACACTGCCCTCTTGAGACCCAACCTCAGGTTCTGTGTCCAGGTCTCAAATTTTCAGCGCAAGAAAGATGTGGACCTTTTAGAACAGTTCCATGTTCCATCCAGCCAAGAGGATGATCAAATGTCTCAAGCACCTCTCTTAGGAAGACAAGCTGAGAGAATTGAGATTGTTCAGTCTGGAGAAGAGAAGGGTCCAGGGATACCTCATTGCGGCCTTCCAATATCTAAAGAGTGTTTATTAAAAATCAGGAGGGTGACATATTATGAGAGCATGTAATGTTAGGGTAAGGGAAAAGGTTTTTAAACTAAAAGAGGATAAATTTAGATTCTGTGCTAGGAAGAAATCTTCACTGTGAGAGTGGTGAAGCACTGGAAAAGGTTGTGTGAAGAAGTTTTAGATGCCCCATCCTTGACAGTGCTCAAGGCGAGGTTGCATGGGCCTTTGGGCAACCTAGTCCAGTAGAAGGTGTTCGGGGGAATTGGGAAGAGGTGATCTTTAGGGACCCTTCCTATCTGAACCAATCTAGGATTGGCTTTTAAAAGCTGTTTCAAACCATCAAGGTATTCAGCTTAAAAGCAGCATTTGGAGGGGCTTACTAATGCCATCCTGAAGAGTTTAACAAGTGTCTTTCTTTCTTTGGTTTCTTTTCTTTAGTTTGGTTTGATCTGGCTTTTTTAATTAAATTAGCCATTTGGTGCCAGTTGGTCCTACTTGTATTTGCTCCATACCATATTGTGTGTATTAAATAACCACTAAGTTACTGATTACAATCAGTGATTGTCTCTTAAGACTGCCGCAAAACCTATGGCAAAACTGCAGACACGGCAGAGGTTAAGTGTGTCTGTTCATATTATAATTTAATCACAGGCCATTGGCTTCGTAGGCATGCAGGGTTTGGTTTGGTGAGCAGGCTCAGCAATTGCCAGTGCTGTGAAAGTTGAGTTATGCTGAAAATTTGGTTGTTGCACATGGGTAGGTTGTAGGTCTTGTTGCCAGGATGGATATTTGTTTGAGTTCAATGCCCTGATCTCTCTGTTGAATCAGTTTCAAGGAAAGACCTTTATTTTGCAATAAAATATGATTGCTATCACACAGGAATAAAAGATATTTCATTGGATTATTCAGTAATGATCAATTTTTTTATATGGTGAAGGCAGTTTCTTGTGAACATATGGCTGCTGCAAGCCTGGTATTGTAATCTCAGTAGCTGCAGAATAGATTTTCCTTTCCACCCACTTCCTGACAAAGAATTACCAAAGAAATATCCCACCATGTCTTCTGTTTAAAATTCATTGCCAAGACCAGGTACTCCAAGAAGGGGAAATCAGTGGAGTTATCTTAATTTGTCCTCCTACATAAATAGACAGTGCTTTCATAAACAGGAAGAACTAAGCATCATTAGGAAGCACATTTGGCCTAAGTGCATTTTCTGGAAATATTTATGCTCTGCTCCTTGTTTTTTGATAGTCAGCCTACATAGCTGGGAGAAAGTGGTCTTGGGTCCTTTGCTTCATTGCAGGCTGCAGGCTGATCTGTCACAACCCCGATTTGTTCTTTAGAACTTTTTTAATATTTCTGGGGGACAAGTAATCTCCAGCTGTATGATGGCTGATTCTCTTACTTCTTATATACCTCTAAGACATCCATTCAGTTTTGGGGGGATTCCACACTATGCAGAAATTAGATTACTATTGTGGATTACTTTGTATTTAGCATTGTATGTATGGGAAGCCTGTCACAAATCAGATCGGCCAGGAAGGGGATGTCAATGGGGCTAATTGCTTTGATGTAACTGTATTACATATTGGATATAATTAAGCTAATAAAATTACCCTCTTATAACAATTAAACAACTCAAATCTAATTTGCTACTTTTAGAGTAATGTCCTTTGATTTAGTAATGTGCTGGCAAGGGCTGTAGTCATTGTAGATCCATGAAAATACTTATATCTGGTGGTGACACTATGAGTGCAAATATCTAAAGCACATGTTTAATTTGATATTGAACATTTACATTTAAAAGCAGTTTTACTAAAAACTGAACTATATTCAGGTAGGAAAGGCATTCAGCCATTCTATTTTAAATTTCTTTCAACTCAATGTCCTCCAAAGCATCTGCCAGTTATGATGGACTGCTCTAGTGTTTACAAGTTTCAACATCTGCTGGACTCCTTATTTTTCCTATATAATGCTGGAACCAAGCTCATTTCTACTTGAGAATCAAAGCTCTACTCATTATAGCAGCACAACTCCTTCAAACATTGCATGTATGGCTGTGACTTCAGTCTTTGTAATCTTTTTATACAGTTTGGTAAGTGGTGAACAGTACTCATTGGTTTGTTCTGAGTTTTGTTTTTCCTTTTCTATCCTATACTCTGCCTTCTTTCTCATACTTTCTAAATGTTTTCTTACATCTCTCCTGATTTATTCTGTGGTTTAGCATGATGAAGACTTTTGTGCATGATAAAGGCACATTCATAAACTAAAACCAAATGAGACCTTGAACAAAATGTCAGGGTCTAGCAGGAACTTCCCAGGCCGTCAAGACAAACATCCTTCTGACTGCAAAGCCCAAACCTCAGAAGTTACTTTTCCCCTCCCCATTTCCCTTCTTTTCCCCATTTCCTCTTCCATTCTTAGTACCTTTTATTAGAGAAACAGCCTTTGTTCTAAAAACCTGAAGACTCCAGTACAGCTCTCCTTAGCCCTGTTGTTCTTCATTACTCTGACACATGCTGACAGGGAGAGCATCCGTCTCCCAGGCTCAGGAGCCAGGACAGGAAAGAGACCAAAAAATCAGTTGTGAGGTTTGCTTGCTCCTCACAACAAAGCCTGGACCAGGAAGTGTCCTCTTAGAGGAGAGGAGTAAATAGCAGTAAGCCTGTTGCTCTGGCAGCAGTTATTTAGGATATGTTGCTATGGAGCATTTGCTACTAACTGGGTCTTGGCCTTGATCTGTCACTGTAAAAAACTGTCATTATTTGCATTCACAGGAGCTTACACATCTCCAAACAAAATGAGTTAAGTAACATTTCATTGCTTTTTAATGGGCTTGCAATTTTAATTTTAAGAGGGCAAGAGTTACTGCATGTTTGTTGGAGTCCGCTGGTCATGAAGATCTGGTCTCAGAGCAAAGTTTTCTCAGGCTAGTAGAGAGGCTTTTGGAGATCTTTTTTGCTTTTGTCCAGTCCCTGCACTTTGAATTGTTTAATGGAGGCAAACACACAGGCAGGAGGTATTGGTTAAACCTTTGTCAGCTCTTTCAGTTCCCAGCTAATTTAGAATCTGAATGCTAACCCCAACTCCATTAACACTGAAATCATCAAATGTGTGTTATTTTGGACCAACTTAGTTTACATTAGTTCTGTTATCTAGTCTTCTTGAGGCACATGACCATTAAACTCAGCCATGTAATGGATAATGTAATAATGTTTGCACAGTTTATGTCTTATTACAAGTGATTATGTACTTGGACAATCAGTACTGTATGACCAGTCCCAAGAGAGGACTATAATTCAGCAGTTCTTCTGAATGCCCTATGAACAAAAACATGCCCACATGCCTTCTCCATCTATACCCTGTCAACATGCCAGCACTGAAAGAATCAAAATTTGCTGCAGCTTCACTGCATTTTTGCGCTTTTTTTGGAGCCTGAGATGAACAGCCTGCAAAGTGAATATTTTTGGTATTTTTTGAGTTTTGTCAGGATGTAATTTGGATCAATCACCTTTGTTTTTTCAATGTAATTTGATTTCAAACCCCTATTTTTGCATTATATTGCTGAGCTAGCTTTTTGCTTTCACCAAGAGGGATTGGAATAACCTCATATTGTCTCCCTGAACGTGACAGCTGACATCCTGAAATTATATATTTATGTATGTTAAACCACAATTAAAACACACTATGTTGCACTTTAAAAGCTGATCTCATCATCTTCAGTTTAGCTCATTTTTCCCTTTCTTCACCCATGCCCCCATTCCAATGGTGGATTGAAACCAGGCTTTTTGGCTGCAGCCTTTGAAATCTGAATTTCATCAGTGATAGAGCACTGGAATGTCTGATTTGAAGCAGAAAAGATTTATTGCAATCAATGTTAGTGTGCACAAAGTCACGCCATCCTGCTTTAAAAGTTACCTGCTGCCTCTCTCTTCCCTCCAACCCCTCCACCTGACTTAGACCTTACTGTAGAACAGTGAACTTGAAATCCCATCTCAGACAAGGGTGGGGTTTTCTAACGATTCATTCAAATATGTAATAATTATGATCAAAGCATATTTCACAAATTGAAATTAATCACATTTTTAGTGTTGGCCCATGAACAATAAACAGTTTCTTGTAGGGGGCCCTATTAGAGATCAGTGAAAGTTCAGAACTTAATTTGTCTTTAGTGCATTTTTGGGGGGAAATAAATGATTTCATACAGACTTTTTGGCTCTGTACGAGCTCTCCTTTTGGCACAAGTTTGCTTTAAAAAAATGTAGAACCGACAGTAGCTGCATTTCATAAACCATTCTATTATTTCAAGTTGATTTTTAATACTTTATCTGAATTGACAGAAAGAAAAAGCTTGGCAAGTGTGTTAGATCAATTATCTGTGATGCTTTTAATTTATAAGGGAGATTGTGATTTTCTACTAAGCACGAAGTCATACTGGCAATTGGCAACTAAAAAACACATTTTCCTATAAAGTGTGCATGGAGTAAATGAAAAGTATACAAACAGGAAGAAACATTGGGGAGGTTTTCTTTTTTTCTGTAACATTATATAAGTACAGGTAAATTTTAGACAACTGGGAGCAGTTTGTTTAGGTAGATATCTGTTCAAAATGCTTTCAAACATAGGGTTTATCTCACAGTCCATGAGTCTATCTGGTTTTGCTGTCACAAGGATTCTTATGACATTCTCTCATTGTAGAGATGAAATTAGGTTCCTTTCCTGAAATGTGGGAAAGATTCCACAAAATGTCTGTTGTTCACAATCGATACAGGAAGTAAATCAATTTACTGAGTAACAGATCTCTTCAGAAAGTGCCAAAAAAGCTATGAATTGTTTGAGGGATATGAGCTTGGTGTCCTCTTATTGTCTCAGAGGATGATGAAAGGAGAGAGAGTTAATTTCATATATATCCCCCATGTAGATATTTATCATCAGAACTGATACAATCTTAAATTTTCTTTAAACACCTCCAAGATGAGTTTCTAGTGCTGGCCAAACATTCCAGATTGCCTCCAACAAAAGGGAAAACTTTTAAAAGTTTGAGAAAAAATATGCATGATAGCTGTGAGGGTACATGTTAGGTTCTTCACAGGGTAAGAACATTACAGGACAGAGAAAAATATAGGGCACATTGGAGCACAAATCAGAACAATTTTTTTTTTAATGTCTTTTTTAATGTCTCTTCAGAAATGTTTTGGGTAGGAAAATTGATAAAATGGGTCCAGCACAGCTCTCAGTGTGGCTGGATTTACTATGTAGTGAGGCTCTTAGTACAGTGAAGTCCCAGAAATTCCAGATGTTTTCAGGATATACTCACAAACCAAATAGAAATGTAGTTATAGGCCATGTGGGTAGCCCAGGATCTCAGGGTTATTATAATTAAGCTTTGCCAAGATTTTTCACAAAGTATCCTGAAAGCTAGATTAAAAACAGGAAAGTGAATGATGGTTTCTACCAGCAGTGTGGGTCCAACTTTACCAGAAGTTCTGCTATGTACAAGCCTTTGCCAGAGAATTCTTATTCCTGTTTTCTCTATCTTAGTAGAAGCCCTGGTTTTTGGAGGAGTCCTGAGAATCTCTTTCCTTGTGCAGAAGTGGCAGTCCTGACATCTCATGTCCCAGAGACCCTGTAAAATGAAAGGGCAAAGGCCCAGATTTGTACTGGTAGATTTTGGAACTAGAGGAGTAGAGAGACTTAACATTTCTCTCCACAACATTGAGCCGTGAAGGTTGGGAGCAGTGTCTTTAATGGACTGTTGGGTGCTTTCAATACCTGCAAAGCTGTAACCAAGCTAAGCTTGAAAACTAAGAGTCTAATCAGCTCCTACCAGTTTGAAAATTTTCTGTTTAATTTACATGTAATACAGTTTTCCCAAAGCTTACACTGGAGAAAGTTTCCATATGCGGACACCCTTACCTATTGATACTGTATTTGACTCTAGGATTTATGAGTGGAGACTTTTCTGAATGTTTTGCACTTTAGTGTATGTGTGATCTGCCATGGCAAGATCCACAGAATTAAAGGGCAGAACACTTTTGAGAAGATTTAAAATTGTATTCAGAAATCAAGTTAGGAGATCATCAGATGACCACTCTTGTGGAATAAAATTGTGTCCCTTTTGTGAACACACTACTGTAATTGTTTTGTTAGTTTTGACTTAATGATTGCAGTGAAATGCTCAAGACTGGACTACTTTTACTTATTATTTACTAGTTATTAATTAGTTATTAACTATTATACTTATTATTTACTAGTTTACTATCATTTACTTATTATTTACTACTAATTTACTTTACTTACTAGCTTATTTTATCTGAATGTTAGCTGTGTTTTAACAGAATGGGGATGCACTTGCTGTAAGAGCTAATGCCACTACTAGTTCACAATCTGAAAATATTTCTATTTATTTTCCTTTTAATTGATTTGAATGATGTATTCTGTGCTATTGCCTCTTGGTCTGTGTTTACTAACCTCAGTGCAGTGCCTTTAAATCTCACTGGCTTTAATAGTACATGCAATTCATAACCTTGTTTGGATGTATCTTTGTTGTTTTACCTGTTGCAGCTGTAAATTAATTCCTGCTTAGGTCAGAGAAGAAAATCTGTTTAATCTGTTTCAGGTGGTTAATCTCAAAATATTCACTTATAGGATCCTCTTTTTAGTTTTTCAATCTCCTCTCTTTCCACTTTTTGTTGATAAAGTCTACTGATTCCCATGGTGGACAAAACTTCCTCCTTGCATCACCTATCCTCTGCTGGCTGGTCCTATGTCTGACCTTTGTCTTGGCTAAGCCAGCCTTGCTGCCAGCCTCAGTGGCCATCATCTGTTGTTTTTACAGGCTTTTATGCATTCATGGGAAAACTCCAGCCAGGCTTCTATCTATTCTGGTTAAATCCCTGCTGCTCTGCTGCAGTGCTCTTTACTAAGCAAGACATCAGTCAAAAACTGACTGTTCATCTAAACTCATCAGCTAAACAAGCTTCCAATTCATATTTATGGTCCATCTCAGTTCATTCTTGCTGAGGAGCTGCTTTACCTTATTTCACTAGCTGAAGTAGCCCATTGTACTCCTTACTTATTAATATTTATTTGGACAGCAGAAGGGAAGCTGACTGGGTGGTTCTTGCATAGCCTGACCCACTGGAAGGTACTAGCAAGTGGCTGGGACACAAGGAAGGCCTACAGGTCTCTCCAGGGAAAAAGTCTGAGACTCTGTGCAGAGCTTGCTACAGCCTTAGCCTTGTTTGAAAGACTTACATGCTTCTCTAACAGAGAAACAGCACAAATAATAACACCTTCGACTTAGCTCTCATACTCCTCTGAGTTTTGTGTTTGTAATATATGAACACAGGCAGAATTGATGAGTACTTTTTTATCTTTTTTTTTTTGTGAAAATTAATCTTCAAAGGTTAATAAACGGATATTACATATTTCTGAAGTACTATCTAGTCAAGCAACAGAAATCCTTAATTATTTATGCAGGGGCTAACTGGCAAAATGAAGGGCAAAGGCTGTGACTGAGGTAGTTGTGCATAGAAGGTACAAAAGTGCTTGGATCTTTCCATGAAGACAAAGACGTGCACAGCTCAGCTCACTTACCTCTGACACACACAAGCCCAGGTGGACTTATTCTCCCAGTATGCACGCCTCTTATTAATGCTATTAAAAATTATTGCTCCAAACAAGATGAAAATACACCCTTAAGCTAACAGTTTAACATTTATTTCCAATCTTATATTTGCTTTTTTGGAAACATAGAAGAGAAATATCCCTCATTTCCCAGGTGGAGTAAAGGGGAACAATATAAACTTTGTATTTTAGCGTGAAAAATGTAAACACAGATGAAATGTACTTCAGAACTCATTTTGCCAAAGCTTTTCTTGGATGATTTCCATCAGCATAGTTATTGTAATTATTTTCCAAATGTTTCCCATGTGATTCTCATTTGCTGCATGTTTAATTCCCTACCTTAAATGAGGGCACTCAGGTATGACTAAAGATGGCAGACATCTAAAGATTTGTAGATTCAACCTGCATAATGGCCCCACAGTGGTCACATAGGTGCTCATGTGCTCTTATATGAAATACAACAAGAACTGGTTAAAATTCTATGCGTGGATTCAGTCTTGTGCCTTTTGAAGCTAAAAAGCAGATGTTATCCATGGCATGATACTTCAGGTATAAAATTAATATTTAAAATTAATTTTTAAAATTTATTTCTGCTATTTGACATATAAAAGCCTTAGTTTTCCCATCAAAAGTGGCAAAACTAAGTAATTAAAGGTCAAAGCAGTTGCAGCAAAATTAGAGCTACTATTGAATTATGTTATTCTCATAATTTACTTGTTTTATTCCTTCTCCTCTAGACATCAACTCCAGAAAAGCACTGTGTCTCAAATGCAGGTTAAGAGTCAAAACTTGTCAGTTTAGACACTAGTTAATCAGCCAACAATAAAAATTTTGGAGTTAAGGCTCCTTTCACTTAGTTTGTTCTATGACTAAGTCACTTCAATGGATTTAATACTCCAAGCAGTAAAATGAAGACTCTGTCCATTAAAAATTTTCATCCTACATGAATGTGGCCTTTCTCCTCCTCTTTCACTTCTCTTAATTTAGAAATGTCTGGTTGGATCACAATGGTGTTGCCAGATTATCTAGGAGTTGGGAAACCTGCAATGCTAACAGCAAGGTGACTTTCTTGCAATCCTGAATGAACATTAAAAAACCCTAGAAAAAGTCCAAACCCTGGAAGAATGTTAAATGCGAATCAACTCCATCAATTCTAGGCTAAATCTCAAGACAGAGGACTACCTCCTCCTGCAATATTTAAACATTCTGGCATATTGGTGAAGGTCGTGTAATTCCCTGAAAAATGTTCTGCACAACACTTTTTTGTTTAATGAACCCTGAATTGGTGTCAGAATATCTTTTTAGTTTCATGTGATGCAGCACAATGCTCCATTTATAGAAGCAGAGGGTAGAAAACAGAAAAGCCAATGGATCACAACTGTGTAAAAGCAACTGCTTCCATAACTATCCCTATATCCCTTCCAGTGCAAGAGACAGAGGGCAGCCTTGCATTTCTTTTTTTTTTCTATCCTCCTTGGCTTTGCTTTATGTTTTCATTTCAAGTGTTATAAGACACAAGGTAAGTTATTCAAAACTATTTATTAGCTTGTTAAACAGAAATGCCTTTGCTCCTTGGCCAGGTTTTATAGGAACCCACAAAACATTGAAGTACCTCACAGGCAGTTCCCCACCTTTGCAGATGACATCAGTGCAATAGGACTTGATTTTTCAATACATCTTTAAAAATATATTTCTAACAAGTACACATTCTTACATGTATTTTCTTTTACTTGAATCAGCCAACTTATATGAAGTCATGATTTATGTCTCCCAAAGGATCTTAGGAATTTAGAATCTATAAGCCTGATCCTAATGTCTTTACTCAGGCAAAATGCCTGGAATAAACCAGAGGGTATATAAGGCTTCATAGAGCATTTGGCCATGAATTAAAAGACACCATTAAGAAAAGCATTTGCAGATATCAAAGATGAGCTTTGCCTCGTATCTAAAAGCAAAGGAGCATTAAGATACACCACAGTTTATTTCACACATATAACTTCCAGCATTTTTCTTGATGGACTCTAACATATTTTCAGCAATGTCCATCTAGTCCATCCCAGCAGGCACTGCTACACATACATGGGGCTATCTTTATGAGCCTTTAGCTCTGACCAGGTGAGTGAGCATTCCTGAGGACACATCCTGTTCTCTATCAATCCACGTTGCAGAGATTTCCCCTTGCACACAGGCAGCTTTTTGAGCTCAGCCATAGCAGAAAATGTGCTTCAGGAGCTGAACTAATGCAGCCCCACAGCTCCTGGGCATTTGTTCTGCATGGGCAGAGCAGAGCTCATCTGAACCACTATCCTTGTCCTCCCAAACACAGAGAGTGTGGAAGTCCAGTCCTTGGCTCCAGCTGTTTCACTTTCCAGACCTGCTCATGTTGGGGTGCTCAGCTTGTCAGGGTAGATACAGGCGCATGTTTCTCATGATGCTGGTACAAAGCAGACTGCAACTGCAGCCTCAGCAACTAACCCACATGTCTGCTGCACATCTGTACAGTGAACAAGTCTGTGATAGGGTTTTTCTGGGGGGATTGTTGTTTTCTTTCTTTTTTTTTTTAACTTCTATCAGAGAGTCTTAAATCTGGAGTTGTGGTTTTCTGTTATTGAATGTAATTTCAATGAAGAGATCTGTTGCATCTATGTGCCCTGCTCAGTTAGTGCCTCAAGCTCACCACAACCTCAGTGTTTTATAGATGAACCATATGTTATTTAAAAAATCTCTTACCTGGAAAACTGCTCCTTTCTTACAGTGGCAAGATTTATTTCACTGAAACCAACACAATTTAACTTTGTCAGGCAATAAGTTTCAGTGACGTGTGTCAAAGATCCCAGAGTGGATGGAGCTGATTGAAATCCAGGCTGCCCTGCTAAACTGGTATTCCCTCTGCCTTAGGCCACACTGAGTTGCCCAAATGCTTGAACAAGAGTTGTTCAGCAAGCTCCCCCATCAAAGGTTTGTTTTCAGCCACCTAGGGTGGGTTGCTCTGGCATTTCTCAGCCGCACAGCCATGGCAAGATGACCAGGACAGGGGCAGGAGTGGGGTTGAAGCCTGGACCATGCTAATTCAGACCTAAATAGTTTTATACTGCAGTGGCTTTGTAGGCTTATGCAAATGGAGTTACACTGATTTGTAGCTGTGGGACACAGCTTGTGAAATTTAAGTAAAAAATCTTATCTGGTAACTATTTCAGAAAGCATTCAATTTTCTTTGTGAACGTTTACAAAATTGGGATTGTTCAAATAAGCAGAATGAATTGTGATACAGATCCTAAAACCCACCATCCTTTTAATGCCATTTGTTCCCTAATTCATGTCTCTGTTGTCCTTTTTTCCTCTGAGAGGAAAGTTCACATGAGACCATTAGAAGCGAGCATTCCAAAAGGCAGAGAAAGGCCATTTCATGTACTGTTTTGGAAGTTCCCTAAAGTGAAAAATTATATTCTTGAGGATGAACATTCCACAATGCCTTAAGGTACAGTACATTCTCTAAAAATGATGCCTAAGCATATTTTTTACTATCTGTAATACTTCCAGCATAGTAAGATTACAGACATGCTCGTAAGGATTTGCTGAGAGCTATAACAGTCAAATCTTTCCATAAATTATCAGCACAAGAAAGCAGTCTTTTACTAGAAATTGATTTAACACTAACAAAATTGTGCTTATCTTAATGAGTTAATTTGGTGTTCTCATGCATATCATATACACTTCCCTGGGGTTTTAAATGGCATCTAAAAATACATGTAATGGATATTTAAAGTGAATTGTTTCTCTCTCATCTATGTAAATATTAGTTCTATAATAATGCAATAGATATATAAATAGGTGAAATGGAAATTTCAATGGAAATTCAAAAAGGACTTTTCAATATAGAAGTATTGATTGATGGCTTCCTTCATTAATGTGTATCAAATAAAAGGCTATAAAATTAGAAGGTCATGCTGACATCACTTATTATGATTACTTGCTGTCCTGGACACTTTTATTGATGTCTTAATGCTCAGTAGCTTTAAGCAACCTATCATTTTGCAAAATAAAAGGCAATTGATCCAGTTATTTTTAATAGCTGTATATTTCTTAGCTGTACAGTTGTGGTGCCTTTTTTTTTTTTTTTTACAGCAGAAAAGGATCTTCCTTCAAACGATTCAATATTTATGATAAATAAAGATTTTAAAAGTAATTGAATACTTAATTAATCTAAAAGTCTTAAAAATAATTAAAAGTTCAGCTTGGGGAAGGTGACACGGGCCCGTTTTGTTCTGTTTTTGTCATTGGGAATGACTTCTGGGTGTGAAGTTTGCCCAGGTGATGATGGCAATACCTGAGCAATCAAAGTCAGCAATAAGCCCTTCAGTTCTGCAGAAGGAAAAGTTCAATTTCTTGAAGATGTAGCATTCAGGTGAATAATAAAATCCTCAGTGTAAATGTGGGACACATTTAGCAATAGCATATCCCAGATATTTCAAAAAAGCTCTGTTTACAGATTACATTTACAATCTGATATACATTTATCATTTGTCAGTCTGGTGACAGATTACATTTAATTATTATTCTCATTCTCAACACAGCTCTCCCCCAGTTCCTCTAAAAAGGTTAACTTTAACTGCATCTGTCAGACAGAGGCAGTAGTCTTGTGAGCAAATGCACACTGCTGACAATAGAGTCTCAATATTGCAGGGAATTCACAAAAAAAAAAATTGTAATCGTTTAGATGAGCTTTTTTAACCTAAAAATAGAGATGCTCTACTATTAAACACTGGCAGCATACACAGGGAATGCAGATGATAGCCGCTGCTGAAGGAGGGTGCTGGTTTCTTTTTAATCCATTGTTCCACAGAAAAAGTAAAATCATCTGACTTCTTAATATGGTAATCTGTTATTAGACAAATGTTTTAGTAGGCACATCTAAATCTTGTTAATCCATGCTACTGTATTTCTAGGGACACGCAAGCTACCTTCTGCTTTGCACTGCTGTTTTATTCTGTGTCATATATTGTGAATACAAAACTGTAAAGAAAACAAAACAGAATCCTGCTCAAAGCAAAATATAAACCCAAAATAAAAATTCTAATAAACTGAAACATGGGGGAATATATACAAAAAATTTTCACCCTATGCTGTCAAAATAAAAATGGAGTAGATTTCCCCCATGTGTAACACCTTAACACATATTTCTGTTCCCCCTTCCACTCACTTGAGCACTCTGCTTTAGTATATTGAAATACTGGTTAGGTGTTTATTTTAAAAATTAAGAAATGTTTAGGAAATGACACAGTTTAGCCAGTGGCAAATAAGTGAAATTAAAAGTTGGCCTTCTGCCGCTGAAAACAGAGACATGCTCCTAATGTGTTGACTCAAAGCTCATAACATTTCTGGCAAATGAAGCATGAAGCATATTGTCAGATAAGTAAAGACTGTTACAACCAGAAAACTACTTTATATGAATACTAAGATTCCAAGTCAAGTGCTGAGAAGTTAATTGCTGGGGTTAAACTGCCTAAGTAATATTAATTCAACCTACTTGTGCATGTTATGATGTTCTTTAATTATATGATAATTGCAATACCCATTAAGTGCACAGAACATCATGAGGGCAAGATCCAGCTGCCAGTCCAGCTCTGTCTGGAATCTTTCCATCCAGTCATTTGCTGTTCTTCCATTTGGCCAGATGCTGGGACCTTGAGGGGTTGCCTCGATGACATCCTTCTGGGAGGAGGTGGTGGGAGGCACACGTCTCTCCTTGCAGCTGGGCTCAGAGCCAGAAGTCGTGGTGCCAACATAACCTGCAAAAAGAAATCCCAAGGGCAGGAGCTAGTCCTACAGCTACGGAGCTTTGTTCACCTGATTTATTGCATGAGTCTGCTTGTGGGAACACTTGATATGTTTTTACAGAAGCTGAAAGGTGTCAGTGAATAAAACAGAGGCTTTCAAGAAGAGAAAGGACAATATTAGTACTACAAGAAACTGAAAAACAGAGCAACATTGAATTGGCCCTTATCTCTGTTTCTGTCACAGAATTCTTCATGCAAAGATGATCAAATACTTTTAATTAACATTCTCACAGTTGCCTATTGCCAATACCAGCACTAGCTGTAAGAAATGGAAAGAGAACTTCTTCAGGAAAATCATCCTTATTTGTTAAGCATTGTGATAGTACTTACAATAGGACTGAATTAAAAGATGGGGAATAAATACTTGTACTGTATTTAATACATTAATCTGAGAAAAAGTATAGAACTGTGAGCCATGTAGCAGCTGTTGTCTGTTCGATGAACCTACAAGGGAGGCTGTGCAAGAAATGGGCAATTTGAGACTTCTATAATGTTCATGTGTAAAGAGTAGATTGATAACCATGTTAATTCTGACTGTTGTCACTTCCGCGAGGGATTCTTTGTTTTAATGTGTTCCATTGTGCCTGGTTGTCTTTAACACAGGAAGCTAAGGGAAGGAGCAGGGGAAGGAATGACTCCACAACTGCAGGGCCAACAAGATGGGAACTTCAGAACTCAGCTAAGACCCCAGTCCATGCTTGCAGAGGTTGGCTATTGCCTAGCGTTAAGCCACACATTTTAGCAGTGGTTTTCACAGCAGTGTTTCATTGCACTACAGAGGGACCCAGGACTGCTGCTTTTCTTCCCAGATTTCTAAAGGGAGCAATTTCACCACTTATAGACATGCTTATTTCTGCCTCTGAGCCCACTCCTGCTCCCTTCTGCTTTCGTCCAGACCCTCAGCTTCTGACCTCTCTCAACACATGCCTTTTGTTTCCTTGTCTCTCTTTCCCCTTGGATCAGATTCTTTCCTTTACTGCCAGGACACCAATGTGAATGGCATGCCTGATGGATAGAAACTGGGCTTCTGTCTTAGTTCTGGACTAATGGCATGACAAAACTGCTCCATCCCTTGCAACATTTCTCCCAGGGAAACATGCATATTTCCAGTATTCTCAGCCACAAGCATTTAAAATATCAGGACGTAGACCACGACAGATCATGAAACTGCCTTCACAGTCACAGGACTGTGTTAAAAAAACCCCAAACCCCAAACTTTTGTTGTTCTTTTTATTAGACTTCTTGGGTTCTATTTATTCTCTATTTTTTGAGATTTTACCATGTAGCTACACTGCATTTTCAGGCTTTTCATTATAAGAGTGAGTTCTGGAAACCGTCTCTTAAAAATATTGACAACTAAAATTTTCTTAAGCTCAGCAGGACTTCAGAAATCATCATTTTAAGAATGCAAAGTGGTGCAGAAGGTGAACTAGAACCAGGAGCATTGTTAGCTCTGCCCCTTGTCCGTGTACGGGGATAAGGCATGCTCAAGGCCCAGAGAATCCTTGGAAAATGTAGCTGCCAGGCTTCAGCTGACTGTCTGGAGCATGTAGCAATGTGCTTTCCAGAGCTGTTTCCATCAACATTTTAATTGACATAGATTTTTGTGGCAAGAAACCTCCTGAGCAGATTCATGCCTCTACTCCAAGCAGCAAGGATAACATACTTCTTTCATGAGGCAGCTGGAAGGACTTTTACATGGACAACACCATTTTAACCTTAATACTCTTCCTGGAAATGGGTGAAGCATTTAAGATGACACTCTCTAGAAGAACTCAGCCTGAAGTGAGCAAACAGCACTACATACTTCAGGGAGAACAGAAATATGGCAAACTTCTGAGACACTCAAAAGTCACTGTGGGGAAAAAAAATTATGCAATAAGGCATGGTTACCATTCGTGTTTAACATGAGGTGAACTTGGGAATTCTAATTAATTTATTCCATATTCACTTTAAAGTTTGTTTCAACACTTAGCTATGTATTGATACTATGTGACTATGTTTATATTCTTCAATTATTATTGCTGGGTTTAAATACCTAATTTTAATTATGTGTCTAAAAGGATCTGTTCTTTCATATTAGTGGATGTTACTTTTGTTTTAAGCTCCATTTTTAAATATAATTTCAGGACATTATCCCACTCTAAAATTCTGGATTATACAAAGACATCCTTATGATTAACAGTACTACACAAAACCTCATTTTAATATTTAATAATTGAAAATAAAGACACTTGGTATTAAGAATAGCAATTCTTTTTGGTTTTTGTCAATTGTGGCTCCAAATTATGCCCTATCACTTTGGAAAATCTCCTTTACTTAGTGGGAGTTGACAGCTTCAAGAATGGAGAAAGAGGGGCAAAATATATTTGATGAGCTTCAAAATTACACTTCTTGACTGTTTTCTACTTATTTTTATACAGATCTGAATTCAGTTGGTAATTAAATTTCTTCATCCCTTGTGGGTATCACATTGTGGGTATCATTTACAATCCAGTGTTTGAAACTTTTCAAATCTTTGAAATGATGATGGGCCAAACCTTACCCTATCCCACTGGACTAAATCCAAAATAATTTTGTGAAGAAAATGAACATTTGAAGAAAAGGACCTGGAATTCAGACTTACCCCAATGAACTCACTTCCAGATTCACATTAAGGAAAGGCTGACAGCTCAGTAAAGTATCTAGCTGTGAATGCAATTTAATGAATAAAACCATCATTCAAATTAAGCATTACGAGGACTTAACAGATGACTGTTGTGGTACTTGTGTCACACTTGTATTATATTCCAAACACGACTTTCTTTTTCTGCTTCACCTCTGAAACTGTCCCAGATATAGAATACTTAAACCTTTGTATCCTCTAAACCTACAGTTAGAGCTCTCATAAACGGCTCTGAAGAATTACATCAGTCTTTCACACACAACTCTTACAGCTGTTGAATGCCTACAGTATGCTGCACACAAGTGATAAAAATGTGCATGTGTGACACTATGTCTGCTTGGTAGCGGAAAGGGAGAGAGAGATGCTGAAATACCCAATTCTACTGTTAAATAATGACTTGCTTATGAGACTCACTGACCTATAAAACGCAAACATCTGGTCTAGGTGTTCAGGATCCAAATGAATTACCCACCAAAGACTAACCAGGCATATCAGACCTCAACTCACTCCCAACAACCAAATCACCCAATATTTCACTTGTGGAAAAAGTAAGTGTTTTGTTAAAGTGGGCCTAGTCAAATAAAGGTTTTTTCCAGTACTGACAATAAGGCTTTATGATTTGTGTTACTGTATTCGTCAGCTGTGTTCTGTTGCTGTTCTGCTAAACTTACCAAAAGCTTCAGATTTCTCGTGACTTTCCTCAATCACGTTCTGATCCCATCCTGTCTGATAAGTTATGGACAGGTCTTGTTGGAACTGGGAAAGAACAAAAGTCGGAACTATGGAGAAGGGTTTGTTTATTGCTTGAATTTAAGATACACTTTTGTGTGAGTCAGGATTAAACAAGAACTTGTGCATGGTGTTGAAGCAGCTGCGATAAATGGTAGTGCCAAAGACTTTACTGATACTAATCTGAGACCTGATTACTTTTTATTCCCTTAATGGGCATGTGCCAGACTTGGTTCACCACTTACATGGCTAGTTGTGGCCATGCCACAGAAGCTTCAATGTTGCTCTGTGACAGAACTGCTCAAATCTCTGTGTTTGCTGATGGCTGAAAAGGGAGAATGATCAGTATGCCTCTCTTTGATCTTATCTTGTCTGATACCTATTCTCAACACGTTGTTTTGCTGCTGCTCTATGGATCACTGAGAGACAATTAGCCTTGCCTTTGGGAAGGCAGAAATCAGACCACTGGCTCTGTGTTGCAGAGAACAAAGAAGAAAGTGTGTGCCACTGCTGGGTGTTTGGCATTTGATGAAATGATGTTTTCTCAGGAGCCTGCACTGAGCTTGCCTCCCTGGCAGGGCAAAAGCTGTGCCTGTGTGAAAACCAGGTGGCTGCAATTCCTGTCTAGCCATGCTTAGGTCTCAATTATCCAGTAAAGCATCTGTGTCTCCTGTGGTCCTGGGTCCTGTAAGCCAGGGGGAGAGACTGGATTGTTCAACTTGGAGAATATGAACTGGCTGCAGTAGTCATAGCAAAACTCCTGCCTCCAGCAGGTGAGCTGAATAGCTTTTTCTAACAGGAGCAGCAGTTGGCTCCTGGCACTACCTGCAGAATAACATCTGCTAGGAGCCTGGCAGAGAGCAATGGGAAGAGTTGGCTCTGTGGATTATAAACCTTGGATGCCTTCTTACCCAAATTTTGTCACTTTCTCCTGCTAGTGGGCCAAATGTTGCTTAAAAAAAAAGAGTACATTCTCTCACATAAAAATCATCACTGGAAGGAAACTCTTAACCCTGATGTTAACACAGTTAAGCTTCCTTTGTCCTGGTGAAGGAATGCAGAGCTGTGTGTGAGGATGTGAGAATGGGGAATAGAGAACAGGTGGAAATATACTTTAGCAAATGCATGACATCTGCCTTCTTACACGTTGTCTAAGTGAGAGGTGTTTTGCTAATGACTGTACGTAATTTTTGTTCCTCGTCCACCCCCACCCATCTTCCTCCTGACCTCCATAACTTATTCTACTCCTTAATTTTCATCTTCTGGCAATGCTTCGTAAAGATGGTTTACATGCTCACTAGTCTACAGGGGAGAAATTTGCAGAGAAGTGGATGCAAAATAGCAATGTTTAAGAAAAAAGTCATTGATTGTTAGTACTGCCATGCTAACTAGTTACATCTTCTCTTTATATGTTTTATCCACGTATTTTAAGTTGTTGATCAGGAACTCATTCCTGCTAGAGCAGGAACTGCATTTTATTATGACTTTTTAAAACTACACTGAAATTGCAAAGAAAAAAGTTCACATCACTCAGGAGACATGAAAATAATTTCACAAAGAGGGATGTCACTGTACTTTTTTTGAGACCTCAAGTAAATTTTCTTTTACTAAACCAGTCAAATCTAGGTTGTAATGCAAAATTAGCAATTTATTATGTACTTTTCAAGAAAAGTTATACATGAAGGTGAAGCCATAGTTACAAAAGCTTTAAACTTCTCACAGTGAATTGTCATCAACGGCACTGCAAAAATGACTGTATTTACAGACAGGAAATCTTCTCAGATAAACACATTGATAGCTGTTTAACATTTCCTGTTGATGCTGTTCCTGTTTTCCAGTTACTCTTCAAACAGGTTAAGTTGAAAATGCTAATAGATGGATTAACGTTGTGCAACAAAATGCTATACAAGGTCCCCAAACATAAATATGTAAGGCAAAGCTGGTTTAATAACTTAATTTAATAACTGATATTTAAATATATTTATGGACAATGCAATAAACCTAAACAATTCACATACTAGAGCTGTTTATCCTCTGTGAATCTGTTTCCAATAGCTGACTTGTTTAACCAACATAAACAACTCCCTTATTAAATCATGTATAATTTTGGAACTTGGGTTAAAACATTCCCACAATATTTGGTGCAGATGTTATAAAGTTGTAAAAATCTGCAGAATACCCTGTTTTAAAGCTGGTTATTTTAGGATTAGGAACAAGATGAGTAAACTGTATGAATGTCAAACACACTATAAATTATGAAAACATTAAGTAACTGCTTTTACCTTATTTGCCTTTGTGGTGAGGGTAACAAGTAATGGGACAACTGGGAATCTGCTTGATCGCACATCACCTGACACAGAATTTTGAAATATTATGGATTAAAGGTCCAACACTGATGCATACAAAGTCATTCTGCTAAATTGTTGACTCCTATAGGTACCACCATTTGTTAGATATCATCAGTGTTCCTTGTGTGATTGAGGTTCTTCAGTGTTTACATGCCCAGAGGTACCTCCAGTCCCTGCATCTGCTCCTTCCCTTTGTTGAGTGGAATTCAGGGCCCAGAAGGACTAAAGGCTTCTTCAACTGATTTTTCTCACCCTGCATTACCCGCCCAGCTCCCTTTTCTTCTCACAGTTTTGTTGTGTGGCAAAGGGAAAGTTGTTCATTACTGCCCCAAAATATCCAGAAGGAATTTACTGTTCCTCTCAAATATGGTCAACCAGCCTCACAGCTATGAGGGCAGAAACAACTCTTTATATTTTAAACCTGACAGATTCTTGCTTACCTGAGATACCAGGTCTAACACTATGGGCCACATTCACACTCTGAGCAAACCTGAATAAGACAGGATGAAGGACCATGCTCTTAGTGCCAAGTGAGGTTTGAGGATTGTGATGTGATAATAAATTGAATAGAGCAGCGTCACATTTTGTATTGTGTTCCTGTAGCTGGGCACAGTGGAGGGGTCATGCAATTCGTCACTAATGCTGGGACACATCCTTGAACTGTAGTGTAGTTTCAATTATGTTTGGAATATGATAATTTGTAAAACTCCCTCTGAAAATATTGACTGAGTGAACAGTGAAAATTATGACCTGTGCATGTCAAGGAGCACAAAGTCAGGGGCTGCCTGTAAGATGATATTTGGGGCATTTCTGTGCCCAACCCAAAATTTCTTCACAAGCTTCCAGTGGGAAATACAGTGTCACAGACTATGTACCAAGGGAGAAACTTAAGGAGCTTCAGTAGAAGCAGTAGCCTGGTCAGGGTCCTTGGTGAATTAAAAAATGCAATGTACTGCGATAACCTCTAAAAATAGTGATTTTGGTTTTCAGTTTAAACACTTCAGTATTTTGATAAATCATTAAGAAAACACAAAACCTAAATCAGAATGTGTCCTTTTCCCCCCATGACCAGGAACGGGTGTATCACATGTGCATTAAGTAAAAAGAAGAAACCCCATGAGCCATGTGAGTGATTCACTTTACCAACTCTAAGTTAAAGAAAGATGAAATGTGAACATCCCTTTCCCAGTAATTTTGTGCCACACATGCCATACAGTAACAGATGAATTATGGTTGTGAAAATCCAGTCTGTGGGACAGCTTATCAGTCTGTGTAAACTGATGGTTTACACAGGGCACAAATGTACAAGGGTGCTGCCTCTGGTTTGCAAGCCGGAGCACTCCTCCTACTCCTGACCCAGTGTTGGATGGCTCTTCGATGACTGATAGCTGAAGCTACCAGAATGTTTCAGTCAAAGACAAATTTTGGTAGTTCTTGCCTTTGGCAGCCACTAGTCCTGTCTATATGTTACACAAGTATCTTCAAAGATCCCCCATATAAATGAGAGGGAATTGCTGCCCATGGTTAAGCAACATCCATACTTTCTCTCCTCCCATCTGCCAGCCTTTTCCCAGTCTCTTCTAAACCCTCATCCCCTAGCACACATTCCTAAATTTTCCCTTCTGTCAGACACACACTTAAAACAAGTTTCTTCCTCTTTCCTGCCTACGCTATCAACTGGATCTAGTGTGCGTGAGGACTCCTGAGAAATACTTAATAGATGTGGTCATATTTACTCCAGCCAGCTGTACTGAAAGTTATGAAATACCACCACCACCACCACCACCACTGTTCCCTCAATTCTTGTGCTTCAGAGAAACTTGCTGACAATTGCTTGAAGGGTGGCTATTTCCCATTGTGCTCCATGACAGTAAAGCCAGATGCCCCCAGGGAGAAGGATGACCTCGTAACTGGTGAGGAGATGGAGACAAGAGAATCCCATTAGGAACAAAGAGACAGAAATACCACTTGAAAAATCACAGCCCACTGAGGTCAGCTGGGAAAGAATAAGGGGAGATGGCAGCCATGTTGAAAGGTGTCTTCAACAAGGCTTTGTTGAGCTTCTTTACTGACCAGCTTTGTCATGGAGCTTGTTTGTTGATGAAAATTAACACAAAAATATCAAAATCATTGAATTTTAGATTTTTTTTTTCAAAAACTACCAATTCTAAAGGGGGGTTAGAACCTTTTTTTAAACTCTGATAAGTCCCTGTGTGTGAGTGAAATTATGCAGGGTTCTCCAAATTACTTTAAAAGTGTTTCTTGAACTGTCCATCGAAATATAAAAAGCGTGTTTTATTCCATGTAATGCATCTATCTCAAATAAAACAAAAATCTAAACCAAACCAAAACTAAAGACTGCATCCTGAGACACTGAGAGACACTGAATAAATGAATTTTTGGGTAGAAAAAAATTTTTGTTATAACTTTAAAGAACTGATCAGAAAATAAAAATCAACTACTTTATTTGTTGAAGAGGTTTTTTGCTTTAATAGTGGAAATGATGCTTAATTTATAGACCTGCTACTAACTTTTGCTAGAACCTACCTATAAATAACTGACATTAGGGAGAATAAAATTCAGGGTCCGGTATACATTGTATTTGTACATCTTCTTTACTTATTTTCTTTGTGTTTTGACCTATGTAATTTTCCTCTAGATGGCTAGACAAATTTAACTTCAGCAAATTAAAACTTGAGATGACATTTATTTCTGTTAAACAAATACGTAGCTTTGAGAACACAAGTATAACTGCAGTGCACTGAGTCACATACTTGCTTGACAGAAATAAATGTTAGCTAGAATCAAATTGTATAACTCAAAGTGTACTATCTTAAAAATAAAAAATTAAAAGCTTAGATAATTTTCTTTGAGACGTATTGAAGGATAAAAGGAAGTGCCTCTTTCATGTAATTGTATTAGCTTTCACACACTCATTTGCAATTTTCACAGAGGGGAAAAAAAATCAGGAATATTGTTAAAAGCATCTGCTAAGCAGATACTTGTAAAAGACTATGAATCATTTCTGTGTACAGTACACAGCTTTAAAGGAAGATTTTTGATGCATTAAATGTTGATCCTTGTAATCCTCATTATCCTTCCTTGTCTCAGTTGTTTATTTCTAGTTACAAGGTCATTCAGCTCTTTCTGTATCTCATTTTGAATTTGACATTAGAACAACGAAACATTCATTTTCCTTTCTTTTAGCTGCACAATTTATTTTTAGAAAATCCCTAAAACATATAGATAGAAGTTATTTTGAGCTTTAAGAAAAATCTTAGTGATTTTGAAAAAAAAAATTCTTTATAATTTTTCTGCCTGAAGTCTTGCTTCCCGTAATATGCATTATGACTTGGCTTTCAGGACCATTCTTATTCAATCATGTTGTTTTAAGTCCAATATTGAGATAAATTTGGAGCTTTTCCCACTTAGTTTGCTGAGACATAATCTGTTTCTTGTTGCAATTATTTTTTCCCTGAATATCTAACTTTCTCCTGTGATAATTTCAAAGTAATTTTTTTTAATATTAAGTTAGATGATCAAATTGATAACAAATCTGTGGTCTTACCCTAAAAATGAGCAAATACAGTAGTAACATTTTTTGCTTGTTCCTGAAAAAACAGTGTTTTGCCAATATTGCAGGAAGTACAAATTTTTTTTCCTATTATTTTTATCTCCAGAAATTTAAACTGCAATCCTGAAAGGTGCATGTGCTCTACATCTGCATGATGAAATTACCTTAACTGGGACCACTCACTTCTTTTTCTAAACAGCTACCGAAGTGTGTTTGCAAGATTGGGGTCTTAGAATATTTTGATTTTAAACAATATCATAACACCAATCTGTAATGGTGACTTGGGGCTGTCATTCATTCAGAGAAATGGAATCTAAATTGTTTCAGCCAGGACTAATCTTTCCCTTGAATGAAACAATGGGTTTGGCTTTTTTGTTGCTCACAGTGTTGTTTTAGAAGAGCGCTGGGTCGCTTTTTGAGAGGGATTATATGTCATATTGCCTATGGTAGCAGTGGACTCAGTTTGATGACTTTGAAGACGCCCTTCAATCTTGTGCTTATATATTAACCCAGTCATTATTTTTGCTGCTGTTTTGATGGATATTTTTTGTTATGTCCAAAATTTTAGTTGGTGTACTGTCCTGCATGGCAGCACCTCTGTTACACTTAAAGTGAAGGCTGAAGAGAATTCTGCAAATGTAACCTGCTAGAAGAGACCTTCTGTGATTAACAATTTTACTGGTATATTCTTGCAATGACAAATAGAGAACACAACTGTATCCACTGCTTTTCTCCCTTTTTTTTTTTTTTTTCTAGGTTATCCTCTTTAAAAATGTACCCTGTAGGTGTTCATGTTAGCTGGTATTTCCTTTCAGTGTCTCCAGTAAGTTATCCTTTCATTGTGGGTAAGTAAGAGTTTGCAAAACTTTGCACCCTTATTCTTAAATTAAATACTGACAAGGAATGGAAGTGTAAAGCATGCTAATAAGCAAGACCTCCCTGTGGGAACCTGTGATAGAAGACTGTTTCACATTGAGAGGCAGACAGCGCTGTTGACACAGGCTGTCAAAAAGGCTTCATGTCTTTGAAAGAAAATCTTAATCTTCTTTATTCATGTGTGAACAGGTCCAGGCCTTCATCCCGTAGCTCATATGCATTGACTGTTTAAACTGTGGGTTGCTAGGCTTTGGGCAGGGTTTGTTTGCTTGTGTCTACATTGTACGAATGGATGAGGACTGAAAATTAAAATCTGTCTGACACAGAGCACTGCTTTTCTGTCTCTGTTTGAAGAGACATGGCAACCCAGGGTGAAATGAAAAGGAATTTTATTGAGCGCAAAAACCGCTCAGTGTTTAAATGTTGGACGCAGGAACTGAATGGTCAATTTGGGAGGCTTGTAGGTTGTTTATAGACATTGGGATGGCTGTCAATCACAGTACAATGGTGAAATTTGTGTTGGAAAAAAAGTGCTTTTTAGTGGCTGAACTCCTGTTTCCTGTTAAAATGCTCACATCAACAAACAAAAAGAGGTTTTGTCTGAAGTTTACAAGCAAGAAAATTTCAGAATAACAGAGATGCTGCTACTGTTGTGGCATCTTTTGATCATTGCGGCAATGACTATTTAACATTTAAAACCAAATTTTACAGAGAGAGATCCTATTGCTCTGTGGATCAGATACTGATATACTTCTGTGGCTTGTAAATCAGGAATAAAATTCAGGAATATGTTGATTAAATGAATGGCATATGCTATTGAAAAGCCGTATGACAGTGGATTCTGAGACCTTTTGTATGTCTGTGCTGTTAAAAACTTTACTTAGATATGTTTTATATGTTCTTTATATGTTTATAAATCAATAACAAGGAGAAGCAGAAGATAAATAGGATCTATAAAAAAGTAATCTCTTCCAGCACTTGTTAGTAACAAATAGAGGGAAAAGCCTTATTTCAGAAGCCACATTCTCCTTTCCATTTATTGTTAAAGCTAACTGGAAGCATTTTGCTACTTCATTTTACAGAAGCTTGTATTATCTCAGCTATAAAATTTCATGCTGAAGCTTGGCCGTATGTCAAACTTGCCACTATAGGCTTTGGAATAATTAAAAAAAAAAAAAAAAAAAAAAAGAGGGAACTGAAGGAAATTGAAATAAGCCTGTTTTAACAGAATCAAATTTAAAATGCTAATGCTGTTGGCTTTTTCTGGTTTTAAAACATGAAAAAGCATGTTTTACAGAACACTGGCTGAGAACTCAACCCTCAAAATCTGATAAAAAATGTGGTTTCTGGGCCCCCGTGGGATTTGTAGGAGAAAAGAAGAAGACTATTTCTCCCATTGTAATTCTTTCACCTCCGAGCATTTCAGCCCCCATCTCAGTGGTAGGGGAAGCAGGGAGGCTCAAAATGGCCAAGGCAGGGCAGAGCTATCACCCAAGTGATAGTTCATATTAAATTCTTACTCACCTTATGAGCATTCAGCCCTTATATTTTCCATCATCACTGGGAGCTCATAGAGCATGGGAATGTCATGCAGTTTTCTGGTTCTGAACAACAGGGCTCTTCCTTTGTGTTCACCTTCATATTTTCACTAACTTCCTCAATGTATGTATATGAGTTTACAGTACTTGTCATGTCTTTCTGAGCAGGTTTTTCATTGGCACATACAATATGCTACTTGCCATTTTGTAGAGATGTGTGTATAGTTAATCCTGAAATAGCTACCAACTTCAAACATCTTCATTACTTGTTTCATCCATCTCCTTAAATATATAGCCTTAAAGCCTATGATGTAGGTAGTTACTGAAATATTCATCATGAGGAGCTCTCCTCTGTAATTTTTAAATGAGAGAGTACATCGGAGGACAGTCTCAAAACTAAATTTCCTATCACTTTGCAGATTTCTGAAATTTGTCTGTTTACCTTTTACCAAATCTTTGCCTAATTCCTTCAGTAGCTTCAGTTACAGAGCTCACACACACCACCAAAAGTTAATCATACACTGCTTTCCAAACTGGAATTTCTGTTTTTTGAGATGCATCTTTCTTTCAATTTAAATTTACCATGGTAGAGCATGTACGGCCCTAATTTGTTGTTTTATAATTGGCTATTTACTACAACTCTCTCTCTTTTCAGGTTTTGTTGTCTTGACAACAAGCCCTAAGATAAACTCATGTGTGTAACTGAACAGAAAAACAAAATTAGCATTTACATGTGGAGAGATTTAAATCCCTGTGTATATACAGGAGTTATATAGGCACTAAACCTGCTTAATGGAAATTCACAGAGGGATGTCTCACCTGAAAGGTCATTTTCCCTTCTCAAGTATCCCACATTACTTGTTGCAAAGGAACTTTCCCCCTTCATTCCCTTCAGCCTCAGCTGCATTTGGCTTCAGCAGGAATGCAGCTGCATGAGTGAAATGCTGTGGGGTTTTCCAAGCACTGTCTTTGGCTGTACTGCCACACTCAGCAGCCTTAGGTGATTTGTATCACCTAGCTGTATGCCATTTTTCCCTCTTCTGTAAAATGGGATCCGTGATAAGGGTTCTGCATAAAAGCAGTGATGAAAACTGATTTTATGAATAGCAAAGTTGCTGTTGTTTATTACTACTCATAAGTCTCAGCTGAGTAAAGCATCTCAATTTCTTTATAGTTTCCTTCACCAATACATCAACACAGCTTGTGTTGCTTCCTCTGTGATGACTAAGAGGTAAATATGTCTTCTCTTGCAGAAAAGTAGAACACTTATATTTTTGCTTTCACTCATCATCTTCCCTGTTAACTCTTGTAAAGTCCTACTACTTATTATTCTTCCTGTTTTAATCTCTTAGAAGCATATGTCAGTATATGCTGTTCTTGCATGATCAATACGTCATTCTTGTTTCTTACCGACCTGCCGCCCCTTAGCACGCTCGATAGATACAGCTGCCCCTGGAGACAGCTTCCTCCCAGGTTTATCTCCTTCTGTCCAAGGTCCGCTCCCTTTGCCATCAGGAATGTCAAATACAGAGCTGTCTTAATATGCTAACCCTATTCCCATCCTATTGATTTCTTCCTCACTGCTATGATCAGCTTTTGAAGTCTTGATTTGCCAAGGTCTTCCCATCTTAAAATGTCTCCTAAAGACTGACCTTTTCTATGAAGATTGTAAAAGGAAACCTTCTTGCTCTTCTTTCCAGGTGTGCTTTAGTCTTTCCTCTGCAATGTAGGGTCCTTGGGGGCAGGGACTGGGTCAGATTCTATGGATGTGGACATGAGCTTTATTTTTAAAGGAATTTTATCTGGTATAGAGGAGTGGCTGCAAACTGGACAGATAGCTAGGAACTGTATGCTGCATACAGTGGTCAAAAAACAAACTGCATCTTTCAGGCAGCAAGTGTTCTTCTCCCTCCCCCCTTCCTCCAGGCTTTATTCTGGAGGTCTAAGTTTATAACAAAAGAAACAAAAAGGTTTTTATATAAATGGAAAAGCAAATGGAGCCCAGCTCATGTTACAACTCAGCCTTCTGACAGCCCGGAATGGAGATCTGCCCTACTTAGAGGCCTCTCTTTGCTCTGAACTGCAAGGGAGCTTTTAATATTCCCTCACTTGCTCTGAGTGCTCTCTGATTAGACCTTCACCTCCAGCTCAGTCTTAACCCAAACTGTACATTTGGCAAAGGTTGCTGCAACAGTTTTGTCTGTACAGTAACTGCAACAGTGGAGCCATTATCCGCTGCCTCGGTGCTATTGGGGTATAAATAAGAAGGAGGGCGTGTATGCAGTGTTGTGACTGCTCAGAAAACTCCACTGTGTTGCAAGTCCTTTAAAATAGTACAGTGAGAAAATATTTCAACTTTCCATTAGTCATAAAAGCCAACATTTTTAATATGCATGATTAAATTTAGTCTGGGAGATAAATGTGTGTTGTTTTTTCTCCTTTTTTTTTTTTTCTTTTTGAAAGAGATTAATGGAAACAGCCCAACACTTTTGGTGTTGGTGCTTAAATATGTTTAAATTTAAGAGGGTGCTTTAAATTAACAAAGCAGGTGCCAGAATGCCTAAATTCAACCTTCTTACTCAGGTGCCTAATTTTAGGCAAGGCAGTATTAGTAGGATTAAATATCTTTTATTGGACTACTTAGAAAAAACTCAGACTTGGGAACACAAATCATTCTCTTGTTAGGTGCTTGAAAGTTTAGAGAAATCATTCACACTGTAATAGATGGTCTGTGCTGAAAATAAGCCAGATTTGATACTTTATTTCTTGCAGGCTTTCTGCAAGCCACGTAACAAAGGTGGAACACAATTTTAAAAGCAAATGCCTGGAAAAGCTGCAAGATGCAGTGATGCCTGAACTGAGAGCCTCAGATTACTGCCAGATTTTGAGGTTGAATGATTGTCATTTTATATTAAACTGACTTGTAGGTGACAATATTGTTGTTTATTTTTGCCTAT
Source organism: Onychostruthus taczanowskii (assembly GCF_017590055.1). Classification (NCBI taxonomy): domain Eukaryota; kingdom Metazoa; phylum Chordata; class Aves; order Passeriformes; family Passeridae; genus Onychostruthus; species Onychostruthus taczanowskii. The sequence goes on from NW_024501459.1 coordinate 9,052,704, forward strand.
TTTTAAAATAATTTCTTCCTTTAAAATGAGAGCTTCCAAAATTTTATGGTTGTAAAATAAGAAAGATTTTGGAGGGTGTGGGAAAGCAGCTAGATTACTCTATGGCCTGAAACAAAATGGAAAGTGTGGTCACTGGCAAGAACAATTTGAATCTGGTACCTTTTATGGAATAAATCACTATCTGGCTTCTTGTACGGTTATCTCAGTACATAAAAATTACTGAGGAGTAGGAGAAGCTTGGGCAGATCTATTCAGAGTAATAACATGGCATACAGAGCATCGCACAATCCTTCCATGCAAGGTTCATCCAATGTCATCGTCTCTTTTCTAAACTTTTTTTGCCCTTTGTTATGCTTTCTGCCTTTGCAGGAGACAGAAGCAGAAAGGAGATAGGAGATTGCAGGGATATTATTTTCTCTAGTTTTATAAAGGACCAGATAAAATGCCATATGACCTTTAGAGCTGCGGGTGACTCTGTTTGATGAATGCTGGGCACACCATAGTATTGTGATGTGCCCTTTCCACTTAGAGCCCATAAATTCTAAGTTCCCAAAATGCGTAGCTGCGGTCTTATGCTAGTGAAGAAACAGATGGATGTGTCACTGATATTTGGAGCCAACCATTTTCAAGATGCCAACTTCCATGCATTGTAAAAATGGCTAATTACTTTGCTTTCTTAACTGTCTTTTGCTTGGTAGGTTGCCATTGGCCTTTATCTCTTTGTTTTTGTATGCCTGGCTATTCTTTTAGTGCTCTGCACTCTACACCCCTGCTTCTGTTTCTTAGGAAGTTAGACAGTGAGTTATATATTCACTTGAGAGAAAGTGAATTTTGAGAAAGAATTTTGAGAATTCTCTTTAAATTTGAAATCTACAAAAAAGTATGTGTGGGTTGTTGTGTGTGTGGAAGAACCTTCAGTTTCTACTAACAGTGCAAAGATTTATAGGGTGAAAAACTTCTTTAGAAGACTCTTGCTGTGTCGTGAGATATACTATAGATAGATCTACAGAGCTGTCTAATTTTTATGCCTGTACACTCCTCCTTAAAAGGATTGCCAGCTTTGTCAAACAGTGAGGTTTGGGTACAGTTAGCTTTTCCTTCTCCTGGGAAGAATACATTGACTTTGACTGGTTTGCCCTTTGTGAGCCTGGTCTTTAGGACTCTGAATCTCATCCTAAAACACACTCTAGAGAGCAAAGTAGAAAATGCGTGTTCATTGCCTGAGCACTGCACTGCTTCAGCTAAAACGGAGAAGACTTCATTCTATATTGTAATAGGTCTGGCAAAAGGAAGCCAAGAGCCTCACAGGGGGCCAGGAGGTTTTTGGTTCTCAGTCTGAGTTTACTTGTGAGCTTTTTCTTAATATGACAATGGGCTCTTGCTGTGTGCTTCTAATGCCTCAGCAATGAAGTCAGGGTATATTATGCCATCTGTCCAGGAGTCAACACTACAGGTCAAGCTAATTTAAACTGGCACTTTTCATCTCCCTATGCTTGTATGCATTACATTTAATAGTTTAAGTGAGTGATTGTATCTCCTGACCCTGCAACAAAGACAAAGCACATGTTTGTATTTTTTCATTATCTCTAGTTGTCAGGAATAAAGACATTTGATACTTTAATGAAAAATATGGTTTAATCAGGGGCTGAAACACAACTTTTGTTTTAGGAGTGGTTACTTTCCTTTAAATTATTTTTCATGCCCATTTCTATTTTTTTTTTTTTGAAAGGTAAGTAAGAAGGAAAACTTATACATGGTGTAACTTTGTCAATTTAATCCTGGATCGAAGAATTTAAATGTAAAAATCATTCTTCTTCACATTTAGAGTTAAATTTATTAGGGGAATTGTTTGCCTTGTGGCAAACAGAAGAGTTAAGTGATGATTCTGGAGCAAAATTACTCCCATAAATACTTCGAATGCTGTGGAAAGAGTAACCTCTACATCAATATTTCTCAACTGAGCTCTTCAATGAACTAAGAGAAGTTAAATGTATAGAGATGATGGGTGAATTTTTAGAATGGATGTTTGATAAATGAAAAATGTGCACAACAGTATAATTATACATGTCGAAAAATCTAGGGAAACCTTCTCAAGAATAGTAGTCAGTTTGCTTCATCTGTCATATTTTTCCTCCTTCTTTCTGCTATTTCTCTGACTTGCAATTTCTCCTCACCACCATGTTTCCAGTATTCTCCTTTTTTTTCAACCTGGAGAAATAGAACCATTGCTGAGGAGGGAAAGGGAAGAAAGCCCACACACAAGTATTTATTTCTTAAAAACATCTGAAGTTTGGAACAGAGATACTGTTCATATGATTAGATTGTCAATATGCTATTTTCCCTCATTTCCAGAAATGTTATACAATTACGATAACATAAATCTATCTCCTGCAGCCATATTAGCCCAGGGCACCAAAGCTATGACTGCCAAACTCAAGGTATTTCAGAACCAATTGAGATGTATCCATGTAAATTAATTCTGTAGACAGATATATGAGTTGTTTTGTTTTGTTACAATAAAGAATCTGAGTGTAAACCTGGTCCTATATGATGGCTGTGGCCAGCTATTGGTCTAATTTCTTTTTTTTGGGATGCGAACCTTTTGTCAATAATCAAAGACATAGCACCATTCACCACACACACAAAACCACACAAAGTCTAAATATTAGGAAATGAGAATAAATACTCAGAGTTTCAAACACTACACTGAGGCAGAAAGAGACACATGCCCCTCCTTGTCATCCAAGGGACCCCAGAACTGAAAGAAACCAAAGGGCAAAATGTGACTGAGCCAATAGCCAGTGTGCAGACATGAAGGTACAGCCTGCCCAAGGTACAGCTTATAGCTGAGTGTTTGAACTGCCAAAATTAATGTTTTTACAGAAAGGTATTAATTTCACACCTACTTTCTATACTAGTGAAGTTAAACTTGGGACAAGGAGCAAAAACATACTAAATCACTCATTAACAAGGGTAAAAGGAAAAGAAAACACAATATGCAATAGATATTTTTCATATAATACTGAGTGCACTTTCATATGCATGTCCTTATACAAGGAAATATCTGTGTTATAAGTAGGGACAAACAGAGAAAATAAAAAATTTTTGAACTAGGATTTAAGAGCTGGAAAGAAATATGATTCTTACAGAAACATGTGCAGCATTTTCAATATTAACCCTTATATTCTATACTGTTTCTCGTCTCTATTGCATCTAAAATATACTGAAATTTGCTAATACTGATATATGGTTTATTAATCAAAGTGAAACTGTAAAGTATTTCTTACCATTACTGTGCATTAAATATTGTATTCTAGGTAAAGGTTACCTGTCCAGAAGCTAGATTCATAATTGAGAAGTAGGAATAATGGCTTATTACACCACTGGTGAAAGAAGAAAATTATGAGAAGCTATAATGGTGACTTCATTGGCTGTTATAAATCTGGCAGGGGAATGATGTCACATAGAGCTGTACCTTTAAAAAGACATTAAATTAATCCACTAAGGCAGGACAAAAGTGGCTTAGAATTACATATTAATATTAATTCAGAGCAAAATGTATTATAAATTCAAAATCAATTCCTAAAGAAGGGACTTGACAAATTTAATGAATAAGTACAGAAACTCCCATTATCAGTAATAAAACTATTTAAAAATTTGAAGAATGAACATTTATTAGGTCGAATGTGTTGTACTTACATGGCATGATAAAAAACTGAGGTACTTCTTATTCATGCTTGCAATTCTGATGTGTATAAATCACAGGAAGGACCATTGCAAAAGAGCATTTAGAGAAGAGGGAAGGGGCAGATAGTCATTAGCAGCAAAATAAGTGAGAGGATTTTGTGGGAGAGGGAGTGCTGGAGAGTGATTTAGCCTCCTTTGCTTCCAGCAGACTAAATGATGTTATTCTACATTATAAAAACAGACTTAACAACCGGGCATTTCCCTTTAATTCAGGTTAATTCCTGCCTGTTGTGGTGCTCAGCCCTTGCTGCCATGGCAGCACATTTCAACCCATGAAGCACCAGGTCACTGATCACAAACTGCAACGTCCCCTGTGCTTCCTGCAGTGTGCTTCCCCACAGGAGAAGGCATTCACTGATTTTTGCCTCAAGTGGCATGGCATAATGGGTCCAGCACAGGAACTGACAACATCCTACATAACATTCTGAGATCCATCCTAGCTTTGTTTTCCTAAGGAGGGGCTTTCTGCTTTGTAGTCCCAGCTGAACTTAGGTATGAGCTTGCTATTTTCCAATTCCTAAGTGAGAGAGTCTCTTAAGGGCGTTACTGTCAAGGACACCAAGCTCCATAGAGCTCGACTTCCTGAAGACCTTTTTAGAGCACAAAGAGCAGGAGCCAAGCCATGGCTCTTGCTCTGTTTGTCTGTGGTAGTTCACCTGCCTAGTTTGTCTCAGACAGTCTTGGACTGATGAAGTTTTACACTGTATGTATACATCAACCATTGATTTTTGAGTGCGTGAAGGCAAACTTGTTTGTCCGTCATTTACACTACTTGTTTTCCCCCTGAAATGCTGTTTTTTGGCAGGACAGATAGCAGAAAGGTACCTTACTTCTGTGAACTACTGGTTAGTAATACAGTACTATGTTCAGTTTTTTGTTCAGGAGATAAAAATGCAGAACCAAAATTCACGTGTTGTGGAGACTGCAAATTCTTTTCCTTTGCACAAGCTTTTGCGAACAGAAGATTTTTTTCTTCCTGCACATCTGACCTTACAAGAATTTTGCTCTTTAGGAAGAAGGACATACTGTGGTTTCATTTGCAGATGGCTAGAAGGATAATTGTCCCTGTAGGCTTTATAGACCAAGCCTTTGGCTTGTTTGGGAATACTTTCTTAGGAAATTGATGCCAGTTTTGCCGTGTTTATTTTTTTCATATTCACTCTACTGTGCTTGGTGTTTTGCTGATCTATCTTTGGAAAAAGTCACATGTTAGTTGCTTGAGAAAGGAAATCTGTTGGTAACTGACATTACAAAGAAGTCCACAGAAGATTAAAAGAATATTGTTCTTTCTTCTGTTCTTCTTTTATCATACTCTCTTCTCTCTGAGCCCTCATAAGCTTGTTTATTGGGCTGAGATATGCTGTGTATATTGCATAAGGATATTATATAAGACAAAAAATTTATTGCACTTACTGAGACTCGATGAAATGTGAAAGAAATAAAGTTACGAATGTACAGTAATATTTGGCTAGGTATGGACATTAACAAACATTATTTGTTGAAATTCCTTCTCTAAATCAGGAAATTATTGGAAATGAGCAGAAATCATTAGGATTGATGCTGCTGCAATGTTAATATATTTCTTCTCTGTTAAAATTTTATTAATGATTTCTCTCTATTAAGTAGAAACTGCAGGAATGTAAATCTTACTGTATGTGATCAATAAACAAATTAGCCAAAGGTAACTTTCAGTCTTATTCCTTTACTCTGAATAAACTGAGGAATTTCATTTACTTTTAATATGATATTACAGGGAAGAAAGAAAAGTGAAAAAACAAACAAAATTATTCTATAACTTTGGGACAGAATAGAGTATTTTATCCCTGTAGTGACATACTGCCATGTAGTGGCACCTTACTTCAATATTTACTTCTGCTATGATTAAGAAACATGTGGCGGGTTTTTCCCTCAATCAATCGCGCCTGGTAAGCAGATGTTGGTTTAAGTAGTATAACCAAAAATTAATTGGGTGCTAGAGGCTCAGAAGACTGTTCTGCTTTCAGAAACTGGAAAGCCCCTTTCTGATTTGGGAGCATGTATAGCCAATCCAAGCTGAGAGCTGGAGACAAGTTGTGTCCTGCAGTATTATTCTCCTCCTGACGTACTCTGCTTCATGCTGGTGTTGCAGGGCTTGTTCTGCACATCCCACTCCTGTCTATGCTGTAAAAGTGCTCAGGATGATGAGCTGAAGCTGTGCTTTACTGTGTTAGAGGGGTGGCAAAGTCCACTGCTGTCTTTGAGACGTTTTTAAAAAGCAAGTTGCTGCTGCAGCACACTAACACACAGCTATTTTACGCAGGAACACCTTCTGAGAGATTTTGCAGCTTTTCTTCTAAAAATGACTGCCTGCTCAGCTGGAAGTTTTCTTCACATGTTCAGTCATTTTGAATTTTTTTCCTTTGTTTTTTCCTAATAAAGGTACAGCTGACCTAATAAGTTTACAATCAATAGGTAAAAATACTTGCATAATAATTAACGATATAATTTCTGTTGTATAAACTGCTTTAGTTTAATTTTAATAAGAGCTGAACTCGATCCATCTGCAAGTGAGAGCTTAGTTCCTTCAAACAAATAAACAGGCTACAGACTTTGTACAGCTAAGATGTCTGTAATTTTTTATAAGCTAGCAGAGAGGCTGTTTTATTTAACATAGTTCACACTGAAAATATGATTTGATTCTAAGTTTAAAGGAGTAGTGCAAATTCTAAACCACAGGCTTTGTTAAAGCTTTCTAATGCCATTCCAAGTATTATGGAAGTCTGATGTTTGAATAAGGCCAAGTCATCTTTTAATTCCTAAACTGGCTCCCATAAAAGGCTGAAAAGTCTTTGATCTATGTAAAAGAGAAGATCACCAGGGAGAAGTCTCTGCTTCTGTTTGTCCAAATGTTGCAAGCAGTCTCTAGGCTATAGCTAACAACTCAAATTATATTTGTTTGTGTCTTAGACAGACTTTTTGATTTGCATATAAAAGGGGTTTTAATGGCAATATCAGCTCTTTCATGGGATTTGCAAAGGAGGAAAAAGTTTGATCTAATAGACTGGCTTGCAATGATGTCATGTAATTAGAGTATGGTAGTATAAGGTAGCATAATATTGCCTGATATCATACTCCTATTTCTAAAATTATCTGATATGTACATACCAAATCTGATAAATTCAATGCAAAACTGGGGGAAAGAAACTTTTTCAATATTGGACTAAAGCCTGGAAATAAAATACACTCTATGGAATGGAATGAAACACTAGGATGGGATAGAATAGAATAGAATAGAAGTTTTCCTGAAAGAAACAAACAAACAAACAAAAAATCTGGAAGATTATTCTAGGAGGAATAAGGGAAATTCACCTTCCATATATGTGTAAAGTTTGTAGAATGCAATTTCTAGCAAGGTCTCCTGAATTTTTTTTACTGGTCATTTTAAAGAAAAATAGAAATTACAGAAATAGGCTGAAGAGCTGTTTTGACTATTTAATAGCGAAAAATATGAAGGAAGCATAGGAATTACAAAGAAGGCTCCATGCTACAGCTGATGTTGATGACATCTAGTTTTATTTTGAGTGAAGTGGGAGGCACAGTACTATGCAATAACACTGTCATATGTCTTATGACTGAAGTACTTCTCATAAGCAGAAAGGTTATTTATAATCATCTGTGAAAATTGCCTACCAGTATTTTTTCTACATAGCACACTCCTGTAATTACCTTTTTTTTTCCCAAAGAAAGTCAAAGAGGGTTTAATGAACAAACCTTTCCAGTCTTTGTCTCCTCCCATCTATAACATCAGGGCATAGACAGGAAGAATTGTTCTTGCAAGTCAGACTTTATTGTTCTCTTCTTAAGCATTTATCACAACCAAATGCAGACACCAGAGGCTGTCCTGCAGAAGAGCCACGCTAGATTAGGCTGGTGCTTATCTCTTCATGTCACTGGAGCCCTTGACTACATGCTAGAGATGATACTTGCTTTTTCCATTATCCCCATTTGGCCATCATTTTAATTCCCTTTTAATGTTACGGGGAAAAGAAGTAATTTTCAAAATTACGTGAGCTAAGCTTACATAAGCTAACTTCATCCCTTGAACATCTTCCCTCTCAGTGTGAAATATGGCAACTCTAGAGGTAAATGTACATTTTTTACAAATAGTAGAGATGTTAACTAGATTAGAATTTGTTTCTAGTATTATATAGATTGCTTCAGCATATTAGGTTTTATTGTTCTTCATGAGAATGATGTCATATCATGACCTCATATTAAGAGCTAATGCAAAGTACAGCTGCTCTTCTCCAACAGTCCTTTTAAACCATGCAAATGTACTGCTTTCCTGTGTGCTCTACTCAGAAAGGCACACGTGCTCCAAATAGTATCTTTTTAGTCTGATGCAGTTGGAAAAATAAAATATGTCATCTCTTCCTGCAAATTTTGCCTTTGTTATCTATGTAGTGAGTAATTGCTAGAATAAAGGGTTTGGACAATCTTAATAACATCCAAAGAGTTCAAAGGAGTCTGTAAAGTTTGTCATCACTGCTTAAGTTGTCAAATCATAGAAAATAGTCCTGGAAAAGACCTCAACAGGTCATGAAGTCTCTAAACTAAGATCAGCTATACCTATCTGTTTTTTTCCTGAAAGATGTTTGTCTAACCTTTTTCAGTGATGGAAATTCCATGACCTTCTGAGAATAATCTATTCCAAAGCTCTTTCTTAATGTTTAACCTTTGGTGCTGTCACTGCTTGTTCTTTCCACCATGAGCAAGTAGAACAGATGATTTTCTTCTTCTTGACAAGAGCTTTTCGTGTAATTGAAGGATGCTATGATCTTTCCCCTCTTTCCCAGCAAACTATTTTTCTGTCTTTGTGTTTTCTAATCTTTAACCATTTTCTTTGCTCTTTTCTGGAGAGGTGATGAAGCAAGAAGATTTGATATCCTCCTTCTAACCCTGTTACCTTCCTTTCAATCTTCCTGCTAGTTTAGCAAGCAGAATAGAGATAAGACTCTTTAGATCATCATGTTCTCTCTCAGGCTACCTGAAAAATTTGCTCTAGTATTGTTAGATATTTTTCACTTTTATTTAGTTAGCTCTTTGCTTTTGTCACTGTATTGTGGGGGTTTTTTTTGTTCTGTTTTTTGGTTTGGTTTTTTTTTTGGGGGGGGGTTGTAATTTTAAATGTAAATAAATATATTTATTTGAATATAAACAAACGTAATCTGAGCATAAAATCATTGATGTGACTCCAAAAAATTATTCTTCAGAGAAGTTTTGTCACTTCTTGTATTGCTGAACGCATTTCCATCTGCCTGAGCAGGAAAGGCTGGACATTCTTTTTTGTCTTGAAATCTTTGATTACCTTGGTTTCCATATGATCTGCATCTGTGTTAACTGCATTAGTTAACTTATCACCAAGGATCTGATTTAAACCATTACCATAAACAAACACTTTCTTTTCAAGGGACATCATTAAGGACATCATATCCCTTTGGCTCCTGCAGGCAGTTTTTTTTCTAAGACATTTTGCCTTCTTTAAAGCTTCAGAATCACTTTTGCATCAAAACTTTATGTTTCTTAGCAGCAGGGTTTTCAGTTCATTTTGTGTCTGTACTTTGTCTATTGACTGAGCTGCACCCATTTCCACTATGAAGTGTAGGTCACTGCTTTTTTCTTTTTCCCTGTGCGGCTGTCCTTCTGGCAGTCCTTGTGGGGAATCCTTCCAGTTTTGTTTCAGTCCCTGAACTCTACAGGACTGAGCCAAAAACTCTGTCATGCAAGTACCATCAATAAATATCTGTTTCTTAAGCTCATGGGATCAGTCCCTTTTTTTTTTGTACTCTGCCTGGAAATTCCAAAGTTACTCCCAATGGGAGATCCCCTTGTAACATCTGCTCTGGGACCACGCCTTTAAGTCACTATCAATGGATGTAGCATTGCCTTGCTAATGCAACCTGTGGACAAGAGAAAAAAAAATGTTGGAAATAGACATTGAAATAAATTCTCCATTTCCACCACCCCAATAAAATTTTGTAACACTTAATACTTGCTTGACTTTGGGAGAATTTTGTTGCTCTGAATTGTGAGAAACACAATTGTGGCACCTATTGTAACACATTAGTCCTGGGCAGGGGTGTTGGACTTCCATATAAAAATGTAGCTCTGTAACTTAAAAAAGTTTTATGGATAAAAGAATATAAAATTAAAATTTTGAAAGACTTGAGACAGATAGTGGTTCAGGATTTCACAGTGCTTTAGCCTAGAAAATCAGTTTCTGGTGTTGAAACAAAATTTAATGTGGCTGTCAAAATTAGCTTTCTGTCTTTATGGACACCTATGTGACCTTTGTGGGGACCCTTTCTGATTTTCCATGAACCTCATCTGGACGTAAAGGCAATAAATCCTTTCTCCTCCCCTTTTCCAATGATTTTTGAGATGCAAATATTCATGCATGGATCACAACAATTCTGAAGTCCAAGAAAGCAAAAACATGTGGTCAGGGGCTTTGAGAATTGTCAGTAAAGCCATATATACATTGTGCTTTTATATATGGAAAAAAATAATGGCTTCCTCTCATATTTGAATTTGAGGGGAAAAGAGAATTTTCAAAGGCATGAAAGAGTTCTGTCTTCTGAGCATGAATATCTAAGCAAGATGTGATCCTAAAATGACAAGGAGTCAACGTCTGGGTATGTTTTCCCACATTAGCAACTGCTGTCCTAAACTGCTGTTGTATGTGATGTTAAACAGCTGCTCAGTTTCACCCCAGAGGTAAGATTATTCTGTATTGGATTTACATTTAAGTCTCAGAACTTTCCAGATAAAAAGATCTTAGAGAATGTGTAAAGTAGAGCCACTGGATCTTCGCTGTACTTGGTACCTAGAAACTCATGTTTTAATTCAATAAAAAGGTGCTGACATGTTTTAATATTTGTTCTTGGCACTACCATATTCCATTATCCAGCCACCGTTTCTCATTATCTGTGTACTAAATTGTTCAAGTCAGTCATTTCAGTCTGTCCCCACCATGTACTACTGAAACACCATACAAATAGCTGCTACAAATATTAACAGCTGGTCCATTTCAAGGTACTGTACCTTTGTCTACAATTTGAAGCAAGAATGATTTCTATCCTCCCAACAGCATCAACCCATCCAGCAGGCTGAAAAGCCTGATGGCTTTTGAAGCTGAGTGTTTTGAGTAGTGTTTCTTACCATACTGACTTTTGGAGAAGAAAAAAGGTTGTATAGGATCAGGGAAAGAATTGTTTGGAATTTGTTCGTATTAAATAATATTATGATCAGGAAACTTATAATGGGTAAAAAGTTAAATGTTTTGTAAGGCATTCTTCCTGTAGTGATTATAGACAGGATACTGAAATGTAGCACACTAATGCCTGTAGGTTTTGTCTGCATTTCTGTATCTTAAATGACATGAATCATGTTACTAGAAAGAAAAGGCATGACTATAACACACCTGCACTGGATGGCACTGCAATTTCCCAAAACTTCCATGACATTGTGTAAACATGTGCATATCAAAGCAGAAATATGATTTTGTATGCACTTGCACAGAGAAATAAGACACAATTGTGGTTTCTTACAGAAGAATTGCTGACTTGAGAATTATGGATGTCACTTCATCCAAAAGTTTCATTGTAAAAGGTTCTTTTGAAGGTGACCTTCTTTTCTAGGTCCAGATGGAAGCAGTTAACCATTTTCCTGATTTCTAAGACCAAAGTGAGCTCCAAGTGCACTTGCAAAATAAGTGGCTCTGGAGTTAACTTTCTGTTTACTAATGTAGTTCAAAAATTAGCTCAATTGTATAATATTTTTCCTTCAAAATGAGTTCATAAATTTTTTTCATAAAAGGATATGGTGAGATGTTGCTTTTCAGTTTGTTTGAATTACTGCAAAAGATCTGACTTGCAGTGTAAGAACTGCAAAGTATATCCTAAAAATATTTTCAAGTATACATCTGTGGGATCTGTCTCCTAAAGTCTATTGAAGAACATACCTGAAAATGGTATGGAGACATTTATGCTTCTTATTAACTAATTGTGTCTGAATCATTGCTATAAAAGAAAAGACACTGGATTCAAAATAAGATTATTGTGGTAGCTAGAACTATATTTTGAGCTGGTAGAACCCTCTGAGTAGAACCCTCTAAGGCTGAAAAGTCTTGTCCAGACACTTTTCCCTCTTTTGCCCTAGCCTTGTTTAAAAAAGACATGTGAGAACTTTCACAGAGAATCCGACAGGACAAATGTTTGCTTATTTACTACTTCAAAATTATCTGCAAACAGCCATAATTTACTTGACATGCACGTTAATGAACTGTGCTGTGTACTACTACTGAGCTGTGTACCTCACTCATTGCATGTATTTTTACACTTGCAATTCAATGCTGTAAGCCTTACTCCACAGTAAGTGTTAGTTCTAGAGTCACAAGAAAGCCTTACAAAGTGTTCTCTTCCCCTTGAGGAATATTACTCTGCATTCAGCTCACATAACAGAGACTCTTTACGGATTACAAACGTCATTCAAGTCAAGCCAGTCTGGTAGTGAGTCTCCTCTAAATAAACTTTCTTTTATTTCCCTGGTCTTAAAGTCTGTTCTCTGTCTCTTTATTTTCTTTGCTCTTTTGTGTGGGGGTGAGATTTATAAGGACTGCTGTTGCAAGCTATAGGTTTTCTTACATCAGTCCTTTTGGTCTCAAGACCTTGGAACAGAGAATTTACAGTGGCCATAAAAAGGACCCCCCAAAAATACGATTCACCTTTGCAAGTGTTCTGAATTTGATGCAGAAAACCAGTGAGATGAAAGGTTGTTCCTATTATTCCCCTTGAAGAAACCCAGCTCCTGACTACCATTAAAATTAGTGAGGAGCTTACACCAACTCTCTTTTTAAAAGCTAGAGGAAATTCTTACAATTTTCAGAGTCTTCATCTGTACCTTTGCAGAGAGCCAAGCTGGCTTGAGATCTGAAAAACTTTCATCTTCAGGAAAATTCAAGCACAGCTTCCAGAGTTTTTCTTAGGTCTGTGTCTAAGGGAACTGTATTTCTTCATGGAACATAGTGGAATATTCTAAACAAAATATGAAAACCTGTTATAAATGAACCTAATTAAACATTTTCAGATGAAAAAACAGTAGTTTCATAACCCTTGCTATGAAATCTCATAATCTTATAATTAAATCCATGTTTAATATCAAAATGACAGCTTGATGGAGTTCCTTTGAGGATTAAATATGGCAGTGTATCACATGCAGTTTTTCTGCACCATACACTACAGATTTTACATGGGGATAACACCACACTAAGTAAAAAGACAGGTGATCTATTACCTGGATGATGTGTGCTAAATAATGTTGAACCTGGTACCTTGCACATGAGATCCTTTTTTGAGATTGAGCTCGCTATGGTTTTCTTTGTTCACATTCCCCCAGATTGGTCATCTCACTCTGAAGCAGCGTCTGTAAAGTCTATGAAAAGTAAGAAAGTGAAAATCAGACTTTGGTTTTCTTAGGATGTATTCCAGGATTCTATGACTTGTGTGAGGTATGTTTCCCACTGTTACTAGCACGCTGGATGAGATCTTAATTGATCTCTTGTTCTTTATTTTCTGGGCAGAATGGAGTCTTTGAAGATGAATACTGGCTCATAAACTAAATGCTTTCAGCTGTTGCTGCTGAGCACAACAATTCCTAAGAAGATTTTTGCCAGTTGCTAAGATATTTCCTTGTTTTTATGGAGAAGAAAAGGTTGCAGTTTAACCCTTAAACAACTTCTGGATAACATTACAAATCATAGTAAATGTGTACAGTAGAAATTTAACAGCTGGAGAAGGAAAGCATTCTTTAGAAAGATGAAGCACTTAGAAATGTGGACACTGTATCCTGATTACATGCAGGATTAATATGACCTGTTATGCAGAAGGTCATATTAATTGAGTAAGTTGGTCCGCTCTAAACTTAAAAAACATGAATGGATAAACTTAAATAAACTAAAATAAACTTAAATATTACTACTGTGTGTATATGTAGTAACTAGGTGAGAAAAGGTTGCAGAACAAGACCAACATGCAGCATACTGACACAACACAAGGTAGTATCAATCTTTCACAGAAAGCCCTTTCTTTCCTGTATTCCAGAAAGGAGCGACATGTTACAGGGTGCAGCTGGCAGCTTGTCTTGGCCTGATAATGCATGATCAGAGCCTCATGAAACAGTTTAGTTGGAACGCCCTCCCAGTACATAAAATATTCTAAATGAAAAGCAGAAACACAGTGGGATGAGAGGAGTGTGTTTGGGAGTCAGGCGTGTCTGAGTCCAAATTCTCCCATAGCAGAACTTCCCCTCCCTGCCTTTCTCTCTCCCCAGCTGAGCAGGTCACAATATTCTCTGTCTTGCTGGAGTAAATGTTGACAGTCTTTTGAACCTCTTCAGCAAGACAGAAGATTACTTCAGGAGCTTTCAATTCTACGCACATCACGTTAACCTTGCTGCCAGGCAGCAAGAGGCTGGAGTACAGCTGACAGGAATAACTAGTATGGGAGCCTTGTGACTGCTGCCTGGAATTATTGCAGGGTCCACAACCAGGGGAAAGGGAAAAGAGAAACTAGAATCTCCATTATAGCCAGGGCTGAACCTAAAACTCACATTATTGTATAAATTACTATGGATGAAATATTAAGATCTGGAACTTCCATTTTATTGGGTTCATGTGTTCGTTGTTGGGAAACCATTTGAGCTGACTCTGAAGGCTTTGGTGAGGTGAGAGAGTGAATGTCTGGTAGGAATAAAAAGTTATCCATTCTACATATAGCAAGAAAATTCTTGTTTCCTCTAGGGAACTTGCTGAGATGCTGGGAAGTACCTCGCTCTCCCTGTTTCTCTGTTGAAAGTAAGACACCTCAGCTGTTTCCCAACTGCCATCAGGTTTTGTCCCTTTTTTCTGGTATACATAACAAGTAACAACCCACTCCACTTACCAGCTGCAGCTCAGACAGTTCATGCTGTTGGCTGAGGAATTCATACCTTGATAGCATATTTTTTAAGAATCCACAGGAAAAAAAATTTTTTTTTGCAGATTTAGTAGCCTCACTCCCAGCCAGAAAAGGTAAATTGCATATATAGAACTGCCATTGGGTACAAACTTTTGCAGCTGCAAGCTAGAAAACACCAGAATTAAGGGGGTTGCTTGTTTGTTTTCCAAAATTAATTTAATTTTCCAGTGATTAGCTTTTAGATTATCTGTAACTTCTGTGAGCATGTGCTTCTTTCCTGCAAGATCACTGCCTCATTCAGTGCAGGGTGTACTTACTCAATAAGCAACTGCTTAATCTTTACTTCCTTTTGTGTTCTCCGTAGCATTGCTATGTACAACGTTGCTATAAAACCCACACTTCTCATCTCATGGAGTTTTCTGTAAGACTCATTGCTTTGGGTTTTCTTTTTAAAGCACTTTTTTTTTTCCATTTCTGTGAGACAAAGAACTCATTTTACCAAGATTTTCTAGAAAATATTAATCCAAACTTTAAAACACTAGGGTGGACTTTTTCTTAAAAGTAGCCCATTCATTTTAGGTACCCAGTTCCAGACTCAAACAACAAAGTGATAAGAAGCTTTCACCATGAGAACAACCAAAATAAATGTAACATACCTTGTGGAACAACAGCTAGGGTCTTTGTGACGGGTTGAATACAATTGTTCAAATGAACATAGTTCTTTGAGTTTCTTTCAACTTCTGCAGCAAGCAGAGGTCTTGCAATCAAGAGGTACCTATTTTCAAGAGAGTCCTGGGCAATGGTCTACTTTGCTCAATCAATTGGGCCATTTAACTGAAAATAGTGCGTTACGGTCTTTAATGTCACGGTTTCTTGAAGGTACTTGCAGAAGGATTCTAGCTTACAGCTAAGTGGACAGCCTAATCATTGACTTCTCTTAATTATTGCATTCTTAAATTCTTTTGTATTTTCTTTTATGTGTTCCTCTTTTTTTTCAAGAGGTTTGCTAAATTATGTTTGAATGTGGAAATCAAAGGAACTGTTCTAATTTCCCATTTTTTTTTACATATTTGTAAATATTTTCTTGGATAACAATATGGAACAAGCTCTTAGAACTGAGAACATCTCCACTACCTCTTGATTATATTTAATGCTTCAGTTCTCCTGCATAATGTTTTCATGAGAGCTGAGGTAGAAGGAGGAATGAACCACTGTTTAGTAACTATAACTTGTATAAAATGAGACCTTGGTGTGTTTTTTTCGCAATATTCATGTTACAATTAACTGTAACACAAGACATTACAAGAACTTTGTGGATTGTCTGCCAGCAAGTACTGTTCACATATTGAAGAATGACACTGAAGATGTCAATTCTGTACTTACTTGTGAAACTTCCAGCAGTTCATAACTACTTCTTTGCCTTAGACGTCACAAAATCAAATCCTTATTATATCCCATGAGTTCCATATTAGGCTGGAATTCCAATGGAAATTCATGAGGGACTTTCTGTCTGCAGGGTTTTGTAATGTGGCTATGAATACCACTAAAAATGTTTTTCTTAAAAGATGGATATCCACACATGCCCTATTGGTAAACCACTGGGTTTCTGAATTAAGGTTTTATTTACCACTGAAATAAATATACTACCCAGTATACACATAGTCAGGAACCACATATGGGAACCATTCCTGGGCTATATCAACATCAGTTAAGTTGTTTGCTGTATTTAATGCCATGTGTTAGCATTGGGAAGTATGATTTAAAATCATTAGCTTTGCTAGTTAATCTCCTCATCTCTTTCAGAGATCTGGAATCTGTGAGAATCTTGGTCTTTCCAAATTTGGAAGTGTTTTGCATGCTTTGAACCCAGTCTCAGAGAAAATTCTATCATCTTTCTAAGATGTCTTTTGTCTGATATTTGCTTCAACCTTCATGCTGTCAGAATAGATTTTGCAAACTCAAATTTTCATAAAAGGAAGACATAAACAAGACACAGGTGTGTTGTTTATTACTGAAATTTCTTATTTGACAAAAAGTAATAGTGCTCTTAAGTATTGGTTTGGGTTTTTTTTTATTCTACAAAATTCTATTACTATGCACTATATATTAATTCTAGAAAAAAAGGAGTAAAATTTATTGACCTGACTTAGCGTTTTACTTCTAACTTGTTACCTGATGAGATGAGTAATGAGAAATGGCTGTCTGAATAAAATTTTTTTCCTGAATATTTTAATAAACCATATACAGTTTTCCAGCTTATTTATGGCTCTAGCCATTTGATACTATATATTTTTTAAAAGTTGATTGTTGGCACTAGCTGATTCACCTGTCATAGTATCTATTTACAGTATATACATCTCCTCTGCCAAGTTAGGTCATAGTTTGCAATGTGGTTAGCACTGAATTCACAACATGGCATGATTGTGTATAACAATCTGAACTTGTGAAACCAACTAAATGGTGGTAATCTTATAGGGAGTTTTATTAAGCTGTAGTTACACATGGGGATATAGGAAAAACGTCGCTGAAACTCAAATTTATATTATTAATCATTTTAAAATGAATTTTCTTCTTGGTGTGTGTATTTTTGTTCAGGATAATTAGCTAACCACAGTTTGTTTATACAAGGTGTGTGTAATCTGTTTATAGAGCATAGCAGCTGACATAATGTAGCTCTTGGAGAGCTGTGACATTCCCTTCCCACAAGTAACATTTGAAATGATAAAACAACATTCAGACGAATAACTCCCCACCAGGTAAAAATCATTACAGCCCACATTCTCCAATAATATTTTCAATCCACCTTGTTAAACCTTTCCACAGAAGCAACTCCATTTGCTGTAACTGTAGAGCTATTCTTTGGCGAGTTTGGGGCCCCAAAAATGTGTCTGAAGTAAATTTACTGTTACTGAGAAGAGTGTTTTTTGTAGACCAAAATGTTATGATTTGGCTCAGACAAAAATAATGAGATTTGATTAGGGGATTAGAAACACGAACACACAAGTCTCCTGTCATCTGGATGAATATATGGCATAATAGGGCATGAGGAATTTGAGCCCAAGTATTTGCCATCTTTGAGACTCACATTGTGCCTGGGCTCTCAAAAAGTTTTCTCCAAGATCACTGCATGCTACTCAGAGGAGAGCTTTCAGAAATGGCAGGATATCAGACTTCTCTATTGATGGCCCCCCAAAGTATGCATAATTTTTTGCACCAGGGTCCATGTGAATGTCTTTTTTCTGAACTGGTATATTTTTCTCTGTAGAGTGACAAAGCAAGGAACATATAAACGTAATTGTGGGACCTGCTCTGCATGGAAGTGTTGTGCAAAGATGGACAATATAATTACTGCCTACATCTTCCGGAAGGGACAATGTGCCAAGAGGACTTAAAGTTGATGTGAATGGCTCTGGCTTTGATTTGCAGTAGAAGCATGGATTCCTTTTGTATGGGTAGAGTGTACCTCAGCAAGCCTGTATTTGATGGACTCAAACTGCCAGGGGAAAGGTAACCTGGCAGAAGTGATGTCTGCTAAGGATCAAATTTGTTGGCCTTCAAATAGCTTGAATACATGTAGTGAGTAGATCCAAAACTAGAATAAATTATCCAGGGAAAGAGTCTGGCATGGGTCTGAGGGTTGGGCTGTGTACACCTCCTTCTTTAGTTTGCAGTGGTAAAGCAAAAGATGAAGAGGGAAGAACAATTAAAACAAGCAACTGTGTTAAAAAAAGAGAGTGGAGAAACACTGCCTCTTCTTGTGCAGTCTCTTTTCCCCCTAGATATACCAGCTTTCAGTTCTTCACGCTCACAGCCTAGCTCCCGGGACACAACAGCAAAGAAAGCAAACAAAGAGATGTGGCTTGCTTTTGGTACAGATTTCTGTCAGTGAGGTCCTTCTCCCACCCTGAAGGAAATTCACAGCCATATGGTATGTCCCAGTGCTGAAGCAGTGCCGGTGCAAGTGAAGATGTTTGCTCTGGAATCTCTGTGCTCTCCAGCCCGTGGAGCCTCTCACAGTCACACCAATGCACAGCCTGGAGGGCTCTTCTGGCTTGGAAATTCAGCTTGCAATTACCTTGCAATCCACAGATGGGTAAGCTGCTCTTACCCATCTGTGGATTTATTTATTTATGTGGATTGTTTCTTCTTTTAACCACTATTTGCTGGTGATAGCACCTCTTTCATCTTTGCACATGAACTAGGTGCAAATGAGCTAGATATTTACCTCTTTGCCGGCTTTGAGCTGGGAACTCCATCAAGTGCCCAAATTATCCGTTTCTGAAGAGCTGTGACTCCAGCTCAGAGTTAAAAGACAGGCTCATGTTCTGAAAATAAGTGAACTGAATTCTATAAATGCAGTAAAACTGAGTGGGTGATTGCAGTGAACCTTTCCATAGCCACCCTTCTGCAATTTGAGACCCAGCAGGCATAGGAGAAATGGGACAGTGACAGTTTTTCTCTACTGGCAAGACATGTCAGGAAAGACCACGGCTGGTAGGGTGGTTACCTGGAAGTGAGTAGAGACTTATATTCAAATGAGCATCTACTCCAAGGAGAAAATTTCTAGTTTTATTGAAATAATGGGATATTTTGTTATTTAATTCAGTGAGACAGGCTGTCAGTCCCAAATTCTTGGGGACATAAGAACACTTCAACATGACACTGGAAGAAGTGTTATTTTCTTACTGCATGTAGAGCTAGCATGGATGTCAGAATCAGGTAAGAGGCAAGCTGGAAGGAAGAGAGGTCATTTTTTCAGTAGTTTGCACAGTCAGATATGCACTGTACCAAGGACCTGCCATACTGAATGGTGTATATATAGCTGGTTGCAAATGCTCTTTCTGCTGAAACCAAGCTGCTGAGGCAATGATACAGGATGTAATGTATGCTGGTTTCTCTGTGTAGGATGTTCTGATGCAGCTCTTTAGTATCAACCTGCGACTATTTGGTCCTCTAACTAGTGGGTGGGTGCTGAAGTCTTCCTCATGGGGTATATCATGCAAAAGTTGCAGTTATTTTCTTCCTAATACTTTTGTTTTGCAGGTATGATGTGTATCTGAAATATTTGTCCTTGGTTTTTGAAGCTTTTTCATGACATATTTGTTGTCCTCCAGGTAAATGTCCAGTATTTTACCAGAATATTGAGAGAGGGAATAAGACACGACCTACCATGTTCTATTTCTGGGAACATTCCTACATGATAGTTGTGTTTACACTGACTGTATCCTCAAGCCCACACTTAAAATGTAGATCAAACAGTATTGCCAACATGTTTTTTTTCCTTGAGAATGTTTTCCAAATATGGAGTCATATTTGCTGCTTTGCCAGTATTCTTGCAGCTAGTGTCTGTTTTATATTTCTGTGCAATTCATCTTATTAAAAAAAAGAAAGAAAAGCATAATGGCCAGTGTCTGGCTAAAATGTGTGATTCAGAGTATTGACTCTATTGTGATTTCAGATGGGCAAATGATAAATAAATATGCGAGGAGCATGCATCAATGAACTGTTGGGGATAGTGTTGCTATTCTACCATTTATTTTATGTTCAGATGACACTAAGATAGTCTTGTAATGACAGTGAATAGAAATTGGGTGCTTAAGAAGTCTGCTCTCAAGCTATTTAATATGCAATGTACTGCTCAGAATCCTGCTACAGTGGGGATACAGATATATAGCTAGGCCTTGCACATTTTATTCATGGTTTGTTAATAATATGTGAT
The DNA here is from genome assembly GCF_017590055.1 of Onychostruthus taczanowskii. Lineage (NCBI taxonomy): Eukaryota > Metazoa > Chordata > Aves > Passeriformes > Passeridae > Onychostruthus > Onychostruthus taczanowskii. The sequence goes on from NW_024501459.1 coordinate 9,073,164, forward strand.
CAGTTAAACAGTGCAGAATGAACACATAAAATTATTTAATCATTTAGAAATCACAAAATTTACTAAATAATAGGGTAAGGAAAATTGAATTTGTGCAGCTTTTTGTCATTGCAGAACAGTCCAAGCTAGCCTTTAATTTTCATTGCTGGGTCAAGTTACAGTGTCAGGTCTAATTAATGGGCATTTATAAAGGCACATTTTAACAATCTTCATTAGGAAAAATGCTGTAATTTTTCCTCAAGGGTCACAAGATAAAAAAAATGAAATAGTCTTAGGCAACTGATCTGAAAAATGCTTTCTTTTTTTGTCATTCTTTACACCATAAGAGGACAAAAACCCAGTATCTGTGATGTTACTCAGTTTGGTATATTTCATCCTCTTCAAAAGGCTTCATCTCTCTGGACAACCCAAACCATTAATCTAGGGAAAAAGAGTCAGCACTTAGTAGCAGAATGTTACTTTACTGAGCACTTAAACTGTGGCCAGAAAAAGCAAATACACTCTGAATCAACCCAGTGCAGTGAAGTGAAATATAAATGTTGCAGAGCTTATCTATGGAAGCATGTTGTCATTTCTCTGAGGTTTCTATCAAACTTTTAATCAAAACCATAGCTGAAATTGGCCCACGTTGCCGTGATCATTTTTGAATGTTCAGTACTGTTAAGTCTAGCACACAGATTTATAATGTTTGAACACTAGCACTTTTGCCAAAAGTTGCAAGAAAGTTGCAGGCTTCAGACACACATCATCAGTACGTGTAATATATCTACTTCAGAAGCAAAGAAAAGTCCACTGGAGATGGTCACAAATGCACTCCAGTGGCTAAAACCAATGAGCCGATAAAGTTGCAAGATGATCTGGGAAATGTATTACTTTAATGAATAAGGAGGAATGTGTTCACAAAGACCAGCTGTAGATCAGGTAGGCTAAAGGCCTGTATTAGCTCCTGTAAAAGTCAGTTTGGAAAACCTGTAGTTAGAGTTCAACACTAAATTGGCCTACGGAGTGCCAGCACTGATTTAATACATTGCTTAGTGACATGTTTTTTCTATTCATTCACTTTTCTTGGCACAGCTGGTCATTGTGCCTCTTATCTTTCTCACATACATATTGTGAGAGTCATACCGAAATATATGAAGATAATCTCCACGTATAGTCCATAATGCCTACTGCACATACCTGAAGCTCATGCTTCAAACTTCAGGTAGAAAGATCCTAGCACTGCCATAAGCTGTATTTTAGGCTTAACTTCCTGTATTGTTTCTTCAGTGCACATAAGCAAGCACTTGCTCATGTGTTCTGATAGCCCATGGAAACAGACATGTCTATAGGCAACTTTGGGGTTTTTTGTCTGATAATACATGTACTAGAATAGCTGTTATTCTAGTGATTTCATATAGCACTAGATTTTATATACAGACACCAAAAAACACACATATCTCATATTCCAGCTATTTTGGTTTATATTAGAAACACAGAAAATAATACAAAAGCCAAAATGAAAACCAGGAGTGGTCCACCTAGTATCACAGCTGGTACTTTTCTATGATGGTGATATCATAAACATGTTGTAAGAAGTATCAAAAGAAAAAATATGTGTGTGTACATAATACATAACGTTAGTGAAGTACTTATTTAGTAAACTACACTAGTTAATCATGCCCTCATTAAAGGATTTTGAGAAATACAGGTTAATCAAAAACATATAAAGCATCATCAGTTAAGGAAAGGATATATTAACATAGTCATGTATTCATAGGGTTTTTTTCCAAGGAGAACACGTGTGTTTTTTGTTTTGATAATGGAGTAGGTGTGAAGAATAAACTTAATATAAGGATCAGAAGACAGTGTAAAATGTGTATTTTACAAATGGTTTGACAGTTTAGTTGCTTGTTTCTAACTTTTAAAAGTTAACAAATAGAAATAATATATTTATGGTGATTAGATGAAATATTGAATTAATTGTATGAGGTGTGCTAAATTAGGAAAAATGTTATTAATTTGGTTTTCCTTTTCCTAAACTTTATCTCATTGGGCAGTGGTCTTGGAATAAATCCATTTTGCATTCAATTTTCAAAGGGTTTCCATTTGGTTTCATGGTATTTTCCCGATGTTTTAAAGGTAAATAGGCATTCAAGCACTCCAGATACTTTGCAGAGTTAAGTGACCATGATCAGGGTTTTCTGAGGCAGTCACATAGTTGGGGATAAAAATGACTCATTTTTATAAAGCATCCAAGTCCATTATCCTTTATGTAGCCAAGACCCCAAATTACCCTGGTGTACTTGGCTGAGTACGTGATTAATGTGTTGGCTGGAGGAAGGAACTGGTAGCCTTTGTAATTTCCATGTATCTCTGGGAGGTCCCTGTGAGGAAGTCTCAAGCACTAATTTGAAGACTCTTTATACAAAGTAGTTCAGGATTATTATTTTTATATCTTTTGAAATAAATTGCATAAGGTAATTTAGACAGGAGGAGGAGTAAATGAAAAAAATTCATTCTAAATGGAACTTTTTTTCTGCTTAACACATACTTTTTCCATTTTGATTCTTACCTCCTTCCTGTCATTCTAGTGTCTGAACAACTTAATGTTTCGTGCCTCTGTTTACTATTTTCACTGTAAATTAACAGAATAGTGGTGTTTACATGTAAATTACTGAATGGAGGGGGGGAGGGTCTTCCAGGTGCTTTGTGAGATCCTGCCATGCACCAGCACACTCCAGGATTTCTGGAGAAATAAAACCCAGGCATTCTGGGTAGAAGTACTCTCCAGTGACCACCACCTTTGTCCCAGCCAAGCCATGGTCCGTGCTATAATCCACTCAGTCTAAGTGCTGCCATAACATCCAACAGTGCTTACTCCTTGCAAAAGGAGGGAGACACTTAGAAAGTTATCTAAGCTTCAGTAGATCTGTTAGCAGAAATACTATTTATGTATTCAAAACTGAAAAGGTCATGCAGCTTACAAATATGTTTCGTGTTTATGTCACCCATAGAAAATCATTAGGTAGCGCGGATCACAGAATTACGTTCAGCTAAGCCAGAAATATAAGAGTCAGATGTTACAAATAAAGTCCAATTTCAATTGATTTAATAATTATCTTATTCAGCCAGTCTTCTTTAGAAAATGGTTACATCAAATGGTTTGAAAACTGTTCCAGATGTCAGTTGTTGTTTTTCATTGGGAATGCATGAGCAAATGGAAGGTCATTTGATTGATACCAGCATCATACATAAATATGACGCCGTCTTCTATTTTAATATATGTGGCAAGCAATTTCACTCCTAGCAAAACTAAACCTGAGTGTCCTTTTTCCTAATTTAAACAAATATTCAGTTTTAATCCTGTTTGTAATCACAGAATACCCTCTGTGTCCCTTCCAGCAACAAGTACCTCTGTGTGTTTGAAGACAAAAGCTCTCATCTGATACAAGTTCATCCTTCTTGGTATCATAATCTTGGTAATAAATATCTTGGTATTAACTTAAGGTCAGGGTTTACTGAAAGTCTTCAGTGAAAACTATTAAGAACACACTGGTTTTTTTGATGGAATAACTCTTTTGTGAACCACATTGCTTCCTATAGAAAATGTTGACTCTTGGTTGAAATTGCCGGAAAACCAAAAGTGCTACGTTGGATGTACTTTCTCCGTTCTTCCCATTCCCACTTGCTTCTGTGTCCAGCTTCCTTGGTCAGATTACACTGCCTGTAAAGCATTTAAATGCCTCTAAGAGCAGTGAGATTCAGTGGACTGTGAAGGCAGACAGGACAAAATGTTAGAGAAAAACATTTGCAAACAATTGTTTTTCTTCCTTCTTCTCCTGGCTTTGAGATCTGTTACTCTGAAGTAGTGATTTACAACAAGATCATGTTACTTAACATATTCATCATACTTTTGACAGCTTAATAGGTTTCAATAGCACATTTTAAAAAGCTGACAAACATTTCAAAATGTAATTCCTGATATGTCATTAAAAATAATGCTATTTTAAGATTCTTCCTTTAAAAACAAAATAACACAAAACTTCAAACAACAATTCACCATGTTTTTAAGGGCTTTAAGCAACGATTTTTTTTTCTTTGAGGTTTCACAAGTTCTGGAACAATCAATAAAGCATGATTTCTAATGTCTTTCTGTGGCCTATAAGAAAGCAGATACAATGAAACTGTAGTTTACACAGAGCAGTTGAAGAAGTGTTAATTTATGAGGACCAGTCAGCCCTATTGTCTAGATTTGCTCCTTAAGAACAAAAAATTCTGGGTAAATCCTGACTACCTTGAATTTAGTGGGAATTTAATCACTGAGTTCAACAGCTTGGACTGTAAGAGTAAATAAAAAATGCTTGGGGCTCTCCTCTGCACCACTGCTTTGTAGTGAAGTTGCCTGCTGGGACCATGTCCATGCCCCTTCCCAAGCCCTGCACAGGAGTGCTGGGGTAGAGGAGTAACTGGCTCAGGACAAAGTCACACCAAAGACTTTTCTGGAAAACAGCAGCACAAAGTAGAATAGCCACAAATGCTGAGGCTAGAAATTCACCTTCTCCTTCCAGTCTCTTTTAACTAAAATATACTTGTCCCTTGTTTCTCCCATAATTTCAATATTTGAAAGACTAGATGATAAATATAGGCATCACCTGATTTTTTGCTAGTGCAGTTCAAAGGGAGCAAGAATCTTTCCAGTGAAGTTGATGGTTAGTTGAAAGCTGGATTTGACTGAATTGTCTCCCCTCAAAGTAAAAGAAAAAATCTTTAGAGTAATAGAATTTTAAGTGTCCTTAAAACTGTAAATGTTAAGCAACTATTTTATTTAATTACTTACCATATGCCACATTTGGCACACACTAAAATCTGTAGGGTTTTTATGTGTTTTTTACTGCTCAGTAACTAGTACTTAGTTAAATATTTAATCTAAAACTCCTTAAATACAGAAGTGCCCTGCATGAATTTATAGTCTCCTGTCACGCAAGAAAGGAAGAGGTAAAAATTTGCAACTCTATAAAGCTTTAGAGAGTAAAAAAACATATATAATGAATAGGAATCACCTTCCCTCTGGATCACTGAAACTTAGGTCATATGCTCCATCCAATTTGACAAAATTTTTACAAATTAAATTATCCTGTAGGGCAAACTTAATGCATCTTCCTATCTGCCATATATCTATTTGAAAGCAAATATTCAGTTCAATTTTCATGTACAAATACATGCTCTTTTAGGCCGGCAAGTCTAAAATGCGCAATTAAGCATTTAAATGAAATTTGTGTTTTTCCTGTTGATCATCTGTTGTGTATCTTCTCTCAATTATGACTCTAGAGAATTGAAAATAAGGCTTTGTCCAGTATTGTAATTATGGTTTTTCACAGTACAAAAGTGTATAAGATTTTGAAGGCAGAAACAGCTGTATGCCATGCTAAATCAAATAAAAATTTATTACAATTAATTTTTGTAGCCTTATGTAAAAATAAAATTGTTGCCAGAAGGAAGAATTTTAAACCACATAGAGAAAGAATTTTTGTCTTTTGATTCCCTCTATTAGGTTGCAATGCCATAAAAAATCTGGGGATGAAGAATGGGACCAGAAGTATTCACTTGATGAAAATAATAAGAAAATTAAATAAAATACAAGCAAAAACGCAATTTGCCTGAGTCTAAAGGACTTGAACATAGAGCCTTCTCTGCTCTACCTTTCCTTAATAGTGGCAGATTTTCATAGGTGAGATGGAGAACTATGGGAAATGTTTCACCTTTGTTTTGCCTCATGAACATGCATTTTTTTTTCTTGAAAGTGATTTCATAGGAAATATGCAAGCACATGGTAATAAAAGTGAGATTTATTTTTTCTGAAAAATTAATAATCCAAAAGAATTTGTTATTACTTGTGTACTGTCCAAAGGTACAATGGAAAAGATGTCTCTCTCCTGGATTTTTTTTTGTTGTTGTTAATGCCATTTTTTAGGATGAATGAAAATTACAAAGCTTTATTTTGTCAACAAAAGTCCTAAAGTCTTCTTCAACGCTGGTAACATACGGCATTCTCTAATTTTTTGTCTCTCTGATCACCAGGAGCATTAAATCAAACCATGATCTAGAGTCATCAAAGGGATAATGTACCATGAAAAGATGAAGTTAATTCAATTGCAATAACTTTATTAGCACTACATGGTACCCAGGTACAGTAGAAGTTAATGAAGGCAATGAATAGTCAACATCTGTTCCTTGAAAATAATTTAGCCCTAATTTAGTGTAGAGAGATAACTTCTGCACTGAAACATCAGTTGTTTTTATTGCTGCCTGGTATACAAAATCAGCATATTAGTTTGGCACAGATTTCTAATGGAACAGTCCTGACCTTGTATCAGAAATGATGACTGTGATTATGAGGAGCAAATAGCTGTTGTCTGAAAGTTTGGCATTCTTTGATCGTAACTTTTAAAATTTCTTAGGAGGACATTCGGCAATGATCAGCAGCAAGGCTTAGAACAGTCATGAACGCTGTGCTCATCACTGGGGAAAAGGTCACTTGAAACTCAACATTTGTCCCTGTCCTGTTCATTTTTTTTTTTTTCATACCTCTTTACTTTTCATTGGTAGCTCCAGATTGCAAATAGATACTCATCTGCTGGGTAGCCTACTTACTAAGAAACTTGTTGAAAGCTGAGGATTCATAGTGTACTGACCTTGTGGCATAGAATATTTCCTTCTGATTTAAAAGAGTAAATACTCAATGCATTTAATTCAGACTTTAGTGAAACAGATAGTGTTTCCTGTTACAGTTGGTTTAGTCTATAATTTTTTTAACTTTCTTGGAAGCTGTCTTAATGAAGCATTCTTCCCAGTGAACTGGTTTGTTAAAATATTTGTGCAAACCAAACATCTGAGGAAGCATGTTGCAAACATGAATCAAGCGGAAGCTGAGGCATATTTGAAAAAAATATTATTTGCAAGTTATCTTCCTTTTTTTGCTTAGAATGTTCCACTAACATCATAATTTCTGGAAGGATAATGTTCAGGAAGAATTCAAAGCCAGTTTTTTCATGTAAACTATCTTCTGATAGCTAACAGTGGATTGTCCATTACTTAATATTTAGGAAACAGTGAAAGAACTCAGCTACTAATGTAAAGTTCTGTAAGTCAAATATATGCTGGAGTTAAAGAATAATAAAGTTTTGCCAAAAGGTAGCAATGAGAGGGAAACTAAAGGTATGTCTAAAATTGCTTCTATAAGGCTCTGAGAAAATTTTTTTAGGCAGTGCTTTCTGTTCTATAACAGCAAATGCATGAAAGACAGTGCTTCAATATTTTGTCAATGGCAGATAAGCTTTTTTATGACTAAATAAGTGTTAAAACTGCAGTTATTCACATTTAATGGTATCCTTAGGAAAGACACAATTTACATTTTTTCATTGGGCTTTACTGCAATTGCCTTCTTATCCATTAATTCCTGAAGAGTCCTGAGCACTGCAGCTCTTACAAGTGACTGATGTGACAGGCTCAAGAGCCAGACAGGCATAAATCCCTATTCTTAGATGTCTTCTGTGGTGCTGACAAACCTGCAGTCAGGAACACGACAGTAAGGTATGTTTAAAGCTGTGGATGAGCCTCAGCCTTTCTATTTAATGACATATTTCTTGTAAGCAAATATGTAATAGAAACTGAGCTCTGTGTGTGTGTGATTTTGTGTGTTTTAGTATTTAATACATATTAAGTACAAGACAATTGTCTCTGTACAAACCTACTCAGTTAGCCAGGTCTGAGTAAATAATGTATTAAGTGTTATTCGGAGTCTCCTAAAAAAGCACATTGAACCATTCCTTTTAATATTCCTGTTATGACCTAACATAACAAACAAGTATTATTTTCTTCACAATAGGGAAGTCAAAGATTAACAGAGTCTCAAGTGGTATCTTTGTGGTAAGAACCAGGAACAGTTGTTTGAAGGGTTACCTTAAATTACCCAGCAGGAATTAACTTCCAGAAGTTCAGATTCACCAGTCCACTCTCAAAAGACTAAGTTTACTCAAATAGCAGGTAATTTCACATCTGTAAGTAACATAAAATGCAATGGATTGGGCAGTTAGAAAGAAAATGCTGATTTACTAGAAGAGTTAATGAATTTACTTTGAAAAAAAAAATTAAAAATATAGTGCTTGGCTTAAAGATTTAGATTTTGACTTGGGATCATAAAAAGGAAATCAGACTGTTTTAATTCCTGACACGTGGTTCTTCCAGTCTACTTTCAGAATCTTTTTGTACCCCAGAGTGATAGACAGCAGAGAAATTATTTTCTAATTTTTATTTGTTTTAGCTGATCTATAAACAGTGCTTTGACCTAAAGATTGAGATTCCAGAGACTTATTCTCCTTGGAATCAGGGAGCTAAAGAAACCCAGACAAAGTCACGAAGAGAGGCAACTTTTTTTTTTCACTTGTCATGAGGAGAATAAAGCTTTTATCATTGCTGATAAAAAATGACTGCAACACTTATTGCTTTCAGTGTAAGAAGCTGCAAGATCAAGGTAATAGGGCATTCTCCAAAGGACAAAATGGCAAGTAAAAGCACTATTCTAGCATAGTGAAATAGAAATTCTTATGAAAATGTGGTCATCCATTTTAAGCAGAATGATACTCAAGGAAAGAAAAAGACTATAGCTGGGCTTTTTTGGTGCATTATAATCACAGCCAGCCAAAAGCTCTGAGTAATGAAGCAGATGATACTGTGTGAGGTTGTCCATCTAAGCTTCCCAGCAGTAAGGAATTTACTATCACAATTTATGGACTTTGGTTCCCATGGAAGGAAATATGTGTATGCCTATCCTGATGTAACTGAAAGTAAAAGCTGAAAAATAAAGTAACTGTTCCCAGGGCTTTTCACGTTCGACTTGATTTCTGCATTAATCATCTCTATCACAAACAGTCCTTGGCTGTAGTCCATGAAGACAAAGGAATAATTTCACAAAGCAAAGGAAGACATTATTCATTCACTTGTGGACATCCTCGGTCTGAAAGGTAATCTTTCAATAACAGAGAAATTTAGTGTGGAAGCAGTGATATTGACAAGTAAGGTTAAACAGACTGAAGCAATGTTGAGTTTCACTACAGATTCTGGGTAAAGACACTTCTCTTTGGCCCAATGTGTTTGAAGATTTGAATCCTGGAAAAGTTAGGGCTAATCTTAACTTTTTTTTTTTCCCTTGACTTTTCTGTCAAATGCCAGTTAGAGAACCAATCAGAATGTTTATCATGTAACTTAGAAAGTTTCCCACAAAATTTAAAACGTTTTTCACAAAAAAAAAAAAAAAAAAAAAAATCACAAGTAAGGAGTAATAATAATCTGTATTAATGTGCAATGTAATTCACAACCCACTCACCCTCTCTCCCACAGCTGGGTACTGAGATGCTGAAAGCCTGGAAGCACAGAGGGAGTTAATCCATGTAAACTCATTTCTGAAGTAAAAGACAGCTGATAAAAAGTTAGAATTTCTTTCAATAAAGAGTTCTTTAGGAATTTAGGCAGAATGCCTAGGGAAGTTTTTCCTGCTTCCAATGGGAACATTTTGCTCTGTGATGTTGAAGCCACTGAATTTGGGCTCTTGGATGCACTGTTAGACGCAAGGTGGCCCAGGAGGACATTCAGCAACGATCAGCTGCAGGGCTTGGAGCAGGGTTCCCAGATCTGCCCACCCACGGGGACACCTGTGGCATAAGGAGTGCTCCTGTTACAGACAGGGAAATGCTGGGAGCACAGGAGGTGAGCTGACAAGAATTTAGGCAAAGTTTCTAAAAGAATTAATTTTTCATCAAAAGTTTGCCTGACCGGTCTAATATCACAAAGTATTTTGATTACTATATTTTTCAGAATAAAACCCTTTCACCATAAGTTTTCAGTTACTTCAGAGAGTGGCAGTATCACCATGATACCTAGCTTCTGTCATGTCTTTTTCGCCATTAACATGTCTGTAATTAATGAAAGGGTTGTGATCAAGAATGCTTTCCATGTGCCTGAGTTGATGTATTGTCCTCTGCAAGATGAGGGTATTAAGCTGATGAATGAAAGATCCTGGTTGTTTTGTTGTTTGTTTGGAATTTTTTTGGTTTCTTTGGGTTTTGGTTTTTTTTAGGGGGAAGAATGTGAGAAGGGGGATAAAAGCAGAAAAATTTTGGGACCTTGGGAGGTCATGGGTTCACAGTCAAACAAGGTTGCTCAGGGCATATTGAGGAAAGTTTTGAAAATCTCCAAGAATGCATACTCAACATCCTTTCGTAAGCAACCTGCTGTTTTTCCCTTGCTGCAGTTTTTGTCTGGTGCCTCTTGTAATAGGACTGTATGTCTCCAGCACCATTTTCTCTGTAACCCCTTGAAAGGCAACAAGAATACTCCTACCTCTACCCTTTTCCTCATCAGACTGACCAAGCCCCCAATATTCTGTCGGTTGCCTTTCATACACGAGGTGCTCCAGCCCCCTCGTCATCTTAGTGGCCCTCCACTGACCTTGCTCCAGTTTCTCAATGTCTTTTTTGCCTTTCTCATACTGCAGAGCCTAAAGCTGGAGGCATAACTCCAAATGTGGTCTCATGAGTGCTAAATATAAGAAAACAGATGCTCCACTTGGCCTGCTGGCAGGAGTATACTCCTGCTAATGCAGCCGAGTAAGCAACTGTCCTTCTTCCCTGCAGAGGCAAACTTCTGGGTTTTATACACCAACACCCCTAGTTCCTTGTCTTCTTTCTCTCCCACCAGTGCCAAGCCTTTACTGTTACCTGCTCTTCTTTCCTCACAGATGCAGGATTTTGTATGTGTCCTTGACTTGGGAAATGGTGCCTGCAGAAGTATATTCTTCCTCATGCTTCAAACCCTGGTTTGATTCATTGACACATTGAGTAATACAATCCAAATCTTACTGTAGTCCTTAAGTACTTATAGCTGTGTCTTTCTTCAGCCACAAAATATGGCAGAGGAAAACAAGAAAGAATAATTTAGCTTTCTGAAGTGAATGTTGTCCCTGTAGGAACTAAACTGTATCCCTTTGGATAATATTTTTTTTCAGTGGGGTTTTCATTTTAGCACCCAAAAGCTATAAATATTAAATGCACATCCACATTTATTGCAAATATTACTGTGAGTGTATTTGGACAGCTATTTATTTATCTGTGCCTGAATGAGATATAAATTACCTTATTTGCCTAAGTAAGCACCACTAAAATTCCTGCCACACATTCAGGCACTGAATCCTAGTGAAGGCTTCCAAGACATGGTCAGCAGCTTCTGGGCTTAGTTCCCTCTGTGGACTCAGCATTCAAAGAAACAGGATGAAGACTCTTTGCCAGATAAGGGAGGGAAAAACATTTTGTTACTAGTATGCAGAGATGAGGAATTGTGTGACTCAGTTTGTATAAAAACACAATCTGGAAAAGCCTGGGTGAGACTTGGCGGGTGAATCCACCAAACCAGCCTTTGTGAATGTCCCTACAAACCTTGTTGGTGACACAGCCAGATGAAGGAAAGATAAAAATGGCTGTGATGATTTTCCTTTCCACCTTTCCTGGCAATCTTTCCAGTGGCCCATAAAGGGCCAAAAGGCTGCAGCACATAAATACTTTTACAAATAATTTGCTTTTATTACTCTTGGTTAGCATCAACCTTATCTTGCATTTAAGACAGCAGGTGTGATGAAGTCTCAGCAGGATTGAGATCAGTAGGCATTTTCACTGTGCATTTTCACTCCATGGATAGAATTAACATTTTGACACAAGCCGTTTAAAACTGACTTCTTTTTCAAGATAGCCATCTGGTCTCTTTTATTCTCAGTGTTGAGAACACAGGTACTTAATGTTCAGTGTATTCCAACTGGTTAAATCTCTCTCTTGGAGACCGACTCTGCTTGTTTCATTCTTCCATTCTGAAGACAAATTCTACAACTACATGTGGACTTATAAAAGAGCTTGAAAACCACTTAACACCATTTTCTGCACTTTAATCTTAAAATATATATTCACAAGTAAGATGCTAACATTATTTTTTGTGGGATGATTTTTTGAACAGATATGAAATGTGATTTTTTAAACCACAATGAAAAGAGAGTTGTTCAATAGGGAGGCAAGTGAAGTCTACATCTAATCCATTTCATTGATTCATTCCATTGCTCAGTTTCCATCTACTACAAAGATCAGGAAAAGAGCTGTTAAGGTAGGGCATGGGAGTTTGTGAATCGGAATTTCCCTGGACCTGATCTTGTTCTGAATTTGATGAGATTGCTTTACTGCCTAGTGGAAAGGATTAATACTGGGTACACAAAGCTGTTAACAATGGCAAAAAGTTTGTCTATAAAGAGTTGAAATATAAGTTTAGGATGCACAAATGGAACTGATAAAAAGCCTAATATTTTCTGATCTCCTTCTGTATTTGTCATTGTTTTATTATACAAGTGCTTTGCTGTGGAGTTTGAAAGTCCTTGCTTGACTCTCTCTCTCTCGTGTAAGCTCATAATAAGCCCTTTGATAGTGGATCTAAGGAAAGTACAACAGGAATCAGTCTCAGAACTTTCTCCCAAGAATTTTCAGAACTTTTAGAAATTAATGCTGTTATGACTTCTCAAAAAACAAAAACCCAAAAAAAAAAAAGACAACAACAACAACAACAACAACAACAACAACAACAACAACAACAACAACAACAACAACAACAACAACAACAACAACAACAACAACAACAACAACAACAACAACAACAACAACAACAACAACAACAACAACAACAACAACAAAAAAAAAAAAAAAAACCCAAAACCAAAATAAACCCCAACATTTTTGTAATGTGATCTCAGAAATGCAGGCTGCAGAACTCCCATACTAGACCTCTTTCTTGGTCATCAGCTGAATTTTTGTAGAGAAACAAAAACCTAAAATTTCTGGGAACACAGCAGGTCATAGGTTTGTACTTTTTTTCAAGAAGCTATTTCTGATCTTGTGATGTAACTGTGGTGAGTGTTACTGGCTCAGAAAAAGAGGAGTCAAATATTATAACCATGGCATATGATTCTCTATCTTAAGCAATAAATGCAAACTTATTAAGGCACTGGAGGACTCCAGTGACTTACTGTATCTGGAAGGCTCTGATAAGCTTTAAAATAGCTATGCAACAGTCATGGTGATCTGTGTAGTACAGAGCAAAATATGTAAAATATTTATCACAGACATGTACTGCTAGAATCACAAAACTTTTGAAGTATTGAATGTTTGAAACAGCTGGTGAGAAAAGCAATCAGGTAAACATGCCTACTTTATTTGGTCTGGGCTTAGCAGACAGTGATTTGAAGTAATTATCTTATATATTTTATGCTTCTGGGACCAAAAATCTCATGAGATAAGGGAACTGTGGGAAATCAAAAGAATATACGTTTGCATGTTTCAAACACCTTCCCCCCACCCTTCCCCTTGGCTGAGTTGACTTGCTCATTTCTGAGCCACCACTCTGCTGCTCAAGTGAACGCGGCCAGGCTGACGGGGTGTGATGCTGGTGGGTAGCAATGCAGAGTGCCTGCTCCAGGAGGGGCTGGCCCAGTGCCGTGGCAGGTCCGTGATGGATGCGCCAATTCAGGGCACGGGATTCCCAGGTGGGAGCGCAGCAGCGAAGCGCTGCTCTGCGGATGGGATAAGTGCTCTCATTATTCACACTCTGGACAGAATAAGTGCCTTCATTACTCACGTGTGGGTCCACTGTATATGAGTAAAATATGTATCTTTATTGTTTACTCAGTCACACTGCAGCATTTTATCAAGGTCAGTGTTAGTGAATTAAGTATGGGAGAACACAGCCTTTTTAACCTTTTTTAATTTGCTCCTATCATGCTTGTAGGTGGTCTCAGGAATAAAATCAGAGTGATCTGTTATGTCACTAAAGCAAACGCTGTGCCAGTGAAGAATTTATGTCCTTTAGTGGGGATTGTATTCAGATATCAGATGGAACAAAAGGAAAATGATAATTAAACTGACGTTTTTGAATTTAAAATACAGTACAAAAACAAGATAAAAATATTTTGAAACATTTTAATAGATAAAGGGTATTTATTTTCCCAAATGATTACCTCATGGATGGTATAAAGCCATCTATTTTACTGTTATGGAGTACTAATGAAACTTTTTCCTGTAGCCTGAGTGTATCACTTTTACTTCGATATATGTTGAAAGACAGTAGTCTATATTTCAACTCTGAAATATAGATGTAACTCAAACTTTGAAAGCTCTTGTGGAGAAGGAGAGAGTAAGGGAAAAGTTCCTTTTCACCTGTTTACATCAGGTTCAATGCCAGTGAAGACACCAAGGATTGGCACTCACAACTATTGCTTACTTAGACATGGCCCTTGAAAAAATTACAGATTAGAACTCACAAAACAAGGAAGAATTAATATGAAGAAGACCAGAAGATCAGCAAAGCAGCACAGGCTTGATCTTCTGCAGAATAGTACCACAAATCAAAAAGCTGTTCACAGACAACTTATCCAACAGACAATGAAATGTTAACTCAACTGCAAGAGCTGGCACATATAAAAAGTACTATCAAATTGTTGGTGACAGGGATATATGTCTTCCTTTCCTTAAATATAACCCATTGTTTCTAGGAGCCCTTTTTGACAGTATTTCAAAATTAACTCAAGCTAAAAAGCCCCTTGAATAATTACTCCATGATATAACTATCCATTTTGGCAGGGTCAAATCCTGTTCATCACCATTACCCGAATCACAGGTAAAAGTGGGAAGGACTGGCTTCTTTTTGTCTTTGCTCTTTTTTTACTTGAAAATGGAACAGGAAATAACTGATAAATCTGCTAGGATGATGGAGTGGTAGCAGTTTAAACAGCTTCTCTTCTGCTATAAACACCTTAATTCTGACTGGTCATGTGAAGAGATATATGTCATTTTTTTCAATTCTAGTTTCAGTCAGTGGAAGAATTTAGCCAGGTGTGATGTGGAACACCTTCAAATTTATTGCAGTCATTTACCCAGACAGAACACGCAGACTGTCTAAAGGGGAATGAGGATGCTTAGAATTCAGAGGATTTATTTTGGAGCTAACAAACAGCTATTTAGACCAGTTCACTTAAGAGACAAATCAGAAAAGTTGAGATCTGAGCCTCTGGTGGTCTGTGCAGCCTGAGTCCCCATCTTGCTGTGCGGCCTGTCTTGAGCTGTTTGGACAGAACCCTGCCTGCACAAGGCAGTAATACTCATTATCTCTCTCTGCAGTCCTGTAAAACACTCAGATACCTTTGGAAAGAGGCTGTATGAGAGTGTTTTCTTATTATATGAATCCAAATTTATTGTTAATATAGTATTTTTCCCATATGGCCTTGGATTTTAAAATCCAAGAGCCCCTAGACCAGGCTCAGATTTATTGGAAAGTCTAACAGACCATGTGAGAATATTCCCATTTACTGCATTTCTATTTAATAAGTCAACTTCATTGCTTTTCTTGTTATTTATGTGCAATATTAGGTACAAATGCACAACTCACTGTTATATGCAATACTTAATAGAGAGGCAGTGAAATTGCCAACAGATCTAAAAGATAACCTTTCCTGCCTTCCCTTCTGCACTCTGTCTCAGGGTTACACCTGGTGCCATTCCTGCCAGCTAACAAGCCTGGGTAATCTTGCTGCTGGTCCTTCTGCTGATTAGTACTGATTATTCCTCTCACCTGAAAATGAAGAGAAGTCTGCATTTCCTTACTGAACTCACGAGGCCAGATGCTGAGAATGCAAACATCTTCTGCTACCCCTGCAGTAAAAATAAGCATTCCAGAGACCTGTTTCTACCCATTTGAAAAGAGGACCAGGTAACTGCCCAAGACCTGTTTAAA
Organism: Onychostruthus taczanowskii; assembly: GCF_017590055.1. Classification (NCBI taxonomy): domain Eukaryota; kingdom Metazoa; phylum Chordata; class Aves; order Passeriformes; family Passeridae; genus Onychostruthus; species Onychostruthus taczanowskii. The sequence continues at coordinate 9,089,013 of NW_024501459.1, forward strand.
GGTGTGTTTAAACTAGGGGACAAATGGGGAATTGCTGTCTGTGGAGTGTAGGCAGAACTGGTGCTCATCTGGGAAGTGCTGCAGTTCTACTCAGGAATAGAAAGCTGACACTCACAGGCAGCTTGAGTGTGTCCAGCAATCTGTCGTGCAGTTTGTCCTAAAAACTTACATAAATTAGCAACTGACCTGACCAAAATATCTCCTTCAGTGATATTTTGGGTTGCTGTTAGTTTACAGGATGAATTTTGCTTTCTACCCATTTTAACTATGTCCTGCATAGACAGGACATAGACACAAAATGGGGAATCCTGTCTCCCATATAAAACAGAGTATATATTTTCCTGTGTTTTGTTCTCTGGAAGGAAAGCAAACTAAGAATTACTGATGAGAAAAGTGTCAGTTAACTGAAAATCCTGGTTATATTTCAACAATAAAACAATTATACTGAAAGCTATCAAATTTAGGTATTGAATTCACCCTCTTTTACAGCTGGAGGCTTATAAATTTCTTCTACTGGGAAACATTAATCATGGCTGATGTTTTTCAGCAATGTTGAGACAGGGCAATAAATGCTGGAGAAGAGAAACACGAAGCCTAAAACTTGAGCTGGCTCAAGTCACCTGTTCTATATTGGTTTTAAACAGACAAATTACCTTAATTTACAAACTTGTAGCTTGCATCTTAATTTCAGTTTACAAAGAGCAGAGATAGATGTCTCTGTTTAAGCTGTAGGTATTGACAAATTTCTTCTCCTGCTTTGTCACTTGAGCAGTTAATTGGAGCCATCTCTTCTCCATGCCTTTTTTTAAGCATGTGCTCAAAAGTTGGCCCTCCTTGTGTTGTCTGTATTAACTGTATTGGCAGGGACCTCACTATTTCTTTTCACAGATTATTATTAATAAAGGAATTAAACAGTGCCATGGTCTAATTGATAAGGTGGTGTTTGGTCACAGGTTGGACTTGATAATTTCAAAGGTCTTTTCCAACCTAGTTGATTCTGTGGCTTTGTAATGAAAATGAACAACACTTAAAATCCTTTATTTGTGAATTGAGTGAGGTATAAGAGTTTCAAAGAATGACACAGTTAATTTTTTTGCTTGTTTATTGTGTTAACCCCTGGGGCTGCAGTTACCAGATATTACTGATGTCTGAGGTACTCAGACACTAACAGATAGATGTAAAAATGTCAGTATTTCTGGCTTTCACCTGTGAACTTTCAATTCAGGATTTATTGCTGTATTAAAAATGTATGTGTTTATGACGACCATTAATACCATTAAAAGTAAGTAAAACAAGGGGTTATGGCACTAAACTTTCCATGTGACTTTTTATAGCTAGTTCCTCAATCCCTCCATCTTCATCTGCTTTCTACAAGCCGAGAAGGTTTAATTCTTCTCAGCTGCCATTTAATTCTTCATTTTTCAAATGTGCAAAGATTCTCATTACAGTATTGTCTAACTGACAATTCCTCCCAGTGTGTATCAGCTTGAAGTGGGTGAGGGGTTAAGCACCAAGTTAATGTGATGACAAACAAGCAAAAAATAACTGGAGTAAATGTGGGTTATTAAAAATCTGTTGACCTGCAAGGTGTTTTCAGAGCTGCAGTTCTTCTTGATGACAGGTAGTAACGGTTCCAGTGAGCTGGAGGCTGGCATGCTGTTGAATTAATAACTCACACCAATTAGATTTTTCCTTTAGACCATGTGGGTGATAAGAGATTTTTAAAAATAAGTGTGGCTGACAAACAAATCTGCACCAAAAATTGTTTACGTGAGTGGCCAGGTCATCTTGCCAGAAGTGCAGACCAGCGCATTTCTTCTGTCAACATTTTTATGAATGCTGTGACTTTGGTTCTCTCTTTTATTCTGCCTGAGTCCCTGCTCAGAGACTATAATTCTGTTGTTATGCCCACCTGAGAATTACTTTAAATTAAATGGATCTTAAGGCTTAGGGCATTCAATTTGGTATTTTCCAGAGGTTCTGCATGACCTTAGTAAAACTTTAAGGGAATGAAAACATGACTTCAGACACCTGAATGAAGTGCTTTAGTGCCAGTTCATTTATCAGGGCTTGTCCAACAGTCAAATGTCTTGCCCTGGCATTAATTTAGAAAGTATTTAATGAGGAGGTCTAAATGGAAGGTGAATTGGGGCACTAAGTTTTCTCACTTTATGTTGCAATATCTATCAAAAATGTAGTTAGAATACAGAATGCACCTCTCCTTCAGACAAGGCTCAATAGAAACACTGAAGAGGTGCTGTTAGATGTTATTCCATGTATCCATCACTCCTCCACAACTTTGGAGTCCATTATCATGTTACAGTTTGTTGCATCTTGCTTTTGTTTTATCTCAGCTACTTAAATCCCACTTTTTTGACTTCCAAAATAAACCTTTTATTTGCAGGTAATGCTTCAAATAAATCAAATAATATCCTGTAGCCGTGAGAACCGCTACATAAAAGTGTGAGAGGGCCCTGAGCAATACAGGCCCCAAAATTTTAGTTCCTTTTGGGTCAGCTGGTATGATTTACTGCTTTTACTTGGGAGAGACCTCACTTTTCTCACTTTCTAGGATTTGTTTGAAATGGATTTTCATGTGTTTCTTATTCACAAAAAGGCAAAAGAATGTGCCATATCTTTTTGATAGCCCTGAGTAACCAAAAGATTACACAGTTAAATAACAGCACTTCATCGAGTCATTGTGAAATATTTGGGTAGCCAGCTATCCCTCTTCAATTCCTATCTTCTCCTTTCACCCCAGTTCCTTCAAGCTGCCTCTGCTGCCATCTCCTGCTCAGAACATGACCAGGGACAAGCATCTTGGCAGGTTGCAAGAGGATCAGCCTCCATCCACCTGGAAACCTGGGGGTACTGTGTGTTTAGCACTTAATTGTGTCAGGATCCTCCTGGAGAGTGCACCTGCCTCCTACCTGGAACTGAGAGCTTGCCTGAATACATCATTGTCTTAGAAAGGCCACTCAAATAGAAAAGCTATGGAGAAAGTGGAGAGATGGGAAGACAAAATATTGGGTATAACTGCTCCCCTCTCTTTTCAAATTATGCTTTGACTTTCATGAGCCAAACAATCAGCATGTTTGGCCAAAAATCTCAGATGCAAAGGTCAAGCAATAAAGGTACATACTCTATTATTGTAAGAAACCATAAGTTATTTAAGATGGAGATCCTTCTGCAATACTGAGGTTTTGTCTGCTGATAACACACCATCTTTCTGTATCTTTTGCTGTGAAACTGGGCTTATAATTTTTGTGTGTATTTAGAGGTCCTGTTGAGCTGAAAGGAAATATATCAAAACTGGATTTATATAGTTAGAATCAGATAAAGTTTCAAGTTGGTTTTTTAAGGTGTATAACATCTACTATGTGAGAACAAAATACAGTGCAGTTAGTTCAAAGATAAACTGCTGTACTCATGAAAAAAAGAATGTGTCTTCAAAAGATTTTTTTCTTGGGAACCCAGCAGGCTGTTTATTCAGCCTACCTTCCTTTGTCTCTTCCTCTTTCTCTCTCTTTATTTCTCTCTTTCTCTCTTGCTTTTTCTTCTCTCTTTGCTCTTTTGTCTTTCTCTCTTTTGAAAAGGACATCTTCAGACTGAAAAATTCCTAGCTTGAAAAATGCTCTTGAAAATTGATCAATTATCAAACCTGATAAATTTTTGGTTTCATAAAAAATCTTCTCAAAATAAAATTTTCATTTTTTTAGCAGCTGTTCACTTTTAAATTGAGCTATTTATTCTATAATTTTGCAGCAGGCACTTTATTGCAGTTTATATGGTTATATTGAAGTTACATGAACTGGGACACCGAAGGGAATGTTTCTATGTCAGACAAAAAAAAAAAATGGGCTGGATTGAAATGCAGCATGAATCATAAGAGAAGTTTAGAAGTACAAGAAGATAAATGTGTCCCTAGTGACTCAACAGAGAACATCTGGTAGGTGAGATGCCTTATAAATAAATACCTGAGAGGATCTTGGTTTTAACAAATATCAGCAAAACATGAAAATATACTCTAAAAATCTGAAAAGTGTATATTATTAGTTTCATTTAGGAAGGACAGAATACACTGTGTATTTGTCTGATCACACTGGGAGATTCATAGAATTGCCAGAACAGCTGACTGGGATAAAGTCAGGTTAGAAACTCCAGGTCAGGCCTATGGAGGGATACTGGTGCAGAGCAGCTTATGGCACTCATCAAAACATTGGGCACATGGCAGCCACACTGATAACTGGAGTCCCTCTCTGGGAATCTTCTCTCAGGTGATACTTTTAGGATGGGCATGCAAGCAGTTGAAGGCAAAGAGCTGTCCCAAAAGTATGGTGGAAATCTTTCTGAAAGTGTGGTGGACACCCTCCCTTCTCATCTGGCTCCACCTGGTTTCTGGCCTCAGTTCCTTGGTTCTGCCACCTGCAGTTTCCAGCGGGGATGTGGAAGCACGTGCTGAAAAGGCAGGCTGATTCAACTCCCAAGATCCTTTTCAAGACTGTCTATTTGAAAAAATATCAGCAATTGAACTAGCAGACTTTGACCATATTGCAAGACTGCTCACTGGAAACCAGTTACAAACACATAACTCAAAAACAAATGCAGATTTCCCTATAAAATATCTTATTTACTTAGTTGGGTGTTATTTTCTCTATCTGCCACTGTATAGAAAGAAAGATTCACAGGGTCTGGAAAGAGATTAGTTTGCCATTTGATTGATGCAAAAAACATGAGTTCTGATACCTTCTTCAGGGATTTTTAATGTTTTATTTTGTGGTAAACAACCATTGAATAAAATGTACAAACACTTTATGGAATAGAAATAAAAGCCACTGTCAGTGTCTGTTCTAGAAAGATGTGCGTGGAACTACTTGCTGGCACAAAGGCCAAATGACAAAAAAGTGACCCATATTCAGGCTACTAAACATTTTTATCCTCCAAAACTGTCTTGTGGAGATTGTTCCTGGCATGCATTAATTCCCAGACAATGTCCAGGATCTGTTTGGAGGAGAGTAAATTGGCCAGTGCCAAAAACAGTCCAGAGTGCTCTCTGACAGCTCAACACTGTAGATGCTCCAGCCCTGGTGCCCAGGAGCAGGTCTTGTCCATGGTACAGATTAGTTTACTGAAGCAAACCCTTCTCCCTCCTAGGTGGGTGTCACTGGGACAAGAATGCTATAATCTAGGGTTTTCCTTCATTTTCATTACACATAGAGAAAATGGCTTCCCCTTCACCCACCCACCATGAGAGTCTCCAGCCAAATCTATTGTCTGGAATGAGCCCTGTGGGTTTGAAACCTGCTGAGATGAGGAAACTGCTCTTCTGCTAGAGCCACCATCTCCTCTTCTGGCTGTTTTTACTTTTACATTTTATTTTTTTTTAATACAGATCAATCTTGTCTTGATAATGATACAGTGAAAACCCATCTCTCTATTACCTGCACTTCCTCAGCCCAATCTGGTTTTATCTGGTGATGCTGTGGTCTCACCTTCCTCTGCATCTCACTCTGAGTCCCAGTGGGAGGTGCATGCTGTCCTTTATTTCATGCCTGATCTGGTCTTCATGTGAGTGACTATGTGAGCTCATTCTGGGAATTCATTCAGACAAAACTTGAAGTTTTGGTTTAAGGTTTAGGTTTTCAGCCAGATAAATTCCCAGAAATGGTTTTCTGCTAGTGTTCATGTGATCTGAAGAAGTAGGAATGCAGGCAGGCAGCTCATAATTATACAGACACAAGCTGGAATGGAACTTTTGCAGAAGTTAGGCAGGAAGAGCAACACCAAAGCAGGACTTCATGGGAGAAAGGAACTCGGTGTCCCTTTCCTCCAGGGCTAAGATTGCTGAGGCAAGCACTGAAGCAAAAGCTGAAGCACTTCAGGATTTCTTATCAAAACCTCTCCTGTCTGCAGCCTTTAAGCACACCAGAGGTTGTTAACGGATTTCAGTATGATACTTCAGGAAACCACATATAACTGTTGCCTACTGCCAACTTCAGGTTTCTGCCTTTTGTGAATTTGGGCCTAAATTCATAAGAAAGCCCAGTCCCCAAAATTCTGAATCCCTGAATTTTTCTGCAGCTCCCTTCAAGATGCAACATCTTCCCAGACAAGCTACTGCAAATTGTGTAGGATGTTTTAAAGTAATTTATTTAAGATTTTTTTCAGTATAAATAAAACTTTCAATATTTTAGTTGACCTGAGGTTCCAATTTCTTTTTCTTTTCTTTATTTTTACCTCCCAGAAGTACCTTATGTTGTGCAGTTGGATTTAAGCTCTTTGTTCAGGCATAAGGAAAAAAAAGACATGTTTTTTTTGTGATTTACTTAACTGAATATGTAAGCAGCATTTTTTTCAATGTGAGAAACTACAAGAGAAATGAGGCATATAATGTTTTCAAATTTAAGAAATTGCAGCCTATATTTGGGGTGTCTTAGGCTTAGTAGCCCCCTTGTTTATCTCTGTAGCACGTTCAGGTCTAGTAATCTGAAGACATGTACTAAATCTTTTTGCCTAGAGACTCTGAGAGACCTCTGTTTATTGACCAAAATGGAATGAAAAATACCCCATTTTTTTGATCCTTATCAAAATAAGCTGTATCCATGTTAATTCACAATGTTATTCCATAAACATTAAAGCAGTAAGGAGGGGAACACACACACACAAGTATTCAGCACAAAAATACTGTGGGTACACTTTTCTGTAAATATTAATCCCCTAATCATGAAATTCTCCTTCATGTGAATCCAAAAGAACTATGTCTGGGCAGATACTACCATTTTCTTTTCCATGAATAGTTGAGTTTTTTCAACAAATTCATTCTGGCTGTATTAATGGCTGTTCTGTATTTTCTTTGTGTCAAAACTCAGACAAATACTCTTATTGTCCAGAAAGTTGGCAGAAACATTGAATATTGGAGAAAAAATTCCATGTGACCTATAATTCCAATCAAAATGAGTACTGCCACTCAACAGGGCCAATCCAAAGCCTATTTTAAGTCAGTGGGAGATTTTCCATCAGCTTCAATAGGATTTGGATGAAGTCCACACTGTATACTGGCAACAAACAGCTCATTCACAAACTACAGACCACTGCTTGTTTGCTGAAATTTTGGAACGAATAATTTAGAATCATGAAGTAAAAGTCCTCAAAATTGTAAGCAGCTCATGGGCAATTTGTCCACTCTGAAAATAGTTGCTGTGCATTAGTAAGCTTACTTTGACACAACAAAAGTACAGCAGTGAACTGCCTGGTGGTTGATGTCTAAATTCTGTAAGCATCTGTCGGGTGATAGGAAACATTGAGTTTTAGGTTTGAGTTTACTTATTATTAGCACCACCTTATATATGTTTGTATATATATTTTAAATGAAGCTTCAGAACAAGACTGAAAATTAATTTGTGTCTCCTGCAACTGGCAACTATCTAGTGTTAGTCTTTCCTAGCACCAGCAGCACCAGCACAGCTCACTGAAATGTTTCTGGTCTTCTTCATCTTAGTTCTGCTTCTGTTCAGTTAAACTATTCCCACTCCATTCAGTCTGGTAAACATGTAGTTTAGTCATTATGAAGTTCAATCTGGCAGGTTGGAGCTAGTTGGAAGTCACAGAGCCCTAGCATATATAAAGCTGGAAGAAACCTCTTCAGTTTTCTGACCAAACCCTCAGCTCAAAACAGGACCAGCTTATTCCAGTTTGTTGAGAGTATTGTCCAATTTACTCCTGCATATCTCTAAAGCTGGAGATTTCACAACCTCCCCCAGCTTCTTGGGAGCCCTGTTCTCATAATGGCTCTCATGGCTTAAATTTCCTTTCTCTGTTGTTAAATCATAATTTTCATTGTTGCATTTTCTACCTGAGGCCTTTGTCCTATCACTCTGTAAGTGGAAGGAGAGTCTGGCTCTGGTTTTTTCTACACCTTCCCCTTTTGTCACTGAAGAACTGCAAGACCTTAGATTTCTCTCTTTAAGACTCTCCCTATTATGTTGTACTCTGCAGGTGCCTAAATATCTGATGGCCTTCCACTATATCAGGAGCTTGTAACTGGATGCTATATTCCAAAAGCAGTCTCTCAAGTGCTGAACAGAAAAAAATAATCTGTTGGCAGTGTTTACGCTTTTCTTGAAACTCATGAGATTCCTGTCAGGCTGTCAAGATCCCTCATATCTCTCCACCTAAAATAAGGCACAAAAATGCAGCCAAGTAAAGCAAATGGCATATTTTCTGCTGATGAAGACCATATGGGATCCATTTATTGCTGGTTCCATGGTTAGACTCTGCCAGAAAATGATACCTGCTTTCTGTCTTTTTTTTTTTTTTTTTTGTTGATTGCCAGGTCACCAGGTCTTCACCAGTAAAAATTAGACAATAATATGGCAATGAAGTCCTATAATGTCTAAAGCAGCTTAGCAGATCCTGATGTGTCTACTGATACACTGTGCCAAGAGTAATTATATCTCCAAATAACTTGCTTGTTACCTTGAAGAGCAGCTCAGAAATCTTTGAGCAACTAGAACTTACCAACTTTGTTCCTATGCGTGTGCAAGAAATACTGCAGTTTCAGCTTTCTCGTATGCAGGAACTGCAATAACACTGGGAAGATTTAGAACCCTGCACTGCCTTGCCTCCTTAATAATGATTAGCCTCTTTTCCTGGGCTGATCTCATTTTAGGACAGAGAGGAATGCATATATTGAGTAAAACCATAAATTCAAAAGGTTCTCTTAAACAAGGAGGTGGATGGAAGAGAGATCCATTAAGGATTTTGCATATCATCAGATTTGCAGATATGATGACCACACCTTTATTTCAGGCTAATTTTGGTAGCTGACTGAATTTTATGTAATTATCTTTGCTGTCATTAAATTAGAAAAAAACTTATGAAATTCTTTAAATAGCCTAGACATTCCATTAACTGCTCACAATGCAAGGCTTTGTCAGTCATAGTTGAAAATAAAATTTCCTGATAGCAAAACCAAAAGATAATGTTTTCTTCTGAGTTGATTATTTCTCCACAACATCCAAAGTGCTGTGTTTTGAAAGCTTTCAGCCTCCCATAAATCTAGACTTTTACCTAATGCCTATATTATATAGAAAATAAGATGGTGGAGGTTCTCTTGTGCAGAAAAGTGTAGTTTGAGCTACTCTTGAGGTGAAAAATCTGAGTTCACACTCATATTACCATTGTTTACTTCAGAACTATTTAAAATAAAGTATATTTGCTTGCTTTAGGTAGACATAACTGTTATCTAGGGATTACTGTTGTTTATTTTGCTCACACTCATGAAAAATGAAAAAACTAGGGGTTGTGATTCACAGAGATGTCACTTTGTATATTTCTAACTACTGTCTCAACTTACTTGCTTTCTACTTATTTTTTTTTGACTACTGGCTTTCTTAAAAATCCATTGCCTCTTTGTTCAAAAACAGTGAAGATTAGGCAATATGATTTTGGGAGGTAGATTTATTTTTTGTTTCCTTTAAATATGAAAGTATTTTGCTTTTAAAGTCGTGAGCTGGATGCTAATTTAATGTTCTTTTCTGTGGAATGCCACTGTCAAAATTTATGAGGTTTCTGCTATATTTCAGTATTTCCTCACTGTCCTGACTATTAAGTCCCATTTGTCTCATACTGATGTTAAAAGCTTTTCACTTGTGTTAACCAGGCTCTAAAGACACCTTTGTGTATAAGTATCATTATTGCTATTTTCAGCAGGATTTAGGTTATGAATTTTGATGCGATGTCCATATATAATCATTAATTACATGCATCTGATTTGAAATGTCTGTGGTTTATGTGTTTTAAAGAGAACCATTTTTCTATCTTTAGGCATGTGCATGCTATATTTATTGTTTCTCCCTACACAAAATATTTGTCTAAAACCTGGTTATTTATCTCATAATTCTACTAAGTTCCCCTGATCTCCTCTGTACCACAGCCAATTAAATAGTGCACAAGAATCGTTATTGTGGACAGGTATATTTTCTGATTTCCTAACAGACCTCAAACTTACGTTTTCTATTTTCCTTGGGGTTGACCAAGGGAATCATGACTAAACAGACATGACCACACTCAAGACAATCAGTGACAGACGTCTCATTTGCTGGTTCATCTGTGTACAATTCATTGCCCTCTGTTGGATGTGGCTTGGCAGTTTTTTAGGCAAATTCTGAACAACTTGTGCTGATATCTCAAACACACGAATAGCAACCCCAAAAGAAGAGCTACAAGTCCCAGTGAGGTGGTTTGAAGAGCTTGCGTTGAGGTGCCTAGACAGCATCCTCTCAAGGCAAAATGAATTACCTTCAAAAACAACTCACAGTACTGAAAAAGATTTGATTCCTCATCGAGATGCTATGTAGAACTGGGTTGCATGACTCTTTTCTGGGAAAGAGGCATGATTTTGTTCAAGATGGAAAAAAACCCCACCAACATTCCCCCACTTTGCTTGTGTGGGAGCCTAAATTCAAAGAGTTTAAGCACGAGAGCTTTGAGGGCAAAAGCAATGTGTTTGCTGACATTTTTTCTTATTGGGGTTATATTTTCCAGGTTAGTTTTGTAAAAGTCAAGCCTACACCTTACCTAAATGACCACCTATTTTGAGGCTAGTACTTTGACCTTGTGCCCATCTGGAAGACGTGACTTATATAATGGAAAGACTACTGATTTTCTTTACTGTTTTATGTATTTTTTAAATATATTCAAGTGTTAAGAATATGAATCTAACTTCTCCACTGCAAGATGCTTATGGTTTAGCTCTCCAGCTTGGTGTCTGTCATCATATAATCGGGGATTATGAGGCAGTAAAATGGCATTTGATCCTAGATCATCAAAATAGAAGACCTTTATGCCAAATCTCTCCTCAGCTCTTACTCCATCATTCAGAGAGCTTTCCTGCTCCATTGCCAACTTGTCTTTTAACATAATGAGATGTGATTGAAGAGAGTTATTATTCCCTTCCTCTTTTTTTCTGCCACACTGTCAAGTACTACCAATGAAGAAGTGAATGTCATGAGATGCTGACTACCTAAGTTAAATTGAGGCTTTTTAACAATAATAAGTCTATTACATGCAATATTAGATCACTTCCTGTTACTCTAGGCAACAGCCTTTCAAGAAAAAAAAACATTCAAATTTCCAGCATCAAGAATTCCTCGCAAATTTTTCATTTAATCTCGTGGTGTTGCAAATACATCACTAGACTGACAGAGGAGCCTAGGAAATAGCAACTGGCTACCTACCTTAACTCACAAACCTCAAAGTAGGAGCATTAAAAATGCCATCACCTTGCTCTCCTGGCTTGAGCTGTGAAAATTGTAATTCTGTGGGAGCCAGAACAGTCATGTTGCATGACGTCATTTTGTAGTAGAGAAGACTATGGTAAGATAGTTCTGCTGGTTCTCTTTTCATCCATTCCAGTGTAGAATTTGTGTGTAAAATTAGTGCTCGTAATTAGTAGAGTGGTACAGGTTGGCTAACTGGGACCATAAGGGAATGTGGTAGATCAGGAATGCTTCCATGCCAAAGCTGTATTTCAGTCTGCCTAAAGAAGAAACAACAAAACATCTTAGGACATAGGAGGCCAGCTGAATAGGGGATTGAACTAATTTGTTTACATTATAGTTATGTTTCTTCTAGAATAAATGTCTCCTTTTATTGAGGCACAGGATTTGCTCAGCAAAAGCACCAGGAACAAATGCTCTTTGTCCACAGTGGTTGTGCTGCAGTTTTATCTCCTTTGGACTTTTCTGTATTGTGACATCTGCCTTTTAGATATCTCTTCACGGTACATTCTTCAGCCTCCTACAGCAGTGACTTTGAGAGATTTTGTCTGAGGCAATTTAGACAATTTTTTGGGGATTATGGAAAATTATGGGAATTGTTAGTACCCATATATTTTGTTTTAGATCATCAAGAACTTCTACAATTTCCCTTCCTGGAAGAAAATTCATATTCTTGTTGTCCAAAGTGAATGCCTGCTTGGAGATGCTACTCTCACTTCTTTCACTTTTACATGCTCCTTGTTAGAACTGATGAAGATTTGGGAAGGTAGAGTGAGAAAAATCAGTGGCAAAATTAATCATAGCCAAATTGTCGCTTGTACAGATAAAATCTGACCAAACTAGTGTTAACTCGAGGAATATTTGTTTTGTTGTACCACTAATGTCTTTTGTTTTGCCTGGGACTAGAGAGCCATAGAGTAGTAAGAATTCAGATATGTTTTTCTTTTTTAATTATGTGTATGTGCAGAGCCCTGGTAGATTGCATCATTCTCTTATTCTTTTTCTCAGATATGTCCTTGTGAATATAGAACTTTACACCTTATTTTAGCCAAGAACAATTTTTTAACTCAGAGCTCATGGCAGTCCATGAAATGAATAAGATCTGTCCATGGTCCTCACATGATGCTGTAAAACAACCACCACGCTCTTGCAAAGATGCCCCTGATGTTAACTTTGGTGAGCCTCTGTTCTCACCATAAGTCTATGGCTGACCAGGAACTGTTACTGAAGGAAATAAAAGAATTCTTATTTTTTGGGACGGATGTCAAAATGTAAGACACAAATATACAAAGCTTAGGAGAATAAGCAGAGAAAACAATTTGTTTCATTGACAATCAAAAACAAAGAAAGACTTATAGACAAAGATAATATTTGAATTACAAGCCACTAAATATATGGAATATATGTATTCTAACTAATAGTAAATTATATATCCATAAAAACTTAAGTCATTCTACCTTCCTATTTAAAAGACATGAACAGGACAATAGTGGAAAGTTAGTTTAGGTGCTGAGTAGATTTGACCATGATATCCTAGCCTCCATATTTTTGGTTTACTCTTAAATAGAAGCATCCCTCAGGGTGGAGTTTTAATGCTCATTATTTATTCTAATGAAAAGCATTTCATTTATTCTAATGAAATGTTTTACACTCTTCTCCATTGGTATCCTGAATCTTCTTCTTTTTTTTTTTTCTTTTTAAAATAAAATGGAAGATTTTTATATTCTAAGACAATGACTACACAATTGAATGTGCATCCTACCTTTGAAGTCTGACTGAGGTTATCTAGCTGAAAGATGAGGATACGCAACAAAATTATATAAAATAATAAAGGCTTAAAATGAACATTCTGAAAATTAAGAAAAAATACTATGAATCTAGCCAGATAAAAGAAAAATAGACAACTGCTTTTTATGTAGCTAAATAGTTACAACAAAAGTTTTTTAATGCTAGAGTTTTTGAAAGGGATCTGAAATCTTATATATCAGGGTATAACTGAGCCTCCAGTTAGAAGCTTTAAGGAAAGAAATCCTACTGGCAAGTTGCTTCTTAACTTGCAGAAATTGAGTAGACATACATGTAGACCTACACTTACCTTCCTAGGCCTGCCCATGCAGTCTAACCATCATCAGTGGTAAGTTCTTTCCTCACTTTTTCTGCAGGAAAAAGGATAAGAGAGGATTATTGTCATAATATATTTCTTAAATATTTGAATATAAATATTTATAATTCTTCTTGCTGGTGGAAAGATATAGCTGTCTCTCCTAGCTCTTTCTCATATAGCTGTCTTCAGTTGATTTTATCTTCAATGACATCAATGTGGATGTTTCCTGAGAAAAATATTTTGCACTTCTGTTTTATACTTCAGATATATGAAGAATAGATAAGAAATATAAGTAGTATATATAGGACCAGAGCTCCCATGTATCTTTCCTCTACCTAATCCCTTGCTTCTTTCTGACTTTTTTCCGAAAAAATCTTTCTAAAGTTGAGAGGAATTTCATGTATACAACTTTCAATAATTGTTCTGTTCCTTGGACTCTTGTCTGTGCTCCTCCACAGTCATGATTTGTCATTGTTTTTCAAATAATGGTGTACTGGAAAATTTGCTCATGTAAGTACCACTTTGCGCTACCTTATCTTTTGGCTGGGCATGTTTGGATGATGACCACCTTAACCAAAAAATATCCCCTGTAAAGTGGACATGTTTTTCAGACTCCCAAAAAAACAGGAAGAAAAGACTCAGAACCAATGAGGAAAGGAAAAAGGAAGCTCTACTTACAAGTATTATACTTTTAGTTTTTGGTATTACTCCACCCAAGCTACCAGTTCTAGTGGTGAAAATCCATCTTGTTACTGTCTATGTTATTCTGAAGTGTTGTTGAAAACTGCCTCTGAAGTCTGTCATTTACTGACTCCACTAATTTGCCTTTTATGGTACAGCAGCTTGCTGAGTTCAATCCTGCACAAATAAGAGAGAACAAAGCTGCAGTTTGAGTCAGTCTATGCAAGAAGAAAGAAATTATATTGAGAATCTTGTTGAATTGGATTAGAACAAAAAACTATTTATTGGCATTCCTAAGTGATCTGAAGGATTAATTAGTGAGAAAATGGTGCATAGAAATTATAAATGAGAGAAAGGCTTCATTTCAGCTTATAGGCTATAATACTTTTATTTCCACTTTTGAAAGATGCTTCTGTAAGGAATTAACCTTTGTATTGACATTTTCAATCCACAAATAGGTTTTAGGTTACACTTAAATGAGGCTTCCATTGCTGACTCTGGAATTTAACTACTGAATGAGCAATTCAGCAGAAATTCGTAAACATGAATGTTACAAGTTCCCGGTATCATATTCTTGTTAGAAAAACCTCAGTACTTACAATTTCTCCAGAACATTTTTTCCATAATTGCCTTTTAAAATCACGACAGGAGAACAAAGGATTGGCTGACATTTAAGGTGAAATAGGAGGATTTCCTCATATTTTAGTACTAAGTTTGTTTTTCTTTTATTGCAGACTATGGGAGGAATAATTTGTGTCTGTTTTTAATCAGCTGGTATCAACATGAGAAATTACTAAGGGTGTCACTTGACTGGAAGTGGAAACTATTTGTTTCCTTTTGAAAGAAACCATAATAATTTATCATTTTAAGACAAGCATTCAGAAAATGATATCAGAGCAGTTATCTACTGTTTTAAAATAGTCTCAGAATTTCACCATGCTTGTGCATGCCTATATAAGATAAAAGGAGAATTTGTGGCTCAGTTTTGTTCCTTCCAGTTGTATTTGCTCTTTTTTTTTGGGAAATGATCTGTTCTAGAGGATGCCTGGATTTAGTGCACTTGTTCAAAGACAATGTAATTTAAAAAATGAAAGTAAAAATTGTTGTGACAATTTTGGCAAAAAGTAGAAACTATTAATCCTGGGTCAGATCACAGGTGAAACTACTACTTTGTGTAAAAGCATTAATTATATGTGCTATCAAAATCTCATTTATAGGACTCAGTCATAAAACCAACTCATGAGTTATTTCCTATTAATCCAGTTCCCAGTGTCTGGGCTGTCAGTGCACATAGGCAGGAAACAAATCACCTAAACAGTCTGTGTGGAATGAATTGAAGAATAAAAGCATGTAACAATAAAAATGGTAGTCTAAACATCTCAGCAAAAGAGCAAGATTTAAGAGTACAGTTAGTTGATGGTTGCTTAGACAAAAAGCAGTAAATTAAAGGCTATAAATAACAAAACAGTTACAGGCTTTGTAATAATGTCCTGTAACATAATTTGAGAGGCAATGGCTTACTATTATTACCTCTAATGACCAGACTCTGTATAAAGAAAGAGCACACTATACCTATAAATTTAATGAAGCACATTTAGTCTACAAACACACGCTACAAATGTAAATGTCCATTTCCTGCATAGTAAAATGAGAAAAACAGAGAAGACACGAGACAGAAGAGTGACCCCAAAGCTGAAGTTTGAGAGAGTTTATTACAGCTCTCCTTTGCACCTATCTCACAGACAACGTGTGTTGTCTGTGAGACAACCTGAGCCTGGAGCTAACACTGATTAACACTCAGAACCTCATTTATTCTTGGAGGTCTTCTCCAGCCTAAATGATTATATGATTCTATGGTACTTCTTTCTGGAACGTACCAGTTAGTTATCAGACTTCATTCCTGAAAATAAGTGCATGTGTGTGTGTATGGTAATGTTTAATTTGTTTTTGGCCCTTAGAAGATTTTAGGTATTGGAGATCCTAGTTGCAGATTCTTCACCCTTTACCTCAACCTGTGTCAGCTAATATTATTTTCTCTAGACATTTCTGTTTTGTGGTGCCCAGAAACAGCTAGAGCTTTGACAGCAGATTTGACACCATTTCCAAAATCAAGATTTTCTCTTCTCAAAGAATTTAGTATCTCCCTGGATCTGTGGCCAGGAAAAAGAGTTGTATTACACCTTCCACTTGGATTCAGTTCAGAGGCTCACTTGATGGCTTATAAGGCATCTCAGTTTATTTTTCTTTTTACTGAATCTGTGAAGCTCCCTGCATTGGTTTATGTGATAAAGGTGATACTGTTTACTGGTGACTGAAATGCTCCTGTGTGTCAGCTGAGGTGACTGAAAGGATGGAGCCACATGCTGAGGAGCAGCTGAGGCACGAGAGCTGGTAGGAAACTCTCTCTGCCCTGTGGATGCTGAGCAGTGCTGTAGTCCTAGTTCTGCTCTGGGGCCTGACTATGTTGGGTGTGTAGACTCAGAGGGTCTGTGCCTGGGAGATGAAAAGAGGCTTAAACCTATCCCAGGAAACAAGTGGGTGTTCACAGCTGAGAAAGAGGTCTGGAAGTATGGTGTAAAATTATGGGGAGAAAAATATCTGCTTCCCTGGAGGAAAGCTTGCTCTCCAAGAAAAGCTTACAGGAAGTTACAACTCAGCAAACACGGGCAGACAGTTCCCTCAGTGAAGCTACAGACCCAGCAGCACCCTGCCAGGTCTTACCTGACAAACTGAAGCACTTAACAGCACTCATTTTCTGGGCAATGCTTCTTTGTCAGTCTGTTTTAGTCAATGTTTCAAGACATGGCTACCATCCTCTAGGAACCTTCAGTCATAGTGATCCCTCACTGAAACAGGATGGTGATCTCACTTGGCGACCACAGCTCACAGAGCAGGACAGCTGCCCAAGCTAGGCTTCCTTAGCTTTAAATGGAATCATATGAAATAAGGGAATAGTTGATGTAGAATATAGCTATGTGCTTCTCTCTCTGCGTTTAAGACATTAGATAAACAGATGGTTTAAATACAGATGATGTGGTAATTCTGGATATGTTTACCAGTGTGCTTTATTAAGAGAAAATCCATGTTTATACTGTGTGCATTTGATCCCCAGAACGGAAAAGTTGTGTCCTCTTTATAAAAATCATGTGATCTCTGAAAAATTAGTAGAGACATCCTCCTGTCTAAAGCCCTTACCTCCTTTGTGCACACATCTTTCAAGATGCTGGTGCTGTTCAGTGACACAAACGCTTCTCTTTGTTCTACAGCCTGTGATGGCACAAGATCTAACTTTTTACTTTTGAAATGAAAAACCCTCCCAACTTTCTTTCAACTCTTTATGGTAAATTGTTCTTAGGTGACAAGAAGCTCACAATATATGCCTGAACATTTATGAGAAAATGCTGCATTATAAACAGGTATTTCTGAATGAGAACAAACTAACATAAACACCAGCAACTTATCACAACATTATTCTAATGTATGAGAAATCTTTTTGTATTTTATTTTATTTTATTTTATTTTATTTTATTTTATTTTATTTTAATTTTATTGACAGATAGTATAAGAAGAATGAAAGACAGATGGCAACTTTCCAATTTAGTCAAGAGAAGATTTCCCTTAACCATTTATTTAAATATTTCATTTGATGCAAGGAAATTATTAATTGTTCTTTAAGTAATGAGCTTTGACATTAATAGCTCCTTAAAATCTGTCTCTGATTTTCAAAGAAACTATGTTCATGCTTTGGATTAACATAAAACAATAAAATAATAATGTGTAATCACGATTCAAACATTTCTGATCTCTTTATTTTTAACTTGATTTTAAAGTTGTCAAACTATATAACTTGTGCAAAGAAATAGCCAACTTTACAGAACTTTACAGAAAGCTGACATAGTTGGTTACCATTTAATCATTTCAATAAGATATTTGTTCTGCTGACTTTGAAGGCAGCTTGTAATGGTGCCTGCATAGTACCTGCCCCTGAAGTTGGTTTTGAATGACAGGAACTCAGTGGGTATTTCTTTACCAGGATGAAGGTGGTTTTTCTGCTTCCCTGCCTTCAACAACCTTTACTGTTCTCTGTAAAGAAGCTGTGTAAAGTGCGGCTGGAGAGGAAAGAGGGAGGCAGTGCTGCTTTCACACACTCCCTTCTACCCTGATGTATGACACCTTGGCACATGCAGCAGCCCTTTCCCAGAGTATGATTCAACTATATTCTCATTTAAAAATGCAGATGGGAAATTGCCTCATCAAACTCAGGGGACAATGTCAGGTGTTGAGAGCAGCAAGAAGTTTGTATCTTGGAGCAAAATTAGCTAGATTTCTATATGAGTTTTGGCTTTCCTGGACCAGGTCTTGACAAGAATAAACCTACAAACTTTTTAAGGAATAGATAGAAATCTGTGGATTTAAATGTGAGTGTAACTTCATTCCAATTTGTTATCAGTATTTAAGGGAATGGGGAGCTCTGAGAGGTCAGTTTGAGAAAGGCCGTGAGAAGAAAATGGGCAACCTTGCTGGCCTAATCCCCTCCCAAGGGAATTCTCACAGACTGTGACATCATAGCTACAACCTTGCTGGCCTAATCCCCTCCCCCTCCCAAGGGAATTCTCACAGACTGTGACATCATAGCTATATATATTTAACCCTGCTGGAGAGCATGTTGAGAGGACTTATTATTAGTTATTTGGTTTAGAAATATTTGCATTATACAGAAAAAAATACATCTGCTGTTATTTTTTTGCTTTTTTGTTGTTATTGAGATATGTCTGTTTGTGAAGTTCTCATGTGCATCTTCACTTAAGCACAGTGCTTCAAGAGCATTCTCCATCTTAAAATTCATCCTAGTGTTTGTGGGTTTTTTTAAAAAACAGAACCACTCTGTGACAATGTGGGTGGCTGGGTATGTCATAATCCTGTCATGCACTTGGGTGCTCAGGCTGCAAAGAATCTCTTCATTTTCAAGTAGGCAGGAGAATTTCTTTACCTGAATGAAAAGAAAGCTTTCCCTTCCTTGGTGGAAGATGCCACCCAAGTAGGCTGTGAGGAAAAGGCAAGTAAGCCTCTCCTCTTAACTCAAACTTGCCTCTTGACGAACCATTTGATTTGAGTTGTGTCTTATTGTTGTGGTATTTCTGTCCCCAAGCACGGGATACTGTGTTGTTATTAAAAACATGTTAGCAGAACCAAGCATTTGATGGTACAGAGGAAGCAGTAAGCAGAGCAGGATATGGAAGTGCACTCTGAAAGTCAAAATGTGCTGTGGAAAGTAGGTATATTTAAATATGTGATCCTTGGGAGTCTGCTCAGCTGCTAGACAGTTTGGGAAGAAAGAAATTCTGGGTAAGTTGACAGGAGACAGGCTTTGACTGCTACTGAGTGAGTTGATCCAGATGAGTGAAAATATTTTGCTGACAGGATTTAGCATGTGTGACAACAGTATGGCAAATTCTCTGGGGCAAAAAAAAAAAAAAACCCTAAAAGGGTTGCTTATAGTATCATCCCACAAACTCTTTTGTTCAAAGCCAAGGAAAAAAGTTGCCTGTATATTCCAAAAGGACTGCATTTTTTCTGGGGCTTGACTGTGAGAAATCTAATCTAATGAAGTTGAAAAAGTATCTCTCAGTATTTCTTCTTCAATAGTAAAGGAAGACTGAAAACTGTGTGAAGGCTGTGTAGGTGGATACTTCTCTGCCAGGTGGATAGGGGGGTGGGTTTTGAAGGAAGCCTTGCTAAGTGTCAATTATAATTTAGATGTTCCTTTTTCTACCCCATTACTTCTGACAAGCAGGAGTAGCTCTCAAAAGCTATGGGCTAGGTATTTTTTATTAGATTCTGGTCTGTTTTGTTCAGTTTTTCTCTAGCTCAGATAAAGTGATTGGTTTTCCTAGTCCTCTAGCTGATAAGCATCTCAAAGATTTACTGTTTGTATTTATTTTACAAAGAAGAGAGCTGTTTACTCTGACTGGTACTTCAGTGAGAAATTGATCCAATAAATTAACTGACATGGTTATGCAGATTTATCCAAATTGAAGGAGTTTTAACAATATACACGAATTCTGTAGTGTGACAATGAGTTATGCACTCATTGTGCATTTTCTTGCAGCTTCAGCACTGTGGTTCTTTGAGTCTGTTTTGCATTGCTATTTTTCTTGACTGAAGACAGAAGCACCCTGCAATAAAATATCTGTCATAGCTGCTTCTTTTCTATACTTGGCTTTATTATGCCCCAAAATACTTTTTTAAAGATGGTGCTGATTTTGCAGAGCTGGGGAGTTGCTGGACACCTATAGCTTGTATGATCTTGTTGCTTAAGTTAATCTAGTTCTGTGGTTGATATTCCCCATTAACAAGCTGTTACCCTAAACAGATAATCTCTCTTGTACTTGCTGCTTGTTTGCAGATAAAGTGATATCCCATGTGCCATTTTAACACACATCTATAAATGTCAAATATTCTCAAAAAAAAAGCCAAGATGGAGCACGATGGAATGTCATTTAAAAGTGAGTTTCCATTTCACTGCTGCGGCAAACCTATTCACTTCAGAATACTCCTCATGGACATGGAGCAGCATGGAATGTGACAGGCAAACCTGAAGCAACAGCAAAACACAACTTTCATGATAAATGTAGAACTGCAAACCATGGGAATATAGTGCCAAATTGTGGTTTATGTTACATTCTGACAGAACCCTGTGAGGCAGGATAATATTCCCAAGCATTAGCAACAGTCAATTCCTATGTGAGAAATTAAAAGTTACATTGAGAAATTGTTTGCATCTGTACAATATTCTCTACTTTAATATGGCATTTTGTCCTTTAAACATAGTTTGGCAGAATTTTCCCTTAAAATTCAGCTAGTTTTTCAACATATGAACTGTGTATTTCAACATGAACTGTGCTGTCATCTGTGTTGTTAGACACAAACATTTAAAACCAAATTTAAAAACTGTAATTCACTTCAAACAATCTTACAAGCTTTTTTTTTTAAGTTGCTAATGACATATACTAATGACCAAAGAATTATCAGATATTATATACTGTTTTAAACAGTGTGCACCAGTTTTGGAGCTGCAGATAGTTCTTTATTTACATGACTGTGATAGGCAGAAGAAATAGCCTTGCAATTTTATGGTTGATCATAACTTGTCCATTCAGTTTGAAGGTATGTCTAGTCAGTTCAGAGAATAATCTTCAATAATGACATAGACAAAGGGATCGACTGCACCCTCAAAAATTTACAGATGACACCAAACTGAGTGGTGCAATTGACATCTGAAAGACAGAATGCCATTCAGAGGGAGATGGACAAGCTTAAGAAATGGGCCCTTGAGGTTTAACCACCTGCAAGGTGCTGTACCTGGCTTGGGGAAACACTTGGTCTCAGCACAGGCTGGGCGATAACAGTGAGAGCATCTTCCTGAGAGGGACTAGGGGGTGCTGGTGGGTGGGAGGCTGGACATGCGCTGGCAGTGTGCACTTGTAGCTCGGAAAGAGAACAAAGTTCTGCCATACACCAGAAGCAATGTGGCCAGGAGGTCAAGGCAGAGGATTCTGCCCCTCTGCTCCGCCCTCATGAGACCCACCTGGAGTGCTGGGTCCAGCTCTGGGGTCCCCAGCAGAGGAAGGACATGGACCTGCTGTAACAAGTCCACAGGAGGGACACCAAGATGCTTAGAAGGATGAAGCACCTCTCATACGAGGAAAATCTGAGGGAATTGGGTTTGTTTAGCCTGGAGAAGAGAAAGGCTTCAGGGTTGTCTAATTGCCACCTTTCAGTACCTGAAGGGCCCTACAAGAAGAGTGGAGAGGGACTTTTTACAAGAGCGACAGGAAGGGGCATGGGCTCAAACTAAGAGAGCAGGTTTAGTTTAGACATTAGGAGGAAGTTCTTTGCTGTAGGGGTGGTAAGGCACTGGAACATGTTGCCCAGGGATGTTTTGAATGCCCCTTCCCTGGAAGTGTTCAAAGCCAGGCAGGATGGAAATCTGAGCATCCTGGTCTGGTGGAAGGTGTCCCTGTCCATGGCATGGGGACTGGAATTAGATGATATTTACGGTCCTTTCCAACCCAGACATTCTATGATTCTGTGAACACAGCATTAGAATATACTAACTGAATAAGAAATAGACACTGCTAAGGTAATTGTAAGAGAGGAAGAAAAATTCCTGAAAAAAGTAAGTTTGGAGAAGATTAGGTTCTTGTGGGAGCAGTGAGTTATATGGCTCAGTAGTAAAGGAAGGGTGGACACTGGAAGATAAAATTTTTAAAGATCC
The DNA here is from genome assembly GCF_017590055.1 of Onychostruthus taczanowskii. Classification (NCBI taxonomy): domain Eukaryota; kingdom Metazoa; phylum Chordata; class Aves; order Passeriformes; family Passeridae; genus Onychostruthus; species Onychostruthus taczanowskii. The sequence goes on from NW_024501459.1 coordinate 9,111,355, forward strand.
CTTTCCATTTAGGAATGACTAATGAGGAAAGAGGAAGAGGAATAACATTCCTCAAAAGCTACAAGGATCAAGGGAGATAGACCTGAAGAAGAAGGAAAGCAGATAAATAAGGTTTGACAGCCATTTAAAAAAGATGCACTAGGGAATAGATAAGTGCGCAGTGGTAAGCATTTGGAACAGGAAGACCTGCAAAGTTTTGAAAGTGTGAGGGAGAAAAGTGAGAAAGCATTAAACTGATAATGAGGGAATGAGTTTTGAAAACAAGATGGATAACAACTTTGGAATTGGTGCAGCAATGGGAAACAGTAGCCAGAAAACAGGAGCAAATCAAGCAGCTTTCTGAGGTGACAGTGGCACATTTGCAAGACATCTGAAAGCATGGATTAAGCATAGTGCAGAGAGTGACTTGTAAAGTGCAAATGTGGCAGCTGAAACTCTGATAAAGTAACAAAATGGTATTGAGGAGGAGCTAACAAGAGAAGAAGGGATAATCTTTGATTCTCATCTTGAAGAATTCTATTGCAGAAGGGAAAATAAGGAGTCTCGAGTCATGAAGTGAGATGATAGGCTAAAAATCAGCACCCACAGATTAGGAGAAAAAACCAAGTAGATTATAGAAGGCCATTAGTGTTCTTTACTGGTAAAAAGGAGAGGTTTTTTAATGCAGTGAATATGTTGCCTGTACTAAGCAGTAATACTATTCTCCTTTGTCTTGTGGCTATTTTGACAAGTTTAAAAGTTTGTTTTAAAATTACTACTAATTACTTTAAATGGTGGCATGTTCTGGCTTTGTCTCTAGGTGACTCAAACTCTCTCATACTCTCTCAGAGGTAAGTACAGCCTTTATCATAAAATTAATTTTTTTACTGATTTTGTGTATAAATCCTTTATGAGTTGTTTCATTACTCCCTACAGCAGTGATTGCAATGAAAATCATATCTACACTATAATTACCTTTACTGCAGAAAAAAACCAAGAGGGTTAAAATTTTAAATTCTTCATTCCAAGAAATATTATATGGTGGGATGTGTTTCTAAGTATGGAGATGCTATTTTCAGTTGTAGATTACATATTCCAAATTATATTAACATAATTTTGAATTCCCGTAAATAATGCTGCTAAAGGAGTTTAAAAGACAAAGTTTGTGGTACTCCTAGTTAGTACCATAGTATTGCTTTCACTGTAAAATAAATAATTCAAAAAATATTTAGCCTTGGTGCAGACAGGTCCTAATCCACTGTTGTGTTGATCCTAAAATGAGGTTAGATTTGCTTAGACCAGATCTTATTTTGGTCTATTGATATAAATGTTTTTGTGAAGTGAAATGCACAAGAACCAGAAATACTAAGTGAGGATGCCAGAAGTACAGCAACCTCCACTGGGTGCAGCGGTATCCAGAATGATATCATGGTAGTGAGTATATCATAAACACCTAGTTAGCCCATCTAAACTGACACTGCAGGAGACCAGCATATTATATAGCATGAAGCCAATGGAAAGATGCATTAAAGGATCAAGATTAGATAAAAATACTGACTTTACTACAGAGATATTTGCAACATTGCCAAACTCAAATACTCAGAATGAATGTTTTGAATTTGACTTGAAATGCACACTGTATATCTAAGTACACATCTACTTTCATGAGTCAGTGGTTTGGAGTTTTTTTAGAATTTAGATTAGTAAGAACAGGACATACTTTAATTTTTTTTCTGCACAACGATTACTGCCTTAAAATTCCATTAAAAAAGACAAGATTATTTTAGAACCTCAAGAATCTCAGAACAAGGACTGCAGGTAAATAGTGAAATGATGAAACTTTCCATAAAATTTTAAAGCCTGCAGTACCATTTGTGAGAGACATTGTTTTCCACATATACATTCCACTTTTTAAAATATGATAATACCAGCTTCAAGGCTGGTGGTAAAAGCCCTGCAAGCAGGGACATGCTGTATCAAAAAAAAGTCAAATAACCTCTGAACACAGCTGAGGATAAAAATTAGTCTGGGCAATGGAAGTCAGAGGAATCTTATTCATGCTTGATGGCTCAATTGGACAGTCAAGGCAACATGTAATATGATCTATTGTTATGCCTGGGATTAGCTCTATTTTCCTTTTATTTTACTGTCTCTTCAAATTAAACCTCTGCTACCTCACTTTTTCATGTCAGTTGTTCTAGTCAAGCCCAAACAGAAGAGACTTAATCTAGTCGACACATATGCTAACAGCACACAGTGAAAAAACCAAGATGGTCAATGTTAATACTACTGCTTTACAAACTCTTCTCTGAGCTTTACTAGATCCCAGAGAAATCTCTGAAAATTGTTCTGGTTTCTGAAATATTTAGAAATCACATTACAGAAATTGCCAAGAGGGTAGGATGTACTCAACATTTAGTTGTCATTTTCAGTAAACTTCCATTTTATCATAGAGTCTACAATTCTCCTAGGGTGTAATGTAACCACAAGGAAATCCACAGAGGCATGCAATGAGCTTTTGATGGTGGGGTTTTTTTGCATTGAGCTTTTTTGTCATGTGAATATTTGAAATTGAGTTCATTATAAACTTTGTTAAACGTATTTTAGTCCAAGCAGAAAAATCCAAAGATACCTGATCATGTTATTGTTAAATAACATAACCAGGGTGTGGAGGGGGGATGGTGCAGGGGGGGTATGGATAAGAGCTTTTGGCAATGGAGCAGAACAAGCAAAGCCCAAGAATATTGCATGTTTTTACCACCGGATATAATACCCAGCATCACCAGCCACACAAACCCAAAGAACCAGAGAGTGCACACTTCATCACCTCCCTCTCCCCTTGGCAGGGAGTTACTGCCAGGCAGAATCTATCTCGCCCACTAAAAACCATGGGCATGTAAAAATGCATGATTTCTCCAGGATCCCTTCAGTGTAAGGTCTTGCAAGCAGAACCTGAGATTGCTGGTATCGAATCATGGTCTATTATTACTGTGAGGAAGAGGGCAATTTAATTGGCATTACAATTGTAAGTACTTCTGTGAGTTGGCTTGTAGGGAGATGAAGGACAAAGGGATGACACATCTACTACGTTTAGATTATTAAAAAAGAAATAATTTAAAAATACATTTAGATTTTTAAAAATAAATAATGGGGGAAATCTAGAGTTCATTCAGAGAATCTTTTTTCAGGGGGGACACAAAACCAGCTATTCCTTTCTCTCTCTTCTTTGGAGGACAAAGTGCTACTAGTTCCTTAAGAAACACCTCTAGAGATTGTGTGTCCTTAACTCATGACAAAAAGCACGGAAGTTTTGATCAACAGAAAAGACTCTAAGGTAGCAGCATTTTACTATTATGTCAGTGATTTTAACCAAAGAAATCCTTAGAACAGGCCATTCACTTTGGAAAGAGTCAGAAAGATCAGTCCTGTAACAGCTTAATAGTCAGGTGACAGCTTCAGAAAACACCTTTTAATTCTTTCCTGCTCTTGGTGGTCATGAAGGTAGAAGCACACTCACTGCTGGTGTGTCCAAGTCTGATGAAACTGTTTAATGGAGAAATAAAACACTTTACTTTCCAGGAAAGCCAGTATATCTCACAAGAATATATCTACATTTCCAAGTCCTTGTCAGACAGGCACATACATATGAATGATGATAGTCAAAGTGAAAAACAGAATGCAACCTGGATTTGGATTTTTTATGTATTTTTTTAATGAAAAGAAATAATTTTTTTCTGCTTCATCATCTGCATAGTCAAAATCTGGAATTTATTAAGGCATTAAATATGAACTGGGGGATTTTGTTCAGCATTTTTTCTACTATTTCCATTACTCTTCAGAATAAAAGGCATCCTAAGATTGTACAAAATTGAAATTTATATATTGAAAACTGGCTTTCCTGGAATAAGGAGATTAATATTCAGCATGGGAGGGGAGAAAAAGAAGCAACTAATACAGATCTTCTTAATTTCATGTATATTTATAAAACACAGTAAAAGTACTCTACATGAACTACAAAAACATGGCCTGTTTATTAAAGATAAGGTCCTACATTTTAGAACCACACAGTAAGAGGCAAATATTCAGGTTTTTTTCTACAAGAGCTGGTCCAGTTATTTCTGATTAGTTGCTGAGACATTTTAGAAACTCTCAGATATATTTATCCACATTTGCTTGGCTGACTTTCAAGGAGAGGATCAAGAAAGGAAATGGAGAACACCAGTGATAAATATTCCCAGGAACATTCTGAAGTTGGCATACTCTCAGAATCATGTTTCACTGAGATTCAGATGAACTGCATATTATGTACAGTCTTTGGAAATGAACTAAATGAATGCATTCTGTGCTGTGGTTCCTGAGTTTAAGATGAAATGTGTACTGAATCTGCTGTGCCTTCTGTAGCTATTTGCTGGTAAGAAGTCATAGCATAAGTTGACTCCAAAAAATCTGTGGAACTAGAAGCCATACTTCTGGAAGTATGAGGAGCACACTGCATCAGCTGAGCACACTGAGCTTGTTGAAATAGGCTGGCTCAGTGATGTCTACTTGCAAAATTCTGTTTTTTCTTAGCTTGTAAATAAGTATTTCAAAAGTTTGTGTTTCTCCATTTCCCCAACTACTCCCTTACTTCAGAGAAATTATGTCTTCACCTAACCTTTACAGAAATGTTCTTATGGCATGAATAATTAATATTTTGTCAGTATATGCCCACTAAGTGAGCAGAAAAATGATACTTGGGAGCAATTCCTGTTGCACTTACTGCATGTTTTCAAATGGAATAATTATTGGCGACAGCAGAACTGCATCTACAGAAAAATATTAGGAGAAATTGATATTATGTGGAAAGACATCTGTTTTGTCTACATTGGAACAGCATTATTTTAATCCCAATAATATCTGTAACATGATCTCTAACACAGTCAAAGTGATACCAGGGAGATACAGAACTATGTTGTGGGAACCATAGATGCTGATATACACATTGTGTTGATGAATTAGCCAAGAATTTTTGGTCAAGACTGTCTTCTGGTGTGGCTCTTCCACTTTCAAAAGCTGAAGGAAAAGGAAGGATCATGAAGTTTGATTATATTCATTGCTGCTTCATCCGTATTTTATGTGTCATTTATAACACCAGAGTCACTTAAAGGAGTTGGTATGTTAGATGATATGTTGCTATTAATTTTTAATTAACAATAGTTCATATATAAATGACCTTTTTTGCTGCTATAGCAAGTTATTTATCCAAGCTAAAATTATAAAACTTATAAGTCAGGAATTACTAAGTCACACTTTCTGTTTTGCTATTCAGCAAAAACAAGACTTTAAACCTCGTTATTAAGAGAGACATATTTAATTACAGACCTGTCAGTATTGGAATGTCTGTGTTTGAAAAAATAGTCACCCCCATTGGTTTTACTTTCCTGCAAATTTACAGTGCTCTTGAGAAGTACCCAGAAGCTGAAGCAGTGGTAGGCAGGTATTAGAGAACAACTGCAGAATGGAAAAGTATGACACAAACAGATAGAGAGAAAGCAGACAAGTCATTGGCAAAATGCAGCTCAAAACATGAGGAAAGACCAGAAGACTGGTCACTCATGAGGAAGATAAAGTGCATTCCTTTTCATTCATTTTTATGAGATTTGACTGTTGACTGTTGACTTTTCTTTGTGTAAAAAAAAACAAAAAACAAAAAAAAAAAAGCAGTACTGCAAATATTATCTATGGAAACTGTTGAATTGTGGATTATAATCATAAAAAACCCCACAAGATGCCTCTTTTTTGATGTGTGGAAATTTACTTTCTATGTTTTTTTCCCTGTGGGATCTTCATGAAGAATCAAAAAATCTATGCATATCTGGCATACACAAAAGGATCTGTGCATATTGTGCACTGTGTCTTCAGCCCCCTCTTAAATCTATCAGGAGCTTGAATGCATATCTTGGTCTTGGCCCTCTGAAGTCAAATGATACCTCTGTTTCCATCTGGGATTTCACCAGGAAGTGCTTCAAGTGCCAAGCTGTAGGCTGATACCATGAGATTTGCAGACCTGAGAAATTCAGATAAGCCCATACAAACTTTGAGCCTCCAAACCTTTTGAAGTTTGCCTGTCATGAAGTGTAACTCCACTGCTGTCTGCAGGCAACACTGAAGAATGAATGGAAACAGATCTCAGTTCAAAAAGCTCCTGTGGGTGGCTTAAGGACAAAAGAAAAAATAAAATTATATATGGAAATATAATGCCTTTCAGAGAAGTACTCTCTCTCTTTGCACACTTGAGTATTTCTCTGCATCCATGATGAAAACAAAAGCCCATAAAATCAGTTCATTTCCTGCTTGCTCCTGCAGTTTCGTTGTGGTTGATCCAATGCAGCGATGTGTTCTTTAAACATTAATTTCTCTATTTACACAGTCAAGCTGTTGTTGTTTACCATATTCCCATTAAGCTGGTCAAGGGTGTATATTTGAGAGAAAATCCAGCGGTAGCCAGAAGCTGCTGCAGTAGAAAGAAGACTAAACAACCAACAGGCATTGACAGGGATGCAGCGTGGAGCAGAGCCTGGCCCATGAGCCTATGCCAATATTTCTGTGTCTCTGACTAAAGTCATAGAGTGTCATGAGACCTGCGTCAGCCATTAGATCACCACCCTGTTTTTAACAGCAACAAATAGCAGATAATACAGAAAAGTATACAAGGATTGGGAAAGTTTAAGGTGGTGCTTCTTCTTGCAAACATTCCCAGATTCTAATAGTCTGTGAACAAGTTGTTTACCAAATTAAATATGGCATGGACATTACATAGACATGTTTAAAGCTCATGTAGATTTTCTTCACAAATTGTGCGTTCAGAAACTTATTTCTAGGAGATAAAATCATGTGGCAATTAATTCTGCAAAGTCACAAATTGCACCACTTATACATCATCTGCAGCTATATTTTTTTCAGAGAAAAAACCAGTGATTACTCTTTTTTAATAATCTCTGTTAAAATTTTTTTTCTGCCTTTCATGTTATGAAAAAAGTAGTGATCGTCGTTATACCGACCCAAGATGGAAGAGAAGATTTCACATAGACCTAAACAACTTTCCTATAGCTAAGATGAGTTCACTGAGAAAAGTGTCAGGCTGTTCACAATGTGACGATGTGAAGATGACGGGCATATGTTGAATCAATAAATTGTTATATGGGTTATAAGGAAAAGCTTTTACACCACGAGGGCAGTGCAGAAGTTGGAGGTTGCCCGGAGAGGGGCAGTTACCTGTAGGGACACAGTTTGTGTCAACTGGGAGAGGGGCTGTGGCCAAGTCTCATCCCCAGTGGGTGCAGCTGCGAAAAGCAGGTGATCAGCATTGAAGGTAATGAGCCATGGTGTGCCCAGGTGCACTGAGCAATCACCTCTGAGGGAACAGAGGGCACACAGGTGCAATGCATGAAAAATCAGCGGTATAACAGGTTGGGCTGAAGACCAAGAAGGGCAGCTGCTTGCAGCCTTCTGAGTGACATCCTGTTGCTCTGTGTGGGCAGGTGTCTGAAGCCTTCTGATGACGTATGGTGTTACTCTATACGAGTGAATTCATAAAACTGTCTGATATTGTATGGTGACACTCTGTGTGTTATGGCTGTCTCAATTGCAACACAGGCAGTAACAGTTAACATCTTTGGAGGTTTTTTGGATCCAGTTGGGTAAACCCCAGAGGTCACCCTGTTAAAAAATAGGTGGTTGGCCTAGACTCTTCCTGAGGTCTTTTCCAGACTGAGTTTTTCCTATGCTTTTATGTTGTGTCAACTGCTGGATTTCTCTTTTCTGGAGAAAAAAGTCCTCCCTCATACAGGAACCATTTACTGCCATTGAGCATTTTTGGAATGCATAAAACTGTCTGATATTTTATGGTGACACTCTGTGTGTTATGGCTGTCTCAATTGCAACACAGGCAGTAACAGTTAACATCTTTGGAGGTTTTTTGGATCCAGTTGGGTAAACCCCAGAGGTCACCCTGTTAAAAAATAGGTGGTTGGCCTAGACTCTTCCTGAGGTCTTTTCCAGACTGAGTTTTTCCTATGCTTTTATGTTGTGTCAACTGCTGGATTTCTCTTTTCTGGAGAAAAAAGTCCTCCCTCATACAGGAACCATTTACTGCCATTGAGCATTTTTGTTGTACTTCTACTTTTTATTGTGTTCTTTTTGATAAAGAGTAATCAGAACTTCATGTGCTTTTCAGAAGAGTGTGCACTGAAGGTACTCAGTACTTTGTTCCTTAATCCTTCAGTAGTATCTTTGTCCTGGTTTGTTTGCCTTTCTTGACTGACCCTCACAATGCAGTAGATATTTATTATACAATAATCCAACTGCTGTGGGTAGATGAATACTTGTCAAATGGTCATGCCAAATTTACTACCCGTTATTTTGTATAGACAATTAAGTCTGGTTGTCTTAATTGTATATTAATCTGGTCTCATTGACCCAGATTTTCATCTGTTGTTTAGCATCTAATATTGTTAACTCCTCTTGCAGTACTTTCAGGCAGGATAGCTTTAGTTTCATCTGATTTTTTTGCATCAAAAGTTTCATTACAGAATAAATAGTAATGCAAATTATATATTTCTTTCATGTTATGTTTTTGCCTGCTTTCAAGGCACCTTAAAATCTGTTAGAAAACAAAAACTGTCATAGGAGAATCAAGATCTACACTTTTGTTACTCTTGTCCATGGTCTTATTCTTTTATTGTTTTTTCCACTGGTATTGTTTTAGACCTAATGTTCTTGATCTTCTAGTTGGACATGGCTTCTGTTTCTAAATTACTGGTGTATTAGCCTTCTTTACTCTCATGTTTAGCCTTGACTTCGTTGTTTTGTTCCTTTCGATGTTATTTGGCTTGCTAGAATGTTTATTCAAAGTCTCAGTTGCAATGTCTCCATAGGTTTTGGCTATTTCTATAAATTTCCGTTGATAAGGCTTCCAGGGCATAATTAATAATTATATATTAGACCAATTCACACATGTCTCAGGAGGAGGTTGGGAATTGCTTCTCCTTTTGAGTATTCCCTAATTTGCTGTTCGTAGAAGAAGTCAATTATGGCATGGAAAACCACAGCCTTTGTGTGTGGTTTTCATGACATCTACTTAACTCGCCCAACAGACTGAATCCCCTCCCTCCAGCTTTCATAGTTTCTCCACTTTTGTGGCTGTGTGGCAAGTTGTACATACTTATTATGGGACCTCTGATGGGTTGTGAAGGGAAGGGTTGCAAGATTTAAGCTACTGGGGAAAACTGTCTGCTTTTCTAAAGGAAGGTTTTACCATGTCAGGGGTTCTTGCATCATTTTTATCCTTCAGTGGTTCCTGGTGCTGTATTAATGTGGCATTCCTTCATTAAAGGCTTATGTTTAAGGCTGGTCAAGTAATATGGCAAGCAATCTGTAAACACTTTATTTCTGCATTATCATTGCTTTTATTGTTTTAATAAGTGTAAGGCTGGCATTTGGGGTTCTTTTTCCTGACTGAGGCTCTGAAACCATTCAGCTCTTCAGAGGCCAGAATGTTGACACTGAAATGGAACCCCAAAGCCAGAAGGCCTCAATAGAAAAAACACTAATCAGTAAGGAAAGGGAAAAACCATTCTTAAGTTTCATTTACATAAAATGCATCTTTGCCAAGAAAGCTTTTTCCAGTGTTTTCAGTTTTGTGTTTGTAATGTCTTTATGTTCAGGCTATGGAAAAACAGAGTCATTGCTGGATAGGCAGGTACAAATGATGTTCATGGAATGGGGCAAACAAATCTAGAAGAGATCCTCAGGCACTTGTGCATTCACAGTACAGAAATGTAGAATATTAACTATCACTTTGTCCTGAACTGTAAAAACTATCCAGATGAGAAAATGAAAAGAATGACCATAGCCAGATATCTTTGATTGCAAACCACAAGAGAAGATGTATTCACCTACCAAGGAAAGCTTGAGGCCATGAGCAAATCTTGAAAATGATGTGAATTTTCTTAGATCAGAATCTGCTAAGTGTTGCAGTGCTGTAGTACTTGCATCGATGGACTAGGTATTATATATCAGATAGCTTTTTATGAATACTGTTTTCAGCCACTTTTATGGAGACTACGGAAAATGTGTAACCCAATAAGAGACCTGCCAAAGGGGAAGGTCATCTGGTTCCTATTAGTGACTGAGGCTACCTCTGTGTTGGAGTCCAAAGGTGTTAAGGCAAGAAAAGAAGCTCAAGACGGAAATTTTGGTACACTTACCAAAGAAAAGTTAGTGAAACATACCCTTAGATCCAGGCCTGTCCAACAGCTGGCTTCACTGAGTGCTAAGGCAGTACATGTGAGCCATTTACACACTGGTTGGAGAGAGGGTTAAGGGGTCTTTGCCTCAGAATTATTTTTTGCTCCATCCCCATTCTGCAATGGAAGTGGTTTAGGGTGCTGACTGAAAGGGAGGGATAAATACCATTGTAGATGGCAGTGAAGGAAAAACATGAAGAGATTCCTGTGCTGGGAATGAATAAGATATCATTTTTATTGAAGGGATAAGGCACTTGGCAGACACATCTGCATGTGGTTAGCTGATCTTGAAAGATAAACCTGTCTGTTTCCTATGCTGTCAGCTACCTCTTCAAAATAAAGTCATCCTTACAGTTTGAAAAGCAGAGATAGGTTATCATGAGAACTACTGCACATCTGGTAACCGTAGGTCATGAGGCAACACTGGCCAGCCAAGTGTGCTGGCACTCATGCTGCAAAGACTGTCAGACCGCTCTATCCGTTCAAATCCATGCACTTGTGCTAGGGTCAATCTCCACAACATACTCTTCTGAGGTGTTCACTTACTGCCCACGTTTGTCAATTTAAATAGGTTTGGCATTTATTCTAATAATTGCAAATCATCCTGGAAGTTTGCTATTGATCTCATTTGGCTATTGTAACTAACTAAACTGTTAGTTCAGGCTTCCTAGTTTTGTTTTTTGTTTTTTTAATTTTAACTTTTTGATTTATTAACAGAGGCAATTTAAAACAGGATAGCTTTTATTTCTGTTTACATTTTCAAGTCTTTTCCCTCTCCAGATTTAGTGAGGTTGCACAGGTAATCGTGTGGGTCTGTCAATGAGCTTGTCAATGTAAACACTTTGATTAAATCCAGTCTGTTTTAACCAAGTCTATCAGGCACTTCTGTCTTCTGTGGTCTGTTGGGAAGTAAAACAATTGATCCAGTTCCTGCTAAACCTCTAAGCCCAGATCACACTTTGAAGTGAATGGCATGACATCCATTGTTTGGTGGGAGCAGACTCAAGCAAAATTACTTTTTACAGAAGAACGTAGACGATTTCATATTTTTAGTTTTGCAGTGGCAGACGTCTAGATTGCTAACATTCCCAAATTCTTCAGAAAAACCTCCAATTAGAGGACAGTTAAGAAGTGTCTGTGTGAATTTCAGTCATGTTGCAATATGGAGGACAGTGAGACAGCTAATTTGGCAGCCATGCATCTATTCAGCAGTTTATAACAGATCTGCTTATGGACACCTGACCTCATGTTCACAGTAAACATTGGGCTGCATTTAATGTAGAAGGTAGGCCTGGCACAAAGATGAGGCATCCAGTGTGCCAGAAGTATACAACACAGTCATCTAAGGGTAGCTGTATTTTCCTGGGACCTTGCCCTTTAGTGTGCCTCCAGGAGGTAAAGAAGTACTTGTAGGCACCTGATATCTGATGGACAGATATCCTTCTGGAGGATCCGTATGCAAAGTGTAAGTATTAACAACTGCTTTACAAAAGGATCAAAGTCTGCAGAAAGATCGCTGGAATTTCTTTTTTTTTATAACATGAAGCTTTAACTTGGTATACACAGTTTTCTCTCGAAATGTGAAGCCCTGCCACCCTCTCTCTGATGGCAGGCACCAGGTCTGCTCACTGCCCACCCTCTGTCTCTGGAATGATGAATGTAGAACTGATGCCTTCACAGTGACTGATCTTCCAAGTGGGAACTTCTCCCCTCCCACCCCACCCTGGTGCTTTGTTTATAGCCTGATGTTTATAGTCTCGTGGTTAAAGAGCTTCCTGGGAAATAGGGGTTTGCCTGCCTGCATGACAGGAGGATATTGCACTTCAGCTTCCTAATTACCACTCTTCTACTGTGTGAAAAAGGGAGGGGGTGAATAAATCTCTGTGGTCTCTTTTAGAAAGGCAGGGAAAACTAGAGAGGCCTTGAGGGCGCTGCCTGAGCAGCCTTCAGGTGGCCATGGCAGGGTCACACTCCAGCCACCAAGTACTTCTAAGATGCCATGGTGGTGTCTGTCACTCTGAGCTTTACTTCAAGGTCCCAGTGTGGTGCTCATGAAGTTAAGGTAGATGATGTGTCAACTTGATTAGATAGGTTCAAGATGAAACTTTCACTCTTGGCGCTCTATTTCTGGTATTTCAAACACTTGTGATTTTTTTTTTCCCCTAGGTCCTAGTACTAACGTTCTTCTAGGGAAGTAGGGAATAGCTGAGAGATAAATAGATGTATTTTAATAAATGGAGGTAAGTAGATCAGTCTTGTGCTGAAATGAGATTTCTTTTGGATGTCTCCTTTGGGTTTTACTTGTGTACTACTGAGTTTCTCATAGCATGAGTCTTCCCAACTTATTTAGCAAAGATAGCCTTTAGAAAGGCTTTGTGCCTCTTACTGATAAGATGTTAAAATAATTTTCCTTCCTCTTGTAAACCAGTATGCATTTGCAGGTTGAGGAAACTGGTGGAACAGAACAGCTTTACATTCCACCCACTTTTGCTAAGGCTGGGAACAGCTGGTTCAAGAGCTTTGTTCATCATCTAATTTGGGGCACTACAAAAAGGAAAACTTCACACAGACACAGGCTTTCCAGACCTCCCTCATAACATGGAATTTTCTCTGTTGTGCCTTCAAACCCTATGTCCTGTATAAAAAGCACACAGTAGATAATTTTTTCCATATTTTCTTTGTTTGTCTCCTATCTATTCTTTCCCAGGCTGTGGCTCTGAGAACATAAGCATGCATAGTGACAGAGAGAGAGAAAGAGGGTTTCAGCATTCCTATCTTAATTCTTAAAACCTAGCATTATTGTACAGCTACTTTACATGTTTTACCCTATCTGTACATTATAGTTCAAATGTGCAAGGAGACATTTAAAAGAAAAAAGAAAGGGGACTTCTCTTACAATCAGTAAAATTTTCACTGAAGCTACAAGAAACCTGAGAGGCTGATAGAAGACTCTTCTAATGATTCATTGCTGTTTTTATTTTTTAAACTCTGCTCTGATGTAAGCAGTTGTCTGAGGGACAGCAAGTCCCAGGTGTATTCTCTCTGAGATGTCACATTGAAGCAAGACCTCAGTTATTCTTTTGCTGTTATGGAGTCAGGATTTTTGGTCCAAAGGAGTACATGTCATGCATTAGTGGTCCATGGCATTTAAGTGCTTATTTCTTGCTTCCTTAAGAAGCTAAGATAATTCAGTGTATTAAATAAACTGGGACTGGGTGGAGTAAGTAGGAACATCTGCATGTCTTATGTTATGACTCCCCTAGCAGTCATCTGTAGTGCTGTATGGTTCCAGAAAGTCTCTCAAGCATATAGATGGTGGTGTTCCAACAAGCTGGAACTGCTGGCTGCAGCTGATGTTTCAGCAAGTTACTTATCTGCAGCTGTCTTCATCTGTTACTAGATTTAGGGAAGAGTATCCTTAGATTTTGTATGATGGAGGAAAAAAAGTAAAAATACAGAAGTCAAAAAAGATGATTACTAAGAGAAGCCTAAAACTGAAAATGCAAGGAAGTTTTAGAAGAGGTTGTGTCAGTGGTTCCTTTAAGTATATGGTAAGATTATGTTAGTAGGATGTGCTCCTCCAGCTCATTCATTATGACAAAATCCACTACTCTTGAGGACGGATTTAAATGATCATGCATTCCCAGTAATTGTCTAATTCTTACAGATAAATCCATAGTGATAGTATTAATGAATGAAATACAAATAAGTATTTAAAGCAAAACTGTGCTATCTGCTTTCTTCAGAACTATGAATGTCTATCGTAATAGTTAACTTCAACTCCATTTCTTTTTTGTGTGTGCAAATTTAGTTTATATGTCATGAAAATACATTGCCTCACAAGAGGAAATAGCTCAGAAGTTCCAGCAACCACAATAGCAGCTGTCAGTTTACTCAGTTTACGATTACTTTCTCAGTAGATTTATCTCATCAGATAAAAAGTTTCTAACTGCACAATCCTAATTTTATTTGGAAAACGGAACACAATAATAAAAAGGTGGTAGAGAGAGGGTTTGCACATTAAATAGCACATCTCAGCATCATTCAGCTGCCATTTCCCCTACTGCAATTCTCACCCTACTCTTTTCTATCCTGGCTCTGCCCAGTGAATGATGTTTCCCCTCTCGGCTTCCTCATTCTCTCTGTTCTACTCTAGCTGAATAATATTTCATTCTGAACTGAGCTTTCAAGAACACTATTGCTAATTCATAAATGGAAACTGAATTGGTTGGATTTAAATTAAAATCCTTGGGGTTTTATTTGCTTTAATTGATTTTTGAGACAAGGTGATTTGTATGTTCAATTGCATCTTTACTGGAAATGAGCTGTCTTCCTCCTTTCATAATGTAATGCAAAATGTAGGGAAAAGAACATTCTGTATTTCTACTTGTCAGGTTGCAAACAGCTGTGAAGGTACATGGGCCATTCAAGAGAAATGCCTTTCTCTCAGAAATGTTGAAGGCTGATAAAGATCAGAAATTCAGCCAAGAGTAAAGAATCCCTAAGCAACAAGCCCTAAAGCCAGAACTGAGATTTACCAAGAGATTTAGATTTAGAAGCTGATATCATTGTGTGTGAAGATGGGGATAGTCACGAGGTAAATTTTTCTGAGTTTTCTATTCCTAGTAGTATTCCTAATTATATTGAGTCCAGGGAACTGAAATTTCTCCTCTCTGTTACGAACACCATCACAATTAAGAAATTATGCTGTTAGTAAAAGTCACTACAACTGTGAAGATCTGAGAAAGAAGCCTGCTTGGTTCACATTTCTATTTCTGAAGCAAGCTTTTCTGAGAAGGAATATTGCATGTTAAACCAACTGAAAATTTAAAAAATTTTAAAAATAAAGCAAAGTATTCTCATGCTACATAACTTTTGCTTTATACTTAAGCACATTTACTGTAAGTGGATTTTCTTTGCTAGAGAGAGTGAGAGCTGATAACTTACTAGTGGAAAGATTAATTTATAATGGCCAAGATTCACTCAAGATGTTGCTGTTATTACTTATGATGTAGGTGTTATTACTTATAATAAATATCCTTGCATTCAAAACATGAGTTTGTAGTTCATACCTCATAAGAGAAAACCACTAACTTAAGCACAGCACAGGGCTTCTCTCCTAGTTTGTCCCTGATGTACTGGGGTTTGGAACCCATGTTTCTTTGTGGTTTTAGCTGCATTATTACTGTGCAAATCTGGGCATTAGCCTCAGAAGCTGTATCTCACTTTCTGCTCGTGTTACTGTCTAGCAAAACTGATGTGGGAATTCGATGCCTGAACTATTCTAAAAGTATGAACCCCACTGAATGCAATAGCTGCAGCTTTCCTGCTAAACTCAGATGATCACTTTGTCTCCGAGGGTGGCAGCTGTATCCATTAACCTTATGAAGGTTTCCTAGAGACAACATGAACCTACAACTTAAGTCATGCATTTGCTCTGTAATGCTCTGGTTCAAAGTGCAAGGAAATAGTTTGAGGTGTGGTATTCTTACTGTTCATAACAACCTCTTTAATCACTGCTTCTTGCTTTGGACAAGACAAACTGCCAGAAAAGGTTCAGTTCTAGGTCTTTTTCATTTCACAGTTAATTTCACACTGATATCTCCCAATAGCCACAAGGAGCTATTCTGACAGCTGGATATAGCTGGAGCATAGTGGTAGCCCAGCCAAACTTTAGAAAGGGGAAATTCCCAGCAAGTCAGTTAAGCTAAATCTGCTCCATGAACTTGCCTGCAAAACTTTTCAGGTCCAATAGAGCACACATCCCTATCCCCAAATCAGGTATCTAATTCCTAGTGGTAATTGAAAAAAAACCCTGTCAATCAATTGGTTCTGTTCTCAGCTAAGCCAACTCTAGTCCTTCAGTTCACGATACCTTAGGAAGAGTAGAGCTCTGCTTTCCTTAGGAAGCAGTGCTCTGCTCAGTGTTATCTTACTGCCTGCTTTATCAAGTTCTCCTCTATGGCATGAGTCCTGTCTGAAAACGGTGAGGAAAATTCAGATAAACTACTACATTAACTACTATTTTAAGCATGTAATATTGGATCAGGGAGAGCATGGAATAATGTCATCCTTCTCCTGATTCAATCAACAGACAAGGACTGCAACAGTGGCTTCAAATTTGCAGCACATGATGCTTCAGCCTGCAAACCCCACAGCTTTTGAACAGTAGTTGAGACAAAGGCATTTTTAATGGTTGCTACAGAGGTTACTGTGCTGTCTCCCCCAAACTCCTGGTAAAAATAGATGAGGAGTGTTCTCCATGTCTGTATAATTATAATGGAATTTTGTTAGTAGATATGTGTACACTGGGTCAATATCAAATACAGGAGTACCTCAAGAAGCTATTTTTTCCTCTAGATTCTCTCCAGAGGGATAGGTTTTATCCTAATTACGTTTTTCTCAGTGGGAAAGTAAAACACTTTAAAAACATATTGACCAAGTTAGTCACACATAAAAGGACTTTGGAGCCAGAAAGAAGAAGAAAAGCACTTCTAATTATAAATCAAAGGGACTCCACTAACTTCAGAGAAGCTGGAGAGAAAGCCAGGATGAGAGAAGCTCCATGTTGTGGAGAAATTGAGCCCAGCAAAAGGACGCTGAGAGGATCCTATCCCATCTATTGCTCAAAAGTGGTCAGGAGAGGATGATGAGGTAATGATACAAGTATTCCTTGTTTTGTCCATGCCTATGAGTATCTTAGTCTACTTGAAGACTATTCTATTGGCCTGAATAAAATTTTGCTGCTTTATGGTTTTTGAAAGTGTACAAAATCTGTCTGTAGGCCTTGACTAAATGCCCCTTGAAAAGTAAGTTTTAAATTAAAGTACCAACAAGACAGGAGCTATAAAAAAGATAAGCTTAAACTGGTGGGCAGTTTCAACAGATAATTCTAGTGTGAAATTCTTCTCATGAAAATGCTTCATGTTTGAAGCAGTATCAGAATTATGAGAAAAAATGTGGTATATTCCAGTTTCTGATAATTGAATGACTAACCAAAGGATCTTAATTAATCTGTGCTACACAGGAATCACAATGATTGTATAGTTTTATTGTTTAATTGTGTGTATGGTGGCTGATTTTCTCTTCCATGAAATGCTCTTAAATGCAGAGAGATGGGCTTCCAGGAGGATATATATGGAATAACAGGAAATTTGAAGTTTCTTAGGACAAATGGAATTGTTTTACTATTCTTTATTTCATTTTGATGTTTATTACTTTTCTTTTGCCCTCCTCCCTCATAAATAAGTTCTTAATCAGTGATTTAATCTTCTTTAGTGATTTGCCTGAGAAAATTTCCAGTAGATGACATATTTTAAAAACTCTGAAGGTCCTTGAACTAGTTTTAGTTTTGTTCTCATTATTTTTGCACACATGCGTCTTTCTTTATGTGGCTGTCACTTAGTAGCATAATTGTTCCAAGCCAGTTTAACAAAGCAAAGCTCCTTTTAGCACATACATGATAAAGACACATTTGTATCCTTTCAGTTTTCTCCAGAAAGTTGATGCCACTTGATGGTGGTTGAATATAATAATATCTGTCTCTGGGTAGATTTAACATCAAAATAAAGTAAAGCAGTGTGAACATCTGATTAACATATGGAAAGTTTTTTTTTTTTTTTAAATAAGGCTTTCTTTTCAAGTGCTGAAAGTTTGACAGTCTTTTGTACTGTTTTATGATGCTGTGGTAGCAATTCCATGGTTATAGATATAATCTGCTTTAAGACTTGATTTTGAAATCCCAAGTCCTTCTGTATTTCAGTGCTGAGAAACAAAAATATGGAGTATGACATTTTTCATGTGTGGTCTTCAACAAGAGACAGAATATACTTATGGGAAATAATCAGATGAGATGCAGAGAAGTGAGAAAGTTTGAATAAACAACCATTTCTTATGAAAATGTTTCCAAACTTATCATGAGTACAGACCACTTTACATGCATGTGTAGAACACTGGCTCATATAACAAGGTAGTATGGCACTATTTAAAAAGCATAGGAAAATGTCCTACTCTAGTGAATTGTTATGGTTATATTTAGAAAAATTTTAGTGCAGAGTGTACAGAATATCCAGGTTCAGGTTTTAGAATTAAAGTTCCAAGTTCTAAATGATCTTGTTTTTAATCCTGCATTGTTTATTCAAGTAAGCAAAATTAGTTATAAAGCTTTGTTTTCCTGAGATGGTCAGTTTAATCTGAACTGGATGGTTCTGAAATACTTTTAGATGTGTACTTACTGAATAGTGATGTCCAGTTGCCAAAACAACAGAAAAATGTTTTAAAGATATGACAGGAAAAAAGTGTGAAAAAGAATGAAGTAAAGAAAGAAAAATTGTCATACAATAGGAAGGATTTGAAATATGCCTCTAAGTCCTCTTTTATGACAGCTAGATAATCTGTTTCTTATAAGGCTGTTCAGTAACCCTTCCATTTTCCTGACATTCTCTTCCCAGCAGAATTTCTGGAATCAGAATTCCACTGCTAATTAAATAGAATAATAACAATATTTCTTTTATCAGCTGCTTAACTGGTGGGATGGCGAAAGTCATATATGTTCACCAATTTTACGTATTATGTACTGTCTGAAACTTGTCTGGCACTGGGCCCACAGCAATCTTGTCCATGGAGGAGGAGCTCCAGTTTCTCCTGAGTGCAGTCAGTGGTGTCTCTCTTTGCTCTGTGACGAATCCTGTGCCTGGTGTCTTTCCTGGAAGCTGCAGCCCTGTTGTAGCTGCCCTAGAGAGCACATTTGCACAGAGGTCAGTGTTGGCGTCATCCCCCACTAGGACGCTGGGAAATGTGGGCTTGTGGAACTGGATCTTGCACACAAGAAAATCTTCCTCAGTCCACACCTCCATTGAACATAACATCAGATAGAAATAAGTAGATATGTTTCAGTTTATGTTCTTGTTAAGAGGAATGTTGAGAACATGTTCTCTCCTTTCACATACCCTAAAAATCTTTTTTCTCCCAGTGGCAGGTATACTCTCTTAAGAAACTTTTGAGTACATTTTATACTACATTTGTGGTAAAAAAATAGCTGAGGACAAGTGGTATTAAGGATTGTGCTTTTAGCTTTTAGAAGGTTACTTGAAAAGGAAGCCCTTTCAGATGACTTGAAAATATATTTTCATAATATTCCACATTAAATACTTAAGATATGTTCTAAGTGGATATATTCAATTGTAATTTGCAAAATGAAAGCACACGTGAAGCAGTCCCAAAGGCCATGACGATATTTTCCTCATTCCAGACAGGGAATGTTTACAAGTTTACACAAGACTGTTGTATGTGCTCCTAATAAGCTTAGTACAGCTTCTGGTGGGGCTTGGAAGTTCTGGAGAGGAAATGTATAGATATAAAAACATCTATTAGTGTATGTAACTCTTGCCTTCAGCACAAAGAGGGCTCAGAGTTAAATGATCTCTCACACATGAGCCCAGCTTTGGGTAGGAGAGTACAAGATATTTAAGGTCAGAATGTAGGAAAAGGAAAGAAAGATGGTCAGCATAAAGGGAAATGAGTGAGTGCTAGACAGAGAAGAGAGAGAAGCCAATTCACACGAAATACACCACAGCTCTCAAGGGGTGCCCAGATTTTCAAATGCATGTAGGCTCTGCATTTGGGTGGTCTGTGACAAATTTGCTCTTCCTGTGAGAAAATTTTCTTCCCTTACAAAAATAAATGAAAAAAATAATTTGAGATTTTTTTTTTATTTGGTAGACTGAGATACAGAGCTCTGAGTATATGCCATCTAAGAGTGTTACAGGGAAGAAGTACTTTTGGGGACTTCTAAATCAAGACCACAGGGATTTACACAACAATGAGAACAGTGAGTTTTGAAAAAGCATTTTGGGTTAGTTACCTACCACACCACAAAATCTTTTCATTTGAGATAATATAAAAACCAGAAGCAAAGATGACAAGGAAAGCATGTTAATGGATACTCTGGACAAGAGAAATGTTTTTGTTATTACAGGACTGGAGGAAGAGTTGGATAACAGCTTCCTGTCTGGCTTGCTACATAATTGTTAGAGTAGAATAGAGGAGCAGATATACTGGGTTGAGCTTTGCAGCAAAATACCGGAGGACATGAGGTCTGATTGTTAATTGGGATGGAGCATAATTTACCAAGATTAAAAACATCACAGAAGTAAATGAAACAGCCATTCTGTTCTTCAAATATCTGCTTCAGGTAAAGTGAAATGTGCATCATAGAACAAAACATTACTGTGTGGTTTATCCACAGTTAGTCTAGCACCAAATCAATGAGCAAATATAGGGATTTGTCCTGGTAATTATTTTTATTATTGTTATTATGGTAATCATTGTTTTTTATTTGTATTTTCTTTTTTTATTCTTCTATTTTTGTAAAAAAAAAAAAGAGGATTAAGCTGTAAAATATCAGGGATGGATCTGCAAGATTTGTTTAAACTTTAAAGGGTATTTAGCATTTAGACTCTCTCTGTACAGAACAATGTCCTTCTTATTTTAGAACCTTTGGGACAAAATGAATTGCCCTCTGGAATTACCTACACCACTTCAGAACAACTGAGGGGCCAAGATTACTTTTTAGAATAAATTGGAGAGAGGTAAAATGCAATTCATCCTGGATAAATCAATATTTGTCCTGTTCCAAGACAACAAATGTAATCTCCAACTCTGTAATAAGCTCCACACAGGTGAAACATATGGCAGACTACATCCCTCTGGATATTGTTGTGAGTCTCATGATATGCTGAGGGTTTTTTGGTTTGTTTTTGTTTTTTTTTTTCAGTTAAGCTTCAAGGTACCTATTGTAACTCTTGTACTTTTCTCTATATTGTCTCTTACTGAACTTACTTATAGCAATAGGTAGGATTTTCCAGTGTGCATTTTATAGTCCAGCAAGGAGGAGGAGGGGAATTCAGCCAGAGGAGGGATAGGACCAGACCATTTGCTCATGGCTGACAGAACAAAGTGCTCTTTCAAATTGTATATGAAAGGCTAAAAAATAAAATTATGTTCTTTTCCCTTGTCTGCAAGCAGCCAAAGTATTAGAAGTGCCTGTTTATATTATAATAGACAGTTAATGAGCTGTGTCCATACATTAAATGGAGTAATCACTTCCAAAACAGTTCTTCACATTTTTGTGATCTTTTTAGGGTAGTTGGTGTAAAATTCATGTGGCACAAAAAACTAATGATGGACCTCAATTCTGCTTCAGAAACAAAAGAAGACTTGACTTTGTGCTGTTTGAAAATTGCTAGGAAGACAGCATTCTTAGGGATGGATTTGGAAGGACTCATTCCTCCATTTATGAAAACTGTATTAACTCGACATGTCCTATGGCAATCCTCCTTTAACCATGACATAAACGTCAGTTTTTCAAATAGATGAAAAAGCTCTTTCCTGGAAAACATATCCCATCATTCTTATTGTTTCTTCTGCTTTGTCTTCTGGAATGGTCAATTGCAACTGGTAGTACTACATTGGTTAGCCAGCTTTCTTCCTTGCTTTTCCTGTCATCTTACTTCCTGCCTCATTGTCTCTTATAAAATGATAAAATTATCCCCAAATTATTTTCCCTTGCAGGTGGATTTTGGGACCTGTCAATTTGTAATCCAGACCAGGAGGGATGGGTATCAAGCCTCATTCTTTGTCATCATTCTCCATAGTCTGTGCTGCCTTTGCTCTAGCCCAGAATTGCTGCATCACCTCTTCTCCAACCTCGTCTACCCCTCTTACCCCTTCAGATCAGAATGGTCCCTTTCTTTTTGGGTTTGCAGCCACTTGTTTGAAGAATGCCAGGCATTGTGTAGCAAAACCTCAAATGTTCCATAATTTCTGTTTCATTAATGAATTAAATACCAAAAAGAACCTGGTAGATTTTTACACAGCCTGTGGGCAAATGATAAGAAAGGCATGCTGTGGCTACACAGAGCCATGAGAACTCTGTGGTGTGCGGCAAAGTGCTGGAAACCTCTCTTCCATTTGGCAAGCACAACCTGCATTCAGTTATGTTCATACACTAAACACTGAGAAAAAGGTAAAATACAGAATGTTTTCAGCAGGGATTGTAACTTGATTGCTTAAGCTTGTTCATGTTTAAATTGTCACCAAAGAATTGCACATATATTAATGAGCGTAGTCCATTCATTGGTTTATGTATCCAGAATTCTACAAAGCATGTCTCAAATCCACATCAAGTTTCCATATATGTTATATTTTCATTTAGGTGAAAACCATATAATATCACAGATTGCCAGACAACTTCCTAACTCTAACTAATGAAGAGTCTTATTGTTCAGTCCTCTGTAGAGATTAATGTAAAATTGGTAAATTAACTTCTGAAGCTCATATTTGTGAGAGTAGGATGGGGAAAGCCGCAAAGCAACAGGACAACATCACACTTATAGTTGAATGAGCACTTGTAGTGTTCTTTCAGCAGTGCCCAAACCTACTGTAAAAATTCAGAAGGAAAAAAACTAACCAGCAAACAGAAATAATTTCAGAAGTCTGTGTCTGTATATATAATTGTGTGAGCATGCATATGCACATCAACATAGATGGCTTTGTATCCAGCTTATTAATATGGAAGTTGAATGAGTACTAGTTAACATAGTGCAATCCATAGTTATTTTGTTCTATGTTGATCTTATTCATTAGTTTTCAATCAGATTTTGAAGAATACATCTAAGAAAAATGAAAGTCTGTGTGAAGACTATAGATAATTTTTATAGTTGCCATAATAATGTTATGTAATTTTATTTTCATGCTTAGATGCAGCTCTTGTAAGGTTAAAATCAAACTACAAAGTAAAAATTCTGACATTTATTCCTTAATTTGATTTTTAAAAGCTACTAAATAGCCTGCAATTGTTTTTTTCATGTCGTCTTGCTTCCTGTCTCTCATAAAATTACCAAAATATCCCTAAATTAAGATTTGGAGGGGAAAAAAATTATCATGTTCTTTATAAAACAAAATATATTTTTTAAAAATTTGGTTTTTTAAGGTTTTGTAAAATTCTGAAATTAATTTAATAAATCATATCTGACTAGTTCAAGATTTCTAGAATAATTTCAAATATCATTGGAATACCAATTGCATTTTTTACCCTCATTTTGCTATAAAACTCCATGGGAATTTTCAAGTGAAAACTTGAATAAATAAAAACCTTGTTAGTTACTGGTATGGATAAAAAACTAAAATTTACTTACTGTCATGGGTAATTACAATTGAACAAAAATTTCAGATCAAATTTATTAGTGTTTCAAAATTGCTGCACTATGAAAACAACTGTATATCAAATACTCCATGCCTTTGGAGCAAGGGAAAATTAAATACTCGATTCAAACTAAGCAGGTAATTTCTAGAAGGCTTTTATGACTAATAGAAGAATCATCAATCATCCAGAGCTCCAATCATTCCACTTACTGGAGCTGAAAGAAATCATTAACATGGACATTTGTTTTTTCATGCTGGACCCCTGTGTTGAATATAACTTGAAGAGCTTTGCAGGTGGTTTCTGGACAGTCTCATTTGTTATGGTGTTGTCTGCTGCCTAGTTAAAAGGCGCCTGTTTATTTTGGCGGTGCAATTGGTAACTGATTTGCAGGATCTTTAGAATTATTTCAATATTGTCTTGCTCGGTTATGTAGTCCCGAGTGAAATAAAGGATTTATACTTCAGGCAAAAAAAATGCATTACCTTGGACTTTGGGGAGTTTAGGTCATGCTGCAACCTCAGGCTCTTGTAGACATACTTTCCTTCACCATCATTATTGTTACAGGTATAGTATAGCATTCCTTACACTTGGAAATTAAAATTAGTATTCTTCCTTCAGAAAAAAAATTTCTTCAAATAGTATATGTAACTCTTCTGTCCTCAGGGATGAGTAATAATATTGGACATAATCATATAGAAAAGCTTAAAGTTAAGGAAGAATATGCTAACACACTTCTCAAAGCTAGCAATTTGTGGCCTTACACTTAATCTCAGAGGCCTGATGAGAGCACCCAGTAACCACAATGTGCCATCTCCAGGTCCTCCAACAATGCTGCATCCTGATTAAAACTTTAGCATTCAAAACTCCCTGACAAGTCTATTAGTGGTGGAAATAAAAGGAGTTTCCTCCAAATATCTGAAGAACCATTATTAAGAAGCTGAATTGGAGATAAGTGGAATATAGTACATGTGTTCAACAAACAGCTTTTTTAGTGTGATTTTCTAGGGCTGTTGATACTAAAATATTTGATGCCCAAGAGCAAACCCCAAAGTTTTGGAACAGTAGCTTCTCATCTAGATCTAACTCCAGTACCACAGGAACTGGGAAATGTGATGCAGGGACAGTTAAACTGCTGTTTAGAAGCCAAGATTCCAGAGACAGCAGCTAAACTAAGTGAAGTTTATCTGACTAAGATGTGAAGCTGATCGGTGGTTCACACAAAAATTTACCAAATTCTTATTTGCTCTGTTTGCTGCACTTTCTCATGCCTCAGACATGACAGGTAATCGTAAGAAAGATAACAGAAAATAAAAACTCAATGCTGCCTTTTGACCTTGACAGTTACATTGAACCTAATTACTTGCAAGAGACAAGATGATCATAGCTTAAAAGAGTGACCATTGAAGGATCTGTGACACTTCTATACTTGACCACTAAAATCACTATAATTCTTTGTTCAACATTTATTTGAAATTAAATTTGTAGAACTTATAACTATAGAAAAGTCATTATGGAATAAATCATCAATAATATCCAAAATTATTTGTGTGTTCAGCACATAGGGGTTCAATGTAAACAGAGCAGACTCCTAGATGTCCTAATGCTTGTTTGGGATCAACACTTGCATAAAGAACAAATGGGTGAAGGTAACTTTGGGATGATTTAGGTGATGTTGATAGAAAGAATGAAATGATTACAAAGTTGTTCCCTTCAGAATCCTCTCTGTAAGAGCACATTCTCCTTGGGAAGATGCATTTGGACTCACTTCTGCCTCTTGAATGTTTGAATCACCAAAAGTGTTGCTTTCCATATGTGTGTAAGAATCCCTTTGCTCAGCCTTAGACTTGCTGACTAACCATCATTCCAGGATGAAATCACAGCAATTATCTTTTATTAGATATGTAATCTCTAAAAATACCTTAGCCAAACATTCCTTTACAGACTCCATGATTGCTGAAAAGCACAGCAGCCAAGTTGTTTTTTTATTTTATCAGTTTCCAAAACGTGACTGAAGTCCCTCTTTGGGGGTGAAATAATCACCCATAAATGGCTGAATGGGCTCATTTTCTAAGAAGGATTGCTGCATGTTAAACTGGCTGAACTTAAAAAAAGGAAAAAAAAAGTATTCCCACTCTACAAGAACTTTGCTTTATAATTAAATGGTTGAAGTAATCAATGTCACTCTTCTTAAATTCTGTTAAACACAAAAGCCTTAAGGACATACAGTCTGCTGAAGAGCTCCTGATAAATTGCTGGCATGAAGGTTGTCCTAGTGCACCAATTAGCTAAGACCCTAATGCCATTCAATACAATCTTACATCATTGCTGAGAGTAGGGGAAAGGGACTCTTCCTCACTTCCCAGAAGAAAGGTCATCCCTTCTCCAGTTGGGAAAATGTCTGTGTTCTAGTTGGGTTGGGCTCTGCAGTGAGTGTTTTTGAATGTGGATTGTTCTGTCTGTATGCTTTTGTTATTGGTCTTGTTGCTATTACTGTTAATTTTCTCGTTTCATTGCTGTTTCCAGTAAATTGTTTCTTATCTCACCCCATGATTTTTACCTTTTTGTGCCTCCAATTCTCAATTCCATCCCAGGAGTAGGAAGGGAAGGTGTTGGGCAGGAGCAAGTGAGCATCTGTGGATGGGTGAGTCTCAGAGTGGGGCACTAAACTGGGGCATGCCATTTGTAGACCATGACAAAGATGTACTCTAGTGTCCTCACAGGATGGTCAGAGAACCAAAATGCAAAACACCATCTGTTCTTCAGACACAAAACACATTAGCCCCCTAATAAAGTTGATACCCATGGCAAAAATGCCAAGTTTAATCTCTAAAGATTATAAGGAAGAAGAAAGAAATATATCTTGTGTTACCTTGTGACATTCAGAGATACAATAATAATTATCACATAAAAACTGGAATAGGCTGAAGAATAAAATTATAATTAATTGGTCAAGGAATCAGTCCAATTTTCAGGTAAAGGAAAAGAACATTTTATAGGCAAGTACTTAAAAGTGCATTTCAAACAACTATTATAAAATTACCTGTATGTAGGAGCAGAAATAAACCCTTGGAACCAATAATAATCTTTTAATGTGTTTGTGTTTAAGTAATAATTTTGATTATGTGTTTTCAAAGCAAGGAAAAAATGCAATATCTGAAGTTACTATAACTGTAATTTGTAATTTTCAAACTGTAATGTTTGAACAGATCACTTCTACCAGGCTTATTTAAGGCATACAATACAAGGCTAGACACTTTCAGTTCTGTACTAGAAGGCATCTGATCATAGCCAATTTGCAGCAGTGAAAAGGAGAGGCAAAATTCTAAATTGCTTCAAAATACATCTTTTCCTCCCTCTCGTTTATTAAATGTTAATTATGTCTTTTTTTTTAGATACATTTTTGAATTAATTCTGCATGAAAAGAAACAGTTGTTTGGTTTTAATGTTTTTCTTCCATGCATTCTGAAATGCCTTAATCATGTTTTTGAAATCATAATCCCTATCTGTTGATTAGGAATGATTTAGCACCATAATGAAATAGTTAGAAAGAGCTCCATAAGGACCACATATGGGAATGTACATCAAAAGGCAAAATATGGAATTCATAATGTATATAAAAATACATGTATTAGATCAAATAGACTATTTTCTATGAAGCTTTTACTATACCACTTACAGTGAATAGATAATATTGAAAGACTCATTAAGTGTTTGATCCTTGAGCATCAGAAAGAATATTTTAAGCAGAAGATAAAGGCATTAGACATTCCTACAACCCAGCAGTATGAAATCATTCCTCATAAAAAATGTGTAGTGGTCATCAAACTTAGGAATGCACTAGAATAAGGGTCTATTTGTACTGTTATCTGTTGTGGGGTTTTTGACACCATTTGGTACTGCTTCAATTTCCGCAAAGGAAGATTACATGTATGGGTATCTTGTTGCATTCAGTCCATCAGTGATGCACTTTGCCTCACTGGCCTCTACTGCTCATGGCTTAAACCCAGCATAACTCTGTTGCTCCTTCTGATCAGAGAGAATACAACCAATACCTCAAAAACAGATGGCAGAACCTTTTTAGCCAGCCTCAGAGACTACTGGAGAAATTATACCTGCTACTGAGGATCCTTGATGTTAAACATAACCTTGAGAATCTGTTTTCCTTTTATGAAGCTGTTCTAACATCCATCAACGGTTTCAGTAAATATATCATTTAGCCTTAAAATCTTCACAGAATTCATGGATCTGATGTACTAGGCATCCAATTTCATGGGTATGGAGAATACATGATTCAGGAAGGACAAGTCAAACTATACTACAGCACTGAGCTGTGCGTTCCTAAGAGTTCCTTGTTCAACTCATAGCTGAACACTAAAGGATGCTTAGCAGACTGTGAACAGATTATTCTTTCAGCATTATCCTGAGTACTTTTTTTTTTGTTTGTTTGGTTTTTTGGGTTTTTTTTTGTTTGTTTGTTTTTTTTTTTTTTTTGTTTTTTTTTGTTTGTTTGTTTGCCTCTAAACATAGAAATAAGAGGAGATAACCCAGGACTTTGGGGTCTCCGTGAACTCCCTTCTGACATTCCTCTGTGCGTGGTCTTGTTTCTTTGCACTGCTGTTTTACGTCTTCAAGAATATTTTGTGTTCCTCTACAACATCCAGAGCTTTTTAGCTCCAGTCACTTCTGTAAGGCTCACTTTTTTCTGTTAGAGTTGATTCCCTCTTTCATTACCATGTCATATTGTCTTGTTTGCTTACTGAGTCCAGTTTCAGCTGAACAATAAAGTTTTCGGAGCAGGAACTTATCTATCAGTGTATCATTTTTATGTATCCTCAAATGTTTTTGGATTTTTTTCACTGTAATAGATTTGTGAAGTTATAAATTTTCTAAACTGTCTGCGCTCTTAAAGGTAACATTTTAATTATGAATTAAAATTTTAAAGGAATGGAGTTTGTGCCATAGCAGTCCAGATTTTCATAGTTATCTGCTCATTCATGCGACTCTGTTGATAAGGATGTGTTTTAGGTTTGGTTTTTTATCTTTGGTATTTTATGAGCATGAATAATTCACAACTCTTGATAAATATCAAATTATTTTATTTTGTATCATTTATCACTACAAGTCTGAAAATATAATATCCTAGATGATGAAAGATAGAAGAATACTTACAGAGAAGCAGCATTCATTAACTCCTGATTTCAAATATATTCCAAGTCCTTTCAAATACGGAAATATTTTTGAATTAGTCAAAATTGAGTCAAACCTAGCCATTTTGCGTAGATCATTGCTTTTGTCACAGATTTTAAGTTCATTGCCTTGGTAATGGTAACAAAAGTGTTATTCTGAATAAAACTGCTGTCTTGGCTTTTAAACCTCTAAACATAGGAATTTCTTTCTGGAAAAAAGTGCTTGGCTTTTGTATAAACTGTCAGTGAAATCACGTCCACCTATTAGTTACAGTAGCCTGTATTCACCAAGATATTCTCTTTTATTACTGATTTGTTCTCCCAGTTGGCATGGTAGTACTTAAAGCTTGGAAGGGCTAATTCCTATGCCCTATCCCTCTGGGGACACTCCATTAGACTGAGCCAGAAAAAGCATGAAGCTCATTCTTCAATTCAGCAGCTAATCTATATTAGGAAATTAAATCTTGCAGGGTCCCTTTTCCCAGCCTGGATCATTGGCATATTCTGGCCACGATCACACTGTGTAATGCTAGTCTGGTAAGGAATGGACCATTGCCAGCTAACAATACTTCTAGGACTGTGCATATTCCCAAACTTCATTTGGAAAATATTTTGGTTGGTAAAAGATGATTCAGGCAAAAAGATAAGCAGTGACCACTCTAAAAATATAATAATTTAGTCTATCAGCACCCTGAGAATGTTTAATTTTCTTATTTAGATATTGCCACCATGACTGAAGTTTATGGGTATATTGGAGCCAACTGCATAAACTCAAGGGAATTTAGTAGGTCTGGGATGACAACTCCTAACTGTGATTAAATCTTTACCACACATTGCGAGTGAATCCTTTATATGCTAGAATGAAAAACAATGTTTAGTTCAAGCCTAATTAATTAGCAGGGAACTTTTCCAATGACTTTATCTGTATTTGAATAAAGCAAATACTCAGAATTTAAGTAGATTACTGTTCTTCTGTGACATGTCCATCCTCCGTTGTCCTCAAAGGCATCCCAGGTCATATTTAGGATAGTCTGTTCATTCAGTAGGAGTCCTTTCATTCTTCCTGTGGAAGCATACTGTTTTCCTTAGAGTCTCTCTTTGCATCTCTGATTCATCTGCCTTTCATCTGTATGCCTCATCAAGTAAAGTTTTCAAAATCCCAACTGTGGTTTTCTCTCCTTATTGCAGTTTTTTAATGGTTCACCTGCAGCCATTTCAGAGTTTTGCTACAATGTCATACAAGGAACAGCATTTTCTTTGTGTGAATTTTATCACAAATGTTTATTCAAAACCAGAAAGTGGTACTAGAATGAAAGACAACTCCATCCACAGCATTTGTTGAGTGACTGAGTTCAGCTTTACACTGGCAGGCAGGGAGGCCCAGAGGAGAGGGTTAACAGAATGCAGTGAGGCTGCGGAGCTAAAGATACCAGGGTATAAGATTTGGGTATTCATTTTTTTGCTAGTGTTAGTCTGGTCATGTATATTGGTTGGTCATTTGTGGTTGAAACAAATGACTTCTGGTCTTCCAGCTTAATTTTATGCAAACGTGTCCAAAATGCACACTCTAAGATGACTCAGTGATGACATGGGGACATCTGTGACATCAGTTTTGAAGTGCACCTTGGTTCAAAGTCTAATCCACCCCTAACTTTGTGTCAGGAAGAGGTTTGAGGTTATCAGAAGAAATTTTATATGAAGGTTTAGTAAATATTGTCAAAAAGTGAATGTAGACAATACTAAAATCAACCGAAAGGCTGTAAGATTTACTTGATTAGTAAACAAATCAAGTGAACAAATACTGTCATAGTGAAACATCTTTATGGAGTAGAAAGAGTAAAAAAAAAAAAAAAAAAACCCCAAAACAAGGCATTGATTATTAAAAGTGCAAAACAGCAGAGAAGGAATGTAGAAGTGAACCTCAGGAGCTGATACTTAAAGGCACTCATCTAGTCTGTGCTAAATTACAGATCTGAAACAATAAAGTTTCAACTAATATTTAATAAATTCTTAAGGTAATTGAATTTAGATTCATACTAAGACTTTACTCTCTATATATAGCACAGCACACTATAAATAGCACACACATTAAAAAAATAAAAGTCATTAGCAGCTGTGTCTCCCTTGATCCACTCGATTAGGAAACATCTGTGGTGTAGTCAGTGTTCTTTTCCATAATTGCTTAATATGGGGCAGGATGATATGGAAGCAAAATATGTGTTTGGGAGATTGTAGCTCACCAATTTATCATGCATATGTTTTAAATGTTTTTAAAAGGTTCATTCTCATCATAGAAAGAAATCATACATCATGGAAACCACTAAGTTATAAGATGTCAACTGCTTCCAGCTTCAAAAGCCAGACTCTTTTCTTGATCAGTGGGTGGTGGAAGTTAACATTTCTTTAAGTGAAAGTAAAGTTATGGGATGGGGTGCACAGACAAAATTTGGAATTTATTAAAATAAATAAGAGTTGCAGTTTCTTTCTTAAGAATATTTTACACTCAGGTCTCGTAACACATATGATTTTTAAATCTCCTAAATTGGCAAAAGCTTCTGAGAAAGTGACAAGACTGTAGATTATGAAGGCTCAAAATTAAATCTGAATTCCATGATTTTTTTTCTGTTGAAACACGAATAGTATTCATTTCTAAATGCACTTTTCTACCATGCATTTGTTATACCTACTGAAATAAAACAAAATCTTTGTACTGCTGGTTAGTAATATTCAATATCAGAAAATAATTAAAATTTAGTACATTTTCCTCCCACTTATAAAAAAGCAAAAGAGATGAAAGGAAAAAGAAGAGAAAGCTTGTTTATGAAGAAAAAAAAAGTAGAGAAAGTAGAGAATGAATTTGCCTGTTAGTGTCTGGGTTTGGTAGAAAAAATGCCATGTCAGAAACAAGACTTTAAACGCTGATTTTTTTCCTCCCATAATAACAATTGTTGCCATCCTTAGCAAAAGCTGATGTTTCATTTGTGCTTCTGTGATCTTTAAAAATCTTTACAGAAACTAACTGTACACCTTTGAGCTAAGATACCTGTTATGCATGGCATGTCAACTTTGAGACATAGCATCTTAAAGGATTTGAATTAATAATTTTGGTTGCCTGATAATTTATTTAGTTTTCTACTTTTTTCAGTAGATAAAATATGTAGGTTAAGCAGAGTAGTAACCTTTTAGAAGGGAGGGACTGTGAGAATGAACTTTTATTGCTCTTATCTGTCTCTTGTTTTCTTATGGGCTGGTCTCAAATATTACTTCCCATCAGTTTTTGATCTGGACAAAATAATCTTGATTTAGAAAAAGAAAAAGAGTGCTGTTTGACCTCTCATTTATTTGTATTCACATGATTCTGTCACTGAATTGTTGAAAAGCCCCCAGAAAAAGTGCAGGATGGTGGTGAGGGGAGACGCTGGTAAGACTGGAGTCAGGGAAGAGGTAAGGAGTCAGTCAACAGAGCCTGTAAATTTTGAGATAGCTGTCTGGCTGGTTTTGTTTTGGGAGTATAGACTTTCTCACTCTTAAGTGACCAAATTATTTTTCTTTTTGTCCGCACTGGACTGTGGAATGATGAGGGCCCCTAGAAGAACAAATTGGAATTTGATGGCTGTGGTAACAGAGGGGCTGAAAAGTCAATGTGGTTGTTAAAACAAGCCTTTCCTCCCATGTGTTGCCATACATGCCAGCATCAAGTGTTCCTGACAGGAGTGAGAAAATGAGTGAGATAAAATCCCAATTGGATCAGCTTGATTCAGTGATGAAGGTGATGTTGTAAACACCAAGAGAAAGGAGTGAGACCAAATAGCAAAGGTGCTATAAGATAAACTCCAAGTATAATACATGAATAACAACATTAAAAAGCTTGTGTTTTTTTACTTTCCTCTTTGCTCACAAGGAGGTTGTATTTTTTTTCTGACATGTTGTCCATGTCACAGTCCCCTCAGACTTTAATAATGTATTCAGCTGGTGTCAGAATTAATTCTTAGAGAGTGACAGTTTCTTGTAAATACAATTAAAAGTCACTACATGATGAGTAAAGTGTTGTGAAGTAATCTAATACAGAGTCAGTGGAATTTTGAAAAATAATATGGGTAGATAAAATAATAATTATTATTGAAGATTTAAATTCAAAATGTCTTAAATAATCCTTCAGTTAAGAAGAGTGCCAACCTAAAAAAGAGGGTGGCAAAAATTACAAATATTGTTGGACAGATCTTTCAGCAATATCTCAGGGCCAGCTCCATTTTCTGCCTAAATCCAGTTTTCATTATTAAGAACTAAAAAATACATGAAGAGTTTTCTAATGCAGATTTTATTCTGTCTCTACAGAAGACAATACCTCTCCCATAGTCAATGTCCTAAAACTTTTCTCAGGCTAAGTGCTTATCTGAAGCAAATTTGGACACTAAAATATTTTATGAAGGTATTCTGTTGACAGAAAGGCACATTAGTATGTAAGAAAGACAGTTTTCAGGCTTCCTGTAATTAGGTCTGAGTCTCAGCACATGCGTAAAGAAAAAGCCATAAGAATTTGTGGGCTTTGTTTTACCTTGTGCCTAGGACAGAGATTTTAATAAGTCTTCTAAAAAGATAAAATAAGAAAATACTTAACTCTGTTGAATATGTTTATTTACTATTGTTTGTATTTTTTATTAAACCACGATTTCAGACTTTTCCTTGATCTGCAGCAGGAATCAAGATGTTCTCCTCTTGCTTTATAAGGGAGAGAATAAATGGAAGAAGCAGTAGCTAATGACCTGCTTTTATAGATGCAGAAACTTGCCATACTTCGAGCATGTTGCATGGGGCAAGGTCATTCCCTAACAATATTAAAAATCTCATGGAGTCCAGCAGTACTTTGGAAAACTACATTCTTTCCCACTGAGGGGTCCTTTGGGGTTGTCAGTGGTTTTGTTTTCTCCTGCTGTTTCCCTGCGGCATAAAACAGCTTTGGAATTTTTTTTTCTTTTCTAGATTGTAAGTCTTCAGCTATCAGACACTAGGAAGCAGTATTTGGCACAGAAACCCTTCAAACCTTTTTTTATTAGGTTTTTGCTTGCGGTTATAAAAATCTTAAGTTTTTTATTTCAGTGAGCCAAGTGATTCAAGGGAGCCATAGCTAGCAGGTCACTAGCTGTGTTTCTAAGAGCTTTTGATCAATAAGAACAGTGATGCTGAACGTGGAACAGAAGCTGATAACAGTCGGAATGTGGAAAAGGAAATGACAACTGAGGTGGAAACCAGAAATCAAGCAAGCTAATGTACTCATATTGGGGGAACTAGATAATCTCCCTGCAGCATTCATGCACCTCGCACATGAAGCTGCAAATCCAGCAGCAGAGCTTTTAAATAAATCTCTTAAATCAGAAGAGGTAAAACTGGAAAGCGGTCACCATAGCATATGTATTTATAAAATAGAAAATAAATAATGGCATACGTAGTATGCTACTTATGTGCAAGATTTTAGAACACTCCAAAAATGTAGAGGTAAATGAAATGAAGCATAGAGATACCCAAACTTGCATTTTACCAAAACAATATAATGTCTTTTGTAGATGACTGTTTCTCAAACATAGGGAGATAAAAATCAGTCTATTTTCTTAGAAATCCAGTAAATAATTTTATATGACTTCATGTAAAGAATGTGTTTGATTATGATAGAGACAATTAAATTAATTTAAGAATTGCCACATTTTTCTGAATCAAAATATCTTTCTTTAAAAATTGAGTGGTTCCACTAGCGACCTTGACACAACAAAGTAAGAGCAGGCAATGACTTTTATTAAAAAAAATATAAAGTGTTATTAATAAAGAGAAGGGCAGGAATATCTTATGAAGGGCTGAATAATTCTGAGTACACAAAAAATTCCACACATGTAATGCATGCAATGGTACAATAGTGACAAACTGAGTATTATTGAATTAAATGGAATTTCTGCTGTAAGATGAAATGACTGAAACAAATGAGGAGCTGATTCATCTTGGAGAACTAATTGATCATGAGATGAAAATGTGTCTGTATCATGAAGTATTCTGAAGCTAGAAAATTTAATAAAATAGTTGTAATCTTATGTGGGAGCTTGTGAAATATTTCTAGGAGGTTTGTCATAGTTCTGCCATTATCAGAGGCCTTTTTAAAAAAGGGGAATTTCCAAAGAGCTTCCCAGTCTGACATATCTGTGCAGTATTCTGCTTTTCATTCTATAGATTAATTCAATCTGGAATGTGAGCAGCCGAAAGCTATTAACAGAGCAAAAAATATTGAAGAGTCAAGCAAAAGAGTTGGCTTGTTTTCAGTGCAGGGAAATGACTGATGAGAAGGCATATTTTTCTCTATCAGTAAGGAGAGAAAAGCTAAGTGAACTGAAGGATGTGGCTGGTATTAAGTCGAGGGGAGAGGAAAATGGCTGGTAATTTATGTAGGATGGAAAGCCCTTAATCATGAGAAGACTTCTAGCTCAGTCTTATATTATCAATGGATGTTAAAAGCACCCCTGTGGTTTCAAGATAGAACTTGGTAAATGTATTAAAGAAAATAATATGTGATTATGTATGTATTATGACATTTACTGCCTGGAAAGTGGAATCCACTACTCACCCATCAGTCCTATATTTATTCAAAAGCTGGCTAAATCATAAGCTCTTTAACTTAACCAAAAAAATGTAATAACTTTCACTTTTCCTTTTTTGCCCTCCAGATCTATTTTGTTTTCAGCCAAGCCTTCCAAAGTTTGAGGGCTACAATCCCACTTATTTTCTGATAAAATTCTCATTTCTGAAATCATAACAGTACTCCAGGGTCTAAGAATTAGAATTCTGGCTTATAAAAACACCCCAAACCCAACCAATTCTATACGGTCAGAAGAGCCGAGAGGATTCGGTCATGACAGCTTATGATGATAAGGAACAGACAACTTATAGAGGTTTTTTATACCTCTCCACAAATCTGTGATGTGCACACATTTTGGACACTGGTGTGCCATCCTCTTTCCCCTTCCCCATGTCAAGTAGGATAGTGTAGCAAAAAGTAAATATCTGGGGAAGGATGCCCAAGGATTTGGAAAGACATCCATCCATGAGAGGCACAAT
The DNA here is from genome assembly GCF_017590055.1 of Onychostruthus taczanowskii. Lineage (NCBI taxonomy): Eukaryota > Metazoa > Chordata > Aves > Passeriformes > Passeridae > Onychostruthus > Onychostruthus taczanowskii. The sequence goes on from NW_024501459.1 coordinate 9,147,105, forward strand.
ACATTAGGATAGGACCCTTCAGCCTGGGAAGAGATGAATAAGGAAGAATATCATAGTTGTGTGTGAAATATAAGGAAAGTCAGTATGTATGCTTCCACCAGTTAAAAAAATGAAAATAATATTATATGAGCTAGAATGGCGTAGATTCTACACACATACGAGAATGGCTTTTTTGTCAGTAGCTTGCAATCAAGATATGTTACTCCTTCCCTCAGGATGCTGCCAGACCTGGCTCAGAACATCCCTGAGCTGTCTGCTGCTGGAGGTAAACCAGTATTCTGGAGAAGCATTGTTAAAGCTTGGCCTGGGGCCTGGTCTTACACTTTTCCAGCCTTTGCTGCTGCCAGAATCAGCTGTGCAGGATGGAGTTTTGTTTTGACTTGAGACAGTCTCTTTTCAAAATTATTTTGATAAATTCAGGAATTGGTGAAGAGAATATTGCTGGGCATTTCAACAGCGTCAACAGGATCTGGAGCAATGACTAACTAAGAATTTATTTTATCTCAAATATGCTACAGTTCAAAAAAAATCCTTTACAAACATGCTCACTGGTCTCAGCAGCTTCCTCCCCCATCAGAAACAGCTCTAACTCTTGTTTTTCCTATCTCCCAAATCCCACAAAACCAAGTTAGGAGGGAGCTGCACTGCAGCTAATTGGAAGGAAATGAAGAAGACTCAATTCGTCCTCCTATTTCATTGCAAATAGAATTGTTCCAGTCAGCATCTCACATGCAATGCTGGTGAATACGTGTGACAGAGCAGGCTGAGCCTTTAACTGGTGATTATTCACAAGAAACAGCAGACTTGGCTTGAATTTCAGAGGGCAGGCTGTGCTTCCAGTTCTTTGTAGGAAGAGAAAAAAATGATCTGTTTACTTGCAAGCTGAACATACTTTATGTGGAAATTGTGAGGAGATAATCAGTGTGAAATCCCATGCCATGGTTTTCAGAATAAAGCCACAAAATAAATTAGCAAGGAGAAAGTTGGCTGTACCTTTGCCTTACCCTATTTAATGGCAACCCTAACAGTTTTCTCAGTATTTTCAAGCTGTAGGATTTATGATGCACTCAGGTCTTATTTTGTTTCATTTTAGGGGGTTTTGACATTACATAAGCAGGAAGAGTTTTGGTCTTCTTTATCTCCTTTTTCTTTTAAACTTCTCTGTATATCAAGCAATATAAAATTATGACTGTTTGTTTATGACATGTCACCTGATAGGTCAAATAAATGTAGTATCAATGTTATTTGACAGTTTTGACTTTGAACATGGCTATTATCTCCAAGAAGTGGAGGTCTTTTAAGTTCCTTTGAGAAATTTCAGAGGAAGATGCAAGCTTTTCTTACTTATTTTTGTGTCCAAATACTAGACGCAAATTGCTACCTATTGACTTAAAGCCATAACTTGCAATTAATGCAGAAAGGTTCCCTTTTTAGTCATAGCATTTGTAGGTGCCAAGATGTACACCTGTTAGTTTGCTTGATCCTTGGAGCACAGTACTTGATTTCTCATGCATGTTTAAAAATTTATCAACTTGAAGACCAAAACTAATCAGGCAACTCCTTTGGTTCCAGTGTACCAGTCTTTCATGGCTATCTGTTATACAACCAGCTTTAACCAGGGCATTTATCCAGCATGGAAATTTGGAACTACTGTAAAACTCTTCTATCAGTAGCAATGTTTGAAATACGTGCCTTGGTTCCCCCACTGTTAAAGCATTGCAAATTGTCAAATTATATGTGACAGACTGATTGTGATTTGTCTTTTGCATGACAGGAAAAGTGTTTTCCTAACCCTGGGGGGAAAAAGCCCAAAACATTCAGCTACACTGAGAGATGGTTTGGATCCTATTTAGCAGTCATTTTGTGAAAGGTTAGGGGTTTTTTTAACAGGCAAATATAAATTTATCCCAAGATAGTACTTTATAAATAATATTTTTCTTTCCCATATTAATAGTTTTGTATAAATTTCATAAAAATTCTGTGATTGCACAACCTACCTGATGACTTGTAGTAATGAAACCATTTGTCTCTTAAGCTACAAGAAAATGAAAATATTTTATGTTTACTGCCTCTGCTGGTGTTCTACAAAGAGAAAGTCATTCACTGAGAGCTACACAATACCTCACTTCATCTGCAAAGCAACATTCGTAGTTGTCCTTAGTGGAAAATACTTGTGGTGTGAACAGGAGATGAGGTAAGGCAGCACATTCCAGCGTGGATCTACTGAACACCAGGGATGTCTGTGCTGGAGTCATACTTGGGTGCTGCAGTTGCATAACTGCCCCAGAGGCCTTACTACTCAGGCAAGATTATTCTTCACATAATGACATTATAGCTGGCAGAAAATATTCTCCTCTTTTCATCACAGTGTAGGATAGACAACATCTGTTAAAAAGACCCTAAAATAGAGCTGGTGTGAGGTAAAAAGATCTTCTAAAAAAAAAAACAGGAAGAAAGGAGATACCATTTTTTCAGACAAATGCAAATATTGTGTTTTTCTTTATTGGTTAGTTAATGGTACCTATATATAGCAGTACAATTAACAAAAGAATCAAATCTTCATTACCCACTGTTGCTGGCATGTAGCACAAAAAGTAGCAAGCAAGCTGGAACAATATTAAAAATAAGTCCTTCAAATTTTTGTTAAAACACTCCTGTTCAGGATCACATTTTTAAATAACTAATTGAATTAGTTAAGCCTAGTATTTGTTGACATCTTAATTAGATAATTATATGCTAAATATTTGCTGTCTATAATCTACATCTATCTGTAACTGAAATTCAGCAGTTGTGACTAATTGAGAATTCTCTAATGAATCTGGAGTCCAAACTGACTCAAGTGTAATTTGCAACATGACTAATAATGCAACATGGCATTCACAACTTCTCTGGGCAACATGTTCCAGTACCTCATCACCCTTACTGTAAATTTCTTCCTAATATTTGACCTAAACCTACTTTTTAGAAGTTACCCTGTGTCCTACCAAACTATAAATATTGTATAGTATGATAATTATACATAACATTTTGAGAATTCAAATCTAGTGTTGGCTCTGCTTAGACTATTCTAGACACAGCTGTTTATGTTCATTACCCAGTAATTTGTGTTCTGCCCTCCTCAGGTTTTTTATGGCTTTTTTTTTTTTTTAATCTCATTGTGTCTGCAAGTTTCTTTTACAATTCTGGAAGTCTAATATCTGCCATTTGTCCTGTCTCCTGATGTCAACATCCTTGATGTGCTCATTAAAGCACTGTAGCATGCAGCATATTGAGCCCCACTTCCCTGGAGTCAAACGTCACATCGCTCTCTGTGACTGAGAGAGGAACCCCCTCAAATGAGCCACAAGCTGCCAGGCAGCAGCACACCCACACAACAGAGAAGCTTAGAAAACTGGCTGTCATCTTCCTAGTCTTGATATTTGGCCTATCCCTTGGAAGGGGGATTTGATGAGGCAATGTGGAGACAGTTGTATGAAACCAAACCAGCCCACTGGGAAGGCGCTCTGAGATGCTGATGCATTTCTGACACCTGCATCCACTGGTCATCCACAAAGGAATGCTTCACTTGACTGGGCTCAGCCCAACCACACATAACCAGAGCAGCTTTCAGCTGCTGTCATTTGAATCTCTGCTTGTTAAGCCCTTATCAAGGGACAGTGCTGAAACATAATAAAACTGTGCTAGAAACATAGCATATTTTATACAGAAAATTAATTTGACCAAGTTTGAAGAGAAAGCAGTTTGAAATTAAAATGCATATGACCTTTTAATAGTTTCTGTACAACAGCATTTACAACTGATCTATTATGTAAAAAGTAACTAACTGCACTTAATTCATATCCTCTTACCAGTGCTTGCCCTTCTTGTCAAGAGTTCAGAATGCATCTCTAATGAGATGGTTCAGGTCCTCACCTGCTGTGAAAGACTTGTCGAGTAGAGACTGAGTTTTACATTACCTAGACTGTTCTCTTTTGGAAAAATATTCCTGCTACCTGTTTGGGATGATTTTAAGTGTACTTCAGGTCACCATTATGCCTCAGAGCACAGTTTGATTTAGAAAAAGAGTAATACCAAAAGCCTATAAATTTAAAAATATACTTCATGTAAACTCAGGTGAGAGAAATTCTCAGCTGATAGGGAAAAAAGTCCTCTTCAAATGGAAAATGTTGTTTGTTCTTTTTCAGGGCAGGTGGTAGGCAATGCTCTTGAGGAGATAAAAATGACTTTTATTTCCTTTCCCCATGCAGAAGATCAAAAGAAAAGTAGGCAACTGCCAGACTTAATGAGCCATGCTTAAGGGCTGCATCCTGACAGAATTAATGCATCATTTATAAAGTACTTCATAGGAAAATGATTTAGCGAATCACATAGGACTTTGATGTCTTGTAACACTACTGCATTTTAATATTTATGCAAAGAATTTAGCAGTTACAAATGACAAAACCATGCATGCCAATAGCTGGAAGAATATGTTGTGGGATCATTGGTGTGGAATGGTTAGAATTAGGAGAGTTGGGATGAATCAGTGTACACTGTAAGTTTTGGGACCTGCAGATGAGTCCTTGACTTGGACCCAAATAAGTGTCACTGAGTGTGGTGGAAAGAAAAAAAGGTCTCTGGCAGGCTGTATGCTGCCTTTGAATGGTACTGCTCTGCTCATTCCATTTGGGGCTAAAACTCTCTGAGCAGAGAGCTGGCAACCCTGCTCTTGCCCGAAGCACAGGGCCCTGCAGTGCAGATCTGCTGTAGAAGGAAATGAAGAACTAAATGGTGTCTGTGCAATAGACCTCTGTGAAGGAGACTGAGTACTCCCACATCACCCCTGCATGCAGCTGCACAGGTCCTGTTTCCAAACACAGTGTTTTCTTCTGTTGATCAGAGGAGTGGAGCACATCTCCTATGAGGAAAACCAGAGAGAATTGAGATTGCTCAGCCTGCAAAATAGAAGGCTTCAGGGTGACCTGATTGTGGCCTTCTGGTACTTCAAGGAGTCTACAAGAAAAATGGAGAGAGACTTTTATACAAGAGCATGTAGTGCCAGGACAAGGGGAAATTGATTTAAACTGAAAAAGAGTAGATTTAGATTTTATATTAGGAAAAAAATATTTTTTTTCTGTCAAGTACCTGGAATAGGTTGTCCAGAGATGTTGTGGATGTGATTTTCTCTAAGTGTATATGGCCAGGTTGGACGGGGCTTTGAGCCACCTGGTCTAGTGGAATGTGCCCCTGTCCAAGGCAGGGGGATTGGAACTAGATGATCTTTAAAGTCTCTTCCAACCCAGGCCATTCTATGATTCTGTGATAGCCTACCAATTTTATTTTATTTTTTTTAGTGAGGATTCTGCCACCTTTTTTCAGTAATGAGGTTTGTAGGGTACTTAACAGAGAGTACTTTTCAAATTTTTCCTTGAGACACAGGACTCCAGAATGCCTAGACCTGTGCCTCAGGTTTCTCCAATCTTGCAGTGGCTCAGATATTTTCCTCTGATTTCCATCCCACTCTAGGAATTCTGGCCTCTAGCTTAAACCTCTTCAACCATAATTTGGCATGCAAGCAATGAATATAGCCTTATACAAATTCTTAACCCTAGTCACTTTGCTATTAAAAGGCACAGATGAGTCAGAGCGCTCTGGAAGAACATGCAAGTCCTAAGGCAGGGTTTTTCTTAACCTATTCTTCATCTTTCTGCAGTGAGCACCTCAGGTTAGGTGAAGTTCCTGTTCCCTTGTCTGCCCTGGCAAATTCTTTTTAAGCAACAGTACACCTAAAGTAGCACCTTCTAATGTGGTCTCACTCCTGTGTCTCCTTTTTCCATAAATCCAGCCTAAGGACACGTAGTTATAACATGCAAGTTATATTGTTTGATCCAGCAATTGAATACAAGTTCCCAATGCCTCTGTATGGTTTTGCCATTCACTTTAGCTCTAAATTGTTCTTTCTGGGCAAAACAGCTGTCTGAAGTACTTCACAGCACATTCTTTTGTCTTCAGGTGGACAGGATTCCAGCATATTGCAGAAAGAAGTGGAATTCCTACTTGGAGCCAGAAATATCCTAGCTTATCAGAAAGGAAATTGGGCACTGGGTTATGTCTGGATTCATGGTGCATCCCTGACATTTGTTCCTGAACCTGTCACTCGGCCAATATATTCAGTTTTCTCTAAAATTTAGCTAGAACTAAATGTACTGGCAATCCTGGTGTGAGAAGTTCCAAAACTCCGTTTTGGGACCACTGCATGATTTCACTCCATCAATAGCTTAAGAGGGACTCTTCTCTCATTGTTTTTGCACTTTGCCCTGGGGATAAAAGAGTATTACCTTTCTCCTCCTCCCTCAGTGAATATGGGGATTTATATATTCCTTGGAAAGATCTAGTTGATGCTGGAGATCGCTTAATGAATATTTTTTCATTTCCTGTGGTCTGCACTACATTCTCTAGGAAAAGGCGGAAAGAAAGCTCTCAAACAAAAACCTATAAGTTATTTGCTACAAAACCACAGCAAAATTATTCTTTTGACCCCTCTGGCAGCCTGCTTTTTACTGATTGTGCCATTTTCTGTGTTTCTGAAAAAATTGTTCTTTCAACAAGTTAAAAGCTTGCTTGGTTTGCCTGCATGGTCTAAAGGAAAAATAAATATGACTTCTCTTTTTCCTTAGTATGTAGCATGAAAATAGACAAGATCATTGGGATTTATATGTGGAAAAGTGTGGCTGGCTTCTAGTATTGGATTATGAAATGCAATTTGGGATCACTAAGAACAAGCATATATTTTGAAAACCTGATTAAGTACTTAGTTTGGAAGGTCAAATATGACAAGTAATTTTTAAAACTATTTTTAATGGTTCTTTTTAAGTTAAAACTTTTGCCATTTTGGAGGAAATCACATTCACCTCTATTTTGGCAGATAGTAGTGCAGGAAAAGTATTTTTTAATGTCCATAAGTGGTTGAGGAATACCAATATTTAATGTGTTTTAGAGAAAAATAACTGTATTTAGATGAGGGTTTTTCTTATAACAGCCTTTCAGCAAAATCAGAATGAACATAGTTCATTCAGAATATCTTCATTATGTAATATGTCCTAGAAGACTGAATAAAGAAATAAAAGCATCTTACTGTGTAGTACAGAAGTTTAACCTTTTGTGATATGACTAAATGAAGAAGGATTTTGAGAACTTAATTTCAGGTACTGACTGTTTAACAATTTATTAAAATCTCTTCACACTTCAGTAAATGTTACATATTGTGGCTTTCATTCCTTTCCTCCTTGACAGGTTGAATAAAAATATACAATACAGCTCTTGCATATTCCTCTTAACTCTTTATGGTTGTTTTCCTTTAAATTAACAAGTATTATTGGCTTTTACTCGACCTATAAGTGAAAAAAACCCTGATAGTACAATTCAGGCAACACAGGATGATGACACATATCTCTGAATACATTTGGAGATAAAGTACTTAAAACTGAGAACTATTTTAAAATCTGCTTCTGTTAACAACCATATTTCTAGACCACATTCATCCATGTAATACACCCAATGTGTTACCTCTGAGTAGTAAAATTGTTCTTCATTCACAGAAATGTATCATAGTATGGCATTTCTCAAACCTAAATTGTTCTGTTGCTTAAATTGTTCTGACTTGAAAAAAAAAGCTCCATCAAAACAGCTTTAAATAGTACATAGGTTTATACTGATAAAAGTGGATAAACGAGAATACACATAGCTGAGAAGCACTTTTACATTCTGTGTGAAACTAAACTGTGTTTTTCCATTTCCCTGAAATAGTATATTATTTTGGTTTTGAGCTTTCTGAGCAGACTGGTGTTTTTCAAACGAAAATTTTACTGGTCATTTTTAGAGAGCTTGTTTCATTTTATAGAGTAATGGTTGCATTTACAATTCTACTCAGTAAATAATCCATACAATTGAAGTTTATTCTGAGGTGTTTAGAAGAGCTCATGATAAAAATATTTCTGTGAGAGCACAGAATGTGAAATTTAGTTTTTTTGGGTTTCAACTAACAAATGGTGGGATGCATCTATTTCTTTGCCACCTTTGCTGATATGTAAGCATAATGGATGCAATCAAACAGAAGTGTACCTGTACATTTATGATAAATAAGTTTAATTTTATTCACACCTTTTCTCCAGCTCCTGTTTATCACATACTCTCCTGTACTGGTCAGCAGCAACAGGAAGCTTTTATTTTGTAAGTCAATGGAAGACATCCAAGGTAAGAATCCTAGAAGATAATCTATCTTCACAAGTTCATTTGGGGTTCTGACATTGTTAAGGGCAAAATGAAACTTTTCCGATATTTATTTAGGTTTTTTTACTTAATAAAACAAGCAGGTTATCATGTTACCTGACACAAAGAAATGGGGCTGTTCATGTGGTAATTTACTTTTCAGAACAAAGTAAATACTGGGGATATTAAGTGTAAAACAGGTGTCATATCTGGGACCAAATTCAGAGACAGTGTCAGCTGGTGACTAAACGTTCATGCAATGTCTTATACTGGTTAAATCCAAACCCCAAAAAGAAGGATTAAGAACATATGCAGAAGCATAAATTAAAGACTGCATGTTTTCTTCCCCATTTACTGTTAAATCTTCTAAAATCTCTCTGGCAAGTAAATGAAGAATAAAGGCACACTAAAGTATGCCCCCAATATTTTTCCTTATGACTTTCTCATGCAGGATGGCTGCAAGGGGCTGCAGCAGACTGAGGCACAGCCACATGGGTGTGTGACCAGACTGGCCTTTGCTTGTAAAGGACCCATGAGGAACAGAGCATGAAGCCAAGCAACGCTGAGGATATCACTGTTTTTACTAGAGGCAGAGTAGTCCCACAAGACAGATCAAACTTGAGGCCATTCTTTACTTCTCTTTACTTACACCCTTTTTTATCTAGTCATACATGCATAATTTCAACTTTCCACCTCACAGGCTGGTTTAGAGTCTTCTGGGATTCATGACAAGGTGCTTCAATGCACAACCTCATCCTTCCTCATGACCAGGCCCTAATTCCACAGCAGCTTTAAGCCATGCTCGTTTCACAATAGAGCTTCCTTGAGCAAATGACTAAACTTCAGGCATTTTATAGCTCCTGTGGATTTTTCTGACCACTTAGAGACATGAAAATATCTGGGCTTAGAACTTCTCCTTCATTGCTGGAAGATAAGGAAGTAGAAAAGATGTGAACGATGCACCTTTTTCTACCAAGCTACCTTTTTTGCATTTTGGACGAGACCTTCAGTCTCACTGCAGTGCAGAGAATTGTTACTCCAAAACATTTTTCCATAAACATAGAGTGAAGGACTTGACTTTTAGTTCCATTCCAATGTCATCCCCAAGTAAATTGTCAAAAACCTTGTCTTTAAATCACCAGATAAGGTTATCTGAGAGAATTTCAGCATCTTGGTGGCAGAATGGGATGAAGTCTGGGTCTCTTTGACGTGTGGCACTCATGAAATCTTCTGCCACATGAGTCTATATTCTTTTGAGGTTACTTTCTGGGAAACTTGAAGGTCAGTAGTTGTTCACAATCACACAGAGCTGTCCTTTCAAGACAGCACTTGGTTTTAAACTAGAAGGCTTTGTATTTCTATCCTTCAAAGTAGAGTAAACAGCAAGGCAAATGTGCACATTTGTCACCTGACACTGCTTTCTGCTTTCTCACAAGGCAGTCATCTCGCAGCTTTCTTTTGGGAGGCTGGCTCAGTGCTTGCCTCATAAATCTCCTAGCTTCACTGCTTCCTCTGTTACACCTACTGCTGTATCAAAGTCTACTGAAAACTTTGACTGCAAGTGAAAACAAGGAACACATTAATTTAACATGAACTGTTCTTTCATGTGTAGAGAGAAAAATGGTGCTGGTCCATCAGCTCTCGAGCTGTGAGGTTCGTTTGGTGGCTGCCTAGTCACAGGGACAGCCCTGAGAATGACCTACCTGTGCGATTACTGCTTGTTCTTTGTGTTGCCTTCTTCTTTTACTATGAATGAAAGAATAAAAATCTCTTAAATTCAGTTAGATAATTGTGTAGTAGTGCGTGGGAGAAAGCAGAATATATATGTATGTGTGTGTATATAGATATGTGCATTGTATCATATATATTTATATAGATTTGCCTTATATAATGCAAATAGTTATGTTCTTTGTGGGCCTGTTTCTGTCACAGAAACTACATCCTTCCCATAGCATGTTCCCTGCATAATCTTGTTGTTCTCCAGTTGAGGTGAGAATTAATTAGCCTTTGCTCTCTCCTCTGTCACTTCTTGTGACAATCCTCTTGGGTTACTCTTTAGTAAGTAACCCAAGAGGATTACTTACAGGTGTAAGGCAGATCTATCTACTGCCAATTCTAACAATCTCAGTGCTAAACAGATGTCATTTTTTGCTTTGTAACAAGACCCCAGCTCTCTCACACCAAGTGACAGCATTTCCAATGGACTTCTAATCAGAAGTTTAGTGATACAGCATCTCTACTGGTAAAGTACTAAAGAGGCTCCAAAGGTTTTTTTTTTTTCTCACTAGGGTTCCAAACCAACAGATTATTTGAATATACCTGAAAGATCAAAAAATTGAGAATAAAATTAATTCCTTTTCTGGATTGAATTTTCCTCAAAGTATTTTTCACAATTTTGGAGCTGATGCTAACTACTTCAAACTTCTTGATCATTTTAAATACAAGTGTTTGTGGGCACACGTTGTGTTCTGTCATTCTAAATATTACCCTATTTATAATTAAGGTGCACATAAATCATGGACAATCACAACAAAAACAAATAATTTATCCTAGAGATGAAAAATTTCAAATTGAAATTTCCTTTTAGAGTTGGCATACAATTCATGCTTAAGAATAAATGTGATTATGGTATAGATAATCTGAGAAAATATATGTAAAGTCTACACTGTTGGTATTCTTAAGTAGTCATATTTTATTTTAATAATTTGTTCATTTGAGCCTGAGGTACAAAAACAACTTTGGATCTAAGAAGCATAAACATAGCCACAATAAGGACGGTCTTAATAGACATATGTTACTGTCCTGAAGCAATGGTGTTTTCTATCCTTCTCCATAGTTCCCCTTTTATTCAGTATCAGACTATACATGGACATTTCCTGCACAAGATGGTGAGTACAGTGTTTGTGTTAAGTAAATGACCAGGCAGATTATTGACCAATGATGGTGTAAAAGGCTTTTGCTAGTCTATGGTGCTGTGGAGTCTTTTAGAATTACAGTAATACTAACCAAGGCAGTTGTGTCCCTGCTGCCTTTGGGCAGCTGTGCACACGTCTGTATTCCAATCAGATGAAAGTTATTGTTCAGGTATTGTCCAATAAGAAGGAATTTACCTTAACTTTATCTCATCAAGTTCTACACAGCCCAGTTTTGAGTGTGTTTTATCTTGGACAGCTTGTTTTGTAATAAAATCAGGGCTCATTAGAGTAATAAAATCATAGAATATGCTGAGTAGGAAGGGACTCACAAGGACCATCGAGTCAAACTGTCAGCTAATTTTACCAAGCTTCAACTCTAACATTTTCTCTCACTAGGCCAAAAAATAGATTTAAACAGTCTCACTTGGATACTCTAATTCAAACAAATCCAAAATGCTGCAATATTTTACTTATACAGAAATCCAAAACCATTTTGGAAAGCAAAAATAAGGAATTGCATGTTTCAATTCCTAGAAATGAACCATTAATGACACACATGCTATAACTAAATAATGTGTAAATCATAGTATAACAATAATTCTATTCCTAAATAGCCAATGAAGCAATTTCCCTTCAAAGGGAAAATAGGTAACTCAGGTTAGCTGATGTTCTGTAGCCAGAGGGAACATCACTGTTGATGTTTTTTATTCTATGCTGTGATCTAGTGCCACCTCTAAATTAAAATTTATTTGTCTTTTTTCAAATAGAAGAGTTTTCTTTCATTTGTTTAGATGAAACTAGTCATTTTCCTTCCTGACTTTCACTGGCAGTCTGTCTATCGCTATGGAAGGTATGAAACACAGGACAGCTATATTCTCTTTTTCCCAACACAGAAAACTTTCTAGATGGCAGTTCTGTCCATTATCATGACAGGATTTTCATCAAAACATCTAAACAGAGATGCTCACATGGATTTTGTTTTAATTTTGCCTACATTAGAATGAATTCTAAGACTTGAGATTTTATAATGCTACTAGATAGAACCTCCAAGGAGAACACATTTTTTTTCCAGGGCCATCTTTCTTGATGTATTACAACTCCCAATGGTGTGAAAAGTACTCTCCCATTCCTATTGAGAACACATTCCTAGCAAAAGATAATTAAGAAAAGCAAACACTTTTAAAATACGTGCCTTTTACAACTGCATCAAAACCTGAAAGTCTTCTAAAGACTGAAGAAAAAAATATTGTTTTCTTAAAGCTGAAGTATTACAATTCTTCTCAATAACTCAGAAAACTAAGTTCAGGGAACTCTAGCAAGTACCAACTTTCTGAAACTTCAGCAAGTTATTTTAAACAGGTCTCTTAGTTTCCTCTACTTTGCTGAGTATTGGGATATTTGAATCATTTAACTTCTTGAACTGAATTATTTTGTGCACCACAAGTCAGATTTTGCAATATCAACAGCTCATCATGAAACAGAGCCAATGCAGCACCAGGAAATAGCTAAAGAAAGAGAAGAAACAGATTTGTTTAATTTTGCACACATATTCCTTAGAAATCAGTGATGAGGGTAACGAAAATCCAGAACACGTATAGTTTTCCTAGAAAATGTTTGGATAAAATTAATTTCATATTTGTGAAGTTTTCCACAGACTACTGAAGGCTTAGTAGCAACTGTTGCCAAAACTTTGATTTCAGCCAGTTTTACAGCCCTTGCCTTATTCCTAAATGTATTTTTTTTCAAAGAAGAGTTTTAGAAGACAGTCAACAGTCAGGCTTTTAAAGTAGCAGGAATCTTTAAGAAAGAAATTTTTAATGCTATTTGAGATGCTTTTTTTTCTTTCTTTGGAAATACAATTAACATCCATGCTTACATTTATTAATGATGACTACTGAGTGTACGTATATTTGTTGCCTACCTGTGTATCGAATTCTATAAGAGCAAATAGTTTTGCCTGAAAAAAGCTTTCTGCAAGAGTTACAGGAAAAAGTACAATCCAGACAGCTTCCCTGTGGCAGAGCTTCACACAATTTCATAATTCTATATAGTCATATTTGTAGGGGTGTATGGATAAGAGACGATTTTCCCATTTGACAGGTTCCAACTATATAAAAAAACACTACAAAGGGCGTGAGAAAGGTAAGGTACATAACTTCTACGTGAGGTTCTTTTCATTCTTTTTATCTGCTAGTACCAAGAATTGTCGTGCTTGGAATATCTATTTAATCTGAAGAGAAAAAAGTGATTTTATAGTTTCCCACAGTTATAGAAATGTCACCTTTGCATGATTTCTCTCACCTTCTGGAGCTTGTTTATTTTATGTATATATATATATAATAACTGCAGTATATGTCTCCTAGAGTACCCCACGGCTAGCACTACATTAAAAGAAGTTTTCTTCAGTTTAAAATGAAGTAAAACCAGAGAGAGATGTGCTCTGGAGTAATAAGGAAAACATAAAGATTGAAAAGTACTTAACATTACTTACTGCTGTGTTTGCAAATGTCAAACACCATTCACAGATGGAGGGGGTTTTCTGTGTTTAAAGTCTTTATTGTCCACAAGAAAGAAAAGAAATATTTCCATGAAGATGTCAAGGAATACCAGGATGGTCATTAATACTGTTGTACTGAATGGGAAAGAAAAAAGACAGAGTCAGGAATGCTTGTAATGCTGCAATGCAAACATGACCTGCAGCACAGAGCCCAACAGCAACAGAGAATACTGCAGAAACTGGGCCCACTAGTCAAGTCATTGTGGTCTCATCCCTTTAAAGTGCCTTTAGCACTGTGTAGCTGAGAGAAGCCAGAATTTCTACAGTAAACACACAATCTCAGATATCACCATTGTAGAAAGAAAAAGAAATGCTAAATGTCTGGTTTGCTAGCCAGCAGAGTGAGGCTACACCTGCTCTCATCTCTTTTATAGAACTCTCCTAAACACCAGAGATTTTAAAGGAGCAGGGAGATTTACCAACACTTTTTTACACAGTGTTGTAGCACTAAAGGCAGGCGCAGTCTAGTAGAGTTTAGTTTTTGCTGCTTAACATAGGGAATGTTTCAGAAACATGACCTCCAGGGAAGTTGAACAGCCCAAGATTCAACTCCCAGACGTCTTCAAGGCCAACTGTTTCTGTATGGGAAACAGAAGGTCACAAAACCAAGTCAAGTCTAGACTAAATAAAAGCAGCTACTTCATCCAAGAGATCTGTTTGATAGATACACTAAAGCATAGAACAGCATTATTCAAAGAGTAACAATATTCTATCAAAAAGGACAAAAGGGGAGGGATGGGTGAGCAGGTTTTAGAATCATAGGACCATTTAGATTGGAAAAGAGCTTTAAGATCATCAAGTATGACAGTTGCTGTAGTGCTGACAAGTCCACCACTAAACCATATCCTAAGTTCCACATCCAAGTTTCCTGTAGAGATGGTGACTTTCCCACTTTCATGGGCAGCCTGTTCCATTGCTTGAAAACCCTTTCTATGAAGAAATTTTTCCTGATTTCCAATCTAAAATTCCTCTGGTGTAATTTGAGGCCCTTTCCTCTTGTCCTACTGCTTGTTACCTTGGGGAGAGGAGAACAACTGCCACCTTGCTACAGCCTGCTTTCAGGTGGTTGTAGAGAGCAATAAGGTCTCTCCTGAGTCCTCTTCTCCAGGCTGAACAATCCCACTTTCTCAGATGTTCCTCATGAGACTTGTGCTCCAGACCCTTCCCCAGCTCTGTTGTCCAGCAGCTCCATGTCCTTGCAGTGAGGGGCCCGGAACTGAGCACAGGATTCAAGGTCGGCCTCACCAGTGTTGAGTACAGGGGGACAGTCGCTGCCCTGCTCCTGCTGACCACCCTTTGCTGATACAAGCCAGGTGCCACTGGCTGCCTTGGCCACCTGAGCACACGCTGGCTCATGTTCAGCTGCTGTCAACCAGCACCCCAGGTCTTTTTCCAATGGGCAGTCACTTTCCACTTTCCAGCCACTCTGCCCCAAATCTGTAGCAGGGCATGGCATGGTTGTGACCCAAGTCCAGGATTCAGCACTTCATCTTGCTAAACCTCATAAAACTGGCCTTGACCCATGAATAAGGGTGTCCAGATTCATCTGCAGAGCTTCCTGCCCTCCAGCAGACTAATGCTCCCATATGTATGCCAGGTCAGGACACTCAAGATAATTTGTTTCACCTTGTGCTGGTTTTGACTTTCTCTTAAAGACCACAGAACAGCAAGACTTTATTATTTCAAGCTCTAACGTTAGAACTCCATTTTGAAGGAATGGATAATCAGCTGCTTGAATTTATACTGCCTCTTATTATCAAAGTATTTCTTGCCAAGACCTTTATATGGGTTACAATTGCCCTTTCCTTAGCATGGTTTCTAAGTGTCTGCCAGTAATACTCTGGGAGACAAGAGTGGCACCTGCCACATGAGGTTTTATCTTCTTATCCACTCCCCAAAGCAGAAATTACTCATGAAGTAAAATATTTTCCCCTGGTGGATTTTACTTTGTTATATGTGCATGCAGCAAAGTGCTTGTGTTAGATGGAGCTTGGTCAAAGAAATTATGGCTTCTAGCTCCTGTAGGCGTTTGTTTCACTGTCTTACACTGGATTTGAAGATCTCTTCTCTGGTTCAAAGACTCTTATCCTTGAGGAAAATAGTTGTATTGCAATTGAGGGTCAACAGCTTGAATGGGAACAAACCTGTTTCATACAACCCAGCAGCTTTTCATTTAATGACTTAATTAATCCTGTTCTTCAATTAAAGATCAACCATTTATTTCCTTTTTTCTCCCTTTTTTAACAGAAGATATTCTGTGAGATTTTTCTCCTTTTTGATCAAAGCATCTGAATGACTGGGCATGATGTGATGAAATTTTACAACTATTCAGTGCTGTTCTGCAGAGCTATTGTTCTGCCAGGTCACAGTACTTTTTGTTGTTTTAAAAATTTGCCATTTCATTTTGGTTTCCTCTCTACTCTTTTATAGAAGAGAAATATATCTCCTAAATTAAAAGGGCTGAAAGGATTAGGGAAGGAAATTTTCAAGGTTCTGAAAAAGATACAGCTGATTACAATATGAAAAAGATAACTGAGTAAATACTTATACTTTTAATACATATTTTCCCTGCTTTATGTACTGCTTTTTATCTGAGCACTATCTTTCTTCTACCAGTTTGCTTATGGTTCCACTAGAATAAAGTAGATTCACTTTCAGCATGATTTGTTACAATCAGTAAAGATTGATATCATATACTATTAAGTCACTTGTATAGTGAGGTCAAACAATTAATGAATCAAATCACTGAAATCCAAAGTATAATAATAGAGCAAATATTTTTATTTGAGCCAAAGTGCTGCCACTGTGAAGAAATATTGGGATAGAAGGACATTAGAGTCACCTTTCAGCTAATGAAATAAGAACAAGTCCCAAACAAAACAAAACAAAACAAAAAACAAAACCAAAAACAAAAACAAAAAAAAAAGGAAAGAAAAAGTATGACTGAAAAAATATAATTTAATCTAAAGGATTTTGAGTTCACAGCAAAGTAGCAAAATATAAGCAGAATGTGCACAGCTAATTCTCTCCTCAAAGTTTTAAGTCTACCAATAGTGAAATTCCAGCCCCCTGAATGTAGGCAGTACGCTGGATTAGGGAACATTTATGTAAACGAAGCCATGTTCCTGTATCAGCTCTGCTTCCTTCCTTATCTTGTACTCTGGCTAGTTAAGAAAGTTAAACAATCTGCTGTCTTCAGTGTGAGCCCTGTTTAGGAAGATCTTTCAGAGCCAAAACACATGGGGATTAGGTTTAAGATTAGGGATTTTTCACTCTATATGTGAAAAATAAGACAGAAGAATCAGATTTACTTAGAACAGGCAGAGAACATGTTGACACTGTGTGATATACCTTAAAATGTACTTTGTGCAGAACCAAGACCAGCAGGTCAAAAGAGATGATCCTCCCTGTCTTCTACTGCACTGCTGTGATATCCCACCTGGAGTTCTGTATCCAGATCAGGGGTCCTCCTCACAGGAAAACATGGACCTGCTGCAGCAAGTCCAGAGAAGGGCCATGAAGATGCTCAGAGTCCTGGAGAACCTCTCCTGTGAAGGCAGGCTGAGGTTGATCAGCCTGGGGAAGATGAGGGTTTGAGGAGATTTTATAGCACCTTCCAGTACCTAAAGGGGCTACAGCAGAGCTGGAGAGGGACTTTGTAAAAGGGCATTTAAGCGAGAGGACAAGGGTTGTCAGCTTTAAACTGAAAAAGGGTAGGTTAGGGTTCAATATTGGGAAGAAATTTTTCTCTGTGAGGGTGTTGAGGCACAGAAACAGGCTTCCCAGAGAAGCTGTGGATGTTCCATCCCTGGAAATGTTCAAGGCCAGAGTGAGTAGAGCTCTGCATAACCTGCTCTAGTGAACGGTGTCCATGACCGGGGCAGGGAGATTGGAAATAAATTATCTTTAAAGTCCCTTCTGATCCAAACCATTCTATGACTCTGTGAAACACTCCAGCATTGTACATACCTCTAATTAACAGATTAGTAGTGAATCTTCTAGATGGACTCTGGTCTTATTTGGAGAAGAGGTCCTTGTGTCTGTACTAGAAAAAGGAATTATGCATTTCCCTTTCTATATCTCTGAAATCATAACTTCAAACAGTGAAACAGAAATTCATCCCAGCCACATATAAAATTGTTTTAAAAGTCTGCTTTTCTTACAAATATTTTAGTGATTTATGTATTTATACTAATCACACCCCTTTAAACTTTTTGATATGTAATTTTGATTAAATACCAATATTTTAATTCCACTGTCTATTAATAGTTTTGATACTGATTACTTTAATATAAGACCTAGGGAAAATGAAGTAACAAAAGCTTAATCTTTTCCAGGACTTTAGACTCTGTATATATATATATATATATATATATATATATATATATATGTGTGTGTGTGTGTGTGTGTGTGGGATATATATATATGTGTGTGTGTGTGTGTGTGTGTGTGATATATATATATATGTGTGTGTGTGTGTGCGTGTATGTATAAAATGGTAGTTGTAGTATTGCTATGGTTGAAATCAGACCAAGAAGAGGCACCTACCCTCCATTATATGTAAGGAGTGTATCAATACTCCTGTCAAAACTCCAAGTCATATGGGCATATTGTCAGAATGCTCAGGAGAGAAAAGTAATTGGGCAGAGACCTTTTCTGGCTGATGTTCTAGATATGTAAGAAAGGAGGAAGATGAGAATAAGAGAGATGAGAGAAAAAAGACAGAAAAAAATCTGCAAGCCACAGTAGATATCTTTACATTGTGTTTTGAGAGATGTCCAGATAGTGAACATGGAAACATAGCTCCGGGTATTGCTTCCCTGACAAGATGAGACAGCACCTCTTATGCACAGTTAGAGGTTCGTGTGCTGTGGACGTGCTGTTAGCTCGGTGTGAGGCACTCTGGATGCTCTCAGGCACACCTCCATTCTGCAAGCATTTCTGCAATCACTGCAGCTGCTGCCCAGGAGTTGTCTGTATATACTGGAGGCAAGCAGAGTTGGAAATATGCCATGTTTCTGGCTTCTTCAAGGCTCCACTTTAAGACTGATATTGACAAAGCTAAAGACTGGTAACATGATCCCGAAAAAACTCCAAACCCCCTAGTGAAAGTATTTGTGTTGGATGTTGATTGCTAGAGATTTGGTTTAAATTATGAAGGATTTCTGGAAGCAAAAATATTTGGACAAAATAACCTGAAATGAAAGAAAATCTTTAAATACAAATCGATCTGAAGACAGGAGAAAGAAAAGGTGTGTAAATACCAGTAAGAGTGGCAGATGTTTTGAGATACAGCGAACATTTCTTAATGCCATCTCTCAAAAGCAAGAAGCAGTAATAATGCTTAACTGACATAAATAAATCCTGTACCTATCTTATAATATTAATATAGTGCAAATCTGTCTACAACTCTGTGGAAAGAGAGCTGCATCCTCAGCAGAGCTGTGCACCTTCCAAGATATGCAAGGCCTACAGCCAGGCAGGCAAGACATGTCTTGTCTTTCTCCAGCTGTGCTCCTGCTTGTGATTAGCAGAAGACAAAGGGATAGCATTTTCTGCCCTGTGATTTTAAGGCATGTAATTAACCTGCTTCTGTTTACTGGATAAATGAATGCTCCTGGGACAGTGAACTCTTCTTCTTTGAGGAGTGTAACAAATAAACAAAATGGACTGGCTGTTTAATCAAGTAATTGCCCTAACGAATGCCCTCCTAGGCACAAACACTGGTGGGTTTGGGAGAAAGCTTGAGTGTCGTTGACTTTTGGTCATGTTACAAAGGCCATTTATTTACTCAGATTTCTCTTCAGAGAAGAGCTAAATGGACAGAGTTATTTCCTCTAATCACAGAGAACAGTTTTTAACATTCTGGATAATTTGGTTATATTTTACCACTCTGTAGTTTTCTTTTATTAGCTTATTCAAAAAATAATATTTTTGAGAGGTAGTCGAACTCACTAATAAAATCAGACAGTTTTAAGATGAATGTACGTATTTTCCGGGTTTAAGAATTAAGACTATGAATGAAATTAAAAA
This sequence comes from Onychostruthus taczanowskii, assembly GCF_017590055.1. Taxonomy (NCBI): domain Eukaryota; kingdom Metazoa; phylum Chordata; class Aves; order Passeriformes; family Passeridae; genus Onychostruthus; species Onychostruthus taczanowskii. The sequence continues at coordinate 9,166,857 of NW_024501459.1, forward strand.
TAAAAATTAAACACTAATTTAATGGATTGCCTAATTTCAGATCAATATGGAGTCTGGAGGACCATATTTATAGGGAATTCACAGAGCCAACATAAATCTATGGCCAGTTGTATTCAAAGACAGAAGTTAAATACTTCCAAGAAAAAAAAAAAACCTTCCTGTTTAATCATTAAATTCTCTTCATACTCCTTCTTTCCAAACTTTGGTCATCCATGACAAATTTTCTATACAGCTGTAATCATAAAGTAGCAGTCCTCAGCAAATACCCATCAATAGCATTGCCCCAGGAGTATAATAAATCTAGAGAAATTCTTTACACCACCAGAATAAACAACATGCTCCTACAACTCCTTCAAAGCTGAAGACTGAAACTGGTTTTTCATGGCATAGAACTAGAAAGTAGTGGAAAGGCTGAGAAAGGACAAACTGATCTAGCTAATGTGGGAAGGGGCAGCTTAACAAGACAGCCCCCAAACTGTGCCCCCACAGGAGCTGCAACAGGCTGCTGAATTGTTGTCTACATCTGGAAGAAAGGGGATCCCACATCTCCTTGTGCAAAGCTAATTTACCCTCTCACACTGATGTCTTTCTTGTACACCTTTGGCTGCACTTGCTTTCTGTAGTTACAATTAATGACTCCTAATGAACAAGTAACTCATGATCAAACTGATCCTTCCCCAACTCATGAAAGAAACTACTTGACTTTAGATTAGAACAGTGAGGTGAACAATGATCTTGTCCCAGAAATTGCTTCTCCTCAGACAGTCATTGCCATTTTCTTCTCATTTGGTGGGAGTATGTCACATCTTCTCTTCCTCCATCAGGTTTTAGAGCTGTTGATCTTAGAGGAACTCTTTGCATGCTCAAAGTGGGCAGCTGGTGACTGTCTGGGGGAAGTGGGCTCTCTGTCAACAAGACCAGAACCTACAACACTGCCAGCTTCTTGTCAGTTATAGTAATTTAATTTCTAAGTCCTGGAACGCAGCATCCATGTGCTACCCTGTCATCATTTTTAATCCCATTGTGCCTGGTCTGTGCTCACTTTTAAATGCCACTGTAGTGTTTTTCAAATGGTAGCGGATTGTCTCTCCTCTGACAAAGTGATGTCTGTAATTTAGGGCTGTGTGACAAATTTGCCTCCCTGGTCAGTGGCTTAGCTAATGGTTCATCCAACCAGCCGGACACAGATGGAGCTAGCAGGGCAGAGACAGGAAAATGTGTGGGAGTTTTTTTAATAATGTGGTAATTTATTAATGACACTGCTTGCTTTTGGGACTTTTGTAACTCATCAGGGAATCCTATTATTCACAAGTATATAAAAGGGGGATAAAAATATATATTGTCCTTAAATCCAGACTGAGAATAACTCAGTAGACTGTCCCAAAACTTGATCTCATCAACATTTTTGTCAGATAATGTGATGCAAATAAAAAAATGCAAACCAGCTGCTTGCCATTGTTTGCAGACAGTTTAAAACACATTTCAAAAAATTTAATAAAAACTTCCTGTAGCTTTTGTAAGTGAAGATTTTTCCTGAGCATACTTACACAGAGTAGTGGTCTGTATTAAAGGGAACAGTTATCTATGTAAGGATTGAAGTTACAGTCTCTTGTGCTTATCCTTGCTGGCTGTCCAGCAGGTCATAAACTGGGAATTTGTACTACACATTTGTTAAAAGTTTATGGATGCAGTCCAGTGGCTCTCCTGACATTCCCTCTTTTACTGAAACATGTCGTAATGGCTAAGGTTGTGCATAACCTGCTAATGAGGTCATATAACAGTTGCTCTGTTACTCTCAGTTGTTACAGGAACCACAGTTCATTCTTTCAGGCCTGTTTGTAAGGCATTTTGTGATAGTTTAACAGTGAAGGAACTGTGTCTGACCAAATTTCATGCAAACATGGGAGAGTTGTAAGGGATACACACACCATGTGTAGCAGAAAAACACAATACAGTGTTCTTCGGGCAAAGTATCTATTCTTTCTTTCAAGGAGACCTCATGTCTAACTGGTAGGTATTTCATGATCCCTGTTTTTCTTAATATGTTTATATTTATGTTAGTATGTGTTGATTTTTCTACTCCAGCAGGAACTCTTAAATGAAAATATTGAATTCAAATATATTGAAGTCTTCACTCAAGTTGACATCCTTGTTGGTATTACTCAGGCTTGTAAAGAAAATGAGTGACTTTTAATGCTTATAATGGGCACCATTCTAGAAAATCAGAGGATGTAAAAGGTTTGTTTTATTTCACAATTTTTTTTTCTGTAGAGACCACTTTAACAAATCTACTGCCTTGTTTATAGGCACAAACTTCAAGGGGCTATTCCAGCTGCATCTGATCGATCCTTGCCACAATGAATAGAAATTAAATAGACCTTCTGGTATTATGGGTGTCTGTCTTCTTGTATTCCTACTGGACTACAAAAACTGCCCTTCACATTGGCCAGTTTTCAAACATGAGAATACAAAGTGGGGATTAATCTAAGGGGAAGTACTTTTTATTGGATCTAAATGCTTTTTGCTATACAAGCAGAACACAAAGATCTAGCAAAAAAAATAAACACACATTTTCTTAATTTGTCTTGACATGAGAATTCAGTATATCCAAGAGAAACTTTGTTTACTTCCTTTTCCAAATACATTCCTTTGAAGTCAGAAAAACTAAAGGTATTTGATTTGTGTCCAATGTTCTCAGGATCATATGCCCACTTGCAGTAATCTTTTTTTACATATTTTCTTTTAAGATGAGCTAATGAGTCACATTCACTGCACTCATTTATGTTTTATGATGGCATTTCAGAAGTCATGTTGTACAGAATTACATACTCAGGCTCACACCTATGCAGAAGCAGTGCAAATTGGCACCACAATTATGTTTGCCAGGAAAACGCACATTTTCAGAGCATACATAAGTTTACCTACAGTCAACAAAGTAATACAGTGAGAGGTGTCCACCCAGTTGAGCAAGACACTCAGAAAATACCTCTACATAATGAAAGAAAAATTCTGGAAGGCAGAAGTTCATTTGCACAGGATATAAGGTGGAAAAATTGTGCTACTGTCTTAATTAAATCCATTTTCATCCTGAACTGGAGGTTCAGAATGTCCTGAAGAGAAATTTAGAAATTTTATTTAACTGCCCTGTGGCAGCTCTGAGTCTCCCCACGGAGTCTACCATGATCTAGTAAATCTGTATTTTTGTATCCCCTAAGATTAGTTAAATTGTGTTGGCAACATTAGAAATTGTACAATGTCAAAATGTCCTTTTTTCATATGGACTTCAATTACCTCTACTCATAGATTAAAGTGAGTGAGAAGAGATACAGGGATTTAACTTTTCATAAGAAGCATTGAGAAAAGAAGGCAGATAGCCTTATAGACAAGATGAAGATTTTTTTTTTTTGTTGTTTGTTACTAGATTTAAGGGTCCAACCTAAACCTAGCTTAAACAAAAAGGCGTTCATTCATTAAATTCACTGGCTTGGGATCAGACTCTAAAACATAATCTTATTTTGCAGTATGCTAGCCTGTTGAATTAAAACAGTGCAAAAACCAAATCAACATGAGGTGTTGGTTCAGAGATACATGAATGTAAGATTTAAGAAATCTAGAAAAGTCTAAATGTCTTGTGTTAGCAATATTTTTGTCTTTCTAGTTGCAGCACGGTCAACATTCTTAAAAGTTTGATTTATAATATGACAAAGTGTTATGCAGGTCCAATAACTTTTGAGGTGCCAGAGATATGAGTAAAACATCTAACATGGGTTTTTTGTGAGATTATTGTTCCTTAAAATTACTGTAGACCACTTACCACAAAATCTGAAAGTAGGTGCTGTATGATTTACTGGAGAAGGGAAATTAATTAACTCTAATTAATTCACTACATCTCAGATTATTTAATGACATCAAAATCCTACTATTAAAGATAACACTAAAAATGTCCTACTAATTAAAAATTTTATTTTCAAGTTACCCAGTATGATTTATCGGATGAGAATGCTCCTGGTGCACTAATTTTTCTCAGATGTTTTCTGTGACTCTGGGATAAGAACCAGTTTTTGGAGGGTGTCCTGCAATTTTCAAGAAAACAGCCTGGACAACCAAGTTGTGTCTTAAGAGCTTCAAGACTGGCTTTGGTACACAGTTGCTGTGAGGAAATCCCAGTGTACAGTCCAATACTGAGAAATAGAAGTTTCTCAATCACTGATTTATGACTGCTCACACCACAGACACTGACAGTTAAAGGAAATAATTGCATCTAGTTTAACTGGAAAGTATGATTATTCTTGTTTTGATATTACTAGTGTTGGTTGTTGTTGTCTAGCTGCTATTTATAACACATCATTTTTGTGTTTCTGTTCCGGTTAAGTGTACCTTCTTCCTGACAAAACCAGAATGTTTTGTTTCTGAGTCAAGCATTGAGATTAAAAATTGAAACTGAAGGAAATTTCTAAAAGAAAGTTAATTCATTCTTGGACAACTGGAGAAAAAGAAAAAGAGAAACTACAATAGAAACCGGTGAGATTGGATTCAATGATTAAATTGATATTCCTTCACCACGGAAATATACTGAGACAATGTAATAAAACATTTCAGGTTAAGCTAATTCTTATTTCTTGAAAATAATATAATAACAAAATAATTTTGGTTAGGATTTTGGCCCAGTTCTGCCAGATATCTTTTCTCAATCAGCACAAAGTAAGTCATTGAGACCAGAAATTCATTATCCCAAATGATCACAGTTTGAAGGAAAAGGTTAATCTTTATAAGTGGGTCCTAGATAACTCACACTTATAAAAAGATGCTCCAGTTGTGCCAATTGATAATTGGAAAGATAATATGTATCAGATTATGTGAAACTTTTTACTCTTTTTTGCTGAAGAATAGATGGTAGGCAGGGGTCAGAAAGGAACATCACAGCTTGGTGTAAGATGCCAGGCTGCAGTTTGTGACAATAAGAAACATAAATCAAGGAGGACTGAATCCCAGACTGACATCGTGGTACTTCTTCATCACTGTAAATAAATATCTTTACAAAAGGCCCTTTGCCAAAACTCCTAAAATATCTGTGGTTCAGTGCAAAGTTCCTTCAAACAGAGACGTTCCCTTCTGAAAGCACATGGAGGCAGACTGTATTAACAGCCTTTGAGTCAGCTTTAAAACATTTTAATGAAACTGCGTGTGGAGTCTTGTACTGTACTGTCCCTATTCCTTGGATAATGCAAAATTTCAGTCCCTAAACTTCTTAGGTTTGCACATTTCATGAGTTGCATATGGAATTTAAGAAGAGAAAAGTATGAGAAATAGAAACTTTTGGGTGATAAAAGCCTATTATTCAGTTATTTCTTGAAAACATATCTCTCTAATAATTTGGGTTTCGGGTTTTTTTACTTTAAACAGTGTAAATACTTTACAAATTGTTAGTTTTTATGCACTGACTCAAATGAACTTATTTCCTGTATTAAATCTAAAGAAAAACACATTGGCACAAAAATAAAAGTTGCTGACACAGAATAAAAATTGAGAGTAGTTATTTGAAGTAATGATCAAGCTATTACACGTAAAAGGTTTATGCTGCCATTGCAGTAATTTTCCATGTTTTACTCTCCAATAGAGCCACTTATGATGATGAGGATGTTTCAGACATTTAGACATTACTGTCTTCACCAGCTACCCTGGAGAAGTGAGCTCTTCGTCTTTTCTCCAAAGTCATCCATCACTAACCTTAAACACAAACATTTTCTAGAGAGATTAGCACTGTGTGAGTCCTGAAGCCCCACTTAAAAAGATGGGAGCATTTAAGGTGTGACAGGGGAAATATGGGAAGAGTGAGTGGTCTGAGATTTCCAGATGCTGCTAGATTACAAATGACAAAAAGCACAATTTGTAGAAAACCACAGGTAGATTGTCCTTCACTGTTCCTTCTTTGTTAAAATCCAAGACTTTCCTTCCTCATAGTATTTCTCTTTAAGTAATGTGCTTGATACATATCCTATCAAATAAGTTCCTTGAGAACTGACATTTTTCTATGCTTTTACAAATCAGCTGTTAAAAATTATTTCAATTCCTTGTATTACTTTTACAATCCGACTTCACTAAGACTGAATACCACAGCAGGACAACCTAACCAACTACTTGCTTTTGTCATTGAGAAGTTATGTAGTGATACAAGATAAAAAACCCTTAAAATTAATTTTTACTTTCATTCCTGTAGTGTCAAATTCTAACACCTATCCATCTGCCAAGAAAGCATTCATTTGCAGCTTTAAACAGTCCTTCCCTGTCCTCTCCTTGGTGTTTTGGTTTGCCATTATTTTGTTGTTTTCTTTTTTTTTTTTTTTAATTTATTTTACTGCATTTTGATTAGCAAACAATATCTGGTTCTTTTTCAGCCTTCATCTCTTCCAGAAAACCTGGGGATAAAAACTACAATTCCTAAAGCAATAAATGAGTCCTAGCAGTCTTTTTGTATTTTATATTTCAAAGACGGAGAAGTGGATCTGGAATTCCATCATGATGTCTTAGGTACTCAAATCCAATAAAACACATTTTTCTCTTTCTAAGGGGATGTTTCTTTTACTTCTCCAAGTCTTCTCCAAAACATACAGTGTGTACTACACAAAATAACAATGGGATGTTAGTTCTTTAACTTCCAATGCCATTTGGGCATTTTCACATTTTTCAGTGCAGATAAAAAGATATTTGAGAACACTGTCCTGCTAGATGACAGTCACCCTCATGAACGTAAAAGTGGTATTTGAAAAGACTGGGTGATTTATTGGATACATTTTAGAAGTTTCTTTGGAGAGACTGAACATGATCACATCTTTTTCTTGTGTGCTTTTCTTTGTGGGTTTTTGGTTGTTTTTTTTTGTGGGATCAATGGGGATGGGTTACAAGACTGAACAACATTTTGTGCTTTAATTCCAAGTCATAACTAATAGTTGAAGCCAGAGGAAAAAAAAAATAGAAAATCCATGGTAATTCATTTCTATCTAAACAGTAGATATGTTAATTAACATTTCCCTTTGAGGGGAAGGTGTGTTTTCACAACTATCACAAATATCATCCTGTGGCCAACTCACAATTCCAGAGTTCAACAGATCCAGATTTCATGGGGTAATGCAGAAGGTACCTCAGAAAAGCTTAAATTGTTCTTTTATAAAGTCTTTACTCTTTTGTATTTTGCTGATTATGTGTGTTTGCTAGCACATAGAAAGCACACTGAAAAAGAAATAAATTCCATGAGAATAGCTTATTGTCTGAATGGTAAATTGTTGAGTTTCTGTATTTTTTTTAAGTCAATCAAAATGGTTTTCCCTTGCAGAGAATGTATTGCTCATACTCTTTTACTGCTGTCTCACTGATATCAGGCAGAATGGAGTTATACAAAGTCATACAAAGTGTTATGCAGTGAGAGACAAGGATTTATTAGATAACTATGTATGAGAAACAGGAAATGATATGTCTTCATAAATATCTGAGATTTTGTTCCCTGACTGGAACACTTTCTGAACTTCACTTTCTTGGTTCTCATCCACTCTCTCACCTAGTGATCAGCTAGCAGAAAGAAACCTTCAACAGTATTACTGCAAAACACTATTATCTCATAATTTCCATTCTGTTTGAAAATATTTTTTTTCTATTTTATGCTCTGTTTACCCAAAAATTTCTAACACTGATTTTCAGAAGATAAACATAAATCTTAGTATTCATTAAGCTAAATAGAGATCCTTATTATTGTGCAATCAGTCACAGTGTACAAATAATAAACAGGAACTCAAAGGCCACATTTCATTTGAAGTCATAAGCAGCTTCCTATCAGCAATTTTGATGAGGAATTTTATTTATTTTTAATCAGCTTGTGCTTCTTTGGCTCTGTGCAGCTCATAGAGTTGCATACACACACACACAGTAGGGAGCAGCTCCTCAGTTTTGTTTTATTTCATTCCATCTGTTCTTTCTCACCTGAACAAGAAGGGATAGGAATATCACTTTCTTCCTGGTGGTTTATGGGTATCCAATATAGTTCTAGCATCTCCTCTGGACTTCAGCAAAAAACAATACCGAAAACCATCCCACCCCACCCCCCCCACTCATTAGTGAGGCATTTAATTTATTTGGCAAGATGTTGATATTCTGATCTTGTATGAAAAGTTTCCCACTACAGCTGATTTGGGTGAGTAAGAAAAAGAGAAAAAGACTCATTGTTTTTAAAATAATGCCTGAATTACAGGCATGTTTAGTACAACATTAATCCTTTAGACTGAGGCATGCCAAAATGGTAGTTTCAAGCTGTGATGAGGAAGGAGGAGAAACAGAGAAGGAGACAGGTAGGAGCAAGGAAGTTGCCTGTGAGCCTGTGAAAGACTGTAAAGAAAACAGGCACATTTAAAAAAGGAGACGCATTGATGTGAAATTACAGCTGGCCAAAGTAGCCATCAAAAAACCCAGTTCCCATATCACATAACTATCCATCCCTTTCCCAACACAAAGGAAAGATGTGCGGAGTAATTTCCAGGGGAAAAGAGTATTAGAAGTATTTTCTGAATGATAAAATCTAATTCATCTTCCTGTGAGGTGCAACACAAGCAAGGTTATGCAGTGGTCCATTGAGCAAGACTCTTGTTTCTAGCTCTAGCTAATCTCAAATGCTGTCTGAAGCAGAGGACCTTGTGGTAGATAGACAGTATCAAATAACATAATTTTAGGGAAAATTTCTTCCTATTGACATTAGTCTTAAATCTAGTGTCTGTTTCCAACCAGAAGGTTTTTTCCTTGTGGGTAGACTTATTTTCTTCCCATTCTTCTGTATTTTAGTCACAAAGTCTTTCGTCTCTATTTCTCTTTTGAATTCTCCAAAGGTTTTTAGCTTACTGGTACCTTGTAGTGACAAGCTTTAGTCATTGTCAATTTTACTCATAGAAATTTAATTGTTTTTACTGGTTTGGGGTCTTTTCTTACTTTCAAAGAATAGCCTCTTCTTCCATGGAAATGGGAACTCTCTTGGCTCTATCTGCCTTCATTTAGCCATTTATTATTCTTATTCTCTCCAACTGAGCCTCTCCTATTTCTCTACTTTCTAAATAAAGAAGTCACAGACAGTTTCAATCACTCTTCATGTGGAATGTTTTCTGCACCCGTGACATCTCTTATCAGGCACTTCTATTAATAGAGAATTAGAGAATTGGAAATTTAAACTAGCACTAAATTTTGTGCCTGGGTTCTTGCTTGTAAAATAAGGTAAAATAATCCTAACTTGCTTACATACTTATTACAAATCTGCATGCTGATTTTGTTGTTTGCTTACACTTTTATTGAATATTTTGCCATTTTTGGTTTGAATCCAACAGCATCTGCTTGTCTCCATTTCCACGCACAGTCCACCTTTGGGCAGAAGATACCATGATAAAAACTAATCTCAGGATATGAAATTTGTCTTCCCTTTTGTAAAGTATTTCTGCCATAGCATCATCAGTGTTTGATAGGTGACACTGGTTTTGTTTTTCTCCATCACAAATATCATGTGGGAGGTCTGTACAGTCATTTCTGCTTCTCCTTTCCTACCCCTACTGGCAGTGTGCTCAGCGGGGATGTGGTCAGGAGATAGGTGCTGGACCATGGCACTTCCAAATGGGATGAATATGGTCTGCAATTCCTATAAGATTTCCATATCCATGTCTCCTATTTCAGTCTTCTTTCTTCCTGCTCATGAGCACTTTAAAACATATGCAGCTACCATCAAGCTTTAATATGTCACTGTTCATTAAGATTGCACATGACCAACAAAAGAAATTAAATCACAGAAATTAGACATAATCTCAGTACACAATCCATGACTGAGTGAGCTTTTCTAAAATCCCAAGCAGGTTTTTTTTACATACCTGTCTCATGGATCCAGCCAGCCATGCTAACTCAATACCACCCAGAACATCTCAGCACAGCAAGTTCATCAGTTCAGCTAGAAATTTTCTTCAACACAAGTGACAGGGACAGGATTCTTGCAGCAAAGTAAAGGGAGACATATTTCAAGGAATAGCCATAATTTTATTTTTTTCCCCAATATTTGCCAAGTCATTCAAAACAAAAGGAGACTGTTGGCAAGACTTCAAATGGAGGCTTGTGGATGAAGTAACTCATGATGCACTATTTTACCTGGCTAAGCTCTTGGAGACCAACAAAGATAAAACACATAACTTTTGGGTCAGCCAGGAAACTCTTTGCAAAACTACAGATGGAAAGTTGCCTGGTCATTGTAAAGTAACAAGGTATTCAAGGATTACAAAGCAGTACATTGCATTTTCATTTTGGATAATCATTTCTATAAAACATAAATCAAGCATATGCTTTAGAGATGGGAAACATCATAAAGGTGAAGTAGATTGTAACTCTACATGGCTATTTCCTTGGTGTAATTGCTAGTTATCAATTTGCATTTTCTTCAAACTACAGTTATCCTGAAGTATTGAAAGTTCTAGCATAAAGAAGTAAATATTAACATCATGGACAGCAGAACTGCCAGCTTCTTTTCCTCAGTGCAAAATTTTGATATTCGATTGCATTCTAAATTGAACCAAAAAGGCATCTCTGAGTGCTTTGAGCAAAACTGAGTCATCAATGGACTAATGTTCCCAGGGAGGTATGGTGATAAAATATCAATTGGATCTGGTGGTGCATAACCATATCCTATAACCATGAAAAAGGAGGAAAATAATGAAGACTAAAAAAAAACCAAACCAAAACCCCAAAAGAGGCGTACTCAAAATGCTTATGGTAATTTGTCATCATGGCCTATTGTTTGTAGCAGCATCTCAGGGCAAGATTAGAGCAAGGACCCTAAAGGGGATAGCATTCCAGCTTCAGTAATGGCCTAGGATAAGGCATGAAAGAGTTATTGGCAGAAGAAACAGTGTTAGATAGAAAAGCACAAAAATCCTCAGACCTTCACAAGGACCACATCAAGAAAACCACTAAAATGAAGCTAAAACTTACATTTGCTTGACAGGTAGAGAGAACTAGCAAAAGAAATCAAAGGAAAATATTTTGAAACAGCAAGCAACAGGCAAAGTAATAGTTGCTGTGAACTGCTGACTGCCTTAGGATAGCTGAAGGGAAGGTCCAAGGCCAGAGAAGTGGCAGTAGCTATGTGCAAATTCCAACTTATGCACACATGCATAATGCAAACATATACACACACATACGCATGTGTGTGTGTGCGTGTGTGTGTGTGTGTGCATTGGTTTTATTCCTTATTGCCTCTTCTGGTCATTCCGATAACGCTGCCAGCATAATAACAAAGAGTGTCCTGTAACAAAGTCTGGAAATTCAGCCATCTGTACATCATTTCTACTAGATGGTATTTCTGTGAAAGAATGACAAGGTGAAGAAATAAAAGCAGTTAATCTTGTTTATAAATTCTGCTGTGTCATACCTGTAATGTGCAAAATTAGCCCAAAAGTGCATTACAATGAAGTAACATACTATTTTCCCATCATAAATTAGTGTAACCTCACCCAACAGCAAACACATTTCAAAATCTGTTTCATTCTTATACAGAACTTTGTCTTCCATTGTGCTATGGCTGCATAGCCTAAACCCACTTGGATAAATAGATTCACTCAGTATTTCCACTAGCCTTTTCCCCTGTCAAATGTTCTATAATTACAGTTAAAAGTTAGAATTAAATAAAACTCATTTTAATCTCATAACCTATTTTATGGCAGGTAGGTAGGGAAAGGGAGTTGAAGAGCTGCCTCTCAATCACAAGGCAGGAGAGAGACTGTCATATTCTTCCCATGTCTCTTACAAATGGAATAAGCAGGGATTGTAAAATACTGTCTTAGGCTTGTGTCCATACACATATTCATACACATGTCATATTCAGCAGATTGGCAACAGCATTGAAGTAAATTTAGTAACAAATTGTTATATTTTTGACTAACTACTCTGAGGGAAAAAAAAAAAAAAAAAAAAAAAAAAAAAAGACATGCTGAAAAATAACCAAGCAGCACTTTTTATTTGATAACCTTGCTTATAGGCAATTTTAGCACCACATCAATCCAGCAGTTCCATAGCATAGCACAGCGTTATGTGGCAGCGTGAGTGTGAGAAGATGGCCAGGCTGGTACTGAAAAATAAAACCACAAGATTTATGGAAGGGAAGGCTGTCATCAGTAGAGATCTGTACGTGTCCTTGACTAGTAGCAGAGGACAAAGTGTGTCAAGACATTTTGCATCTTACCAACCGAGCGGATCTGTTTCATTCAGTTATTCCTCAGCTCCTCCTTCCGCCCAGCCCTATTGGCTCCAGTGACAAAATTGAAATCCAAGAGGAGTCATCTGCTGGGGACCATGCCTTGGGGGTATTTTAAATATTCTTAAATAGAGATCGAGTGCATGGACTCAGAATTTTTTTGCAATGAGAATGAAAAACTCTTAATCTCTTAGAATTTCTTTCAAGTGTATTTTTTCCAGGACTGGGAGAATGAGAGTGTTTCAAAAGCAATGTGGCCTTCTGCCAACAACAGAGATGTGTTTCAGAGTCACTGGATGACCTGTTATGATACAGGCAAGTATTTGATGAAGCTGACAGGACTGTACTAGAGCAGATGCATTGGTTGGTAGACAGGTGTGACAGACAAGAGTCTTTGCACATGTGAGCCAAAGTGGAACTGGAGAGTAACTGTTATTCATCATCAGTCCGTCAATGTTAAGGTGGAAAAAAGAAGTCATATAAGCTATTTTCACCCTGCAGTGTGGGATGTTCTCTGAAGTGTTTTTCAAACGGGTCCAAATTCACATAATACTGTCACAATTATATTATTAACTTCTAGCCAAAAACATCCACAGAAAAACTTAAAGTCTGAATTTATATCTTCAGAATGACTTTCACAGACCAAGGACAGATGCTTTGCACATATGGATGATAATTTATTATGCCTTAATCATCATTATCTTATGTTTACTAAAAAAGCCATATAAATATGTCTGAAAGGCTTTTAAAATATGTTTGTCCTTTAGCTTTAGAAAGTGAGGAAGGTTTAAAATTACTTTGATGAAGCAGGACATTAAAAAGTCTAAGGATGGCTTGGATCCTTTCAAATGGGTCCCTTTCTATCCATGCTGAAGTTTTTACAAAGCATTTCTATGACCACACGTTCACAAAGGGGATGATTGTTCACGCTGTAAATATCTCTATTGTTCATATTCTAAATATCTCTAGTTTTTTCTCTGTGCTCTGCCCAAAATTAAGGGGCTCGCTGAAGTACAGCAGTGTTAAACTGACATAGATGGAAAATCAGACTCCTGGCCATGTAAGGGTGACAGAGTCAAGACAATGTCATGCATAAATGTTGTGCTAATGAGTTATGTGTGGGTTGTGTATGTGAATAAGTGTATTTCAGAAAGGTTTAGCTTGCTGAAAGACAATGATCCCTCTAAAGTGCTGTAAGTCAGGAAGTAGCTTTAGCTCAGCTTCCCTCCCAAGGTATCAAAGGAAAAATCATATCTGTGGGAGCTGGAGAAGGAGGCTATTTCTTTGTTTTACAGCCAGTGTTTGCTGAAGTATATTGGTCTCCAGTTCAGGGGAATTTTTCTGTCTTGCTTTTGCACAGCAATAATTTATTTTGTTGTTATAACAGTCCAACCTTCATAAAAGAGACACTGCTCAGTACTTATAGTAACAACTCTACTAATGAACCTGATACAGGCAAAAGTTTTCATTAAGAGAGTGACTATTGAAACTTTGATCTCCACTGGAGACTCCAAAAACAAACTCTTCAGGTTTCAAATTTACTGGCAGTCTGATACATCACTGCCATAAACACTGGGACAAAGAGAAAAATTTTTTTTATATGTCCTCATATAGAAGGATATTAATTATGAGTTGTGACTGCCTGCAGAGCAGCGGTGGTTCTTTTAATGAATAGTGTTCCAATGACTGAAATAAAATGTCAAGACTGGTGGAGATTTGCAATCGGAAAAGCTATATAAGCTATTTATAAAAGAAAATCAACTGTAAAAAAATACTTGCTAAACGTTTCTGGCTTCTGTAGTACAACTGTACACTGAGCTCCTTAGTCAAATATCTATTCTCATCACTGGTATAATCTCCCAGAAGTAACTTGGTTTAGAGTTTGAGGCCATTTAGATTAGAGTTCTCTCTCCTGAAGCTGAAGAATAACTTTGTCTTTTCTTTAAAATGGTGCCCAAAAATATCAACCATGCTGATGTTTTCATTAAACAGTGGTAGCACTCGTACTTTACCAAGGGATTTTCCCAAGGGATTTTCCCCAGGGTTATAGGAAGGTATGGGGACAAAAAAAAAAAAAAAAAAAAAAAAAAAAAAAAAAAAAAAAAAAAAAAAAACCCAAAATATTTTTTTATTTTTAAAAAAAAAAACACCAACTAAATCTGTTTCAATATTCTAAAATTTCCCTGAGACTAACCCAACTCCTATGAAACTGCACCATTTCGGGCAAGCTGACCTATTTCCCCAAGACTGCAGCCAGCGAGGTGCGCGACGGTGCCCCAGCGATGGAAGCGCAGAGCGGGCAGCAGCGTGACCTTGCGGGCGCGGCGGCAGCGGGGCCGGGCGCGGCGCTGCGGGCACAGCGCGGCCGGAGCCCTCGGCCCGCCCGGCCGCAGCTCCGCCGCTCCCCCGGCTCCGCTGCCCGCTGCCCGCCGCCCTGCCCCGCCGCGAGGTGAGTGCCCCGCTCCTTCCCCATCCTCCCGCCGGCCCCGGGAGCGCCCCGGGCGCGTCCCCGCTGCCGCAGCCGCCCGGGCGCGCCGTGCCTGTGATCCCCGCGGGACCCCGCGCCCGGGGAAGCTGCTAGGCGGTTCCTAAGGAATTTCCCGGGTAAAACACACCGGAAAACCCCAGAAACAAGCAAATAATAAAACCCCCCAATTACGTTAGCTTGTCTTTATTTATTGCCCAATTGAAAATGAGCTTCAAATGACATGTTACGGAGAAAAGAGAGGGTTTGGGAAGGACAGTGAGCACTCAGGGACTTTTAAAGAGCTGGAGAAATTCATCTTCATTGTAGAGGAAATTAAATGTTTCTGGTGGTTTGTTGTTTTTGTCTTTTTGTGTTGTAATGGTTTGGGGTTGGGGTTTTTTTTGGTTTGTTTATTTGTTCATTTCCCAGTAAGTCACCAACAGACATTTTATGATGTTAGCCACAGCTCAACACTCTGTTGGAAAATATTTTTGTTTCGGAGTGGATAAAGCATCAGGAGTGCAGTAAACATTTTAAACTTAGAACTGCAATAGATACAGTAAATCACATGTTGTTTGCGTGTTGGAGCAGGAATCCCTGGAGCTGCAGCAAGTTCAGTCCCCACAGCAAGTTCACCTTGGGACAGTTCCCAGAGCATCTTTGGCTTTTGCAAGGCACTTTTTATGGTTCATTGCATTTTCCTGATGGCACAAAGATCTCAGTATTGGCTGATAGGTAAAGCTGGGCACATTTTAGGCCTCTGACTTGTGCTAAATGTAGGAGGTGAGAAAAACTAAGGTGCATGGCTGAGTTCCTTGGCAGTGGATGGGAACAAGAGATAAATCCAAGTGAAGCTCTTTCCCTCCAGATCTAGCTCTAGAGGTGGTTTGCCCTCTCTGATGGCAGTACAGGGAACCAGCACCCTAACACAGATGCTGCAGTTATATACCTCACTCAGGTGACATCTAGCTCAGCTGTCATCACACCATGTCCTTGTCTTCTGCAGACAGTGGTGATTGATGGTGCACAAAGTTCCTCCCAGTCTGACAGCTGTCAAAGAGAGGACCCCTGTCAGCTGGAGAGAGCTGTGGCTGCCTCATCTCTAGACAGCAAATAGAATGAAAATAAATGAAAACCTTCCGTTCCAGTCTGTTTATTTTTTATTATTTTTTCTCTTTTTACTTCCTCTCTGAGTTCATAAACTGAGTTATTGTAGCTATTACAGAAATATTAGCTGGTTACTGGTGGGATGGGAGGTGTCCCTCAGTCTGTATGGGAGGGATGTGGTCTCATTTAAGATGTGGTTCACAAAATGGAAAAGTTTGTGTAAAGGGAGTTGCCTCTGTTCTGCTCTTTTTTTGAACAGGTGCCCACATTACAAACACCAGCACAGCCTGCAATGTTAGCAGAGAGGTTAACAAATTGGCTGATCCCAGCTATTCTTTCCAAATATCCTTGTGCTCTGAAATGTAACAGTTCTGCTCAGTGAGAGTAAATCAGTAAGATGGTGGCCTGCCTGCGCTGCCACATCTTCTGTGTGTAAAAGAGTTTCAATTTTTGCTTCATTTTCTGTATTAGAAGCCTTTATTTAGGTTAAAATGTTTCTTCTTCCTTAAACTCCTTTCAGAGCTTTTTGCATAATTAAGGCATAGAGAGAGGCATCCCATCATCAAGTTTTAAAGGACCTGTTCAAGTTTGTCTGTAAATTAAGACTGTGTCGCACCAAGGGGATGGAGCAAGAGAAAACAGTTCTGTGACAAAGCCAATTTAATACAGCCATATCTGTGTAAAGCAGAGACTGGCAGGAGTAAGCGCCTCAGAGTCTAAGCTTGTTAGTTAATTAAGTTATTAGCAAACTTTAAAAGTAAGCTGTACTCTCAGGAAATGAAATCACTGTAAAAAAATAGCATGATAGTAATCTTGCTCTTTACATGATTTTAAGAAACTATAGAAACTATTTAAACTATAGAAACTATAGAAACTATTTAAAGAAACTTTCACTGATGTGCACACACAGTGCAATTGGAAATTTTCTTCCAGTTTATTTTCAGTGTGGGTCTTTTTGTCATTAATTATAGCCTATAATTTCTTTCTTCATTAATCTTATCATAGTCTTTGTGCAATTTCTTTTTAAATTAATTATTATTTAAGTGCATATGATCATACTAGTTTAAGGGTACTATTCAGAGTGTTTTAGAAACTGGAAAACAAAAGTCTTAATCTAAAACTTTTCCAGATAACTGATCACAAATATAATATTTTTTATTTGTTCTGAGTGCATCCTCTACCAGTGTAACACATTTACACATGCCATATGTATTTAATGTGGTACTGCTTTTCTTGTTTGCTTTCCAGACAAACATGTCAGAACTGTGAGGGCCATTTATCATCACATTTTCCTTTCTCTAACTAAATTCTGTTCCACTTGTTCTAATTCCTAACCTGTTGGTATGCACATTGATAAGACACAATGAAATTCAGTGATGCTTTGAGGTTGTGATGTCCTCCTTTGTATTCCTTCAGCAAACACAATCAGTGGTATGGCACAGATGACACTGTAGCTAAAAAGAGATGAGCAAGGCGAATGGAAGAGATGCTGGCTCAAAACCACTTGTATGATATTATCTAAAGAGAAATGAACAGTTGGGAATTTTCCAGGTGCTGGAATTCTAGATGCCATGGCAGGTATCAGCTCTCTGGATTTTAAAGTGGCATCCAGAAACATGCTGGACAGTAATAATAGTAATAATAGTAACAATGGTAGATTGTTACTTCTCTGTTTTCCTAAACACTAGGTAACACTCGATTTTCTAGACAGAAATTTATTTCTCCTCAGATTGAACTGTTGCAAGTCATTCTGTCACAGTTATGAAAAATAAAGCCAAAGCAACTAAGCATGGAAAGTAGACCTAGCTCAAATGAACACTCCCATGGCAATAATTCCCTGTCTATTGCTTCCCTAAGCAATACTTTCCTTGCTTGTATACATTTCTTAAGTGTTACCAAGTGTGCATGGTATTACAGCTCTCTGGTAAATGGAGACAGGATATTAGACATAAACACAGAGGTCACTCAGCACCGGAAAGAGCCGCCAGGCATGCTCTAGCTGGAGGAAGGAACCAGCTGATACTGGAACCAACTGCTGCAATCAGTATCTATCTATGTACATTTCAGGCATGAGTAGCATTCAGAGTCATGTGAAAGAGGGTGATGTGATACTTTGGAGAAAAGTATACCAAGGGCATATTAAAGAGAATTAAATTCACTTAAGAGAATTTAATGCAACAATTATTTTCTCTTTTATTTAAAATAATTCAATTAAGCTTAGATCAGAATAAATCAACATCTTTGACAGAGTCAGGAGAGATTGGACGGACTAGACCTCCAAAATACAGTTCTGGAGGCCAGTAGATGCCAAGAAGGGACACAAGAAAACATGAAATTATATGACTGCAAAAAAGATGCCAACACACCTAGGGAGGTCATAACTTAAGCTGTCTGGTTTCCAAGAATACACATTTGAGTAGCACATGGTTTCTTGTTTCAAGACAGGCATCAAAGTAGCAGTTCTGATATATTAGCAGACAGGCAGACTGAGGATGTCAGTAAATGCAGCAGTCTTTGATGAGATGCTCTCCTCAAATGTGGCATGTTGATTAATCTGCTAATTAAAAGTGAATGTATGGAGTGACAACGATCCCAGTCTTGTCTACCCCACAGCTCTGCCATTGCTGTCACTGGCAGAGCACTCCGCAGCACATACTGTTCAAACTGACAGAAGGAGTTTTTCTGGCATAGTTACACCACCTCCCTAAGTGATGTAAGTTGAGCCAATATAAGCTCTCTCCTTCTGGCAAAGTTACGTCCACACCAGGAGTTCTGCAAACATAGCAATATCTGCTGGGGACGTGAATTTTTCACACCGGCAACTGACATAGCTATGTTGGCAAAACATTATAATTTGGAACAGGCCAGGGAAAAAATGCATTTATCACCCCATCCTCAGCCATTTGCAAAGCACTAAAGAGTCCTTAATGCTTAAATTTCTCTTAATGGTTATACTTTGCAGACAGAAATTCTTATTTCAGTGAGAGGGACTGTGTGTTGTTATATTTATTAAAAATGCACTGCTCCTCAATTCTTAGTGATTTCTATCACTGAGGTATCTCGTGATGGCATCTAGAGTATTTATAAAATATGAAAATAACTCAATGCAGTTTGAGTGTTCTACAGAAGCATAACACTTCCAGTGGCAGACTGAATCCTCTGGCTGGAGTCTTCTCCCATCCTCACCTCAGCTAGGCTGGAAGTATACAGCATGCACAGCCACGGTACCTGGCACTGCACCACCCAACTCTGCCTGTGTCCTCCTTTTCAGAGTTATGGTCAACATCTGAAGTGGACAAAACATGCACATTTTTTTTTAAAAGAAAGCAATTTTTGTCAAAAGAAAATAATTTTTTTTGTCAGTAATCTCATCAAAGTAGGTGAAGAAGCAAGTTGTTTATGCAACGCAAGCCAGTGACTTTTGTGCATAGCTCAGGTAGGCACCTTCAGCCTGGAAAAAATGCAGCTGTCTCCTTGCAATCTCTAATTGTCTAATCACTAGTCATTCCCACTTTCCACAGAACACCAGGAGCAGTGGGAGGAATTGTGAATGCTTGCATTGGCATTTCCCTTTCTGCTGCATCAAAGGTCACCACTGCCTTGCTGGGGGTTACTGTCTCTCCCCTGGGCTAGATGAGATGGAGCTGGGAGGATTGTCTAGCCCATGTCAGCCAGAAAGAGATGGGTAAGCAATAATTCACTGTTTAAACAGGCTTTAAGTAAGTTGGCTCATTTTGAGCAGCAATTCTAGCAATAGTTCAGCCAGAAAATCAGGAGTGGGAGGGTGTGTATAACCTCTAGGAAGAGGGTGGTGACAAGTAGTTGGCTGAGGGCTGCATATGGAAACCACTTCTAGTGGCACAGCAGCAGCCAAAGGAGTATGACTATACTGACTGCTAGCACTGCTGGCAGCTTGCTACTGGCTTTATCTGGATGGAAATTGTCTAGATCCCTCACTCAGAAAATGTCTATCACTGTAAAAATGGGGAAGGGAGTAGAATTTCTAATATTCATGGGGTATCTTGTATCTATCACACACACAAAAAAAAAAAAAAAAAAAAAAAAAAAAAAAGAGGAGGAAAGAAACTTAATCAAAAGGAATAAAGTAAGGGCAAATGTAGGCAGGAGATCAAAAGGCATCTCTGCCAGTGAAATCCATTAGCCTTGAAGTAATCTCCTAAGGGAACTGAAGACATTCCCATTGCTTGAGATATTTAAAACTAGGTTAGACAAAACACTAGGAAGTGTACAATGGAGGACAATCCATAATCAGCAGGGAAAGGGATTAAATAGTCTTAATAAGCCTTTAACATACATTCTGTGATTTCAGTGCCAAGACTTCACATGTCCCTCTGCTCTGTCTCCTCCCTGCAGCTGCCATAATGGGAGATTATGAAATCACTGTAAATGTGAGCAATTAACTATTGTAATAGAATTTGATAATGTAATAGTGCTGCATTTTTATTCCTCTTAGTCTCAACTAAGACTCCTTTTACAGTGGATTTAAGTTGACTTTTTAGTAGAGCTATTGCAATCTTCCGGCACAGAGATTTAGAGTGATGTGTTTCTAATAACGGCTTTGGGTTTCAGACAGTGATTTTGTTTTTAGTTAAATATATCCTTTTTTTCCCCTAAATTTCAAAATTCCTAAGTCGTTTATCTAAAAATCCCATCTTTTAATTCTGTGTTTAATCACACATCATTGTCCCACATCCTTCTAAATGTTTCATCTTTTGAGAGCTCAGAAGTGCCAAGAGGTTTGTCTTAGTAAATCATCAGGTAAAAGATGTGCTTTGTGGCATAAAGATGAGTTAGTATTTATATCTCTGTTCTGTAAATGTTAAGTCACTGTGGAAGTATTCAGATTGACAATGTATGCTTATAAACTCTAAGAAGAATTTATTGCTTCACAAATACCACTGTTTGCTATGATCTCTGATAATTTTTCACATTTCCTGTTGTGTTGGTTTGATACTGTGTCCTTAGGTCCAGATGACTGCTTGAATCATGTTCACACTGAAATATGGGGTATTTTGTTTAGTTTCACCAGGGGAGAGGCCAGCACTGTGGTTTAGAGAGGTCCTACCAGGGGAGACAGCTCTGTGAAATCAGGCTTCATGCTTAAGGTAAAATGACTTACAGTGACTTGTAATTGACAACTTTTGAAGTCCTTTTAGTTTACACTGTGATGGAATTCCTGTGAAGAATTGCTTTGTATGTACACATCCAAAAAGCCAGTCACATTGCAAATGAATTAAGTTTAAATAACACGAGATATTCTGTGGTTTCTATGTGTAATTTTGCATGAGAAATATTGTACCCATAAATCAGTGCTAGTCAGTTTTGGTCTTTTGCATATTTAACAAATTTCTGTAAGTAATGCATGGCATTCAACTTGGGTATAAAGCTGTCTTCAGACAGCTGGGAATTCATAGCTAGAATAAGAATCCTATGCAAAAAAAAATGTTGTTTGAATCAGAAAAATTGTGATTTATAAATGACTTTTTAGCAGAGAGGTTATTACTTCTGTGGAGTTACAGCTGGTAACGTCAATGATACATGTCGCAGTGGGGAAGGAATATGATGACTGAAAAGTGGGCTCCTTTTCTTTTTCACACCCAAGTGGTGCTTGCAGCAGCAGATTCTCTTCTGTGCCATCATTTTCAGTGGGATTGAGCAAATGTTTACCTGCAAAACCTTGAAGTGGTACACACATAAATCTAGAAGAAGCCCTGACCATAATTTCAAGATCCAGATTGAATTTTCTGTACGTAACATCATTAGGAAGAAAGCTTTGTGCTAGGTAATTGATTTTTTAATGTCTTGAGAATTAATTTTCACCAGGAAAAATTATGGTAGCCTTTTTGCAAATGAAGTAAACAACTATATTACACTGTGGGAGGTGGACCCTGACATACTCATTCATCTTAAAAAGATTAATTCTTATCAAACCACTTCAATTCTAGCCTAACTTTTTGGATGACAAAGCATTGCTCAGAGGTTGTGAGAAACTTATTTTATGTTACTTGCCAATATTTTATTATTATTGATCTAAGATAGAAATAAAGGTCAGTGAATTTAGAACAAGGATGAATTTGGCCTTTAAGCTGCGTCTATAACAATATGATTAGCAGCCTATTTTTCCCTTGCACCTTAAAACTCAGTATAGATTGATATATTGGCAGTTGTTTTTAATTTTCCTCATCCTATTTTTTTTGACAATGAAAAAGGGAGCACATGGCTTATACTTGCTAGTAAATTTAAAAGTGCCAGCAAATGCTCTCTGGCATTGAAGAGCCTGGCATGGAGCATTCCACATCTACACAGTTACATTATTTTCTGAACAATGACCACCTGCAAACTGCCTTTCTCTGTACTGTGCCAGCTCCCAGACTCTGCCCAAAAACTGCCAGGACAATTCAATCTGGCCCAGAGTGAAATCACTGCAAAGACTATTCTTGCCATTTAACTGTATTTGTGCATACTACTGAATGTCAATTTTTTCCATGTTCAAAACTAGTTATGATCTACTACCATGTATTTAGGATTTGCTTTGACACATTGGATGTGAAATCACAGATATGTTTGAAGCTTTTGGTTTGTTTTTTTGTTTGCTTTTTTTGTTTTGTCTTGGTATTTGAAAATCTCCTAAAGATAGAAACACTAAGCCAGAACACACAGATGTTTCTTGGCAACACGCTTGATGTACAAAAACAATTACAAACAGGCATAGAGTCATAACTTCTGCCCTGTTCATGTTCAGGTAAAAGAAAGTGCAGCAAATGCATGAATAGGTAATATTTTTCTAATGTAAATAAGCAGTTCTGTTTTTGTTTAGGTTCTCAGGCATGGAGACAGAGGATTTTCTACTTGTCTTAGCAAAGTGAAAGCTGGCTTTTCCCAGATAAAGCAATTGCTAGAGAATAAACATCAATGCACAACACCAACTGTAGTTATCCAAATTCTCTTCTCTTAATTCAGAGAATTTGATAAATATTGACACAAGAAAATATTCTGTCTCTGTAGTATTTGGTTGTGTTGAGATCCAGTGTCGCCCTTGGCACCAGAGGTGACTCCAACATGAAGACTTTCCAGGATCTAGGAATCCCTCCTCACCAGGAGAGATGATCCTGCCCAAAGCCCTTTCCTGCACCTACAGTACCTAGCTCTGGAGACTGCCCTCTCTGATATTACTGTTGTGCCATTTCAATGGTATAGTAATTTACTAAGAAGTCAAATACTTTTGTGGTTCAAGTCAGGATCTTTGAAAAAATTGTGTTTAAACTCAATGTGTTTCAAAAATGTCGTGATGTGAACTTTAAAGAGTTTTCCAAATAGCTTGTTGAGTATTATTTTAAGTAAATATAGCTTCACATTTAGCCATTTGACATTGTTGTTGTCAATGTGATAATATTTCTAGCTTAAATCTGTGCTATCTAGGCTAGAATTTTCTCTGAGTTTTAACAAGAAAAATAAAGCAGGAGCAGACACAACTTGTGTGACTTCTGGAGAAGAGCCCCTAGCATTGGCATAACTGTATGAATACTTGGGAGTTGCCATAAGTTCAGGTGGCTCCAGGGTACAATGAAGAACCTGTCCAGACACACATTTATTGCAGCTGGATGGTTTTGCTTATAGAGCTGGAATCCCAAAACATCCATCTGGAAAGCATACTGAAAGCTTAAGGAAGCATAAGCAGCGTTCCTGATGATTTTAGGAAAAACTGTCTAAGGAAATTTGGTAAGACTCCAACTCACGTTTGCATTTCTTTAACCCCTTTGGCTTAAAATCCTACCTGGTTGACTAAGCCAGAAGGAAAATTAGCTGGGCTACATTCAGACATTTCCCAGCTATTTCACCTGGGTCCCTCAACCCCAGAGCAAGCCAATCAACTCATCATAAGAATAAAATAACAAAATGAAGAAACTGGATTTTAATCATGGAGAGTTCACTGTAAACTTACGAAGCATGGGCAGAGTAACTGGATGGATCATAGCTATATTTGCTGTAGGAACTGTGTGTGCAGTTAGAAGTGAGGTGATCAAGCAGCACCCTACATTGCAGGGAACTTTCAGCTTGAAGAAGTCACCTGTGGTGCCCAGATGAGTAAGGCTACTTTGGGCATTGTATCTTTCCTGTTGATATGACACAGCCATCAGGATTTTAGTATGCTGGGACAGATTAGATCTGTCTCGATAGGGCTATGCAAAGGATGGACCTAGGTGGAGGGACTGGAAGGGTGCTCTGGGCTTCTTCTATGCTTGTGTCCCTGCCTGACCTTTGCCGTGTGGCTGTTCCATTTAAAAACAAAGGATATTTTGTCCTGGCATTCCTGCAAGCTTTATCTGGGACTAAAGAACGAACCCACTACATCCTGTGCTCTGTATTTTTATGAGTGATCATTCTGCAGTCCTCACTATAATCACAGAGTTATCCTCAGTAGGATTTATATAGATGTCTCTTTTAAAAATGTGACCTTCAAGTAGAGTAAAAACAAAAGACATGTGAGAAGATGCGAAACATATTGTTTTATTTTAGCTGTGCTGGCTGTAGAAGTAATGGAAATTTTTAATGTGTTTTTCTCTCCTGTTAAAAACATGCAGATTTGAATACCTTAAGAACACAATCCTAATGGAAAAGGTGTTCTTTTCATGTAACCCATTCTTGGAGTAAGAGTAATTTCAAATAAGCAGATTATCAGTTTTATTTTATTTTTGGTAAAACCTCCATGCATACAAGATAATTGAAGGTGTAATTTTAGAATTTTTATCGTTTTAGCACAATAAAATATGGTAAAAGGTAGAAAAATAATCTGATGATGTCATCCATTTAGCGGAATAATATTACTTTAAATACAGGTAACGAAATTCTTTGTTTCACTGAAATCAGTGGGAAAATGGTTTTTAAACAGAGCTGTGGCTTAGTTCTTCTTCCTACTCTGATTGTTTTTGAAATTTCACTACTTGGATTTACGTTTGAGGGGGCTCTTAATATTTCCCAGTTGATCATGTATGCATACAAATTTATACACATATGTGTGTGTTTGTGGAGAAATGGGCTTGAAGAGAGTTATCTGTTTGCTTTTTTTTTGAGAGAGCCATTACAATGACAGTGTTTGTCAGGGTATACCACTGTTACCTCTGATTTCAGTGGCTGGAGACAGAGGGGCATTGTAACTCCTGTTAAACAAATACCGAGTTGACAGGACAGCTTCCAGGTTGGAAACCAAGCTGTATTGCTAAATAATCTAAAAATCCATCTGTGCCATTCAGGGAAAAGACTTGGGGTGAAAGGATGAGGTTTTTGGTAGCATCACGCTGGTTTGTCTCCACTCCCACCGGGCTGATGGGAGGACTGCCCACAGCTTCAGAAGAGTAGGGCTCAGCAGTACTGCTCACAGGAGGCACATCACACCATTTGCTCTTTCTACTTATTCCAAAAATTAAAAATGGCTTGACCTATGCATAACTTTGTTGTGCTTAATTTGCCAGCTGGTGAGTGTCACATGTTTAATTCGGGCGATGTAAAAAACAACCTCTTCAGTAGCTGAGATTTTCACTGACAACGCAGTCACTGGGCTTAGACAGCTGATTGCTGCTGCTGTAGAGCTAAGTCCTTAAATATTATCAAACTAATACCCTTGTATGGTCACACTGGATACAGATTAGTGAAAGCCATAATCCTATTTAATTTAACACAGTCCCAGGGATTTTCCTCTACAAAGAATTTGGTCACATGCATACTGCATAATTTGCATAGTTCTTAAATATATGAACCCTCTCTAGGAGCAGGGCTGTCTGCCAATTTAATGGCAGTTATTAAATCCCATTGTACTTCGTACCACAGTCCAGATGCAGGTATATGTTAGAAAAAGCCCATGGTTAGTTAGAATTTGTTGTGGCTCTGAGCTATGCCACAGCTGGTTCTCTCAGGGCATCTGTTTCAGCCTCAGAGGAGGGTGCTAACCCTCAGCAAAGGTAATGTGACAAAGGACTGCAATTAATTTTAACCACAGTGCAGCCCAGCCAAGATCCAGCTGTCCAAGGACTCAGACATATAAAAACTGACTGTGCTTGCACTGTCACAGATTCTGGGGTTTGTGGTTGAGCAACTCATATCTCAGTCATAGGAAAGGTCTGATTTTTATGTGCTGAGCACAGTTAAGTTCATTCGCCTTCAACAACATGTGATTTCTTTGACACTACAGCAGATTAGACTTGGAGAATTAGGGCTACTCCTTTTCATTTCCAGAATTTTTAAATTTTTTCTTTCCTTTTCTTTTTCGGTTGCCTTCTTTTTTGTCCCCCCATGCAGAACTATTGTCTGAATGGAAAAAGGAGACACTGTCCCCTTGTCAAGGTCTCTTAGCCAATATCATTGCTTATCACAGGCCAGCTGCAGATGGCTGGGACCATGCTCTTGGCAGTCACAGACACACTGCAGACCTCACAGGGCACAGACGGTACAGCTCCTTTGGGTGACCCTGGGCAGAGCTATGGGAGTCTAGAGGAAAGGAGATGCGCTGAGAGCACTAAGCTATGTGGTCAGCTCTGTGTCTAAACAAGTATTGAATCCCAGCAGGCTGAAACCACAGGGTGCTCTGCCACCTAGTCAGGAGCTTCTTTTCCAAGTACAGCATCACTCCAGCTAATCTTGCAGGGCTCTTCATTCAATTTTTTTTTTCCTGTTACGCAATGTTTGCAGCCTTTTATAGGCTTTAGGTATTTATTGCAGGGAAATGATGGTGAAATTTTGATCAACAGATTTCAGGGCAGTCAAGCAGCTCCAGACACAGGGAGCAATCTTCCACCTTTATTTTCCTGGCAATTTCCAAGCATGTTGGGACAAATACATGGCCTGGCTGATTTCCATGTGAGAGAGTGGCCTTGCTCTCTTTAAGAGGGCTTGGTATATAAAAGCAGCTGAGGCACAGAAACTTCACCCTCTCTAGCACCATGCTGGAGGTAAAAGATTTCCCCTCCAGGAAGCAGAGAGAGTGGTTTGAGCTGATTAGGTTTCCAGGTTATTTTCAACAACTTAGGCACCAGCTGAATGGCTGTTGGCTTAAAGAACAGAGTAATTATTAATATTATTACTACTATTACCATTAGTAATAAAATAATGCTTCTTCCAAAAGTGCCTAAGGAGCAAGCTGAGCTTAAATTTCATCTTGCTAAGTGCCCCACAGTTTTGGGCTGTCATTCAAGAACACAATAAATCCTGCTTCAGGGTTCCCACTACTGGATCAAAAGCACCAGAGCCACAGGAGCCAAAATGCTGATGCTTTATGAAATAATGCTTTCCCCAGCCATCCATTGTGGTACCAAATCAACCGCAGCCTGTTTTCTCTGCACTGGCAGAGTCAGCATAAGCCCCAGATCAGGTTGTGATCCCAAAGCTCAGTTGTGTGACCTCCTCTGGGTCAAAACCTCACTGATCACAGGTCTATTGTTACCTTTCATGGCAACACAGTCTCAGAAGACCCAGTGGTTTTCTCCTGAAGAGCTTGCCAACTACACAGACAAGAAATATGTCAGAGTAGAGGTTTAATGGCAAAGTGAAGGGCATGGAAAGATGGTGCTTGGGGGGACAGTGAAGGAATGAAAGATTGTAAGAAGAATACACCAATGGAAAGGTGAGGGAGGGGGAGGACACAGAAAAGAAAGGAGAAATAAGAAAAGATAGATGGATGGAGAAGCTGTTAAAATACCTAGCTGAGAAAGAAGAGACAGAAGAAAGAGACAATACAAAAGGAGGTGGAATGCCTCGGCATAGCTCTGGGAAATTGCTGTGTTGTGCATTTCCCTAGCTGGGTTTCCTCCAATATCTTCCTGGGAGAAAAGCCCAGAAGGCACTCCTCTTGCTCACAGGTAGCAGAAATACCTCACTGAGACTCAGAAACAAACCCTTGCCACATCCAGAGCTATAGCTCCTCCTTTTACCTATTCTTCTTGCTGGTGTTTGCTGTTCTTACAAATCTCTGGCAGAGATCAATAAGGCATAAAGGACAGCAGCTGCCTCAAGAGTTTGCTCATCACAAAAGGATAAGCTACTCTGTCTTCTAAAACTGACACCTCATCAGAAAAGAAGAACCTGATGACTTTTAGCTCTTGTTACAAATATTTACATGTATAGTTGAGATTTGTCAGTTTTACTGCTCTCAGTCATGCATAGCAGAGTTTGCCTTATTTGCACTTTGTTTTCACATGTCATACATCTTTAATCAGACTGGAGCATGGACTAGGTTAATTTTTTTCCATTGATGGTTCCTGCATGTAGACTAGAAGAATTGTTATTGCTTTGGCTTTTTTGCTGTCACACCCTGAATAAATTATAGGAAGTAACAATTAATTTTATGCCTCCTAGTTCCTTCAATTTGATTATAAATTTGGATTAGTGACATATGTTTTGGCTGCTGCATCAGGATCCAATATTAGACTTCTTTTTATTTCTTCATAATTTCATGTGAAAACTAGAAGACAGCAATGTGTATGCATCTGTATGATGAAACCTATTATCATAAATAAAGTGATTGTAAAATGATATAGTATTATCTGATATCAAGATTACTAGGCACCATCATACAGTTCTGTCATCTGCAATACCCATCCTTGCCCTGTTCTGGATTTCCCCTCCCTTACCTTCTGCCCCCATCTTCTGCCCCTGACTGGGGACTGTGCTGCCCCACAGCTGTAGGAAACTAGAGCTTCTATGAATGAGAGGTGTGCAGGTTGCAAATGCAGTGTTTGAACACCACAGTGCCACCATGTTTTCTTTAAAGCCCCCGTGATATTGCTGGAAATATCTGAGTTGGAAAACACTAAAATGCTGTAGTCTGTATCTGCTAGAGGACAGATTCTCCTGCATACCTTTTCTTATCCTGCTGAGCTGTTGATTTTTATATAGTTTTTAATGAGTATAGGCCTGCTATCCCTGTTTCCAAGAAGCAAACAAACAAACAAACAAACAAAAAATTAGTGGTGGCTTACCTGGCATCTTTTAGTCTCTAAAATGTGAATAACCACAAAATGCTGAGGTAATACACATTGCCCAAGGAGAACATGGCTCCTGAACTGCCCTGGCAGGCAAGCTGAGGAATTGGCTTGTGAAGAGAGGGGAAGAAGAGAGAGAGGGGATCTGGCAAAAAAGCCACTGTATGTCTACCACTGTTGAAATATCTTTGATTTATTAAAAAGAAGGGGAAGGTAGCAATATAATTTAGAAAAGCTTCTTGTAAGATTGTGTAATTGTAAAAATCTGAAGTAAGCAAAGCCAAAGAAAAACGCTTTAATAAGTAAATAATAAGTTCTTTATTACACTTGTTAAAAAACATGCAGAATATTACACTGCAAATAGTATCTTCTAAATCTGTGAACTAGTAACAAGATCACTGGTCATAATCTTTGTTTCCTCTCTGCTTTTGAAAATGCCTCAGTGTATAATAATTTCTTTATCTTGAAAAAGTATCTGTTTTACTGGAAACAGTAATGAAGCATTAGTTGCTATTAATGTCAGTTGAATGTTCCACAATTTTATTGTTTCTGCTCACTGAAGTAAACTATGAAATTCTATTCCTTGAAATATATAAGGATTATTTTGTAGTATCCTAATTTATTTTACAATCCTGCTTCTGTTGGAAATGAAACTATACTGCAAAAGTTTGAAAACAAAAGGGATGGGCATGTTAAGAATAAACTCAGAAAAAAAACCACTGTGATCAGGTAATCTGTCATTGTGAGATTTGTATCGATATGTACACATATGTAGTGCTGTCCTCAAGATTTACGTGGCTTTATGGAAATTCTTAACCCTTGCTCCTTCCAGTTTTTGAGGAACTTGTTTTGTGTGGTGGCCCTTTACCTTCCCTGAGCTCTGGTGTGAGTTTTCGGAGAGGTAGACCAGAATTTGCAATTCTGCGGGCTTCCTCTCTTCACCTCCCTCCTTCCCACTGGGACTTTCCCATTTTCCTCCTAGAAAGCCTATTTTATTAAATAAATCAAGCTTAGATTCAAAAGCGTACGGAGCGTGCTCGCGGAGCCGGGAGGGCAATAACGGAGCCCGTGGGGTGCGGGGCAGCACTGGAGCTCTCCGAGAGGAGCATGGGATCAGCTCCACATCCCACTGCTGCTGAGGGAGAGCGTGGGGGGAGGAAGGCAAAGGGCTCCCTTCAGCCTCTTCAGCTTGTGTTACAAAGCCTGAAAAAACATCTGGTCTTTACAGAATAGAAAGGAAAAACTTCTACATAAGAATACAAATTGGGAAACATATTTCTTCGCAAGCCCTTGAAAATGAGTGTCACCCACCACATATATTATGTCCACCACATATATTATGTCCCTGAACTGAGCTAAATTGAAGCCAGACATATATTTCTCTTTGATGACTCCATCAAGGTATGTATTAACTCCTCTCCCCAGTTCTTCAGTCTCTCAAAAGATACATGTGTAGATAAGGGAACAGCCTCAAACCCATGCACAGGAACAGCAGCCAAACAAATGGCTTTCAAAAGAAAAATCCAGCTTTGTAGATCTCTCTTCCTGCAAACAATTTCCTTTTCCAGATGTAAATTTCAGTTCCTAAAAAAAAAACTTCCCTGGAAGAGGCAGAGGAGACAGGGAAATAAGAGTTCAAGTAATTCTACGTATTTTGAAACTGGAGAAATCTGACTCAAAATTTCCAGCCATCCTTCAGGTAAACAGATGCAAAACCCCTCTAATTTGCATGCTTGTGTGCCCTAGTTAGTAACTCAGACATTTTTGGCATCTACACATGCTTATCAAAAATAAGCTGTGTTCAACAGGCTTGCTCTGCAGGGAGTTTGAGTAGGGTAAAATTGTTTGATAGCATGGTTAGTGTTAATGAGATTACTACAACTTGAAAATGCATCTTATTTTCTATTACCTCTTACAAAGTGTCAAAACTAGCCTGCAAGCTTATATATTTATATATATTTAGCAGGCACTACCAGGTCTAAGAACCAAATCTTGTTGTTAACTATATTTTGAAATGCTGGACCTGGTGAAAATGAACCAGACATCCTCATTCGAGGTGAAACTTAAACCTTGCTTTCACTGTTGCTTCCAAAAGCTTCATCATTTTTTTCGGAGAGAGATAAATAGCTATAATGGCCCCTTATAAAATCAGGAAGACAGGATGAATCAGGACAAAATGCACTTCCTCACCAATTCCCATCTCCATAGAAACTCCTCAACTCTGCTATGCCTTCTGCCTGTACAGATTAGGCAACCCTGTTTCCCAATAACAGACAGTGAAGTCTGACGCCTGCATTGTCTCACAGAGGGGTATCTTGAGGAGCAGAATCTAAGTATAAAAAGAGAACTTTGCCAAGTATTTAGTGTTGCATTTCCCAGCTTCCAAATTCTTCCTGTTGTTTTTCAGGTTTGTAAGGAAATTTCTCATGAGAACAATCAGCATTTGCTGCCAGGGTACCCACAAGTCTGATGACACTTTTCTCAAACTATTTTTGTTTCAAAGGATGTGGTGTCATTAAAAGGCTAGTCCACACTACCCAGTATTACAATTCATATCACTTATGGGGAAGACAGGGAATCATCAGAATCAGACTGTGGGATTCTAATTTAAACATAAAGATTTATTTTCAAATTCATTGAATAGTTTATGCTTATTTTCAAATTCATTAAATAGTTTATGCATGAATGGATGTGCTTTTCCAGCAATTCAGATAAGCAGATAAAGAGAATGGCTTTTTAATGAAGTGCAATATATGAGAAAATGTATTCATTGATTATTAGGAAAAGAAGAAGTTATTAAACCTCAGCAGATAAACATCAGCTCACAAAGTTCCTTTGTTAATAAGAATAAATTGATAGATTTATAGACTTTAAATTTGGTGAGATCATTTTATTGTCTCATCAGACCTGTAAATCAAAGACACTAAATCTCACAGCATTACCTCTGAGCTGAATAGAGCTAGACAAAACATGTTGGTAAAGTAGTACATGAAACAAAAGATGCAATTCAGCTTGACAGAAGCCTTATAGCTTTGGGTCAAATCTACCTTCATTAAGTGTTAAAAATAGAGAAAACATCTAAAATTGAAGTGCTGCTTTCCGCAGTTTTTCAGCTTTGACTAAGCATACCTGTGAAAATGGCATTTCTCTTTTCCTTGTTCTAAACTTAGTCCCTAACACACACACACAAATAGGGGAAAATCATATGCCTCTGAAAAACATGAGGATTTCAAACAACAAAAGTTTCAAAATTTTTGTTGTTTCAAAGGCTGATCACTCCTTTTGTGTGAAAAGCCTAAGTGCATAATTTCTTATATAAATATGTCCAGCTTTAGCATTTAACCTTTGTGATACCTTCTTGGCTGCTGAAGAGCCCTCTATTTTCTTCTTATTACTTTACTGTACTCAGTTTTATTTTTAATGGACTAAATCTGTTGAAGCATTTAAGTCTCTCCCAATAGGGTATTTTTTATGGCTTTTGAATAAGACTGTGACTCTGCTTTTAAAAGTTCAATTTTTTTCCAATATATCTTCCTTTCTAATGAATTCATCTTTGCTATAGAGAAAAATGAAGATGTCACCCATTTTTCCTATATACATGGATTATATTAGCCCTTTTGTCACAGCCTCATAGTGAACACTTATGTTTTATTGCTTACCTACTTTGACACTAAATTATTTCAGAAAGATTGCTTTTCAAGATACTACTCTAACTTGATTTCAGAATGCCATTTTAACATATGCCCTAGCTTTATAAGTCTGCAGTAGCCAAAACTCATAGCTATATCGTCTTTTGAAAAGATTGTCTTATCCAACTGCTGACATCACTATGATGCACATGTGCTCTGTCTTCATTAATATATGCTAATGTTGGTGTTTTGTGCAGATTTTGTCTGAAATACTTTGTATTTGCAAGTTATTAATTGAAACAGTAATAGGAGTTAAGTTTCATGCTAGCATGACCAGAAACATGCCCATTCAGTGCATATCTTTATTAAAAAGTTTCGGGAACAATAAAATTACATGTTTTGATTTCTTTACCCATGTATATTTAATCCAAATACAACTACTCCTGCATCTGAATTCTGATCCCCAACAGTCCTTGTGCCTCCATGAGATGTGTTCCCTAACCCACGCTCTCTGATTCATTGCTCGTGTTGTCTTCAAGTTCTTGTCTGATGCACAAACTCTTTCATCACATCTCCATTTTCAACAAAAATTTTCTTACTTTTTTTTCTGTTAATGGTTATCTTTTTTTCTCTTGATGGAAATACCTTTCTTTGCCTATCACTTAAATGGTTGAAAGTACCATGTAGAAATAATGCTACTGGGATGAAAGATGAAAAGTTCTGCACTGATCTCACGCTTCACCTCTGAAGACTTTCCCCTCACACCAGAGCCCCAGTGTTTAGGCAATTTATGCTGTATTGATTCCAAGGAGGAAAAATTACTGTCTGACAGCTACACCACATCCTTCTTTAGCATCCAAAGTAGAGCTGGGATTTAGCTAATGAAGCTTAACTATCTCCTTTTGCAGCTGCTGGAAGAAGTAGTCACTTTGGAGGTGCAATTAATATCAGGGTTATGTCCTCTTGTCACACTTAAGCACCTGAAGCACATTATCCTTGGAGAATGTGGGCCCTTGCCTGAACACCACATGGGCAGAGTTGTAATTTCTCTGTCTCTGCTCTATCATTGTTCAAGGATATTAAAAATATAGAAAGAGATAGGACTTTAAGGATTTAGAAGAAATTAACTGTTATTTTTGCCTTTGTGTAAAGGATTTTCTGCACTTTCAGTACTACAGAAAAAGCTAATTATCCATGGTACCTATACCAGTGTTAGTCAGAGACATCATGAAACTGACCCTTGCTATATTCAGTATGCCCAAACCAAAAGGCATTTTTAGTTGTTTCCAGCCGCAGCCATAGGACTCTGCTCTGTGCTTACACATCTGATAAGAGTTTCTTTCTGAGTGATCATATAGCATAGGACAATGTGACAACATTTCTTTCTATGTTGTTCATGAACAGTACATGATAGAAAGTATTACAAGACTAATTGGAATTATTACAATAGTCAACTTGGCTCCCTTCTCTTGACTAATTAGCCTTTTAACATTACAAAATGGCTCTGGCACAAGCTGTCAGAAAGCACTGCTCCAGAGTCACTACTACATGTGAAGCTGTCTGCACACATTAATAAGGAATTTGCCACTGCTGTTAGAAATCCTTGTTCTCATTCTTTTCCTATTTTTCTTTTGCCTCTTTAGGGTGCTCTGGGTCACTAGATGTTATCATTTATATCTTCTCATTCTTTGCTCTGTCTTTCTGCATGCTTAGGGAATTCACATGAACACCAGCTTTGTTATTTCTCTTGCACAACCATGGGTCAGCTGTGGCACTCCTTGCAATGAGGGAAAATGTGGGGTGCATCACTTCTATATTAAAATACTGAGCTAGATACAGAACTGTGAGCCTGCATTAGAAAACAGTATTTTCTCAATCAGTCTCATCATAAATTGCAGCTTGGTGTTTGTTTTTGCATTCCACTCTTTCTCTTCATTCCTTGATTTACTCCATCAAGGAATATTGAGTTCTATTGTTTTAGGAAGTACTCTTAGTAATCAGGGTCCCTTTATCCCTGCCATGGGCCTGCATAAATATAGTGCCAGATTATCTCTTGAATAGTTTTTTATGAAGCAGAGGACAAACCAAACTGCAAAGTAAGTTAGAAGGAGCTGTTGCCACAGCGCTGGAACTTTCTCCTTCCTGAGGGTAGGGGGCAAAATGAGAGAATTGACAGGCTGAGAGAGATGGGGTTGTTCATTCTGAAGAAAGACTGAAAGACATTAGACTCTAGAAAGCCAGAGAGACCCTAGAGCACCTTCCTGTACCTAAAGGGATCCTACAAGTGGGCTAGAGATTGACTTTTCATATGGGCATGTAGCAATAGTACAAGAAGGAATGGCTTTCAGCTGAAGAGGGCAGGTTTAGGTTGGATATTAGGAAGAAAATCCTTCCTGTGAGGGTGGTAAAGCACTGGAAGAGGTTGCCCAGGGAAGCCATGGATACTCTATCCTTTCTCCTTTGGACTGTACTCAATTGATTCTCCATCCTCCCTGCGCTTGTGCTGGGGAGTGCCCCAACTCATAAGCAGCACCTTGCACTTGACCTTGTTAAACTTCATGAGGTTCTCACAGAACCATCTCTCAAGCCTGCCGTGGTCCCTCCAGGAAAAGGATTTTACTGTGCACTGCTGTACTGCTCTGTAAAAATTGCACTCTGCTGTCTTTTTTTCAGCAAGTGTTCTTTTTCTCGACTTCACCAGTGAAAATTCAAACTGTCTCGCTTTTCCAATTTACGATGTCTTCAAATGGTTTTTAGCCTCTAGAGAATACTCAAACAGCAACTGTATATTGGTCTTTCCTCAGCTGATGCATATCACTGCCCCTTCCTCATAATGCTACCCCTGTGCTCTCCAGGCCAGCTTTTTAATTTAATACCTAGAGCAGGCAGTTATCAGAAGAGTTCCTCTAGGGGAACCTAATCTGCAGCAGTTCAGATGCTTTGCTAAGAAAGCTTTTCTCAGGTATCCTTTCAAGGTACTTAAAAAGAAAAAAGATTTGTCTGGAAATTACATTTTCCTTTTTTTTCTTTTAGCTAATTTCAGCTTCTTCTTTGGAGAAAACCATCACTATGAACTCTCAGATACATAAATTATTATTATTTTTCCCACAAAAACCATTTAGCACTGAGTCAGTTATGTCTCATTAAATATGTATCTTGAAAACAGCTGCAATGCACAACCAGAACTTGTTCTGAATATTTTGCAAAAAATTTTGTTTCTTTCCATGGGCAATTGAAATGGAAATCTTTCTATTGACTGGACAGGCATTTATAAAATTTGTTAATGATTTTCTTAAGGGACACATTGGTGGTATTGATTTACAGATGAGGAAAGGAAAAGGTTCATTACTGTGTTTAAACACAAGTGCCAAAAAGATGACTGTTAAAGGTACCAGGGGCTGGCTAAACACAGACTCTTCGTGACAGGGTTTCTTGTATGTTACTTCTCCCAGAAAGTCAAACTAAATGGTATATGCCCAATTTCCCATGTGTTTTCATTCACCATGACAACTAGCTAAATGTGACTTTGACTTTTAAATCCATGTGTTGCCATCTATAGTAAAAGAGAGCTAAAAATGAAAAATTCCTTAGCATTTTTCTCCCAAAGGAAAGATAGGGGTATTATTTGATTTTTCTTCTTTACTTTCAGACAATGTGATAGAAAAATTTTAAATATCAGACAGAAAGAGAAGTGGTACATCTGTGTTTAAGGCAGGAAAGCTCAAATTCAATGTTAAGGCATATTTTACTAGGGTAGTTATTCAGATTGGTCACAACTTTCCATTGATTCTGTTTTCCCATGGAAAATAGGTTTTCAAATTATTTTGTGCCTGAAATATTTGTTTTTAATAAAACTTTCTCCACTCATTCTTTCTTAAGATTTTCAAGTATTGAGTTAGAATCCATTTTCCAAATCAGGTTCATTCCAATTGCTGTCAAAGGCTTTTTCATCCCATATGAACCAGGTTTGCATCGAGATGCCGCCTGCTGTGGGAAGTCATAGGTGCCCCCCACATCCAAATTGTCCTTGAAGAGACAAAAAAGGATAGAAAACACCTTTGGGATTTGGACTGCACGTAATCCCAAAAAAAGTTTTTTTCCTAACTAGCATTTAATTAGAAAAAGCCAATGAAGGGGAATTTTAAGCACGTTAAACAAGGTTGGTAAACTGCCTTTTTTTTTTCCAAAGAGCCTACCAGGTAAGTCTTTCTTCCAAAACTGGAAAGCTGAAATCAATTTTCTGTTCCTCCAGAGGGTTAAAACATGTATGACCCGTATTCTCAAAGAATGTCTCAGCCATCAAACATTAAAGATGGGATGTTCTTCAGCTAAAGTTCTCTAGCTTGCTACAACAATGGTGTTCTCATATAGGGTATTCTGAGGTAAACACTCCTCAGTTGCTCATATGGAAGGAACCCATCCTGTATAATACAAAACAATGCAAGTTTCTGACACAAAGTGAAGTGGCTCAGGCCAGCCTTGTGTCAAAAGAGGTATCTGCTATTCCATTGCCCAAATCCGGCCAATTTTAAAGCCTTTTTAAAATGTCTTTTGAAAACTCCCAGTTGCAACTTTTTAAGCTTTTGGTAACTTTGTTTCCAAATAATATTTTTGCACTTGAGTTGGGTATGTAATTGAAATATACTGTTTGGAACTGTTTAGGCTATCAAATCCATTTAACCATGGATTTAAGGATTTCCTGCCTGGACCAAGCAACTTGGAAAAAGAAGATGTATTTGAAAGAAAGGAAAAAAAAAAAAGGCTTATACAGCTGAGCAGCAATGGGAATACTAGAAAGAGATAGCAATAGGAATTAAAGAGGAAAATAAATTGGTTGGAAAATAATACTGCAAGAGGAATTGGGACAGGCAGGAGATTTGGACCTAAGGTAACTGGGCCTGCATGGGCTGCAGGGTAGATAAGATGGGGGAATAGACAGAGATCTGTGCACACTTCATCACACCATTCTCTGGGGAATAAGAAAAGATCACAGTGCTTCTGAGTCCCACTTGACTGCAGGCAGGACACAGCTGTTGCACACCACATCGCCACATCAGAGCTGCTCATGCTGGAAATGCTCTGGCTGGTGCAGATCCCATAGCAGCAAGCAATTTTCCACACCACAAGTATTGGTACTTACTGTGATGGCACTAAGCCTCCCAGCTTTGGGGACATCCAGCCCAGGTTTTGATAGGAAAACAGAAGGGAATTAAATTCCCAAAGTATTTTCTATTTTAAATACCAGCTTGGAAGACTATAATGTTGTAAAGCTAAGCCGAGAATGATGCCAGAAGGCAATTTGCCTGCAAAATTTCTTTTTCTGAAGTACCACCAACTGGCACTTTGAGTACACAAGCCCATCCTCCACCAGTTCAGTGGGCTCCTAGGGGGATCCAAGGGAAGTCACACTGAGTGACACTAGCCTTCCACCCTACTGAGGTGTTCAGAATTTCACTTTGGATGCAACTTACCTCTCTTCTTTCACTGTGCAGGAGCCTGTAAGATAGTAGCCTAAGTGTAAAGGCATCCAGGTGGTTTTGATTCTACTGTTATCCCACAGGACATCATCTGCACTATACAGAGAACTTACACTTTTTCTGAGATATAATCAAAATTATCTAGCAAAAGCAGTGCTTTTTGTGGGGCTTCTCAGTTTGCTAAGAGCAAGAAGGAATGGCAAGAAAGGGAAATGAACCTTGTTTTTAAATTTTGGGTTGCTGTAAGATTTGTGATCATTCAATGAAGAAAAGAATTTTCAGATGGTCACTTGTCTTTGGCATGCCTTTCTGGAAAGATGTGGGCAGATTTATGGAGTTAAAAAATACTCCCTCTTGGAGATGCAGTAAACAAAGTAACTCATTCTTCAAATAGATAAAGCTCTTCTTAATATGAAGGACTCTCAAAAATATCAGGTCCTGCTTCTTTAAATTATATGGCTAAAATCCTTTTTGGCCTTTTGACATAAAGTTGCCCCCTAATGAAAGGATGATAACACTTTCCTGTTACAATGTGTCCACGTCCTCAGAAACATGCTGTAAAAATAAATTCATTGTGTTCACAAAACCCTTAGATACAATATTGTGAGTGGAGCCATGAAAATGTTCATGGGGAATTTAATAACTCCGTCTTCAGAGCAGGATATGAATTGTGTATAGTAAATAAGGCCTCTGGGCACAAACATTGTGTAGCTGCTCATTGTTTGAACTCTGCCAATCCTGTGCATTGAATGAAAGGAGATGAATGGAAAAAAGAGCTGATTTTACCTTTTCTATTTGCCTTTACTTAGAAAATTTTACTTTTGATACTTCTCAACTTCTGAAAGGTTTCCTTGCCAGCTCTTGCAAACTTTTAAGATACATTTAAAGTGCAATTAAAAGATTTTTCTTCAAATCAGCAGGCGGTTTGCTTTGCCTGTAGCTCCCAAATTGCTCCTGGCTACATCCATGTTTTGCTTCAGATCAGATTCTAGGCAGCTGAAAAGGGTCCATAAATATATTTGTTCTTCTGAGCAGGCCTTTTCACTGCTCCCTCATCTTGATGTCAAAGAACCTCAGCTGACTTCAGTAAGAAAACTTGTGCTAATAAGAAAACCTTGTTGTATTTTTTGGCACTGAAAGCAGGCACAAGTCCTCATAAAACTGACTGTAGAAATCAACATAAATCAAATTTTTGAAGAACCTTGGTTTATTCCCAAAACTTTTTTATTTTCATTTTTAAAATTATTGTATTCAGTCTGAAGTTGAACTGACAGGTTTTTGTTTGGAGTGTCCTCCTGTCTCTGAGTTATTGATACTATCGTTCTGAAAACTGTGCTGTTCATGGTGCAAACTTTCACATGGAAGAGGGGACCTACTCTTCCTAACGGGTATCAAGAAATGAAACATACACAGAATGAATCTTCCAAAAACAGAACTATAGCAAGGTGAAATTTTATTTCATGTCATTTCTTTCTATGTTCTATTTAGACAGAAATCTTTGCAGTCTCCATATATCTGTCAAACAGATGGTACTGATAAATGAGCTTGCATATAGTTTTCTTTCACTGTTCTTGTTTCTTTTCCATCTTTTTTTTTTTTATGCAAGAGTTAAAGATATACTTTTGTTTGTTCCCTGAAAAGTTCGGGAGAAGCGTTCTGCAGGAATAACTAGCTGATATGATGAGGCAAATTATTTGCGTACCACAAGACAGCCAGCATGACTGGGACTGAGCCCTGCCTGGGCAGGGTGCAGAACAACAAAAAATTCAGTCAGGTTTTACCTGTTCAATTTTGAAAAGATAGCCTCCTGTACAAGTTCTTATCTGGGGTATTCAAGTTAATGATTGCAGTCTGGTTTTCTTGAAACAGCTGCATCATGTCATGCATCATCACACATGCACCTCTCTACT
Source organism: Onychostruthus taczanowskii (assembly GCF_017590055.1). Lineage (NCBI taxonomy): Eukaryota > Metazoa > Chordata > Aves > Passeriformes > Passeridae > Onychostruthus > Onychostruthus taczanowskii. The sequence continues at coordinate 9,206,695 of NW_024501459.1, forward strand.
GAAAACGGAGGAATTTCTGTTAAACCTAAAACCCTACTTATTATATACCAAGCCTACTAAAGCCAAAGAATATCTTCCTCCCAAAATCCCTTTTTCCCAGTTAGCCATTTCAGACATCTACAGAAATAACCATCTGTAGTACAGATGCTAGAAGTTAAAGATCAAGTGGTAGACTTAATGCTGAATTTCACTTTTATGTTTAGACTTGTATGACCAGGTCTCATTCTCTAGTGGATTTATATAATTCTATTTTCCTTTTAAAAATATATGAGAGAAATGCTCACAGGCCCTTAAATGCAGCAGTATGAATACACCACTATAATTAATGTCCTGGTCTACTCCCTCTTTTTCTTTTTTTTTTATTTTCAGCGTACAAGTCCTGTGGAGTTTGCAGATTGATTCAATTGCAAAGTTAGATTCCCACTGTGATAGCCGTTTTCAAACCACTGGGCCATTCTGCCTGTCCTGCCAGCCAGGGAACAATGGGTGCTAATTAAAACCCTGCTTAAAAGGTTCCCCTTTACTTCAGCATTGAGGCTTTCAGGGGGCAGACGGGGGAAGGATGCCTTGTTCTGTTTATGCATATGCAAGCACTTAGTGAGCTGGGCGGCTGGCTGTGGGTCGAGAAAACACTACAAAAGCCTGGTGCTTATAGGAAAGGGCTGGATTTCAACCTGATAAGGTTAGTTAACAGAGTAGACTGAAGAGGGCCCAGCTGTATTTTCTTTCCAAAATTTGAGGCACATTTCAAAATAGGGATCGAGTTTTTTATCATTTGCTCTTACTGAAATGCTCGGGTCTCTGCCTTGTATTGGAGTGAGCATTTTTCTTAAAGTATAAGGATAAGAAGTAATAGTTTCTTTTATTTTTACTAATGAGATTAATATTTGAACAATTGATTTTTGAGTGAACTGCTTGTGCCAAAATGTATATATGGAGTAAAATTGCTTTCTTACATCAAGGGTTTGTTTCTTGAGCCAATTTTTTAATAAAAATTCAAGAGATCTCATTAGACACTTTTGATGCTCAGTGGCATAACTGAGTTCTAAGAAGTATATAAACCTCTACTATTTTCAAGGAGGAAATATGAGAAATGAGCTATACCTTAGAGCTTCATTTGTAAATTAATATACAAAACTGCTTAGTACCAAAATATGGCAGATAAAGAATCAGTTTCATTATGTCAAGCAATTCAATATGCTTTGGTTTTCAGCAAGAGCTGAAAAAGAAAACACAGCACTGCAAATAAACTCATCAATAAGCCACACAGGTTTTTGTTTGATGTCATTTGTAACTGACAACTTGATCAATCTTGCATTGAATAGTCCCTTAGAAATACAAGAGTAATAGGAGCAGAATCTGTCTCATTTCTTTTGTTGAATAGCAGTTCACTTGGTGGCATTCACAAACCTGTCCTAGCCTTCTTCAGCTGTTTTTCTTGTATAAAACTATCTCATCCATTGAGGTAGCAGAAAATATTTAATGGGACAAATTGCATGTCATTGATAGTGAATGGTCAAAATGAACAATTCACAGATAACCTCATAGTTTGACAGGTATTATTCTAAATCTTCTTGCCTGTTTCTGTCTCCATGAAGAATGAGTGCTTGTGCAGAAATCAGGAGTGCCTTTCAAATTAGTCACTCACCAAAAAAACTATTTTTTTTTTTTTTTTACTGTCTGCAAACACTGAATTAGTTGTTAGCTGTACAGCTATTTTAATTAAAGGTCTGATAAGATATTTCTCATTTTTATCTTTACAGCCATATGCTGTAATAATTAATATTGCTTAATAGAGCTACTTGCATGCTGAAGACTGCTTAAAAGACTAAAGATGTCTAGGATCAAGGCATATGGCCTTTGTTGTGAGCCCCATGCATTGAAGAATAAAGACAGTGAAGCCCAACCTCCTACTCTCACTTTGTCACTCTGTGGCTGTTCACACTGTGATTCCTGCTGTGGGGAGAAGACAACTGCTTTTTTTCTCTTTTTTTCCCCTTTCCCCCCTTTTTTCTTCTCTCTCTCTCTTTTATTTTTTTTTCTTTTTTTCTTTCTTTTTTTATTTTTTTTTATTGTTGTTGTTTCCCATAGAAGTGGAGAGGGGAATGAGGCTGTTTGGAGAAACCTGTCTCTGCCCTTGCATTTGCCTTTCCCATTTACTCGGCTGGGCAGGCAGAAAAGTGAAGGTTCTGAGCAAAGGGGACAGGACCTGACTCAGTGTGCCACCCCAGCCACCCTTCTCATGGGCACAGCTAAATCCATATCAATGGAAAAGCAAGGTGCTTATGATAAAATTGTAGCCCCAAGCCCAGATGCACACACTGGTTCATGGATAGGCAGGAGCTTTGCTAAGGCAGTGCTCTGCACGGATACTCAGCTCTGTAGGAGCTGCCATGCAGCCTCCAAGGTCTGATCCTGTATCCCACGTACCACTCTGCCTCACCAGGATGAGGAGATGGGAACCACCTGAAGAGCCCCTCTATTACAAGCACCTACAGCCGGTGCTAAGGACCAGGTCTCTAGGGGTATTTGAAGACCTCTTGAACAGGCACTTCAGAGGGTGAAGATAATTTTAGGAACACCTCAGCAAGGATGTTACTTCCTGATTCACTGGAGCTTTTTCAGCGATTGCTCAACAGTAGGAACTGAAATAATCAAATCATAAAAGCTGTTGCCCAAACCCGCACTAACAAAGAGTGAACAGCATTTTCCCTGGTCACAGGAAAAACGGTGTTGCTGTGGCTACAGGCAAGAATCCAAAAAAGATTAACAAAACCCTGTTAGTGGATAATCCCTGGAAAGGTACTCTAACAGCAGATTTCTCTGTTTTCTGCCAGCATCACCCAGTATTACCTAGCTTCCAGCTTTGATAGCTAAACCTCAAGAAGGTGTTAATTTCAGCTAGACAGCTGGCCAGTGTCACACAAGCTTGCTGAATGGAGATGTAAAATCCAGGACTAGGTGCCTGGATTTTGAGCTCATCATCTTTTGATCTCATCATCTCAGTAACTCATCTTCACATCTGCTCCTGCCCATGCCACCTCAGAAAAGGTTGATGCCAGCTTAGGGGTTCATTTCTCATCAGATAAATAGATCCGAATGGTCTAATTTGCCTCAGCCCGCCTATGTCCATTTTCCTAAAGGATCATACCATCTGTTCCTCAGCTGGATGCTGAGGATAGCCAGGAGCGGATAAGATTTTCTCAGAACACGCTGCTGATTGCTCCTGGGAAACAGTCAGGGATCCCTGGGAGACTTTGACAAACTATGCCTCACTGTGATAATGGAAAACTGGACACTGCATCTCCTCTGTCCTGTGGCCTTCACAAGGATACTGTGTGAGATGGTAGCAAGAGAAGGATTTCCACCATTTTCACTCTGGCGCTGTCTTACCTGGTGGGCCCCAGTTGCCAGGGGCATAACTTTGTGTGTTCTAAAGTGATCTAACTGGAACAAACACTCCTTCTCTGCTCTCTGCCAGGTATGAACAGGCCCGGTGTAAACCTGAGCAGTCAACTTCTGGAACAAACTTACAGCTGGAATAAGGTGGGGAGGGGAAAAATATTTCTGATTTTAGGGACACATTTAGTGATTGGGGTGCAGATAATTAATCTGATGATCACTTCTCAAGACTCCTGTAATACAATTTTTTTGGTGAAGGAAAAGAAACCATTAGCCTTGAGTAAATCTAGTCTGATCTAAAGGGGATGCTTGAACTTTTTCTGCATTATTGGGAGAATATTTTATTAAAATGCTGTGCATGGGCTTTAATATATTGAATTCTCACCTTTTTATGGCATTCTCTAACAAATGTTATTGTGTCTCTGATAAGTACATCTGTTTGAATTAGCAGATTCAAGGCTGGTCACAAAATTCTTTTCTTTTCAACAGCTGATTTACACAGCTGCTGAGCTTCAATCTTGAATGAAATGCACCGGTGCTACGATTAGCATAATTCTGTGCCAATCCATTTCTTCTTATCCCCTGTCCTATCCATCATGACTGAACTTTAATACTACCTGTGAGACTGGCAGGCAGGTCGCGTCCACTCTTGCACGGAACTTGTGCTGTGCAGAGCTGAGCTAGGAAGGATCCTGCAGGATTTTTAATCCCAGTTTCTTTTGGCTGTGTGTATCAGTGTGACTGCTAAGAAAGTCCAAGGTATGGAGGCTGCAAGAACGTACAGGCAGCTACCCCAGTTCTGACAATGCCCATGCTTTACTGTGTGCTCAGGCATAAGCCTTACCCTAGACTAACGAGCTAAAAACTTGTGATTACTGTAGTGCATGTACTAACCTAGATATCTCTAATTCAGGCAGGTGTTTAGATAACATATCATTTAACCCAGAGATTTTCCTCTGATGGAAAAGCAGCTCCTCTTACCAGGAGGTACATATACTGGATATTATTTGGAATTGTCTTGTATATGTCCTGAACTTAATCAAAGGCAATCTCATCAGCCTTATTCTGTAAGTGTAGTCCACAAGAAAGATGAACTGCCCCTGGAGATTCCACACTCTCTGTTCTCAGAAGATCTAAAAGAATTCTTAAGGGTCTATATATCTGTGGAGATTAATTATAATCATTTCACATTTGGTTGTCAATTTTCACCTGTTACCACAGAAGTATTCATTAATCCCAGCAGCCAGTGTTTTGGTGGGTGATGGTGATGTGCTGTGATATGTTTTTTTATGTTTCTGATGGCCTTTGGAAGCCTATATCTGAGTGATTTAAAGAACCCAAGAGCAATCTTAATTTATTCTATAAATTGCTGCAGTAATTCAGAAGAAAAGAGCTTTTGCACTGGGATAAAACCTTTCATTATTTTGTGTGTTTAAATGCTTTTCTCAAAGTATATGTGGATAAAACTTCCAATAAGGAGTGACAGTATGTGAGTGGATATTGATCAAACAAGTGATTAATTGCAATAAACTTAGGCTTACCACATCAATTACAAGCATTATCCTTTCTGTATGCTGTGGACAAAATATTTTCAGATACTGTAATACTTAAATTAAATGTGATTTGAATACAGTAATTAGATCCTACTGGGTTTAGTAACAAAATGCAGGTGATGTGCACAAAAAAAGTGCAGTGAAATTGTGCAGCGTGCTGACAGTGGAGATTTCACATACCCACACCTTATCCTGAATTGTATTGTTTCCTGCTCTGGGAAGCTGCAGAAATTGTATCATAGAGTATTTTGATAATCCAAATGCATTTATACATAATAATGAGACAAGTGCAATGCCTGCAATGTCTGCAGAGGTTTGCATAGCGGAAGTTTGCCCAAAAATGACATAAGATTTCACTAAATAAAGAAACCTGCTGTCTCAAACCAGTAGCAAATGCTCAGTCTGAAAGAAAACTAAGCAGAAAAGCTGCTTTCTGTTCCCTGCTAGTGCCAAGGGCCTTAACACTGTGAACGTAGTATATAAATAAACCGCTGTGATCAACATCTGAGAGCTTATAAATGTCTGAAATGTATGGTGACAATTTGCAGAACTTCTGCATTGCTCCCTCATGCCCACTTACCAGCTATTTGGATAATCTGGAACCTGTTAGGCAATACCATACACCATTGTTTGCTGGCCTGCTCTAGGCCTGCGAGGTGCAATAGGAAACGCTGCTAGGAATGCTCAGTTTATACTGGGGAGGGCAGAGACGTGCAACTCTCCCTGTCTGTTTGCAATGCAAGTGTGCCTGGCAAAATGAGCTGCAATTGGACCATCTTAGCCACCTGGTAAAACCATGTCTGCTCTCAGCTACCAGTCTTGCATCTTAGTGCTCCACTGTTTTTGCCCAGGTTTGCATTATCCTTTATTCTGTGAGTCTCAGTGTGTGTGCCACTGTGCTTTTATCAGCTGGGGGTCTGTTTGCTGTGGAAAACTAAGTCTGGAATCCTGTATGTGTTGGGCTCAGTTCACCTCTTACTATAACACTGTGGGTTCAAGAATACTTGGTGGCCAAATTCCCGTGTAGGTCTTTGTGGCAAGCAGATGGAAATTCCACAGAGGTCTCTGGATCTCGTTCAGAACTGGCCTGAATGATTGTTACTCATCATGTGTGACTGATCATTGAAAGGCTTTTAAGTGTTTCCAAGATGTTCCCCAATTTATCATACAGTTTGGATGCAGAGGGAAAAATATATGTATTCAAGTCCCAATTGAAGAAAAGGAACAACAAATAGAACAGAGAAAGTCCTATTCACCCTCTACACTCCTGTGTCCTTGCTTCTATCCTCTTTTCCACTTCTGTGCTGTTTCACATCCATCTGCCCTTCACATTCCTCCCCCCCCCCCCCCCCATCACTAATTTCTATGCTGTCTAAAATGCCTTTGAGTCCTATTTCACTTCTGCTGTTCAATAGATGTGAGTCCCATTGATTTATGCCAGGACTGAATTTTGTCCCCATAGCATACCAAATTGCTTCTGCACACACAGGGAATCCAAATCAGTGTACAGACATACTACTGGGTAACTACTTTATTACTCATTTACACTTGGCACAAAATTCATACCCTCATTTATGACACTGCTGAGTCTGGTTTGTTAAATAAATTTGACCCTATACAAAGCTGACTGGCTCAGGGGACTGGCAGTGGATACAACACCCATCCCTTGCAAATTGTCAGCTCAAATTCTAGTCAAGTCATTAAATCAAACCAACCAAAACCTCTTTCTGTGCAATGCTGTTGTAAAAATGAGGTTGGTCTCCTCCTGGTTCCCAGTACATGTGTGTCAACACCACAGTTGACTCTAGCACCCTTGCTGGCTACGAAAGCTCCTGAGCCCAGGATTTAAGCAGGCAGGGAGACTGAACTCTTTGTCCTGGCCTCAGGTCATGGCAGGTTGATGAACAAGCAAGTCCTACTTCTGCCTCAGCTATAGTTGCCTTCTATTTTCTGGGACTAGCAGCCTGGCACCTTCTACAAACATCTTGTTTTCATAAAAAAATATTCTACTCCAGTCTGATTGCATAATATATGTATTTTCTCTCTTTTTAAGAGAAGTGTTAGAGCTAGCAGGCCTTTGGTTTGAGCACGAATTGCAGGATTGTGACCCCTCTGGGATCTTTGTCCTAGATTTCAGCCTTGGCAGGTGGAGCATTCTGTAACCAGTTGACATTTAGTGGCTAGTTTGTGAGTCAAATATCTTGGTTTATTTTTTCCTTTTAGGTTTGGATGAGTTTGTATGGGTTTCTAAAGTATTTGGGAAAGGCATGAGCTTTGTGGTGCCACTGCACCTTCATCGAGCCAAAGAAGTTGCTTTGCTCATTGAGAAATCTCACTTCAAAAGAAGTTGCGATGTTTTCTAAATTACTGTTTCAGATGGCTTTTATTTCCAAATGTCTGCATCACTCAGAAAATCTGAGTTTGTCCTGGTTTGTGGTATTTCTGATTTATTTTCCTGTTTAGAGGGAATCTATTTTTTTACATATGTCCACTTTCTTCACACAAAAAACACACACACACACACACACACACACACAAAAAAAAAAAAAATTTGGAGTGACCTCTGGTCTTATTGCAGTTTGAGGAAAGAAAATAAGAATGTAGAAAGATTCTGGATCTCAGCCATTACAATGAAAAACATCTGTTGAAGCCTCTGCAAGCATAAATTTATCTTACCATGGGCATGATTATTGATTAAAATCCACATTCTTTTTTTCTAATAAATTTTACTCTTATAAATTTTCTATAACTTTTTTCCTAATAAATTATTTCAGCTTCATTTGTTCCTCAATAAAGAAAGGTAGAAACTTGCTGCATGTTAGTGCTTCCGTAAAGCAGAGGTGGCCGAAGTTTATTCTAGGCACAACATGATGGTGGTCCAGAGTGTTGGATGATCCCACAGTGCTGGCTCCCTTCCTCTCTTTCTCACTGTTAAATTACGTAAAATAGTTTCCTACTGTTGTGTTTCCATGTAAGCAACCAAACAAAGTCCTGTGGAGGTATGCTGAAGTCCCAGATCTGAGCAGTGGTTTCTCTGACTGTGAATGTGAAGGGCAGTGTGAGGCAAACCCATATAATTCCTGTTTCAAGAGATCTGTTGTATCTGAGGGCTGCAATCCCTCCAGACTTGCAGGGACAGCTAATTATGTCCAAGGCTGTCTGGTTATGAATGAGTATTACACAGTCTTGCTGGGACAGTGATCTGTTTTGGGATCTGTGTCAGAGTTAGGACATGCCCGTGCCTGAGTCATAGCGGCACATCCGGAGAATCGGAAGAGGCCAGACCTGGATGGGTTCCAGCTCCCCTCCTGCACTGGGCAGGGAGTCCTTGGGAGACTCAGAGGTTTGCTTGCCACAGAGGTGTCTGTGCTTTCTCCCAAAGGAATCTTGGAAACATGGAAACACTCTTCCTCATTACAGATCCCATCACACAGCTTTCTTCAATGTGGAATTTTTATATAATTACACTGATGAAACTCATCCCTGTGATTTATTTTCTGGAACCTCTGCAGGTTTAAGAAGGAAAGTGTAATGTGGTGAAAGAATGCTCTGTACATTTCTGTTCAAACTAAAAATGTATCTTCTACTGAAAATCTCCACTTCATGCCCCTGTGTGGTTTTATTTAATCTTCCAAACCCATATCTAATCTAATGGCATAAATCACTTTCCAAGACTCAGTAAATTCAATGGGTGTGTTAGGCTGCCTCAGAAGGTTAGCTAATGAATTGGGTCATGGAGTTAGCAATGTTTGAGAGAAATTGTAAATGATGCCTGTTTTTATTGGAGTGAAGTAACATTTAAGCGTAGGTAATACACATGATAAACTTGCAACACTAGCAAACTGAAAAGCACATGGGACCCATGTGTGTGCCAATTCAAATATAACTTTATTAAATGCACCTGATTTTAAGCTACCTTTTAGTATTCCATTTAGCAGTTTAATGAGAACCAGTTATAACATACTTGGGGTTTTTTTCTGCATTCAGAATTCAGCAAGCTACACAGCTAACATGCATATCCATTCAGGCAGGCAGAATCAGAAAAATACAATGAAAGCCTTTACTGTAAGTAAATGTAGGACATCAATGTGACCTTTTAAACCAACACATCCCTTGCACACTCAGCAGAGAACATCTGAAGCAGAAGCTATCAGTGTTTCCTTGAGACCTTTTAGCAAAAAGACTGTATCATGAATTAAAGAGCTCAAGCTGTTGACTACAAGGACTCCGGCATTAGCAGAGAATGGCACCGAGCAGTGTCCATTCTTGCACAAACATCTGCAGCCATTGAAATGGCCACTTGCTCCTGAAGGCAGGGGAGCAGCCTATTATGGACATGTTACAGAGTTCTCTTTCAGCTGCTGTTTGCCTGAAGTGCCAGGTGCAAAAGATGTGCTGTAAAAGAGAAGAGGGTAATGGTCACATCGATTACGAACTGATAATTGCTCACTCACTATTTCCCTGGTGTTCAGCTGACTGGCTGTTCCAGCAATTATTTTCCTGTTCTTTATTTCTATTAATGGTGTGCCCAATATTGGGGACTGTTTCCCTCTTTTGTAGCTCTAACCCGCTATTGAAATCCTGGAAGTGTAATGTATAGCATTAGCTCTAGTGTGTCTGATTAATGTAATCACAAGCTTAGTTCTGGAAGGAATCCACCCTGTAGTTTACATTAGCTGCTAGATGACCTAAAACTCTCCTGTCTCCCCCATCCATGTGCAAAGTACTGGTTACATGTTTTTACTTTTCTTTTTGTTTATTCTTACAATTTTGCTAAGTCTGGTGAAAGAGCTGACTGCCTGCCATTTTCCACATTCTCAGTAACCTTATAGTTCTGAGTTTTGTTTTCAGATGCACAGGGATGATGAGGGTCACAGAGCAGCATACGTCTTTGTTAACTTAGCTGCTGCATCTGTGGCTGCTGATTTATATAGGTTAGAATACAACTGTTCAGAAAGATAGTCACAAAAGCCTGCAAGCAGTTCTTTTTTCTCTTTTTTTTTTCCTTTTTTCTTCTTTCTTTTTTTTAATGACAATGCTTTATCTTTTTTTTTTTTTCCAGCTGAGGTATTATGGGGAGTGACATCCTTTGTATGAAGTAATCAAACCATTGCTTTTTAAAGATATGAAAATTAAAGCCTTTCAATTTCTTCACTTATTATTTATTTTCTCATGTAAGAAATCTAGGCTTACATAAGGATTTCAAGATCAAACACAAGTTGTCTATATTTTATTCAGACTCCAGAAATGTAGATTATGGATTGGGTTTTTTTTTTGTGGGGTTTAAGTTACAGACAATTAAATTCCATGGCAGCATGTACCAGATAGCAAAAGAGGCTGAAACAAAACCTGCATTTCCCTTTCTCTGTGAAGAAGAAAGTGAACTATTTGAAGAGGCCAGTTATGGAAGTTGAGATCAATATAGCATTAAAAATCAGTTAGGATGAATTGCCAGACAATGACAGATTATCATACGAATAAGATCTTTGCTTGCAGGAACAATTATGACAGCACCTGTTAGAAGTTTACTGTTGTTATTTCAGTACAGCAGATCTCCTCCTATCAATGAAAAAAACCTCAATAATATTGATTTTTTTGAAAATTCTGGAAGATTGTCTACCTGGTAAAGATGTCAGGGAGCCATGTAAAAGATAAAGAGCTCAGTAAAATCTGGGAGTTTGCAGGTGGGGAGCTGTAGATTAAAGTGATCAAATTATTTTTAATAGAATTCTCTAGAATATGAGACTTCTTAGAGTGATCCACAAAGCTGGTGATATTCATGAGCCCAGAGGAGTTTTCTTGATAGTTGCAAGAAGGCTTTGAGTGGCAGCAGTTATGTACTAACATGCAAAGTTTTTAGATAAGGATTAGATTAATCCAGTCAAATATGATACTATACAAATCCCTGACAGTAACTGAAATCAAAAATTATTTCCTCACAAACAGACTAAGAAGAAATAAAAGGCAAGGGTTCTGGAGTTATTGTTTGTGCTGCTGGAAGTGGGAATGGAGAAATTCAGGAATATACAGAATGTATGCTCTGGCCTCCATTGCTGCCAATGTATGTTAATACTTTTATTTCTAACCTCAGAACAAGGGTTAACAAATCTGGGAATAACTAATTGTCTAATACTCCGTTTCAGTGTCATTTAGTCACAAGCAAAATTTGCTGTGTGAAATCATTTTTTATTTCTGATGAGCATTATTAAATCTACTTTGGCTGTGTCAGAATAAAGGATGACACCATCACAAGTGAAGTAAAAGCATATCCCTTTTCCACTACAAGCCAGCTCAAATACCTGCTGGCTCTGCAGGCAGGCATCTCCCTGCCTTGCTGGAACACTGTGCTAGCTGTGGCTGAGACACTGGTACTCACTCCTTCCATTTTGAATTGTTGCTTTCTGATGGCAGCTCCTCACACGCCTGGGAGAAACCAGTCGTCCTTCCACATCCTTTCCATATGGTGCTGTACAGAAATCGCCATGTGCGCTTCCCCATGAGGAGGAGAGTGTGGACAGGAAATAAGTATAAATCAAAATGAGTATAAATCAATCAAAACAAGTATAAATCCTCTCGTGTTTTTTGCACCCAAGCTCGGGGCAGGGTGCACAGTCCTTACCTTAGAGCTGCCAGCGGAGCCTGCACTGCGGAGCTGGGCTGCATGGCAATGCCACGGCCGGGCCGGCGCTTTGTGCAAGTGCCCTAATTGGGAATGCCAGGTCTCATCCATCCAGCAAAGCGTGCTGAAAGCACAGTAGCCTGCCTGAGCTCAGTACTGTCCTACCCCATTCCTGGCTCAGAACTGAACTGTAACCACAGCCAGACAGTTTAGGGGACTTCTTGCGGTGAGTACTGTATGTGGCAATATGTGGGAAGAGTTTTAAGCCCCTTGTCATAGTTTCAGAGAATGCATAGGATGTTGTTCTGTGTTCTCTCTCTTTCCTGAACTTTTAACCTCATCCTACCTCTACCCATGCTCAAAATGACAGCCACTGAAAAGGGGGGGTGGGGGAATGCTTTCCATTCCTTTCTCTGTTTAAATATGCAAATATACAAATATGATTAAGCTGGCCATAGGCTTTGGTATTGCTTTCACTCCCCCTCAGTGACTCCCCCCTCCCAGTCAAAGTGGTGGTCTCCACAAGTGAAAGGGAGATTACTTCAAGGTAAGGTACTTTATTGCAGAAAAGATGTCAAAAGAAAGCAAGAAAGCACTTAGACACTTTTAATGGACAATGGTTTTACTGATGCTCTCAACTTTGAGCTCACATATGGGGTATTATGAGCTAAGTCATCCAAATGCGTGTATTCACATTTCAGAAAAATCTTAGGGAGTATAACCCCTTCATGTTGCTGGAGAAGGTTATTCACTTTCCAGATCACTTCTTGCTGGTTTGTGGATATTAAAATGAAGAGTTAAAAATAGTTCTTAACTCTGGCTGCGAGATCAACATCAATGCATATCTGTCAGTGCTACCCACTTAGCCTGTGGTCCCTCTGCGTAACTTGACAGAGGGTCAGAACCATTCTGACAGCTCCACAATGGGAGAAAGATGTGGTGACAGGCAGTGCTGAAGAGCTGAAGATGTCAACAGGATCTCCAAATATCCAAAGGCCTTGAAAACCAGAACTCTGAGCTGCAGAAAGGCAGTAAGTTTGTCTAATGTAGGAAAGGCAATCTTGCATGAAATGGGTCCTTTAGACAGAATCAGAGGTTGCCCGAAGATACTGGGGTGACTAAACATTTATGAATCCTATTTATGGACTGCCAGGATACCTGAAAAGGGCTGAAGTCACTTTGCAGCCAACTACCAAACTTTAACCCATCATATTTTTACAGGGAATTGTTAAGTGGAAGTAATTTTACACTTCTCTAACCAATCCCACTACAAAAGACTTCTAAATTTTCCTCCCTTTGGGGCTTTCCCCAAATATCTGCAAGTATCTATGGCCATATATGGTGCATTTCAGCTGGAATAAAATTATTTCATTTAGCTCACTAGTTTTGGGTTTTTTCCCCAAAGTGCCTCATAGTTCTCTAAGAAAATAACAAAAAGGACAATCATTCTTATTTTATAATTTTCAAGATCATGGACTACTCTGGTTTAGCCTTGGAATGTATTAACAGATGGCAATATGATGTAATAGGTGTGAGCTGGTGTCTGCATTTTTGCTCTCTGTATTTGTGCAGATAAATATATAACTAGGATTTTAAGTAACAGGGACTTAGATGTTCTGCTTTAACACAGATGTGATTAATGACTTAAGTTAACTATAAACTGACTTTCCAAATTATATTCAACAATGATGGGATCATTCAGAATTTTCAGAGTTAAAAATGGGAGGTGCGGGTAAGTTCATCACATGCCTTGTCATGCCTTCACATGCCTTGTCATGCAGAACCATAAGTTTGCCTGTGGTACTGGCAGCTGAAAGAAAAGCAGCTAGAAAGGCTTGGTATGTTGAGGAAACTTAGAAGCAAATGGTGACTCAAATTGCTCTCAGGTGTGCACTTAAAAATCTTTGGTGTTTTATCTAGATACCATTAGAACCACTGTGAAATACAAATAACTCTAGAGGGAACACTGAAAAAAAAAAAAAAGATGTTTCTGCTTCCTGAGCACTCGGACAGTATCTTCAATTTTTTGCTTTTTGTTGAAACTGAGACCTTGTCATGGTTAAAGAATTGGAGGAGGAGGTGTGTAAAATCCAATGAGGATATAATTCCATCCTCATTGTTGATTCTGATGGTGACAGACCTGAAGGAAGTGGAGTTAGGCACAACATTTCTTAACATTACCAAGGGGGAAGGCCCTGCTTCCCTTTCTCAAATCTCCTTCCTTGCCTCCTCTCTGCCACATTCTCCCACCACTTCAATTTGGCAGCATTTTGGCTGAGACAGCTCAGTTTCCCAGGCTGTCAAGAAAGACAGCAAAAACATGGGCATTTCTCTCCGTGTTTTGGTGAGCTAAATCTCTCAGATAATGGACCCTGCCACAAGGCAAGTGTGAGAGGAAGGTGGGAAGTGAAGATGGAAAAAGGCAGAGGGCCAAACTACAAAGGAACAGAGCAGAAGAGAACATTTGGGAAGTGATGCCAGCCTAGCACTTGAAACTACAGCAGGAATGTGTGGTGCAGGCAGGGAAGGTCCATCTCATGATGCTCTGCCTAGCTTCAGTGGACTGAAAAAGAGCCTCTAGGAAATCTGCCACTGTGTTGGGAACATATACTTGAATTATAACATTTCTTTTTCCCCAAAAAAAAAGATGAGTAATTTGGATCTGAGACAAAGAAAAAGGAAATTTTGGCTTATCCTATAAACAGGATATGGGTGTTTATTTGAGTCAGGGATATTTCTGTTTTAAAGAACTGTATGATGTGTTGCTTCTTGCTATGCTATGGACTAAGGAAGCTATTCCTAAACTCTTTTTGAAGAGACCATATTCTCCTTTTCACCTCTGACTTAAAGATGGTCTCTGGAAGAGGCTTCAAGGGAAAACTTATGAACTGTATACAGAAAAATGTCAGTGTCCAGCTGACCCTCCACAAGTGTGATGCAGATGTTTCAAATCACATGTATGTTCCACTCATGCATATTGGATAAGTGCAAAGCCACACTGAGGTATTGACATCCTCATTGCCTAGTCAACAAATCTTAAAAATACATGCTGGTGTTTCAGTTGCTACTAAAAATGCTTTACTTCTGTTCTTACACCATCAGTCATAGACAAAGTAATTGTGTGGTAGTTCTTGCCAGGCCCTGGTTTTTAGCTATTGACAAGCCTTACATGCAGAGGTAAAATACAGTGATATCCTATGAGTTAAATTTGACAGCTTCATGTAAGTTATCCTAAAGATCCTTCTCCACAGATCTAGTAGATGGAAAATCTGACTCTTGCTGGTTCTGCTTTCCCTACAGAGACATTCAGAGACCAATAGACACGTGCTGAACACCTCTCAGGTCCTGACATTCAGTTACTGACCATGCTGCAATCCGAGGCATGTACCTATATGAGAGCTGGAGCTGGTCTTCTGTACTGATAATGGTGAAGTACTTCTTGCAGCAATCAAGTAGACCAGGTCCTGGTGTCTCATTGCTGCAGGAAGCACCATCCCCCCTCTTAGCAGCAATTTTAAACTTATTTGGTGTTCTGCAGCAGCCGCCAGCTGTAGTGCAGGTGTAGCCTCTGCCGGGCCTATTTAGAGTCCTGCTCCCAGTGTCCTAGTAGTAACTTTTCCTGGAGGTAGTTTGCACTGCAGTAGTGTCCAAAGAAAGAGAACATCCTCAACATTTGTCTGTATACCTTTCAGATGGCATTGTATTGGGAAACCTGAGAGGCACTTGAGTGTTTCTGTAACATCTCAGCCCTAAAAGCGGCTGAGGGGTTGGTGCAGACACAGCCTTGAGAACTCGTACCTTGCTCTCTGCAACAGATATTAAATGCAATTTAAAGCTTTAGGAAAGCATTAGGAGTGCTCTGTACCTTTTCCCATTTCTCTGATTTTGTCTTTCTGGTTTAGCCAAAGAAAACAACTTGGAGGCAGAAGGAAAGAGGAGTCTGAGCAGCTGTTACTGAGACCATGGAATCTTGCTGATTCAGAAAGAAAGGCACAAGATACATTTATTTAAATGCATTGTGGTTTGAACACCATTTACAGGATTGTAACATTAGGTTGCATCACCAATATATGAAAAAACCCACAGCTGAGACGAAGCTTTGAGGTCAGAGACAAGAGAAGCTTCTACATCAGTTCTCCTGTGGTGTGAGGGCATTGCCATGTCCAGCTAAAATTCCCTAGTTATTCAACAGCCTCACCCCAGCCAGCTGCTCCCTGTCAGCAAGGTTGGCACTGCTGTTTGCCCATTCCTCACTCCAGTCAAAAACCCATAAAGCAGAAACAGTCTTATGGGTTTCAGGGTCATAAATTTTGTACATTAAGGTAAGCATAATTACTTAATTAAGTCTTGGTACAAGTTAAGAAATCTATGCATTCTAGTGGGTATTTGCCAAGGCACAAAAATTCAGCAGCAAGAAAGGGTTAAACTTCAGATGTTCACAGACATCTATGGCTCCAGGCCTCATTTGGAAGTGAGTAGTGCTCTGTTCAAGCACATGTCCATCAGCCAAACTTCCAGAAGCAGGGAAGTCAGCATTTGCAAAAAATATGCCTGATTTTTCTGGGACATGGGATTCACATGCTCCTCTGTAAGTTTTCAATTATTTGGATTGTCCAACTGCCTCTTTCTGTGAGAAATGTTTTCTGACAAGAACATTGCTGACCCATCCATTGGCAGCTAGCAGCACTTTGAGTGGCTCCTGTTATGATATATAGAATAGCTAATGATGCTCCTATATGCAGTGATCTTTTACTGAGCAGCAAGATCCTGGGAAGAGTCAAATAATTCCTCTGATCCAAGAACTTAATTCACTTTGAGATTAAATCAGAAACCCCAAATGAATGTACTGACTAACCTGTATGAATGCTCTGCCTAGGATGGATGGCCACTTGGTCTAATAATACTTCATTAACTGTATGGTAGCAAAACAAACTGTAGCTGGATTACTTAAAATTTAAACGGTCCAGTATTTCCCAGACACTTTTTTTTTTTCCCCTGTGCATAGGTCCTCACTAATTAAGAAGGTCCAGCTTTATAGGTGAAGCAATACCAAAAAAGCACCAATAAAAATTTTAAAGCTCTCTAAAACATTTTAATACCGTATTTCATGTGGCATATACAGAGTTATGATGGTTCATAATGTATAAAGTTTTTTATTAGTGGTCCATTGGGGAGACTGCATAACTCAATCACTCTTTTGCAACCCATTTAATGCACATCACCACAGCATTTGACTAGCACACTTAGCACAAATTGAAGTCAGTAAAATATTTGACTCAGCAGCCCATTACATACTTACACAAAGAGAGAGTTAACTGGAAACTAATTTAGGGAATTAGTGGTTGATTACAAAACACAGCATAAACAGACCAACTTTTCTCCAGATAAGGCTACATTATTCCCAAAAACCTGTAGGTCTTGCAGTGTTTTTCCCAAAAAACGTGTGGTATAAAAATTGTAAAATCAAGCGTCTTGTGCTTTAACATCTTTTTGTTAAACAAATGGTAAAACTGATATGGGAGTTATAGGATTAATTTTTTTCCCTCTCCCTTCATCTCCTTCTCTTTTTCCCAATGTTTAGAGCGATTCATGTCAAATGAGCAGGATTGTAAGGCCCTCCTTGCAAAAGCCTACTTCTTTCCATGTTTGACAACATCTGAGACACCCAAGTTGTAAGAGCTCAGTCAGCCAGTCCCCAAAGTGCACAGGGATGATGACACCACACATAGTGCACACAGTCACTTTTTAGGTGACCATTGCTCTTGATTTCCCTACAGCAGTAGCCAGCAGAGCATCACAGATGGCACCTATCTGTCCAGAAGAGAATAGAGACTGGTCATCCTCTGTTGCTTTGTATGTCACAAGCATCAGGAGATTAATTGTGTTTTCAGCTGAGAATTTCCTTTGAATTACAAAAATCTTGGTTAAAACCCTCCTGTTTATCATAGAACAAACACAGATGGCTATAGTATACCATTTTCTTGTCTTATGATATGGCATACTGACCTTCTATAAAGAACTTGAAGCTTGTTGTGTGCAGCAGTTAGAAAAGAGAAAAAAAAGCACTCAGTGGAAGCAGATTAAAGACCACATACACAAGGGTTTGAGAGACAGGGATTTGAATTTAGATCTTCAGATATTTAAAAGTAAATGTTTGATTCTTCTGTTAAGGTGGCAAGAGTTATTTCAATCTGTTCCTACTAATATTGGTACTGGTTGTATTTATAGAAGGTATATTTTCCAAGGCAACACATGGCCAAGAAATGAAAATTTTCTTGATTGACATTAGAACAAATGATCTCCTGGAATTGTTTTCATGGATCTCTGAGAAAAGCCTTCTAGTTACATCATTTACCTGAAATCTACTACGCCAGCTTAAAAAGTGCCATGCTCTGCAGCTTGAAACAGGGACATGAGCAATAGACCAGAGAAATGTAATGACCTAATGAAATGTAATGGTCTAAAGAAACAGTTTTGCTTTGGCTTCTGTGTTTAATTATTTATACACAACAATATTCCCAATAAGAGACTAAACTTGGCAACAAGGAATAAAAATGTTTTAATTCTCTACATCCTTTTGAAAATCTATCTACAACTGGCTGAGGAATATATATATATATATATATATATATATTGCAGAACTGCAAAAAATTCCACTGGACTGAATATGTTCCATCCACATACAGCTGTGACATGTCAGCTGGGTCGATTGGTCGATTGTGTACCTTTCCAGAGCTGCAAGGGAGGTGCAGATCTCCCCTGACATTACTTGATATTTACTAGACTTGAAAAAAGATTGTGCATTAATTTAACATGTTGTCCATCACAATCCAGAAGGAGGAAGAAACAGCCCAACTAATACAGAAATCTGCATATATTGAATGAGGCAGGAAAAAGCATGCAAAACAGACAAGGTAAATGAATGAGATTGATAAGAAACAAAGGACACTGGGATAGCTTATAAATAGAAAAGCAGTTTTTAAAATGCAATAGCTGTGAACTACATTTCACTTAGCTGTGAACATCCCATTGCTGACTAAGAAATAAATAGCTGTTATAGCAGATTTCTCTTCTCCAACCCTTAGTAGCTACTCTACAAACAGAATTTTTGTTTATTTATATTATAAAATTACTGAATTTAACTATAAAATTAATGAATTTTGTTTAAGAGGCAGGGAATCCAGTCTCTTAATAAATGCTATAGACTTTTTCTGGGGAACCTCAAGTCTTGTCAGTTTTTCAATACTCTTTTTTTTTTTAATATGTAATATGTAATATGTAATATGTAATATGTAATATGTAATATGTATATAAAACCAGATAGATGGTGCCAAAACTGTTAAAACCACATAAAATCTCAGACAAATCACTTCAACCAGAATTATGATAATCTGAGAAACTTCAAAATTCTCCAGAATTCTCCCCAACTATATTCTTAAATTTGTATGTGACCCATGCCTTATTAAATGACACCTTCATTTGAGAACTTGTAAGTGCCTTTAATACTTGATCATTGAATCTAAATGTTCTTTTAAATTCTTTTAACTTCCTCCTTAAAAAGCCATCAAAGGAAAAACCATATTTCAAAGAGCTAGTCCTTTATCAGCAGTTAATAGCTCAGTTCTGCTGTGCACACACAGGCAAAATCCTCATTGAAATCAATGTCTAAGTTCAGAGACTTCTTTTTCACTGGATGCCTTTAAAGAAGTATGGAATTTCTGTCCCAGAAAAGATATGGCTCAAATTAAATTTCTACAGCAGTTAGATTCAAAGCAACAGCCCAGGGATGGGTGGGATATACAACAGGATGGGTCCATCAAAGACACAAGGTCTGGTAAGCTTAAGAAAACCAGGGTAGATATAGAAGAAAACTGGTGGCAAAGAAGGAAGCCTGGGTGCCATCATGTGATTTAAAAGCAGGGCAAAAATGGCCCTGGACTTAAGAATTACAAAAAACTTTTCATTGTGCAGAAGCAACTGCACATAGTACATGCTCTGCTTTGGCCTGACACCATATGGAAATTCCCACTGAAAGGGGGTTGCAACTCCAGCAAGGAAAGTTTTCCATTTGCTTAGCACAGATTGACGGGACCTCATCCTATGGCTAGCTTTTGGCCCTGAAGATTGACAGGTTCTCATCTCTCTTACTAAATGTACAAAGAAGTGCTTGGAAAAGGGCAAAATAAATTTGCATGCCATCTTTTATATTTACTAGATAGTGACACTAATACAAATACCCATGTTATAGTTAATATATCATTTATAATAGATACCTTTATTTTTTTTAAACTTGTGCTTATTGTATAACTTTTCCCAAATTATTCCATTTGGAAACATTGCTTTCATAAATCATCTTATTTTAAGTTCTGTAATGATCAAGTTAAAGGACTACTTGGGAAGACAGTAAACACTTGCAACAAGATGGATTAATCAGTATCCTAACTGTAAATCACCTTGTGCTCTACAGTAGCAAACTCTGAGGAAACTTTTGCATGTTAGCAACAATATCAGCTATGAATTAGTACAACAGGTACTTCCAAAGCCACTTCATTAATTCATTATACATTTGTCTGTTTGGCTAGTATCTGATTGCTTGCCAAAGTTAACTGCGGATAAGGAACAGTAAGGAACTACCACACTTCTTCCCTCTGAGAAAACACACAAATCCTACCCCACTTCATGCACAGTTTCCCAAGTTTGAGCACGTGTTCTCAGGCGTGGAAATGGCTTGCCTTATTAAGACATTGACATGAATATCCCTGGAGGAGCAAGGAAAAGCTTAAACAATGAAATGAGGCTTGGGGCTGAATATTTTTGTCTCTTTCATTTATCTGCTGATGGTGTGTATGTGTGTGCGTGTGGCACAAGGGAGAGTCAATGAATACTGCAAGTATTCATTGCTGTATATGAATCTAGGTATTCACATACAGAAAAATATTTGTATGCTTTTGGTTTGAGCTTACTGTAGAATCAGAGGTTAGAAATTAATATTATTCATTGGTGGCAAAAGATATTGACCTCTATTTAAGAAAACAAATGTATCTATTATCTTGCTTGAAAGTTCAAAGAAGTAAACTCTCTGTGTAGGTCTCATGCCACTTTTGTGGCACATTTTTGTGCCTGCTATGATGCTTCTGGGTGCTCTGTTTTGTCCTCAACCCTCACTGCTCATATTGACATAAAAGTCTTCTAGGAAAATTCTTCTTCAGATGCCAGTGACCTCTGGCTTAAAAATAACATAAGATAACAAAACACGACGACACAACACAACATGGCATATAATATCATCATATCATATCATATCATCATATCATAACTTCTCACATCCTCTCCAAGTTACTACAATTTAAAGTGGACAAACAATCCCAAGTATCACATTTTTCCCAGCTTCCTCTGATATGAGCTCTATGGTCTTAGATGTCTTTTCCAACCTTAATGATTCTGTGAATGCAGTAAAAATCAGAGAATAAAGTAAAATTGACTAATACAAGTCTCCTAAAAATGCCCACTTGCATTCTTCATGACATGTGGAGATGATACTTTTGTGTAGTGAGTTTCAGTGGAGCATTACTTCAGCTCAGAAAACACGAATGTACCACCTTACCATTCCACCTTGAGCGCCAGCCTCTAGTACTGCTCCCAGTTCTGCTGAGGAACTGAGGATCTTTTTTCCTGGTGGCCTCCTGATTCAAAGCTGGCCAGCCCCCTCTTGGTTGTAATGAGCTAAACATATAGAGTTCCTTAAGTTCGTCCCTTCAAGCTGTTTTTTCTGACCCTTGATTTACTTCAACTTTTTCTGTGTATACATGCTTGTTCTAAAAAGGTAACCTTCCACTTACCTGAATTTAACATTAATTAGTAATAATTATGAATGAGTGTTACTCTTGCGCCGAGAACAACACAGGAACAGGCGAGAGGCAGGATTGTAGAAAAGGTAAAGAAGGTTTTATTCAAGAGAACCGTGCAGTTTTTATAGAGCAATACAATAGATTCTATTTGATTGGTTAACTAACAAAAACATTTTCTTTGCTCACTGTCTTTGAAGAGAACAGGAAAACAAAGTAGAAAAACACTACCTGCAAGTTTATACTTAACAAGTTATTACATCTTTCTGACTTTCTAAATTTTCTTACAAGCCACTGTGAGAAATGCTTGCTGTTTCTCTCTCTCTGTCCCATGGCATCCACAAATGAGTGTTTTAAACTCAGTGGTTTTGAGTTTTTTAATTTCTGGGTACTCAATTTGTGAGGATAAAAGGGGCCTAGAACTTATGGGAACATACACTTCTCCTTTTGAAAGATCTGAAACTTGTTTACATACAGCACCACCGAAATACCATTACTGACAACAGCAATCAAAAAGTCACATAAAAAATGAAAGACTGTGGAAGAAGCCAAAGTTTTGGAGATATATATATATATGTAGGCAAAGGATAGGTCCTATTAAAAGATTCCATGGTACATTCCATATTCACTGAGACAAGACCTTATTTTTTTAAGCATGCATCTGAATGACCCAAACACAGTAATCAGGGATGCATGTAATTTTTTTTCCCCTCCTTGTGCTCAATCCTGAATTTAAATCATAATGCTGAACTTGTGACGTCACTCTCAATCATTTACACATGGCTTCACTTGTAGGATCAAAAAGAAGGTGAAGCTCTCTTGTGTCAGCAGAAAGCTGATTTGGGGGATGGAAGATAATTCAGTGAAATTTCTAGTAATGACAAGAAGACTTCAAAGAAACCTGCAGGTAAAGTACTGTTCTTTTTCAGTAAATAGTTGCTCTGCATCAAATTTAACACATTAATAGAGGTTCAGTTTTAAAAGGGGCTGTGCTTCTACGGAGATCCTGAGTCTTCAGATGCTTCAGTTCATTTAGAAAATCTTTCATGAATTTAAAATCAACAGGTGTATTCCAGAAAATAAACCTCAGTGGACACAGGGTAAGATAACAGCATGGTGGGCAGCCCAGCTTCATATTTCCATTTTCTCTGGTACGTTAGTTTTCTAAAGATGGCATTTTGGCTCAGATCAAATGGAAGGGCAAAGGTTACTGAATGTGAGGCTGTGGCTGCTGGAAAAGAGAACCAGTACAATGGTGGGGAAAAGCAGGCCACCAGCATTAAGCACAGAGAGATGTGGGAAACTGGCAAGAAGGAAGAGGATGTCATTTTCTGAGAAACCAGGAAATGAGCTCTGTGTTCAAGCATTTCTATTTATGGTATAAGAATTGTAAATATTGCAGGAGATATTTGATACTGAGACAAGGAAATATGTGTCAGGCCTTTTAGTTTCAAGCCCTTGTCTTTGCATGGGCTGCTTTTGTTCAAGGAAGCAACAATGGAAGAGGGATTTGGGGGGAAAAAAAGGTTTCTGCTGCAGTATTTCCCAAACTATTTTTCCTGTGCCCCTCTCCCAAGTGAGTTCTACCATTCATGACCCTTCTCTCCCCTTTCCTCCCCAACTAATTCAGCATCCAGCATTCAGGATTACAGCCACTCATCTCAGTTTGCAGCCCTGACATTATCTCTCATACCCCCCCTTCTTTCCCAGAGAGAGGGTGAGTCCTAGTTTGGGAACTGCTGTTTCCACTGGATTTCAGTTCCTGGCAACCTATCTGTAAAATACTTTGACCAAAAGGGAGCTGTTCCCCAGAGACTGTGATGCTAATTCTGCTGTGTAGTTCTGGTGTAATTTCAGAGTAATCTCCTGGCTGCACACCCGTGTTGTCCTGCTGGGCTTGTCCCTAAATGAGAAAACCTCTACAATGCATTTTTTAAGCATAGCACCTCACAGCCTTTGAGGTTAGCTGCACAGTTTGGTTAGCAAAGTGTCCCTGTGCTCATTTCTTTTCAACTTGAAGCCCAAAAATGTTCTCCCTCTTCTGCCAGTAACCTTTATTAATTTAGGTAATTTTCCTTTAAATTTAATTTGTTCTATGTTTTCAAGGCAAAATCAAGCATTACCGGGCACGAGGATGGGACACACCACTGTTTCCACTGCTCATTTTTATAATGTAAAGGCACAAAGTGTGTGACTCTTCTATGCCAGGGTCTTTCCCAGGGCTAACTCCCATTCCCATTGTATTTGTATTCACCAGAGCCACTGACTTGTTTATCTGAGTGAGTGGCTGCTCAATTCCTGGAAGCCATTTACTTATCACTTACAAGATGGAGAAAACAGCAGTGCTCAGCTCCCTGTTTATCTACCCAAATATGGATTTTAAAGACTCGTTACAGTCATCTGACTTTAAAACCTCTCAGCCCTGAATACCAGGTAAATAAAACCAATAGGTGGTTTGGTAGAATTTCTGCTATTTTGTTTAAAGGTTTCCAAGACACTCAATCACCTTATCTCTAAACAGTGTGTCCTTCTGCCACTGTTGTTTATTTTTTTCAAAGATAAAGCATTGCATCTGAAATCCAGGAAGCAATACTGACATGTTTTGGGGAGAGTGTGGAAGTGAAGGAAAATTATTAGAAGTCGTGACCTCAGTGGCAACTTTAGACGTGAGGTACTTGCCTGGCCCATGCTCATGAACCTTGAGAGGGACACACCAGCATGTCAGGCACCCCATTCTTCACACCACCCTTCTTCTTACACCTTTTTAGCTTCCTTGCCATGCACCAAAGCCAGGAGAAATTGCTAGATGCCATCATGGCTTTTGTTATCTGGGGTTCCCTGCAAGTTTCCCCTTTGTGACAGTAGGTGAATTAGGTTTATACAGGGAGATACATTCTTTTGCCTGAAACTCAAGCCACTAGGGATAAGTCTATCATGAACAAAATATGTTGCTGTTCCAGCCCTATGTACTGGAGAGGTTTTCCTGCCTGTCCTTCGCACAGCAGCTCTGCTGTAAGAGGTGTTCCCACACTCATCCCATGCCGGCTGCTCCTTGTGCCAGGGCAGCCATCTCTGCCCGCCAGAGGATGCAAAGCAGCTCCACAGGGACTGTAGGGAGCACGTCCATCCCAACTCCTGTCAGGCCAGCACTTGTGCTTGTGTGAGATGTAGGTGATTGCTAAAGTTGTTTCTGAGACTGCTTGTTATATAAAAAAAGACAGTGACAGAACTGCATGGAAATACAATCTGATGTAAAACCACAGTGCTATTTTACTTTTCAGAAAGGTTTTGTAACGTGTTTGAATTGGCCACCTGGCTATCTTTGGCTGTGACTGCTAATCCTTCAGTATCCTTGAAGGTGTCCTTGATACTCTAAATTAGCTGATATTTTTAGAATATTTCAATTTTTATTATCAGTTATGCAATGGACATATCACTGAATATTTTTATGTCAGTGTGATTAAAGCACTTAATCCCCTCAGAGAAATTTGCAATGACAGAAACCATGGATAGAAATCAGCTCTAAGTTTAAGAAGAGCAGGCAACAATTTTTCCAAAGGGTTTGTTCAGTCTCCTGAAACATTGGGACAGATTTTTTGCAGAGGCAGACTCAATAAGAGTTCTATATGGATACAGAGGGTGTGTTCTGCATTTATAGAACTGGGGTGCCCCAGAAGTGGGGCCCCAGGCCAACACAGAGTTTCTAAGCAGCTGAAAGGACTGTGACAGCAAAGCAGTGGTGTGCCCTGGCACAGGGCTGGGGACAGTTGAGAAACCAAATCTGTGTGTTTAGCAAGAATCAGAGTGGTCCAGATCTCACCCTATGGACATGAGGCAAAGCTTAATTTGCAATGGAAGGCACTGTCTGCAGTGACTCTTGCTCTGCCAAAATGATCCTATCCATATCCAGTAAAAGAGTGTTCAGAAAACATGGTACATGAAGGGCCTTTCCTGGGACGTCTGCATCATCATTCTGCTTATGGAAATAAAGAACCTCAGAAAATACAACCTTTGCATAAGAAATAATGATGTGACCTAATTAACACATCATGTTCACAAAGGAGTACCTTCTGTCCATCAGAATACCAACTTTTTCTGTAGTTTTCAATATATTCCTGAATTTGCAACAATTAATATGTAGAGGAACTTATGTGTGTTCATATCTTGATCTAACAACTATTGAGTAATACTAGTTAAACACTTCTGGTTTTGCTAGGCGAGGCTGAAATGTCAGGCTATTTCTCAAAAGCATCACTGATGCCACTTCTTTTTAATATGCACTGTATGTGCATAAACAATGTTTATCAAGAACACCTTCCAGGGAATTTCCATGGTCTAAACAAATGAGATTACTAATATTCAAAATATAAAAAGGGGCTTTCTTATTTTTGCTTATTTTTTTACTCTCTGGAAAGAGAAATTGAAATTTCAGAACCACAAAGGTTTTCAAGGATATGTGAGTGAGGTTTCTCCTTGGAAAGGTACAGATAGCTATTCTCAAATCCAAGGGGCCCACAAAGAGTGTCTGGGTTTCTGGAATGAATTGCTGAGTTGTACGTACAGGTGCTAAGTGTGATTACGTCAAAGTGTAAGTGCAGGAAATGAGATCACCCAAAGGTACCACAGGCACTGCAATATTAAGAACTGGGTACTGCAGCAGTATTTATCTCCAGGTTTCAAATCCCCTCTGTTAAACCCACTTATTAACTATTTTGTTAAAAGCTGTGAAGGAGACCAGGCTGGGGTAGAGGGATACAAAGAATTTGGAGTGAGTTTTCAATTAAAATCCACAGTCTGTTCTGTTTCTGATAATCTCTAAATTCTTTTGAAGAAATGATCATTATAACTCTGTCTAATCTGTTTTCAAAACAGACTCTGAAATAGCCATTGTGTCCGCACCTTCTGTTTTTATAACTTATGTGCTTTGATATTGTAATTGATGCAAGTGGGTGCAATTAAATCTTTATTTGGAAACTTGCACCAAAGCAAGTCATTCAGTAAAAAAAAAAAAAGCCACCAATGTGCTTTGACTCTAGATTCTCACACATATTTGCACTTACAATCAAAGCTTTTGTTCTGTAAAACTAACAAGGGCTGTTTAGCATAAGAAAGAGTTAACATAGGCTGCCTTACTTTGTGCTAATTTTGGGAATAACAGTTGAATGGAAAAAAAAATTGCAGGAAACTATGCTGTCCCAGTAAAAATGACCAATTTTTATTTTAATAAGTAACTCACCACAAGTGGAGAGGTTTAAAAAAGGCCTGATGATATGCCAATGATTACTGTCACTCAGTGATAAAATACTTCTCTTGTTTTTCCTAAGATCACAAGAGAGCAGATCAGATCTCTAGCTCAAAATTGCTTCTAAACTAGGCAGTGAATTCCACTCCACCATTTTCACTTGGGGGGATTTCACATCAGCACAAGACAGGCAGGGATCAAGATCTGCAATTAGTCGTTTGTTGGCATACCTTTATTTATTAGTTCTGTGACACAGTTATTGATCAGCCATCACATTGCTACTTATAATTCAGGCACTGCTGTCTTAAAACTTAGTCGTGGATTGGTTTGTGTGAAAGGAATTTTTGTAGAAGGGTAAGCATGATTTATTTCAGTGAAATGATCTGTCTGCTTGGTCCCACTGCAGGGAAAGGCTGTAAAAGCACAGAGCTTAGTCAGGCTGTCAGCTGCTTCTGGAAAAACTACAGGTTAAAAGCCTTTTTATTTTGCTCAGGGACTCTCAACTAAGAGGAAAAATCTTAAATGTAATAAAATATGGTGTGTGTATGTACATGCATATATTTACATGTATATAAAATATAGTTCCTTTTTCTTGTGAGAAAGTTCAGGTAGACCACTTTACCACCTATGAAGCAAAGTCATGAAAACACACAGTGGGTGTAATCAGGTTTAAAAACCCTTACAGGTGGGTATAAACACCTCTATATTCATTTATCTGAAAAATACCATCTTGGCCTTCTTGAGAACCCAAGAAGATATCTTCAAAAGGGCACCCTTTGGCAGAACAGACCTCCAGCAAAAGCGAGGTTATTTATGGAGTTCCTGTGTCAGGCTACCTTCCTGACAGGAAAGGTCAGCCTTCTCGTGTCTCCAACAAGCATGGCAGAGACTCTAACCTCAGTCTATCAAAATGAGGAAACCAAGCTCAACTCCACTGAAACTTTTTTGTTGTTGATTAGACTGGTTTAAATAACATCAGGGCTAAAACCTAAAAATAATGCTTGTTATCTGAAGATTGCCTCTTGAGATAATTCAGCATCTCAGGGACAGGTCTCATATCCTGTAGTAGGACAACTGCACATCAGTAGAGCACTTTCTGTCCCTAGTGCCATCCCAGAGGAGGTGGCCATTGTAAAGTTTCTCCAGTTTGACTCATCTTGAGTTAGTGTGAGTTCTAAAATTTGATTTTAAGATCAACTTAAACCCATTTAAGATGAGATTATCTCTGAAGGAAGATTAATCTTATTTTTTCTCTCCCTTGGCTCTGTGCCTTTTCTTGTGTCAGCACTATCATTTTCATAGCTTTGCGGTCTGATTAAACCTGAGTAAAATTTAGCCACTCAAAAAACCACCAAAGCGGTCTGCTGTTGTTTACACAAAGGAGTCAGCAAGAACAAGAACCATGTGAGCAGAGCTAGGGAAAAGAATGGATTGCTCCTGCCAGAGGTTTTTGCTGGATGTGAACCTGTCCTTGGAAGCTGCATCACCTGCAGCTGGAGTATAGCTCCTAGCCACCTCCGTGGAGTCAATTGTTGGACTGTACATCAAACAACAGCCCTTACTACAGTTCTTCTGCAAATTCTGATTTTTCAGTGACTGCCTGATAGCATCCAGTTTGAAGAAAATGTTAGAAAGGCCTTGGATTTATTAAAGTGCAGATTAAAAACAAGTTTCGAAACTAGTTGCAAAATGGCATTTCTGTCCTGTTTTTAGAACTATGTGTACAGCCTTGGGAAGAGAATGAGCCAGCTATAAAAAATATTCTGAATCCCTTAGGACAGAAGAAAGAACAGCTCTGCCTTTTACATTAATCTAACCAACCAGGTTTTACCTTCCCACTCATTGATACCAGAATGAAGAGGAAAAATATTTATCCCTCCCTTCAACCGAATATGGAATTCAAATAAAAACAAAGTAAACCAGCCAGGCAAATAGTACAACTTCCTGCTCCAGTCCCTCTAAAATTCAATTTTACTGACATAAGCTTGGAAAAGATTCAGTGCCCTAAATTACCACTGAGAGTAAATAATAGTTACATTTGCCATGACAGGAGAGTTTGGGTAAGTGTCAACCTAAGGACAGCAGATGGGACGATTTGTTGGGAGTTTTCCTTTGCTGCTGC
The DNA here is from genome assembly GCF_017590055.1 of Onychostruthus taczanowskii. Taxonomy (NCBI): domain Eukaryota; kingdom Metazoa; phylum Chordata; class Aves; order Passeriformes; family Passeridae; genus Onychostruthus; species Onychostruthus taczanowskii. The sequence continues at coordinate 9,235,478 of NW_024501459.1, forward strand.
GGAAGGTTTTGCGTGGACTGGGAGGGACAAAGGAGGCCTCATGGGGTACTCAGGCCCATGGTGGCATCAGAAGCAGAAAGTGCTTTTCCAGCCAGAATTCCATTCTGTCTCTTTCAGTCCTGACCCTTTCCTCTCCCCTGTGTCCCTTGCCCTTTAGTGCTCACAGTCGGGGAATTGCCACAGGACTGTCTAAGGAGAGAGGGGGAATGTGGCTGCTGTGCTAAAGGGCAGTGGAGGAGAGTGGTGGGTACTGAGAGAAAAAAGGGAAAGCCATGAGGAACAAGATCAGAACAAGGGCCTCCTGTGCCACAGCTGAAGAGAAAGTACAGAGAGGAACAGGCCAGCAAAAGGGTCAGGAATCTCCCTTGTGACCCACAGCCTTGTCAGCATGCTGGAAATGCCATGTCCAGCAGGCTCTGCAACCCAGTGTTGGTTTTTTTCAAATTTTTGTGAAAACCTCCTTGAGGTAGATCAAGGACGGAGATGTTCCCCTAGGACCTTTCCCTAGTCCCTCCAAACCTCTACTCTTTCTTTGAAGACCTTTCAACTCCCAATCATCATGAATGCCCTCAGCCTCTTTTACTTTCTGAAATTCTACTAATGCCTTCTTGTTCTACAAAGTACTGTGCCTTTTTCCTTCCTTCCTCCCCCAAATCCTTCTGCCACTGCTACAATACTGAATTTTGCCTATCCTTTGGAGAGCACAATTACAACTAGCCAACACAGTTGAACAATTTGCTGTGCATTGGGACCCTTAGATGGTATCACTCACTCTGCCCAAACTAGCTCTGCCTGGAAAAAAAAAGAGAATTCTCTTTCCATTAGCAGTGAACACCCTCAGCAGCACCAATAAAGGACGTACACTGTGATTTTTATGCATCTTGAATGATTGTTCTGACCTGCAAAGTAATTATAATGTCTTCCAGCAACTCACCACCACACATTAACTCTTCTCTCTTGGCCTTTCTCAATATTACATTTCAGTTTTCACTCTGTCCTCACTTTTTCAGTTTTCTCTACAATTAATATGGAGTTTTTTGTTGGTTTTTTTTACTGACAGAGGATGTTAAGCATAGATGTTTTCAGGAGGTGAATTAGAGGTTTTGGCAGTAGAGTGAGGAACTTATGGCATTTTGGCATATATAAAAATAATGGCAAGTGGCTTGGATTGGTGGTTAACTTTCCTTCTTTTATCCTTCTTTTTCCTTTTTTTTTTTAGAGTAGCTGCATGTGAATTGTTATCTGTATGTCATGTTTCTATATATACTGGATTATTATGGTTTTATTTTGCTTTCAATCTATGATATGCCTAATTTAGGCCCTGTAACAAAAATTTAGATATAGAATTATATACACATGTAAATATATATATATGTTTTATACACTTATATATTTAATTCTACTAATCCACATTACTTATACATGTCTACACATACTTTTTTAGGGATGGGTATTGGCATTTACGTAATTTCCATGGGCAGGAGAAGGTAATAGTTACACCCAAGACAATTCTAAGAATACTTTTGCTGGAGCCAAGTTTTCTCCATGCAGTGAATACTGCTTTATCATTCTTTTGGTGACATAAAACTCCATTATGGCTTTAGTTGTGCTTACCTTAGGTGTTATGACTATGTCATGATTTATGATCAGGAGGGCTTTGAATCAGTCTGCCAGCTGTTATGGCTGCATTGCCCTACCTGTTTATTTGTGTGTCCTTACATGAGATGCCAATTTCTTTGAGGTTAATTGTCTTAGCAGGTGTAACTGTAAAGTTAATTATATGTGAAGCAAGGTAAGCACATTGGTCTCTTTTCTCAGTGAGAACAGAAGTGAGACTGAAAAGTCCCTGCTACTATACAAAAATTACTGTACACAGAGGTATAGCTGGTCCTGCAATGTGTCTGCTCTTTCTGCTCCCAAATATTCTCATTGTTGTGTCTGAGATGAGGTCACAAAAGGGTTAAATTAAATGTTTTCCTAAATTGTTATGGGATTTGCTGATACTTTGTTGTTATAAAAATAAAAGGGCTACAGGGGCTGATGCTTCCTTGACTCTCTAGGAAAAAAATGAATCTGTATGTTAAACTGTGTGTATTCCCACGCTCTGTCCAGAACAACATCATGGACACATTTGGTTTTTTTAGGCAAGTGGTACCTTGATTATGTGCAATATTAGACTTATGCTCAAAAGGGGAGGAGTAATATTAAACATTCATAATTAAACCTTTCCTGATTTTGGTGAGTTTAACACGGAGTCATCGAAATCCTTCATCCGTTGTTATTGCAATTTTTTCAGGCTGTGAGTTTTGAGTAGGAGCAAGGATGATAATTATGTAAGAGAGAGGGACTTAAAAATGACCACTGGTCATCACTTTACTCATACTTAACATTAAAAGCTATGAGACATTCTGGCTTCTAAATTTTTGGCATTTTTTCAATTTTTGTTAAGTATTGGATGGTTTACCTCAAATTTTTTTCAGTAATGAAATTGAACTCTGTCCAAAAATGTGAAGTCAGCACAAGTTCTGAGAGCATGCTGCTCTCTGAGTTCTCACACTTTTAAAGCCTTATAGACTCCATATACACGCTCTCCTTGGTGTGTTCCCTACTGCTGAGAATGGGATCACCTACCTTGTGCAGACTGGTTAAATATGTTTATTTTCCTGCCTATATTTGCCCCTATTTTCCAGCTGTCTGGTGTGTTGAGCTCTTCCCAGACGAAGTGATCACTTGTTTACTGTGCTGGAGTTGAAACTCGTGGCCAGCTGGCAGCTGAGAAGGGAAGAACCACAGCTTCTTGGTGCATTAAATCGTCATATTAGGCTCTAGCTTGGAAAAACTTTTGCTGGCTCTGTTTTCTTTTTCCCTAACAATGACATGACAAATATACTGGGTTTTCATTTGTTGGGGTTCTTTGGTCTTATTTATTTAATTCTGTGATACTTTAAAAAAAAAAAAAAATAGCTATGACAATTCTAATCAGCTCTTCTGCTAGGGTAAGACACGTGCCTTTTAATTGCAGTGACCTTGTTTGGTAGTGAATTACTATGCAACCACTAATGAGGGAGTTACCTTAGAAGAAACAGTAACCAAAAAGAATCAGTGTTTTGAGAGTGGGTGTAAGTGAAGAAACACAAATTTGAGACTGACAATTATTTCAACTATTAATCTTCTTCTGGAGGCAAGTGATAGTGATGACAACAATCTGACAAATTGTAAAGCCCTGTGATGAATTGAGTCAATTATGATCTTTTGTCTGTCTCACCTGCACTCTATCCTCTGTTCTGGTTACCCCTCAGGGGAACTGTTTTTAGTATTGCAGTCCTAAGACAGATTGTAGCTGGGTATAACTTCCGTACCATCTGATTCCATTGCAGGGAAGATGGAGCAGGGTAGAACTTCCTTAAAAATTGAAGCCTGTATCCTTCCATCCCACAAGAGCTATGCACAGGCAGGTAATCCTGATTCTGGAACTGTGCCCTTAATGCATTTCTAAAGCAGTTCTTTTGTAGCTAGCACATGAATGGTTTCCCACTAAGAGAGTACGTGTATAGGCCTATGCACATTTCCTCAGAAAATATGGAAATTGTTCTGGGATGCAGAATTCTGCATTTTCTTGTGTGCTGTACGTGACTCACCAAATTTCTCAATATTTTTTGTATATTAACCCTATTGTGTTTTTACACAGAATAATCATTGCTGGAATATTTTGTTCAGGTGAACAGGCTTGAGCAGGGACAGTGAGAAGAAAGCTACCCAGCAGGTATATGGTTGCATGCCCTAAAAGTTATTTATTTCTTCTTCCTCTGGCCAGGTTTTTGATCTTTATGCCGCTCAAACGTCTCCAAGTTTGGTAGATGAGTTCTGAGAGCCCACTGAAGCAATTTAGATGACTGTAATGAAGGGGTGCCTGACTCCTGAGTCTTGCACAGCTCTGGCTTTCAGCATGGAGGAAATGCTTGTAAAAGACCATGTGTTTCTGAAATTCAGGTGACTCCAGGTTAAGAAACAGTTGAGCAGACTTTTGCACAGAATATAGTTTGGGATTTAGCTCACAAATTTTACATGAGCCTATGTGTGACTTTGGAATGCCCACATATGGAGAAAAAGAAAATGAAATGCTGGCTTCACTAGCAGCTGCTGTATACTCAATACTTTTGATCAGACCTTTTTTACTAAGGCTCCTGAACATGGGCTTATGAGCCAACCTCTAAAAATCTTGGCTGAAGTTCTTAAAAGGAATTCATCTCCCTTATACTACCCACCATGAGGCCCCAAAACTGCCAAATTCTTTAAGAAAGAAAGAGCAGCTGAGCCACACTAAGTCATGGCTTGGCACCCTCCAGTAGTGGAAAATAGAGGCTGCTTGGGGTAAAGTGTAAGAATAGGACAAGCACAGAATATTTGTCCAGGATCCGCTCCAGGTGATTCAGGGATTCCCTGTACCAGAAGCTATATATTTGTATTTAATTGCTGTGAGTAATTTTTTTTTTCCATGAACTTATCCAAACCCTTGAATATGTCATTTTATCCCCACTGCATCCTGCAGCAAGTAACTCCAAGGTTTCACTGTGATCCACATGAAGAAGCATATCTTCCTGTGCTCCTTGGAACCTGCTGTTTGCTGGGATCTTTAGAAAGAAACATTGGTTTTTAATTATTTATCTTTTCTTTGCAATTCCGGATTTCAAAGGCTTTTTTATTATATGTCATTTTTGACGAGACGTCATTGAAACTCAACGGGAGCATGAGCATGCTATTCATGCATGAGCATGCATTTCAAGCTAGAATTTAACAGTAGACTTGTCTGTAGATTTATAGTCATGTTCTAGAACCTCTTCTGTTCCTGTATGAACTCTTCAAAAATAATTGAATCCAGGGTAGACATAAAATGATTCAAGGAAATAAAAAGTCATCTTCCATTCATACTGGCAGGAGAGATAGACTGAGGTTGCTGCAGGAATCACGAAAAATCCCCTTTGATTATTTTTGAGAGCTGAAAATGCCAGAGTTGAGAATTACATGAGGTTCTTGTGCAGAGGTGCACGTGTGTGATTATGTGCATATGTCCCACACTAGCACACAAAACTTCCAAGGCCATCTGTGCTGGAGGAAAGGTGGTGAGTTAAAGTCTAGGCAACACAGAATGAATCTCAGTGCCCTGGCTTAAAGATGCTGTTGGCTACCATGGAAACAAATTGGAACTACTGTGTGAGGGACATGTTATCTGTTTGTTATCTGTGGGAACAAAACAGGAGTGACTATTTCTCAATATCACAATTACCTGCAATTAATCTTGCATATTAGGATTGTCTTCAGTTATTTGCATAAAGCATTATTCACTTTGCTCCAAGTCTTATGTGAGTGGGGGCAGCCTGACCTTAGCAAGAGTTCAAGGGTTTGACAGTCAACTTGAGAACCTGTTTTATGATGCATAATTTCAACAGCATTTCGGGTATGGCTCTTCAGTGCAGCTTTCATTTCAGCCTTTAAAACCTCAACTCTTTGCAGATGGCAGTGTGCATAGAGGAGAAGTGGTAAAAAAGTCAGTTATAAGCTGTCACAGCAAACTAATCTGGCTGTAGTCACACAAGTAGCAGTTAAATTATCCCGCAACATCAGCAGTAGCTTTCAAGTGAAAACATGATCATGCGTGATGTTTGAGAGCTATTACCAACATTGGTAACAGAGACAGAAATCTGTATTTCAAGTCATGGCAGAGTCTATGAAGAGAAATGTGGGGGGGTATGTGTCTGTGTATACAAAAGACTAAATTAGGGACCTTTTAAACATGTCAGTTTTACAGTACTGAGACTTGACAGGCATTAGCAGAGGCATCCCTGACTTGCACAGGCATAAAAAACCAACAGATCTCGGCCTGTGCATCACACAAATGCTCAGTAACTTGCTTATGTATGTTTATACTCAGATATAATAAGCAACACTGGATAAGCATATACCACATCACAACATAAAATAATTGTATGCACATAACTGTCATTCATGGTGGTTAGAGGTTGAACCCTGCTGAATTTGCCTCTCATCTGACCAATAAAACATTGAGCATCTGTGAGGTGAGCTGCATTTTAGAAAATGAGTCATTACACAGGATGATCCAGCACAATTTGAGGGGCTTTTTGATACTGCACATCTTTAATCACTATAGATTTTTAATGCAGTTACTGTACAATACTGTTAAGAAGTACAGCTAAAGAAAATGCAAATAAGCGCAATAAAGTCTCCAGGGCTTTTTGAGTATGTAAGGTTATCCAGCCTGTTTACAGATCACAGTCTGCTAGAACGAAACAAAATCAAACCAAACCCTTGCCCTGAAGATATTATTGGCAACATTAAGAATCTTACAATACCTCAGGGACAGTAGTTGCATCTTTACTTCACCACATAATATTGTTGAAAATATTATTCGGCTGTTTATTTATCTAGAATTAGCAGATTAGGGAGTAGTGTTTTAATGGATACCAAACATCTGTGATAGCATTTTCAGAGTAATAGGCTGAAACAGACACTGTGTCATCACTTTGGGGAAGAATTTACGCAAATATAGTTGTGACTACGGTTTCTTCTTTTTCCTTTATTTTCCAGGTCAGCTTTGCTAACAGCTCTCTGGGCTCAGACCCCAGCTCTTGAATCTCATATTTTGTTAAGTATTCACTTTGCCACTAGTCTTTCAGAAACAGCCTTGTGTAAGGTATTAAAGAACGAGTAAGCCAAATCAACATTTCAAGACTCTCATATGGCTTTCATATAGCTGGGTAGAGTGCATCTTTTCACAACTGCAAACCTTTCCTCAAGTTGGATGTTAACACTTTCAGAGTAACTTTTAATGCCAAAACAAGGTCCTTCCCTTTCAGTTCAAAGAAAACACAACATCTGTCATAATGTGAAATGTAGATTTAATGCAAGTGTCAAGTCAGGCACTTGGTAATGAGGTAAAAACCCTTGAGATTTTAAGTCTCTCTTCCACGCTATCCTATTACAGGGAGGGGAGAGGAAAGAACTGTTTCTTTGGCACTTAGCAGCTTTTCTGTGTCCCTTATCTATCATTCCCGGACATCTTCTGTAAATTAGTGGATTTTTCCTGGCAGTGACCCTGAGAGGGAGGAAGGTGCGATAATGCTTGCTTTGTGGCAGAGGGAAACTGAGGTACAGACTAGACACAGTCCAGGCTTGCCCGGAGCCCCCAGCCCTGACTGGGGCGGTGAGGGGTCCCCAGGGGAAAGGGCACTGCTCCCAAACTTGCGGCGGCATCCCGCAGGACACCGCGGGGCGGTGGCGGAAACGGGTGGGAAGGGGGGAAGCAACAGGCTGGGGGCAGCTTCCCGGCCGGGGGGCGGCAGCCGGGGCCGCGGGGCGCGGAGGGGGCGCGGAGAGGGGCCGGAGCTGTCAGGGCAGCTCCGCGGGCGCGGAGCGGGCGCTGCAGCAGCCGCGGGCGGGCTCGCAGCGTGCGCCGCTGCGCCACCGGGGAGCAGGGGCGGCCAGCCCGCGTCCCGAGAAGCGCGGGCTCGGGTGAAGGACTCGCAGATATATTTGCTCTTCGGATATACCCTCTTCCCCTCGCCCTCCTCCCCACCCCGGTTTTCCTCTAGCCTCTCTCCGCCGTTCTCCCAGGAAGGCTGGAAGCAGCCGCGGGGTAACCGCGGCACGGTAAGGAGTTGGGATTTCGGGATGCAGATGTCACATTGCCGTGCAAACGACTCCCGCAGTAGCATTTGATCAGGATTTCAAACTGCATCATCTATGTCTTTTACAAAAGCGTCTCTCGGAGGAGATTGCCCTCAATAGACCCGCCACAAAAAACATTTTAGTGTTGCTCCTGTGCTTCTGTGCATCCCACTGTGAAGGGGTCCCAGTGGTCCCTTGGGAATACAAGGAGTTGTGAGAAGTTACACAACTGGCCACCAGACTAATCCACTCCCTCTACCTTCCCGCGAGTACCTCCCCCTTCTGCTCTTTTTTTCAATAGCAGCCCTTTCTCAAAATCTCAGGTTACTTTGCTAAAGAGTTCTCAGCCTTATAGTTTCTGCCCTTGTCTCTGCCTCCAGCTCCTTAAGAGCCACCCAACCCCAGCGATTGGATTGGGCAGCCCGTCTTGACACACCACTGTGCTGAGTGCTTGAGGACGTGTTTCAACAGATGGTTGGGGTTAGTGTGTGTCATCACACTCGAGTGGGGATTAGGGGAGAGAGGCAGCCTTGCTGGAGCTGTGTGGTCTTCCCCAAGTGTGAGCTGCAAGCAAAAGAAGAAATACCTAGCTCTGGGGGAGAAACTGGAAGAATCGTTTCCAGCAGCTCAGAGGGAAAAATAAAACCGCACACTTTGTTCAGGTAAAGTAAAAGGCAACTCATGCCTCTCTCTCCCTCTCTCTCTCTCTCTCTCTCTCTCCCCTTTTTTTTTTCTTTCCTTCACGGTTTTCAGAGGAATTATAGCACAGCACACTTGTCAAAGCCAGTTGCTGCTGCCTTATCAATGCTGCTATTGTACGGCTGACAGATAACAGCGAGCACAGCCTGATGCTTGGCCGTCTTCATAGAGCTAACACTCTTAACGCCGCTAAGGTCACGCTTTCGGAGGTGTAGATTGGAAAATCTCCGCGGGAGCGGTGTATCCCAGCCCTGCGGGAGCCTCCCGTGCTCCCCCCGCAGGCACGGCTCTGGCTGGCGCGCACCGCACACGTGTGTGCGGGCACCGCGGAGCCGCGGCTGCGGCGCAAACGCCGCCGTGCTCCAGCAGAGCCCTGGAAACTGCCTGGTCGGGCGGGAGAAGGCACCGCGGCAGAGCATGTCCGAGGTTTTCAGCAGGATGCTTCAGCAGCCGGTCTGGGGCTCAGCTGGGAGGCAAACCAGAATGTTTTGAAAGTGCGTGTGAGGTGTCTGTAAAGTTTGAAGGCTCCTTTATAGAGATCTGCCTGGGCTCCTGACAATCGGCATCGAGATGGTTCGGCTTACACATGGGCATAAAGTTAAGAGAAAATCAGGAAAGTAGGGAAAGGCAGGGTACAATGTAATGCTGCTCTTGCAGCTGCAGCAGAGCAGATGGATGTAATTGATTTGCAGATCTGTTTGTGAAAGTTTTACAAGTCATTGAAAACTAAGTAGCATCACTATAATGGATCATTAAAGACTCGGTATATTTATAGATTCTAAACTAGCGATCTGAAGTGTTAATTAGAAGTAGGCAAAAATTTATGTTTAGGAAGGAAGAGGGGCAGAAATATAATTAGAAATTAGTTATGGAAGTACTCTGCTATCATTTTCATTTAATTCCGCTATTAAGTTCATTGATGTCTGGAGCGTGGGAAGCCCAGCAAATTAACTAAATCAGAAGTGTTATCATTAATTACAGTATGTTAGCTTATCAGAAAAGATGTTTTCATTGTTTTATTCTATATTATCTAGATTGAGAAATAACAGGATGGATTATTTTTCCTTTTATTTTGTTTGGAGTTGTTCAGTTTAATATTTGCTGTATATTTGTGCTGTTTTCCTGTTCAGAGTAACAATATTATTTGCTTCTTTTGCACCTTAACAGTTCTTCACAGTAACTGTCACATACCTCTGGTGCTTATGAATTATTGGCCTCCTACTTGTGAAAGAAATCTAACACTGTCCTCACCAGTTACAGGTGAGATATTCTATATATAATACTGTATATAACATGTTCTGAAATAAGATCTGTTTAGTAGGTTGAGCAAGGGGATTTATAGCTGGTGCTTTGTGATTTTGGTATTCAACAGTGTAACGATGCCCATAAACCCATGTTTCATGTTGCACATATATTTTTGCCTCAAACCAACTTTTTTGTTAACTTTTTTTTTCCTTGAACAGACTATTTGGCCTCTTTACAGGCTGTTCTCAGCTTGTATTTTCAAGCACACTCTTTAGTACGAATGTGTCCTTATAAGTCATCCACAGCAATTTGAAACAGAGAATTAGCTAAATCCCAAAAATCACTGCACAACCAGACCAAGATTTATGTGAATAAATTTGACCATTTTGGTTTTTCTCTCAGTCTACACTTTCTCATTGTAAAAAGTGATGGAAACTTTTACAAGCTTAAAATGAAAAACAAAACCAAAGGAAAACCTCATTATAGCTCCACGTACAAGTCTTGCATATTGGATTTCTCCTCTTTCTCCCAGTGTGTCCTGTGAGAAGCGCAACAAGCCAGCTTCAGCACACAGAGGTTCAGACTTCCAGCAAAGCTGAGGTGCAGCACTGAGAGCTGCAGAGCCTGATGCTGTCACTGCCTAGCTGAAACCTATCCCTCTTTGTGGGTATCATTGGATCACAGATCAGATGATCTACAAGAAACCATATTTTTTTTAAGAAAGTGCATAGCTAATTACACATGCCCAACTTGTTATTGTTTTACTAGGGGAAAAAAAAAAAACAAACAAACTAGTTTCTCTAGTACTGCCAGAAAATCTTGCTGAGAAACTAGGAACAGCAAATCATGTTTTTCCTTCCTTCATAATGATGGGGCTGTTTAAAAGACAATGCCCACGGGGCAGTCCAGCTTCTTGTCAAAACGTAATCTACTGTTCCAGATGGTAAACATTCAAAGACATATTTATGGTGACTTCTACATACCTTCCTTTGACATTGGCTTTTTTTTTTCCTGAGAGCACTTGTGCTGGGTACACACATGAAGTTCCCATTAGCATCCTAGCAGCTGTAAAAGTGTTCAGAGCTCACAAAGATGTTCCTCACAGCGAGATAAAAATAATCTTAGGAAAAGATCTGAGACAGTACAAGTTCCATGATACGCTCAAGGTAAAAAATTCCAGAGGTACAAAAAAAAAATCCATAAACTGCTGCATGAAAGCTGTAACACATTTTTGTTGCGGCTAATTCATCTTCCCTTGATATGGAATGCTGAACATACCAGGCATGTCTGTACTATCAACTCTGTTTGTGATGTGAGGCAACCTGCACTGCACAAAAGCTGGTGTGTTTCTTTTTCCCCCAGCTAGTGAAAATTAGGTGGGATACTTATTTTCATAGAGTTTTCAAAGTGTCACCCTGCTTTTTTTTCTCTCACTGCTCTGAGCAGTTAGGTAGAGCACAAGAAAATGTTTTCCAGCCAGAATATGTTCTGCCCTGAATTGTCTTAATTATGTGTCAGTTTATTGCTTGTCAGGGGCTTCCTCTTCTTAGCACTTTATAATTGAGGTGGGTGAGCTCATTGCATCACAATATGCAACTTCAGTTTCTGCTTCTTGGCATGTCTCCTTGGCCTTTCATTGATTTTTGTCTCTGTTTCAGAGGAAAAAAAATAATTATGATTGGTGTAATTTGCATTGAAAAAAAAAACCTTGGTGAATGTCCAAATGGCATGTAAATGCACCTTCAAAAAGTAGGCTAAATTAGACATTGTTAGGAAAAAAATTGCATGTAGAAATCCAGAAATATCCTAGAGATTGCAAGTAACAGTGTGAAAATTATTGTAACTGCTCGTATTCCAGTCAGGAACTGATAAAAACAGTTTATTTAAAACGTTGTGATGCTGGGGACAGTGCAAGCCATTATAAAACTCACACTCAGTGGATGTTAGACAGCTAAGGAAAAAAAAATATTAAAACATTTGCAAATTCTGTTCTGGCTATAAACACTTTATTGCAGATTATTTTGACAGTTTACAGTTTTTTTTAATATAGCTTTGTTTAATTTATATCCTGCACTTGATAACATATATATATATATATATATATACACACACATAAATATATATATGGTTCATGTAGGATCAGGAGTTTGAGCCTTGTGTAATGTCAGGGCCCATTCTCACACTGATGAGGCAGGACACTTGTTGCAGATGTCATGGGAGTCATGGGTTCCATGATTTCCTTAGCTTTAGAAAGAGCTTTGGGGGATTTGTGTTTGAGTGGGAAGGCAGACTGATGTGATAACAATTGAGAAAGCTCCTTTCTGAGCGCCTTGAGAGCTGCAGTGTTCAACAGAGAACGAAGGTCCCGTGACAACTCTGCGGTGACATAGAAAGAATCCAATTAGTGGCCACTCCTGCTGTTGATACTAGATCTCTCCTAAAACATTTCCACCATTACCACCCCCATTGTAATCCCATCCACAACACTGATAATGGGATCAAGAGCGTCTTTTCAGAATGCCTGTTTAAATTTTAACTGCCATCTTTGGAGGTTTTGAGGATATTAAATCAGAAGGCGCTGAATAACACAGCTCTCAAGAGAGCTTTGTGGCACCCATAAGACGCAGTCATCTCCCTCATACTACAATCTCCATCGCTGGCAGAGCTGCCTGAAGTGGGCTACAGGTGAAGTGGGGGGCTGTATGTAAAAAGTGAACAATCCATTGAGTTGTGGCTGTCCCTGCTCTGCAGTTACCTGCAGACCTAGTCCCTGAGCAGTCACAGTGTAGGAAGCAGCAGTCGAAGGGAGTGGGAGGGGGTACAGTCCCCTGTGCTGTGCCCTAGCAGTGGCAGCAAGTCACCCTGCTTCTCCCTTTAACAAGCCTTAAGTCACCACTCTGCCTTTCCAGCTGGATCAGCAGTGTGATATTCTCTCCTGCCCCCCTTGGATTTTTTTGTCTTTCACTTTCCTTGCTCCGATGTTAATTCATCATTTCCATAAGACCAGAGAGCAGTAAATCCATTGTTATTCTTACCAAGAGGGGCAAGTTCAACGCTGTCATGTGCTTGGAGAGGACGCTGTAAAGTGGAAAGGCTCAAGGCTCTAAGCAGTGTCACCTCAGAATACAGCACAGTAATTAATAAATTAATAGCCAAACCAGACTCTTTTCAGCTGAATTATTTTAGCACATTTCAGTTATGTCAGTAGAATGCTTTTGAGGGCCCCTGCAAGATCTTTGTTTAGCATTGCTTGTTCATACTCAGAAGTTGTTAACTGGTGAGAGTAATTCCATTTTAATTTGATGTGTCTTAAGAATTTTATTTTCTGAGGAATCTAATGCTTGTTTCAAGTTGTGGTTTATGCACACAGCAGATTTAGTGTCAGTGATTTTCCCAGAACTTTAGTTCCCACTTTCAGAATCTGCTGAAAAGTTTGGTAAGGCTTTGCTACTGTGTGTGCTCTATTAATCCTGGAGCTCTGAACCCTCCCAGTCATAACCACCACCGGTGGTTTGGTTACACTGAAACTTTTTTTTTTTTTGTAATAGTTGACCTTTACACTCAAAATTTTATCATGATTTCCTTTTTTGTATAATTACTTTTTTTCATAGCAAAAATTAACTTACAATTAAATATTAACTCACATTATAGTATTTATATCTGCAAATTTAGTACTATTGCTGGAATATATACTGGAAGATTTCTAGATATGGTACTGTGCTATAGAATTCCAGGCTGTAGTTCAGTGCTAGATTATCCATAGAATACTTCATGGAGTTTCTATACAGAAGCAAAAGACTAGAAAGTCAGTGAAGTTGTATTCCAAAAAAAAAATCCTTTTCTGGTTTGAATGTAATTGTGGCACTGCATGCTGCCATTTCTCTATGATGTGACTCTAACCCATCTTAGCAAGGAGAGGAGCTGCTTGACAGCAGCTGTATTTTTGTGGTGCTTCACAGGAGGTGAACTCTGTTTGGAAAGCCCACAGAGAAGATGGGGAAGCTTTTGGCACTAGAGTTCTGGAGAATAAATGTAACAGGGAGCTGAACACAGGGGATTGTTTTTCTCAAAAGCATCTATTAAAACTGAATAGTGGTCTGTTCCAGTATTGTAATTGCAATGTGCCAAGATGTTCGTTATTCTACCATGTGCACTGTTTTGTCTGTTTTCACTTAAAAACAGAAAAATGCGTTGCCAAGCCTGTAAATGTCTGCAAAACTGCCAACTCTCCTGACTTTTATCAGTAGTCTGATGATATTTAGCCTTCTTTGTAAAGCTTCAAGTGTAAGAGTCAAGACATAACGTGAGAAATTCAGATCTCTGGTTTCTGGTTTTTTAAACATAATCCTGCTGGTTGCTGAGACAGCTGGCTTGCATGCAGCTCCAGAAACATGAAGGAAACTAACAGAAATCCCAAATCTGCCTATGTAAATGCATACAGGCTGTGTGAACAAGGTGGGGCCTGGCAATTAACCCAACTTTTTTCCTGAGGTTTACTGTAACCAGCTCCCCCTGAAATTTCTGATCGATCGTCTGATAACTCCCATTTTGTTAAAGAGGTTTTATTGCAACAGAGGGTGAGGTTTCTTGTCTCCTCTCAGACAGCAGAATAGCTTGCTGCTCTGGAGAAACCCATCCTTGATCTTCCCATCCTCTGCCTGCAGCACTGTGTTCCCATCTCCTTCCTTGTGCCAGGTTTGGCTCTTGGCTCACCTCCTGGAGTGCTGAATGAACTCATCGGGGCAGTGGGAAGCTCTGTTGGCTGCCTGCCTACTGAGCTGGTTCATCTCAGCAAGTGGACAGAGGGTCCACATGGAACAATGAAAGTGGTTGGAGCTGCTGGCTTGGGGTGAGGAGGGGAAACACGGCCAACCCTTTAGGGGACTGTGAGCTGCAAGATACTCAACTACCCGATGACACCTTCTCAACCCACACACTGGGGCACTGTGTGTGTCCACAGTACAAGTGTATAACAGATGTTATCAGGCACAGACTGTGCCAGTGTCACCATGAGCGTGAGGCTAAATGTGTACTTCTAATGAAAGCCTATTCCTTTTTATTTAGAAAATCACTGCAGTATCACTCAGAATATAGAAAGTCCTCCCTTACCACTTCTGACTCTCTAACCCAGCAACTAGGATTTGGAGAGAAGCTAATAAGTGGTGTGGAGAGAAAAGAGGAAAGAAACAGAAGTGCCTGCTCAGCTGCTGCTTTAAAAAGGTGAATGAGATTCTGAGGATGGGATCCAGCCTGGGTAGCCAGGGTGCCCCTTGGGTCTTAAAAACAGCAGCTATCTAAAGGTGTGTTCTCTCTCTGATCCATGAAGAGAGGCCCCCTGAAGACCTCCAGGCACTGCAGTTAGGAAAGCAGGATTTCCTTTTGTAAATTGTCAAAGGCACACCTGCCTCTTTCCATATGTAGGGATGAAGCTAGCTTGCTTTGCAAAGATTGCTAAGGAGCTTAACCTGGAAGAACTTGATATCATCTTGAGTTTCTTGATCAGCCCATAGATGAGCAGTGCCATGGATAAACACTGTATTTGAACAGCTGGCGTGTAATTCCTACACAGCTCTTTAAGGTGTCTCCTATAGACATATTTGTCTTTCCACAGGCAAATGCATGAAGCAGGTCTTTCATTTGAACCCTGGAGATATGATTCACTGGATGAGACTAGGATACTTAGATTAAATATAGTTTACTGACTGTAATATAGTTTACTGACTGTAGAAATGGAACACTGTGTTCCTCCAAAGCATCACCTGTTTTATTGCTGGGTTATGCTGACAAAAAAATGTGAATGTAAATTATATAGGTTACCGAAAAATGTTTTAAAAATCACTCAGTGTTGTTACTTAAAGAATGTTTCAAAGGCCTGTGGGGTAGATAAAGCATAGGGGAATCAGAGATGGTGGTTGTGGTGCCCACAAGTAGTAAAATCACAATGAGGAATAATGGATGATCTTAGAGGAATATGATGTTGGACAAAGAATGGAAGAAAGAGAGAAAAGTAAGAGATTCAGGGCCCATGTTTCTGAGTCTACCTATGCTAAATCTTTCGAGGATTATTTCCCAGTGACTTGACTGCCTAGGGGCATGCCAGTCACAAGTCAGAGAACAGTAGTGCAATAATAAACTGAACATCCTGTAAATAACCAGCACAGAATGCCTTTTAACTATCATTTTTTTTTCCCCCAATCACTGCAAATAATGCTAAGAATCATAGATTTTAGAATAATATTTGGGTTTTGGTAACTTTGTGACAATAAAGAATTCTGCATTAGTCCAACCTTTGTAGAAATATTGAGCAGAGGTTCCTTTGATGTCATTTCCCACTATTTTATTTTAGCTGTAACATTGAAATCTTGAATGTGTGTTTAGTAAAACACATGTAAATTTACCTTGTTGTTATCTATTATACATCTAGGGCCAATTTATGAACTGACACTGTAAGACTATCTGCTTGGCCACCAGGAGGTGATAGGATTTAGGGAGACAACTACCACAGTTAGACCAATAAAATGAACAGAACTTGTGTTCTGAAGTGAACACAAGTAACTGTCAGGAATTCTGGTAGTTTCTTTTATCTCTACATCAGTAATTTTATACCACTGTAAGCTTTCGTCCATTGCCAATATATAGGCTCAGGGAGGAAGGCTTTCTGAGCTCTACTGCTCTGCAACTCAACTCCTAAATGAAAAAGGCCACTGAATTTGGGGTTTGTTTTCCTTCTGCTTGGTATGGAGCATTCCTCTAAAGCAGGGATTCTCTGAAGTGAGGAAGGGCAAAATGAAGAGACTTTGAGGTATGCATGGTCAGGGATCACAGGAGTCCTCAAAAGAATCAGCTCAACATATGAAGATGTGCAGCTACAGAGAGGTACTGGGAGAAGTACACCACTTTTTCAGATTTTCCCCATCCTTTGCAGTTCACGTCCCAATTTGTCTTTCAATTAATTGCTTTGCAAACATCTCTTCTCCGCAAATTTTGCACCGTTTTGCACATCATCAACTTGTGAAGGGTTTGAGATGCGATACAACCACGTCTCAAGAAATAGGTCTGTGTTACAGCTATTTGTTTTGGTTTTGGGTACCATGGATATCTATAGCACAAAAAGGACGTCTATCAAATCCTATGAAACCTTTAGTGAGGATAATAGTTGCCAACATACAAAGTGGTCTGCAAAAGCCAGATAAAACAAGGACATGGCTAAGTATTGTTGATGTATATGCTGTCTTGGACAAGAGACATTGTGCAACTGTATCTTGATATTGTGTGTTTTGAGGATCCTGTCTACCTTGTATGTTAGGATGGAGAATTTACTGCACTTTCTGGTAGCTGCAGAGCATTTGCAGTGTAAGAATATCATGTGTGCTTTGTGTATTCCTCCTTTTATATGCTGTGTAAGAATCCTTAGTTGTTGTTAAGAAATCCAGAGGGTTATTGGAGAGAATCGCTTGCTGAGGAGCTTGAATCTGTGTTGAGGGAGTTCAGCAATGATATTCATATGCCTATGACACTGCTGTTGGGTGCTGGTTCAAGGCTGCTTTGAATAAAGCTGTTTCCTACTTACTGTGTACTGTTTAATGAGGTCATCAATATGGGCATCAGCAGCTCGAGTTCAGATGAGTGGTGCTGCTGCTGTGACCTGTCTGCTTCCCTCCTCTGATGGAGATTACTCATGCACACACCTTGGAAGCCCCAGGGCAACATACGGTGCAGAGGAAATTTTCATTTCCCACAAGAATATTTGCCCTTCAGTCACAGACCGTTCAGATAACAACAGTAATTCAACCATTCTGCATTTGCTGCAGTATCACAGCTCACTATTGAAGCCTGAATTGTGACACTAGTGCTACCATGACAGTGGAAGAGGGACACAGATGTGTGGAGTACCAGAGTGTTGAATGTGGTAGCTATTTGAACTATTCACTGGTTTGTTTTAGTCTCCAGCCACCAGTGATTGCCAGAGTTGCTATGTTTCCCTGCCTACAGTAGAAGAATATGCTGGGCTTTTCAGTTCAGAATTGATCTCAGTAATGCATGTATTTATGAGTCTGGGTTTTGAAGTCATACCCAGCTGTCAAACTCTAAAAAATGTGCAGCAATTATTTTGGATGAGAGCCTAACAAAGGGAGGTAGAGCAGGTTTCCTAGAATGCCTCACCCGTCTCTTCCAGACACCTTGCTGAGTAACATCTGGTATGAAATGAAGGGTCCATGTCTCAGTCCTTATCTTCAAAGCTCTGTGCGGGCCACTCTCATTGTTTGAAGAATCTTTTGAAGAATCTTTTTGCCCCACTTCATCATGAATTGTCAACATATACGGTTAATAGGAACAGTGATAGTGAACAATGAAGGATGAAAATGAGGTGGGCAAGAGAGTGCTATGCTGACACTATAGGGAGAGACATCACATATTAGACTGAGAGACTAGGGCACTTCTAAAACAGATGGAGTAGGAGTCTGAATGGTGAATGAATCATGACTGGTCTGCCAAAGGAAGGCAGATCAGATTTGGTGAGAGGAGAATGGAAAGAAAATATATTCCTTTTCTCTCTCAGTAGCATTTCTGTGTGCTTGTTGCACATATCTGTTGATCCATTCATGTATCAGTCTGCTCAAAGGCATACTTATCTGTTCTTCCAGGAGAAATCCTGAGTGTGGCATTTACCACGTATTATATTCTATTGCCCAGTAGCCATAGTTGCTGTTATGGACATGAGGAGGTGAGAGTGTCAAAGCAGAGCTATTTTGTTTTCTAAGCAGTTTGGAAATTACATACCTGTAGACATTAATTTCCTTCTCTTTTGTAATGCTTGAAGAAAATTCTTTCTTCTTTAGAAGCTTCATATAAAAAAAAAATTCCACTTTGCTAAAGCCACATATGCCTTGGTAACTGTTCAGCTTAGAGTACATGTACATGGAAGTACACAGGGTGGATGATTACCTTGCATACCACCACTTATATAATTTGCTAAGGCTAAAGAAATTATTTCTCTTTTCTCTTTCTTATGCATCCTTCATACTTTTCCCAGTTTTGTGTACAGTACACAAATTGTTTTCCATTTACACTTTTATCTTTTGACAAAAAATGCTTTAAGATCTTGTTTTCAGTGCTGTCAGGAAACTGCTTTAAATGAAAGTGTGGAGTGATGTGGAATAGTTTTAATGAAGACCAAAAGAATGTGAACTTCATCTTTTTCATAGGAAGTTTTGTTGTGTTCCATCCTGTGCCCTGGTTACATTGGCCTTTTTTGACCTTTTCCTTGGCGAAGGTTAAGTGGGAATATCTTGGCTGCAGCCTTTCCAGCTTAACCAGAATGACTTTCCACCGTTCATGTTTACTTTCCCTGCTATGGCCATTCGTCTTTCCTGAATCAAAATTGTTACACTGGATTTTCAGAGGGAAATTAATAGCTTGTGGCATTGACAATGAAGTGTCAAGCCTTCTTCTTTCATGTCTCCAGCTCTTTTTTGCTAGTGATGATTTTGTCAGTTCTCTTGCTAGAGATTAACAAATCTTGGGAAAAAATCTGTTTGGTTAATGGTTCCCTTCCAAGCATCTTCTTTATTGTTATTAAGAACAAATGAACAGAGTTGCTGCATTTGCAATTTATTGAGTGCATTGCTTCTGCAAAAATCTAGAAATATTGTTATGTTTTCCATTTCTGTCTGGGCATCTTTTGTGCCTACTGCCACACACAGAGTGAGACTGAATGCTTTTGGCTGGATAGGGGGTCTCAGTCCTTGGTGTGCTCACTCCAAAAGTCTTTTTCAATCATCCTGTAAAAAAGTTTCAGAGACAGGAGAAACCATGTTCTCAGGACATCGCTGCTTTTACTGGAAAGGCAGTCATGTTCTTCAGGTACCACATTCTTGAGAGGAAAGAACTTGGTCTGAAGCTCTCTCCTGCCCTAGGTCTCAGTAGTAACCATTGCAGAATTTTGAAGTTTGGGATGTCTCTGTCTGTTATGCCACATCAAATTTTGTTCTATGGAGCTTTGTTATGAGACACACAATAATGTGCAGTGATAGTGTGAGACCTGACTGTGTAGTGCAGGGAAAGAAATAGCCAATCTCCACACTAAAATTTCATATTGGTTTAGTTATCAATGTAAGTTTTGCCCTCACAAAGCACAGTTGATTAGCACTGTGTTCATCCATAAATATTCTGAATGGGGATGGTCAAGTCAATTCTTTATCCCTCTCTCAAGAACAAGGAAAGTCAACCTTTCCTGTGAAGACGCTCTCAACGGAGCCCTTCAAAAATATATTAAACATTTCATATACTAACAGAATGAACACTGGAATATTCAGGTTGGAAAGGACTTGGGAAGTCTCAGGTGGTGCTAAAACTAGGCTATGAGATCAGATCCTGTTGCTCACAATTTTATACAGTTGCATCTTGAAAAGCCCCAGAAGACATTAAGTGCAGAGTGTCTTGGGCAACTTGTTCTGCTATTTGACTTTGTTTCAGGGAAGAAGCTTGCTTTGATTTATATCCAGTCTGACCTTCTTTTGTTTCAGCTTATGCCCCTTATCTCTTGTATTCCTGCCATGCACTGCTGACTCCTGACAGAGCCTGGCTCTCTCTCTTTATAACCTAATTACAGGGACTGGGCAGCTGCTCTGAATCCCCCCCATGTCCAGCTAATCTCCAGGAGGAACAACCCCAGGTTCTCACTGCAGGGCAAATGCTCCATACCTGAAACATCTTGATAGCCCTCCACTGGTCTTGCTCCAGTTCATCACAGCTGGTTTTGTACTGTAGGCCCAAAAATTGAGCATAATGTGCCATTTAATGAGCTCTGAGCAAAGGGACTTCATGTCTGTCCTTGCTGAATTCCGTTAGGAATTCAGGAGATGGCCCATTGTTCCAGCCCACCTAGGTCCTTCTGTCAGTCCTCTCTTGAGGAGATCCATTGCTACCTCCAATTCAGTGTTGTTCTCTAACTTAATAACTGCTGCTCATCTTGCTTTAAACACGTGCCCTCAACTTGTTGTTTTCATTATCTTACTTAAAATTAAATTTTATACTCAATTTTCATCCTGACTTCTCAGTTCCTTTGAGCAAACTGTATATTTATAAAAAGCAGTATACTAAAGCAATTCTTTCCAGCTTATAGTTTGCTTATGATGCATGCAGTTGTTCTTAGCTCACCTTTAAATAGATCTTCCAGTCACAGTGAACAGCAGGAGAAATATTTCTTCAAAATACATTCACATGAGAAGATGCTCTTCCTGGTTTTGGCCACGTCTGTCAAATAAGTTCTTCTTTAAAGAGTATCTCAGATTCAGTGGTTTGCTGTGCAGTCCAACTGAACAGTGTTGGGGACTACTACTTAAAACATATAAACTAAAACTATGCAAGATTTTTACCTTGAGATTAGGTTTTATTTTCAGTATGGATTTTTTATTGCCTTCTACAGAAGCTTGGGAAGACTTTAATGAACTTTTTGAGTCCTAAAATAGATAAATTTCAAACAACAGCATCCCAGTCTGGAAGCCTTATTATTATTGCCATTAGTGGTATTATTTCTCCTGAATATCTTGCTGCTTCACAGCAATGCTGCCTTTCCATATCTTCATGTTGCTTGAACTTCTTCCCATCATTTATTGTTGATTCTCCATAGTGGTGCTTCTTATATGTCTCTATAACTTTAGAACTGACAATTATAACAATCTAATTTTAGTCCAATGTGTGTATATCCTATTGATGCATGTATTGTCCTTATGAAGTTATTTTAAAATTCTATTTGTAGCCAGATGAAGAGTTAACCAATAGAGCTGAAATTTATCAACTTAAAACATACAAAGTCCAAAGCCCCCCTAGTTTAGAGAATATTTGGTGTTAATTTTAGCCTGATCTCCACCTGAGTTTACTCATACCTGCCCCCTTAAAAAGCCTCCTGCTCTCTGAGCTTAGCTACTTTGTGAATAGCGCCGAACATTCAATTCATTCAATGCCAGGCATTTAATTAGGAACACTACTAACCTCTGGTAGTATTCTAGGAAACACAATTTCACTTTCTCCTGTTATAGGTATAAGAAAAAAATATCTGAATCACTTTCTTATTAAGAACTTTGTTTGGCATGTAAGAGAAGATCAACTGTTGACTCACCCATTATGCAAGTGACGTGACCACCTGCACCATCCATCCAATTCTTGAATATCTACAGTGGAATGCATGTTTTCTGAAGCTCAGTCCACACCTGAGCCATCTTTGTCAGTGTTTCTCAGTGTAAGGAAAGTGAAAGGAAATTCCATGGTTCTCAATAGGGTTGTGGTAAGGGAGAATACTTATTTATGAGACTTGTTTATAAAATTCAGCATTAAAGAGACTCAAAGCAACCTAAACTTTAGTAACATTTACTTCTTAAAACCTGGCTACTATCCTGCTCTTTTTGACCTTTTTGCTGAATTGAGTTTCTAGCAAGTATGGCCTTATTCAGTTTTTATCCATGCTTTTCAATTATCCATTCCTTTGTAACTGGTCATAGGTAACCATAATGTAATAGCAGTCATCACCACAGCAGTCTCTGAAACTCACAGCTTGTCTAGAGTGGCATTTATTGACTTTTTGCACCAGTGCAAACTCGCTTGTACAGATGTATTGAAACTGGCTCAGCATTCCTCAAATAAATGTGACAGTGAAGCCCCACAGGCATGTGCTAAAGGTATTCTTGTAGAAGAGACACATGTGACCACTCTCATCTGAAGGATGTTTCTAATTTCTTTAGCAGTGTTCTTTGCACTACAAGATCTTTGACCATGTAAGGGTTGAGCTCCTCCTGTAACTTCCTGAGGAGAATAAGTTGTCTATTCCTGAGAAGGATTATTTAGACATATAAGTTTGGACAGGGCAAAAGTCTCCTCCTTCTCAACAGCTTGTTAGGTCAACTCTTTGCTCAGCAAGATGATGGGTCTGAAATACTGCCTCAGACTCTTCACCTGTAGCTTGGAGCCTCAACAGAGATCTTTATTCTGCACTGATCCTTGATCTCTGATGCCTCAGGGAGATTTCAGAATCTGTCCTCCTAACTCTTGTTCCTGTAATCTCCCGGAAATTAGAAGTCTTGTTGCAAACAAAGATGAATGTGCTCCATGGAATCTCCTCAGCTACTCTGCATCTTGATGCATATTGCAGTATTTTAAAATGGTAGTTTATATGCCAATCTATGAACAAGAAGCACTGGGGAGCTCTCTCATCGGGATAGACCTCCTATTCTGCTGGCTCTGTTAGAGGGTTAGTAAACTTGTCCAGAGACAGGAATATAGAAAATGGGAGAGTTGGAAGAACTAACTTATTCATTTAATAGCATATAAATTTCCAAAATCTTACATCAGGGCCTTGAGTTTCACTGGTGAATTGATATTGTGTTATCCTGTATACCATGATATTAAGGAGGAAAATGCTGATACCAATTTTCTGGCTGTAGACCTCAGGAAAAGATAACACTATACAATAGAAAAGCTGGTTGAAAGAAAGTAGACATGAATTTTTAAGATCTAAAATAGCTTCTATAGCTAAGATTTTTCACAGTCCTTCATATTGCTGGAGAAACTCAAAAGATACATAGATGCTAAAAAAAGCCCTAGTCCTTGGAAGAGGAGACAATGTGGCTGAAGCTTGACTCTAATCTAATTTAGATTTTGTGAGTAGGATGTGGAAAAAATGGTCTTAGTAAGAACTAGTTTCACCATCATGTTTTAATAAGGAAAGTGAATGTTTTCTGTGTGCACTCGCGTGGGAGGCACAACAACAGAAGTAAATCCTTGTATCTCAAGCATTTGAATATTTAATGCAGCTTTCACTCTTTTGGACATACTTTGCTTCAGGAAGTTCCCATTTTAAAGTTCATTATAGACATAAAAATAAACAAATTGCACAAGCATGAGAGAGGCAGTGCAAGCTATACTTCCCAGCCAATCCATGAGTTTTTTGCCTCTATCTTTAATCCAGCTCTGTCAATATAGCAACATAAAATTTCAACAAGAGTATTTTTCTCGCTGAAGAGCAAAATTTGCTAGCACTCTTTATTATGTAATGTACTGAGAATGCAAAATGTCTGGTTACACTGCTAAGTCACCTTTTTGACTTATAAAAATATATTCCCACTGATTACTAAAGCAGTGTTGCTTAAGGCTAATGGCATAATAGATACAAATTTATCCCATAATTCTTTTAATCTCGGTAAATATATTGCAAATGTTTAGTGTCTATTGTGGCAACATAAAGCAGAAGTCATAATTAGCTTAAACAAAACAAATCATAGGAGGGTTTTAAAGTGTGTTTCCAATTTTAGAAAAAAAAAACCTCATAGATTTTTTGTTTTTTCTTTTTTCACATCTTGAATCAGACATCAGCAAATGTGTTTGTATCTGTGCATTTTCCCCAAAGCACTGAGAAGAATGTCGTGTGAGAATTATCTTTTCCATTCACAGTCATGCTGCTATTTGGTCGCATTTCAATCCTCTGAAAGAAAAAAAGGAGGTGGGGGGAATTAAAAGCCCAACAGAACCGCTTAAATTATTTCCAACTTCAATGGTGCTGCAACCCTTAACAGAAGGCACAGCTCAGTTGTGTCCATGGAACAGTTACACATTTCTGAAAAAAAAAAAAAAAAAAAAAAAAAAAAAAAAAAAAAAGCTAATAAAAAATTTTAAAAGCACAGACATTAACGAGCTAACATGAAAGATTTATTACTTACATTTATTTTCTTTTCTGTCTTTTTCTAGTAAACTTCTGCATTCTCCAAATAAGAGAGGCAAATTTCCAGCAAGTAAGCTTCTTTCCCTCCTTCTTCAACTTCATATTTCACTTTCCTCAATTTCTCCTTAAATTATTTAATTAAGGTCATCTTGCTTTTTGATTCATTGATTGTAGTGACATTGTTCTTTATGTTCAGAAGGCAATAAGGAGTGGTCAAGTTTCAAGTCACAGTGACGCTGTTATTTCAAGTACTGAAATATAGGAAAATCTGTTTTATAAGACCCCTGAGTTATTTTTCTGTCTGAAACAACCTTGTCAGTAGGTTGTGTTTCTTGCTGAACAAAAAGCTGTATTTTGCTGCTGAAAAATCAGCCAGAACAGTAAGAATATGTTCATATTTTATCAGCCAAGAAAGTACACATATAACTGAGGACTCATTAACCCTCATCAAGTCACCTCTAAAAAATTTCCTGTTTCACCTCTCCCTTCATGTATTTTGAGTATCAGTTAATATTTTAAGACTATTTTGTCTTGCCTTTTGCCAGGTCTTCCAAATACCAAGCTAAGATGGACATGCCTTCAAATGCAAATTAATAGTTTTCTCCCCTCAATTGAATACTAGAAACATGGGAATGCTTTACATCCTGAAAAATTATAATGGTTGTATAGAAGTCTATGTCAAGGAGATCCTGTTGCTTTTCTGGTGTTTCTAAGATGACACATATTTTTTACCCCTTTCCTTAGTGATTGATGCTATTGGAATGATGAAAATATCAGGAATATGAAAATATGAAGAAAATATGAGGAATATCCTCAAAGTCTTCAGTTCTGTTCAGTATTAGTACACTTGGCAAATAAAACCAATCATAGACACATAGAATCATAGAATGGTTTTGGTTAGAAGGGACCTCATAGATTGTCTAGTTCCAAACTCTATGCCATGGTCAAGGGCACCTTCCACAAGACCAGATTGCCCAAGGCCCATCCAACCAGGCATTAAACACTTCCAGGGATAGGGCATCCACAGCTTCTCTGGGCAACCTCTGCCAGGGCTTCACCACCCTCTATATAATATAACACTATAGAATTTTTTTCTAATA
The DNA here is from genome assembly GCF_017590055.1 of Onychostruthus taczanowskii. NCBI lineage: Eukaryota > Metazoa > Chordata > Aves > Passeriformes > Passeridae > Onychostruthus > Onychostruthus taczanowskii. The sequence continues at coordinate 9,260,918 of NW_024501459.1, forward strand.
TTTTACTTAAACCTACCCTCTTTCAGTTTGAAGCCATTACTCCTTGTCCTGCCCCTACATGCCTTTGTAAAATGTTCCTTGCCAGCTTTTTATAGACCCCTTTTTGGTACTGAATGGCTTCTCTTCTCTAAGGTCCTCTTAGAACCTTCTCCTCTGCAGGCTGAACAGCCCCAGCTCTCCAAGCCTATCTTCCGAGGAGAGGTGCTCCATACCTCTAATCTTGGTGGCCCTTCTCTGGGTGTGTGCCAACAGTTCAACATCCTTTTTGTGTTGGGGGTCCCAGAGCTTGATGGAACACTCCAGATGGGGTCTCATGAGAGAGGAGTAGAGCGGAAGTAGAGGGGAAGAATCACCACCCCTGACCTGCTGGACACATTTCTTTTGTTGCAGCCCAGGACACATTCGGCTTTCTGGGCTTCAGGCACATATTGCTGGATCACGTTGAGCTTCTTGGCAGCCAACACCCCCAATTCCTTCTACCCAGGGCTGCACTCAGTTTGTTCTCTCTCTGCCCAGCTTGTGCTTGTGCCCAGGATTACCTTCAATTGAGATGCAGCCCTCCGTACTTAGCCTTGTTGAACTTCATGAGTTTTGCATGGACCCACCTCTCAAGCCTGTCACAGTCCCACTGGGTGACATCCCCACCTCCAGAGTGTCAACTGCACCACACAGATCGGTGTGTTAGACAAACTTGCTGAGGATGCACTCAATGCCACTATCCCTGTCACCAGCAAAGATGCTGAACTGTTCCAGTCTCAATACAGACCCCTGAAGGGCACCATTTTCACTGCTCTTCTCTTGGACATTGAGCCACTGACCCCAACCTTTTGAGTGTCACCACCCAGCCAATTCTTTATCCAACAAGTTTTCAATCCATCAAATCCACACATTTCCAGCTTATAGACAAGGAGACGCTGTCAAATGTTTTGCACAAATTCAGGTAGATGACATCAGTTGCTCTTCCAATGCCAACCCCTCTGGTTATATCAAGGAAGAAAAATCACAAGTTCTGTATAAAGTAATAAAGTTATATTGAACTTAATATTTTTCTATTATTTTAGAGTGTTTATTATATTTCTATTGCCTACTATGTTGGCTTTATTGTATTTTTACTTTAATACTCTTGAAGTTCAAACTTTTGGTTTTGTTTTCTACATTTATGTTATAAAGCAGAATTTTCCCCTTTGTTCTTTTTAAGTTAAGAATTGTGTCTAGTTTTGTCACCAGCTGGCTAGCAAAGCACTAGGAAGCAGACTTGAATCCGGTAGCCAGCATTTTTTCGCAGTAGCAAAATAGATTCCTTCATCAGGCTATCATTTTTTTTTCAAACATTCAACTGCTACTGTAATTTTTAGTTGTATCCACTAAAATAATGAAAAAATAAATTATTGAAGTTGGTAGTTTCAGGAGAAAAAATATTTATGTAACTTAATTTTATTTAATTTAAGTGGGATGCTCATGACTACTAAAAGCAGTATTTACTCTTCAAAAAGGTGACAGCAAGTATCTTTCTTCTGTACATTCTCACCCAGAATGGGCATCAGGGGTCATTTAATATCTGATGCTGAATTGCTCCTTGTATATCCAGGATGTTGGTAGCAAGTCATCTTCAGCTGTAAGTGATCAAAAATGCTTACAAATTAGTCTATGAGATAATCCTACTGAGTTATGAATATCTAAAAGCATATGAGATCAGTTATAACTGTGCTGTTTTGAATACAGAAATAGATGTTGTATTGATCTTCATAGGCTGATCCTTCTTTTTTTTAAACAATAGATGTTTCCATTGTGATGGCAGTACTGCTGAAGTCAATAACGTTCATAAGTTGCTGATGTTTGGTGCCTTTTAGCTACTCTATCTTCTCAATCTATTATGAGCAAGGCTAGATGGTCTGATATCTGTGCCAGGAAGTATGAGAACTCTGTGTACACTGAAGATCCCTTATATGTCAATAATGGAGTGCAGTTCTGAGAAATATTAAATTATATCCTTATCCAGAAATACCTCCTACTGCCTACTGAAGTCAATGAGAAAGACAAAGCCAGAAGAAAATTCAATGCTTGCATAAATTGTGGGTCCTCAGGCTGCTTTGCAATCATTCTTGTTGATAGCCCAGCAAAAAATAGTATTGGGTAACTGGATTTGGATTCTGCTGTCCATTTACTGGCAATTGTGAAGTCCGCCACCAAAATATTTTCCAGGTCATTCTGTTTTCAGTGAGTTACGTCTGCAATCATATTGCTCTTCTAACTTATATATAGAATATTTATGCGTATGGAAATGCATACAGAAATCACCGAGTTGTCCACTGAAATAAAGTTGTTTCTGAATGAAATGAGAAACTGCTGCATGAGGTCATTCTTTGTACATCATAGGTCTGAGGAAGAAATGAACGTCTCAGGTTGAGTCTGTAGGAAGGTGTAGGTCTGGTGTTTTCCTGTATTCTGAAAGAGTGCCCCTCTGGCATGAAATTGAGTGCATAAATTTAGGTCTGTCTGAGATGAAGTGAATCACACACAACACTCCCTGCAGTCCCTCAGGTCTCACTTGGAGGCTTTGTGACAGTGTTTCTTTTGTGAAATTAAGTAAGATGATTGCAGCCCCAGGAGATGGTTACAACCATGTATTACCATTTCTGGAATGATTTGGAAAAATTTAATCACCAGTATGTCCCAGGTATGGAAAAATCCTGCACACAGTAACCTCTCCTATGTTTTATGGGTTATCTATGTTATACAGGGAGGATTTCTCTCAGTGCAACGCATGCATTTACATTCCCCCAAATTCCCAAACAATATGCCATCTGGCAGTATCTAAACTCCTGCTGTTCAAAGGCAGAAACAATAAATAATAATTTTTATGTATTACAGTGTGCTGTAAGCCTTTCTCATCATGGGATGCTCTTAAGTTTCCATCTGCATTGCAGTTTGGAAATGTCTTGTGACAAGGTTCCTGGCTGTATTAAGAATTTGTATTATGAATTTTGGTAGTAAATGATGCACAGAAACCTGAGGAATAAAAGTAAGAAAAGAAAACTTAAAATTCAAATGCAACTTCTTTAAACATGGCAGTATTTAAAGCAGAAAATGAATCCTTTTTCCATAGAATAAAATTATGGTATAACCTTCTTTCAAAAGTTAAGTCATAATGAACTCTTTTGTACACCTACAGGAAAGCATTGTATTTTCATATGCTCATGAATGTGGAAAACAGGGATCTGGAAACTTTGACAATGGTAGTTAGCATCTCCATATGTATTTTTTCTGCTCTGTATGTACTTGTTAGTACCTACTTAGGTAAATGGAAAGATTCCTGTTGATTCCAGTGCTATTTGACTCTTCTTCTATATGTTATTGAAGGGCTTATTTCACCATAATTCTGTTTCATCATCTAATATTACTCTTATGTATGGATAGATAAAGAGATTCCTAAAGTCAGTGTTTCACCCCAGATGGTGCAATTAGGTGATTCTTGATTTTGTCTTATCATGTCCTTGAAATTAACATCTTCAGTGCATAGTGAGCAAAAATAATTGTATATTTAAAAAATCATATAACTCTCAGTGATAGGAGATATTTTTACAAATGAAAAAAAGAGTTTTTCTTGTTCACATGCAGTCAGCTTACTGACTGTGAACACAAATGATGTAAAGATGTTTTTTTACGCATCTTCCCTCTGTTTAATTTGCTGTTCTAACCATTGTTTTCTTCATTAGCTTAGTTTCATCTTAATAATTTGTTTTATTTTCTTTGCTATTACATTCTTGGCCATTAGAAAGTCCTTTCCTTCCAAAAACTTCTTTGCCCAATTTGTTTCCCCTAACAACAACAATAATAGGGAAAAAATACTCCTTTTAATAGCAATCTAAGGGCCAAAATTCATCTTTTGGTACTTCTACACAGTCACCCTTTCTGTGGGATTTGCACTCACACTGCTAAGGCTAAGTATCTGGGCTTATGCATCACAGCCCACCTCTCCATTTAGCTACAACAAGCAGCAGTTACAAAACAGAGTAAGACCTCATTAATGTTTTAAAAGTAAAGGAATAATATGCTTAATCACCTTGAAGTATTTGCATACCTATCCTTCCTTCACATCCTCTTGTACTGTACCCGATGGCTGATATTTCCTCACATCATGAGGCTTGGTGTAGCTAACACAGTAAGTGGAAAAAACATGTATTTTTTGACTTCTTGTCCTTTCATTATAGCACAGATTTTGCTGTGGGGAAAAAAAGTTGTTCTAACACTCCTGTTCATTCAACCAGCTCCTGTGGGAAGGGCCCTGGTGCACTCACCCATCCCTAGCGCTGGTCACCCAAGAGTTATGGCACTCAGAAGGTTGGCAGAGCATTGCTGGCTCCTCTGATGTGGTCAAAGGAGAGCTTGTGTGGCCATTGGGACAGACAAGTTGTATTGAGGGTCACTGACTGTGAGAGTGCCTTTTAAAATTCCTAACTTCTTGGCCCAAGCAGTATACAAGCTCAAGGGTGCTGAGGGTATCCAGAGAGAAAGACAAGTCTTCGTTAGCTGCCTATAACTTTATATGACATCAATGGTGAGCAAAAATGTTCAATAGTAGCTAGTGACAATTCAAAGAAACCCTTCAGTCTGATTATCCTAGCAAATACTACCCTGCTAAAAAATTGGAAACCAAACAACAAAAAGAATACATTATTAAAAGCTGGACAAACTAATCTTTCAAATAAAGAGATCCAAAGCCACGTTATGTAATACAATAACAACATTAATTTTCACTTCTGTAGTTATTTCATGCCTGGGTCTTTTTTAAATGCTAAGAGTGTTCGGCACAGATTATGAGCTTACATTTTCAAGGTGAAATTGCAGAAGACCTACTGGTTTTCAAAGCCACTACCATACTGAAAACCTAACAGCACATTAGTTTGTATTTTGATTTATTAGGAAGCGGGCTTTACTGAACTCACTGGATGGAATCTAAATTAATCTTGCTGGATTTCTGCTTTGCACCTGCAGAAGCAGCTTTAGAGAGCTATTGCCCTCTGTAGTATATATACTGTATATTGCCTGTATAATCTTCTCAAGAAAATAGTTAAATAAGAAAAATAATTGTTTATAAATGGAGAAAATTGCAGTACTAATGTATTTTGCTGTAACTGCTCCCTGCTGAAATTTGAGACCATGGTCCCAGTAAAGTTTATGGGACAGCTCAAAAAAACATTCGAGTATGCAATGTTTTTCTTACTATGCTGGGATTTACTCCTAGAAGTAAAGTGATAGGTATAGTGATTTGTTTGGGGTTTTTTCCTTTCAAAATATTATTAAGTTTATTGCTTAGTAATTGCTACAATTACTATAGGTTTCTTTATTACAGAAAAAAAAAAAAAAGGACTGAACTGAGAGTGGAAAAAAATGATAATATTTCTTTTTTGCATAAGAAAAAGGTACGATTTAGAGGACCATAATACTGCAGGTACTTATTTATGGCATACTAATAACTATGAGGTAATTTGTTAAGTTCCCAAATACTGGCAGCTTTTGATTTAAACTTATTCAGACCTTCACAATTTTGGCTGCCTAAAAACTGATGATTTAAAATTCACAATCCTTTCCAATTAACTGAGACAATGAGTCTACTGTTTATGCCACTGTATTAACCTGTTCTGCATTAGAGAAGAAAAGGTTACATTACATTTTGTAGCAGCATATTAGGCTTGTATGTATTTCAGGCTCCTCCATTTTGATTTATACCAGCTCCAGTTTGGGTTTATTGAAGGGAGAGTTCACTCTTTCTTTTTTTCCTCCCACTCCATTCCCTGGGAGCTATAAATGCCCCAGTTTTCCCGGTATTTTTTTTTTTTTTTTTGGTCCCAGGTACCCAGCTGTGACTGAAATAATGCTCCCCATCTGTGTTCATTGTTCGCATTGATGGTGTCTGTGCAAGTCACCAGAGCTTTCCTAATAAGGTTCAGTTTGACCTTTCAGAAGTCCTCAAATGAAGAGTCTAAGTGCGCTCACCGGCCTCAAAGAGATAGACTTCTCTGCCACTGCCCTTACAAACAGCTGTAAGAAACAGTACAGAATGACTTGGCTGGTTCAAAAACCAAAGTCAGCCCTCTGAGCTGTTCAAGAGTGCACAAGCATTGGGCAGCCAGGGGCTGGCTGGCTGCTCTTCCCAGAAGGGTGGTGCACCAGATGGAGAGAGATCCTGGAGAAGGGAAGCAGACAAAGAAGTCAGTCAAAAAATAAGTCAAGGAAGGAGAGGAACAGAGCATGAGAAAGTCTAGAGAGATGCCCTTTTAACTGACAGGCTGATTTTTAGGCAGGAAAGCACTGTCTGGTGGTTTCAGTGCCCATGTGTTCAAGGCAAAGGCTTCAAGCCGCACATGCTGACTTTGGATGTGGTGACTCCTGATTCTCCTTTTTCGTGAGAGCATTGGAACTGGTGTGACAACACGGAGAGCCAAGTGAAAGAGCTGACCCACCTGTAAAATAATCTTGTTTGGTGGTTTGCTCTAATGATTTTGGCTGGCATGGTTAGTACTTGGACAGATTAGTTTTCTCACCTGGGTCCCCTCAGCCCCAGGAGCGCTTGTGCTGACACATGCAGGGGAGATTCGCTGCCAGGATGGTGGGCGAAGGTGGTGTCTCTTCTGTCAGACACTTGTGCCTAGTTGAGGCTGAAACTATGGCTTACATCAACAAAGTATTTCCTGTGTTCATGAAAAGAAATTAAGCAAAGCTCTTTTTTTCTGTTAGGGAAGCTTTTTGACTGAAGCCGCCCATGAGATCTGAAATCTTAATAGTAGCGTGGTTCAGAAGCGGAGAAAGTTGATATTTTCCTTTTGGTTTTTATCAAAGGAAGAAGAAGAGCAAGGAATTCAGATTAATAAAGCAGATACTGGTAGCTACCTTTCACGTGCCTAAAGACAAAGTGGAATAGTTTGTACTAATTTATATATTATTTCAATATTATTTCATTTTAGCAAAGGACAAATGAACAATTATGAAAACTAAGACATGTATCTCCAAAACAGAAATTTCAATTAAAATATTACAAATATTCTCAGAAAATATCCTGACAAGTAATAGAACTTAGTGATGGACTTCTAGGTATTTGAACCGTTCATTAGAATCTGTGCATTTTAAGGCTCTAAGTTTCAATTATTTTAACGATAGCAACATGCTAACTTGCAAGCAAGGTAATTATATATGGATAAACTTGATTATACAGAGTGATTCTGCAAAGTAAATGGAAATTAATAAGTTAAATTTTGCAAATAAATTCTAAACCCAGTATGAACAGAGATGTGTTGCTACTGTGTGATTCCTAGTAGTTATAAGTATTAATGTGTTCTCCCCTTTTTGCAGGTTTTGACCATAAATTCACTGAGCAAGACATATGGACTTCTATTCAATGCTATGAAAATTAACCAAGGCACATTAACTTCAGGAAATTTTCAAAGGTACAAAAATAATATGTGTATTCAGTTATTAATTTAAGCAAATAAGCCATCAGCTTGTGCTACATAGTTTAAGTATTATGTCAGGTCAATAATTAAGCTGTAGTAAATCTGGAGGTTCTATTCTGCCAAACTTTAAAGGCTCAAGACTAACCCAAGGACCCTTCACATTTTAGTAACCCAGTGAATGATTACACAGATAGCTTTTCAGTCGGAGGTTTGCTACTATTAACTTTCTATTTTTTAGGACATCCAGGAATTCTATGTTTTGTGGTTATTGAATAATATCCTGTGAAAAAAAGGTATGGTGTCTTGCATTTATGAAATGGAATATTTTAATAGGCTTCAATTATGCCAAGATAAAATGCAGTTTTCCTGCAGGGATAGATATACATTAAGCACAAATAATTGTTTGGAATTTTCCCATGTTTATGTGAACATGACGATTATGAAAACTTGAACCTAATCTCACTGTATGCAGCTGGTCATGGTAAAGAAAAAGCATTTTGCAAGCTGTCTTCTGCGACTCTGCCAAAGCAATTCCAAAGTATCTGCGGTAGTTCTGTGCTTTCAAGGTCTGGCTGACTTTTAGGTGGAACTCCTAGCAAGTTGTGTGGTGATCTCGTGATGTTGGAATTATGGCAATAGACTCAGTATCAAATCATACATCTCAGCTTAACAAATAAAAATATAAAGCCCCATGACAGAACACAGAGCAGGAAGTTTGAAATGCTCTGAGATTCATTTTTTCCCCTCAGCTATATTATTTTCTGTCACCTCATTTACATAAAGTATTTCTGGTTAAACAATTTGCAAATGCGTGTGATTTAATAGCAGGTATATATGTGGCAGAGGTAAATTTGCACTTAAAATTAAGACATTGCTAGCAGTGAAAGACAGCTGGTATGCATCAAGTTTATTTCACATGCAAGTCTTTGTATGGAATTTTCTTGGAACCAGTAACTTTCTGACATGTTAGCTCATAGTTTATTTTAATTACAAAATATCTAAATTTCCAGATCTTCAGATAATGTTTCATAATTACTAGAATTAACATAAGATCATTCAATCTACTTTATTTTCCCTCCAGATGTGTGGCTGCATAATGGTCCCATATAAAGCAGACATTATTTTCTTGCAGCAGCATACCAGAATATCCAGGCTTTCCTACATCAGTGTTCTAGTAATTAACTTAATTTCCATCTTAATTTTCTCTCCCAGCTTTATCTAAATTTTTACTACATTTATCTATAGGTTTATCTATAATTTTCCTACATTTCTCTTGAAGAGGTTAACCAGACTAAGCCCAAGAAAATGCCACAGATTTCCACAGAAGTGGAAGTTATGAAATAACATGATGTAGATGAGTGCTCTTGATTTTGATGGAGAGAATGGATGAGATTATTATTTGCCATACCTTTCAGTCCTACTCAATGAAATGACAAGTGATCACTTTGGTCATGTTCCCAGTCTACCAAAGGCAGGAAGCCTAAATAGTCGTAAGAAGGATGTTATATTGGAATAATTCCAAGAATTTTACAGATCCAAAGGTTAATTTTTATTTTTTTTTTAAAGCTTGAATACTTTTTATCTAACATGAAACTTCAGTGATTCACTCTTCATTGACTAAATTATCTGTTCTAGAGACATTCTACATGTTTATAAACATACCTTTTCTCTACAGATTTAGGGTCATAGTGTCTCATACAATGAACCTATAACTGTGAATGTACATAAACGTAATTCATATTTGTCAGTATTGATGCCTTTAGAATATTTATTATGAAATAAACTGTTATCACTTGCACCATGGATAAAATATTTGGGAAGTTCCAAGAAAAATGTAAAGGCAACTTTTTGACCTGAAGCCTAAAAATCATGTCTCTTATGTATATAATATATTAATGACACACTCAGGGCAAAGACTTTTCTGGCACATTATCCACTGACATTCCACAATCCAACTTCAGTTAAACTGAATTCTACTGAACCCTGGGGTCAGATTTTTAGAAATCTAGTTTCATTACTGTCCACATATGTAGTCCAGTTCCAGTTCCAAATATACATATAGGGTTCCCAGTTTACTTTTGGGAAGTGAAAGAGCTTGAAACACCCATTTCAGTCCATCTGCAACAAGCATGATTTTGAAATGAGAATTGGAAAGGCTTGCATGTTACAAGACTTAAGAGAGTGAGTCTATGAGGTCAAGAGTGTGGGGCTGACCAGCAGTGTGTCCAAGACAAACCAGGGTAGATGGTCAGATGGGTCTCACAGAATAATTCAGAAAAATCCCAGCAGTCAGTAGTTTGCTAGGAGAAGCTGGGAAGCTGAGGAACAGATGCATAGAACATTGGAGAATGTAACATTTTCTTGCAGTTCAGTGCATCACCCTTTGTTTTACTGTGTGCACACTGATGGCCGATCAGCAAGGTATTGCTGAGAGTCCTGCTTGCAGGTGTACAGCAGAGCTACTGTCTTTTTGTAGGGTTTCTTTCTCTGTGCTGTGATACCTCATTGTTATTATTCGTTTACACAGGATGTAGGTGGGAGGGTGGGGGGGGGTGTCTTCCTAAATGCATCTGTTATAGCTGAAAAAATGAGAAATTAGAAAAATACACAAATTTGTCCCTTCTTTTCCTCTCCATTTTGTGACTTTCTTGCCTACATCACATTTCTGATCTGACCTGGTAAACAAGAGCCTTTTCCATTTGGTTTTCTTTCCCATCACACTCTCACACATAAGCCTGTCCCATGTTTCTCTATATACGCTGTTGATTAAGATCTAGAGGGAGTTTTTTTACAGACTGTCAATACAGTAGAAAGTCTGTGATCTCAGAGTTTTCCTTTTAGAAGCTGTGAAAATGAAGATTCTTGGCTTCATTTTTAGTATATCTGTAACCTACCACATGTCACTTAACTTGTTTGCCTTTGTGGCTGCTCATCCCTATTAAATTAGTTCACACCAGTAGAGCTGCAAAGAGAAAGGATGAGGTTTTTCTCCTTCGTTTCCTCCTGCTACTTAGTGGGAAGGGGTTCTCAGCTGCTGATTATGTTGCTTCATTGGTTTTCTTGCTGGCATGTCTCTCTGCACCGCATGCCTTAATGAGGAACAGGCGGTCAGCAGTTTGGAGGGCAGTGTGCTCAGAGTGTGCTCGGGAAAAGAGACACGGGCAAGAGTAAAAGAGATCCAAATAGCCTCCTTTCCACCTGCACCAAAATTGAAGGCAGGAACTTTTTTTCTAAGTTTACTCCTAGGATTTCAAGATTAAGTTGTCAAATTGCTAGTCTCTGGAAGTATTTATGAACATTTTCCTACGTTTAGGTGGTGGGGTTTTTTTCCCTGTAAGAGCCAAGTCACTTCCTTCCTGTCCAGTATCAGTCATTACTTACTGGAGAAGTATAACCATGTAAGGGCACCAAAATAAAACATGCATAATCTGATAAAAATAATATTTCATGTAAGAAAAGTTGTTAAGGTGGATTTTGTAGAAGAATTGTGTGTGTCATTATTTCCTCTACCTCCTCCCAAAGATTTCCCATCAGATGAACATTTAAGAACTGTGATTTTTTTTCAGCCATACTCTCCTACTGCCAGTAACTTGATCCAAAAGTATCTCAACATTTTTCTTTCAAAAATGCAAAGTTGCCCTATAAAGTAATTTGGATTTTAATTATTGTAGAATCACAGTCATTGAATGGTTTGGAAGATCATCTAGATCCAAATCCCCGCCCTGGGCAGAGGCACTTTCCACTAGACCAGGTTGCCCAATGCCCCATCCAAGCTGACCTTGAACTCTTCCAGAGATAGGGCATCCACAGCTTCTCTGGGTGACCTGTTCCAGTGCCTCACCATCCTCATAGAGAAGAATTTCTTCCTAATGTCCAACCTAAATTGATTTTTTTTGCATTTTAAAGCCATTTCCCTTGTCCTATCCCTACATGGCCTTGTAAAGTGTCCCCCTCCGGCTCTTCAGTACTGAAAGGCTGCCCTAACAAATGTTCTTCCTGGAACATTTTCTTCTCCAGGTTGAACAATCCCAGCTGTCTCAGCCTGTCTTCAGAGGAGAGGTGCTCCAACCCTCTCATCACCTTAATGGCCCTCCTGTGGATGTGCTCCAACAGCTCCATGTCCTTCTAGTGCTGAGGACCCCAAGAGCTGGATGCAGCACTCAAGCGCGGTGTCATGAGAGTGGAGTAGAGGGCTGAAATCACCTCCCTCAACATGCTGGCCACTCTCTTTTTGATGTAGCCCAGGGTACAGTTGGCTTTCTGGGCCCAAAGTGCACATTGCTGGGTTATGCTGAACTTCTTGTCAACCAAGTCTTTACCTCAGGGCTGCTCTCAATCCTTTCTCTGCCCAGTCCATATTTGTGCTTGATCCACATGCAGGACCTTGCACTTGGGCTCATTGATCTTCATGAGGTGCACGTGGGAACTAGATAACATGATATTGTCTGGGAAAGGAAGAAAAGAATACTAGAAAGGAAACTATTTTGTGACTTATACATTAAGACCAAAATGACAATGAAAACTGTTAAAGCAAAACCATGCAAACAGGCAGAACAGCCTAATGCCACACAAGTGGTGAGATACATATTAAAACTGTAAATATTTTTTGAGTGAGGTATATGGGTATATGAGTAACATTTTTTTTTTTCACAGTGGACTTTTTTGGACATCCAGAAAGAAATTATGCATCTGAAACTGCTTAAATCTACTTGCAGTGAGAAAAGTATTTGGACATGTGTTTATATATATGTGCTATTGACATAGCAATGAAGCAGCTTACTGACTCAGGGCCAAGAAACACTAATGGTAAAACTTTCCAGCATTTGTAGTTGCCTTGCATTTTAACATAAGACATAATTTCTTATTGTTGCCTCAAGTTGTAATCATTTTCCCTACTGCCTCCTTACTTCTGAGGAAGAATTCAACCATGTTTCACACTTTATTCCTCATGCGGAAGAAAAATTAATGGGTTTCCAGCCAGTTTTGTGGTTCCTAATAGATAGGAATGTGTACAGAGGAGAGAGAGGTGTATGTATGAGACTCTGTACATAAGATATCCCCTCCTCAACTTCTTTGGTGCTACACTGCAGTGAGAAATCTGTTGCCCTAGTTAGTTGGATAACCTGTTATTTAGAGGAATCTAGTCCCACCGTCCCACCTTCTTGCTCTGGGCAAGACTCTCTGTGTGACAGTGCTACACCCAATACCACAGGGAAAACATTGCTCCACCACCTCACAGGACACATACATTTAAGATTGTGAAGTGCTTGGGTAATGCAGTAGTGGGAAGCTCATCAATCCACACAGAGAAATGCCACAGAGAAATCCCAGGCTTCATGGCTCAACAGCCATGTATCACACAGGGAGCACATTTATCTGCAGGAACTGATCCTGGAAGCTGCAGGCCACAACAGTTCCCACTGAAGGCTTTCTCTGACCCCTCAGTGATCAGAGATTCTATGGGATTTTGAAATCCTGTGAGATGTAAGCTAAGATGACTAAGGTAATAAAATATAAACACTGATTAACAAAGCAGGTCTTTATGGCCATTAAATTTATATTTATAAATAGCCAGAGACATGACTGAGTGACAATGTTCAACCATGCAACAAATTGAAAGCAAATAAAGATATGATGACACAGTAATTGTAACTGAAATGAAAACATTCTTTACCAGCATTTTTAGATTCCTATACACACATTAACTTTTTCATTGAGGCAGCAGGCCTTCCCCACTTCATAGTTTAAATGGTACCAAATTAAACCATCATGTACACTGTGTGTTCCTGAATATTTAAAGCTCTGCATAACTATTGAAATAATCCAGAATGTCACAAGACAACAAAAGAAAACAGTTTTTCTGTGAAAACTTAGTCTTTGAATTTAATTTGTGATTTAGATAAATTCAAAAATACCCCCACATATGATTCCATGGAAGTGGTGAACTGTGTTTGCACAGCCTAATGCTAAGGTTGCACTTAAAATTCCAGAAGGATTATACTCTGTCGTGTTCAGAACATAGCGGCTGTATATTATGCCTCAAGGTACTCAACAGGATCATGATGAATTTTTAACCATATAAAAGAAGATGTGTATTTTAAAAAATATTTTGGGGTGGAAGTGGTGATTTTTATTTTTCCTTCTATCTTGTACCCGCTGCTATTGTACCAACTTCAGAATGCATGATCTGCTTCTCAGGTGCACGGCAATTTTCAGCTGGGTCTGATGAGAAAAGTCTCTGTTGAGACTTTTCTTCCAATCTGGATATTGTATCACACATACAACATAAGCTGTGATTAAAATAAAGATAAGTTAAGATGAAGCATGATGCTGAAATGCAGCATTAACAAAGATCTAACTACTAACAGGCTATTAACTAGTATAGACAATACAGAAATACTTATAGGTAGAAAAAATGGTGGTAAGAGAGAGCCGAGTGAGTCTCATTCCAGGAATATATGAAAGGTAGAACAGCTCTACTGCTCTACTGACTTCTGAAAAATTTGTGGTGATATTCAATAATGTGCAAGTCTGTCATAAGACCAGTATCATAATGATTCCATGTCTTCCATGGTTCATGGTGTTACAGTGACCCTGTTAAAGCTATTCAGCTTCTGCAAGCAAGTTTACCAACATAACTCCTATCTTAGAAATCACTATTACTAAAGGTAGATGGACTACATTAGATACATTCCTGTAGAAAAAGTTTTCTGCCTCCAAATTTTAGATGTCCTATATAGAGTTACTCATTAGACTATCACCATTATAACAGCTGAAGGAGACATCTATCTTTGGAAGACTTCTCTTCTGGTTTTGCTCTTGCATTAGTTCTAAAACTGCTGTTCACCAGGCAAATATTGCTGAGTAAGAAAGCATCACTTTGCAAGTTGATTTTTCAGTGCATAGTTAATGTGCATTCTTGATCCGTGTATTGAACATTGGCAAAGATGTTCTATAGATCAGTTTTAAAATGCAAACTTGAAATGAGTGCACTTTCTGTCTATAAATGGCATAAGAGGTTTCTGGCTCTGATGTTTCACTGTCTAGTTTTTTGTTTTGTTTAGTTTTGTTTTTCTTTTTGTAGGCAGGTCCTTTCTGTAAGTATAAATAAAGTAAACATTTTTCATGTTGCACTGTTACTTCACTATATGAAGAAAACAAGAGGGATCATTTCACCCATCATTGAAATGCAGCCATTTCAGTGATGTGTAGTTTTATGGATGCTAGCAAACTAAACAAGGGGTTAATGAGCAGTAGAATAATATATGCTGTTAAAATTGCAGAGAAAACTGAAAAACTGCTTCGATAAAGGGAGATGTTTGGCCTGCTTCAAGCTATAAAAAAAAATTTGTGATTCTCCTAAGTCCACAAGCCCTAGATTAATGTTAGTGTCAAACTGACTCTGTGTTAAGCTCATTTGATGTACCTCTGGGCTATAAGATGTTACTTTGCCAGCAGCAAAGGTCACATGTTTTCAGGTACTGACAGTGCAAGTAATGACAAGTTGTTCCTGTGTTTGAGTGGATCAGGGTCTTTTTAGCTTTCATTCAATGAATTTGGCAAAGTGTAGCCTCTGCCCAAGAGGGCCCTGTGCCTTTGAGCATACAGCTGAGGGAATTATTAAACCTCCAGCTCTGAAATCTATAACCTCATTTAGTTCAGACCTCCCAAAGGAATGTTTATGCCCTTAGCTAAATAGCAAACAATTTTTACATGGGTGGAAAATTTCTTCTTGATCAGAAAAAGAAAGAGAAAGAATCATTTATATATTTAGCCCTAAGAAATTTTTTTTAATGAGTTTAGGTATGGTAGGTCAAACTAGACTTACAATTACAGTTATAGAAAACAACAGCTTTTGTGAAACTTTGCAAGCAGCAGTCTTAAGGAAGGAAGCCTGATCAAATAGCTGAAACTCAGGAGCAGAGCTGAAGTGCTGCTTTCCTGGTTCCTTCCTGGGTTGTTGAGTGACAAAATAAGTCGTGTAACAATACCAAGATTTACACAACGTTGTGAGTCATCTCTAACAGGTAATCAGAAAATACATTAAGCCACTCAGATGGGAGCCTGAAACTTCCCAAACAGTCACAGAGTACACATGACTTCTCCTGTGCATTGGAGTGGTGAAGAATGCTTTGAGAAAAGTTTTGTTCTCTGAGGCAAAAGGCAATAAAGGGAGTTTAGGTTAGAATGCTCTGCGAACAGAATTTGCTAAGTATTATCTGACACATACAATCTGTGGGGTAGGTTTTTTTCCTCCCAGCTTGAGATCTGAGCAAGGGGAAATGATAACAGCTTATAGTGGATGACAAGGGGTTGGATACCCCAGATAGCTGTCTCTTGCACAAACATAGATACAGTCAGTCTTCTCTGAGAAACAGATGCTTGGAGCCTGAAGCCATGTCCTTCCTCAGTCTCAGTGCTTGCTCTTAGGCTCTTTCTACATTATCCCAAAATTTTTGTTTGATAAGAAGCAGAAATGTCTCAAAAATGCCAGCAGCCAGTCACCACATCAAGAGATCTAACCTGCAGAACTAAAGCCCCCCCGCCCCACCCCCTGCTCCCCAGCATATGGATCTTACCAGGACCAGCTTTCCTAGGAGAAGTGTATGTAACCTCTTGTCACCACTGCCTGGTGTCTGAGGAACACTCCTGGGACTGGAGCTGGATCTCCAGATGTCATCATGAAGAGGAACCCTTGAAATTGAGACTTCCAGTTCCTGATGGATCCCCAGCATCCCATGAATTTTCCATGAACAGTGTGTGCCTCACAAATAGGAGTCCTTTAGAGAATTATGCCTGTTTTGCATCTCCCAAACAGCTTCAGCTAAAAGGCAAGATCTCAAGCAATTAGTGCAACACAGACAGGGTGACAACTGAGCAGACCCAGAAGCCCAGCATTAGGTCTCCAAAGAACTTGAGGTATCTTAAGCTGTGCAGCATGATAGGTATGGATTATTTTAATTGCTCTTGTGGAGTTAAGCCCCCGAGTTTCTCTGAAAGGCCACTGACGTGATTTGTTGCATACTTGCTGAAAAGCACACTGGTTCATGCTGTAGTGACCCAAGTACTGACAGAGATTGTTAATTTGTTTGTATATGTGTCACAGTTCCTAGAAGTGCCTATACAAGGATTTAACTGAACCTGATTAGCTTAATCAGCACAGATTTGCACATGGTCATGCCTTTCTCACATCTGTGCCATTTGTTTTACTGCCTCTTCTCTTTTTCCTTTAGTCACATTTTTTCTTAACGAAGTTTGCATAACTTTAAAGTCCATAGATTTTCTCTGAGTATTTTCCTTTTTATTCTCTTCTTAGTTGCATTTTTATCTCTGTAGAAAGTTGCAGAAGGTGTAAAACTGGCAAAAATAAATATAAGTAGCAAAAAGATGAGACTAAATACAACCTGAAAATGCAATATCATTTGCCCTCAAGCTTTTCACAGAAAAATTTGGGATCTGGACACCTCCCTGAGCCTGTTTAGCACAGTTGAGCAAAGAAAGGGGAGCAGACCACCATCAAGTATGTTGATGCATTAGGTTTCAGGAGAAAGTAAAACATATTAGAGGACAAAACTGGCCATGCTTTTCCTCACAGTAGCATTGGGTACTCAGGCACAACTTCCCTAAAGCATAAGGAAAAGCAGTAAATAAATATTTTTAGTACTGCAATTGTAGTCTTATGTCAGTGTCACTCTTCCAAAGACAACAGCATTTTATTTGCTTGTGTTGACAAAATTCAGGGTTACAATTTTTGCTTCTGAATACAAGCCTGTATTTTTCATCTGAACTGCAGATTGCAAAGCATTAATATATTTTCTCTTTCTTTATGAGAAAATAAGTGTACTAAGTTTGAAATGCATGCATAAGAAAGGAACATAAAGCATATATGTGCACGTGTAAGTAGATGTCGATGAAGACATAGGTGTAACTTCTAGCCTTGTGACAATCACTGCTTCCCCAGACACAAGCTGGGAAATCATGAAAATGTATGAAACTCCCCAGTGTGACTATTTAATCTTCTTCCTCTTCTTCTTTCACTTTTGTACTTGTACAGTAATTGTACCTTTGCATACAGCTTGAAGGAGCATCACCAGGGAGATTTTAATTTATGTATGTATGGTAGGTTGATTATATCCTGAAACTTTCAAATTTGCACTTTTCAATATCTTTTCTGTAAAAAGGGTAAGGCAATAGCTCAGAAAATGACACCAATTACCTCAGCTACTGCGTTGGATCAAGACACCTAGACATAGGTGCTAGAATGTGAATATCTGGAGTCCCATTATAGGCAGTAGTGTTTGAGTCAATACAGGAGCTTGGAGAGCTGCACCTGGACAGTGAAATAATTTCCAAAAAGTATTGGGGAAAAGGTTCCCCCAACTGTACAGGCTAGATTGTCCTTTGACTGTTGTAAGAGCTTAAACACCTACAAAAATTTTGAGAATTAAATCTTGATGTCTGCTGTGAAGAGGTGACTCCTATCCTGTGAAATCATTTAAGTAGATGCAGATGTATGTGTGAAGTAGACAGTGATTGAATTAGAACTGTTGCGACTGTAACATGAATAAATTGCTATTCTGCTATGGAGCCATCAGGTGTAATTAAAATCCAGTGTATGGTTAACTTACCTTTATTTACCTATCACAGGAGGGATATGCTGTGTTCATCAGGCAAGTAACTCTAGGTAATTCTTTTCATATTTAAGATATTCAGTGTGGTCAGTAAACATTTAGTAATGCTAACTCCCATTAAGCATTACATAAGTCAATTACACTTACTCATTTCCAATGAAAATATTAAAACCAGAAGTCAGAGAGCTAGTCCTGCAGAGTTTGAACAATTCCAAATAATGATTAGTACCATACTTGTTTAGCACTGAGTATGATGGAAGCCTCAGGGCCGTGTTCATACCACGAGAGAGGCTGATCCCAAGACCCATGGAGCACTGAAAAGTGGTCAAAACAGACCTGAAGTGATTCATAGATCTCCATGCTTGATCCCATGCATGGAGGTGAATCCAATCTTCCTTTAAATAACAATATTCAGTCTTGTTTTTCTGTGCAAAACAAGTTGCTGACAGCCTAGAATTAAAGAAGGGTTTTAATTTCTTTTCAGCTCAGAGCTCTTAAATTTTTCTGTCTCAGCACTGCCTCACTAGGTATGTTGGTTGTGCACTCATTCAGAAGCAGGATACAGTCAGCACTTAATTATCCATGTGTTGCAGATTATTCATGCCACAGGTATCAGATGAAGCAGAGAGCTGCATGAATGTTTCTAAAGTCCTTCCAGGAGCATCTCAACTCTATAATCAGTGCAGCTGCCTTTGAGTTACACAGAACTGGAGATCATAAGCCCATATAAATCTTATCTGGCTCCATAGTAAGCCAGCTCCCCAGGAAACACAGAGACTGGTGGTGTCGACCTGTATCCAGCTGGGGTTTATTAATTTTGGCTCAATGCTGCTCTGGCAAACCCATAGTGGAGCTGGCTTTGGTGGCAATCCATCTGACAGGTGACAAGAGGTGGAGGGAATGAAGCAATTACTTCTGAACCATGGTCCATTTTTCTAGAAGAGGAGTCTGTGATTTATTAGAGGAGGCACTGTGCTACAAGATTCCAGACAGTTTGGTCCTGTTTTAAAAATATATTTTTAATTTTTAAAATTCTTTTATTTTATTTTCATATTTCAATTTCAGCTAGCATGTCTTTTTGAAGTGACTAGAGGAGCTGAATGGAGTTGTGTTCAATCAGAAAGGTCAATTCTAGATAGCTATAGATTGAGGGGACTTTAGTGCTTTATTTAGTTTTCATAGGATAGATGTTTTTAGGCTGCCAACAAGTAATCCATTTTAAAAATGTCTATTCATCTTTAAAATGTGCTTCACATCAAGTGACTTCATTGTATCAATCCTGGGCTGAAACTGTGACTTGGTCTATAGTATGAAATAGCACTCCAGCACTAATTTTTCAATTTCTCCAAACTTTTACCACTCGTTCATATGTAGTTTCTTCACATGACAGTGAGACACATATCTTCTAGACTAAACTTGAAAGCCTAGGCTCAGACTTAGTAAAGTCTTAGCCGTTTATCATGGCTGTGAAAGTTGCTCAGTTAAAGCATGATGCATCCATATCTGATGGAGGCACTTCCAATAAAGTTATTCCTAGAGGCCTTTGGTTTTATTTTGTCAAGAGCAGAGAATTCTGAACAATAAACTTTTGGATAATTCAGTAAGATTCTTTATTACTTTATGTTAATTTCTGTATTTTTACTTTTCCCTTCAAAGGTCCTATTTCAAGCAGCAGAGGTTCTAAAACTATAATGTCAGCTTGTGTATGAATGACACCAGAAACCTCAAACATTCTGTTAGACAATGGAAAAGAAAATACAAGAAACACAGACAAGACAGAGACATAACTAGAGAAAAACGTAACCAGAAAAATATCTTAATTGTGCTGAAGAAAACATTTCTATGGCCTGCAAATATTTTTTATTTCTATAGCAACTTATCATTAAAAATTTTCTAAAAATATTAATTAATTGAGTCTCACAATTTGAAAGGTGAATAAGAGTTATATTGGGATGGTTCTGTTTTTCACTGGAGTACAGTCTGATCCACTTGTGATTGATATTTGACAAAATACAAAGCTGTTGACCCAGATGGTAACAATCACATACAGAAAGTATTTCTAGATCATAACTGTAGTCAAGATTTTGATCCAAATTTCCTAGCATTTAATGTAAGCAGTGGCAGAATTAAGACACTGCTTAAACTGAGAAGGGAATTACTGTCAGTATTGTCTGTTAAATGCATTGGGAACTGCCATAAATACAGGTAGTTCCAACCATGCCTTGCTAATTGCTTGGGTAAGTCCCCCAGTCTTCCCTTATCAAAACAAGGACCAATGACACACCATGTGGAACAGATTCTGAAAGCTCTGTGGAGCCACAAAAATCTGTTGCCTGTGACCCCAGAGAAAACTTCACATTTGGTAAGACTTCAGTTTGATTGTATTTCTTTGAGCCTTTCTGCTACAAGTGTTTAATAATTTGAACTATGTCAATAATTGCCCAAGTTTGCCAACATGAGCTAAGTCATTTAAGAAATTACTTAGGAAAGTAATGAATTTGATGAGAGCATAAGTTAAGATAATTAATCATCAGTTAGTCACGGTCTTGTGTCTAGACAAGCAGCAGCCTTGCAATATGGAGCACCTGGGGCCAATGAGTAAAAATACTGTATTTCACATGAAACTTTTATTTCACTGTGATTGTGGTAGTGTATAGACACAATATAACTTAATTAAAATGCAAAACCCAATGTACTTTGTCCTTACAGTGTCCTCACTGTTTGCCCTTACAGTGATGTAATCCAGATACTGTATTCTTCAATTTCATTTCCTTAGCCGGTTGGAAAAAGACAGCTTCTTTCATGAAGACACATTTTTCCCTAAAGCTTCAGAAGTTTTAAGTGCATGTATGTAACTAGCAAACTAATCTGTCTTCAAGTTGCCCCTGTTGCAGAACTGTAATTCAGATAATTCAGAAAACAGAAGGTTTTCTGTACAGTGCTCAGAACCATTTCTTTGTAGATGAAATTCAGTGTTATCACAGCATCTAGAGCAGCTTTTGTTAGCATGTCCTTTCTGTCCTGTAAGTCTCCTGGAGCTGAATGTTCTGCAGCAGCTTCAGAGCCTCAGTGTGTTTCTAACAACTCACAGCTACACATGATACAGCCCTGCAGCTGAGCTTTGATGGGACAAGGGTTTTTATCCCGTAGAGGATTTTTATCCAAGAGGAATCATGTCTCTGTTTTAACAGCAGAAATTTTTCAAAAAGGCCTTTGTGGTTTCAGCTATCATTTTCAACTTTAAGGATCTAACTTAAGGGCAGTTTAGCATATTTAGCATTCGCTTGACAGACCCTTGGTGCGTCCCTTATCTCTATCCAATGGTTTCCTACCTGGAAAGCTTTTAGCTCACCTGAGTGAACATTCAGTCCACTGGAGTGAAACTCTTTCAGCTGCTTCTGCAGCTTCTTTTTACTCTGTTTCTCAAATCTGTCTGAACTGTACTAAAGTTAGCAGAGCTAAAAACAGAGCAGTAACTAGGAATTAAGAAGCTGGTAATACCAGTGTGGCCAAATGTACTAATCATAAAACAAAACAGTAAAATTTCACTGCTTGAATAAAAGCTTGCTTGCTATAATATATGAATTCCTTTATTTTACATGCTCAGTGGAAGGTGGAATAAATGTGTCTTTTTTATGGGATGATTTAGTTCATTCATACCATAGCCATAGGCAAAATTCTTCAGCACACTATATTTTGCTATGAAAGGATTCATGTTCTGAAGTCAAGTTCAAATGTTTAGTCACTTAGATATTTGAACAAACAAAATGTTTAACATTTCATGTCACTTTTTAACAAAGTCTGTTTTATATACAAACAAATGCTCCCAGCTAATTCTTGAGTTTATTTTGTGCCAACCGCAGTGCCAACTGCACTGAACCCTTAAATACCCAAGGACCAGGTGCAGTAATATGAAAATACAGTAAAAACAAATTACTATATTCACCTTAAGTACATTAATTGTAGATGTGGCCCTGCATTATCAAAGTGTCCAAGGAACTTTAGGCAATTATGTGATGTAAAGCTGTAGTGCAATACCATTTTTCCCAGCCTTGTAAGACAGCAGCTTTCTTTTGTCTGGGAGAAGAAACAATTCTTCTGCCTGTTTCCCACTTCTCCCCTGCTTCTGCTCTAGCAAAATGAGTACAAGGACAGGATCCTCAGCAAAAGAGTTTCATGAAGAGGGAACTCTCTCATGCAGGAGGTATGTACCAGATCATACCTTGATAAGATGGCTGCAAAGCAGAGAAGGGCTGAAATTTCAGACTCATATGGCTCTGTGGCTTCTTATGTGGCATCCCACTCTCTTAGATGTGAAAGTAGCTTTTATTGTAAGTTAAAGAAACATGGAATTAAAACCTTTTAATTCTATCAAAGTGAAAACCATGCTTCAAAAACATACAGTTGGTTTGTCTTGGTACAAGGGAGTGCTCCCTCTGATTCTCTGTCATTTAAGAAGGCACAGAAGAGCATGGATTAAATTTTTAACTTCAACCATCTAATCAATTACACTTAAAAAGTAAGTTGGATAAAATTATTCAGATTTGCTTGACAATATCTTGAAAACAAATTCCCTGCATAGCTTCACATATAAAGTGGAAAAAACTTACTTAAAAGTGACTTGACTACGAGATTTGTACAAAGAATCAGAGGCAAAAACAGTAGTCAGAAGGAAATGATACTTCAAACAAAGTGGAGCAATAGTTCCTGACAGTTTTGTTGATTGATTTTTTAAAATTTATTTTTATTATTTTTTGAGCACTGAATGATGCTTTGTTTTAGTGGTGGTAAGTTGCCCAAGCTAGCAGGTTACATGACAGTGAAGTCATGTTTTGATTAACATCAAGACTCCTACCGACCTAAATCAATTCATTGAACAAACATACGAGAGTCCAAAAAAGTAATACTCAGAATTAATGATGTTTGGTTATCCATTCTCCAGTGAGGTTGAAAACACAGATGAATGTGGTGCCCTTCCCATTGTGTGTCATCAGATCTGTCTTCCTCAGTCCTGAAGAAAGCATATTTTTAGCATGGCCAGCTAATTCTCCTTTATCAGACATCTCAATTTTTGGCACCATATGATTCTAGGAAAACTTATCTCTCATTTGAAAGAAAGAAATAAACATATTTTAATACCTAGGATTGCCAGAAATAGTTTCAAAATGCGCAATCTTAGGGGCTAGGAAGCCAAAAGATAAGTAACATGAACACAGAATTTATTATTTTTTAAAGAGTGTTATTTTGAAAACAGTTCCTTGATTTATCTTGGGCATTTGACTGACATCTTTTTTATTTAACACTTGCTGTAGGCAGGAGTAGAGTCTTCATTTCTCAGTGATTCTTCTGATTTCTGCTGTGCAGTAAAGTGAACATCTCTGTTATTTTCATCCAGATGGACCATCTTCTTTCTTTAATGCTATTGTTGCTATTGAAGTAAGCAAAAGCATTGCAAATAATTTCAAAACAGACCTTAACAGAAATATATTTTGGGATATCTAAGCAGAGTCTTTCAGACTGTGTCACTCTGGACCTCTTGTGCAGCACGGTTAAATCATCATTGTTATTCTTTTATTCCCTCTGTATAAACATAACGGCAGTATAAAAATCTTTTTGATGTCTAGGATAGTATATTGCATCACAGAAAAACTAAGGAGGTCTTCTAAGCTGATTAAATAAAACCAACAAGAGTCACAGGAGGGAAGGGAGGAGGGAAAACACTTGCTCGCCTGATCTGAGATGTTTGCAAAAGCTGCAGCAATTCTCCACCAGTTAAGGATTGAAGTTTCCCTGGTGGACTGATGACCTTTGATGTGATAATTGCTGGTTTTCCTGAAACTCCCAAAAGAGAGCATGTATAGTAGGGTTAGAATAAAAAGGGATAAATATTAATGAAGCATTGGATTTTCATTCAAAAACAGCAGGAGCCAAGCAGTTAAATGCTCCTTTTCATCCCATGAAACAGGATATAAACTAAGATCCCTATAATATTTGCCACACAACTTACAAACCCTAATCTCTGAGTAGTCTTACAGTGTCATGTATCTCTGTGGGTATGAGCTTATTCTGTTGTTGAAAAGTTCATAAATTATCTTAGATTTTTCTTCTTTTGAAATTGTCATATAAATTAAAATTTATATTTTAATTATTCAGGTTTTGCCTCCAATGTAACACAGTTACACAGTGTCAGAGTATTAATTTCCCATTAGAGTGACCTTGAAAGTTTTATTCTTCAGGTGAGGCTGGAAAAAGTGCCCTAGCACAAGAAAGTGGTGAAAGTATTATCCTTCTTTTGTTGTGTTTCACATGAAAGTTTTTGTCCTTTACCTGAATCCAAGTTGATCCTAAGTTACTGCTTTTCAGCATCCACTTGCACACTATTCACTGTCATGTGCTTTGTCACAGAAAATAACAGGGATATGTGCTATAGTTAGTATGCAGTTTGCTTGCTCTCTCACAAGCTGGGTGAAAAAAAAATATTTGCAGAGTAAAAAGAGACACTATAAGCCCATTGCTTACCACAATAACTTTTTCTAGTTGTTTGGGGGTTTTCTTGGGTTTTTGTTTTTTTGTTTTGGTTTTTTTTTTTTGTGTGTGTGTTTTTTTGTTTTTGGTTTTGTTTTTTGGTTTTTTTTTTTTTAATAGAGACAGTTTTATTTATCTGGTGAAGTTACTTTCCGCTGGAGCTAACTGTTGCTTTAGTTAGTAGGTGAAAAGTTACTTAAGAGTTTGACAAAAGGCTTACAATCTACATTTAGATTTAATTTGCATGTCTGTCATGGCTTGTAAAGGATTGAGTATTAGCCTTTCCTCTAGCATGTCAGTCATATTGTGCTGTTATCTTGAAGTATTTTAAAGACAAATAGAATTGAGATTTTCAGACTGGTTAGGTGGTGTGACTGCAAAGGCATTTTTGCATTGAAGAAATGTCTTTGTTAGAGCAGCCATCATATCTGACCTGCTCCCTAGGTCAATAAAGATGAAGGGCTCTTGGTCTGTTGCAGAAGAAACTCATTGTGGCTCACGACTGGCCCTGCTTTCACATGCATACACTTACTGCCAGCCTAGCAACATGAACCTTCTCTCCAAATTATTAATATGGCATCAAATGAGACATACTGTTTCACTGGAAAACATCCTTGTGAGGCTGGCTGAAATGGGAGGTTAAATATCAAAGGGCTAACACAAAGAAAGGGACTGATCAAACAACTAGACTATTCTGTGATTTACATGGGTTATTTTGCTGATGATTAGGTAAAGAAAAACCTGCTGAGATGAAGAGTAAGCAATTACATATTGAGGAAACTCTCATACTTATTACCTTATTAGTAGTATTCACAGACTGAGAGACCCTCCACAGGGTGATCCCTTGCTAATTCCTTATCGACAACAGCTTTGATGTGCATACATTATGTGATTTTCATGGAGGAAAAGGCAGGAATTATTCCCTGAATACATAACCACCTAGCATCCAAGGAAAATTGCAGAATTGAGGAAACCTTTGTAAATAAAGAAGGCTGCATGGTAACTAATGCGTGTATCCCATCTTCAGCTGTCAACGTAATTTCCTAGAAGGCTGGTTAATAAAAAGAATAAGAAAAGTAATAAGAATCATAACCACTGGTTAGTTCAAGACAGAATAATTCCCAAATTGTGAGGGAGATACTACAATGTCAGCACAGATGACAACATCACTAACAGTTGGCTCTGGAAGTAGAGAAAACTTTGATTACTTGAACAAAAAAGTTTCCTTTTACTGAACTTTTGTTGTGTTACATGTACAGATAAGACTTGGAAAAATGATACTTGACAAACATTTTCACTAGAATAGCCATTCCTGGTTCTTCCCATGTGAGATACTGCTTTCTTTCTGGTAAGGAGCCCTGCCTCTATGCTGACAGTCATTTTAAACTCCTTTCCTGCTGCAGGGCAGGGGAAAGGTGCTTGAGAAAAATTAGGTTCAGATGTGAGTTGATATTCGGATGTGAGTTAGACACACTCAAATACAGTGGTGGAATGGAAGAGGTCATCTTACCTGTGCCTGTGTCAGTAATGAACAAAAAAAACCCAATAGATGGTGACTACTTTTCAAATGCCAGCAAGTGTTTCTCCTTAAGGTACAAGCCTGTTGTGAGGTCTTTTCTCTGTGGAAGCACATAGTCTAGGAACCTGTGAACAAAGTAGCTAAGTAATACCAAAAACCTGCTTATGAGATCAGCAAATTTAACTGGCATAACTGTGCAAACTTACAGTTGTTCAAGATGTGCTGCATTTTCTGCAACAGGTGACATGCTCATTTAACATGATGAAGCTGCCAAGATAGCCCCCAACATAGCAGCAAGCAGATTTTAGTCCTCAGTGTTATTGTCATTACTGAAGTCTGAATGCCCCATAGATCATGCAATTTAGAATCAAGTCTTCAAAGAGTGTTGAGGATTTAAATGTAGAAGGTCTGATGGCTGCATATTTATATGTGGCGGAAAGCCATAACAGCTGAAGATTGCAAAATAAACTTCTCTGAAAATTTTGCATTAGTAGATAGGTAAAGATCAGTAAATCTTTTCAAGTTCCCTTATTTAGCTCCTAAGGTAATGCACACCTTACATTACTGAAGGTCATGATTTGAACCCTGCCTGCTGCTAACCCCATGGAGCTGCTCACTCACTCCCACCTGTCAGAACGGGGGAGAGAATAGGAACAGTAAAATGGAGAAAACCTGTGGTTTGAGATAAAGACAGTTAATGACTCTGTAAAGAAGGATAATAATACTACTAACACTCATACTAATAGAATTAGAATACACAAAAAAAAGTGATGGACAATGCAATTGCTCACTACTCAGTGACCAGTATCCAGCCAGTTACCAAGCAGCAGCTTCCAGCCAGTTTCCCCCCACTTTATATACCAAGCATGATGCCGTATGTTATGGAATATCCCTTGGATCAGTTGGGGTCAGCTGTCCAGGCTGTGTCCCCTTCCAACTTCTTGTGCCTCTCCAGCCTTCTCACTGTCTTCAGCATGAGAAGCTGAAAAGCCCTTGATTTAGTATCAACATTACTTAACAACAACTGAAAACATGCAATGTGCTCTCAACACTGTTCTGGTACTAATCCCACGACATGACACCATACCAGCTACTAGGAAGAAAACTAATTCTATCCCAGAAGAAGCCAGGACACACAGTCAGTCTCACACTACTATAGTATAGAGCAGTAAGTGAAATTATGCTTTTACTTTGAACATTGACTCAAATATGGCATTGTCAGCTTATCATTTCTCTTAATAATTTCTGAATAGTGTGTGATCATTTTACAAGTAACAAGATGAATTAAGGCAGTTTTAGCTCAAATGCAAGGGTGATGAATGGGAGTTCAGGAACACATCATTAAGGAGTCTTACCTGAATGATCATCAAGGATTCGAGTTCATGGTCCAGTCTCGCTTGACATACCATCATCCAAAATAAATTAATGAATGGTGTTGGTTTTGGAAAGTCTGTCTGGTATAACATCCTTAGTCATAATATCATTGGGTTTTAAGGCAGGCCTTGTTCTTATGACTCCTGTAATTTAATATTATAGGGATGTATGATCTGTATTATATCTTTCATTAAGGGTAAAGATGGCCAGAGGATGACAGTTTAGCTTTCAAGGATTCAGATTTTTTTCATTTCACAGTGCAATGGAAACAAAAGACTTCCAGTGTTTTTTGGGGTTTTTTTCTTTTCTTTCCATAGCATGAAATTTTATTGAAATTTATTTTCAGATTAAAAAGTAAAGGTTTTCCATCTGAGTCTCACACTTGGGAGTAAGCAAAAAAGCTTAGTCTGAAGTCAGACTAGTCAAGTTGATCCTTCTTCATTTTTGTTTCAGTGCTATTGTTTTGATACCAGTGATAATCAATTAACTAAGTCTTTGCATGGTAAATCACAGAACTCTTAAGAAGTTCCTTACGTAACTTTTATGACCGTTATGTAAGAAAACATGAAAAAATACTGGAAGTGTTATATTCCATGTATCATTTACAAACAGAGAATGACAGATTAAAAATTTGTCCAAGAGTCCTATTCAACAGGATATTTCCATAACAGATGGCATGAGGAGTAGTTTTTCAAGCCTTAGGCAGGTATTAGATGCTAACTTGTGACATTCATCATGCAGTCTAGGAGATCCATCTGATTCACACTAGTCAATCAGCTGCCTTGGTTTTAAGCAATTTCACGCTAAAAAGAAAATGTATTAGCAAATAGCTCTTTGCTATTTGGTTACAGCTATTTGCTTCCTAAAATTGCCTCCCCACTGTGTCCTCACCTGTAAGCTAAAACCTCTATCATTTGACTGTTAACAATGGATATATATTTTGCATAGTTGCTGAACTGAATGTTAAACCATATAAGATAGGGTAATTTATAATAAATAGGCTCCTCTTTATCATGCTGGTAAAGGTGATTTGTGACATTCTACTGTATCACAGGTCTTGGTTGTTGTTGTTTACACCGCTGCACACACACTAGCTAATTCTATGGTTCTACCTGTCTCAGTTTCCTGGTGAAATACAATTTCTAGGGAAACTTTCCTGAAGTTATAGACAATGGTTTTGATTCTCATTCAGCCAGACAGATCCTTGTTCAGCCACTTACAACTGATCCAGTTGCTGCCTGTGTGTGTCACAGCCATGAGGCTCCGCTGGCTCTGCCTGCCCCTGCCCACCTTCCAGCGCCTTCACCTCCCTGCCTATGCCCAAGACCCCGTTTCAGACAGGGTTCCTCACATCTGCCCACAGTACAGGACACCGTTTCAGCCCTGGAATGGAGTCCTGTAGGCTCCTAGGCTCCCGCCACGTATTCCCAGCCTGGCCTGTGCCTGTCCTCATCCCCAGGGAGCCGCGGGTGCCTCTGTGCCATCCTCAGGCCCCGCTGCTGGCTGTGGGTTAAGATGGGACAGGCTGCCAAGATCCTGCCTGGCTGTTCCTGGCCATGCCCCGCAGGGCCCATGCGGTGTCCTGAAAATGTGCTCATAGGTGTCGCTGGAAACACGGGAGGATTTCATTTGCAGATACATAAAAATTACATTAGCAGGTGTAGGAAACAGATGCCAATGCTCAGACATTTTGTCATATCTCTTTCCCAGCTCTACCCTGTGAAAAGTCGAATATGTAACTCAATATTGTAATAAAGGCCTATTTTGGTAAGGAAAATCAAGCGGGGAAATGTGCAAGAGTTTAACAAATCATTGCAATCTTAACATAAATGCCTCTGACAGAGGTCAACAGAGCTTTTTAAAAGTAGAAGATAATGGAAACATAAGTTGGTGCCATATGATACTTTAGCACAATGCATTTTTCATTTCAGATTCTTTCTCCTTCTTCATACCCTGAAATGTTTGGTATATATTTTTGACCAAATTTAAACATGTCTATAATCTGACCATATTATACCAGGCTGGGGGAAAGATAAGTTTCTAGGAGTTTTCAATAAAATGGAAAAACAAGAAGGTGGAGTAATGCAAGCAGGGGACAGAGTGTGGGTTATGCACTGTGCTCTGTGGGTGCTGTCACCCACATCCTCAAAGTTGGGAGGGGATTTAGGGTGTGCCCTGTGTTCAAAACCACCTTGATTTTAAAGGAGGTGCTAAGGAGAGCCATGTATTTTATAAAAACACATTATAAACTTGAATAAAAGAACCAACATATGAAGATGCTGTATTATCAGGGCATCACCTTTTCTTCGATGCGTTATTCTTTTGCGTGGTGCCTCTCTGCATGCCACCACTGCCACAGTAAGTGGTTTTCCCAAGTAGCTTTGATCCTTTTCTTTATGTGCAAATTTCCGTCTCCAGATATGCATCAGAACCCTAAACACGAATTACAGAGTATTTTCAGTCCTGAAATTTTTCTGTGTTCATGTTCAGTTCTGAATTCTTCTGCCACAGAGGAAAATGTTTGCGCAGAAAGCACTGGGGATTGTGCCATGGCCTCCTTGTAGACTTTTTCTGAGACTTCTGTTCAAGAGGCATTGTTTGCTTTTCACTGCAAGCCACAGAAAGCACCTTTAATTTTGGGGGGAAGTTGTTTGGAGTCTGTATTAATCTAAGAAGCCTGTGACCCTGACCCTGAGTTTCAGACTATCTACTAGTAAGACCTTATGATCAGAGCTTGTCTCCGTGAGTAACCTGTACTTTTGGGAAGAATTAATAACTTCATTTCTAGGGTAGAAAAACTCTGGGAAACACATTAATCATTGTGTGGTTAACAGATGATAATGACATCTCAGGAGTAATACATTTTTGATCAATTTTAAGATATTGAAGTATAAAAATTATTTGTAAAATTTAATGCATGCAGAGCTAGTTAAGATTCCAACTTCTTTTTTAGGAGACTTTTCCTATAAAACTGCTTTATTGTAGTTACAAATTTTCCTTCAAAATTTCTTATATTAAATCTAGAAATAAACATATTTTGCAAATGCAATGCAATAGAGACTTTGGAAAATTGTCACAATTCACCATCTGCAGCCCTGTGTTTAGAGTTTTGCAGTCTTCCAAGAAATGAATAAGCAGTCCAAATGATATTTTAAGGAACAATTGGAACTTGTTGATAGTGTTAAAAAATTGAAATTCCATATTTTAAAGCAGTATCTGTTTCACATAGTAAGTCAGAGGATGTAGCATTTAAGCTGCCTTCATTTAGACTTTAAAATCAGTCATATGGGACATAAGGGGTCCCTCTGGAAAACTACTCATTTAACTCAATAAATTACTCATTTTTGCTTGTTTATTTTAAAGGACAACATATACAGGAATGTATTCATGGCAGATGAATTAGCTCCTGTATTATGAGCATGCAGTGTGGTTAGTGTGAAACATTTACACCACCCAGCTCATCAGAAACCAGTGAGATCATTTGTTTCATTCCAACTGTGCCCTTTGCGTTTACATGGGGCCTGGGTATTTCAAATGTGTCTTTTCTCATGCATAAAGTTGTACTTTCTTTCCAAGTCCCAACTGCTCTAACTTTTTTATTAAGAAGAGAAAAAAAAAAAACACCAGAAAATATTTTCAAATCAGGTTTTATTTCTGATGAAGAAATGACCACTGAAATAATTTGAGGACTTTTCCCCATTTCAAAGGACAAGGATAAAACCTGAAATTTTGGCTAGTTCCATCAACTAAGAAGCAAAATTTAGGCTTTAGCATTTAAGAATTCTAAATAGGGGGACAAATATCAGGAATTTCTTATAAACTGTGTACAGTGATGAAATAGGTGGAACAGAAAGCCAGTGGAAAGGGTCTCAGACTTGTGGGCAATGACAGACACAGAGGTTGCTCCTTGATGCTACTGTATACTAAATTCTAGGATTGCCTTAAATAGTATATCCAGCTCTAGGATGCCAATATGGGAAAGACATCAATAAACTGGAGTGTGTTTGGCTGATGGCCATCAAGATGCTTGGGGGCTGCACTCCTTGTCCCATGTGAAGTTAGAGAAGAAGTGTTGTTCAGCCTGGAGAAAGAGAAGCTTTTGGGGGGTCCAACTGGAAAGACGTCACTGCTAAGACAGAGCCTCATTCTTGACAGTCATCCATGGCAGGAGGACAAGGCAAGAAGGCAATGGACATAATTTGAAATATAAGACATTCAGACTGGGTCTAAAGAAAAACAAATTTCACCCTCAGAACAGTTAAGCAGTGGAATAGGGCCCCAGAGCATCTGGGCAGTGTCCACCCTTGGGGTTTTCAAACATGATTTGTTAAAGCCCTAAGCAGCCTGGTTTGACCTCACAGCTGAGCCTGCTAAGGACAGAGGAGCGGATTCTCTATTGGTCTAAAAATTCCTGAATTGATTCATTGACACAGTTTATGAGACACCTTACATATAAGAACAGTTTATCTACATTTAGGGGAAAAAACCCCAACCATCCAGTAAAGCAAACATTGATGATTGATAATCACTGTAAAGTGAGATGCTTCTCAAATTCCTTCCTACACAAAATGAAGAAAAATGCTATGGTCCTGTTCTTTGCCTTTCTAACTCCTCTCTATTTTCTGGGACCGACTTCCTATACATCCTAGTCCTTGACATTCCTGATCCATGCTGCATTATTCAGAAGCTTCTGCCTAATGATTACCAATTTCCATTCCCATCTTCCTTGCTCTGTGCATAATGCACAGTCCAGTGTTGTGACATAAGATGGACTGCCTGCTCCACCACTCCTAGAAAAAATAACTCAGTATGTGCTGAGCACCTGAGTAGAATCTTGGCTCATGAGCAGGCTTACAATTAATGATATATAAACAGTTATCTATATTTGTAAAAAATAAAGATGGTATAAAATCATGTCTCTTCATTGCTACATAGAAACTTTGCTCAATGAAAAGCAAAGTTGGAAACAAAAAAAATGTTTGCCTCAATATATTCAGCTTCATCTTCCATGCTTTAAAACTGTTCTCTCATCTACAGAAGCCAGTACTGCGAAATTGAAATACCTGTATGTGTATTGAAAGATGAAGAAAGTGTTTCCCCAGGCATTTTCACTAGGAAAATGAAGGTGCATTTATATGTGCTATCCCTTCAAAATGTTTTCTGAGATAAAGTTGTTCACAGAATAATTTCAGCAAGTCATTCTTAAGTTTTTTAGATGTCAGATGGAAGAGTATTATCAAACAGCCCTTTGAGAATGGATTTTCAGAATTCAGGTTGGAATAATTGGCATTCCTCAGACAAAAAAGCTGTATATAGTATATTCTGCCCTTGAACAGTCAAATGTGACTCTAATTTCAGGCTTTTTTGACACAAGTTTTCAGATGAAAGCCAGTATTCCGCTGCTTTGTACATTTTGGCCTTTCTTCATGTACCATTGATGCTTAGATGTTTTCTGAAATAAAGATACCATAAATCTTAAAATATTGTTGCACCAGGAAAAAAGAGCCTGCAGGAAGTTGTTTTAAGGAGCTGAGCAGTGCTGTTGAATGCAAGAGACTTACATCATTTGCACAGCAGGACATACATCAGAGGTTAAGTAAGTCTTAGACACCTGGTTTGGCAGCAAAATCCATCGGTTGTACTCCTTGCTCATATCTGCTGCCATTCCTGTACTAAACCATTTCCACCAGTGTGTAGATGACTTTCTGAGTTTCCCCATGGTGTGTCAGTCACTGGTCACTCTGCAAATGTCCCTGAGCAGACTCAGGTGTGCTCTTGATGGGGATGGTGGGACAGCAGGGTGAGGGGAGAGGACTGGGAGGATTTCTGTGATAGCAGACACTAGTCCCCCGTGTTCCTGGTAGCTGGGGTTCTGTCTTGTGGACCACCAGAAAATGGAGCCTGGGGAACTCCAAGGGCTTCCTGATTACAAAGGGGATTAAAAGTAAGGTGGAGATTAAAAGTAAGGGTGATGCTGTTGCGAGCAGTGCCTCAAGTCAGTGCATCTTCCTTGCTGACTAGTCTTTATGAAACAGGATATGAAGCATGGTTTGTTTTGGGTTTTGGTTTTTTGTAACAGATTATTTTGTTCGGTCTGTCTGTTTACTATCAATAGTAGGCTGGTTTCTCTATAGTACAGGTTTGTCAGGGAGGAGTTTATTTGATAACACATTTCTTGGCCTGTCAAGGAGCTTTTACATGTATATCAGTGAAAGGCAGAATTTATACTGTGCCAGGACTGGAAAAACTGCTTGACAAGATGTAGCATAGTAGGAGAGATCTTGCTTTAAAAACATAACTCAGGACCTGAGGCATTGGTGCATATCTTAGTAGCCCTATTAAATTCAATTTGAACATATTGAAAGTAAAACTCATTAGACTGTAATGGGATTATAAAAAAAAATGTATTAGGCTGGAAGTCCAGACTTGAAAGTGAAAGAAAAAGTCAACAATCTGTAGGGGACTTAGATGCACAAGAACATGTTCACTGTATATAAGCACACAAAGTGCTGGTGCTAAAAATAAATTTACTTTCTGCACTGTAATATAACACAGGAAGTTTTCCAAAAGCACTTAGAACTGCCTGACTCCCCTGGCTATCCAAGGGATGGCAGCTATCTAAAGTCCTGTGGCGTTTCTGAGCAGTCCATCCTCTGACAATACAACTAAAAATATATTTTGAGTTCCTCTCCTAGAAATACAGGTGATGTTCCCTGTTTACATACTTGTGCACTTGTATAGATTCCTACAGGCAGTTTCTCCCGCTTCAGCCCTCACATAAACTCCTCTGGTGCCCATGAGCTGCTGTGGCTTCCCCTGGGCAGTCAGCAAGGACAGAGCCCAGTGCAGCCACGGGTCAGGCTCAGCTGCCACTCAAGACCACCCACCCATGAAGGCACCACCCAGCCTAGCCCCTCCCTGTGACAACAGACATTTGGGGGCGAGTAAACGTGTCTAGAAAGGAAACTTTAAATGAAGAGGTTTCTCTCCAGAGGACATACGGAAAGCTATAGTCTTGCGTGGTTTCTAAAGCCGGTGAACTTAAACAGGAATTTAAAGAAATGTGCAAACTGTGTTGCTGTTGTTCACCTCTGTGATATGATCTCCCATTGCAAGACTACTTACTGAATTGTCAGTGTGTTATTGTGTAGTATATTTTCATAATGCCCCACACTGCTGAAGTGAGCAAGTGGGCCATTATGCTATTTATAGCAAAAAATATGTGAGTTTAAAATGGAATTTTAAAATTACCTGAGATTCCCTCATATACAGAATTTTGTTTTTGTATTTGAAAAATAATTGGAGTCTTTTAGTAATTATATTACCTTCTAGCTGAAAAGCCACTTCCTTTAAAGATTAAAAAAATTGATATCAGAAGCCTACTTGGAGCCTAGCACACATCTAATTATCTCTCTCAGTCTTAATTATTTAGCAAGTGCTAATAAACTGCATGTATCATGACACTCATGTGTAATAAGCATATAAATTTAATTTATTTTTTTTTCCCTCTCTTTGAAGACTAACAGACATGGAATTCAATCACAAGGCAATGGCATTATAGCTTCCAATATAACATGAGGTTTTAATAAGCCTCCTGTTTGCTGCACACATGTGCTTAAGACTGCCTGGAAACCAAATCAGTAGAAAAAAGGGATTACTTTAGATTACTTTGAAATGTGCATTGTTTGAAATGGCCTCTGGTGACCAGCTTTCATGAATGGCTGATTTTACTTGTGGGGCACATCATCTGGCTCAATTATACCAGGCTCTTTTGTATGACAAGTGCACTCCTTGGCTGTGTTGAAATATGAAATTCTAAAACAGAGTAAATCAAATTGTGAGAAATAAATTTAGGTAACTGTATATTATTAGAACTCAACAGTGAGCATTCTTCTTACTGAAAAATATGTGGGAATTTTATTTTTAAACTTTCACATATTTGAAGTTAATATAAAAACATTTATTTTCATTTCTTTAATGTTTTGTTCAGCTATATTAGCAGCATTAAAATGAAATACATGTTTTTCTTTTCTCAAAGGTAGATCATTTCTCCTACACTTGTTTATTTTTAAAATGTTATTGGAGTTTGTTGTTTCACCCTAACAGATGAAGTGTTGGAAAGTTCTGTGTACTAAGAATATCCCTTAACCTGTACAAAGTTATAAAAGTGGGTTAGCAAGCCTGCATTACACTTTCAAGTCACTGCAAGATTTTCCTTTCCTGTCGGTAACTGTTTGCAAAATTACAATGCAAAAACGTAATATAAGGTTATGATTCTCCCTACCTGCAATTACTTTAAATTATAGTTACTTTAAATTAATCTAGCCTGAGGCACTGAGGATCCATCATTAGAATACACAGATTACATTTGAAAGGGGAGAAGATATCTGATTGATTAGTTAAGTGTGTTGGAAATCCAATAGATAATGATTAGATTAGACCCAGATAGGAACAACATTCTTTGTGTTCACTGTAAATCCTGTACTTTACAACCTAGATTAGGGGATTAACCTTTAAGAAGAAATGGTAAATCTTGCTTTTTCCTGACTTCTGCTGTACTGTAATTGTGTTTCCCATGGCTGCAGGCTCAATATTCCCACAGGAAAATGATCTACAGATTTACGCGGTCGTGCCTGGTAGTCTGAGATTGCAGTGTTTGCCTTTAAAGACAAGATAGAAGAGTAAGATGTGAGAAGAGCTTTAACATTGCTAAACTTAAAACAGTCATCTGTCAGCAGCTTTTTCCACTGAAGTGCTTCACTGTATTAGTGAAAGTGAGAGTTGCTGTTGTTGTTGTAGGGTGTTACAACCCTCTAGTCGTCGAGGCAGTATGATTTAGGGGAGAGATTTAAGACCTCTGAACTACTAGGTTGCTGGGTGCAGGTGAACGTCTCGCCTCCCTGACCTTTTATTATGTAGTTTCAATCTGTCTGCACAATCTTCATGCAATTACTAATCTTATGAAGTTGCTAATTTTGTTGAGTCTCAAACCACAGACTTGTTATGATTCACAGCATGGACCATGTCCGTGTCCCAGACCTGGAGAGATCCATCCATCCTGTGACACAAATGTCAAAGATTCACAGAAACTGCATGTGTGTGTCTCAGGAAACCCCTTTCATCTTCTTTCACCCTGGAGTTTCCATGCATGCAAAATGCTCTCAAATACAGCAGCAATGTCAGGTGGACTCATCTCAATTTAAAGCATAGACCTTACAGTGGTAAGTGTAAACCCTGAACGTGACATATGTAGGGTCATGGATTGTTGATGCCACCTCCAGTTTACATGATGCCACTCACAGTGGTTTCTGGCATTACAGGCAGACTGGCAGGTTTTTGAAATTATGCTGAGCAGGTGCCCAGCAATGTGACTAATCTCCAAGATCATACTGGAATTTTAAAAACACTGACAATAGCAGAATGTCAACCCTGAATTAAGAGAGTTTTTCTAGTTGTTCTTTTCCATTCTCTTTTTCTTATTGAAAGCCAGATTTTAAGGAAACACAGAACACTGAGATCATATTCCTGTAAAAAAAAGCTCATTAAAGCCAAAACTGTCAAGTCAGCAGGTCAGAGGTGAGATACATAGGAAGATGCTCTTCTGCTTGAGGTGAAGAAAGAAAGCTCATTTTATTGTGATGATTGATATCCAAGGATTTGTTTCTTGGAGAAGTTTTATCCATTTATTTATCAGAGAAATCTATAAGTAAAAAAAATCCAAGATTGTCATTTGCATTAAAAAAATGACGCAAACGAACACTTGCAATGACAAAGCCTTCTGCTTCTTTTCCATGCATTTGATGTATTTTTATGCAATTTCCTTGCACTTGTCAGAGAATTTTAAAAATGTCCTAAGTTGAAAAACATTTGTTTGTGAACTGTATCTTAATTTCATAGAACTATGTCAATTTATGGAGGCAAGGAAATCTAACTACAGAGATCAGATCTGTAGGATACTGGATAGTAAAGAGGAACACAACACAAAGAGGTGCTGCACTAAAAGTTTATTGATTTAAGAACCCTGTGATATTTTACATTCTCAATTCACTGGACATATTTACTACTTATATCTGGGGAATAGAAGCCAGAATTCTCATTCTCATGTTTGCTGATAATGCAAGCCTGGGGGTAGCGACTGATACACCTGAGGGCTGTGCTGCCATGGCAGGAAGTTTGGACTAGATGATCTCCAGAGTTCTCTTCCGGCCCTAATGATTCTGTGGTTCTTAAGCTCCACAGTTACAGTTCACATTATTACTAGTATTATTGTTATTATTACCACTCTTTCCTTTATTGTCTGATCCATTTATTTTTCAAAGGAAAGGCCACTAGGACAGTGGACCTTAACCTATGACTTTGGATAATATAATGCCTCAATGTTCATGCTCAAAAGAAAACACTAATGCAGAGAAAAGAAAGTTGATTGCTCTTTGTTACCCCTTAGTCATGAATCAGTGATGTGGGGCATTGCATAGCACATGGTACTGGAGATGGACACATGTCCAGTATCATTACTCACTATCCCCGCATTAGATGTCAGATTTACAGACAGAAAATGTGTTCATACAAGCTAAATTCTCTCTGCAATGACATGTGGGAGACACATTTGAAGATTATTAAATATTAATAAGTTCATATATCTTTAAAACTTATAATGGCATATTCATGTGCATACTCAATGCCTGTTTCATAAACAAAGTGCATGACTCTGGACAGATTTTATTGGCCAAACACAAAATAGCATTTTAAGTGAACTGGGTGAAAATGTGGACAAAAGAACAAAGTGGCAAATGCTCTTTTTTGAATACTGGCTGCCTTTTGCTGTGTTCCAAACTAAGCACTTTTGGTCAATGCCATAAAAAATCTTGAACAATTCTGGATCAAAATGAGTAACAGGTCTACAGAGTTTCAAAAGATACTGTTCTGCCTTTTGCTTTTCTTCTGAATTACTGAAAGATACTCACTTACGAGACATTGAAATAAAGTCTCATAGGTTTTTATGCCACACCACACAAAGTGTAGCCTTTCTTTGCAGTGCTCTTCCAGTGTAATTCAAGTTTCATGGGTAATTAATTCTCGATGCCAATAAGTCCCTGAACTGTATGTTATAATACTAGCTGCATAGAAACAACTAAAGGTGCAAGTTTTAAGATTTTATTCCTTGAAAGGTGATTGCAAACTATGCATTTCTGCTCCTGTGGGAAAAAAAAAAAAAAAACCAGTTCATTTTGATTCCTCTGGTTTCAATTATTTACTAACTACAATTTGGTTATCATAGGTATCTTCTATAAGAAAAAATATACTCTAAAATTCCCATATAGAAGTTAGAACAGGACTTGTTTATTTGGCTAGATAAAAAAAAAAAAAAAATTCCAGTGCCATCTTGATTTCTTAACACAAAATATTACAGTTTGCTACCCCATGTAACTTTGAAAAGGTGTTTTTTAGAATTTCTCCTATTTTTGTCTCTTTCTTAAGACAAATTACAGTATCTGCAGGGGCACTTACATGCTACCAGCCAGTATCCAACACAAACATTGCAGCCTTGTCTTCCCTATTAACCCTGTATTTTGATAGTTTTCTTTACTTCATTTCCTTCTAGGTCTGGGAAACAGGCTGTAAAAGCACAAGTTGTCAAAGATCACCTTTTAATAAAGATTTGCCATATGCAAAACTGAAAGATGAGGAACAAAACACAGCATTACTGTGCTCTTGTGTGAGAGCCATCCAATGAAACTTGGATAAATAATTTTATATGTATAAATCTGTCCTGATATTTTCCTTTGTCCATCAAGAACGAAAATATTAGAGCGGGAAGAGAAACTTTCATATTCTTATTTCTAGCAAAGACCTGCCTAAGGTGCCTCAAACATGCTAGAGGCAAGGTATTTTTTTTTAAATACTAGTAGAGACCAGACAGGTTGAAATGAAAAATACTTGTTAATGTCCATTTGGATTAGCATAAATTTTATTAGCACTGAGGTGTAATTGTCAGGGACTTGCAGTTTCATATGGTGGAGGATTATTGAAACACGTTGGTGCCAATGTTTGCTCAGCACAGTCAAGATGACTGCACTTTCTGGGTCAACATTGTCTGAAAAAGTTTGCTGTACAACTGAGGTAAGAAACTAAACATTGAGTGTCACTTCACATAGCCTTTCGTGCTTTGTGATGTGAGTCAAAGTTTCGCTATTTAAAGATCAGACATCTAGAGACATTGTATTTCTGCTTTTGCACCAAGAGCATGTATCTGGTGTCTGTCAGAAGGAAGCTGACTTCCCTGGTAACCCTGGTCTTTGGGGCCCTTGTCAGATTTTATGTGACTTAAGAACATATACATGGAAATGGAACTATTTTTAAAAGTCCGTCCTGGCTAATTACAGACTTCCAGTTACTTATCTGAATGTTGTGTAATCGCTGAAAGAGCATTTGCTGTTCGATGGCAATCCCCTGTATTGACTTTGCAGTGCTGTAATGTTAGCGGAAGGCTGGAGTGCTGGTTGGTGCAGAGACAATGAAAGACAAGATTTCTCTGCCACAGACACTTGGGTTTTCCTTTTAAAGACGTTCACACTCTTCTGGTGTAATTACAGCCTGCCAGAGTGAGGAGCATGAAACTGTTTAACTTGCGAAGCTTAAAATAAAAGGTGTATGTGGAAACAAGAACACGATTCTTTTTCTAGCAGTCCAGCACCAAGCCCCATCCCCTCCCTCTGCCGTGGTTTCTTCCCCTGAAATTTAGAGCATCTCCCTATTAACGCATTTTTAGGTGAGTGATTGGAGGCCCCTTTTGTCTTCTGTGTTGCTCTCATTATTTCTGTTTATTAATCTGTTTGTGGCTCATGTTGCATGTCTGAAGTCTCAGGTGTGGGTGCACAGATCTCGTGATTTATGCTCCAGTCTAATTATATAAGGTGCACCCTGGTTCCCATGCGGTCTTCCCCTTGGGCAAACTTCTTGATTGTTCTTGGGCTTGGGTGGTTTTGTGAGGTTATTTTTAATTGACCGATATCGCCGTGCTTTTATCCACAGTCCCAGAATAAAACCAGAAGAAATGTATGTGGCAGGTCAATACCCTGGAGGGAACAGGCATGACTCTGTGGTTTCTTTCCCAGCCCCTTCCTTTTTGCCCCCAGATATTCCCTCCCTTCCCTTGTGTTACAGACGGGTTTTGCAGAGCTTCAGTCAGTAATGCCAAAAATGTCAAAGTGTAAGTGGCTACTCCTTCCTCTCCAGACCAATCAGTCATTTTCAATCACTGGTTTAAATGTGCTGCAGCAAAGCCAAGCCTCTGTGCTTGCAGCAGGTCTCACAAAAGCAAGGCTGTTTGACTGACAGGCACGGAGAGGGGGCTCTGATAAGGCACTGAGACAAGTCTGGAAGCGGAGTATCAAGGACGAGGCTGTGGCAGAGGTACTGTGCATTATGGATGAGGCGCTCAGCTCTGTCGTTGATTGATTGAGGGATGGTTGTGCTCTTTCACAATGCTGGGTAAGATCATATGGACCGTCATTTAATATGAGCTTTCTTGTCAGTGGGAAGATGACTTTTCACACAGTGATCCCATGCAGATTGCAAATGACAGCCGTGCTCTCCCCTCTGCTTTTTAAGGGTTTAGTCTCTCATGCAGGTGGGTTAACCTAAAACAGTTAGTGCTTCCAGGTGTCATATGCTGGAATTAATGCTTGTTCTCAGAATCTCACTATAAATCTGACTATAAATATTGGAAAAGCACCTGTGTCTGATGATGTGACATACATGCCCTTTATCCCTCACAGACAAGGTGCCATCCAACCCCTGCATAGGTATGGTATTAAATTAAGTAGGGAAGCCATGGAGAATGCAAATTTTTTTCACACTTTTCTTTCAGGACAGAGAAAGAAGCTGTAACAAACAGTTCTGCAGACTTTGAAGCAACAGCCACAATACTGAGGTCTCTGACTGACAAGCCTTCTGCTTTCTCCTTCTCACAGGGCTCCTCCTACAGATGTTCTGAACACGTCTGCATCCCGGCAATCTTTTACTGCGCCCAGGTACTGAATGTAAGGAACCAAGCTGCATAAAAAGAAGTGTGGGGTGTAGGAGAAGGAGCACTGTGAGGAATTTACCAGAAGTCATGTCTATACAAAATGTAGGCATGACTTCAAGCAAAAATTATTTGAGAGAGCATAGTTGCAGAATGACCGAGTTTATTCTTAGAAAATGACAGAATAAAGCTCTCATTCAACAATATGGCTTATAATCATGTTAAATGGTATGTGTCAGGCTTGACTTCCCTAAGTGTCATCCTTTCAATGTATGACTGGAAGTTTATTTATTGCTTGAATAGAATCTCTTTTCTTCCCTACAGGTCTTGAAAACTAGAGTTCAGGAACTTCTGGATCAGTGTTTTCATTGAAATACTGGAACTACTATGAAGCCTTCTTGGTTTGCACTCATGTTGGCAGTGCTCAGTACTGAAATGCTGACAAGTCACTGTTCCACCATCAAGTCCCCGAGGTTCAGAGGACGTGTGCAGCAGGAGCGAAAGAATATCAGACCAAATATCATCCTTGTACTCACAGATGATCAAGATGTGGAGCTAGGTGAGAAATCATTGTTCTTTGCTACTACATTCGTCATGTGTCTTTCAATAGTTTATGCCAAGGAGAAAGAACTTTAAATTCAGGGAAGTTGATGGTCCTGGAATAGTATCAGAATGTGGGACAAGTTTGGAAAATGAGTTAACAGTATTATTAAATGGCATTTGTCGTATTTAATTATAGACTTTAGGAAATATATGCTTACCAAAATCCACCATGGAAAGCTTTAATCAGCAAAACAAAATTATTTAATAATGCATGCAAGGACATATGTGTAAAAAACTTGCATCAAAAGCCTTTTCTCACTCTATGACTTTTTGTAGCATTTAGAAATTGGAGCCTTATGAGGCCAGCATTTCCCTCAGCACTGTATAGGTGTCTGAATCTCCATATATTTGTCACGGGGATGCATGTCTGACATACTTATCCACACAGAAAAACTGGTCCAGTTAGAGGATTTAATAATCTTAATATTTGTGTGAATTACTGAAGTGTTTAAAATCCATCTGTTTTAAGAACTATGCTGTATGTATAAAAACATGGTAGTTTTGCTTTCACAAGTATACTAAATATCTGAGCACATACCAGTCAGAAGTGATTTTCACATATTTCTCTTAGGGTGGAAAAAGTTAAAACACTTAGATGATGTTCCAGGAGGCCTTTGAATGTTTTCCATTAAGTAAGTTAGAAAGATATTAATGGTAGTTATGCATATAACTGATTTTTTGGTTCACTGCCCAAAATGAAAAATCAAGGAGAGAATGAGGATCATTTTAGGTTACCCCCAAGCAAATATTTTGGGTTGTGAGATCAAAAAGGTGAAAAAAATGGCAAATTAAGTTGAAATTAAATCTTGCATTCTTAGCTTTTTTTTTTTTATGAGAGACATATTTTTAGTAGAAGTATAGTGAATTTCTATACAAAATGCCATATGACACTGAAAAATAAAAAATGCTTCATTCCA
Source organism: Onychostruthus taczanowskii (assembly GCF_017590055.1). NCBI lineage: Eukaryota > Metazoa > Chordata > Aves > Passeriformes > Passeridae > Onychostruthus > Onychostruthus taczanowskii. Next base: position 9,303,964 of record NW_024501459.1, read on the forward strand.
GAAAACTTCATTTGTTCTAAAATCACACACTTTCAGACAGAAGACTGTAGACAAAATATGGTCTGTATCTAAAAGCAGTTCTTTGGTTGCTAGCATTTTTGTATTTGCTATGATGCAATAATAATTTTATAGTCCTTCAGTGTTCTGAGGAGATAATTAATAAACTATATTTCATGACTGAGGGTTGCTGCTTTTATGCAGCAGAGCTCCAAACACAGGCCCTTATATCTGAGTGATTCTTATCTTTTTTTTTTATTTTTCACTCTTTCAAACCTCTGCTCTGTTTAGCCATGCTGCATAATTAATAGCTGTTCCCAGTTCTATTTTTGGTCTAAAATACAGCTCTTACAATGGGAGTGCATTTCTTCTTGGTGGAATTGTTCTGAAAAATTTTGTTAAAAGGGTCAAGTCAAGTCTTCCTTTTTGTGGTCTGAAAGAACCTGCTCTCTCCAGGGCACTCAGGGCACTGGGGAAGATAGGTAGGTCAGCAGACACACATCTCTGAACACAGCGTCACCAACTTGCTGTCCTCAGTCTTGCGAGAAGGTTTGCGAGTGGTGAAAAAGGAGGAAGGATGTGGCAAGTCACTTTGTTCATACTGCAGAGCTCTTCTCTTTGAAAGCTGCTCTGAATGTTCACAGGGCACTCTGGCTCCTATTAGCAGGCAGCTGAGCAATAGCCTGGGTGTGTGTGCATTCCCACTGCCTTGAATGAACACACAGGTTTCCCCTTTTCATAGATCATTTCACAGGAAACAGCATTCAGCCCCAAGATTTACTGTACTGCATTATTCGCACTTGTGCTAATAAATCATTCTGCTTATTTGAAAAATAAAGCCAAACTGTTTTCCATGTGTGAATTTTCCTCTTGCTCTTCATTGATTCCTGAGAAAAGTCTTAAATTTCTCAAAGGTCAGTGGGAAGTAGCACTTTCTGCCACAAACAGAATAAAACTTAGGCATTGGTATCCAAAAATCACAAGACTGAAAGTCACTGAATATGGATTATTTGCTATTGTATTCCTAGCACGAACATTTCTAAAAGCTATTCTAAAGGAATGCTTTAACATAAAAGCATATAAGGTGCATTATAGACTTCAATAAGAAACGATTTGTCTCCAGAGCTTGTATAGTCATTGAACAAAAATATTCATCTGACAAGTGCAACAGATATATAGAGCAGTCATCTGAAGTAAAATTTGCAAGAGGCAGGGAATTTGCATTCAGTTAGTGCTCAAGCCATAGGGGTATGTACATCTTCCTATTGATCTGCACCATCCCCCTGAGTTTTGCATTTTGAGTGCAAAAATATTCAGCAGAGATGCTGTCTCATCCACTTGATTAGATAAAACCAACAAATTGCCCCACAATTCCAGCCACTTCCTATCTATGCAAGGAGGAAAGATATTCTAGATCAGCTGGTGGATTGCAGCTTAAGCTGTGTGAAGCAGCCTGGCCCACAGCTCTTGAAGGAACTCAGCAAATACTTGGGCTCAAAAGGTATTTTACTTCTTAAATTGTGCCACTGTGCACTGTCTTTACCCTACCAAGATCATGAGGGTAGAGGGCTCACACTCACTGCCCAATGAAGAGGCATCTTGCTCAAGGCAAAGCTCCCAGAACCCAGAGCTTCTTCCCTCCTGCAAACAGCATGCTGTGGCTCTTCAGGGCAGTAGCCCCAGCTCCCACTGGGGTCAGCCCCATATCCTCTTCAGTCCAGCATTTTGCTTGCTTTTTGGTCTCTTCCCCTGTCCTCCTATTTCTCTATTATTTGCACACATGAGTACCTCGAAATATGACACCCCAATCACTCTTGTAGTCCTCACTGTAAAAAATATCTTGCATAATGTCAGATAGGTGTAAAAACTAATGAGTATGTTGGTAGTTTCAGTGTTTTTGACCCATTTTTACAGCCTAATGCACCACCCAGTGAAATCTGTATAAATCAGCTACTGAACAGAGCACTGGGTAAAGAGATCACAGCATCATCTAAATACATCACATCAGGCATAATTTGCCTGGTGTGATTTCCATCTTCCCTAGAACTAGAGCACTAAAAGACATAAGCTGAAAAAATGGGGGTATGTGCTGAGATCTGAAAAAGTCCATTACCTTCCTGGGGCCTTGCACAGAACCCCTATAAAGACAGGATGGCTCCTAAATGTCCCTTTGTAGAGATGCCCACCCGTGATGAAAATCCGTAGCAACTTTAAAGACTTGATACCTTGGTTGCCAAACATATTTCTTGAGGTATGAGAATAGACTGAGAAGTGACACTGAACTTCTTGTCTGACAAAACTGACTAACTTCTGTGTCCAAAGTGGCCATTCCCAGCTATCTGGTTGCCCTCAGGTGCTCCCCAGCCGGCCATGTAGAGCACGAGTGTCCTGCTGACAGACAGCACCTGAGTAGTTGTGCCCTGAAGACTGTGGGCCAGATGGTAAAGAACACAAGCTGTGAGGAGAGCCACAGACAGCAAAGGATTTTAACTTATATCAGCAAGTTTTGTCTCCTGCTTGTGTTTTGTTTTCCAAATGAGGAAGTCTCACCTGCTTTGAAGTGCCTGTTCCAGAATTTCCAGAGGGGCTTAATCTATTATCAGTGTCAGTAAGTGCATACCTGGAGGGAAAACTTAGTCATAAACAGCAGGTTTGCAAGAGCAGAGGGCTGACCAGCTGGAGGAATGAGGAAGCACTCTAACAGCTACTCATTTATAATACATGGAGGCAGGAAAGTGCAGTTCAGCTCTGCTGCAGTTACTGTGCATTAGGGTACCTGAATAGCCTCTTTCTATCCGGGCACCTCGAAGCACTTTACAGCTGAGATCTCAGGAAAAAAAACTGTGATTTTTCAAAATGGAAGAGCTCTGGTGAAAACAAAACAGAACAGAACAAAACAAAACAAAAACTAAAAAGTCAGCCTGAGGTCCAAGATAAAAGCATGTAGAATAAGGATGATCTCTCATTTGTCTTTTACTTAACGATTCAGTGAAATGCTCCTACTCATGTAAATGGAGACCTTTTGTGTTCAGGGACCTCTCAGTTACTCTTCTATATCCCTAAGCACACGGGGTTCAGAAAAGCACAAATGTGGATATTCTGCATTTAGAAAATAAGGGCTATGAAAGACAAAGAGTCCAAAGTGATGGTGACTTTCCTACACAGTATTAAATGTATCCTTAAGGACAGAGACCCTGGCATTTTAAATGAAATGCTGAAGACCCTACTGCCTCTTCCCTTTTTTAAACAATTTTTTTTACACAAAAGTCTTCATATTCAGCACTGACTCATTAGCCTAAAACCAAAAAAGAGCACTAACTAGAAGATAACTTTTAGGATTTTACTGCTAACATCCAAAGTTGAGTCTTCTTGGGAGTTTTATGGTTTTGCAGGCAGGTTTGCAATTGCTTTGGAACTTTTTTTAATTTGATTTTCAAGCAACGTAAACATAACAATCCAGAAAAATTCCTGTAGTATCAGAGGAATTAATAGATTTAAATGTAAAGGACAGTCAACTGTGCAAAAAACCAAAGAAAATAAAAGAAAGTAAAATTCCAGAAACCTTTTTTTACCAACAGCATTGTGCAAGTACTGCAATTCACAAAATTGTTTCCTAGGCACATACTGACATATCCACAGTTCACCCCCACCCTTCAATCTCTGCTCTGTTGGATAACATAAAGTACAAACTTTGACAGCTGTCAGCAAATACTGACAGACTCTGTCCTGCGCTGCTCAGCCTTTCTGCTGTCAGAAACCTGCAAGCTCTGCCTCTCTCACCCTGCAGTTCATGAAGATGCTTTGAAGGATGCAAAAAATCTTTGTTCTTTAAACAGGATCAGTGCAATTTCTTGAGAAAGATGCTGCATTTTTGCATACAATTTTACATGATACATTATTTTGAGCACAGTTCTTTAGTATCAGAACCAGACATGCTGATCTTGTGTCCACAGAAACTTTCCTTTAGAAAAATTGCTACTGAATTCTCTCCTTCCTTCCTCTGTCTCTTACTCCCTCCCTCCTTTACTCCCTTCCTATCTCTATTTCTCTTTCGTCTGTCATCTGATGAAATGGAAAGAATATTAACATTTTCATTGGTAGTCTCAGTATTTTACGTATTTTACTGGCATATTGAGTAATAATTCAGTCTGTGTAGCATACTGCTTTTCTACAGCTGCATTTGGAGAACTATTCACCTATAAATTTGATACAGATTTGACACTATTTCTAGATTAGTCCATATTTTAACTTTGTTTTGGGGTCTAAAAATAAAAAAAATTAAAAAAAAAATCTGTCTTTCTGGAATCCTTAAAAGTATTTTTGTTTGTATAGTAAAAATGTGATCTTTTCTGCTAAAATTACCAGAGCTGCAGAGTGAAGCACACTGATGTTCAGAAGCAAGCTAATCACTGACACTTTACTTTTAACAGCATAATAGCAGCCAATATGTTCAAGCTATCTTTTACAGCACAGTGGTGATCAGTACCTCTTATTGCAGGGTCCTTGCAAGTGATGAATAAAACCAGGAGGATTATGGAGAATGGAGGGGCCTCTTTCATCAATGCCTTTGTAACTACCCCCATGTGCTGCCCATCTCGTTCCTCGATGCTGACTGGGAAGTATGTGCACAACCACAACATTTACACCAACAACGAAAACTGCTCTTCTCCCTCATGGCAGGCTACTCACGAGCCTCGCACCTTCGCTGTGTACCTCAACAACACTGGTTACAGAACAGGTAAGAGACAAAGCAAAATTCTTCCTTTAAAGTGAAGATGGCATATTCAGCAATTGCTCTTAAGTCACTGCCTGAAATGATTGCCTGTTCTTGGCTGTTCATTTCCTTCCTAGTAGATGCTATAGTGTAGTGTTTTGGATTTAGCCTGAGAATAATCTTGATAACACAGCAAAGTTTTTAGTTGTTGTTAAGTAGTGCATATACGAAGTCAAAACTTTTCAATGTCTCACGCCGTGACAGCAAGAAAGCTGGAGGGGAACAAGAATTTGGAAGGGGACACAGCTGGAACAGCTGATCTAAACCAGCCAATGGGAAATTCCATACCATAGGGCATCATGCTCAGTACACAAACTGGGGGAAAGCTGGCCAGCGGGTGCTGCTTAGAAACTGGTTGGATTTTGGTAAATGAGTGGTGAACAGTTCTACTGTGTATTACTTGGGGGTTTGGGAGGTTTTTTGTGGGGTTTATTTCTCTGTCTTTTTTTGTCTCCCATTATTATTATTATTATTATTATTATTATTATTATTATTATTATTATTATTACATTTATTTAAGTTGGTAAACTGTTCTTATCTCAAGCCACAGATTTTACCTCCTTTCCTATTCTCCTCCCCATCCCGCTGTGGCAGGGGATGGGGGGTGGGAGAGCAACTGAGTGGTACTTAGTTGCTAACTGGAGTTATACCACAACAGCAGCAACTGTTGTCCCAAACTGGCTGTGCAGGGCAGAGGTTGAATATTGTAGAGAGGGAGGGTTGTACTGCCTGCTGGTCACATTTTCAGTAACAGCCAGGTAAAGAAACCCACTGGTAGTGAAGCAGCATATTTTCACATTTGGATGTCCCAGGTGGGAAATAAGCTGTTGGGCAGTTACACCTACAGTGAAAGAGGTGCATTTAAGTGGCATTGTGGGTCTGAACTGGCAGTTCCAGGCGTGATTATGGTCAGTATTATGTCCTGCTTGTGGACAGCTGCTAGCAGTTATGGAAGAAGACGTCAGGCCAGGCTGGGAACTGGTGCCAAAGACCTCACAGGAGTGGAGGGACTGTCATGGGAGCAAAACAAGGTGAATGGTATAATTTAAACTTTGCCATGGGGTGATATTTCATTTGCATTTTCTGAAAAGGAGTAGAAACATGTCTTTAAGAAGGATTGTTCTACTGTGCACCAATAAGATTTGATAATTTTCTTGTAAATTCCTGGTGGTTTTCCGTAGTCAGGAGATCCCTTTCCTGTCTACAAAGAACTCTTCTTATTCATCTCGTCTGTGCTTCAGCTTGATGTAAAACTCAATTCATTTCTGCATCACCTATCCCCAAAGATTGAATCTGTAGACACGTTAGGCTCCAGCCTGACTTCCCCTTCTCAAGGTACGGAGTTGTGCGAGGTCATCAGAGTGCAATTTGTCCAGAAGTGTCATTCAGCTACAAAGACTCCCCTTTACAGAGCAAGGAGGCACAGATCTCCTGCCAACTGCCTTCCTTACCATGTAACTGGCAGCAAAGAAACTTGTTTCTATCAGCAGCTTAAGCACAAAAAGGGATTGCTTTCAAAACATAGAGCTGGCAAATGTCTCCATACTGTCTGCTAATCCTGAATCTCTTAAAGCTGCTACATCCAATGCCTTAAGTTTATCTGCCTCTGTGCTATCTTTTCTTTACTAAGCAGACAGTTCACCCTTTTTTCTTCTGTCTCTCTGCATCTCTAGATCTGGAGAACTTCTTCTTCCTGTATTGAAAACAAAACCAGACATATCTTTCACTTTTTGGGGCTTGCTGTTGGCTCTGACACACGAGCTGAATAGTACTTCACTCTCAATTAAGCTGATCTCAGTGAAGTTATCATCTGAGTACAGCACTGCTAAGCCTGGGTAGGGGTCAGCATCAAGGCTTTGGAGGAGAAAAGGAAGGAAGAGCAAATTGACCATCACTGTTAGAAAAGGTGCTGAATTTGACCTAAAATATAAGCTTTATCTCCGACTTACATCTCAGAAATCCTTTCTGCTTAATGAATGGCTGCTTCACGTGGGACCTGTTCCTAAAAAATCAATATCCTTTTGGTTTGTCATCTATGTTTTGCACAACTAAATGCTTCACACATAAACAGGCCATCTCTGTCACTAGCCCTTTCTGCCCCTCTGAGGGTAAACAGCTTTGAGCATATCTTCTGCACTGCCATGTGTTAAGAAGACATGTGGAGATGCTTACTAAATGCAGACTTGACCCTATTGCATAGAAAGGAAGAAAGGGGTCAAAAGGAGAGGAATAGGAAAAAAGTACTTTTTCAAAGGCAGGCAAACAGAACATCAGTCCTAAAACTGTCAGGATAGGTGAGTTTTAACAAAGAGCAGAAAAGAGTAGAAAAGGGAAACAAATGGAAACATCTGCATGAATCTCCAATTCTGATGGAGGTACATTGTTCAATCCTACAATACTATGGCTGCAAAGATTTATCTTTTTACTCCTTGTAAGATGAGCCTACCTTCTAATGAAACCACAATTATTTTTTGAGGTAGTAGCTTAATTAACAGCAGATCTTATAATACATTTCTCAAAGATAGTGTTGCCTTATTAAAAAGTCACCAAAAGTCTGCTAGCCAAGTAATAATCTACACTTCACAGCTAGAAAGTTTAGTAAAATTATAATGACTCAAAAATACCTGGGAGTCAAGAATAATTGGGAGTGAAAATAAGGAAACTGTGGAGAGAGGTTGCAGATGTTATAGATACTTACCCTGTGCATTTCTACGTGTTTTGACAGTATATCAGTAACCTCCTCAATGGGAAACTGAGACACACAAAGAGAAGTGAATGACTCAGGCCAGTCACAGTTTGGTGACAGTCCTGATAAGGCACCTGACCAGAGAGCTCCAGTCTGGATGAGACAATGTACAATACCTCCAACCTGGTACTCTGTAACAATGAGAATGTATGCATTTTTTGCATAGGATCAAATTAATACATGTCAGTGGCAATATAGGGGTGGGAGAGTGTTTCTGTAATGTCCTCACTTCTGCTTGCTCCAAACAGTTTTTGATATCTATAAAGCATCCATTGTCTAAACCTGCAGCAGCCCTTACTAAGCCCCCTCTATTGCAACTGATGACGTGTGGGCAGGCTGTTATGAGGGGAGTTCTGCTGAAGCCACGAGGACTCCACACAAGCACAGCAGGCCCTTTAAAGTGTGGTCTGAAACGTGCTCTAATAAACTGCGGTTATAATTAGAGCCCACTGGGGAAACCTGGCAAAGGACAGAATGTTTTTTTCTTTCCTTTTTCTATTTTATTCTTCTACTCTGATGTGACCTAAGGGCAATGTTGCATTTCATGGGAACGTCCCTTTTTGAAGATTGTATGTCAGTGCTAAATCATAGGCAGACACCGTGCTGGACACCAGCAAGGCAGGCAGCATTCAGAAACAATACTGGGCAGTAGCAGGGCGGACAATATTCAGAAACAACACTGCCAAACCTAAAACACTTTTGCTTCTAATTATAATTTTCCAAAACTATTAAGGATGTTTCAGTGTTTACAGTGTCCTGTTCACAAGCTGTATGTTAGTGCAGCAATGAACCAATGGTACAGCTTCTTGATTGTCCACAAAACTGGTAATACTAAATTTGAATTTGTAGGACGTAGCAGGGAAGGCACACAGTAAAGAGTCAGAAAGAGAAAACAAAGCAGCTCTGGAGAGTTTCAGTGATGACATTTGTTTTAATTACATAGGATCCAGGCAGTCACACTAGAGAGAAGAAAGGGTCCCTCACTTTCAAATTTTTTGGAAATTGTGAGAAATTCTTGAGAAGTTTTCTTTCATCTCATAGTTTTTAATGTCAGTAGATATTCCTTCAGCTATTTAGATTTAGATGTTTAATTCATAAATTTATTAACTGTAGGAGTTAGAGATTTTGCTTTGTGCTTTCCAAAGTATTGACTGGTCATTTGCTGTACTTTCAGTCTCATAATTTATCTTCTACTGCTCTGTCCCTGTCCTACGGCACATAGTCTTTCCTCTCAGATGTGCCCTTTGCTGTTGCTGGTTCCCTTTCTCATTCACCTACACAAACACAAAGGAAAACCCCAGAAGTGCAACCTTGGCTTCACTAGTACGAGACGGGGATTGTGCTGCATCTTAATAATTGAGCAGCAGCCAAGCATCATCTTGGTATTTTAGAAGACAAACCATCACATGAGAACAGCCAATATAATATAAACATTTTCTTTTTAAGTAGTGGGTCATACTTTGCGTACTGCAGGATTTTACATTTTTACCAGCTGAAGTTTCATCCCTTTGCAAACATGAAAAGAAGTATAAGTTTAAAATTCTTACTCTGACTTAACACACCTACGCACTCTAAACCCTCTCTGCTTAATGTTACTTTGTAGAGTTACTACTCTCTAATCCTTTCTCCTCTTAGCCCTGCACAGCCAGTGTAACTGTGCAGGAGGGAGCCGGACTCTGCCTTGGCTCAGCAGCTGCTGACAATCTCACAGCATCATGCCAAACACAGACCCAGGCTCTCCCTTCATGGAATCCCACCTGAAAGAACAGGGACCACCAAATTAGGCAATTATTTTCTGGAATTGTCTTTGGGAAGATGTATTTCCCAGTATTTTATTTCTTGCCCAGATGTATCAACTGATTAGAATAACATTCAAGATTCATGCATGGGAATGTTCTGGTGTTACTTGTGGGACAAAAATGGTAACATGCGAAGTTAAGCAGCTCAAATGTTAATTCCTAAATGGCTTCATTTGTAAAATCCCAGACTCAAGAAGTGACACCAAGATGCCCCTATCTGGCATGTTTTGACATTAGTAACAGAGTTCTGTGCAGTGATGAACAGAAATGGTCACTTGGTTGACAACTGGCTAATGTGTTCAACAGCACATGTCAGTGTGCCCATTGACATCTGTCACTTATGGGTGCATTTCTTAGTGTAATGAACAAAGAACTAATAAAGCACTGAGATGACAGGAAACTGAAAGCTAAAGAGCATTTAAACTGTGCACCATTCCCTTCTGACACACAGGGACATGTTACTCTTTCATAAAGAGAGCAAAAGCTATGCCTCCTGAAGGTGTGAGCAGACAATAAGTTTCCTCTGGAGGCAAAGCCCGTGTGTTTCCTGTTCACAGCCTTGCAGTACAAATCACTGCCAGCGCTTGCTATTTTTAATCTGCATCACTTCAGTGACCTAATTTGTATCCTGCCTCATGCACCCTTTTAGAGCAGAGAGGGTGGCACAATATGATACAGGGGTGGGAATGAATGAGCAGAGAATAAATCCTGGTTTTCAGATTATTTCTGAAGTGAAAATAAGGAGGGAGAGAACTCTGAGTTTTCAGGTTCTTTCTTAATTGGTATGAAATATTCTGGAAAACATCAAACGTAATCTGGAAATATTTTAAATAGTTAAAAATATGTCTCAGTTTTCAGAATAATTTGCACTTTCTGTCTATAAAAAAATGTATAAGTGAAAGAGAAATATGCTGAATTTATGCACATAATCCACAGAAAGTGAAATGTAGAAGAGGGAAAAGGCCAAAAGAATAACATGCAGGATTTTCTAGTTCTATGGTATCATGTGAAGTGAAACTTTTTTGGTATCTGTCCAGGACCTCATCAAAAACCACAGTATATCTGCCTACTTATGCTTAAAGCATAATTCTATGCTATTAAATATCACGCAAAAAACCATACACTAAAAGACTTTTAACAAGTTTATGTATGCAAGTGCTTAATTTAGGAAAATCTGGGTAGAACATTTTCTATGCAACCATTTCTTCTCTTGCTCACATAACCAAATTACAGTCCTTGGCTACATAACAACATACCACTTTACGGAGGGTGAAATTTCCTCCGTTTGAAAAGATAGACTAGTTCTATCAAAGGACACCGTGCTGGAATCCACACCAGCACGGACCAGGGGTTTCATATCCCATCTGCCCCATTCCACTGCTCACTTGCAGAGAAATTAAGCAAAGTGGGATTTTATCACATACATAGGGCTGGGCACACTGCTGTAGGTTTCCAGATGTCTTATGAAAGGCAGGTTTCCAGATGTCTTATGAAAGGCAGGAACCAGTGAGATTCAGGAGTCCTTTCAGACATTACACAGAATGGAGACTCTGACCAAAAGCACTTCTGACTCCCTCCATCCTACCCCATTAGGCAGTGCAGTGTCCACTCCTCATTTTTCTGGCCCTGCAAGACATCATCTTGGCCTCTCCTCTGAGCCTTATCCCTATGCTTGTCTGTCCTCAAGTCATTCCCTCCCTCCCTCCCTCCCTCCCTCCCTCCTCTCTCAGGTCCAGTCAGTTCTTGACAGACATGTCCTGTTCCCACTGCTTACCATTAACGATCTCCTTTTCCAGCCTGATCAGCAAATCTGCTTCTCCCACCCGCTTTGTCAATCATCTTCTTTCTCCTTTCTGCACTCATTGTCCCACTTCTTGGTTGACACTGCCAGTCCTGGGGCCCCAAGCCCCCACTGCTTCTTCCCCCCACCCCCAGCTCCTTTGCTGGATTTCCTGCCGTTCCCCAGACTGCTTGTCCTTATCGGGTCACCTCCTGCCCTCTGCATTCCAATCAACTTTCTCCCTCCTACTGACACCACTCACAGGTGGACAGGGAATAAATATCCTGAGGTGTCCAGATCTCCAGCACATGAAAATTGCAGGGTTTTATTCAAAGGATTCTAATAGATGCCTCCTTGACAAGAGAGACCATCATGCCTTTCACAGAGTTCCTGCTCTCAGTGCAGAGCATGTAAGTGCTATCAAATGAAATCTCTCATAATTTTTTTCAGATGTTAAGCCTAATTCCTTTTCCATTACTGTGGTTCTCAAAGATGGCTACTGTTTGGGCTAAAAAGTTTCAAAAAATTCAGCCTGAGGCAGACATCCAGTGCGGAAAATTTAAGTCCAAGTATAAGAGAGTTATAAGCAACTGAAAACAGGGTCTTATAATGAGAAGTGTCAGACAACATCAATATTGGAAAGTGCTACCAGCTTGGCCCATAATACAGGCTTTGTTAAAGACATCACCCAGGCTAACAATTGCTATATCAAGTTATAGGCTAATGCCTTTTGCAACTGCGGAGTTATAAAATCCTTAATGATTTTTTTGGTTGCAATGGTAAACTTGGCAGCAACTGGGAAAGACCCACAAAGCTGGAGAAAAAGTAGAAAACCTGAGGTTTTTCTATGGCGTTTAAGTTACAAGACTGGGAACCGTGAAATCTGAATTATATTCTTGGCAATGCCACAGGCTTCCTGCGTGACTTGGGTCTAGCTAAAGGTTAACCTCTTGGTGCCCCAGTTTCCTCACCACATTTTTTGGGACAATGCTTATTTCATTTCCTAGGTGGTGCTGGCATACTGAGCTGGCTTTCTACGCTCCAGTGACGTGATACACTAATCTTCTGCAATTTTTTAACAGAAGGGAAAAATCAAATTTCTCAAGTTTGAATCTATGGCTTGCATAATGGGAAGAAAGCAAGGAGGAATTTACTGGAATGATTTGGAAGCGGAAGTTATGTTGGGTTCTGTCCACAGAACCATAGAATCACTGCATTTGCGTCCTGAAATGTCATATAAACAGTGCTCTGCAACTCCTGTAAATGGTTTCCTGACTTTGTTAAAGGAAGCGGGCTGTCTACTTAAAGCTCTTGTCTGGGTCACGGTGACTAAACCTTCCTGCAATGTGGCTTTTTAAAGGTTTGCGTTTGTTTTAACTCAGAAACATTCCCATAAGCCTCAACAAATAACAAGGGTGTAGAACATAATATATGTCCTTTGATCCATGGAAGTGCAGAGATGTCTCACTAGTAGATGTAGCCCAGTTCACCTGTGCACTAATCCACTAATGCTGACAGGAGTTAGAGGACTAAATTTATTGTGTAATACTGTAAACCTTAGTCATAATTGCTTGTAAAATGTGCTGGGAAGAGCAGTCCTGGGAATTACGAGAATTTGAATCACACTCAGCTGTAAGTATTAGAGAGCCCCTGGATCAAATTATATTTGTCTTGCACCCTTTGCAACCCCCTAGATCTCTCAGCCCAGTACAGAAATCATTAGCTAATTGTAAAAAGGAAAACAAAACCCTGTCTTAAGGCATCTGTTCCTGTCAGGTACCAGACGTGTATATTCTGCAGCCCCTCCAGAGACGCATAGATGTCTGTAAAACTGTTCACCATGCCATGTGTTGTTGTTTGCATAAACATAATTGAACATACTAATACAGAATACAATTATTCTGATATACAAAGCTACACTACATGTGATTAGAAAATAACAATGTGTCCTGGGAACAGTTAGCAAAACTGCCAGAATGCAGATAAAAATTGTCTTATTAAAATGCAAAAGTAAGCATTTATCTTTGCTGCTATCCCTATGGGGGCCGTTACACATAATAATGAAAAGATGTCCCTTGAAATGGCACTGCTTTTTAATGAGGCTTTTACCCACTGAGTCATAATTTCCATTTTACTAATTACAAGCAGAAATGGCTTCCTAAACCCAAAGTGCTGAATCCAAACAGCTTCTGAAGCTGAGGCTTCCCAGTTAGTTCCCAGACTTGGGCAATTCAGCAAGTGTTGGGCCGCAGCTAAGTTAAAGATGGGTGTTGATTCTACAAGCCAAGCATGTGAAGACCCAGCAAAGACATCTGCACATCACAGTGTTGGTTCCTGATCAGTTCTTTGACATATTCCATAGTGCTTTACTCTTTAACAATCCTCCAGTTAAACAAAAAACAACTAGGACACCCATGGTGATTACTTGCTGATTGTTATTTGGTCCCATGGACACTCCTGTGCTTTCCTTTTACTCTGGCACTTGTCTTCATTCAGAGCCTGAAGAACCAGACACTAACTGCTGCTGCTGGGCCCCATTCTGACTCACTCGCCCTGTCCTATTCTCAGTAGTACTCAAAAGCACACGGTGCAAGGACTGAACGCTTGTATTTCAGTAAAAGCCTGGTTTTTCCCTTCATCTGTCTAATTACTCATATCCTCTTGAGTTTATAACCAATAAACCATCTTTGGTTAAAGCATTTTGGCAAATATGATCCATTGTCACAGCCACTGTTTCTTCTAGTATTCAGGTCTTTGCTACACATTTGACATGGGAATTGCTTTACACAGCAACAGGGGGAAACATCTATTTCTGCAAACTGTCACTCAGGGAGCTGCTTAAAATTTGACAGCACTGAGATTATTTTTATGATAAAATACTAAATCACTGCCAACACAAAGGTGAATGGTTCAGGCTGTCAATCCGAGGTCTCATAACATGAACTGAAATATGGGGTTCAGTGGACCAAAAGGTATGCGACAAAACATTATTAAAGTTAGAAAATTAAGTAATCTAAAGCAAGGAAACTCCAAGACGAATTGGCCCTCCTCAGCTCCAAGCCATCCTTTCTTTTCCAAATTCAGTTTATCTATTCTCGTCCTTATGCCCCATGTCATTTCATCTTTTCATTTTATGCTGGTGGCTTTCTCAGGTAATGAAAACCAAAAAAGAGAGTCAGGAGTGAGGGAAGCTGATGGCTTTTTTTAATGCCAAAAATTAAATTCTGGGAATATTCTCAAATCCATAAAGGAACACTCCATTGTGATGCTAAAGTGAGAAGGTGGAATAATTATCTGTGTGCTACAGTTTTTTCTGAGCTTGGTCACTTTGAGACAGATTTTCATAGCCACCTCTGTTATTTACAAAGGCCCTACATCAAAACCTATACACATCAGAACTTAATATAGAAAAGTTTGACAATTATTTTTATATGGGTGAACCCATTTCTTTTTCCCCAGTCTTTTTCTTGGAAATTACTGAACTGTTTGGCTAAAAGGTTCCATAGAGCAAAATACAGCCTGAGTCAGATAGCATGGAAACTATCACCACTAATGATTAAAGTTTGGCAAGACTGTAAATAGCAGAGTCCAGGTCTCCAAGTGAGTCAATCTTATAATACACAAGGCAGTCAAACCATCCTATATGATAAATTGTCATAGCTTCCATTGCACAATTTGAAAGCCTCTGATATTTGTGAGAGACAGGTTGGCAGTAGAGCCCTTTACTGATGAGCACAGCACACAGAGGTTCCCCAGAATTGTACAGCAGCTGCTGGTAGAACTGGGATGGCACTCGGAAGGGCTGACCTCAGATTTCCCCTGTAACCACAGACTGCCCTTGGTTTTGCTCGGCTCAACGATGATTCCTCTCTCTCAATTACATCACTCTCCCATATTTTCTTCACTGTCGTTTCTCTCTGACTTCTCTTCCCCTCTTCCTCTTTCCTTGGCTTCCCTTCTCACAGAATTTCAACCTTCATCCATATACTTTCCCATGATATCTGACTGATAGTTTAAACCAGTTTGGCTGCCTTAGATGAGAGGTATGGTTTCCATTCCAGGAGACAACAGTGCTGGGCATGTATTCCCTGCCCACTGTCACTCTCTTCACCTCACAGTTCTTGATTTCTGGTAGGCCTCAGGATAAAAAAGGAGACAGGTTGGATTGCTTTCTTGGTGGCTGTAGGAAGAAGAGCTGGAAGCCTGGTCTAGTGTCTGTAGGACTTGTTTATATGTCACATTCCACGTGGTGTAGGAAAGTAACATTATATATGACTGTAATCTCCAGTTTCATTTGGCAGTTGTCTGATTGAATTGCATCATATTTATGTTGCCTCAGACAAGTCTTAATTATGAACATTTTGATTTTTCCACCAGTTTTCCCAAGAAGTTCACCATGCCCATATCAATCAGATCTGAATTATTTGAGCCCTTCCACAAATGTGCTTTTTTTGGTTAGATTGAATGTGTCTAGGTTGGATGTGAGGCTTTCCAATGTGACTTCATTTCCTAGTAGGAAACAAGCATAGTGATTCAAGGTATGTCCCAGTTCCCAGCTGAAGGACAGCATCTCTGGGTAGCAGCTCTCTGCAGACAGGCCTGACTGCTGAGTTGGGGCTGGCACCAATGAAATGGCTGGACACTGTGAGGGGTGCAGGCACAGCTGTGAAGAACTCTGTCCCTGGAAAGGGAGAGGTCTCTGTCATTCCCTCCTCCTCCATGGTGTCTGACTTTGTGAGCACAAGGAGTACCTGTGTGCAGACAGGCAGCAGAACTGCTGGCATGGGTGACCCTCCAGGGGCTTGTAAACCTCAAGAAAATTAAAAGGGGGAGCAGGGAGCAGTGAAGATACTGAGGCACCTCAGCAGGTTGCTGGGACTGAGCAGGAGATAATAAATCCCAAAAACCCCACATGGCAGACCTGATCAGGTGTTTTGTCACGGCAGTTCCCATGTAGTGGAAAAGCAGAATGGACCCATCTGAGCTGACTGTTGTGTCCAGGTCACAGATCATACACAAGCAGCTAAAGGCCTCCCATACCCCTCTCTCCCTAGAAGGAAAGTGGCTGCATTTGCCAGGGTCCCATGCCAGCATTAAGCATGCTCCCTTCCAAGGATAGCTGGCTGGCTTTTGGTGTCTGTGTATCTTTGCCACAGGCAATCCACAGCTCCTGGATAGCTGGGAGCCCGCTGCATTGTGAAACTGCTTTCCTTCCCACTTCCTTGCAGATGAATTGGCAGGAGCACCTATAAACCTATGGCAAAGGCTGAAATTTTCAGTCTGAGTGAGTTCCGACTTGTAACCTCAAGCTAATAGGAAAACTTACATGGAGTTTGGCAGGCCAGGTAGAGGATTTTGACCTCCAAGCCTTCGCCTCTTTGTAAGTTTTGCCTTAGAGATGATGCGGCAGCAAAGCAGGGTGGGGATCCCTTCTTGCTCTACCCGAATGTGTCCTAATGGGATAGAGATCTGTGCTTCCCAGACCTTTTATCAAAGCAGCAAATGTAGCCAGGATAGCAAGCCTGAACTTTCAAAAAGTCAGAAGCCAAGCTCTGAAACATCACAGGACTTGCTGAAAACCACAAGGTGTTTCTCAGATGTTTCCTCTGGGCACTGAGCTTTTATTTCATATTCAAGTGGAAACCAAGAGGAACATATTCTTTCTAAAAGAAACCCTGAAAATATTTCACATGAACACTAGATTCCAAAAGATTAAGAATAAAACATAGAGTCACGAAAGCTTTCAATTCTCATAAAAGTCTGGAAATAACTTATTTTAATTTCAAAAACCTCTAAGCTATAAAAGGAAGATTTTTGGTAAAGCAACTCTGACTCATTCTAACACATTTTCTCTTCATTCATACGTTCTTTTGACTCAGACTAAAAGACTTGGATTGCAAAGCCTCATGCGTGTGTGTGTGTTCTTTTTTTTTTTTTTTTTTTACTTCACAGCTTTTTTTGGGAAATACCTCAATGAATACAATGGCAGCTACATCCCTCCTGGGTGGAGAGAGTGGGTTGGATTAGTGAAGAACTCTCGCTTCTATAATTACACCATTTCTCGCAATGGTAACAAAGAGAAGCACGGATTTGATTATGCAAAGGTATTTTCCAGACACATAAATGCCACATGATTAATCCATATAAAAATAACTTTCAGAAAATTAATTAACCAGGTAATTAATTAATTAAACAACTACAGCCATGAAATTGAGATGTCATTTTCTCTCCAGGGCATTTCAGATCAATTTCCACCTGAGAATATTAATCACTCAACAGAAGAATGTTCCTAAGGCTCTTCAGTGGAGCCTGGTGATGCCTCCCTCCTTCCTCCCTTCTTCCCTCCCTCCCTCTCCCTGACAGAATGTGATGTTTTGGCAGAAGCAAACAGTAAATAAAAGCCTTTCCCCAAAAGAATTGTGTCCCTTGCACTACTGAACTTTAAAGTTTGCTGAGTGTTGTCAGTTATTACCCACAGAAGAGCCTTGGTTAATGTTGTTTTCCATTGTAGAGTGCACACCAAAGAAAGGCTGTGTGCCTGTGGTGTCAGACTCCGGATATGAGTATGAGGGTAGATAAGGGCAAGAACACGGCCTTTGGAAAAGTTCAGAGCTTGCTTGTGCTCCTGACAAAGTGTGGAAAGTATGCCAAGGGGACCTGCCCATTGCCATGAAGTTTCTTGGAAAGGCTTAGGAGGGCAGATTTCAGACAGACCAGCCTGCAGAAAGCAATCTGGAATTTCCTCAAATTGCAGCTCCAGGAAGATGATACAGATGTTGCAGCTGTGGTTTCTGACCCATGTAATGAGTTTTTATTGGAAGCTAGTGACGCCTGTTTCTGATTTTCCCATCCATAGAAATTACATTATACTGATTATATATTTATACAGAGTAAAAAAAAAAAAAAAGGAAATGTATAATACTGGTTAGTTATACATTCCTTACACACCCTGTGTATGTAGCTAGAATAAACAGGGAAACAGGAGGGGAGTAGATGCTTTGGAAGAGCAGTCATACAGGCATTTCACTCAGGCCACAAATCCAGAAATTATCACAGCCCTGGTACCTCACACTCATTATCCATTTTGGAAAGTAAAGGATCACTCACTGTCTCATCCATATGCTTGCAAGGTTTGTAGCAGCCAGGGCTACTGTGCATGTCCAGGCGTGCTGCAGGAGAGGGGAAGGGGCAGGGGACAGGGAGCGGGTGAGCGAGGAGGTCACAGCTGGTTGGCTTGTCCTAGCACTGACATGCGACACAGACCTTGTCCCTCAGGCTCTGCTTTTGCAGCTGTTCAGGGCCTCGAATCCACAACATAAGATTAGTCATGCCTGGAAGTGCTTGAAATTACAAACATTGTCTCAGCACTTTCTCAATGAAGCTCGAGCTAGACCTCCAGGCCAACAGTGAATACTCCAAGGTGGCAGGTGGTTTAATTTAAGTTTTCATCTTTTTTTCTTAGTTCTATTTCCTCCCTTTTCCTTGTAGACTTCCATTTGCCACCTTAGCTGTGGGTTAAGCCAGTTTATTAGCGAGTCACAACCTTAATCTCAGCAGCTGCACTGCTTAAAGTTGCACAATTAAATGAACAGAGCCCGCAGGAATTCAACTGCTCCCTGCATTCTCATTTGCAATTTCTTTGATTAAGATTTTTTGCAATCTGTTGCCTGTTGTAGCTGTCTTCCACTTTGTACATATGCAAAAGTATAGTCTGAACAAAGAGTGTGCAATAAAGGTTTATGTAAACAGAAAACCAGATTAGGATTCAATGTTATTTGGGAGCCATTACCTTGTGAAGGTGTTTTATCAATGAAATTTAAGAAACATATCTTTGTCAGTACAGTCTGCCATTTTAAATGTTACTTAGCTTATATTACCAAATCTGGTAATCAAATTTACTTAATACTTTCTGTTGTATCTGATTTGCAAAATACTGTCTCATTTTATGTGGCATTGCCTGCTTAAGAAAGTAATTACTGCTCAGTCTCCCCTATGCTCCCTCAAATCATACATCTCTTTGATGGTATGCTTTTACTTCCTGATCTGAGCTTTAATGAGGACTTGGAAAATAACATAATAACATGATAGTATGTGATCTAATTAATCATGCACTTTGTAACTTTTGCTTTGTGTTAATCATATGTTCCAGGACTACTTCACAGACCTAATCACTAATGAGAGCATTAATTACTTCAGAATGTCTAAGAGGATATATCCCCATAGGCCCATAATGATGGTCATCAGCCATGCTGCACCCCATGGCCCGGAGGATTCTGCACCGCAGTTCTCAGAGCTCTACCCCAATGCTTCACAGCACATGTAAGTGAAACTCACACACTGCCAGACCCGCTCCTTGTATCTGCTTCTGCGAGGAATTTGTTTATGGAGACAGCTCAGGAACAGGCAATTCAAATATAAGACACTCATGTAAGCAGAGAATGTTTGCTTGTTTCTTTTGCTGTGCTTGTTCCTTTTGCGGGGGAGAGTGACAGCTCTGACCATTATTAAAGCAGAGAGAAACTCTTTTCCTCCTGGGAAGTTGTGGGAGATTAAAAGGTCAGTATTTGGCTTTGTAAGGGCAGCCTCTTACAATACCCTGAAAATATGTAGACACAGGTCAGGATCTGTTGGAAAGATATTACTTCCTTCGTTTCCCTCTAAGATATGTGCTTCCTGGGCTCTAACTAACTGAATGCATTGAGTAAAAACACCCTTTTGAAGCTTTAGAGTGCACCAGATTTGTTTATACACTAGATACTGGCAGATTCCCAAAATAGCCTATCAGACTGCACTTTTAAATAACACGCTTAATCTTTTCTGGTGATCAAACTATAACAAAAAACTGCAACTCTTCATTTTGTTTCTAGAAGAAAAAGCAACTTCAGGTAAAAATCTGTGGTGATTCCACATCTGTGAATTCCTCATCCTGCTTCCTACTTTGAATATTCTAGGTTCTTTTCATTATAGTGAGAGGCTATGGAAGATTTCCATTGCACTTGTGACTCCCATGGGTTTGTAGACCAGTCTTTCCATTTGTGCTGAAACAATGTATTTGCACATCTTTAAAAAACAACCCAACAGCAAAAAGAAAATCACAAAAAACATCTTTATAAAATATTTCAGCTGGATTGTACATTTATCTGTCCTCTCAAAATGAGGATAAATTAATTTCATTAGACAGTGGGAAAGCTCCTTGGTCCAAAAATTGTATTTTGGACACTCTGCAGTAGTTCACATATGCGGATGGTTTTTCGACTTACATCAAATACTTCAAAATTTCTAGGAGTAGTAGTTACTGCATGCCCAAACTGATCACTGGTTAAGGCCAGAAAAATATTTGCTGCTCATGGCACATGGTTACATTGTTGTTGTTTTGCATCTTTTATCCTCTTACTGGCTGCTACTTTCTAGATATGCCAGTTTCCCTGACTTTATAATCTTATATTCTCCATGATCCCACATTCCTGAGACCAGACTTTGCAAGTAATGCAAACCAGTCAGCAAGGGTCAGCAAGATTTTGTAATTACTTAGTAGCTTCTACTCATATAGGGAACTAATGAAGTTGAGATTTTAGTTGGTAGATAAGATAGACACGAATACATGAATCCTGTTATATTGGGTTGTATGGAAGAATGTCCTCAGTCCTGAATTATGTGCTTCAGCAGAAAGTAGCAGGGAGCAATGGTGGAGAGAGGGGGAAAGTAAAACCATCAATTTTTCACCCTGTTTTTCTAGCTTCTGAAAATCACAAGTTTAGGTGAAGCATCCAAATCAGTGTGCCCCATTCTCTTTGCATTGGTTTAATCTCTTTTTAAACTCTGGTGGCAGGCCCACCATCCTGTGGCAACAAGTTCTACAGTGTCACTTTGTGCACTGGGGACAAAGGGCTACTTTTTATTTCCTTCTAAACCTGGAGCTTCATTATGCCACCTGTGTCCCCTACTTCCCATTCTGTGAAGAGTAATGAATAGTCACTATATCAAATTGAAAGGATTTCTCCCATGTCTCCTTTCAATTGCCGCTTTTCACTGCAAGAGAATTATATCTATTTGTTCTCACTCCATTCAACAGATTGTCTCTCACTTAGTGGCACAGACTGCCTGGCCTCAGGCAAGCCATCCTTCCTGCTGGGGGACTATCCATCATACGGGAGGCAGGATCCAAACTGCTTCTGTTTAGCTGTGGGGACGGTGTCTGGGAGAAAAGCACTGAATCATTGCATCTCACCCTACCTCTCCCCAGGCCAACTCATTTTAAGCTCCTTGCTCTCTTCTGACAAGTGCTTGTAGGAACTTGCTTTGGTTTATCATGCTCTTGATGACTTTCTGCTGCTTGGTGTTTTCAGCCTGCTTGTTTTCTAGCTTGTGCTAGTAGAGCAAAAGGCTTTAGTTAGTCTCCAAATTTTTAACTCCTCTCCATGTTATATACAGGTTACACGTTACCTGCAAAGATTAAGCAAAATTCTAGCTAAAATTAATTTTTGTTTTTGTGGACTCCTGGGGTCTAAATACCTTGCTCTGCTAGGCTACTTTTGAGAGCACTCAGCTGTGCTTCTTCTTTTTTTCTAGTGTTGTTGATTTCTTGGCAAGCTTCTTGCAGAGTTTTTTCTCCAATGACCTCAAGAGATCCTTGCTGGCTTGTTTTATGTTTCTTATTGCACTGACTGACTGCATGTGTTAAAGTTCAGTCTGCAGACTGTGAAATGAGACAAATTGAAGATAAACTGCTAATTTGGGTTTGGGTGGCTGAAGAATCCAACTGATTTCTCTATCAAAAATATAAGCAACATGCTCTGAAAGATATGAGAAGTTCAGTTCTCACAGAAATATTCTATGTTCCCTATGAAAACAGAACAAGAACAATAAAATCCCTCCTGCCAAGGTTTGTGTAATTTGAACATTTAACCCTTAGGTTTTCTTCCTTGGTGGTCAAGCACCATTTGAATCTCTTTCCTTTTGACCTTGGGTGACAGCCATCTGACCTTGGATTTTGTTTTTAAAAATGTAGTTGCTGTATCATGTTACTGTAACGCTTACCTCCAACAAAGAAGGGAAACCAGGTCAAAAGCTGCTTGCTGGCTCAACAAACTGAGATGGAAGGTTATACCTACAAACCAAGGATTAAGATAGCCTGTCAACCACATGTAAGAAGTTTTGCTTAAGAGAACAGTAGCTGAAGCAGACCCTTAAATTACATGATGTCTCTTTGCTGATAAAGTGCCTGCTAAACATTGAAATGCTGCCTCTATAAATCAAAACAAAACAAAACAAAACAAAACCAACATAAAAAAAAACAGCCCAAAAGTTTGTTTAGAAGTTTTCCACTGGCACATATAAAGAAGGGAGTGGCTATGGCAGGAAATACTCCAGTTCAGGGAGAGCTCTGCCCTCAAGTGTGGGCGTCTATTGGTCTCATTTCCGCTCTTATCAACATGGCAAAATTAAATAAAATGAATGCAGCAGCAAAGTCCTTAAGATTTATGAACAATACATCAAAAACAAAAAGAAAATTAAGAATTACATGCCACCATTATGTTCTAGTCCTTTCCTCCTCAGCACAAACAAGCTCTGGAGTGGCATGGAAAGTCTTACAAAGACAAAAACAGTAATGATGTGCACACTCTTTACTTATTAAGTGATTCCTTTGAATTCTTTAATTCCAGTTTAAAATCAAACACAAACTATATCATATGGGAAGCAGCAGACTATTGTTTCTAAGCTTCCATTCTCCCCTCCCACTCTCCCACTTGTCCTCTCCATAATGTATATACTATTTCTGACATCTAAAAATATTTCTGAAGGTTTATCCTGGCTGCTATGAGTGAAATATTTTCTGAAAATAAATCATACTAATGCATGCACTCTAACTATCCCCAGACATTATTTCTGTGAAAGAAAATGGGACTAGAGAAGATGTACTAGATGAAAGCAATACATAGATTTTTGCTGTGGTAATGAACATAGTCTGTTAGGGAGCAGGGTTGTTAAACTTTTGGAAATGTTGTTGTTAAATACGAAGTTATGTTACAGGACAATCTTGTTTCATCAGACAGCTGAGCTGGAAAGCTTTGACTCAAAGGATGCTCTGATGAAAGCCTGAATTATCTGTTATGCTCAGGGCCTCTGGCACTTTAACTTCCCTTTACCTTCCAGTGTGAACCAGTCTTAGGGGAACTGTGAATCAGACCTAGGCTGTTTATAAGCTGTGAAGTAAACAAACATTAGAAGCAAAAATCTGCAGGAGGCAGGTTTACTGAAGAATGTAAAAAATGGAAATCTGAACCACTGCTGGCTGTGCTGAGTTAAAATACTTGGGCTGGCATGAGGACTCACAGCCAGATTTTATGACTACCTGGAAGCAATCCTATTGCCAAGCTAGAAACATTAGGAGGAGCAGATAGAAATGGAATCTGATCTATCTTGGAATAGATGAGGAAACAAGCTAAGAAAAGGTAGGCAATATGAAAGGCAGAAGTTTATATTTCCATTTAAAGATCATATGAAGGGTGCTGATATAACAGGTGTGTAGGTCTGCAGTGGTGAAGCATCAAAAGAAATGTTGTAGCTCTGGATCCCCAGAGCAGTCTTGAGTGTGAGTTTGGGGTGTGAGGTGGCTGCACCTGGAATCACTGAGGCCGAGTCTCAAACATCTGTCAGTAACAATGGCACTTCTTGTAATATGGACATGGGGCCATTAGAGTGGGATCATGCATTTGCATCAGTAATAAATCTTGTCATGTCAGTGTGCAGTGTCACTATTGGCCCGAGGCCTGCTTGGACTCCTGACTTAGAAATAAGTGATCACAATCATCACACGCGTCATTGGCAGTGTGATTTTAAAGACAAGAAGAAATGCTGTGAAATAGAAATGTAAGTAATATTCTAGTTGCACAATCCACTTCTACAGGAGCAACAAATTATGTTTCCTGAATGAAAAAGGTGTTATACTTAACAGGCAACAACTGTTTCACTTCTTTATTCTAAAATATAGCAGTTGTGTTACGCTTGGGGAGTGAAACTTTCATACCCCACGTACCCAGATCTATAACTATCACTGGGTTTAAAAGAGTCCCATTTCAAAAGGCAGAAGAAGCAGACCCAGAGTGGTGAAATTCAACTTCACATTAATAATGACCATGGCCCCTGGTTGTGGGGTTTTTTTTGTTTTTTTTCACTCTTAATTTTGCCCAGAACCTAGGCTTCCTGCTTTCCAAGAACAGTGTCTAAGCCTGGAAGTCTACTTTCCCTGGAAACAAAGAATTTGCTTCCTTTGTTTATTTCACTTGAAGAAACATGACCACTTATGCCATGTTTGCTAATCATATTTCAAAGAATAATAGAGGTGCTAATTCTGTACAGAAAGTATTCATTTTTCTCAATCAGTTTTAGCAAAGATATTACTTTAAAATGTTGCTGACTTTTATTTTTATGAAATGAATATGTTTTTGGGGTGTCTAAGTACTGTATTATTTTCACTAACTGGAGGACTCACAATCCAGACAGAAGATTAGCCAAACACTTTTGGGACCGAACCCCCTGAGAACTTTATGGAGTTATTCCAACCCAACATTTTTAAGCAGTATATTTGTGAACATAATTTCTTTCATTGAATAGAAACAGGAAAGAAATACAAGGTTGTAAATAGGGGCAAACACAGATTTTTACTATGAGCAATTGAACAAATGTTTGGAAACATACTTGTTTCTCTCCAATTATCCCATCTGTTAGAGACGTGTATATTTAGATTAATTTTTTAGAAAGCAAATGTTAAAGTTGTTCTAAATTCTTGAAGCTCTTAAAACATTCTGTACTCTCCCAATCCTTTCTTACCTGTAAAATATCTTTTTGTAATAATGATTTGAAAAATGGCATTATTCCATTTATTTCATTGAATATGACAATTCCATTCAGTTACTAGTAGAAGCTACTGAAATTTGTTTCTGAATTATTTCTGTGGGGACCCCATTTTAATACATCCTCAAGTATCCATTTTTTGGGTTGATGGGTATTTTTATTGTTTCTTGCCTAACTTAAAGTTATTGTGGTATCTTAAAAGCCAAATAAGATGCATTCTTAATTTAGAAGTTCAAATTTAAATATATGAATATAGTAAATATGTTGTCAGAAAGAGTTACTGAGACCTTTTAATTACAGCAGTGACTGCTAATACTACTCCTTTTCTCTCAGCATAAGTATCCACTTGAACTGATGTTTACAGACAAATTATAGATTTTGTGGAGAATCTTTCTTTAAAAATGCACTAGCGCTTCCAAATATTTATTCCTTCCATAGTCTATAGATTATTTGATTATCACCGTAGATTTCTCTTTAAACTTATTCACATAGGTGACTGATTACAAAATCTCAGGGTGAAATATTCTCATTATCAATATGCCTTTATAGGAAAGTGCCTATGCTCAGCATTTGTTATTGTTACATAGCAGTTGGAATTTTTTTGTTAGTTTAACTGAGGATATCAATTCAAAATTTTAAGAATCTAATGCCTTCCAGTGCCAGAACCGATCTGTTAGGGAGTGCCAAGTGGTCTCTATGTATTAAGTTTTTCACAGTATGTGCTGGACAAATAAAAGTGAGCAACAGAGCAATCTAGATTTGCCCAAGTTAGTATATTCTACAAGAATGACAAGTACTACAGTAGCAACTTGCCAGACTCAGAAGCCATGGATAACCTGGAAACAATGGGCTACCTGGCACTGTCTGCTGATCATGGATCAGCTAATGTACTCAGCACAAGACGGACTCCATGACTGAGAGGAGGCCATGGAAGACATGGCACACATCTTCAACTTCAATCTTCTAGTGCAAAGAGAAATCAAGGAAATGTAGATGTCTGTGATACTTTATAGCAGTGTGTGTCAATATAGAGCAAAGCTGTTCTCAAAACTGGAAGAATAGAAATGGTGACACACCATGCCATAATTACTTTCAAGGACTTATAAGAGCTGAACATTTAACTGATATCTCCGGCTGCTTCAAGAAAAAATGTTATGGTAAAAAATTATCACTGATCAGGAAGAGATCTGACTGCATGGAAAGGTTTTCAGAAGTCAGCAGTATTCTCCCTAAGATTTACGTATGCAGTGTTTGGTTGGTTGGTTACATTTATACCCAAAAAAAAAAAAAAAAAAAAAGGTAGATATATTTGAGAGCAATATTAGATCTTGTGTCTGGTAACCAGTGCTGTTCTGGTGGATTTCTGAAAGGCCCAACAAACAGGGGTACACAGGGAACATGTACAAGCTGCAGGGCTTTGGAATTCCTTTCTGTCTCTTCGTTAGTACTATTTCTCCAACATTATGGACCCATTTCACATTTATCCATCAGCCAGTGACACTGGATATTTCACAGAATGTTCCTGTTCCTTGAATTGCCTGTGAGGAAAATTCTACTCCCTCTCTGCCTGCTGCATTTCTCACCCAGAAAATTCAAAATGCATTTGGATAGTGTCTGTGAAAGGTTTTAACTGCCCTGCTAAACCTTTGAGTGCTGCTTTTAAAAACTATCCATTATGTGGAGGAGGCTGCTCACAATAGCCTGGGAACATAAGACCTGAGCCTGCTTCAGCAGCTGGCTCTCCTTCCTGGCACAGCAGCAGGCTGTCACCGCGCTGCCGGCGGAGCGCAGCTCACAGCCACCTCATCCCTCTGTGCTGGGGCACTCAGGACCCCACTGAAAAAAACCAGGGTTTTACTAGGAGATGCTGATTAATCAAAAATGAACTCTTTCATGGGAAAACATCTTGTCTGACAAATTTCCAAGGAAACAGAGAAAAATTTGCACTGAAAGTATCCTTCTTTTCTGTCTGATTACTGATAAATGGTAGGTGACAGAATTCCTAAGGCTTGCTTCTTCAAGGATCTCCCTCTGCTAGGACTGCTGGCTAGCCAGCAGCACAGAGGGCTGTGCTCCTGACATAAATCTTGTTAATATTATGACAGTATTCATTTTAATAATCAACTTCAACCATGGGAAATTACAAAAACTTTGACTTTTCAACATGAAAGAAAAGATTTTTCAACAGAAAAGGAATTCTAGTTTATGCTTGTCTTTGCTCAGTAGGGAGCTAACCTTTTCATACTTCTTAATCTCTATCAAAGTCCCGTGATACTGTTGCATCACTTCTCTTTTCCCTTGAGACTAATGATTAAGTAGGTTAGTCAAAACTTGCTCTGTGTATTAAAGGCATGCTTCTCAAATTCTTCTAACTTCTCAAATAATGCTTTCCAGTTAGAATGTGGATTCCACAAATTTATTGAAGTTGACTGTCAGTTTACTATGCTATCCTTTCAGCTGATTTTTGTCCTCAGAGTATGTAGTTAAAGGTTATACATATGATATCTGATATAAAAATCAACTGTTTCCACCATTCTGGGATCACATACAACCATGTAAAGAAAAATGAAACCTAATTGAAGGACTGGTCAAAAGTATGACTCTAAGTTATACAGTATTCTGATACTGTTCATTTTAAGAAAAGACAACTACACATACATATTTCAGCAGGAAAAATGTACCTTTTGTTAATATACATGTTATAATTTTCAGTAGCTAAGCAGCAAATTAATATTGAATTTAATTTTTCTTGTAAACTGAAAAGAGAATAGAAAGAATCAAATTAATCACCCAACAGTATTTTTTCACCTTCTATTTATGTTTAATTTTCAAATGTAATGCTGCCGTTCATGTACCATGTGCTGCAGCGTACTAGAAACAGGGGAGAAATAAAACCTGAAGAACTTAATGAAAATGACAAAGCCTAGATTCCTTCTTTCTAGAGAAGGGAACTGCTCATACGTAGGTGCAACTATTATGGGAAATGGATATTGCTTGGTTTCTCTTCACCTTGTAGTTGTCATGTATGCTAGGCATAAAAACAAGAAGGATGGAGAGCTTTTGTTACATGTTTCTCTGTAGAGAAAATTTACTTGACACATTTTTTGCCACACATTTTCTCCCAAGGTGATATCTCTGGGAAAATATTCTTGTTTCTTATAGGATATCTTTCAAAAATACACTGGCTGTGGATAGAATACCACTCTTAAATATTTCTTTTGGTGTTTGTGCAAACTCCTAAAGCATCATTCTTTGTTTTAGATAGGATTCTGTGCCATACTTCTTCTTAGTATTAGTACCAATAGCGGTGTTAGCTCAGTTTTGTTGTCATGGTTCATTTTATGCTTGTAATGCACTGTGCTTTGCACTGACATTGAAAATAACACTTCAGTAGTATATAGTGTAGAACTAACTGTAACACTGGTGGTATTCTTTATACTGACTACTAAATTTCTTTATCCCACTGGAAAATAGCTTTCTTTGACTTTTATTTAAAGGTAATTTCTCTACTGGAAGTACCAGGGCAATATACCTTAAGTAAGCAGTCCTTTTTCACCTCTAACTCCCTTAATTTTTCTTATCTGTATGGGATGCACCATTCAGATGAGCCTTTTTAATGATTGCAGGTTTGTTTGCGAAATAGATTTTGGCAAATCCCAAATATTAACATGGAACTTGTAGTGGTCTTTGAGTCTGAAAGACAGATTGGAAAGCAAGTGGTTAAAATATTTTGAGGAGGTGATACATGACCCAATGAATCTGGAAAGCCGCTGAAGTGATGTTTGTTGGTATTTGTCAGATACCACATGGAATTTGTGATTTAACTGTTTGTTGGCTATTTCTGTGTTGGAGAAGTTCCCACCTCCCTCTGATGTCTGTCATGCTGCACAACTTTTGAGATCCGTTCTTTTCCTCCAGCACTCCCAGCTATAACTATGCACCAAACATGGATAAGCACTGGATTATGCAGTACACGGGGCCCATGCTGCCAATCCACATGGAGTTTACCAATGTCTTGCAGCGCAAAAGACTTCAGACCCTGATGTCAGTTGATGACTCTATGGAAAGAGTGAGTGCAAGAAACTGCTGTGAATACAATCTTGTTAGCTGGTAACAAAATTTAATTAATTAATTATTTCTTTACCTTCACCAACCACATTCTGGGGAAAGTCACTGTATTATGAGGAATTACTTCACCTTTTCCCAGTGGAATTGAATTCTGGTTCTCTGCAACATGAGGCCAAGCTCCTGGCTTTCTTCTTTCAATTGCTGGGTCAAAAAAATAGGGTGCTTTTTTAAAGGGAAATGTCACTGGGCCTAGTATAAAGCCCGGCATTAACAGAAGATGCATCACCTGTGTGTACACATGGATAGACACAGGTGCACACGTGACAACTTCTATTAATTTCACATACTCCATTCACAGTTTGTCCTTCAGTTGAAATCTGGGAACTGGCAAATCACAGCAACTCAGGTGTCAGTCTACAAGTGTTTGCAGAAGTTAGGCAATGCAGTGCACTGCTAATTATAGGTAACATGATACATGAACTATTAGGTTTACTTTGTATGACTTTTTGTTCCAAAATCAAGCACCATGACCAAAGATCTTCCCCTAGAGAGATTTCTTTAAACTTTAATAAAAATTTACAGCTTTTTCCCAAGCCCACAACTGTAAGGAATGGGAAAATTGTAGACTAGCACAGTAAATCAAATCTTAGTACCTTTTCCCCTACAGCCGTAGCAGACTTTTTTCACAAGCTGTGTTTGAGTACACAATGAATTTTGGACACATTAAGGCAACTACCCCATCATTACCATATTTTTTCTGTTCTAATTTTCTGGAGCTGCTTAATTGTCCCCTCTGTCAAGTGTGAAATTGAACTGGTACGTTGATTTTTTCACAGCACAGTAAAGGCAAGATGTACAAATGCCAGTCCCCAGAATCTGTGTCAGCTATGTCATTGGTGCCCTGTTTGGTCCTGTGTATTTAAGTGTTATAAATTATGGTTATACACAATTCTACACAAAACATGCTTTTCTACACTTAACTCGGAGTTCTTTCTGTTCTGGGTTGCAGTTACACCAAATGCTTGCAGAGATGGGAGAACTGGAGAACACCTACATTATTTACACTGCTGACCATGGATACCATATTGGGCAGTTCGGACTGGTCAAGGGGAAGTCAATGCCGTATGACTTTGATATTCGAGTTCCTTTCTTTATTCGCGGTCCAAGTGTGGAGCCGGGATCAGTGTACGTTCCCTTATGTCTCTAGCACAGCTGTTGAGCCTAATGTAAAATGTTTCTGAGACTATGTAATTATCACTCTGTCTAGTTTCATTTCATAAAGGATGCCCTATTATTGCAGAGCAATGAGTCTCATAAACAGGCAGTTTTTCACTTTGCATATAATGAATAAGTTATAACGCAGATGAGAAAACTGTAATGCATAGTCCTGTAGGGTTTTGCTTTTAAAAACCCTGTAGGGTTTTGCTGTGCTCATCTTTACTGTTCACTCTGTCATTTAGCATCATGCCCTCACTGTCAATGAGATAAGAACAGTGTTGCTGCTGCACTTCCTTGTTTAATTGTGCTTAACTTTTTCTTTGTGATGTCAGTCTGCAGTACTGGCCTATCGTTCTGAGTTGTAGACTTCAAAGCAGGTTTTCTAAACTTAGCACTTCTGTAGAGCTTTACATCTTCAAAGCCCTGATAAGCATTAATTATCATTCTATTTCCGAGAGAATGTGAAGACTTACGCATTGAACACATGGCAACTATGACCTTTCCTGTTGATTTGCAGTGTGCCTCAGATAGTTCTGAATATTGATCTTGCTCCAACAATTCTGGATATAGCAGGCCTTGACACACCTCCAGATATGGATGGCAAATCTGTCCTAAAACTTCTGGACTTGGAGAGACCAGGAAACAGGTGGGTCCCATGATCCTTTTTAAGCCAGTTCAGGAGCAAACACCTTAGTAAATCAACAGTTGAGTGGAAAAACAGATTCTGTGAAAATGAGTTGTGTCATGGCAACGACCACAGCTTTTCCATTTCAAGAGTCTCTTAAGTAGTAGATCTATAAAATTGCAAGTATATATAAGTGGAGAGTTGTTTTTTTTTTTCAAAAATAATTTGTTAACACTTACAGTGGTGTACTTCAGTGCCAGCAATAAATGTCATTATTTTACTTTCAGGTTTCGAACAAACAAGAAGACCAAAATTTGGCGTGACACATTTCTAGTGGAAAGAGGGTAATTATTAGGGGTGAGAGAGCTTTGGGAGAGCCTGCCTGCTGGGAACACTCCCTTTTACATGCTTTCCTTTCTGCTTCCTCCTCTTCCTTTTTATGGTCAGAGAAGCAGTAAATTTTGCAAACAAACTGACAGGCATGACTTTTTTCCTAGTTTCCCACCACTGCCTTTGCAATCTACTGTGCTCTCAAATCCCTTTCTCTGAAAAAATTTGAAAGCATGCTTTTCTGGTGATTCTCCTAGCCTCTTTTCCTAACACTGTGCTTGTGCCCACTTTTGTCATTATCCAAATCACTTTCTTCCCAAATCTCAGTTTCAAATCCAGCTGTGAAGAATCCTCTTATTGCCTGATTTTGTGTTTTCCATAATGTGTTAGAAGCATTCTTCATTTTTGTTCTAGCTAAGACTTACATGTAATTGAGATTCGTTACTATAATTGCTCCTCTCTTTGCTGATAACTCCTTATACCCTCTTACCTTGCCAGTTGTTGCTGTGAAAATTTTCTCTGGGTAAAAATTTTACAGCAATTTCTTTTTGGTACTTTATGACTTTACAGATTATGAAAACCTTGTCTGATGTATTACAAAACAGTGCATGAAAGACACATCATAATATGTAAGATACAGCCGAGCTTGTTCTGAGTATAAAAGTCCTGTTGTGTCTTCAGCTGTGTTTTCCAGCCAAGAAAGTATTGCTTCAAAGAGTTTTGCTTTTTGTAAAAACCTACATTTATGTATGAATGGAGCTGAACTGTACCAGTTAAACATATTTTAGCAGCACTTTTTTATCTTCTGGCAATTTTCAGCCAGTCACCTGAGGCTTTTTTTTCAGTATGTGACCTACATCGAAAGTCAGTAACAGAAATGTGGGGATTTTTTTCCCTGAGAAGGCATTAAACCTTCAAATAGCTTCACTGTTCAAGTTGCATTCATCCTTAGGGCTTAGAACAATGTATCTAAAACATCCACTTTATTTTTTTAATAAGCAAATTTCTACGCAAGAAGGAGGAGCCCAACAAAAACACTCAGCAGTCTAATCAACTACCAAAGTATGAGAGAGTAAAAGAATTATGTCAACAAGCAAGATATCAGACAGCCTGTGAACAACCAGGACAGGTAAGCCACAAGTAACTGCAGTTTTCTAGGTGGCACAGGGAAATACACATTTTTCACTATGATTCAAAAGCCACATTTGAAGAATGTGCCTTTTGGAAGGTAACTAAAAGATCACTGTTGTTAATATCTTCAGAGCAAAAGAAAACCAGACAAATTTCTCTAAGCAGTGGTCAAATTCAAGGTGTTGAAGACCTGGCCCTTCATTTGCTGTCTTAGTACAGATCTTATCATAAAACTCCCATGCTCAAACATAACATGAAATGACTACTTTTAATTTGATCATGTGCATTGATAAATATGCAAGAAAGTGCAGTGGTAATTGTTAATAAGGGAGAGAATAGTTTTGAGTTGTGAAAGCTTGTACTCACTGGGTTCGTTCAGAATTACCAAAGCAAGCTGGTTAGACCTAAGGTTACCCATGAATTCATTTGCTGGGATGAACAATTGAACAGCAGACTTAGTAATCGTCATCCTTTAATATTTTGAAACACTTTAAACAGAGGGGTCCCTTTGCCCAGAAACACTCCTTACTTCAGGTCACTGTAAGGATTCAGGCAGCGATACCCATACTCAAGCATTACTTTTTCTTCTTGCAGCCTTAGTGATTTCAGTAAAACACCTGAGTCTGATACAAAGGTCTAATTGCCTGCTCATAAAACCAGAAATTACTGCACCCCTGACTACTATGCTTACACCTGCATCTCTGCAGTGCATGCACAGGAAGAGAGCTAAATTAAGAAAAGTGATTCGAGCTCCAAATTCTCGTCAATCTATCCTGAATTAATGCAGTTCCTTAATGTATGATTACATAGGATTGATTTACTGGAGAGATGTGTGAGCTATACCCTTCTCATTGACACCACCTCCAACCACGCTGGGGCACATGCTGGGGGCCCCAGGCAGTGGCTTGTGCCTGCCTTGCCGTCCTTGCCGTCCATCCCCGTCCGCACACACCTCCCCGGAGAAGTGTGAGGTGATTTCTCCCAGGCAGGCGCTCGTGCTTTGCCCTCAGATGTTTGCTCAGAGCACTGCAGGCAGCCGTGGGGCTGGCGCTGGGATCTCGGCCGCTCTCTGCAGCGAGGGCACAAAGCCCTCTCTGTGCCGGGCCCCGCTCCGTGCCACCCATGGCGCCGGGCCCCGGGCAGGCCGCGCTCTGCACGGCCATGCCGAGAGCTCGCCTGGAGAAATGCTCCGTCCCTACCTTGCCCCTTCGCCTCCTGCCGAGTGTAGGGTTACAGTAATTCTCGGTTAATCACAGATTGGACTGGATTAATGTTTCGGCTGTCACATCCTTGGTCGGGTCCTCTGTCACGGCTCTTACCTCACACATGCTCCTTAAATGCAGCCACTTTGGAAGGGATATACACAATATCGCGGTCTCACCCAAGGGCAAAGTTTTCAGGAGTTCAAGCACTGCCATTGTAAACAGAGATTAAATCTGAAAATCTAAATGCTTTGTAAAAACTAAAGGAGATCAATGAAGTAATTTAGACTGTTAGATGCTGTTTCATTTTAAAGCAACAAAATATTTTCTTTGCAATTATTCCTTATATTTATTACCTCTTATGCCAAAATCCAGGTTTGGAATAACTACTTTTCCGCATATGACTAGAAAAGGTTAAGTGTCCTGAGCAGACACCACACCTGAGTCAGCAGGAAACCCTGCTCACGGGCCTGCTCCCAGCCCAGGGCAGTAGGCCCATCCCATATTGGTGAATCCACTTTGATCCAAGGGTGAAGGAAGAAGGGCAGCAAGGACGCTACAAGAGCAATCATGTTTGATGGTGGGTCTCCCACCTACAAACTCTTATTGAGGTCTTTTCAATATGAAGATATGTTGGCTGCACAGAGCCCAGCAGCCATCCCTCACAGATGGATGAAGGACAGGGCTGAACTGACCTCTTTGAGACAGATTTTCAGACACAGCCATTGGTGTGTACACATTATTTTCTTCAAAAAATAGACCAAGGCTGTCCCTGATAATTCCAACACCCTAAAGGCTTCCTGCAGGGGTGCTGAAGTTAAACATGCCCATGGAAAATTTCTGTTGGGCAGAGCATTGTGAGGGGGGGAGCATCCTCTGGGCTCATTCAGCCCGTGGGGCACAGACCCATTCCTCCCACTCCATTTGCCCTCATGCAACCCTGGGAAACAAGGCCAGTTTCTCTCTCAAGGACAGACTACCTGTGGTGCTCACAGGAAAGCCAGCATAGAATAGGTAAAGTGTGAATTTAAAGACCAACACTGGACTAATAGGAACTTCAGTGAGGCATTGCAACGTGAAATAACTACCTGCAGGATTTTTTCCATGTAGAGAAGTTCTTCAAATGAAAAAAGTTAGGAGGTCAAATAAATGTTCCTTAGTCCAAACATGTTCCAATGTGCATTTCTGAGCCATCATAGTTTAATGTGAGGTTCCTGCAGCAGATTTGCTGTAGTCATTTTGCACCTCTTAGAAAAGAGAAAATATTGCTGTGCATGAATTAACTTTGTTTTGTCTTTTGAGATTTGTATAGTTGATTTCAATTACATAGGTGCATATATAGAAATAAAATCTTCATTTAAATTATGGTTGTTTATAATACTTCCTACGTTTACTCTAATCAGTTGCAGTTAACATCAGTTAAATTAAAATTACTTTCACAGAATGAGTGATTGCTGACACATTCTAAAACAGTGAAATTACTGGTCTGTGGGAAGATGCTGCTAAATGTCTGAAACTAAGAATAAGCATGTGGGGAATTAATGCACCATTAAAAGCTTGCTCTTAATTTAAATTTACTCTAGTCAATACGTAGTTTATTTGAAAATGAGAACACAAGGAAGCTGAAAAAGAAAAAAAATATTTTTTCCTGTATTAAAATGGGGTGTAATCCTGAGATCTGCTAGTTCCAAAATCTCCAAGGCTGTGGTACTCAGGATAATACTTGCTTCAGCTTATTTTCTCGTTAAAAGAAAGGAAAATTAAGGTACATAGCATATTAATTTTTTAACCAAATGTTTCAAATTCTTAATTTTTTATGCCCAATGTGTATCTGAAAATAGATAAACCTAAAAAATGGTGGGGGGGAGGGTTGAAGAGAAAATACTAAATATTTGTAAAATATAAATATAAATACATTCACTGTAAGTTTTAAATGTATTTAAATTTTCTAGCACCATTGACGTGTTGCATCACTTGGATTGTACGTCACATTGTAGATCACTGTCCCCTTGTTTTTTTTGCATAATCCCCTTTATGGGTGGACAGTTTCCAAGCACTCACCCACCTCCTTGAGAACATCTCAGAAGTGAGATGTGCATGGGATGTGCTCATTCCTGAGCTGTGTTCCAGCAGTCATTGACACGGGTGAGCAGTGAGCCCATGCCAAGGAGAGGAGCTCCTGCTGAGCTGCACTAGCAGGAGCACTGCTAACAGGTCGTGGGAAGTGAGCGCTCGCCTCTCCCTGGTGCCTGTGGGCTGCACCTGGAATGCTGTATCCGGGTTGGGATCTCCATGAGCAGCGGGACTTTGGTGCGCTGGAGCAAGTCCAGGGGAGGACCCCAGAGATGGGGTGGAGGTACTGAGAAGGGGCAGAGGTTTGTTTAGCCAGGGGAAGAGAAGGCAAAGGAAGAAGCTAATTGTTTCCTTTGATTAACCGATGGCTAATTAGAGAGAAGACAGACCCAGGTATGTCTTGAAGGTGCAAAAGGGCTATCAGTAAGAGACAAGTTGCAGTAAGGGAAATTCTAAAGAGGTGCATGGAAAAAAGTGTTACCATAAATATAATTAAGAACTGGAGCCTAAAGAGGCTGTGGAAAGTCCACTCCAGGATACATCCAAACCTAATAATGTTGCTGCTTTGAGGAGGAGGTTGAACTAAATAACCTCCAGATGTTCCTTCAGTACGTGCTCTTAATTTTTTGCTTGCTTAGTACCTGGCCTTGAGGATTTCATGTTTTCTTCTTCCTCCTCAACTTTGGAACTTGGGAAGCGCTGTTAATTTTATGAACTTGTAAGCGATTTATATCATACCTGCCCATGTCATATTTGGTATAGACCAGATTTCAGCCGCTGCCCTGCCCCAGCTGTTGATCTGCACTCATCCAAAGCACAGACAGTGCCATCACATCAGCCAGATTCACTCTCCTGTAAAAGGGAGCAGGAGCTGGTGGGCTCCCTGCTCAGCTTGGGGCTTGTAGAAGGGTAGACATTTCCTTTGTATTCCCTCCATGTCTCCACATGAAAGAATGCTCAAGAAACTAAGATGGGAACAGGAGGTTTATTTCATAGTTCCTATGCCAAATTTGTCACCAGTTTACATGGTGTAATTACTGAGGTCACCTGATTGAGCCCAGTTGGTTTAGCAGTGGATACTGATGGGTTTTAACACTTAAATGGTTTGCAGGGTATTTTTATATTTCATTGATATATATTTACCCTCTCAGTAATAAGCTGCACAGAAATACTGATTCATCTGCAGTGTTCATCTGCAGCATTCATCTGCAGCATAACCCTGCTTTTGTTTTAAAATGGGAAACAGTTGGTGTCAACTTGTAATAAAGTTTTGTTAATTTTCCAACAGAGCAGAAAAAATAACATGTGAACAAATGTTTCTCTGGATTAATACAACCCTTATCATGACACAAATCTCTTCTCAGCTTTCCACTGAAATAACCTGAGACAAGAATATATGTTAGTTCAGGAGGTTTAGAGGCAAGCTGCTCTTAAATCCTCCAGCAGGTTATTTTTCTTGAACTCATTCCATCTTCTCACTCATGAAATTCTTCTGGATACTTAGCAAATATCAAATAAAACCATGTTAACTGTGTTTTCATTTATACTTTTTCTTTCTCTCTTCCCTTACCTAAACGTGTAATTAAGGAGTTGAGTTAATTCATAAGTATTTATTCTTTTTCTTTCCAGTCGGAGTCATAGGAATTTTCCTAAGGCATAATTTTGACTTCTGGGACCTAACACTCTTTCCCAGATCACAGTTACCTTATGAGGTTGGTGACTGATAGGCTGGATGTCTCCAGTGTACTGCTCAATCCATTATTTATAATCAGTATCAAATCCATAGCCAAATATATGTTTTCAACCTCTTAGAAAAATTGTACAAACCACAATCTTTTTTTTTAATTTTCCCAATAGGATAAAAAAAAAAAAATAACCACCCCCCCAAAAAGAGGACCGTGAAGCACTGTGTTTAAAATTTCAGCTCTTAGATTGGATGACTCAGCAGTGAAACCCAGACATGGGTCTGTTTATTTTATGGGCATACATCTTCCTACCATCTGCTCGACACTACCTGCCAGTTTGTGAACAGCAAAGGTCTGAGACTTGCAAAGATCCATGGCCTTCTGCCAGCTCCAATGAACACTGACAGTGGGCAGAGCAGGAAAATGCATCGTGCTGCCCGTGTCGGTGTGACACGCACACACATGAACTCACACTGTGCTAGACAGGTATAAGGTTATAGCTGCACCTTCCCTGTGCTCTCTTTTCATGCATCTCAGCTTTGGAGATGCATAATATCCAGTTTCCTCCTGAGGAACTGTATCCCAAAACTACCATGAGGAAATAATGTTTCATTTGGAGAAAATGCCTGAAGACTGTACAGTGAGATTTTAGTTAGATTAGGCCTCAGTGTATTTTACAGTGATCTGAGGTTTTATGGGTAGTCACTGGAGACGTGTTGCTGAATCCAAACATCAGCTTTGTGGTAAATGTGCAAGATTCTTCTGGCTCTGATCCAAAAAGCATGTTTTGTAGCCTGTGCTTCTATTTCTCACATATTTTTCACCTTCTAAAAACCTAGCATAAGAATTTAATTTTATTATTGATATTCATATTTATCAAATTATCATATCAGCATTCCGTCGAAAGAATATCTATTTGCCATACTGAAAGAACACTCGCCATCAATCAGCTCACAGATAATATTGTAAAGGAAATTAGAATGGGGCTTATTAGGTGTAGTCTGGTTTGGCTCGAGTATCTATGTTCTCATAAAACAAATATCACAGACCATACATTTGTATAGGTCAGCTTTATGACCAGCTGCAGAGTATGAATAAAAACACATACATTGGTAAGAGCTGGCCAGAAGTGTCAGATGGCTGGCCAGCCACTGACAGCCAGACCCTGAGCACCCACTAAACCAAACTAAAATTATGCTATGGCATATTAACATCACTCATGGATTCTCCAGATTCCAGAACAACCTCCTGATACTTGCAGGAGTCAAAAAGCACTTGGTGATAAACCTGTTTTAACAGAGCAGTGATTCAAAGCTGTCTCTTCTTTGCCATCTCCCCATCGATACCATCTTTTCTTAGTAATAATTCAGTGGAGCATCTATGCACAGGCTTAACTGGAAGCACATGTGTTTGGGACCAGTTATGTGCCTAAAATTAAGTGTGTACTTCATGCACTTAGTGAACAGCCCTTGTAGCTGTTCCTCACTTTAGACCCTGCAGAGTCATTCCTCACAGCTGACAGAAACATGCCTGCAATTTAGTTGCTCAAGAATTCATAGGAATTGCCAGAAATTATGATACCTCTAGTTAAAATACCACTCTGTTTATGAGTTGAAACCAAATATGAAGATAAGTTCCTTTATCTATAAAAATAATCTTTCAGGACATGGTATTTCATATTTCAGCCTAAATAGTTCACATTTCAGCCTAAATATTTAAGTTTTTTATCAAACAGAGAGCAGCTCTTCCCAGTTTTGACAATTCTATAAATTCAAGCAATTCTTAATTGGACGTATGAAGTCTATTCTGGATAAAATCCAGAGATATTCCAAGAAGATTACTGGATTTACTGGTTTCATCTCTTTCAATGCCTGACTGTTCAACATTTTCACTATCATCTTACTGGTGTTCTCTAACAGAAAGACCTTTTTGGTACAGTGGCACAGTTTTTAACGAAGCAAATTCTTTAAACCTTTATTAAAGTAACTCTATGTACCAGAAATATCTAGACAGAAAACACAGTTTATGCAAAAATTATTTTCAACACTTTCTGTAGTACTCCTTTGAGGTTCTCTTTTTGCAGAGTTTCCATTTTAAAGTATCCAGTGAAATTAAATCTATGCTAAGTCCTCTGCAAGTTAAATGTATATGACACAATAGTAACAGATTATTATTGGTATTACTATTTACAGCTAAAGGATTATATTTATCCTTTTAATTAGCTCCTATTTGTTTGCACCTGATAGTGAATGTTTATTGGATAACAACAGAAGTCTCTCAATGTTGAGCTGTAACTACAGGCAAGTTAATAGATTTAGTAGAGAATGCTATGCAGGAGAAATATTTGCTGTCTTGACCTAGGTGCCTACATTTCTAGAGCTGACAATGCAGTTCATGCATATTTTATAACTAGAGAACTGCTATAACTGTGACACTTAAAATCAATCTTGTCTATACAGCAAGAATGCAAAATTTTGTAGTCTGTAAAATTCCTGGGCAATTTTCTCATTCTTTCTTTTCATAAGCTTATGATGTAGCTCAAAATTGCTAATTTTTATATAGCTATTTCTGTTATCTAGTGATTAATTCCTTCATTCCTTTTTTCCTCCAGTTCTGTCCCTGTGCATTTATCTGAAAGCATTTTTAAAGCCTGTCATACATTTCTGTCCATCTGTTCTTGTAAGACAAACTTCTTCCCTGTCTGTTGAACCACTGACCATTAGGTTTTTTTAGGAACACTTGTCAGGGGCTAAGGCTTATATAAATAACTGCCTTTGAATATATTCATGTTGTCAGACTCTGGAGCATGATCCAACAGAAGGTGGTTTAGTTACAAGAGAGTGGTGTAAAACTTGGGATCTGCCATTACCAGCAGTATCTACTCAGCTCTAAAATGGAGGAGGAGATTTTTTCCACAAAAATGCAACAATTCCAAATTCCCTGAGTGAACCTGGCAAACCATCCCTGTTAAACAGCTGCACTCATGTGCAATGTTGAAGTACTACTGTGATGAAACAACACAGATTAGTATTTCCAGGGGCATTTAGGAGCCTTGTTCAGGACCAGGGTTCAGTTCTGCTCTATGGGAATGCGCAGAGGACATGACCTTAACCAGCAAACATTTCTCAGTATTCAGGTCCAGTTCAGCAGAAATGAACTGCTGCTGCTCTGTACTGTTTACCGTAGACAGCTAATTACAGGGCACTTTTCGATATGTTGTGTGACACAGCCTCTTCTAATAGCCCAGAGAAAGCAAAAGCAAGACAGCTCTGATTGCAGTAGCACAGCCCTGAACCAGACTCCTTTTCCAGCATTATCACATCAAGTCCTCTGGCACTCCCCCAGATCTGGTTACTGCTAATGAAGGAAAATGGTGCACACATATTCAGCCTGTATTTCCATCTATACTGTTTTCAAATTTAGGGTGTACCTTTTGAAACAGGAAAAAAGGGAAATGAGATCTTGAGGACATGTTTAAATTCATGAAGTCTTCATTTTTCAGGTCTTATCTTAACATTCCCTAGGCTGAGCAATAATATTCAAAGTCAGTCATACATTACAAAAATGAAAAAGCACCTGTAAAAATATTGCTGCTATGTTATATTTCCGGTTGCATGTTTTTCGGGGTTTCGTAACTTTGTGATAAAATCTGACAAGGTATTTAACACTGACGTGTCTACTGCAAATACTAGGTGTTTACATTTCATAGAAACCTTTAGCTTGCCTACTGTTGGGACACTTTTCATGACTTGTCTAATTCATTTCCCCTCTATATAAGGGAGCAGCAAGTGTCTCAAATCCGTCACAGTCTGTTAACTGCACAAAGCTGATTGGAAGTCCTGCCTAAGTAGCTATTTACAGTGGAGCACATCACAATGATTCATTCTGAATGTATAGTTTTCTGCCTTAATTATAATCAGTAATGAAATAGACTTAATTTTAAGGCTGTGGCACAACCTATTAATACCAGGAAATCGAGACCACAGGTAGTTATGAAGTCAATTGGTGTTGTCTTCCTTATGTAGCTGCAAGTCACAACTGGAGCCATGCCAGGTAGCAAGGCCAAGCAAAGCCACCAAGGATGAACCATCCCTTTTAACCAGCCCATGTCTTACCCTTTGTCTTTGAAATGTCATTATGAGGACAAACCTCTATCCCCAGAAGAAAATGTGTCATGCTAGTGCCATTATCCAAGGAAAAGCTCCTGCTGCAGAACTGTTGCCTTGCTTGCCTCAACACTGTTGAAGAACAGGCAGAGGTACTAGCATGATTAAACTTCAGGTTTGGCAGAGATTAAAGCAGCTTGACTTCTGAAGGATAGGATAGGATAGGATAGGATAGGATAGGATAGGATAGGTATAGTGGTTTAATCCCAGCCAGCAACTAAGCCCACACAGCCGCTCACTCTCTCCCATACCAGCGGGATCAAAGAGAGAATTGGAAGAGTAAAAGTGGGAGACCTCATGGGTTGAGATGAAGTTTGATAGGGAAAGGAAAAGCAGTGTACACAAGCAAAGCAAGAGGGAATTCATTCACCCCTTCCCAGGGACAGGCAGTTTTTCAGCCATCTCTGGAAGAGCAGGACTCCATCACATGTAACAATGACTTGGGAAAACAAAAGTCATTACTCCAAATGTTCCCTTCTTCCCTAACTTTGTATACTGAGTATGATGTCCTATGGTCTGAAATATCCCTTTGCTCAGTTGGGGTTGCCTGTCCCAGCTGTGGCTCCTCCCAGCCCCCCAGCCACACCCAGGCTCCTCACCAGTGTGGCAGCAGAAAAAGCAGAAAGGTCTTGGCTCTGTGTAAGCCCTGCTCAGCAATAACAAGAACATCTCTATATTATTATTACCTTGTGTTCAGCACAAATCCAAAACAACCCCATACCAGCAACTGTGAAGAAAATTAACTCTACCTCAGCCTAAATCAGCACAATAGGATAGGATAGAACTATTTCTGTTGAAAGGGACCACAACGATCATTGAGTCCAACCGCCTGGCCACTTACATGGCGTGTTGTTAACAGTGCTTTCCAAATGCTTTTTGAACATTGACAGGCTTAGGACAGCAACCCCATCTCCAGGAAGCCTATGTTTGAGCACTCTTGGTAAAGAAATGTCCAATCCTAATGTCCAATCTGAACCTCTCCTGGCACAACTTTGAGCCATTCCCACATGTCCTAGATCCACGTCGCCCTCTCTGCTTTCCCTCCTCAGACAGCTGTGAAGTGACATTGCCTCTCAGCCTGTTTCTTTCAAACAAGACAAATCCAAAGTTCTTAGCTGCTCAGTCCTTTTACACTTTTATCTCTCCTAAGCTCCTTTGCAATTTGCTGACGGAGGCAGGGAAGGCACTGGAAGAGCTGGCAGCCAGCACACACAAACCCAGCCAAGGCTCCAAGTTCATATGCAAAATAAACCGTGCTTGGTTCAGGCTGGCTGTAAGCTAGCAAAGCTCCTCCCAGTGGGCTAAGTTCCATCAGTTTTCAGGTGTGGGGTGTCAGGGCTCCACTGGTGTGGAAGCATTAAAAATCCTTTTTCACCTTTGCTTTCCCTCTGAACCTAAATTGAGGAGGAATGTGAACTGAAGGCAGGGAGCTGAGGTGAGAGGGAAATAGTGGCTGGAGGGTAGGTGATGAAATGAGATGAAAGAAGGAAAAGATGAGTCAATGACAAGGAAAAAGGCTGACACAGATGAAGTTTCACAACATGACTGAAACAATATAACAGCTTGTTGCAGCCAAATGTCAGGGGCTTGGTTTTTTTCTCTACTATTGGTTTAGAGTTTTTAATTCTGGGGTAGTTCTCTTTTCTCCTACCGAGGTGAGAATAAATCAGTGCAAGGGTCCCTAAATCAGCAGGCAGACAGAAGCAAGGACTATCCTATATTCCTATGGCAACAGTGAATTGTTAGATTGACTTAGGTGTCTTGTGAAATATCACTGTAAGAAAGAAGATAAACATGGGGAAAATAAGAAAACATATACAAATTAAAATTTTATGAAGACATATTTAGTTTGTGTTAGCTAATGAGGTTATTTCATTGATGGGGAAATGGTGGTCCAGAAACCAAAATTAATAGTCCTGAACTTCAAAGAATAGTTTGGTATTCAAACTGGGAAGGAAGGTAGAAAATATGGGAAGGGGCAGTGCATTCAGCCAGAATCTTCCTTTATGTGCATTAATGCATTTTATAGATCTAAAGATGAGCAGAAGGACCATTACAACTGAACTGCATATGGCATGCTCAGTGTCTGATTATGCTGGCATGGGCAGGGATTCAGGAAAGTTAGACTGAAAATCTTAGAACTCTAAAGCATCTTTATAACGACACTTTTTTTGAAGTAAAATTTAAAAAAGGAAAATAAAAGAGGAAATGAATCACATTTAATCCCTGTTTTAAATAGGGAACTGTTATTAGCTTGTACTAGACACAGAGCGTGTTGTTTCAGTGTTAGTCATAATACTGTTAAAAGTGATCTAAAAGGTTATTGAAGCCACTCCTACAACCTCTTGCTATGATTAATGAAAGAGACAAAGATAATACTTATTCTACTTTAAAATGCTGCTTTTAAGACTCCTTAAAAGCTAGTGCCATATGTTTATAACTGTAACACGTACTCAATAAAGACAGGAAATATAGTGGTGCAATAAACTCTTATCCTGTAACAATCATCTCTTGCTGCAGAAGGAAGAGAGCACATGCTATGGCAGAATGAAATCTGCAAAGCTTTACAGCACTTGGACATCTTTTCTTGTAGAAAGTTACATTGTCACTTTTAGGTGTACCTTTACACTGAAAGTCTGGGCACAAGTCTAATTTCTCTGCCACTTATTGGACTTGTTCAAATTAAGGTCCTTTTACACATGGCTTACTGTTCTGAGATCATGCCAATCCACAGGAGGATCTCAGCATGGAATCCATCTTTAATTCAGCCCACATGTCAGGCCAGAGAGTGCACTCATGGTGCTGTGGTTCACACTCACATCAGCTCATTTCTCAGGTTATCAGGCCAGAAAATCTACCTGAGGCTCGGTTTTCTTTCTCCATTCTTCAGTCAGCGTGACAGCATCCCCAAAACAGTCCAGAGCAGCCATTAGTTAATGGAGCTTACCGAAATGTACATGCTCTGATATTAGTGTCCATTTCAAAAATTAAGTTGGTGATTCCATTAGGACCAGCATCCATCTGTCTTGTTATTATTAATGAGGCCAGAGAAAGCTACTTAAGCTATTCAGTCATGGGAACAAAGAAAAGGACACAGAACAGAGAAACTTTACTGAAACTGCAGCTAAAAGGTTCCAGTTACCAATACCATTATTGTGTTTTGTTCTTTGCAATATCCAGCCAAGCTTAGTGCTTTGTATGCAAACTCTGGTCATTGTGGCTTAAGATGAAAAAGTGAACTGACTAATAGTCATTTATGGTTGCATTAAAATTATAAATAAATATAGCTATT
The DNA here is from genome assembly GCF_017590055.1 of Onychostruthus taczanowskii. Classification (NCBI taxonomy): domain Eukaryota; kingdom Metazoa; phylum Chordata; class Aves; order Passeriformes; family Passeridae; genus Onychostruthus; species Onychostruthus taczanowskii. The sequence continues at coordinate 9,348,704 of NW_024501459.1, forward strand.
TCTAGTTCTACCTATTGTTATTCAGACTACCACTGACTTAAAATCTTCACAGACTTCTTCTTTTGTGTAGTGTATTGTGAGTGCCATGTGTGGCAAGCTTCGGATATGGGCAAAGGAGCTCTGATCTCTCAACACCATCCATTTTTTGTTTTTAAATTACATTTAGGTTTTTTAAAACAGTATGATGTGGAAAGGAAATTAAAGTCCCAGTTGCTTTTTAATTTGAAATGTGAAAGTGATGGGATCCACTGGAAAAATCCACCTGGAATCTTCCATCTGGTTCAGTGATGTTGATAATTAAGTCAGACAGATATTGTGCAGACAAACTGGAAAAAAACCTGTTTCCTTTCATTCTCCCACACTTGCTCTGATATTCAGCACACATACAATGCTTTTTACAGGTACTCCTTCCAGAGCTTTTCCTCCCAAGTCTCATGCAAATCTTATGACTTATAAATCCAAAGGAGTTTATCCAAGATAATTTCTTTGTTTACTGTCCCTAAGGTTCTTCCCCTTCCTTGCACCTGCTGGCTGTAGGGAATGGTTTATGTACTTTTCTATAGATTACATCCAAAATTTGTCCTTTTCTTTCCAAAACACTCTACAACTGAACTACTTCTTCCTCATCCATGGATTGGGGATTTTTTTTATTTTTCCCTGAATCATGCTAGAAAATCCAAGTCACAGAACAAAGTAACTTTTTCTCAAAGAAGACAAAGGGTGGGTGAAAACTGCCTTGTCAGTACTCCTTGACTCAGTAAATTAAGATTTTTACTTGTTCTTTTCAGGGATGCATGTAGTCTAGATACTCTTGATTTATACATATATAGGTGTGTGTGTGTGTGTGTGTGTGTGTGTGTGTGTGTGTGTGTGTGTGTGTTTGTTTTCGGTTGGGTTTTTTTTTTCATCTGGGTTGTATATTTTATGCAGATTTGAGGTGATTTCATTCAAGCTTATGTTTTCTTAGCATGAGAAAGGCATTGTGGAGAATGTGACTGAATTTTTGTGCTAAAATATTTTCCTTCCCAGTTTGCTATTTAAGGGACTGCTTAAATTTAAAAATAAATTTACCTGTCTCTTTTACTGTCTACCTGAAAGCAACAGGAGTTTGGAAGGCTGCTGGGAACTCATCTTCATGTCTTTCTCTCACAGAAGTGGCAGTGCACAGAGGATGCTTCTGGCAAACTTCGAATTCACAAGTGCAAGGTGTCGAGCGACATCCTCGCCATCAGAAAGAGAACGCGCAGCCTCCACTCCCGGGGCTACGGCGGCAAAGACAAAGACTGCAACTGTGGAGACACTGATTACCGGAACAGCAGGACCCAAAGGAAAAATCAAAGACAGTTCCTGAGAAACCCTAATGTGCAAAGTAAGTGTTACTTGATCTCTTGGACTCTGAGGCAGAGAGCAGGGGGAAATGGCTCGCAGAGCATTTTCCTACCAGTGTGCTCTTGCTTTCACCTTCGTGTCTAATGAAGATGTCCAGAATTGGTAGTCAGCTTCTGCATAATTGCCTCTGTAATAAGTACCTAAAGTGGGCCTAAAGCTGGAGAGGGACTTTTTACAAGGGCATTTAGTGATAGGACAAGGGGAAATCGCTTTAAACCTGGACAGAGTAGGTTTGGATTAAATATTAGGAAGAAATTCAGTACTGTGAGGGTTGTCCAGAGAAGCTGTGGATGCCCCATCCCTGAATGTGCTCAAGGCCAGGTTAGGGGGAGCTTTGAGCAACCTGTTCTAGCGGCATGTGTTCCTTCCCAAGGCAAGGGTGTTGGAACTGGGATTCTTTTAGGTCCTTTCCAATGCAAACCGTTCTGCTATTCTAACAGCAGCAACAAGGACGATAGTTATCCTTTGGACCAGGGTGAGGAGCAGCCTTAGGCTGCGGTGCGGCGCTGGTGGCGGTGATGCTCTGGTGCCACCTCTCGCGCAGCTCACACACGACAGCCCGGCGGCCTCCGCCGTGATTCGGGGCCCCTACCTGCCAAGGTGGCCGGGCCAAGCGTTTTATTGCATGGTTAAGGCTAAATTCACTCGTAGTTTGGTGATGCCCCGCACACATCTGCTCCCCGAGGCGCTGCGGGGCTGCTCTCGGACCGAAACTCTGCCCAGCTCTCGCTTCCCTTCTCCCTGCCCGGCGCGGGATCCCCGCAGGGACACGAGCGAGATCACAGTGTCCTCTAGTGGAGCGTGGCTGAAGGGATTGTACAAGAGGGTTTTAGCACTATAGTACTTGGGTTTCTTTCTGCTAATGATTTCTACAAAAGAAGCCTATTTGAAGAGGCTGTGATTTTAAATGGAGGACTATTTTTCTTCTCTCTGCCCAGCAATGCGAGTGAATTCTATTGCTGAAGCAATAGAAGCACATTTTAGAATTTGTTGAAGAGCAGGCTGTGTTCTCCTGCTCTCTAACTAGAGTACAAGACTGGGGAATTAAATAAAGATGGGTCTTCAAGGCAAGATGTTACTGAAGTTCTATGTGAAACACAAAAGTTAGAAGGTGCTGCACAGATGTCTGTGAACTAAGAAAATAATGTCAGTATCATTCAAAATATTTCCTGATTTAAAGCCCCCCGCACTGTGGATGTGAACAAGAATCCCTGGTATTCTTTGTACATTCAACCACAATATTGTCTGTCTTAAGTTTTCTCACTGTTTGGCCTAAATACTGTCTTGATCTAGTTTCTTCCATTTGTTTAGTATGATCTAAGGAACCTAAGAGTGTGTACAGGCAGAGCTCTGCTGAAAAGTCTACATGCCACACACTGCCAGGGTGATTCTCAAAGTGGGGAATGTTCTCTCAAGTGATATTTTTATGGGGAGATACCTTTTGTGTACCTTGGAAAGAGGTGCTGCCAACTCACCAGCAAGGGCTGAAAGGGGATTGTGACTGGAACAAGTTACTTGGGGAGAGAAAGTAGGGGAAGGATGGAAAACATCTGAAGGAGGCATTGGAAAAACTTGCTTTGTTATGCTTTAATTCTTTACAACATTCTTTCATCTATTCCCTTCTCTGCCTCCTCCAAATCAACCTTAACACTCTTCTGAGTAGAGCAGGGAAAGACTCATAATGATGAAATATTTTGAAGGGAGCTACTAATTCAGGCTTGTCTTCAGATGACACATGCATGAGGTGCCTATATATTCCACCTTTTCAGCCACTTGTTCACTAACCAGTATCATCAGAGGCTGTCAAATGCAAGAAATTGTCCCATCTGACCCTATGAATCTTTCTACATAATTTTATTAAAGAGTAATATGGTTACAGACCAGCAAGATGCTTTGAAACTAGTTTTTCTGTTGATGAAGATGAATGTCCTCATTGTCTTGACTGAGACTTTTTTCACCTGACAGCAGGTGATTGCTGAAAAGCTTTAGAACAGGGTGGTTTCCATGATAAGTTCAATGAGGCTCACTGTCTTTTCCTTTAAAAGATTCTTGCAGGAAAGATTCAGCCTGAGTCTCTTAAAGACACTAGCATAAAAACTTCACTAAAACTGATGCTGCCTGCCAAAGGCAGTACTTTCTTACAGCTGCTGTTTTCTGCTGGATAAATTATTGTTAGGTGACATGGGTGTGCTCAGCATAGATGCAACAAATGGAAATGCCCTGCAACTGACTTTTTACAAGCTTAATTTTGTATGTCTAGAGCTCTCTGTGTGTGGCTTTGCAAGGCATCATTGCCAGACAGAGCATGATTTTGAGTGGTATTGACTGTCAGTTTTATCATCTTGGTTTGGGTCAAGTGCATTTAGCAAAAGAAGTAAAAAGTGTAAGGTCTTTCAGACTGAGACCAAAGAGAGGTTCTCTTGTACATTAAATTAAAGACCCTTCAAAAGTGTTGATTGTCTTACTTAGTCTTACTCATATACACAGTAACTAAAAGATCTGTAACCCTACTAAACTCAGAGCTTTCAAGGGGTAAAAGTGGCATAATTAATCTCACTGTTGCTCTACAATGCAGCAACTCTTTGGTGGTCTATGGCTTGCACACATAAATGCAAATGATATATAAGTGGAAGTATTTGTACATATATACATATAGATACATACAGATACTGATATCTGATGGATTCTTACCCTCTAAATTCTTACCTTTAAAAATGAAAAGGAGTTAACCTTTTAAAAATTAATTTTTACTCTGAAGTCTACATTAGTATGTGACGTGCCAATTTACAGGTGGTGGCCTTGTTTCACAGTACTGAACGATTTCATTTTCTAAAGTGGTTTCTAATCCTGTGTTCTCTGATTTTTTTAGTGTCTCCTTCTAGATATCTGATTTCTGAGATACTGTTTTTTATTTGAAGATAGAGATGCTAACTGTGGCATAAGGCCAGACTAACATGAAATGCAAACCTAGAAGCAACCAAAATTTCATGCTACTCATGGAAGTGTGGGGCACAATGTATCAGAAAAACATTAAATAAGTTTCTGTAAAATCACAGAAAAAAATCAACTGGTTTTATTGAACTGCATTCTTCTCTTTGGAATATGTTTTATGTTCATGGCATGGATGATGCATATACATATATATACATATATATGTGTACATATATTTGACTGTGGGTGTTTCTTCTGGTTCAGAATACAAACCTCGATTTGTTCACACTCGCCAAACCCGATCCTTGTCTGTGGAATTTGAAGGTGAGATATATGACATAAATCTGGAAGAAGAAGAACTGCAGGTGTTGAAGACCAGAAGTATCACCAAGCGCCACAATGTTGGAAATGAGGAGGAAGGAGAGGGAACTGCTCGTGCTGCTCGTGACACAATGGTGGCTGATGGCACTGATGCTATGGGTCAACCCAGCTCTGTCAGAGTGACACACAAGTATGATTGCTTTCTCTGTATGGTATTTCTGTTTCTTAAAACCAAATCTTCATTTTCTAGCTGTACTCTTTCTCCCTCTGTACAATATTTATGAATTTGAAGCTGATTTTAGATACACCTGTATTTTTTAGGAAGTGGAATAATTTGTATTTAGTATGTGTATTTTAAATGGAGGCCTCTGGTTTATGTTTTATTTCTAGGGAAAAGTAGGCATCTCCAGAGGGAAATTTGTCTCTTGTATCAAAATATGCATCTTATGATGGATTAATCACCCTGTTAAGCTGATGTTTCTGCTGTTTATTATAAAGTCTAGACTACCAGTTTAGCATAGAGGCCTAAATCTGAGATGACTGAAGTCCCATGAGGACAGATTAGATCAGCTACATCATGTTTCTTAATGCTTAGTTGTTTGCAGCCATTAGCACTAGCTGCGATACATTAGACCTGTTTATTCAAGATACATTAAGTCTGAATGAAAAGGCAAACATCTCAAAATAAATTTTAATTTTAAAAAGTTAATATGATTTCTTTCAAAATCCAGGAATATGTAGGAAAAAAAAAGAAAAAAAACCACAAAAAAACCAACTTTGCCGAATCTCTTTTATTATATGTAAAATGTAAATAGAATTTATCTATTTTCTTCTTTTTTTTTTTTTTAGGAGAACACAAAGGTTAGTTTTGAATAGTAGAAATTATCCTTTCTTACACTGATAATTTCCAACCATGGAATTATTAAAGCTTTAAACAGTTTTCCAGAAAAAATATAATATCATTTCTCCATGGAATTATTAAAGCTTTAAACAGTTTTTCAGAAAAAAAAAATTATTTCTTCATAAAAGGTAGAACAGTTTTATAGAACAGCATTGCTTTCAGAATTCTTTGAGTGAAGAAAAAAACCAGAATAGGATAATGTTAACAAACATAAGCATCTACCTCTTTTTCCTATTATTCTCAAAAATTAAAAGAAGGGTTCTGATGATGGAAGACCCAAGACAAGTTCTGTCTATAAATTTTATTTCTCTAATTAAGGAATTTCTGTTTGTCAGCATGGCAACTTTGAAAGCCCAGCCTGCAGTCTCCTGGATTTTCTGTCCCGGTTCACTGCCTTGGTCTTTCTTGTGCTTTTTTTTTTCCTGTTGGTAGAGCTGTTTTTTTCAAGCACAGTTTTTCAAGCACAGTGCTGTGTAGACTTTTTGTTTAATGACATGTTAGAACTCTTTCCTCTACTTTGGTTCTTCTTGGTCTTTATTGATTATATTGATCTTCAGCCCTCTGACTATGTTCTCTTCTTGAGTGTTTTGCATGCTGGGAAGATGAGCCACATTCATGTGGCGAGAACGTATTTCTCAGCAGCTGGTGGTTAAATAAACAATGGCACATTTGATTAACAAGGGGCTTTAGATTATGAGCAGATTTTTACTTCAGTGTCAACTTAATTTCTGATTGAATAAGAATGTATTGCATTTTTTGCTTAGCAGGCACAGACCATCTGTTGTGGATGACAAGTTTTCCAGAGAAAACAGATAAAAGCAATTGTTGCAATTAAGTCAACAGAAAAAGACCTTGTAGAGTTTTTATTTATTTGCTAACAGAATATTTTTTAAAAAATTGACTAGGAATGTTGGAAAAAAGAGAAAAAATGGGTGGGAAACTGGGAAATGAGTGACCTTCATTTTCCTATTTCTTAAACTCACATCTACAGATGTTTCATTCTTCCAAATGACACTATTCACTGTGAGAGGGAGCTGTACCAGTCTGCCAGAGCCTGGAAGGATCATAAGGCTTACATTGATAAGGAGGTAAGAGGTATTTTAAAATCTCAGTGAAGTCTTTACACTGATACCTTTTCAAAGAATAATTCTGACTCAGAAATATTCTCTTTGCAGATCGAAGCTCTCCAAGACAAAATTAAGAATTTGAGGGAAGTTAGAGGACACCTAAAAAGAAGAAAACCAGATGAATGTGATTGTAGCAAACAGAGGTAAGAGAGGTGGCACTAAATATTGAATGCTACTCTGATTTATAAGGCTTATACATTTTCCAGATATTTTGAGATTGAAAATAAAAACCCAAATCTTTTCTGATATTTGTAACCATTGTAGGCCTCTATTTCAGTTAAATATGAATAGAAGCTACTGTGAACCATAAGAAGATAAATTTTAACTTTTTAAGATTACATGTGTTTGTATTCTACTAACATGTTTGAATCCAGCTGTAGTTCTGCTATAAACTAGCATAGGATCACACAGAAAGAACTTTATTAAATTAGGTGAAAATTTTAAGTCTGTATAGTTCCTTAAGAAAATGTCAACAATAGTATATTTCTGTTTTGGTTTTGTGTTGAAAACAGTTTCATGACTTGATAGTTCCTAAAATTTTTTCCTGTAGCTATTACAACAAAGAGAAGGGGGTAAAGGCCCAAGACAAACTCAAGAGCCATCTTCATCCCTTCAAGTAAGGCTGCTATTAACCTCTCACTCTCACAACTGACTTTTTGGTGCCTGGATAAATGTAGTTTTGGGCATTTGGGGAGTTTTTGTGGTTTGGGTTTTGTTGCGTTTTTTGTGGAGAAAGGTGAGGGGAAGGAAAGGTCACAAGAAACATTCAGTAGTTTTGGGCCAGCTTGTGGAAGTTTATGGATAATATTTCTTCAACCTATTGATAGAAAAAGGATGAAAATAGTATTTTCAGAAACTGACCAATATTTTTTTTAAAAGATCCAGCAAAACCAAAATGCAGCAGTGCATCCTTTCTCAAGATTGCTGAAGCTTATCTCAACAGCTGGGGAAGTTGAGCTAGAAGGCCCTGTTCTTATCCTTCCACCTTTATAAATCCCAGAAAGATGTAAAAACTGCTAGTGCTGTTGTAACCCAAAGAGAGACTGTTCTTAGTCATCCATGCCCATCTTCTTCTCTGAACAGAGAAGCAGCACAGGAGGTGGATGGCAAACTGCAGCTGTTCAAAGAGAACCGGAGAAGGAAGAAGGAGCGGAAGGGAAGAAGGCGCCAGAAGAAGGGAGATGAGTGCAGCCTTCCCGGGCTGACATGTTTTACCCATGACAACAACCACTGGCAAACAGCACCATTCTGGAACTGTGAGTCTTGTGTCAAAACGCAGATGTGATCTAGGTTATCCACTGCTGTATCACTGGTTTTCCACTTCATGCAATCAGAGCATTATTCTGACCTTTAATTCTGTCAAAAACTTCAGCACATAAAAGGTCTACTTTAACATTTTAATTTCAAAGTATATAATAAACAACATATCATGAACAAAATGCAGATACTAGCCCTTATGACTTCTTCCCATTATTCCACTTTTTATATGCTAAAGTATTTTCAAAATCACAACTGCATAACACTTGTGTATATGAACAAAACATTAGAGGCAAAGGACATTTTAAGTCTCTTTAAACTTCAGGATATGTAGATTACTATCCCATTGAGACATACTTAAACTTTTCTCAGTATTCAGCATTTAAAAATTGTATTTTTCTCACTTGTGATGATGGAGAAGAAAAGTGACTGAAAACCTTATTTTCAGAAATTTCAAGATCAGGTGGTGATTGAATTACAACACATTTGACTCCAAACTAAAAATTTGCTAAGAACAACTTTGCATTTGGAGAAAGAAATTGTCTCCTAATGCTAATCTGTTCTGATTGTACTAGGACTTCTGCTAATATGTACTTTACATTTTAAAATGTTCCTAAAGTAGTCATATGCAGGATTTTTGTTTTAAAGACAATTATATTAGTCAATTTATTTTTAACTGCAGAGTAACAAAAAGTTATAAAAAGAGTTCTCATATTGCTGTGCATTCTGACAATGCTCCAGTTATGGGGTAAAAAATGTGCTTTTGACACAATTCACAATCTAAAGAGGGGCTACTATATTGTAATACCATTACTATTTTTATTAAGTCTGTTCACAGCTAGCCACAGTACCCAAATCTAAGTAAATCTAAATAAAAACTTAATGCAATGCTAGTATTTTATTACTGTGATTAAAGGTACTAGTAGAAGAAACAAGCATATTATTGTTGACTGAAAACTAATAACTTGTTTGTATAATTACAGTGGGCTCTTTCTGTGCTTGCACAAGCTCCAACAACAACACTTACTGGTGCTTGCGAACAGTTAATGACACCCACAATTTTCTGTTTTGTGAGTTTGCAACTGGCTTCTTGGAATATTTTGATATGAACACTGATCCCTATCAGGTAAACCCCTTCCCCTGCTACAAAATATCATTCACCAGACTCCCCCAGGGTTTCCTTAATTTTTGTTAACAAGTATAATTTCCCTTGGTTCCTCTCTTTTCAGCTGACTAATACAGTTCACACAGTGGAAAGGGGCATTTTGAATCAATTACACATCCAGCTTATGGAACTGAGAAGTTGTCAAGGTTACAAGCAGTGCAATCCAAGGCCAAAGGGACTTGAAACAGGTACAAGATAAATAGTAGTGTTTATTTCCATTTTATTAACTTTGTTTTCATCTACTTAAGTTCTAATTGTATCCATGAAGTGTCACTCTCTCCAGCGTTGCTCTGAACAATTTGGAATTATCCATGTACGCCAGTCGTGCACATCTGCATGACCAGGAGGCTTCTTTGCAAGTCTGCACAAGTTATTCTTGACAGCTATCGATGGCAAAACCCATCACTTGACAGAAATGCTGCAGAAGGGATATCATTATTGGAGCTAATCAATAACAGCCACATGCAGATCTTCACAGCCATAACTCTTTTCTCTCTTGCAGGGTTTACTCCATTAGTTTTTGCCTCCCAGTATTAGGTGAGGCATTAAATCCTGTGTTTATTTCAAATATTGTCTGCCTATGTCAACAACTTCAGGTTCCTTATCACAACCGAGACTTAACATTGCAAACTTCTAAGCACCAGTAGTCTCCTTCATTTTTGAAGAAAGGACCATTTCTTTGCAAGAGTCTCTGGGTAAAACAAAGCTGGTATATTTACTTCAAGTCTCTGGAGTTCGTTGCACTTAACTTGGTTGATTGAACATCATTATTTATTATTTTTTCACAGGAATACTCCATTCTACATAATTTGTGGTGTTGCCTCTGTATCTCTTTCTCCATCTACAAATGTTTCTCTTTTTTACAATACCTAATTGTTTTGGGGGTTTATTATTTTTGAAAACCTGTGGGTTTTCAGTTCTTTTATGTAAAACTTCCAGGAAATCTTTGTTGGACTGCAGCTCTGTCTTTATTTAACACAGTACATTTCTTTTTAGGAGTTAGATGCTGTGCATGGAAAACTACATTTTGAATGGTTTACAAGTTCTAAACACTAACAAAAGTTACTCTTGTATTTTCCTATATCAGGAAATAAAGATGGAGGAAGCTATGATCCACACAGGTATCCACACTTTTTTATTCTCCTCAGCAGCTTCTTTCCAAATAATTGCATGACTCCAGTCCATTTCAACTAATGTCTGTATCCTGCCATGTTGCACACAGCGTAGCTTTTGATGCATGCATTTTCTAACTACCCTACACTGAACTTGGCCATTGTTTTTTAGATCTACCATTCTGCATTTAACGTAGCTCATTGTCATAGCAAGACTTCATACAGCTCATATTTCATGCCTGTACTCCTTAGATGTTTGCCCAAGGAAAATTACACAGGAAAAATCACCTCTTTTGGGTTGCTCTTGTGTTGTCGTGTTGATTTTGGATGGGTTGGAGGTGTTTTTCTGGTTTTTTTTAGTAGATCTTCACAGTTGCTTTTTAAATGTAAACTAAGTATGCTTAAAAGGCTTTCTGAAGTACAAAGAACCTATGGAAGTCAAACCTATGTAAGCAAAGCAAAATCTTCTCACTGGCTTTCAGAAATGTTGGCAGATACCACTTTAAGCAAAAGCAGTGCTTAGGAGCCAGCAGGAGAGTGTTCAATTTAAGTGTGGCAGAAAGATGAAGCTCCTTTGGGCTGGGATCAGATCAGACAAGCATGAAATAAAATTTCCTTAAAAGGTTGTATTATTTGAACTGAGGAAAGGCACCAGGTGAGGTTTTTTAAACCTAACACTTGAACCTGAGGAATACATTACAGTTATCTCTTTAAAAGTATATTTTTTCTGTTTAAAAGTGTACTTATTGTACCTACATATTTATCGTTCAGAGCCCTGTGTCTCCTAGTGGAGAAACCAGACAAATATAAAGCAAAAACCTGAAGAGACTGAAAAAACTGCAGATCTTAAGAGTGCTGCACTTGCTGTTCACTGAGCAGTACTTGTTCTCGGGGAGAAAATCAGATTAACATCTGTGGAGTGTCATATTTAGACTGGACTCCTTTTCACAGTTTATCAGTTTTCTGCATTTTCACCTCTATACACTTTGGAGGAATAGCTGCTGATATACGTTGCTTACTTGAAAAGTAAACAAGGGAGTCCAAGGGGCATACATGTCTACATAAAACCTTTTTCACAGAGTCTTCTGAAAAGAACCTTTTCATTAGTTTCTAGCAGTCAGAGAACAATAAAGCTAATGTATTTCAATGCATAGATCTCCAATTTAAGCAGCTAAATTTTCTTTTGCAGCCAATTTTGCATTTCTTAGTTTTGGGATCTAGGAAAATGATAAGCTTTCGTTTGGTTTGTTTTGTTTGCATTGCTCATTACAGCCTGGGGGGAACTGGTTGCTACAATGATAGAAAGTAATCCCTGTAATTATGCTTTTAAGTCTTTCATTAGAAGGAGTCCTTGTGAGTAAGCATTCCTCATTTTAACTACAGATCTAACAGAAATGGCATTTTTGAATTGTAGGATTATATTAAATAGTAGTGCATGCAGGATTAATCTTGAAATTATATCTTCCTACACTGTTTAGCAACAAAAACTTTTTAACTTCTGATACCAAAGAACATACAATAAACATTTTGCTACTGTTACAAATAGCAGTATAATATAACATAAGCAATATTTTTCTGTGTCATGATATTGCAGACACCCAGTTTCTCAATTTACACATTTGAAATTTTGGTTCAAGCCCCATCTTGATGGAATGTTTTTCTTTTCTTAAACAAAACAAAACCAAAACAAAAATTAACAAGTCAAATTTATCAGGAGTCATTACAATGATCTACTAGAGGATCCTTTTGTTGTTGCCTGGAGAGGACAAATGGAATAACAATGGAAAGTCATCTGAACTGCTCCTTAGTCTTCCTTCAGATCATGGAGCTTCTGACTCAGATCTGTTCCCAGTTCAAAATACCCTGAGTTAGTAAAGCACTGCCTGTGCTGCAGTAAAGCACTGGGCCAACAGGCCCATGTGGAAATAGCCAGAATGATGCTGTTTGCTTTCCACAGAGGGACAGAGAGCTTCAGCAGGGAAGAACTGGTGCCACCTCTGCCCTGTGATGGATGGAGTGTGGCTCTGCAGATAAGTTTGATAACAGGATGTGTGAACTGCACATTCCTCTCTCTGAGTCTGAAGTTTTGTCTGAAGTTTTTTGAAGCCACCAAGGATATGATTTTACCCACCTGTCTTTAGTCTCAAAGGAGAGACTATCCAAATCTCTTATTAGTTTTGAGATAAAACAGGCACAAATGGATTATAGAGTATGCCAGGGTAGGATAAATGGAGGGTAAAGCTTAACTAAAGCTTGATCTACAAATGAACAGAAACAACAAAGCAACAAAAAAAAAAAAATAATGAGGAAGTTTTGCTTTGAACAGCTAGCAACAATTTTTTTTCTCTTTTGGATCTATGTCATAGCTGAGAAATTCCAAAATGTTGATCAAGGAAACTACTGCCATGCTGTTTCTCAAATGCAACTCATCTGCACTTTCCAATTTCATGCTTATTTGTAACAAAATTTCTTACAGGGGAAAAACCTCTTCTTTCCTCTCCTCTTCCCTCTGTTTGCTTTAATTTCAGTGGGAGACTTTTCATGTTTACTGCAAGTTGTGGAATTTAAACTGTGAAGTAATTTGCTCAGTCAACCAAAATAGCTCTAGGACCTTAAGACTTTGCTTCCCTATTTGTTTAACATATATGACCATAAGTTACCACTCTCTTCAAACAAGCTCTTTTCCTCTGTGTGACACAGAGATCATGGAACAATTCCCAGTGCCTTCCCAGCTGTGAAACTTCTCTGAGACTGCAGAAACAGTGCCACATTTAGAGAGCAAAAAATAGATCCAGAGTGAAGGACCATGTAGCTCTGACTCAAACTTGCAGCTATTTTGTAGGAACACTGCAAATTCTTTGCTGATCTTACTCCTGTGCAGCACAGCCCCATTGCCCTGCTGCTGAGCCTCCTCAGAAACCCTGTTCCTCTTCACTGGTCCCCAGACTTCCCCACTGCCCAACCTGCCTCCCAGCTCAAGCCTCTGTTCCCCTGCTGGGGATGGGCAGCAGAGGCTCTCCTGCAGCCAAATGCACTTTTATGGCTCCTGCTTTGCCCCCCAGTCCCCTGATCTGTCCCCAAACCTGTTGCTAGTCAAACAGCATCACTCCTGTTCCAGTTCCTGCCATAACATAACAACCCACCTGACTGTCCCTACAACAGTTTGTTTTCCTATACAGCCTCTGACTTGGCAAAGGAAAAAACAAAACCAAACCCCTACAAATGAAAATAACAGAAAAATTGGTTGCATCTGCAACCAATTGGTTGAAATATTGGTTGAAAATAACAGAAAAATGGTTGCATCTGCAGTGTGGTTAATATCTTCGAGGGTTTAGTGACTAAATTCCTTGCAAAAGCAGCCCCCTGCCATGTTTTCTAGGGCCCTTTATGCCTCTAAGCACCAGAAGAGTAAATCTTCTTTCTTGAAATCTCTGTGGTATTTAATTATCTTTTGTTTCAGGAAACAAATTATCCATAATGTGACTTACAAAGATGGCTCTCATGTGGCCATGCCATGATTTCATTTCTCTTGTCTGCTTCAGGAAAGAAAGAAGATGCTCTGTCACAGCTGTTCTACCAAACCCAAAAAGCCTTTGTTTCTTCCTGGATCAGGAAGTCTGTCAAATGTTTGCAAAAAAAGAAAAATTCTAGAATTTGATATTTAAAAAATAAAATACTTTTTTTTTTTTTTTTTTTTTTAATATTTCCAATTAAGAGCAAAGGCTCAGTTGTTTTCAAATAAGGAAAATGGTCTCTTTTGGTGGGAGCAGAGTAAGGCCCTACATTGTAAGAAAATATCAAGGGTTTTTTGACCATAATGGTACTTTTCTGATTTTCCATATGATAGACTAAATATTAGAGAAATTCTTTTTCTGTGAAATCCCAAGCTAGTAAGAAGCAAAGAATGTAATCTATGACAGACAAAAGTTTTGTCTTCTGTCCTACCTGAATAAATAGGCAAATGAAAATACAAACAGATTAATGGAGATGCTGAGAGGCATCTTTGGGGATGCAGGTATAGATGAGGATTTAGTCACTTGAACTTCTAAAGCAATTGCTACTAGCCTACCTGCCTATACAATTTTCATGAAGAGAATAAATCATTATCAGTGAGTTAATTACTAAAGATTGTCTGCAATATCATTTATAAGGGCAAAATTGTCACTTTCCCTGACAAACATTTGCATTGCTTGATTTGTCTTTCCTTGTAGACCACCTTGTTGATAAAATCTTTCCAGTGAATTCAGTCTGCCCAGTGAATTAAATAAATTGGTGCTGCTCAGTGTTACTTTTCAGTATAAAATGGGCTTCACACCACAGGTGATAATCTGAGTCACTATAGTTACTGTAGTGAATTTTTTTAAAATTTCAGAAATGGGTTTCTTTTTTGTCTTTGCATTTTCTGGCTGTGATCAATAAAAAATGCAGCTCAGTTGTTACTTATAGACCCATATCTATACTCTTTATTCAGACTTATTATTTGAAAAGACTGCTAGATATTTTCTTTGAAAGTTTTTTAAAAACACAAAACCTTAAGAAGATTCTCTGTGTTTTAACACAATTTCGCAAAGTGGTGCAGTCCTATAAATTAATTCGCACCAATTTTTTACAGTTTTCATTTCCCCTGGTTGCTCCATGAAAACTAAAATTAATGTTTACGAAATAGATTAAAACCCCCTTTGGCTATCATTTACTAAATAAAATCTGTCTGGTTAGTTTGTAGACCATATTTTTAAGCTATCCAGAAACAAAATTCATGTGGGCATTGAAGTTCAGGTCACCAATGACTTTCAGAGTTAGTCCCCTCTTTTACACTTAACCATTGTTTGGTTATTGCATGTTTTGCTGGAGTGCTCAAGAAAGGCAAATGGATTATTTGTGTATTGAAACATTTTTCCTGCCTTGAAATATCAGAGGAAGGACTTATCTCTGAATGTCATCACAAAGCCCCATCAGACCAGATTTTGTTCTTTTTTTACTCAGGGACGTAGCAGGAGACAGGGGGTTCTTGCTGTGTGTTCAGCAGGGGCTGTGAACATACCCGAGGCCAGAACCATTCATCTGATGACAGAAGAGGTGGTGTCTCACACTTTGAGCTACCTGCTTTATGAACAGTGGTGCTCTCAAGCTAATTGAAGTAGAAACACACATGGAAGCTTTGCTTGCACCTTTAATAGTGTTCACCAGTAGGCTTTATTCTTTCTTTCAACAGAGGACAATTATGGGATGGATGGGAAGGCTAAGCTGCCCATTTTCACTGGCGACATTGACTGGCAAGGACTGGAAGACTTGTACAGTGTGAATGAAAGTGTATATGAATACAGACACAACTTTAGACTTAGTCTGGCTGACTGGACTAATTACTTGAAGGATGTAGATAGAATGTTTGCACTGCTGAACAGTTACTACCAGCAAAATAAACCAGACAAGGATAACACTGGTCAAAGCAACAGGGAGGAATCATCCACGCCGTTCACCTTGGTGGAGATGACTTCTGCTGAGGAATCCAGCGGCCTGACTGCAGAAGAGTTGCAGCTTATTGTGCCAACAGACTTTGCAGCCCTCGCTTTGAGCATGGTGAATTTAAGTCAGGAGAAGAAACTTGAATTAAACAATGATATTCCTGAGAAAAGTAATTTGAATGACGCACACTGGAGAAATAGTCATCCAGCTGAAAAATGGATGGAGGATAAAGAATCGGACCGTTTTGATATGGATTTCAGTGGAAATGGTTTGATAGAGTTGGAGTCCCGACATAGCTTCCTGCTGCAGCCCATCAGCATTCCTCAAAAAGACACTCATCAGGATAGTGACACTGTGGAAGATATATTTGAAGACCAAATGTATCTTCCCATGAGGTCTGATGAACCCTTCGTTCGTCAGACTGTAAACATATCCATTAAGGATTCACCTGTCAGTACCCAGGAAGAAGGAACTTTCTTAAAAAAAGCCAAACAGAGTCTTGCAGGAGAAAGTTCACAAATCCTAAATGCAGAAGGCAGTGCCTCAGCTCCACTCTCCTTGGATTAGATCAAGTTGTAAACCATTACATAAGTTCTCCTTTTTTTTTTTTAGCAAACTAATAAAGGTTATCAAGACAACTGACATTCCATGTTTATTGTAGATACATTTTGCAGCTAAATTGAGCCCAGTTCAGTATTTGTCTCTGTGCATTTTTTATTCATATGCACATGCTTTCACTTCTCCACACTGGGAAGCAAAATTTCCAGTTTTCCATTAAAAGAAACAGTGTTAACTTTCAAATGCAGTAGCACATTCTCTGAAAACTAAAAATTATTTCTTCTAAAAGGATGTCCAAATCACTTTCTCTATTTCCAAATGATCCCACCATGACTGAATATTTCAGTTCACCCAGTATGCCTGCATAATGTCTTTTTTATCAATTATTTTAACCACTGGCAATTCTTAATGCCATGCTTTCAAGTAAAATGCACTTTTAACATCTGTATGCCATACCATTTATGCATCTAATGCCTTACAGGTTCTTAGCTGGCTCGTTGTCTTATGAAATTGTGAAACCAATAAACAGACTGACCTGAAAGAGGTAAACACCATGGATTGTGGAAACAGATTCTTCAAATATTATCTTAGCAAAAATATTGCATGTTCGTGTTGCTTTATTAAATTTACTCTCAGAAAGGTATGGCTAATGGTTGTTAACTGTAGAAGGATTTGTTTAAATTGGATTGTTTCCCTATATGTTGATATTGTCAGTATTAAAATTCCATTATTTTTTCTGACTTTTTTTTTTTTTTGCTGATACTGGTAGAAAGGTTTACATCAGTACATAAATGTTTTTGTTGCCCCACCTGATTTTTATTATTCTGAGCAATATCTTGAAAGCATTATTATCATTTTGAGTCTTAAATTCTTTTTCTGTTTTGAACAGGCATTAAAGGGAATTATAAAATCGTGTTAGGTTTCCATTATTTTAGACACAAAAGGCACATAAGAGTAAAAAATAGTACTTTAGTAATAATTTTTGTTATTATAAATTTTTTCTTGAACTTTACCAAACATTAAATTATATGAAGTATAATACAAAAATTACTTTGAAAATCTGTATTAATCAAAACTTAATATTTTCCCTTGCTTTTTTTATAAATTTCTAAATAATTATCACAACAGTAACAAAAGAGAATTACCTCAAACAGATGTAATTCCACAGTGTCCAACTCATGGGTGTGTTTCCTACCTGTTACATGTTATTTAGTGTAGTGAATATTTTTTGGCTATTGCAAGCACTGCAGGTTAAACTTACATTCATTACATTGTATTTTAAGTTGAAACTTTTTAAAAAGGAGATTCTTTTAGTAGGATTTTAATAATTTTAAGAAGCAGTCTTTTTGATGGACTCTGTAAATATGTTAAAATTACTAGTTCTTTATCTGATGTATGTGTCATGGGCTGATTGATAGAAACACATATTTATGGTCATGAATGATGCTATTTGTACATAGGTTTTAAGTTACTAGGATACAAACTGTGTTTTTAAATCTTGTATAATATTTCTGTGATACTTTTATAGTACAATTCTGGCTTCGGGAAAGTCTAGAAGCAATATTTCTTGAAATAAAAAGTGTTTTACTTTACCTGCTTCAGAGAAGTCCACATGATCCAGTTTTCCTCCTGAATAAGTTTTATTTCAAAAATATGCTAGCAGTTTCAGTTTTAAGAATCCATCCATATTAAAAGTGTCAGGTAACAAAATAACACACGTTATTTTGGGTATAAATTATTCCTGGAGAGGCGAGTAATGTATTTTGTTGTTGTTGTTGTTTAAGACATGCTGTGATTTTAATTTTTTTTAATTTCAAATTCATCCGGTCCTTTCTTCCTTGAACTCCATCCACAACCAGCAGTTCCCAGAAGCAGTGAAATGTTCCAAGGAGCCATGTCTTGCTTTGCTGCTTTCTCTCCCTCCTGCACAGCTCTCCCTGTGACAGCACAGCACTGCAGACCAGACACGCAGTCCTTACCAAGAGTGAACCACAGATCCCTAGTCAGGACTTGTGTCTCCTTGTACAAGAGCCAGCACGAAAAGGAATTTACCTTCCAAGGTAAACTCCCTCGTACACAAACTCTGTCTTTGCTGGATGGCCTGTGAATAAGAGTACTTTCATACCTAAACTCAGCCTCTGAATCTGTGCTTCTTGAACTCTTTTTTATTTTGCATAGTCCTGGGACTCTGATGCTCCTGCAGACATGAAGTTACAGGTGATGTTTGCGGGGATCAGGAAAGTGGATGAATCCAAGTGTTCAAAAAGCAGCCACTGCAATGTCAGGTAGAGCCCTGGGAGAAGCCTGCCCTGAAAGCACACTAGCAAGCACAGGATGTATCTCAAAGCAGGGTGCAGAGCACACCGAGCCAGCAAGTTTGGGAGGGCTTGAAGGACAAAGGCAAATTGAAGCAATGTCCCACACAACCACCTCTTGTACCTTTGTGCAGGGAATTATCCAGCACCAGCAATGTGGCCTATGTTCTTTGAAAGTACAGTTCTTTGAAAGAACCAAGCAAGGTGCTTTCTCTCTTAATGCTGGGGCACAGATAGAGAAGGGAATGGTGCAAGTGTGGTCCATGGATTCACCCCACTTGCCCTTCCTCCTTACCTGAGAGCTTAAAGTACTCATTGAGGAAATGGCAGAAAGAGCATCTTATTAGTTTGAAAGTTGTCTCCCTTCTTTCTTCTAGGACAGTACTCAGTCATCTAAACTATCAGCTAAACAGTGCCTACCTTCTAAACCAGGTGGAGCCTTTTTTACAGGTCTCTTACAGGAGTGTGGAGGAAAGAAAGTGTAAAGGACACTCATTCTGTAGGCAAGAGATACAGACAGCAATGAGCTCTGGCCCTTGCTGTCTTGGAAACATGCACCAAATATAAAGCTAAACCAAGTTAAAGAGGCCAAAATCTGTCATATTTCTAAGTGTGCAGCCTAAGCAGCATGTTGCTGTCCCAGTTTGTTTTGTATTTCTTTCTGCACAGTACTTCTTGTCCCATAGCTGAGGCAGTTGAGTCCATGAGCAGTGCATGGTGTGACAGGAAGATTTTACAGGCAGTTGCAGGCTCGGGAATGAAGCAAGTGCCTAAATCTGGCAACTGCTCCTCATGTGAGGGAGGGCCAAGAGGATGACCTTCCTAGCTTTTTGTGATCTGCAGAGCAGTAGAGATGTGTCTATTCAGAAAGGCAGTACATAGTTCAAGACTTTCTGAAGGGCTCCTGGAGATGGACAGAACTTTAAAATTTGCAAATCTTTGGGAGGTAGCAATGTTATGCAAAAAGTTCCCTCTGGAATTTAAGATAAGGCAGACAGTATTGCCCTCACATCCTAGGACAGTGTGAGGCACTTTCTGAGACTGCCTAGCAACTGAGAGCAGAAGAGCAAAGTGTGTAGTGCTTCAGTTCCAGAACTAGACATAGAATCACAGAGTGGCTTGGGTCAGAAGCAGCCTTAAAAATCATCTGGTTCCAACCCCCACCATGGGCAGGGACTCACTTAGAGCTGTTATGAGTAGGTGAATCCTGGTGTTACTGAGGTCAATGCACACTAGCAGCTTTGCAAAAAACAAATAAAGAAACAAACAAACATTTGGATCAGAGCATTATTCTGGAGTTCAGCCAGAACAAAAACCAGTAGGTTTTTGTGACAGTTGAGGGAAGGTATTTTAGAGTGCAGGTGTGAGCACAGACCACCTCCATTCTCTCAGCCAGAATCCCTTGAGATGCCTGCAGCTGTCTACACTGAAGTCACACAAGCGTAGTCAGAGGGGACCTGTGTAAAACAGTCAGGGCTGAGAACCCAAGACAGCAACAGCCTTGTCCAAGGAAGATCTGCCCAGGACTAGAGTCCTGAGCAGCCGTGGGTGCCTGGGTACATGTGATGCTGTAACAAACTTCTTCCTTTAGTTTCAGCAAACCCAGTCCTGCTCGTGTGCTCTGACATCATTTTTCAGTGAGAACCGACGTGCAGCGAACAGGGCACAAGCCAGAACTGCAGAAATGATGTGTCGCACCTGAGGGGATGCAGCGGCAGGCTGCGCTGCCTGGAGCGTGCCCACAGTGTCAGTGGGCAGCAGGTGTCAGTGCAGAGCCGAGCCACAGGCGCCTCTCCTTGAGCCTGCGCCCTCCCTGCGCCGCCTCTTCTGCCTTCGACCGGCAACAGCTCCCGGGATGCGCTACAAACCTCATTTCATCCTCTCTCCTTGGTTCAACAGCTCTGGGCTTGGGCACCGCTAACGTGCAGGGGGATCTGAGAGATGATTTTTTGGTGTGGTTATATGTATTGGAAATGAAGACATGTAAGTCTTACTTTGAAATCAGAGAGCATCTGGACTCAATCAGCACACATGATATGCTATTTTTTATTTCCAAGTATCAAGTATTCAAGAGTTTGTTTTGTAAACACATGTTTACAACAGATGCTGACAGTAGGTTTCATTAAATCATGGGTTATATAACTTTAAAATTACTCTAAGTCCTGATGAGAAATAAATATAAATTTAAAAAAAAAAAAAACAACAAACATACAAGAGCCTAAAGTATGCAAAAATACCCAGCATAAACCAATTCTCTTTTTACCACAACACAGCACCCACACACTCATACCATCAGACATACTCTACAAATTTCCTTAATACTCTACACATTTGCTTAATAATGAGTTTTTTAAAAACTGAACAGGCAGTGTGCCCACTCCATGCTCCTACAATACTACCCAGACTGTTGCTGTTCTGCACAAATCATTTGGTAGAGGTATGCACTGCAGCCAGGGGCCAAACTCCCATGTGCTCAGCTGGTGAAAAGAACAGGTCTTCTTTCAGAAAAGCCTCCACTCAACTGTGGATCTCACTGACACAAATTTATTTTTTTTTACTGAAACTCAGCTTTGGATCATTTTGTACATATTGTTTTGTTTTGCTTGGAAATTTCCCTCCAGGTTTTCAAATATGGAGTTTGCTATAGAGGCAAATTTTCTGGCCTGTCGGTCAGAAGTGTGATTAGTGCTATTAGTGCTCTCAGTGCTATTTGGAATACAGACACCTGCCCTGCATGAGCAGCTCAGGCACAGTGAGACAAAAAAAAATTATGGTTCAGAATTCAAAATGGAAATTTTGTCTTCAAGATTTTAAAAGCAAACCCCTATTTTGTAAATAATAGATGACTTTAAAGTCAACCAGATTTGGCCTTTTTCCATTCCTAGAGACAGATTTGCTCTCATTCTACCACTCTCTATCTGGTATTCCATGAAAGAACATTCATATTTCAGATTTCAATCCTCATTTTAATTCAAACACTTGCTAATATTGCTCGGTTAAGTGGTTCCAGAATTTAGCCCAATGTTACTTATCATTACTGCAGAATTTATTTTTAGCCCCTGCTTAAGGAAAGCAACTAAATAAAGTAACATGCTACAGCAGGCTGAATACATTCTACATGAGACTTCTGTGGTCTGTGTAGCTTCTACTTCACCTAATAGTGCTGGGCCAAATCCTACACAGACTCCTGAAATTACTCACCCACAGAAGAACTAGGTAGGAATTGGCCCACCAGGAATTACAAACACTGTCTTTGTCAGAGCACTCCACACTTTAGGAACAGAAACACACGCAGTTGCATCATTGACATGCCTTGAATATGTCATTTAAGTCATAGTGAATACATCATAAAATACTTCAGTACCTATTAGCACCACAGTGTTGTTTAGTCTTTTGTCTACAGATTACTAAGCTGTCTCACCCTTCCTCAAGGTGAACAGCATTTTGGATGCTTTTTGTAGCCCTTCATTAATTCCACAGCTTTTCACCTATTCTATATAATGAACAAAACACTGTTACAGGACAACATTGTGACAACTACTTTGAGATTGAGAAAAAAAACCAACCCAATACACACAACGGATAATGCAATAATTAAAAGAGTAGAATGGTACCTGAATAAATAAGCGTATCTTCTGTAACACTTGAAGTCAAGAAAACTTTGGAGCTACTTTGAAATTGCAGAGCTACATCTGTGTTTAACAGGCTGTATTAACAAAAAAGCTGAAGGACTGAAGGGGTGACTGCTAAAATTATTAACTGTAGTTATTAGCTGCAGTTTAATGCAATGAATATGGCCATGGGACAAGGGCAGTGTTAACTTTCCTCTTTAATTTACACAATAAATTAAGAGGAAAATACAGGAAAAATTTCCTTCCTGAGGATCAGGTAGGCTTTCAAACCTTTGGCCACAAAGTAACATGTATTAGTGATACTCAGTGTAAAGGAGACAAATCCCATGAACTCGGCCATATCCTGTCCTCACACTGAAGGTCCCACATCTCTACATCTCTACTCTGTGACAATGCTTACATGCAATCTTTTTGAATTTTTATTTGTCAAACAAGGTGTTAAAAGAAAAAAGAAGAAAGCCCTAATTCCCTACAAAAGAATAAATCCACCACCATGATGTTGACTGTCCATTTTGTAAGCGCTCTGAAGTGATGAAAATGTCCAAAGAATCAAGTCCAGTATGTGAAGAACCTGAAATATGTTGATGACAGTTTAATCTACAAGCAGCAAATACTCTGTTCAAAGCAATGACGATGCAGGTTGCAGTCCTGGTAAATCTGTTACCAGCTGGTTTAAGCCCCTGGAAAGCAACCACAGCTGGATGGCTTTCCCCCACAGCTGGGGGAACCCAGATTCTGAAGCATGCAGCATAACTTCTCCTAAGCCATTGTAAAAGACACATTACTGAGAAAAAGATGAACTTGTTCAGGAAGATTTTTGTCTTCAATCTCCAAAAACAGTAATAATAACCAGTGAATAGAGTATAAAAGCTAAACAAGCTTGATATTCTCTACTTCACACACACTTGCTAAAGCACCAGCTTGTTAACTTCCAACACAAGGTATGACCATAGTTCTTCAGCCTCAATATTGGACTGGTAAGGCCAAGAATCTGGCTCCAAAATAGCAGTAAGACACTTTGGACCTATTTATCATCAGTTTTATGTCAATACAACACCGTGAAGAGCTGTGGTATCCCACGCACAGAAAAGTGTAGTAAGGCAGCAATTATTCAGGCCTTTTGGGGGGAAAACCTGCAAGAACAGTGCAGAAGGTGCTGACCCCTGTCCCAGACATGCTCTCTGAAGTTCCACTGAGCAGGCAGTGCTCTGCTCCATTTGTGCAGGATACTGACAATTTGTCATCTGAACCTCTCGGTCCAGATTCTGTGAAAGGGCACAATTCGAGTCTACAGCATTACCTGAGAATTTCATTGCCTCTAAGGTCAGAAGGATGCCTTTATTTAATCTATCTCCCCATGTAAAACACAGGTTTTCAGATAGAAATTCATAAAATAAGTGAATGGCAGAAAGAGTGAGAATGAATCTTAGACCATTCCCACAAAATACTTTGAATTTGAATTCTATTTGAAAATGACAGCCTTCCTCCATTGCTGGATATGTAAGTAGCCACACTGAATGCCACAGGAGAGTGCTCAAGTGCTACTTTGTGCTATTCTGGTTACAATTATCATTGAATCCATGGGGGAAATGCTCAACATAGAAATACTCTTTGGATAAATTCATTTCTTTTTGAATGCAGACAGGATTCAGTCCCACATTTAAATATGTGTATTATTTTCAAGTGCATTACTTAAGTATATGTATATAAATTTACTCACATATTTAAGTGTTCTGCTGGATCAAAGTGATAATGAATGAATAGCTAACACTACAAATTAATAAGCAATATTAAAAACCTCATATTTTTGAAAACACTATATTCAAGCATTTGTAATTAATTTAGGACCTTTCAAATGTACATTTCTAATACTTAGTAGGAGATGTGTGCCCCCACTTACATAACAGTAAGTTCTGAAGATCTGCATGTTACTACATGCACTTTTAAAGATATATAGGCTGGCCAAAGAACTGAAAGTTTCCAAATGAATACAAATTGCACAATAATATTCAAAGGTTCTTGCAGCTACTCACACTGTACTGAAAGGCTATAAAATGTCATTGGTTCTAAATTATGCTGTATTTTATCTAGTATGCTCAAGGGGAAGAAGGGGGACCAAAACCAGGGGGCTTTTCACAAAAACTGGAAGCATGGACAGTCCCACTCTCCAGATTACTCCAGCCCTGTGAAGATCTACAAATTATCTCCTGAGGGTGCTGCATTCATAAGCACCTAAGGCCATGGCTGCATCCATTTTGAAGTTTTCTCCTTTTTGAGGAAACATGGGCGAATGGGAGGCTAAGCAGGGACAATTAACCTGTTCTCTCAAGCCCATATATTTGGGTTGCTCCTCCTCTCACGTTCCTCACTTTAAATGAGGACTAAGTGGTGGAAGAGGGATTTGGTCTGTCCCTGTGGGGGCACAGTGGCACTTTGACCATCACCAGATGTTGCTCCATATTATCACTGGCTGCTAAGCTGCAGGCAGGTGACTTGGGTTTGCTCCCAATAGCAGCCTGTGGGTGAGCAGGACACCTCCTTCACCTTGTCTTGTATTCACTGCCAGCAAACCTTTTGTGCTCAGGGACAGAGGGCGAAGGTGGCAAAATTTCCAACTTAATGAAATTTTATGTTCTATGGTGAGAGGATCTCACAGTAGGAAGACAGCATGGGCCCCTTCACCAGATGACAGGAAAAGTTCTGTTTTAGTTCCTGTGAGGTCAGCTCAGCACCATGTGTCAACCACAACTGCTGCCAGGGCTGCACTCCGTGTCTGGAGGTGCTGCTTCCTGCAGCAGTGACAGCCTCAGAACAGAGTGCTTGGCCAGCAGGTCTGTCCACATACCGGTCAGTGACAATGCTGGAAGTGAATGTGCTTCCCCTGCATACCTTTATTCGCTCAGTTTAGATTGTTATAGATTACTCACAAGAAACCCTCCTTCAGGAATCGATCAAAAACTGGCCAGAGTTTGGGTTTTCTTTCTTTCAGAGGACACTGACTTAATTGATTTTATAGAAATTTATTTGCATTGCCAAAATTATCTATACCCAAAACCATGAAAAAAATTGTTTGAAAAGTAAGGAATTACATTTTGTTTTGCATGTAATACTTAAAGAAAAATTAAAATTTATTTTCCAATTAAAAGTTAAAAATGAAATTATGTAAAGAAGGCTTTTTCAATATTTCTGAAGTTAACATCTTTCTTTCTACATTCCACTTTTTCAACCATTTAGGAAATATGAATGTTCTTGGAAGTCAAAGGGTCAGGATATCCTAAAAAATGGATAGTTTCCATTGCAACAAGTTCTGAAATCCCCTGAAAGCTCAGAAACAGAAGCAGCTGCAGAAGTGCCACTTTTATCACTCTCATTCTTTGGCATCAGTGCCATTAGTTCCTGACAATCCTAATCTGCACTTCCTTGCTTTTTTACGGAACTGAAGCACACAAGGCATGAAAGATAAGAGATCAGGACAGATTGTTAATCTTCAGTCTTTTACAATTCCCTAAATGGTCTGTTCCTGAGGTATTTGAAAAGATTGTCACTCTTCACTTCTCCCTGTGATGATTAAAATGGGGAAGTGATAAAAATGGACAAGGGCTGGGCTGCGATTACACTTTGTCATACTACTTTGCCAATTTTTGCCACTGTATAAAATTCTTGGTGCAACAAGCATTTGAGACTGAAGGAAAAGGAAATATTTTTATCATCTACTCTGCTCTCCTCTAGCAAATATATATATATATATAAAAAACACCTTTGAGCCAAGGAAATTTATTTCTCAGGACAAGAAGTGTAGAAGCCAATTATCTCAGGAAGTGTGTACTAACTGAGGACATGTTATATCCAGTGACTGCATAAAAGGAAAAGACATTCTCAGGCTTAACCCAAAAAAGGCTGTTAATATGGACAGAATAGTAGGAAGAGGTCAAAACAATATTCCTCTGTGTTCGGGGTAGGAGAATTGGAGTTCTCAGACAAGAAGAGTAAGAAATGTTACAAACTACATAAATGGACTGACACATTCTGAAATAAGCAGCCCCATGGGTAGTCCATGTGCTGGTCAAGAAGATCCAGATGATGACAAAAGGCAGTTGGCAAAGGCAGAGAGGGAAATCTACTCTTCCCAGGACAACTCAATGGATGTCAAGGAGAGTACTGCCTTTATTTTCAATGACTTGGTTCCATATAATGTCTGATCAACATGCATGTTCTAAACTGAAAAATTAAATCAGGAATAACTGCTCAAAAATATGTAGAACCTCTGCTCTTTCCTATTTATTTTCACACAAGTTCTCTACTCAGCAAAATCCAAACCAGACTATCACTGAGTCCTCTTAAAAGACTGCGTTTTCATTTCCTACACTTCTAAGACTCCCCCTGCAGGGCACAATACAGCCTTGACTTCCCAGTGTCCAACTGACATAATTTTCTGCCCTTTGAGACATCATTAGTACCTCATGAGCACGGTGCCTAAAAGCCTCCAGAGCAAGAAATGAAATGCCAAGCACATTTGATTAGAAAGTTTCAGCATCTCCTGGGGAGAGAACACACTACAGTAATTTGGAACAAACAAAGGCCACATCATGTCCTGCGAGTCCACAATAATTTCTGTTCTTAGCTCTTCACCTAGAGGGCCGAAGGAGACAAAAACTCACCCTTTGCCTTCACAGGAGCTTTCAGTGAAGCTGAGAAAAGGAAAGGCAGACATGCGTGGGACACACCACACAACCAGGTCCTGTCCCACCAGCCTGCCCAGCACCGGGCAGCTGGAGAGGCAGAAGTGTGGCAGAAAGCAGAGGGTCAGAGCCAGCCTCCCTTCCCAGCTGCCCTGGTGTCAGGGTGCTCAGTGCCTCGGCAGTGCCAGCAGTGCAGGCACAGCCTCCTAGCTGGCACCACGGACCCCCTGGAGGGGCTCCTCTGCTCACTCCTGCAGCCTGAACTCTGCTGCCGCTGGCTGCGAGGGACCAGCCAGGTCCCAGACAGCAGACCAGGCCATTAGCTCTCCCTCGGGACTTTCCCACTGAAGCTGAGCCACACTGGCATGCAGTTCTGAAGGACAGCCAAACTTCCTATCAAGCTATAACCAGCTGTTTTCTTCTTCATGAAAATACGGATTTGGTGCTAGTAACAGCCACCCAAATAACATTGCAGAAATATGCACATATCTGCTCTGGTATGTGTGTATGATTCCTACATCTTAATGTTACTATAAACCAATACTGAAGTTTTTTACTTCAAGTATTACAGTATCCTGTATACTTTGTGAAGAATGACTACATCCCATCAGTTGAAAATTAATGCACATTTTTACAGGATAAAGATGTTACAGCTCAACATTTGCAAATGTTACCTGATGCATAACTCTTGTATGGCTTGACATGTTATTAACAGTACTTTAAACCTTATGTTATTTTTTAATTTAATGATTACGCCTGAAAATAGCCCCTTTCAAATTCAGTTGCAGTAATGTCTTTAAAAGCAAGCTTCAAACTTAATTTGCTGCACATACAATTATCCAAATAAGTTGCATAGTTTAAATAAGTTCAGTTGTGCTTTGTAGCAGAACTCACAGTAATTACTCATCTCTTAAAAATACAATTTGCAGATACGAAGTTGACAATACATTTAAGCATTTTTGTGAGTCTAGACATCAACAATGTGAGTTTTTGTCACTCTTCCACTGACTTCTGCTGTTCATAACACCTCAACTTTACAATGATATTAGATCAGAGCATGGACATTTAATGGACACATCTGAAATAATTACAAACACAATTTTTAAAACTCCATTGTCGGGAGGGAAGAAATAAGAACTCGGGTTGGTTTGAGGTATCCAGCCCTCAGGAACATATTATGGTTGTTTGCATCAAGCTTTGTTGGTTTTATCACATGTTACATTTAGATTAAAAATAGAAGGCACAGGTGTTTTACAAGGCGCCGTAACTAAGTCAACCAACAAAACTAAATATTACATTACCAAGCCAGGGGTCTATATCTCAACAGTGACTTCTTCCAATGCATTTTCATTTGAGGAATTTATTGCTTCTGAAAAAGGGCCGGGGTAAGTCTGTGCTAAGCAGTTCATTCCTTGTGCCACACTGATGTCTCCTTGGGAACTGAAGGTAGGGCAGGATCTAGTCCGTGCATAGTTTTGTTGGGGTCCAGCTTGTCCAACCATCTCACTCACAGTGTTCACCGGCGAAGCCCTCCAACTCTGTCTCAGCAGTTGTTCTTCTTTACACTTTAAGGAATACCAGGCCAGGAAAATAAAAAAGAATCCCACGAACTTGAGAGCAGCTGCCAACCCGAAGTAGACAAAACGAAATGAGGTGACATCGTATTCCCAACAAGATCCTTGTACGCCGCAATCCTGTTGCCAAAGCATGCACGTGGTGTCAATAACAGCCCCAAAATAAATTGGAGTGGGAATGTAAGCTGAAACAAAAATAGCAAGATAAATAATACATGTTAGCATATTGTGGAAAACTTCTAAAGAAACTATATGCCCCAGCCAAAGAGTGTAGGTTGAACATTTTTGAGATTTCTACACTGCTGTTCCCACAAGAAATGTAAAAAATGGAAAACTGGCCAGCCAATCTTCCCACCAATACTATTTACCCCACAGATGAAACCTACCACAAATGGCAGAGAATTTAAAGAAGCCAATGCAGCAGCACCTTAACAACTTCAATCTGCTGTCCTGAGACAGCTCTTCTTGAGCTACATGTCCCCCCAGAAAAAATCCAATTTTGTGTTCGGTGGAGAGAAGGCAAAATGTTGTATTACAGTGAAATACATTATCTCCGTAGCATTACCTGCTGAACATTCTTTGCCCGTGAGCTGGGAAAGGTGCTGTTTTTAGATTAAGGTGAAAAAGCACTGAATATCACAAAATGTTTTTGAAGATAGATGTAAGGGGTAAGACCATTAAGATTATAAATTTCCTTTTGAATAGATCTTCCCAAGAAACAGACTTTAACTTCTAAGGCAGCAAAAAATGCAGCCAGTCCAATGAACGCTCCTGCTTTCTCCAGAAATACAACATCTTTAAGATGAGATTGAAACATCCTTCCTCAAACAAAACTTAAAGATGCAGCTTTATGGGCTTCTCTTGTTCTCTCAGAATAGACCTTGCTTGCTCTAGTCATGTATTTCATAGCAGCTGAACACCTGGAGTGTTTCTTTATGGGCAGGATTTTAGAAATTCAAGAACTTGAAAGAGAATTCTTTGGAAAATAAAGACTTTTACCATCTATCCATTTTTGCTTTGAAACACTTGAAAGACATTAAATAATATTAGAAGAAAGACATTAAGGCATTAAGTAACAAATGCTTATTTTAGAAATTAGAAAACCTATTGTTATTGCTGAAAGCAACAGAATTCTGGTTTTGAAAGCTAAAAAATCCTTATAAAATAATATTTAGTAACTATTAATTTTCAAATACAATTTGAAACATTAAAAATTTATCTTTTTGTGAAACAATGTTGTTCTAGAAAATCAGTAAGCAAAAAAAGTAAATTAACCACATTTTCAGATGCAATCTTTACAGAAGTTATTCATTTTAGGTTCCTAATACAGTTAGCCAATCAATTAGTTGCAGATTTATGGCATTTTAATACTTTTATGGTGCATTTAAGCTGAACATGGTCTTTATGGAAATGCTGAGCTACTGTTGGACTTACCAAGAGTTCTCAATAAAACAAACTGCATTCCTAGTGCAAAGGGCCGCTCCCCATCTTCCACAGACCTAGCAGGTGAACAGAAAACTCCAGTGAAGGAAAAGTCATAACCCATCATCATCCTGGTATGTTCTAGCTCTACCTCATGGCTTTTTTCTCAGCTATAGAAAATCTTTGTCTAATTTCCTGTCTTTAGCTTTTACTATTGTTAACTCCTACTGCTAGGAAAAAATATAGCCAGCCCCTCCTGGACCTGTTCAATCAAAATCTCAGTCATGCCTTTTGACCTTTCTTTACCTGTACAAGGCCTGAAAAATTTGATCTAAACACATTAAGGAAATTTAGATAATCCACAAAAAATGTTTATGGTTTCTCACATTAGCTTTCTATTATTTCATTTGTCTTATTTTATTTTTCCTAATATTTTTGAGGTGAATTAGAATTAATAGATAACTAAATTGTTGAAGGCTGGACTCAGTTTCTGAATTTAACAAATCTTTGTGTAGCATAAGCACTTTGAAGTTACTTTAAGAAAAGCAGCAGTACAAACATACAAACAGTCTCTTTAAATACCTTTTAAATTCAAGTAATGCAAGATTCCTTTCAGCGGTTTCAAAGGAAAAATGTCAAGCTTACAAAGACTAAATATAAAGTAACAAAACTCCACACTGCAACTATAATTTCAGTGTGTTTTTTTTAAATTTACCTACATAAATTACCTACCGATTTAAAAATATTTTTAATTTTTGACCTAAAGGTCTTAAGATAGACAGCTTCTAATTACATTGAAATATACCATAAAAACACACAAAAAGTCTGCAGTCAAAGGGATGCAGCTATGAAACATTTTTGAAGTAAAGAAACTGAGAAATTCGAGAATCAACTTGTGCCACAGACCTGTGACCAATGCACCAAGCACAGTATGTGGTTTGGGACAGCAGGTGTCACTGTCCATGTGTGTGGGCTCCCATTTTTTGTACTGAGCATTACAAAATCCTGTTGGCGATGTCCCTTATGTACCTCACTACTGTGAACTTCACTGCAATATTGATCTTCATTTGTCTTTGCTAATTGCAATGCAAGGGCAATATTTTTTTTATTACTATTATTTTACATATTGGAAATCCAGAGACAGAAGGAATAAAGTCAGAAGTCTGAATCAGAATGGTGCTGTGCACACAATAGTTGAGGTAAGGCTGAGCAGCAGGAATTCTGATGTGCCCAGCCCTGAGTGCCTGGCTTCGATGTCCCAACAGTGACTCTTACACTCATTCTGTGGATTCTTTGAAAAGCAAACTGGAAGGCAAAATTCCTCAGTGTGACACAGCACAATCCTCCCTGTGCCAGCAGAAGACACCTGCATAAACCTTAGCCACCTGAGCTGAGAAAATGACAGCAAGAGAGTGCCTGTCCTTGGAGGGGGTGAGACAAAGATTCCTGCCAGAAGGTTTCTCAGCTGTGCTCATGACTGAGCCTAAGGATACCAAAGCTATGTCCCAACCTGCCTCGTTTTCCAGAGTTCTATGACCTATTACAAAGATTTGCCATTATTATTATTTTTAGAAGGGCCTAAATTTGTCACAGAATATCAGAGTGAAGCTCTAAAGACAGCACTACCAGAAGGAAATCCTACTTGGCTGGGAGGACCTTTCTCACAGAAATAAAAGGCACAAGACTGGTGTTGAAAAAAGTTCAAATTGAAGACAGATTTTACACAAAACCAGGACAAAAGGTGTCTCTGTGTTAGCACTTAATGCAGCTAAACAGCTAGACTTGAGACTTGAACACCACAAGCATTTCAAGCACTTGTAGGGATTAAATTCAGTTCAGCTCTAACCTGTTCTCATGGACAGGATGCCCATTTGCATCTAGATAATTTTGGGTGTGCCTCTCAAGAGTACCTCTAACACTGGAAGAGGCTTCCTAGAGAGGTGGTTGATGCCTCCTGCCTGTCAGCGTTTGGACAATGCCCTCACTATCAGGTTTTCATCTCTGCTCAGTCCTGCAGTGGTCAGGCAGTGGACTGGATGATTAGAGAGAGTATTTTCCAGAGCATGTAGGGACAGGACAAAGGGCAGTGGCTTCAAACTGAAAAAGAGTAGGTTTAGATTAGATATTAGGATAATTTTTTTCACTCTGAAAGCAGTGAGGCAGTGGAAAGATTGCCCAGAGAAGTGGTGGATGCCCCATCCCTGGAAGAGTTCAAGGTCAGGCTGGATGGAGCTCTGAGCAACCTGGTGAGGGAAAGGTGTCCCTGTCCATGACAGCAGGCTGGAACTAGGAAATTTTTAATGTCCCTTCAAACACCTTCAGATTCTGTGATTCTGTGTTCATTGTAGGTCCCTTCCAACTGAACTATATTGTTCTATTTTTTTTTATTTTCCAACTCATCTTCATCTGAAAAGAACTTACTTCTTCAACTCTGAGCTCTTCAGCTTCAGAACCCACACCAAACAGACATCTTTAAACCATTCTTGGTCCTTCTGTTACCAGCAGAACCAATGCTTATGGGTATGCTTTGTAAATTCTAGTAAATAATTATATAATTTTCCTCTAATTGCTCCTTCTCTTTAAACAGCAGCAACATAGATTAAACCAATACAAATTTATTTTAGCAGCAGACCACATTATATTTTTTCAGCTCACTTTTCTTTAAAAATCAGCAGAACTTCTCTTACAGGAACTATGTTTTAAATGGACACAGATGTTACATGGAATGATTATGTTTATCAAACTAGATGGCAGAGATGGGAAAAGCCAATCCAAAAATATGATTTTTTTTCAAATTGATAAATAAACACTACTGCCTTTTTCCTACAAAGGCTCCATTGTTTTCTATTCTTAGAGTAGGGGCAATAACACCACTACTGCAGTACAAGTTCAAAATTCTTGTGAAGATAAAAAATGGAAGACTCAAAACCAGGCATGTGGCAGGAATGAGCAATTTTAAGAATGAGAAAAGGCTAATTTTAAATACTTTTTTTTTTGCATTTGAAAATCCAAACCATTGCTCTAGGAAGGCTGAAAATTTTCCAAGAGTAATCATTTTCTTCCATGATGCTTTGCTTGTTTTGTCTTTATAGCACCTGGAGTTTACTGCACACTTCATGTTTCCTAAAGTGGATTATCATATTACATATTCTAAATACTAACAGATTTCACCCTATCCCTGTCACCCCTTTGCTTTTTAAGGCTACACAAGGATTCTATTCACTTTTTAAGGATACAAAAGCTTCACAGGCACTGTTGACAGCAGCCATGGCAAAAATCCTTAGGAAACATCAGGGAGTTCTCACCTGAGTGTCACTATGACTGCTGATGGCTGGGCACATGCTGTTATAAGGGTTACAATGAAGAGAAATATGAGGAACGGGATGAGGGTGTTGCAGGTGCGATCGCACTTCCCAGACACAGCGTAGCCGTTCTCATTCAGGTAGGTTTTGACAATCACCAGCCGGAGCTGACTGCGCTGGCCCACTGTGGGCGGAGTGATCACCTGGCGACTCTGCACACAGGCACATTCTGTGTAATTTCTGACCTGGGAGAGCAAAAAAAAACATTTCCATGTGAAAAATATTTGTAAGAAAGACATTGCAAAGAGACACCGTACAACAATCCTGTAGTACCTCTCAACTGAGAATCTTCTGCCTCGAGCATCATTACCCCAAGCACAAACAAAGTTACATCTCCAACTATTTTTAAAACTGGCCAGGACTCTCTGTGAGGAGGTTGCCTTTCCATTGCTTTATTTAGTCTGAGTTTATTTTTAAAAATCTGGAACATATTTGGGAAATATTGACAAAACAATTCAATCACTTCTGACAGAGAGGCTGGAGAAAAATATTGTTTCTATTGTGCTACAAAAAATGTGAGGAAATGCTCCTCAGGCAGCAGTGAAAATGCCATATTCTGAAATTCAGCAAGCTGCTGACTTTCATATTCAGGCAGTGTCTTCTGCTATGTTAATGGAAGGCTACCCAGATCTGGCCAAAGAGCAACTAGCTGCACTTCATGCTTGAAGCTCAGGACCTTCCATCTGGATGTGGGAGTAGATCTGGCAGGAGCAAAAGCAGAGAATAAAGGGAAAGCAGAGACTAAAAGAGTGAGACTGGAGAACTCACTGAGAGATTCCTGAATGGACAAAGAGAATGAAATTAAGATGAAGAGACTGAATAAAGAAGTAGCACTTCACAGGCAAACAGGACTGTGATTTGAACAAGAGGAAGAAGAGCTAGATCAGAAATAGCCTTCTTTCACCTTTATGCTACTTTTGTTTTCATCTGATGAATGGCAAAGGGGTGTGCAGCAGATCAGTATATTCCAGTGCTACAGAAGAAACTGGCCAGGACTCATGTGACGTCACAGGAAGGAGCTTTCTGTTTCAATTTTTGCATCCATCAAACCTTGGGCCACACAGGC
Organism: Onychostruthus taczanowskii; assembly: GCF_017590055.1. Classification (NCBI taxonomy): domain Eukaryota; kingdom Metazoa; phylum Chordata; class Aves; order Passeriformes; family Passeridae; genus Onychostruthus; species Onychostruthus taczanowskii. The sequence continues at coordinate 9,382,978 of NW_024501459.1, forward strand.
ACAGAAGTTACAAAATCGTCTTAAGATAGTGAATTTAAGCACTTAGACATCAAGACATATCCAAATCATGGCAGTTTGTCAATTTTAATGTAAACCTTTATGTGCATCCATGCCATCATGCAGCCTCACACTTTTTTTTCCTATGGGATTTAGCTGAACATCTTATAATGTATCTATTTATCCAATATTTTTCCTCCTATTTTCAAAATGTGACTTTAGGTATTTATTTTTCCTCAGACTAAGAATATTCCACTACAAAGATGGAAGGATTCCTATTTCATTTGGATTTTTTATAACACTCACTATTACAGCTTAACTCTTTCAAAAAAGAGTCATTTATCTTCAAAACAGTATTGATGTTATCTCTATTTTGTAATTAAGTAACTGAAACAGATCAAAGGTTCCACAAACATGGGTGACTAATTTGAGACAACTGGAACCCTTTTTTTCAGAACATTTTCCATTATACCTAACTAAATATATTCTAAATGCAACTTTTCATATCTTCAAATACAGATTTAGGCAGCCCATCTACAGTGACACTTCCATTTGTTGCTCATGTTCATCATCCAGAACACGAAGAATACAAGACTAATGACCAACGGGGACAAGTTCTGTTTGACTGACTTGCCTAACATCACTTAAAAACAAATCCAATGACAGATTCTGGTTTCCAAAGGCAGCACTCCACTCTAACATCACATGAGTACCTGATTTCTTTCTACAGTACCTCACCCTAAACTCGTTATTGCTTCCAAATGCAAATGCCAAATAGGAATCCTACAGAAATTAGACCTCCTTACCACACACTCTTTATTCATCACCAGCGAAACTAAGTCTGTGTATTAAATGAGACAGACATAGCATGACAGAAATATTAAGAGTATAGGAATAGGTATATGCATAAATAAATACACACACACACACACACACACACACACACACACACACATATATATATATATATATATAAAACAGTACACTGGTATCCTTTCCTCTTAGTTTGAACTTTTAAATAGTTCATTTTGAAAACACTCTGTGTTATAAACTTAAATCCAAATATTATACCTTAGCAACATTTTGTGTGTTATACAGTGGCATTAACTTACTTTTTTTTTGTTTGTTTTTAAAAGCACCATACAAGAATGATTATTTAATCCAAAAAAGTTCCTTTTCCAAGCAATGTCAGCCCTATTCTCTTCACCATTAGCTGCTGAGTTAAAACTTCAGGCCATGAAGCATCTTTTCTTAAACCATAAAGTGCAATAGCATGTTTAAAAATCTGTAGAGCACACACTCCCAGAGTATTTCCCTACTAAATAAATTAATAGTGCCAGTTCAGTATCAGATGAAATGCAACAAAGACCAAGTCCGGAAAGCACAAATTAGATTATATAGACACTGAAATTTAACCACAGGCTCACACTGCAGGCTTTTCCAATTGGTCAAAACAATTTTCTACTAAAAACCAGCAGGATAATCTAAAAAAGAAAAAAAACTAAGGGAAACTAATCTGTTCTCAGAGGCATCTATGTATAAACATGCTTTTTCAGACCATTATCCAGGTGACCTGAAAAAACACAGTGCTGGACCTAACATCCTCCTGCTTTACAGGCTGGCTCATGACTGTAAATCAGGAGACTGACACGTTTTAAGTAAGCTTTCTGGAAAGCACAATCAAGCCCTAAGAAAGTCAATGTTTACATTACTTCTTGTCTTTCTTAATTATCCTTTTTTAAGGGACAGTTCTGTAACCTAAGAATTTAAGAGTTCGTTTTTAAAAGAAACTAATATGACTATAATGCTCTGTTGCTACATAAGTCAGATTTTACTTTTCAACTGTCTTCTTGTGCCCAGTCCTGGAAACTGCCATGGTTTCCAGACCACTCAAAATTTCCATGGTTTGGTTTTACCAGCAGGATGTCCTTCTCCAGTTCAGCATAACTATAATTCTGGGTTGTAACAAGCAATGTATTTCCATGAAAGAAAGTGGATTATTAACATCTTTTAAGTTCTTGTTACTTGAGTTTGATGACAACCTTAATTTAGCCTGGAAGAGGTTTAGAAAAAGGCTGTAGAACTGGTCAAACTGTTTTACAGGAGCAGAATACATGGGCAGTCTTTACATAGCCAGGCAAACCACAGACCTAACTAGCAGTGCACTGGTGCAGGTGCAAGAGCTACTTGGGCAAAATGATGAGGCTGACACAAACACCAATGACTTTAAACAAATCCTAACTAAATTTAAACATGAGTTTAAAACACTTCCAACTACCTGAAGAGTTAAGTTCTTCCTTCAGTTCAGAGAGGGAGTCACAAAAAGCCCCAAACTGCTGTAAAAGGTAGAGACTGAGCTTGAAGAAAGACAGTTTGACATGGCTGCCTGTTGGCAGAAAGCTGGGTTAGATGACACTGACCCAAGGAACCCTCTCCAAGCCCTGCAGGAATAGCAGGCATGCAGGTCACTGACAACAAGGTCTTTGGGGTCTGTACAGAAAACACCAGCCCTCCCTATCCCATGGCACTTGCACTCAGCTGAAGGATTCACTTAGTACAAATGAATTTGTGCCTCAAATTGGTGTATAACTAAAGGAAGTGGGCTGGCACCATGCAATAACAGCATTGCCAGTCTTTCAAATCATGGAAAGGCTCAGAGATGGACATGTCACCAGCAGAGAACTTCTCTGAAGCTCAGAGGAGGGATGCTTGAGCTAGGAACAGAGAAGTCTTCGATCTGCACAGGTCCCAAGGGGCTACTCAGGTTGTGTGTGGATGGGGGGTGAAGCACTTACCCCTGTGCTGTGGTTTCCACCACTGATGCAGCCAGCTAGGCAAGGATTAAAATATGTTATTCCATCTGATCCACAGACAGGCTCGTACTCATGAATCTTACATCCACAGTTAACATTACAGCTTCCAGTCAGATTCCTGTGGGCCATGGCAAGAGTGGGACTGAAGAAAGGAAAAAGAACATGCTAGTAGAGCACGCACAGATATCCGTATTCTCCTGTACAGAGGGAGCAAACATCCTAATCATTAACTCTGGAACTCAATTGATTATTGGATAAAGACTGTGTTAACTCTAAGTTATGTATATGACTTAAACAATATAGAACACCAAGGTCATCCTTGCCATCAACTGAAAACACAATAAAAGAAATAACAACAAAGTTTAAAATTTGTATCATATTTGGCTAGGTGTGTTTTTCCCGTTTTTTTTTTTTTTCTCTATGAAGACACCACTATTTTATATGTCAATTATTCTAAGCTGTAGTAATTTCTTGTTGATTACTAATGAAAGATTCAGTGACAAGATGTAAGGATTCTGTGAACTAATAGGCATATTTTTCTACATACCAACAGATGTTCAGAAAACAATGCTTGTACAGCTTATGTATTACAAATATGTGAAATTTACAGGAAGCTCTCTAGATCTGGAAGACTGCTGTGCTTTTACTAAATGTCTGTAAATGAATCACCATTCTGTTTCCCTAGACCATTCCCCAAAATGTGGCCAAAGCCTAAATCCCTTGCATTTGGACACATTTCAAATGCTTCTTTCCCATCCCTGAGTGAAGGATAAACAGCTCAAACACCTGCACCTACATGGCTCCCTAAAACTACACAAATCTATGCTTGGTCATTGAGAGCTCTGGCCAAAATGCAAACAGCAGCTTACTTCATTTCAGTAGTCCTTGAGAACTGGTAGCCATGTCTGAGAATTACACTGGAATGCACAACCACTCCATGCTGGGCACTACAGTGTAATATTGAATTAACTGTTCTGTCTTGTTTGTTCTGTCTTTCTCTCAGTACTGCTCAATGGCCACTGCTGTTTAAAACCAGCTCAAGCACCTCCTCTCTTGAGCAGATATCCAGGGAATTTCAGCACCTCCTCAGCCGGGCAGGAGCTGAACGGAATCTGGATTGGTTTGCGGCTGCATCCTCAAGACCCTGTACACATGCTCACAGACTGCCATGCCTGCCCTCACAAGGGCTGCTGCTGGCTTGTCTTCATGTCTGGGCAATGCCAGTGTGAAGATAAACACCTAGCAGCAGACTTACTGCATCCCAGCTACCCCAGGGACCACAAGGAATATTCTTCTGTTCCCATCTTCTACCCCTGACCAGAAGAGGCTTGGCTCAGGAGCCATTCTGCACACAGCGACTGTCACCCACGCTGTGTGTCACTTCACCCACCGTCCTTAGTGGCACTCAGGAGCATGACTGCTGCTCAGAGCATTCCACTTGACTGGTTTCCTCGTATTTATACACCACTATTTGCTTTTGCTGAATATGCTTGTCTTCCCAGCTGTGCACTTCTGCAGACAATTAAATATTACTAAGTAGCTTTCAAATATTTATTGACTGTCTACTGATCACACAAATCAGGTTCACAGATTTAGCTCTTGGAGCTACTTTACACTTGATGGTCTAGCTGGATGCTAACCAAAGCCTTTCTGAGTGTTTTGTTTCTTGCTCTATAAACAAACAAGGTACACTTTTAGAAACAAGTTTCAGCTTGAGAAGGAAGTCAAATAACTGGACTGGTAGTGGTTCTGTCACATTCCCAGCTATCAGCTGAAATTTGTAATATTATATCCTGCTGGATTTCAGTAAGCAGTATGCAGCAACACAACATACAGCAGCAGGCAGATTTTTCCAGTAATGTCTCAACAGAACTTTTTCTCCAATGGAAAAAAAGCACCAAATCATCAAAACATTCCTCAGGAACATACAAATTTCGGCAGCACAGTGACAAAAGCTTTTCACACCAACAGAAGAGGCAGCGTTTTTGGAGTTTTACAAAATCCTAGTCAGCCTGCTGAGCTAGATGTCCCAGATGACTGAATACTCAGCATAAGAAGAGACTCCACAAGCTGCCTGGGAGACCCTTGTACCGTGCTCCTGTTGACAACAGGGATTTGCCACACTGCACAGGACCACGTTCAGGGACAGCCCAGACTGCCAGGAAAGGCTCAGCTCTGGTTCCACTTGCTAACCTGTCTCACCCTGCAGCACAAATTCTTCTGATCTCTTATCCCTCCACCACCTAAAACCATTCTCAGGAACAGATGGGTAAGGCTGTTCCACAGGCAGGAGAACCCATTCCCCATCCTGCTCTGCTTACATAGCTAACTTCAGCTATGTAAACTTCAGCTGCGCTGCTGAATATTACCATGACACAGAGGTTAGGAAATCAGCTTTAAAAAAAAAGGTGAATGAAATCAGGCATCCAAGAAATGAGAAGCATGAAACTGGAAACTGAACTGAGACCACTGTGATAATTTAATCTCAGGCGCATTTTTTTGTTTGTCCTGGAAGACAACTTAAGTTAACAGATACACAAAACAAATATACTTAAATTAATAACAAGTTACTGCAAGCTCTGTCTCTCCAGCTTTCATCACCTTTTGTCCTCAGCATAACACTGTAAGGCTTATTTGGGGAATTTCTTTTTGTTGTTTAGATCAAATACCTTGCACACATAGGGGTTTGCACACAAAATCATCTATTAACTGCACTATCAAAGTTCATTATCAGACAGTTGTAAGAGGCTCATGCTTTCATTTTCATTACCTTCACTCTTCACTCATTGTTCACTCCTCTTTCAGTGGTGGGAAACGAAGGATGAAGGAGTTTCAGATGCTGGGGACATGAAATCTCTACTAACATCTGTCTGTGTAATCCCATTTTCATCATATGGGATGAACCATACAGCACATACTACAACAGATTTCTTGAACACTTCTTTTGGGAAGGAATCACTTTTTCTTGAAGGTATGCATTTTTCTGGAAGTAAGCTGAACCAAAGCACGCTGTTAATCCTGCCTTCTGGCCCTGGAAGGCTGCCTACTCTCCACAGAGGAAAACAAAGCATTAATCCCTGAATTACAGCACAGCACATCACAGATTTACCTGCATCAGCCATTAAGAGCAAGTTCTTAGGGAAATTGCACCAAAGCTAGTACATCCTGCTCATCAGCTGATCCATGGGAAAAGCTGCCTAGTCTCAATGCAGCAGCTGCTGTAGAAACTTGGGATATCTGAGAAAGAGCTGCTCTGCTTGTTTCAGCAGGTGCAGATACTGCCAACTTGCAACACTGCTGCACCTGAGCTGCCAAGGACACCAACAGCACACAAACAGAAACCAGCCCCAAATGACAGCACTTCCTGAACTATTCTTTCAATTACAAAAATGCTGCTCCTTCCATTAATAAGATTCAACTGCAAGTTTGCTAAACACGTGCTGAGACAAAACCCAGAACCCCATCTGCCAAATTGCATTTGTTCATTTCTCAGGGAGACTGCTCTGTGTCTCCATGACACAATGCTAACAAAGCTGATAAAGAGAAGACCTTTATTAGATGTGACTAACAATGTAAAGGACTCTAGTTTCTAACATTTTTTTTCTAAGTCATGTTTTTCTCTCCAACTATTACTCCAGGGAAGGTTTGTGGTATAGGAGTAAAGTGAGAAAAGGGAAAATATAAAATTAAATGTATTGCCTGAGTGTTCTGAGCTGTGACTAGTTATTTCACATACTTGGACAGGAAGATCACTGTACTGACACTGAACATATATTGGGTAAAAAAAGTGGGCTCTCTTCTCAAAGATTACAATTTAAATGAAATGCAGTTAAAAAAAAAGGAAGTCAAACTATATTTTGGCAACATCTAAACAAATAACTGATTTTGCACATGTTTTTATTGATATCACTGTAGTAACCTACAGGACCAAGGAAATTACAAGGGAAGGAGATAACCTCACCACATAGTTTCTATAATCTTAATATTGGGTTATATGATAAAAAGGATTATCCTAATTTGACAGCAGTATTTTTGGTTTGGTTTTGAAGGACATTCTGGATGGCAGAGATCTGCAGTCTCCTTTTTGGCAAGCAGCTGGAATTGCAGCAATGATGCAATTTTTGTGTAGCTGTCAAACAAGGGACCCTCTCACTGCATTAGCTGGATTCCTTCTTTGTTGTTATTGTTCTGATCCAATTAGTCACTGCTTTCAAGTTAAGGGATGCCACTGGCTGATTGGACTGAAATAGATACAAGAATAACAGAAAAACACACTGTTGATACAAGAGGAAGAATATAAGTATTTTTTATGTGAAATACTGCAGTAAGCCAATTGCACACTTTAACTAAACTCTACTTGCAACAAAACAACACAAAGCAATCAAAAAGAGACTATGTTGATTCATTACACATCAGAAATGTGAGAGATTGAACTGAACTAATCCAGGAATCTGTCACTATGAGTAAGCTCACCATGGAGGCTGTTTTAGCTGCCTTGTACGACAATACATGCAAGAGACAGGTCTGGAAAAAAACAAAGCAGCTGATCTCTGATTTCCTTTTTGTTCAGTACTGGCGAGGCCACACCTGCAGTGCTGGGCTCAGTTCTGGGCTCCTCAGCAAAAGACAGACAGGATGTACTGGAGAGAGAACATGAAAGTCCACTAAGATGATGGAAGGACTGGAGTATCTCTCTTCTGAGGAAAAGCTGAGAGAGCTGAGACTGTTCAGCCTGGAAAAGGCTCAGGGGGATTTCATAAGTGCTGTAAATATGCAAAGGGAGGATGCAAAGGAGACAGAGCCAGGCTCTTTTCAGTGGTGCCCAGTGCCAGGATCAGAGGCAATTGGCACACACTGAAACACAGGAAGTTCCCTACAAACAGCAGGAAACAGTTTTCACTGTGAAGGTGACTGGGTGGTGACACAGGTTACCCAGGGAGGCTGTGGAGCTTCCCTCCTTAGAAATACTTAAAAGCCATCTGGACTCTTGTCCAGACCATTTGCTCATTCAGGACTTCCCACCTGGATGCTATTATGGTGCAAGAGAAGGGATGCCATATTGTGGTTTGACATAGGGCTCCTTACACTGCAATTCAAACATCAAACACACCCTCAGAACAAGGCTGGGACACGGAGCAATAGGTTCTAAAATGCTGAGATGTACAGTACAGAGGTGCCCTTGATCTTCCTGAGAACAGAAATGCTGATGACATGCCAGCAACAGCAAAACTGCTTGTACCCAACATAAAACAGCAGAAAATTCTTTCTAATATATTCTAATCTGTGCATGCCTCCAGGTCCCATCCACTTTGCAGCTGGTACAGTCAGAAAAATACTGAGTTTGAAATGTCACTGCCTGCTTTTCTGAGTACTGGTATGCACATAACTTCTATGTTAATTGAAACCTAGTTCACCTCTCTCCTTAGTAGTGGTTTAGGACCCAGTTCACCAAAGAAAAAAACTGCATGCTTAAATGTATAAAAAACGGTAGAAATGAACATATTTGTCCAGAAATGATCCTGCAGGGTATGTCTACACTGCCCAATGCATCTGAGATCTCTGAGCTGGGGCCCGTGCAGATAGGTCAGATATCAGACCTGGCACTGCCATGTTAGGGTAGAGCATAATGCAATACATTTATCACAAACCAGGCAGCTCTGCTGCTTTCCCTATCCAATCTTGCCCGTTGAACTGGCTTTGACATCCCTATGCTGCACTATAGTCAAAGTAGAGAATGAAGTATGTGTTTTATTAAATTCAGAATGAAAGCATGCTTTTTTAGTTCCATGGCCAACAACACTGATGGCTGAGTTAAAGAGTTGTGTGGGATCTCAGCGGACCCCGACAGAGTTGCCTACTAAGTAAGTGATTTGAAACTATCAAATGACTGATCATGAGAATTAAGAGAATGCTTACATTCAAGATTAATTTATGTGTAGTGCTGCCTTTTTACTATCATTTTGATAATAAATGTGGACTTTATCTCTGCATTTTAAAAATCTAGCTGAACCATGCTTTGTAATGTGCTGGAAATGCTCAATTTCTGATGACATCACAGCCAATATGATTTTTATACTGATTTCAAAGAGTTTATATGCATCAACAAGTTGTGAGAATTTTGCCATTACTATTTCTCACCTCTTTTCTCGATAAGAACAATTACATGAATGTGGAAGGAAGTACAACAGATCTGCACAAGAGCTGTGAATTGATGCACATTTCAACCGATGCTATGTATTTACTGCAAATGTTATTACTTACTAAAAAAACATCAGACACTCTAACAAATCCAGCATGAAGGCTATGAGTTACACGACAACAGTACACCTTGTCTTCAGTTTAGAAATAGATTTAAATCAAATGGGACTTCTCCAAACACAAAGGTACAGGCTTCTCATTAGTCAGGCAGGGACATTCTGACTTGCCACACAGATAATTAATTCCTATCTGAAATTTATGTTTTCATTCCTATTAGTTTTCACCATCTACACCCACAGGCTGTCACAACCATTAACAGCAGGTGGACAATCAAAGCATTCCACCCCCTTCCCATCCCTCTTCTCTCCTTCTTCAGCCCACTAAGCTCAGATGAGGGTATATCACCGTGCCACTTCCGTCTACTGAGAGCCCCTCAGCAGCAAGCTTTAACTCTAGGTCTTAGGAATACAAAGGAGTAACAGCTTTTCATCAGCTCTTGACTTTCAGCTGCTGGTTTTCTTTGCTCTAGCATTAAGGTTTGACAGCAGTGTAGTAACACCCAGCAACAAACAATGCAAAACATTCTCTGTGTACACAGCGCCTATTTTCTTCCTCCTTTGCTTCCCATTTTACCGCTTTATTTTTCACTTGCTATCCCTCTGCCCCACTGTAATTTTTCTCCATTTCATCATCTCTTTTCCTGCTCACACTATACATTCTCTTCAAAATATTAGGAGTCCAGAACTGAGCCCTAAAAGCAAATATACAGATGGATCTGATACCCAGCACCTGGTCATAATTAAAAGGCAGACATGCCTCAGATGTGAAAGCAAAGGGAAAAAACATCACTTCACGTAGGTTCACACTCTATAAACACTTAGTCTGCTCCTGTGTTTAACCTACATGAAGAATGAAATTTTGAGGAAAATCTCATGTAAAAAGTAAGAAAGAAAATAAAAGCTCATGATCAGGCTTCTACAGAATCCCTTTCCAGTGAAAATGTCTCAAGTTTTACCACACTGCCTTCCCTCCAAGTATCTTTTTCTTTTTTCCATGCATTTCTTAATGCCACGGCCTAAATTCCTCACTCCCAAGTCCTTCCTACAACCACACCTTTTTCCTCATTGCAGTCCTCTTCAGTCTCTCTATAACTTTAGGGAATATGGTCTAGTTGCTGTCTTGATGATGATCCAGGAAGCCCTGGAGGGCATTCACACAACTAGTAAGGGGATCAGAAGCAGTGCACACCACTAATGTCAATAGCACATGCCCAAGTGATTCTTCTCAAATAGGGACTGTAGACCTAAAATACTATTAAGGTGATAATTAATAAACCCATTCTTCATAATCCACTTCATTTTTTCACAGTTTTTCATGAGCAGAAAACATTTTGAAGCACTACATAAATTCTAAGTAATCTACAGAGGACACTATTCTTATTTTTCTGCCTCACTGAAGGCCATTCTAATACATTTTCTCACCCCTCAAAAAGGTGAGTTACTACATAAACTGCATTATAAACCAGATGTAAAAAAACAAGGGCCACATACTAACAGCATGTTCTTATATCACAATACTCACAAAATTCTCATTTGAACCTGTGGCTTCCTCAGTACATCAGTTATCAGCATTTTATACATTTCCAGATCATGCTTATTGAAAAAAGCTAGTTTAGCTAGAGATAATCACCCAAAATACTTACCCAGTTGTGTAAGGTATATTTATTCCCCCTAGATTAATGCTTTCACATCCAACAATGAAGAGTGTTGAAAAGCACAGCAGAGACACACCACTGCAGATCATAGCCAACTTTGCAGACTCTCTTGCACCAAGTTTCAGCTTTTTTATAATGTAGCCACCTAGGACAATACCAACACCAGCACTTGGGACAATAATCACACCTGCCAGGAAGAAGTTCAAACAGCATTAAAAGAGGACCTACAGAAATGGCATAAAACATAAATATTGGTTTCATTCCATAATGAGATGACTGCAAATGCTGCACTAAGATCTCCATTGTCCGATCCTCCACTAGCAAACTGAGTCAGACTTTTCAAATCTCTGGAGTGTTGTCAAAGAATTTATAAAAGCCTCCTTATCATATTAGCAGCGGCCAAAGCACTATAAGAGAACTATTGTACTTACAAGCAGAAACATTGTTTTGCATTTATTTTAGAATGGGGAGAAGGGCTACATATAGGTCCAGTTTAACCACTGAAATTGGAAGAAATCCAGATTTGGACACAAATCTTCCTCCTCCCATTCTCATGATTAATTCCAGCAAAGCACAAGCACTAACCTCAAGCAGGACCCCAGAACCCTGCCCACCTGGGAGTGCACACCCAAGCCTGGTACAAATTCTGCTTTCTGGATACTTTACTCAAGCTGAATAGCACTTTCCCAGGCAACTTGCATCAGGACAAGAGGAAATGGCCTCAAGCTGGGCCAGGGGAGGTTCAGGCTGGACATTAGAAAGAGTGCTTAACCACTGGCATAGGCTGCTCAGGGAGATGGTGGAGTCAGCATCCCTGGAGGTGCTCAAGAAATGACCAGAAGTGGAACTTGATGTTTATTGACATGGTGGTGGTTGGTCAAAGCTTGGAATTGATCACCTTGGAAGTCTTTTTCAACCTGGAGTGTATGACTCCACAACTCCTAACTCAGCATTCCAATTCATCTCTCCACTCCATGTGGAGTGCAAACTGACCAAACACAATTTAAAAAATTAAGATAATAGAATTAGGGTAAATGTAAGACACAAAGACGTGCCTATGAAACCTCTGCTGCTGCAGTCATAATGTACAGCAACATATCACCAGATTGTCCCCACTTGTCAGGTCCTGAGGTGGTGGTAAAGTCAGCAAATGTCTTGCACTCTTCTTCCCTTGTCTTTTGCTTCTCACTGACATGTGAGAAGGTCTTTAATTAAAGGCTTTGCCAATAAAGCTGCATTCCACATACACATGGAATTTGAACTACTACTTGGCAGCTGCATCTACAGAGATGTCAAACTTTATAATCCAAATTGTTAGAGATGCTGGTCTCTTAAAGAAGCCAGTAAGACTATCACAGGCAAGTATCTTTACAATTATTGCAAAGCAGAGTCATTTTCTACTACTATGTCTAAAGGTGAAAGGGACATTATATTTATCAAAATGTTGAGATTGTGAAAGAAAGAAAAAAGGGCAAAACAGCTGGCACCTTAATTATCCTGCCATCACCAATGACATTATAGAAGAAAATATCATTTCAGGAGGAAGATTCTAAACAATAAGTTTTCACAGAATCAAAACCAGTTTTTCTTCCAAGAGCAGAAATTATAAATGTAGAAGCTGCACAAGTTCAAGACACGAAATTTGGCACATAGTGTTTTTTGATGATGAAAAATGCCAGGGTTGTTTTAAAACTGAAAGAAATTGGGACTTAATTAAAGAATTGCTGCTTAGAAGACAAAAAATTGCCAGCAAAATCCTTACATGAAGAGATTCAGGAAGCACATGTTCTCAGCTGGCGATGTGTGTATTAAGCATAGATGTACAACATAAATAACATGTAAATTCTCCTTTTACTAACCAGAAAATTTGTGAATTTGTCATGTCTTTACTAGCCAGTAGCAATCTAATACAGAATTTCTAAGTTTCCCTTTCCCATTGTTCCTACAAAAAATATGTATAAAATTAACAACTGTTGACTCCAATGCTACGTTTAAGAGCTGAGATTGTAGAAGCAGCGCTCACTTGTTCTTTTTGTTCTGACGTATTTAATCTTCTTCTTCTGGTTCATTTTAATAGTCTTTATCAAGTACTTTATAACAGGGAAAACAACAGATGTTAATAACTTCACACTTTAGGCAAGGTCACGCTGGTTTTACCTCTGTTAATGTACTGACTGTTGAGTATTTTTTTCTGGCAAGAATGTTTCTGGCTTATCTTGAGAATGAAGTTATGGCGCAGCTATCCCATCAAGACTCATTACAGTAAAACTCCTGCATCTGCAGCTACTCTAAGCTTCAGAGAGCACCACAGTCCCATGAATCAATGTTTCCTCCTTATATGCAGAACACAGGGATTTCATGCCCTGAAGAAAATCTCATCCTAGAAACTCTCAAATAAAAAGCACCACATGGTGTTTCTCAGACTTTTCCCCTTACCACTCTAGAAATTCCTTGCATTTCTTCCAGCCACTGCAAATGACAAATTCTTCCCATGTGAGGTCTATGTGCCTTCCTTTCTCCTTCTGCTACTTTCTGTCCTTTTTTGACAGATGCCCCCAGGCAGCTTCACCCCATACTTCACCTGTGTCCCCACAATTCACTCCACTCCATCATTCCTAGGGCACAGTGTCTGGAAGTATGAGGGAACAAAGAACTAACCTGCCCAGCAATTAGCAGTTTCTATATGAGAAGCACTACGGAGAATTTAAAAAGATTATTAAAAAGACATATGTCTTTGACACAGATAGAAGAGAAGGAAACTCATCTGCATGACACAGGCCCCAGTTCTGCACAATATTTTGGCCTCCTTTAGTAGCCAAGTTCTCATCTCTCTCAGTCACAGAGGAGCATGAAGCTTAAAATTTTGTGCTCTGTAGTTCTGTTAAAAGTTGGACATGGCTGTACAGCAGGGGTCTCCTGAAATGATGGGTAGGAGAGAATTTGGGAAGTTCTGACCAGACTAGCTTGTTGTCTCAATGTAAATAAGGAGAAAACCACTACCCTGGAGGAGAGAGATAACTGAAGGATGGGACAGATAAACAACTTTTCACTAAGGTAAAAAAAGATAAAGATATTTTAAGGATCAAAGAGGAAGTAAAATTCACAGAAAATAAGAACAGTTTTAACAGATCTTTTAAAGCACACAAATAGCAGTCATGTCTATGGTTTTTCTAGCTTGTTTTTGTTGGTTTTTTCCCCCTTGGAGACAATCAACAAATGAGAACACATCTGTCTAGGCCTATGCAAAAAAAAAAAAAAAAAAAAGAATCCAGCCCTTTAACAACATAAATGGGTTTACATCTTACTAAATACATATAACAAACATCAAAAAATAGTCTGAACATCTAACCAAATGCAGAAAGCTGGATCCAATCACCTGTTTGAATGAACGCATTTTGGTTCATTCCTAATTGACCCATTTTCATTAGCCAAAGCCAACCTTGCAAGGTAACACTACGTGGCAATGCCTTACCAGTGTAGATGCTGGCATTGGAAGCTGGGATGCCAAACTGTGACTCGATGAACTTGGGAATGAAGGTAATAAAAGCTGTGACAATGGCACTCTCAGCTGTGTATGACAAACTCACAAAAAGGAATGTCATGTTGCTTAAGATCCTGACAGCTGCTCTTGGAAGCTCTATAAAATGACAAAAATTACAAACGAATGTTATAAACAATGAGTGAGAAACAAAAGCAAACTGAAACAGAACCAACTGATTTTCTTTGAGGCAGACTAGCAATAATGGCTTGCTAGCAGCTGGTACATTTGCTAGACAGAAGGGAGAGTGCATATTTGGGACTGCAGCCCTTGCTCCCTGCTCTGACCCCATCTCACTGCCTCGCTCAGGGCCACTTGGCACAAACACAACTGAGGTGTGTATCAAAAAACCATCTGAAAGAACAGATAGTAACACCACAACAGAAAGAAAAACAGCAATAAAATGTAGAGATTTTGGAATTATTCTGTTATCTTGAGATTTTCTGTGAGATAACACATATCACACTGCTGAACTGACAGTACTGAGATTTGCACTCCATAGGAGGAAAAAAGATCCTATACTCTTCCTGTTACTCTCTGCTTCAAGGACCATGCTTGGAAAGCTGGGGTAATAATAATCTAATTTGAAAGGGGTACCAAAATATTTTTAGTTAAACATTTTTCTACATGATTTAGAAGCATTTACCATGATGCAGACTAAGCATAATGAAAAAAATTACATCAGTAATATCAAGGAATCTCAACATACAATACATACAACTCAATATTCTCAGAAGGGATAAAGCAATCAATTAAAAATGAGAGTACATCATTAACTTAAAATGAAAAAGGATTCATAGATGTTGCAATTGTTCTCAAATCAAATATCAAACCCCCATGAAATTCAGCACTGTAGTTAAATTAAACATTTACATACTTTTAATTTAGTCCTGCAGCCAAAATTATCATCACCCTATTCATTCAGTACTTAATTTTTTTTTATTAGATGCCATGATTTTAAACACATCTTCTTTTCCTTGGGGCTTTTTTACCCCAGATCAGATTTTTTTCAAGTGTTATATCTAACCTACTATAGTTCAGATTTTTTTCATTTGCTTTTCACTTGGTACAGAAATAGAATAAGTGTTTGAATCAAAGCCAGTTGAATTCAATGACAAGAGCATCCATTAGAAATACATGTTGAGCAAGGACAACTGAGAATTTTACTGATGTTAAAAGTTGTCAAGACAAAAATCTGTCTCACTTTCTGCACTGACTCCAGTAGGTTATCTGTATAAAAGCAAACAGAATTTCACTTGTCATGTCGAAACTTGTCAAGCTGCAAATTAGCACTTAAGTTGTCTGACTGCATCCAGTATTAGCTTATGCCAGTTGTCAAAATTTATACTGAATTCATTATGAGTACTGGGTTTATAATTTTAATGTAGTGAAATGCTCTCCTGCTACATATATGAAGAAACATATTAAATGTTAAATGCAAAATTGGGTGGAAATAACTAATGAATAAAACATATTAAGAAGCAATCATATATTTTAATCTTAATGTTTTTTACCACCTACAGCATTAAAAAAAGTTTGGTGCTGTTTGTAATAGAAACAACAGGAGCAAGCAGTTATGACCATGCTGATGCTGCTGTGAGAAAGGAGTCAGGAAACAAAAAGAAGGACTGGTCCTGATGGAAACTGAGCTACTTAGTGGCAGCTGCTCACCTGGGTTTAAAATGTGGGAGAAAATAAGGTATCATCACAGAGAGAACGAAAATTTTATTAGCAAGATGACCTGAGCGTTCATTGTAGAAATGAATTGGTAGTTCTTGGCCGAGAGCTGAACTCAACGTCTTTGCTAAATGGATTATTTTAAAGTCTTGTCCAGACATCATAATATGGGGTAAAGTTTGCCCTTCCTGATAAAACTGAGCTTCATGAAAATGTCAGCTTTAGAATTTTCAGTCAACTAAAGAATTAATTTGGCAAAGAACTGCAGAGCTAATGAACATTTTGCTCCAGCGTGTGTATGCAGAGCTGTACTTCTGTTGACTCCTACCTACATCTCATCTGAGCACTCAGGCTAAAGGTCATTATTCATTTCAAAACGAATTAGTATTTTGAAATGGGATTTCTCCTGTTAAGTAGATAAAACTTAATGTCTTGGAATAAGCACAAGTTCCCTTATACCCATGTGAAGGGCTCTTGAGAGAACAGCTTTGCTGATTACTACGAATTTTGGCATGAAATAAAGAGTTTATTTCTGCATGCCACACTAATGCACACCACCTGGAGCACTTAAGAGTTGATCTTCGTGGTTTATAAACAGAAATTGTCTGGCATACAAAGGAAAGTTGCTATATAAGAAGAAACTTGGAAATAAAAACACACAGAGTTATAGACTTTCCCTGGTTTCCTCCTGTGATCACCATCAAACCCTGTGTGACAACACCTGTACTACACTTCTGAATTTAAAAACCTAGAATAAAAAAGTACTATTAAGTAACTCATTACCTTTCAACCACAGTAACTGTAGTAAAAAGCAAGAATGCTAAAACTTTAAGGATCCTTTATACTACATAATCCATCATGCTTTTAAAACATTTCTATGTCAAATTATTTTTGTGTGGCTAGCCACAGGCCTAGGTTTTGATTTCAAGGCCATTATTAAACCTGTCAGTTTTGATTGTTTGGAAAGACATCTTCAAAAGACATTGCATGTTTTTGAAAATTTGCATCAGAAGCAAACCTACAGAAATTGCAATTTCCCTCATTCTGTCATCTAAACTAATAAACCTCTATCAATTACACTCCTAAACTAAAGCAATCTTTTAGCATGGCTGTTTATATTTCTGTGCAGTAACTCAAATTTTAACATCCCATCTTTTTTTTCTTTTTCCCCCAATAACCTAGTATATAACCAAGAGTAAATTGAAACCTGCCTTGCTGGACTGGTTTGCTAGACTACTGGCAATTTTCTTCCTTTCATGATCTTTGACAGTATTTTTTCTCTGGTCAGTATTAATTTTTCTTTCACTCATGTGCTGGACCACTGCTTGATTCATGGTAAGGGAAAAGCGCAAGAAAAATCTGCAAGTAATACAAGTATTCATAAATATTTCTCTAAGCAAAGCACTGTAAACAGAATTTCAATAAAAACTCAAATAATTCTGACTTCACCTCCTTTTTCAACATTTAATATAATTTCTTTTATCCCTGTTCCTGCACACCCAGCCCAGGGCAATGCAATGAATACAATCAGGCGAATAAATCATTCCAGTCTACAGCCCATCAGAAAAGTCCCTTGTAAGGGTGAGGCAGATATCAGCCAGAAGACCTCCCTTCTGCTAGTGCTCCCAGTCTGGACAGCACCACCCAAGCCTGCAGCTGTGGAGAGGGCTGGCTCCACACTGAGGTCTCAGGGACAGCTTCCACTCTTGTGCAGCACAAAGCAGAGCCAAGATTTGAGACAGAATTTCTGGTTTGTTTATCAGAATGGAAACCAGCAAAGTGACACACAACTATGTCAAATATATCCTGCATGGAGCTAATCACTGATCTCCAGAACAGTATTTTGCCATTTCATTATCTACTTACAAACCATTTAAACAACCTCATTCAACTCTTAGGACAGGCCTTAAGCACCTGGGTGGTAGCTGGATCATTGAACAGCCCCTAATATCCCATCAAGTTTGATATGAATATCACTTATTTTAGTTTGATTTAGAGCAGGCTCTCAAGGCTCCAGTTAGCACTGCTCATCACTGCATGGCGCTATGACAGTTTTTTCTATTTTGAGCTCTTCAGGACAGTGTAAGAAAGGACAAGAGGGAATTGCCTTGATCAAGGTCAGTGGCACTGCAGGATCTCCAGCCCATGGTCGGCTGAACCCTCTGACATTCACAGTGCTCACCAAGTGCCCCCACACACACCCCACAGCCTCCTCCTCCTCTTCTAATGCCTGTCAACTGATCTTCAGGTAGCACAGAAACTCCAGCAAAGCACTTCAGTGGGCTTATCCTGCCACCACAAGCCCCTCAGGAGCTTCTTTTATCTCTGCTGATGCCCTGACAATCATTATTATCCTGTCTCTGCCCCTCACAGGAACTCACCAAGGAAGGCATAGGACAGCTGGTAGATGTGACAAGCCAGACAGGAATATGCTACATTTAAGAAAGGGCTGTACATAGGAACAAATCAAAAAAAACTCCAAAGACTACAAAATACAGGTAATTAATTAGATTAATTATTTGATTCAGATTAGATCAGTCTTTTATAAGTAATACATACATTTGCTTTCTATACACTGCTCCTTTATTCAATTGCACAGTAAATTCCATTACAGTGGTAAGTGAAAATGACTGCAGATACAATTCCCATGATACAAAACCCTAAGGGTATCTAGGTAATAAATGAAAACAGTAGTTTTGTCTGCTCAGATTCATGTGTTATCTGCACATATGGGATTGAACCATGGTTTATTCATTATAAAACTCCTCCAGCTCATGTAATCTACACTACCTTTATTTTTCCCAATAAACTACATCCCATTTTCTTCCTCCTGTGACCTACTTACTCTTTTATTTAGTACTTCTGATATCTGATTCAGAAGCATTCTTCAGCTCACATTTTCTACTTGAAATGTAAGAAAAGACTGAATTCCAAGCCCTTGCAACTTGAAACAAGTGAAAAATCAAAGTTGTATCTGTATTTTTATCTGATTTCACCTCTACCATGGGCCAAAATAAAGCTCAGGTCACTGAAGTTTGAGGCTACTTGCAGATGGAGCCAGTTTTGATTTACTTCTTCAGCTTATACTGGCAGTCAGTGCAGAAAAAAAAGACTCTTACAACTTTTTGATACCTTTTCATTCGCCTAGAGATTCATTAGGGAATTAGGACAAGTTAGAACAAGACAAAAATCATTTTGCCAGGCTTCCCAGGTAAGATGAGATCATACTGGAAGAAGAAAACAGTTACTTTCCTTACCAAAGCTGCATAGATTTCAGATTTGATGGCACTGACCTCTGTCATGGCAGACTATGACATCATTGATATTTATTAGTATAGAACAGAAGATATGACCTACTAAATCCACAGTCTCCTGGCTACTGCCTAAGTGGAGTTTCCGCCCACAGTGCTATAAAAAGATGAAGCTCTGACATTCAACGGAAAGTATAAAATGTTCACTGCATCTCAGAAGAAGCAATGCTAAATGACTTAGACACACATGATCCTTTTTTCCTTCCCATTATAAACAAAATTACCTCAGCTGAGGAGCTTGAGGCATGATCTTATTTCATAAAGCCCACTTAAACTGGAAAAATAATTAAATGATAGTGCATTCCTGCTGCAGGACTTCTTTGCTAGAGTAACTGACACTGAATGGGAAAGCTATTATCAGCTTATAGAAAAATACTTTTTCTGCTTATCTCAACTAGCTTGCTATCTTTCTGGCATGTTTCTTTTCACTGTTCCACATGGTGAAGTTTCTCCTCTAAAGAAAACTAAAAGTTTTGTATAGTAAAAGTTTGAACTCCATTAATATATTAACATAGTATTTTATAGAATGTATGCTATACATCTAGGCAGATACATACTAAATATGAGTACCAAATACCACATGCCAAAATGAGACATACAGAAGTTTTTATTTTTGTTTTGTGTAAACATTACTTTAAATTACACTGGGTTTAGTCTAAAAACAACAGGTTTTGCTAAGCCTTGTTTAGTCAGCATAAAGAGTGATCATAAATGTTGCATTAGAAAGTCTTCCAATCACTATAGCCTGGACTTATATCCAAGTAAAGAGTAACACTAATGTCTATTTCAACAAACACTTAGCAGTTTTGAGTTCAAATTATGTCTGATGGTACAATAGATATTTCATGGTTTCTCCCAGTTCCAGCTACATTTATCAGGCTACCATAAATGGCACAACCAGCATTTGCATCACAGATTCCAAGGAGGACACAATAGCACTAACAACAAAATAGCACTAAGGCACATTCACTCTTGTCCTACACTATTCAATTTTATGATACTGTTAAGTTTGTATTATCAATTTGAATTCTATATGCTTCACATTAATCAATTTGTAGCAACACTGCCCTTCTTCCCCAGGCAACTTGTCAATGACTATTATTTACTGTTACACTTTACAGTAACAGGTACTCCTTGAATAAAATAAAAATCTCTACTACTTGTCAATCTTTTGATCTCTTCACATTTTAAAATTAGCACAGGTCTTATTTGTCTTAGCCTTCAGAAAATAGTTTGCAGTACAAAACAAGACAGGAAAGGAATATGAAACAGATCATCTTTCTCTATGAACTTACCCAAATACATGAAAGTATTTGAACTCACATACCAGAATTCCTTCTACTTGTGTCACTTACACTGTGGAAGAGCAGGTTATTCCAAGAAGTTCAGCTTATAAAGCAGGTGTGACAACTGCAAACTCTAAGATGCATAAATACATGTGGTATGGGTCCTGTAACTATATGAAATAGACTACCTGTTTGTAACAGGTACACAAACACTGGCAATTCAAGGAAAGGAATGTCTTACAGTCATTGCTGGACCCTGTCATTTTAGAGGATGAGCATCTATTAAAATCTCAATAGCAAAACATAATAGCAAATACAGGATGTCAAAAACTGCCTTCACCTACACCCATACAATCCTGGATGACCCTGCACACCAAATCTAAAGCATTTATAAATTAAAAACTAACTTTACCTTTAACATTCTCTCCAAATCCCATAGAGGCAGAAACTGAACTGTCTGTTTCTGTTTTGCTACTTGTTTTCTCTTTCATCACGTCATCATCACTTGAAACATCATCAGAATTCATCTTCTTTTTCTTTTTTTTATGTCGAGGAGGGAGCTTTTTCGGAAAGGTAAACATGGGAAATATCACAAGGAGCATAGCAATGGCACAAAGGAGAAATCCACTCCACCTAATGCCAGGAAAACAGGAATGGAAACAAAAGCAAACACATTACATGAAACAAAAAAAATCAAAGTTACTGTTAGAAGCTGCACTGCCTGGAAAGACACATTTGCAAAATATGAAAAACTGACACTAAGAGTAAAGAACTGGAGTGGGGGAGAACCTTTACTGTACTAAATTCCTTAATCAGAAGATGTTTCTGTTGCCTTACTTACTGAAAGGTATTTATCCAGAACCCACCAAATTTTATTAAATAGTGTCAGCTTTAAGTTACCACAAATTTTCGGGTTTAGTAATTTTTCAGTACCAAGTGCTGAGAATTAGATATTAACTTTGACTTAGCCTTTCACAGACAATTCCCAGTAAAGCAATATAGTATTTCTCTGGAGAACACAGAATAAGCTATCCATGTCATGAGAAGATAAAATGTCCTGATAGATACATCAGGGCTAAATCTGTTCTGCTTTCCAGTGCCCACCTCTCACTGCCCTGACTGTCCAATTCTCTCTCTTCACAACTAAAGAGTTCCCAAAGCCTGAACATAAACAACTGATGTGCTACGATTCATGCCAGGGTTTATGCCCAAAACTCTTGTTCTGTGACTGCAACCTGAAATAGCCTTCACAAAGAATTTCTTCTTCTCTCCCTCTCTATTTTAAATATGGGGTATAAAAATAACCCTAAAACGATCCCTTGGCTCTCAGAGAATGATCTGGGACATACCCACAGAGGGGACAATGTGTGGGACATAGAGCACAGCTCTTCAGCTGCATACAGTTGTCCTCCCTGCAGCCAAAAAGCTTCATGGACTTCACCACAGCACCACAGATGCGCAAAAGGGCTGCACCAGAAAGTTCTGTAGAGTTAACTCGAGTCAGCAGCCAGAACACCGATAGCAGAGTGTCAGATAACATTTCTCCTCTAACAGTGAAACACTAAGGGAAACATAAACTCACACAGCTGGTTCCATAAAGAAGGACAACCTCAGAATCCACCCGCTCCTTCTTACATACTGGAAGTGCAGTTTTCACTACAGGCTCATCCCATTGTACCAGGTTTACACGGCAAGGTTTTGGTAGCACAGTGGGGGCTGCAGGGGTGCCCCTGTGAGAAGTTGCCATGAGATCTCCGATGCTGGACAGAGACAGCTCCAGCCAGTTCTAAAACAGATCCACCACTACCCAATACTGACCTTATCAGAATGCTTACGGCACCTTGGTGTTCACTTCCTTAAGAAAGCGAAAAAAACACTGCACAGCAACTGTGTGAAGTGAAACAGCCCTGCAGACCCAAGGTGAGAGAAGAAGGGGAGAAGGGGCTTCAAGTGCAGAGATTCACCTGCAGTCACAGGACAAGACCATGGTATCCAACTCCAGACTGTGGGGAATCCACACTGGAGTAGGCTCAAGCAGGAATTGTGGCCAGTGGAGAAGAGCCCCCACAGGAGCAGGTTTTCAGGCAGGACATGTCACCTACAGGGGATGCTGCAGGCTGGAACTTTCTGTTCCTGGAGGACTGCACCCCACAGAAAGGACCTGTGCTGGACCAGTTAATTAAAGACTGTCTGAAGCAGAAAAGGGGCAACAGAGACAAGGTGTTAGGAACTGACCACAACCCACTTTCCACAGCCCACTGCATCACTCCAGTGGAGGATGTAGAAGAGTCAGGAGCAAAGCTGAACTTTGGGAGAAGAAGTGGGTTGGAAGTGCTTGTAGGTTTCTCTTTAATTCTTTCTATCCTACTCAGTTATTAACTGGTGATAAATTAATTTGCCTACATCAAGTCTACTTGGCCCATGATAGTAATTGGTGAGGGTTTTCCCTGTCCTTATCTTGATCTATGAGCTTTCCATCGTACTTTCTTCTTGTTCTGCTGAGGAAGGGGAGTGAGACAGCTTGGTGGGCACCTGGCAGCCAGTCAAAGCCAACCCACCACACAAATCTACGCTGGTATTTGGAAGTTCCAGTGAAGTCAATAGCCAACCACAACAATGACAGCTTTTTCATTTCAAATCAAATTTCCAGAATTACGGTGAGTTGACCCTGGCTGGATGCCAGATGCCCACCAACGCCATTCTCATCACTCCCCATCCTCAGCAGGACAGGAGAGAGAAAATGTAATGAAAGGCTCCCATCAGCTTCAGGGGAATCTGCTCTGGCACCTGGAGCACATCCACTTCCTCCTCTTCTTGAATGACATTGGAGTCTGCAGAGCTGTTTCTATCACATATTCTCATTCCACTCTCTTGTGACTACTGCCAATGTTGCACATGTCTTTTTGTCTCCCCCTTCTTAAATCTGTTATCCCAAAGGTGCTACCACCACCACTGATGGTGTAAACCTTGGCCAGCCTCCTCTTGGAGCTGGCTGTCATTGCCTCCCTCAGGCAGAAGTGAAGTTCCCAGGAGCTTCTCACAGAAGCCACCCCTGTAGCCCTCCTGCTACTAAAACCTTGCTGTGCAAACCCAATACAAGAACAACTTTTGCATATTTTTGTACTACCTTTACACTATTAATTATATATTTGTTCAAATTTTAAAACATTTTAAATTCTGAGTAGACAGGATTTCTTGCACAAGAAACAAAAAGCATTTGGCCTCATATTTGTAATGCAAAGATAATGCAACCTTTCTTTTTCAATGAAGACAAATTCATATGCAATGCTTTTCATGATAAATGATTACACACAGGCAAACAACAAATAAGCAGCCATGTGTAACACTATTTTTATTAGAAGCTTACAGGAAGCTTTTGCAAGGCAAATATAAGTGACTGAAAGTTTTGACTAATTTTGATATTATGTAAACAGAAAATCCTCTATTCATTCATTTTAGCTGATAACATACATGGATTAGAAAGCAGACTTTTAGGAGGATTAGTCAGCACTGTCAGACGAAATAAATCCGTAGTCTGTATAAAAATGTAGCAACATCCCTTTCAGGATCTCAAAGGCAAAAGCTGCAAAGGCACTGATCAAAGAAACAATCTGTGGCAAGAGTATGCAGAAATCTGCAACCCCCCACTCAGGAGGAAACAGCAAAGGAGACAGGGCCTGTAATGTAGTACGAGATGAAATTCAAATCCAAAGGGACCATTATGACAGCATCCCAAATGCTGGAAATGTCACAAATGCAGCACTGGACGCAATTATCTCACCATCTACACTTCACAACTTCCTGGAGAAGTATCAAAGAATTGGAAAACAGACGAAAAACTGTACCAAAAATAAAAAGAGACACCTACAATGGGAAATTGAGAGGTCAGAACAGGAACTTAATTTATTTAATTAAATTAATTTTAAAAACCCTTGATTTTCTATCTTCTGAAGTCAAAGAAAATATGCAGAAGAATACCTCAAAGGCATCCGCACGAGCCCTAGGACCTCAAATAAAGCAATTAAAGCTAAGGAAGGACCAGACAATGCTCAAGGAATTCCTTTAAACTTCTTGTGTGGAATGTTGATGAAAGACTATACAGAAAGACCCAAGTATCAAACAGATTTTGAACTAGGAAAACACTCAGAAAAGTGTCAGCAAAAGAAAATTTGATTCAAAGCACCTGACAGATCGCCAAGGGCTACTCCACAACTAATGAGGTCCCTATATAGCACATTAACAGTTCTCAAAGACAACAACATGATGAATGATTTCTAACAGATATCCCTACAGTTACCACATTTGAATAAAAAAAACAGTTTTAAACATTTGATGGGCTGGCATAGACAGATGGCTTGTAATTTAGCCCAGAGCACCTACAGAAACCCTAGGTATGCAAAGCCCAGGAGCAGAAATCCAAGTCCTGTGAAACTCAAGGAATAATCAGATCAGACATAACCCTGAAAAATAACCATTTTACTTTCCCATGTGGCACGAGAGATAAACCAAATTACGTGTCCTGCAATGTTCCTAGAAAGGAACAGATTAAGGAAAAAAATAGGCTATAGTGCTTTTATTTTAGCCATATATCATAGTTGCTATACTCACTATTTTGTGTGCAAGCATTGCCTCCTCTAACAATGGAAATTGTTAAATTGGGTCCCACGATAAGTTACATTATGAACCTTACAGCTATAATAAAGAAAAGATAGGAATCAAAGACACTAATTCACTTCAAAGCAAACAAGACTCAGTAATCTCATATATGACTTCCCATTAAGTTATCTCAATTGAACCATGCTTTTAAAGTGTGTCAGCTAAAGTAAGTGTTGGGCTACTCTCACATTTCAAATTGTTAGATTGCATAAATAAAAATAAACTTGACTACACAGCATTTCCCTTCAAGGAGAAAATGTCACAATCCCAGAAAATACATTTCAGTGAAATGAAAGTCTACACTTCTGGAATTCTCTGCAACCAGGCAGTCAGTGAGTAGCAAAGGACAAAGGTTTGACCCTCACACCATAGGAGTCTTCCTTTTTTTTTTTTAATGGGTTTTAATGGGTTATAGATTCAGAAAGAGAAAAGAGAATGAGACACAAATGCTATGAACTCTGCTAAGCTTTTATGAGAGGCCACCACAGATTGTGCAATAAATTACCAGAGACCTGATAGCATTTGATACTCCTCAGAAATTTAAGAGAAAGAAGTGACAGTCAAAAATGAAAGAGAAATAAAAAAGACCTGGAATACCCTTCAAGGAAAGCCAGACCCTACAGATTTAATCAACAAGATAAAAAAAGGAAACTTTTAATTACTTTTACTGACTTTCTTGCTTTGGCTATTTTTTTTTTTTTTTGCAGAAACTGCTTGAGCTAAAACTGAATTATATCAGTGGCTGTGTTACAGATAAAATCAAAAGTTTATCCCACATTCACACAGCCCCACTGATTTCAATTAACAAATATATTTATGGGCCTGTTTGAAATTTCTGCCAAAAAGTACTGATCAGATGCTGATTACCAGTTCTGACATGTCATTAAAAACACATGAAGTGTAGGAATTCTATGAAGAATGTGCAATATTTTTCTTTGATTCCAATTATATTATATTATATTATATTATATTATATTATATTATATTATAGATTATTCCAAATCTTTATAGAGTAGTCCGAATTCTGACATTGCTGCACACTCACAGAGCAGATCTTTCAGTGAGATAAGTCAGTAGATAAATCAGAGCACAGAGTTGTTAACCCCAAGGCCACACTCAGTTCTCAGCTTTGCCTTTCTCTTCCTGAAAATTTGACAAAACAGTGAAGCAATGCTCTTGGACTAAGCAAGACAAATAAAGCAGGACTAAATCTTTAAAGGTTTAAGAAGCCTCTGAAGAGAGAATTTTTCATATCTAACTGTCAGGAAAGATGACTGCAGAAGAAACAGAAACAGATACAGACGGACTGCAATGGCGCAGTGACAAACGCTAACCCAGGGCATGAGAACTGACACTGCACCTTACACCTACAAAGCAGAGGTCTCTCCCTGGGATCATGAACTTCAGTTTTTTTCTGCGATTGCATGAAAACTTCAAGGCAGATTTATGACTTATCTGAGAAAAGACAGTTAAAGCCTCCCCAGGATGTGCCTCCTCAAAGACACATCTCCAAGGAGGCCACATCCCAAAGGCTGCCTGAAGACATCAGCTAACAATTACAGCTGCTACATCTCAGTGCTGCTGGAAGCCTACTCCTTACTAGAGAATAATGTGAGATGGTTTACAGCATCTGCTGCCTAAACATAAGCCATTACCATTAACAACAAAGACTGGAAAGGGCATGTTCTACCCCATCCTATCTCCTTCACCTGGAATAGGATCAGCAAAGTCTAGCGTTTCTCATCTGGGGAGCAGAGCTTCATGCTGCCTTCTCTGGAAAACCAAAGAGATTAATCCAGCTTCCAGTAACAAGGAGTCAGTTCTGACCAGCAGAGACCATCTATGGCCTCCTGCAACACCAATATCCTGCCCTGTCATCCCTGTGATTAGCACTGTCAGTCAGTGCCCACTGTGGTCAGGGACAGTCCTGATCAGCCAAACATAGGGGGTTTTCCATGCACTGTCCCTGTGCAATCCTGTGGCAAACCTTTCCTCTCTGTCAGAGGCTAGTGAGTAGTAATAACAGAAACATCATCTTCCTCAGCCTCCTTCTACAACCTTAAACAAGTCCTCAAGGCATAAAATCTTCCAACCTGTCATAATTCCCTACTGGCAACTGAGAGAATAGTTTTGAAAAATGTTTGATCCTTACCAGTTTCCAATGAATCGGGGATCGCTCTGGTCAATATACACAGCTGTCCTAGGATCAACATAGAAACCAATAAGGAGTCCTCCTAATAAGTATCCAGCTGCAGGTCCAAGTGCTCCCATTACGTACATGATGGCTGAGGAAATAAAAGGTCGGAGTCACAGAGCAATAAAATTAATGTTTCATTATTTATTTACACATGAAATCGCAAAATAAATGATGTTTCTTTAAGCAAGAAGTTCTGCACCCTAAGACTTGAAGGAACTTTTTTTCAACCAAGGCAGCAACTTCTGCCTAAGTCACATATCAGTAAGAAGATTACTACTTTCTGTACATTTTCAGTCAAATTATGCAAGTATACACTATTTTGGTATTCTGGATGGAAAACATACTCGACTTGCATAATATTTTTCCTATTTGGTAATATTTCCTTTAAATCAAATCAAAACTATTTAACATATAATTTTTTTAGAAGTCTAACTAATGGTAGGGAAACAGAAAAGCAGAGGAAAAATTGTCATCAGAGAGCAAAATACAACATTCTAATTTAGTTACCATGAGCCTAATACTGTGTATAAAAGAATGGTCCATTTTAAGAAATCAAATATTCCTATTTCAGAGATTGACAGAATACAGGTTCACAAAAGGAAAGTGCCATTTAACTAACTTGTTATCTTTCTATGGTAAGGTCTCCCACTCAGTGGATGAAGAAAAGGTGATGAATATGATTTTCCTGTACTTTAGGAATACTTTGGATACTGTCCCTAACAGCATCCTTCAGGACAACTTGTCCAGCTGTGGGATGAGTGGCTGCAGGCTGTGCTGGGTGAAGAACTGGCTGAAGGGCAGCGCTCAAAGGGGGTCACTGGTCACCAGTGGTGCTGCCCAGGGGTCCATTCTAGGGCCAGTTCTGTTCAATACATTTACCAGTGACCTGCAGGCAGGAGCTGAATCCACCATTAGCACATTTGCTGATGATCCCAAACCGGGAGGTGTTGCTGACTCTTTGGAGGGACAAGAGGCTCTGCAGAGGGATCTACACAGACTGGAACACTGGACAGTGATTTATGGCATGAAGTTTAACAATTCAAAACACCAGATTCTGCAGCTGGGACGGACTAATATCAAGCAAAAGTATAAACTGGGAGAGGAGTGGCTGGAGAGCCTCTCTGCAGAAATGGATCTGGAGGTGCTGGTTGGCAGCAGGCACAGCAAGAATCAGCAGCGTGTCCTGGAAGCCAACAGGACAAACCCCATCCTGGGGTGCATCAAATACAGAATCACCAGCTGCCCAGGAAAGGTGATTATGCCACTGTGTAGAGCACTGGTGCAGCCTCACCTGGAGCACTGTGTGCAGCTCTGCGCACCACAATTTAAGGATGTGATGGTCCTTGAATGGGTCCAGATAAGGGCAACAAAGCTGGTGAGAGGGCTGGAAGGAATGACCTGTGAGGAGCAGCTAAGGACTTGAGGCTTCTCTAGTCTGGAGTAAAGGAGGCTGAGGGGCAACCTCATTGCTCTACAGCTTCCTGAGGAGGGGATCTTTACTCACTGGATCTTTTGTCCCTGGTATCCAGTGACGGGACACATGGCAATGGTTCAAAGCTTCACCAGAGGAGGTTTACATTGGATCTCAGGAAGTATTTCCTTATGAAGAGGGAAGACAAACACCCATGAAGGCTTCCTAGGGAGGTGCCAGACTTATCAGTGTGTTTAAGAGGCATTTGGACAATGCTCTTAGTAACAGGTTTTAGTTTCTGATCAGCCCCGAAGCAGTCAGGCAGTTGGATGAAATGATCCTTGTAACTCCCTTCCAATTGAAATGTTCTGTTCTATTTCATTCCATTCCATTCCCCTACAATATAAATAAAGTTCCCTCCTTAATATATCCTGCAGCACCCATTCCTTTTAAGATGCTTCTGTCCTTCTTCCCATACAGTCTGGCTGTAAGTAATAAAGGCAAGGGGGTGGAAGGGCTGGTCTCTGCTGTCTGCCCACACATCTTGTACCACCAAAACCCAGGCTCCAGCACAGCAACACCTGCTCAGCTGCTGCAGATCCTCTAGCAGCACATGAAAGAATTGATTATCTAATTCTCTGTAATTCTCTCTCTAGGTCCAGATGGTTACTGGACCAGTCCCTGTCCATAACAGGAATATGCAGACTCCATTCTTTTTGGTCCCATCCTCAATCAGACATGCTGAATCCTAGACTGCAGCAGCTGAAGAAGCGTAACTTGAGTTATTACACCTTGAGTTTCCACGTTACCTGTTACAGTAAATTATATCTCAAGGATAAAATACGTAAAAAGAGATAACTAAACCTGCCTGATTAAACCAAAATAACTTGCACATTTCCATCGTATGCTTTGAAATAAGAGAATGAAGAAAAAAGGGCATTCTCACAAGTAAAAATAGAACCTCATTGCAGAGAAAAAAAATCACAGAAGCCAACACAAAAGGTAAAACTGCCTATACTAAAAAATGCTGCCAGACCACAAATTGATTACAGTTTTGTCACTTTTAAGCCTTTTTTTTTTGTAAACACATTTTTTGTTTCTATGAAACTGCAATTTTGAATAAATACATTTTGCTGAAGTCCTTTTCACATAATGGTTTTCAGAACTGTGTTCACTATTTAAATTTATTCCAGCCATGTTCCCTACTGATTGATTGTAAACAATTCTCTGTATGCCTACAATGCTCCATCAGACATTGAAACTCTGCTCCTTAGCAGCAACTGGTTAGTTAAATCCCACAGTAACTGTTATTTGCAAAAATTCACACCACAAGGAGGAAATAAAAAAACCGAACTAACAAACAAAAAACTATCACCACACCCCCAGAACCAATAATAAATTTTGTTCTACAAATGTTTGCTTGGAAAATTGTTTCAGACAACTACAGCAAACTCAGACCTCTAAAATCTTTAGAGAGGAAACACAAAGGGAGTAAAAGACTGACCTAATCCATTCACTTCAGTATTCAGAAAAAATACTGATACTGCATTAATTCAGCTTTAGTCCCACCACTGAAAGCAGCTAAATCAGCAACTGCTCATGTTTCAAATCACTATCCAAATAGTGTATTCTGTATACCTGGAAACTTCAGAGGGTTTTCCTTGTAAGCAGAAACATTGCACAACAAAGATAAAAGTAAAACTGTACACTGTTCTGCTTTAGAGGAAGAAATCCTGTTGACAATTTCAGGAGTATTTTTAAATTACTATATGCTGTTCAGGCTTCAAGAGGTTTTGTTTTTAATAAAATTTACAGGCAAAATATCACTTTCTGAGTTTTTCAGAAAACACAGAGCCTCCATGCTCCTGGTCAATGGCAGCAGGTAAGTTCGTAAAATTGCCCTTTTAAGACACAGCATCTTTTTCAGCATCCAATAATAGTCACTATCAGAAACTGGACACCAACTGCAAGAAACTGATTTAGACTTATAATGAGACTAAACAGAGCATGGCAAGCATAACATTTCAGTATTTCAAAATTACATACTTGAAAGAATCTGCCCCAAACGTTCAAACCTTGCCATGGAAGTGAAGGGCAAACCAACTCCATAAGTCACCCTGGCAGGCTACTCAAGGGTCCTGGACCCTTAAAATTCTGGTCACAGCCCTCACAGCTATATTCAGGAATAAAGACATTTTTGATTCCCAAGTAGGCCACCAGGATTACTGGATGATATAGAAAGGAAACTGAACTGGAAACAGATTCAATTTGGGTATCATCAAAATTGTACCTGCTTCACGAATAAAAATTCCTGTGGAGAATAGTTTCAGAATTTTTTCCACTCAGAACACTAGAAGGTCTCCAGATTTTGGATGAAGAAGGTTCAAAAACATGTAGATGATGTATAAGCACATTCCTTTCAGCTTTCTGCCAGGGATTTCAACTTACTCTTTTTGGTCCTTCCTCTTCAGGCCATGATCTGGGATCATGATCTAGGGAGTTGCACAGATGTAACAGCCAAGACCTCTCAAATGGAATTAACAAACATTTTTATCAAGAGACATGCTGGAGTACTGTGATGCTGAGGCAGGGCATGCAGTATCCAGATCATTTTTTTTAATTGAACCTAAGGAAATCCAGCATTCGTCTTATAACCTCATAGCCATAAGCTTGATTGGTGCTTAGATTTGCAAGCTGCCTTACTACTTCTAAGTCACAAAAAGCTATGGTGTAAAATAGCACTGATAAGTCTTTCCCCATGATAAAAGAGAGGTGATGTACATTCCACGAGTTAAAAGCTCTACTCCAAACCATAAATCATCTTCAACACATAAAAGGAGGAAACTACTGTTAATACAGACATATGGGCTACAATATCCATCTGAATCTTTTCTGATTGTGTTACACTGGAATGCAGGATTGCACCCCTCTCAGTTCCTGCAATAGCCACACGTGTTCGATGCTGACAAGTTGTATTACAATTCTGTGGGAACATTGGTCTCTCCAGGAAAGCCCATCTGCTGGTCACCCACTCCTACCCAGCTTCACAGAACCACAGAATATTCTGAGCTGGAAGCCACCCACATTCCTAACTGAATGGCCTGAACAGGGATCAAATCCACGACCTTAGCATTAAGAGTACCATGCTCTAACCAATCTCAGGGTGACTTAGAGCCATCTGAGAACTACTCATGACATTCAACACAACCAGCTTAGACTGGACCTGGCAGAAGCTTAAAGTCTGTTGTAGCTTGCTGCTGCTGCTGTCATGCAGGATCCTAAGTTTTCAGAGGAAAGCACAGGTTGGTTTACTAAAATTACACAGCCTTTAAACAAGATGATTTCAAAGACCAAAGACCTTGTGGATTCTTTAAAGTCCCCCTCTTCTCCAAAGATCTTAGTGTTGTGATTAAGAGTTTCCATTACCAAGCATATCTCCTCCTCTGGGTGTACTCTCTCTTCAGTAATGAGGGATAGCCTTTCCCAGCACTCCCAAACCTGGTCTTTCAGATCATAGCTCTACCTCTGACACAGACTGCAGATAAGTTAAACTACCCTGGTTTGGAGAGAGTTAGTTAAGTCCCCATTTTCACCCAAGATATCTAGCCATGGCAACATTAATTCCTTGAAGCTTTGTACTGGAGGAGCTTCACTGCCTCACTGAATATGTTCTCATACTAGCAAGGTGGTCTAGTTTCAAAACTGCAGCTGGCTGTGGCTAGCCAGGCTTAGCCATAAACTGCTATCAGAGCTAAGATGCAGGATGGGAGACACAAGGGGAGTTAGAGAATCAGTAACCTAATTACATACAGAATTTATCTATCCATGTGAAATAAGATCAAACAATGTCATTCTTCACCACAGAAAAGTTATCCTGGGACATGTTACAATGAATTCTGTCATTCTGACAACATTTGACAAAATTATTACATTGTCTATTGCTTTATTCATAGAGATTCTTCTTCAACAGGAGAAAGCTCTACATACAGCCTATTGCAGCACAGTTTTTTTGACTACAGTAAGATGAGCTGAATCCTCTGAAAATCTGGGTTCATACCAAGTGCATAAAAAAACTTTGTTGCCAAATAATTTTTTTCTTTTAATCTACCTACACTACCTCATTTATTTAATGAGACAGTTTGTAAAAATATTGTGAATGTCCTTTCCCTCTTCTAATCACACCAAAAGACATCTTCAGTAGGCTCTGTATATGGGAATATATAACATATGTCCCTGTGGCACTCTCATTTGTGAACTCTCTGACTGTGCCTCTTTATATCAGTCATGCTAGTACCAATTAAAGTCACAAGCCACATTTTGTGATGAACAGAAACGACAAATTAGTGAGCTACAACAGGGTGGCTTCTGGGTTCTAAAAACACACTTTGCTTAAAAAAGCAAAAACAAAGGCATGTATTGCTCAGTCCCTGTCGTCTCCTCTATGTGCACACACATGTCACCACACAGAGTTTATCACCGGAGGAGGAGAAACATTTCTGAAAGACCCCATTGTCCAAATCCTGGCAGCATATCACCATCGTACAACTGTTCATTTCATACATGTGTAAGACAAGCAGAATTTGGACTTTATTCTGTTTTCAATGGAAGTTTAGAATTTACAAAATCCTGCAAAAGCTACAGGGTGCATTCTGAAAGTCAATTTTATATATGCATACAAGTATGTATGTGAATGTTTGCTACTGTCAGAATAGTAAAGCAATTACAGAAAATTTTAATAGGTTTTGTAGGATACTTTTTAGGATATAGAATCATAATCCTTTTATATCTGTAGATTTCAAGTTTTTACTCCAAAATCTTAACTGTCATTAGCATGAGGGTATTGACTGGAAAACAGAGATACAAAAGACAAAATCAATCCACTAGAGTTGTGAAGTACACTAGTAAGTCCAGAAGTGTAACTTACTTAATTGAAGCAGTAATTCAGGGTCTACCAGTTGAACAACACTCTCATGAAAGAACAGCACAAAGAAGAATAAAAACAACCAAAAGAAAACATTCACGTGAATTTGCAAGGAAAGCCCTGTGTATACAGATTACTTGTTTACAATCTGAGAACTGAGCTTTAACAGAAATGCAAGATGAACTATATATAATCTTGAATATTTATGTGCCAAGAAATTGAATAAAGGGCTATAGATTAAAAAAAAAACAAAAAAAAAACAAAAAAAAAAAAAAACAAAAAAAAAAAAAACCACCGCACAGTTGCAGGGTTACCACCTGGAATTTTACAAGCAAGAGAAGCACCACCATGCTATGGTATCACCATCCTCTCCAATGCTACCAGCAGACATTTCCTTGGACAGCTGTACTGTGTTGTCACCGGAGAATGAGCAGCACTGTTATTTCTCTAGGGTATAGAGCAGGTTTTGATTTCTACACAGAGAGCAGGTTTTGATTTCTACACAGAGGTTTCAAAGGGGAACAGGCCCCAGCTCTCCCCTGTTCCTCTCATGTCACAGCACTGTGATGGGATACCAAGGATCAAGCATAAAGGAGCTTTCAAAGAAACATTGCTCCCAGTCATAAAGGCATATTTATTTCATTCTGTCTAATTTCACTACACAGAAGCTACCCCAAAAAACATAAGGTTTAACCACTCTTTTGAGCCTGAGGACACAAAACTGAGCTGTGAGCAGAAGCCAGGCAGACGTCTCAAAGCTTTTAAGTCAGGAAACCAGTTCACTTCCTTCTTTTCATCATGAACGCACAGTCAAACGTATCTATACATGCTTTAGGATTCTTTCTTTAATGTGGTTATTTGCTCAGGAAAAAACAATGCTTTGAGCATTACTGCAGTTCAGATAGTAATGTCCAGTTCACATCTTTAAATCACTTCCTTTCAAAATGCATTAGTGTTACATTACTGTAATAGTCTCTCAGACCCAGTCTTCCACTCAAAACAATAAACAGAGCAACAAAACTACTTCAGTAACCTCTCTTGATCTTTGTATAGAATATTATTTGTCACTATTTTAACAAGCAGATTTCACAGACCGGGAAGACAAATTTATAGAGAAACATAATTAAAGCATAATTTTACATGCCTGCCATGGAAAACAAAATTAATGGTCCAGCTTACCACTCCATTAAAAAATGCTGGAAGTTAAATAAAATATGTTTCAATTTTATTTAAGTGCCAACACCAGATGAAAAGCATCAGATTATTACTTTTCTCT
Source organism: Onychostruthus taczanowskii (assembly GCF_017590055.1). Lineage (NCBI taxonomy): Eukaryota > Metazoa > Chordata > Aves > Passeriformes > Passeridae > Onychostruthus > Onychostruthus taczanowskii. The sequence continues at coordinate 9,417,973 of NW_024501459.1, forward strand.
TACAGCTTTATTACTAAGATATCATTTGTATTAAAAGAGATATCATTCCCTGATTTAAACAGTTATCCTGCTTCATGCTTTGTATTCACCATTTGCAGTCATGTTCTAAAACATTATAATCATTTTCACTGGATCCAATTCTACTATATCTATCTACTATAAAAAAAGGATAGCAAGCTGAAAGAAAACAAACTAAAATAGGCTGTCTGTCCCAATGTGTACTTCTTGTACATATTGCAGTGCTGCTCCAAGTCATTGCTGCGCTGTAGAGCCACAGTGCCTACAAAGCAATTCACTAAAATTTCACAGACTCAGTACTTGTCTTTTTGGTTACATCCACAGGTGTGTGCATGCAATCCAAAATCCGAAAACACTGAAAATACCAAAGAAGAAAAGCTTATACTTGTACCATGGTATTTCAGCTTTACAGATACCTGGCTAAAGAAATAATTGCCCCAAGGAAAATTACTTCACTGCTTAAAATGAGAGTTTTTATTTCTTTATTCCTAAAACCTGAGAAAACTGTGGAAGTAGAAATCCCAGGGGCAACTGGAGACTGTCCCATTCTTTAGAGACAACGGTTTTGCTTGGAACACACAAATACCACTTGCAGGTTGTCTTCAAAATCTGTCTTTTCTCTCTTTATATTCACCAATAAATACACATTTGCTGATAATATTACCAAGAATGACTTACAGTTAGCAAGTAAATATGAAAAAGACGCATCTGTTGAAAAAGATTAGTGAAAATGGCTGCAATTTCTGAGTGCAATTTCCTATCAGTGTGGTTAGACACCATGCACAAAGAAATTCTTAGATCAGATAATTAAGCCAGTGAGGTTTTACCAGCTTCGTAAGTTCTTAAACCAATTCTAACACAAGAATCTTCTGGTGACAGCGGTATTCCAAAAGCACATACAACTAACTTTAAGCTTATGGCTAGTCCCCACTGATGTGAATTGTTTGCATGACCAAAGATATACACACCTATACTTGCATGATCAGAACTTAAATTGAAAACAAAGATGTCCTGATATTCTTTCCATGAAGTCAAAGGCATTGGTAACCTAAATAGATGTGTGGGATTTTCTTTAAATAGAAGTGTCAACAATTACTTAAATGCATGAGTAACAGTGATCTTTCTTAAAAGTCCCAATTATTTTTTCCATACGTAGGAAATTTTTATATGGAAAAGTACTGTTATTGAATTTTAGGTCTCAGACAGATGCACACTACTTGTGCTGAACAGAGTCAGAATGTCGTAAGAGATGCAACAGAAGGCACAGTTCTGCTCTTGGCTACTACTTTCTGGGAAACAGCTCCCAAAAACGCCCCACATCCTCAAGTTCTTTAAGTTTATGCTGGTATGTTGTGTTATTAGCACAAGGTAACATATCCCAAGAAGCTGACTAGGCATAAATTCCCAAACTGTAAGTTTTCAAAAGAGCAGGTTTCTTAAAAAATGTTTTCTTTTGTGAATAGTAAGGCAACTAGACAGAGACATGGACCATTTGTGTTAACACTTACTGACTAACTCCTTGGTCCCTTCTGAATTCTTGGTTTGTCATCATCTCAAAGTTCTGATTACTCCAAAGAATGAAACAATGTAATGTCATAGAAGTAGTGTCCACTTCCATACAGAAAATTAACTACTGAATATAACTATTATTAACTAAATTGTAAGCAAGCTACTACTCCAAATTATTTTTAAAACCTTTAACTAATAACTGGTTAGATAATAACTAATAACTGGTTAGATAATTTCACTGTATTATTTCCCATTAATTCAAACACTGAGAGCTAAATCCACAGTCATGAATTTAAAATTCACATTAACAATATTCTTGAAGCCACTGTGACTTCTCTCTTGGAGCAGGCAGGATTTGGCACTTCTGCACTAATACTCAGTGGTGTTCCTACTAAAAGGACACTGAAGCTGCTGGCTATCTTTAAGATACTAAAGCAGCATCTTGACTCACTGGCATTCTTTCCATAAGGTCATGTCAAATGGGAATATCTGATCTCTGCCTTTTAATTGCTTGGCTTTGGGGGTTTTTTAATGGTTTGGCAGCTGAGGTTACATATACACATTTAATTTTCACTAGGGATTATCCCCAGGCACATGCTTATAGATTCTGTTGATCTCAGCTTCTTAAAACATATTTTCATGTATTTAGCATTACTTCTAACTACACTACAGTGGGCAGGGTTGTTCACTTGCATGTCATTCCCTTTTCTTCAAATATCAAACCATGAAAAATATCAAACTGTGAAAGATGAGATTTGGCCTTCAAGTGGACCTCAACAGTCAGATCCCAAATAAGAAAATGGGGGAAAAAAAAGAGATCAAATTTAAAATCACAGCTAGAAAGGTCCATAGCTTCAAGACCAGCAGAACCTAGCCCAGAAGAGTATTTCAGTTTTTGTATTATGATTTATTTTTAATTGTTTTACATCATGTTCAGGTAGTCTAAGACTACAAGCCAACAGGAATATATTACTCAGGTCCTCTCATCTCTCTGAGCTGGGAGAATACACCCACTCCCAGAGGAAAAGCAGGGAAGAGCCCAGTGAAATTTACCAGGCACAGAACCAGACGTTAAGAGTATGCCATCATGAACCATAACAAGAACCAGGAATAAGTACCAATTCTTTAGAAAAAATCTTTATACTCTAAATACCCAATGTCTACGGATGTGTGCTTTTATTGTGCACAAACCAGCTAATGGCACACAACTACCTGTTTTTCAGAGGTAGGTTTGACATGCATTCCTTTATACTTCATCATTATTCAAAGCCAGTTCCTTTGTGCCTAGAAAAGAAAATGTGAGGAAGGAGCAGAAATAAACCAAATATCTACTGAAAGGGAAGGGTAGGTGCTGATAGTAAGCACAATTATATATTTATATATATTCATTTTTGCTTTGTCCCACCAGCAGGACAACAGAACAAAGAAGTAAAGGGATAAATTACTTCAATCATATTCCCTCAGAATTAATTTCCTTTCAAAAATTGGTTTCTGCCTAGGAGGCACAGGTTAATTATTGAAAATGTTGGTGATCATTTTTCCCTTCACTACCTCTCGCTAATAGACTGCAAAGAAGGGCAAGCTACACAGCATTTCTTCTTATTTTCTTTGTAAATTGCACTTACATTTTCATCTTTCAACTGAAACAACAGTAATTACACTTCATTACTCACATCTGACGCAAAATCTGCCTGTAAGCAAAAGCCCATTATTCCAGCAATTTGAAGATGACCCTGTGAGTTTTAACATCTATTGTATTGCTAAAAAATTATTTTGCTGCATTCAGAAAGGCTGAAAGCTGCAATAGCTTCAATAAAAATATATTAAACAGCAACTGGGCAAAGTGAAATGCAGAGCTTTATAGTAATTTTTGAAACAATATTGAAAATATTATTACAGGCCAAAGAGTCTGAAAAACATTTCCAGCCATGTGTAACAGTTATAAATAGAGGAGACCATTTATTTTAGCTAAAGGACAACACCACTACTTTATGAAAACCTCCGGAGTTTCAAAATAAGGTCTTTATCTTCACAGGAACAACATTGTTTGGGCACTTTCATGAAGCTGAAATTATGGTGATATGTTTGATTCTGGAAATAAAACTTGAGCTTTGGGTTCTGGGTATGAATCTCTCCTCTGTTTTCCACAGAGGGATCGTAAGACAGACATGAGAGCTCATTCAACTCCATGTTCTGGCTGGGGACAAAAGAGTTTCTTGCTGTAGCACCAAACAGAATCTCTTCATCCCAGCTATGGAAAAATATCATCAAGCAGTGCCCCAGCAAATCCTTCCCTCCCCATGGTCAAGAAGCTAATGGGTGTCCCACCAGGGAGAAACAAATTGTTCTCAAATGACCCTGACACTCCTGACACAGCCCCATGAAATAGGATACAGAAACACCAAGCTGCTGCTGCAGATCCCTGAAAAGATCCTCCTAAATCTGATAAAGGGACAGAATTGTTAAGAGATATTCAAGAAAATCAGAGACAATGAAATGGAGATCACAAAGAGTCACGGAAGAAAGAGGTGAATACTGTTTTGCAAGAAACCTAAAGGCAGGAAATTAATTTATATTTTTGTTTTGTACAGAAAATCACCACAGACACCATTTGTCAGTAACAAACTGATTCTATAAATAAATATGATTCTATAAATATATTTCCTTAGACCATTTTAGTCAGGTCCTGAAAGAAACAAATGTATACCTCATGAGGAAAGGTAGATATTGACATGCAACACCAATAATAAAATAAAAATTGCAAAAATGTTTTAGCTTGACATTTTAAGTAATGTATTTTACGTGGTTTCCTTTGGTTTGGTTTTGTCTCTGAGTCAAGCAAAAAAGATTATTTTTTTAAATGCTAATATGCAGTCCTACATAAAGATCAAAATAATCCAATGAAAGTTAAATATTTCAACATGATCAAAACCAAAAAATTTTTTCTACATAAAAAACCCTAAATCACTATACCTCTATAATCAAGATTTAATTGCATCATAATCTGTCAGAGCAAGACCATTACAACATTTTTTATCAGTGTTATTAAAAGGCATAATTTAAACACCATGTGTAGCTTTAAAAAATCACTCTAACAAAAGGTTCTCCTATTACAAATGGTAATATCACAGCTACATTTGTCTTTCTTTTTAAGATATAAATTGTCATTGTGATTTACAGCTCCATTTGCAGCTCATTCCCAGTTCCAATAAGATCTGTTAATAAAATACAGAAGTATTACTAACTTGCAGTGTTGGCATTTCCAAGAGAAAACTATTTATATTACAGGGATCTTTCCAAGATTATTTCAAATCACCATATATGGCTGACTCACAAACTCTGAAAAATTTCTAATCAGCTAAAGTTACTTTCACTAATTAGGTAATTTAATTATTCAGCTGACATATTTTAGAGAAAAAATGCCAATATCCTTTCATTTAGTCTGCAATTTTTTTAAAAAAAAGATTGTTCACTCTGGCTTTTTCTTTCTTCTGTGAGTAGAATTAGACATGACAGCTCTGTTTCTCAACTACTTAGATTAACAGATTATTAAGCATATTTTTATTCTTCAACAGTAAAAGGTTCTTTCACAGATATAAAAAATGTGGGGCTAGAGGCTACGTAGAAATGACTTTAGACACACTCAGGCAGTAATTTTTTTAACAAAATAGTTAACTCTATTATATTCCTAGGGACATAGCAGATTCTCTCTAACTGTGAGTGCTCTGTTTTAAGCTATATGGTTTTATATAAACAGAGCTTTGGATAGGGATAACGCTGTAATGAAATCTGATTGAACACAGATGTCAGAGTAAATGAACATAACAGTCCTTTCTGGCCCAATAAAGCATGAAATTATCCCACCAATTCTCTTTTCATCTCTAACACAGTAGATTTTGCAGACCTCATCCTTTGCAAAGAAGGATGCCAAAAGGCAAGAAGCCTCTTCACCTTCCTTTCCCGGCTATGCTGCCTTGAGACATCTCCAAAGGCCTTATCCTGCCAAGGGAAGGGCCAGAGCTGGCCTCTGCACTTTGCCATTTCACACATGCATCAGCAGAGCATTTAGCAGAGATTGTCCCAGCATGGGTGATGGCCTCAGCAGTGGCTGCAGCAGCCAGGGGACCTCGAGGCTGTCCTGAGCCACCCCTGGGCATCCCTCTCTGCCATGGTGACTCTGAGAGCACCAAAGAGCAAGGACACTGAAAAACTGACCTAGAGCTGGTACTGGACACATAGCCACTGCTCAGGCAGGCTCAGGAAATAACATATAAAATACCCATGAAAATCAAACTTATTTCCTGATGCAGATTTTGCTCACTCAAGCAACTCAGTGACTTTTTCTTTCTAGTATCTTTGTCCATTTGCATCTATTCTCACAGGGAACATGTTTTCAGTTATTTACACTAGGAAGATTTAATTGGAAGATTACACTTATGCACACAATCTGCAAACTATCACAGCTTTCCATCAATTTATCACAAAAAAGCAATTTGTCGAAACTCTAATCTTATGTTTGCAAAGAAAATTCTATTTGAGCCCTAAATCCCACTGAAATTCACTGAAAGTCAGGTCCCTTGACTTCCTTCGTGTCCTTGGGAAATTTTAACCTCAGTTATTAAATTGTTCTGACAGAGAAAGAGAAAGAGATTGACAGGGAGGTCCTCAAGGAATGATACTGGAGTTGCTTGGAATAACCATGATTGCAAGTGTTACCAGTGGTCTCTGCTGCTGTCAGAGTTTTTCTAAGTCTAATGAAAATTGATCTGGCATCTTCCCACTCTTTGGGAGTTTTCTACAACATGTGACAGAAGAGACATGTCTTCACACACTGCTGGATCCTTAAACACATGTTCAGATTCATACTGATGAATTTGCCAACATAACAAGTGGAAGCCCACAGCTCATAGACAAAAAATAAAAATGTCCACCACTAAAAACTGAAACACCTAGTACTCCTCCAAAGAGCAAATATAAATCATGTACTACATTTCTATACTGCATGTTATACCTAACTGCAATTGTTATCCACTGTAGTGATCATTTTAAGAAACAATACTGTCATGAGATTAATTTATGACAGTGCAGACAGAGTTTCAACAGAGCACTTGCAAATATTTATTGAACACATACATCTGAAGGTGCAGGGCAAGCCTTTGTTTGTCTCTTGTAAAATGACTGGTTGTCATTGTACAAGAGACACAATGTGAAAATTAAAAGAATCAAATGCAACACTAGCAAGAAGGCTCTTAAATTTTCAATCAGTTTAAATCATACTTGTTTCTAACAGACTCTGCAAATAAAAACACAACCTACAATAAAAAAATTGCCTCAAGAACAAACATCTCTCTATCACACTGCCTTGAACTAAAACAGTTGCATAAATTATTTATATATGCTAACAGAGCACATTTGGACCCATATGATCCACATCCATACACAGATAATTTTATCTGACACATGCCTATCCCTAATCCACATTGCAAGTCTCTAATAAATTTGAAAAAACATCCAAGATTACAAGTCTACTTCTGCCATCAGTGTTGACACTATATTTAGACCACAAATGGCTCAGACAAAACAAAAGAAGTTAAAAAAGGATCACTGCACAACTTTTGAGAAACACAGACCTTCATCTCCTGTAACCTCTTAAGTAGGTGAAGTTCTTCAGCTGCTTTTATGAAATATATCATGGGAACACTCATACAAAGAGCACAGGACTCAAACCACTGAAAACATGGTACAGTAAATTCAGTTTTGAGATCTCTCACAGTAATTTCTTTTTCCACCAGGCAGCTCACCTGCTGCATGCCTAATGTTAGACCAGAGTAACATGTCCTTGCCTAGAGGCCAACTCTAAACCCCAAAACTGTGTAAACCCTTCTCAAACACATCATGGCTGCTCCATGTTACTTCGCTCATCACTTTGTAAATGCTTTGTGGAGATTTTCTGAGCTAGAGACATGCTTACAGAACCAAGGCTCTTGCTGGTTCAAGCACATTTAAATCACCATCTGCTAACTCACAAAATAAACCACTCAGGCAAATGTTTCTTTCAGAACACACAAATGATAGTAACACGGCATTATGCTTTTCAAACACTAAAACTGTTGGGAAAAGATTAACTGAAAGATCAAAACAGTGCAGTTTTGCAGTGACAACACCAGCAGAGATGCGGCAGCGGAATCAGACACTTGTCCCTAGCTAACACAGCTGAATAACCAAACTAAAATGTTACTTCTCAGTTTCACACCTGTGAAACTATTTAGGTAACTCTTAACTGCATGCATCTCCTCTTCCAGTGGAGGAACAACGCAGATGTACCACCCCAAGCTTTTCTCTTCAGGACATTCAGCACACAGCTGATGGACACTGCCTTTCCTAGCCATTTTTTGTGAATACGTCCATTCATTTCTGTTGTACCTTTCCAAATGTGCACAGAGAAAATATTTTGACACAGTAATTTTTTTCCATAAAATCACAGAAAATATGTAATGTTTCAATTATAGAACTGACTCAGAAGATGCACTAAAAAAAAAACAATTTGCATTATTTTAAAAGAAAAGTAAAAAGCTTAGATCACACCATGTTCTCCTTTACACTGACGTGAGACAGGGGGAAAAACCCACAGAAATCAATGAAATGTCTTCAGATTGTCACAGGAAGAAACAAAATGAGAAAACAGCCTTCTCCTCCTTATTTCCCAATTTCAGGAATATCCTGAAGACTCTCAGATGGAAAATAGGAGCACTGATTAGTGGATTAGTAACTGGCTATTTAGCACTTAGCTTTTCAGTAAGACCTGAGTCTTATGTTTTATGTGCTATGTTTACTGTTGCTACTTTATTCCACTCAAAAGAAAAGGAAAAATAGGCAACTTTAATTTCTGTAAAGATCTTCTTTGCAACAATTCTAAATTATTTTAGCTATTACTATTGACTGGTTTGTCTAATTTCCTTTCCAACGTCCTCCACTGGCATGGCACCACTGCACAGCTTCCCAGAGGTCCTCAGGCCAAGGATGTCATCACTCAAATAATACAACTCCAGGTATCTGTGGCCAGGCAGGAGGTAAAGGAAGGCCAAACAATCATGTCTTAATCTTAAAGAATAGAGCTACTCCCCCCTCCTGCATTTATAATAAATAAAATAAAACCAAGCTAAAAGCACACACATAGGTAGCCCAGTGACAGTAGAGATATTGATCTTTGCAGAGACTCATCAGCTTTATTTCTGAGGGGAAGGAAAAGCCAGGCTTGAAAACAAGCCCTTCCCCACTGGTGGGGTTCAACACTGGTTTCCCTTAGCACTCACATGTGGTGGTATCCTGCCTTGTGGCTTCACAGAGCTTTTTCAGCTCACATTTCTGCAGGATCACCTTCTTCCATTTATTGCCATGTCTAAAAAACAGAATGCATTACTCTGTCTTCCTATTCTATTCATCTCTAAATGAAAATTCTTTGACCTTTCATTGTAAGAATAACGTATTTGGAATCAGAATAAATACCTTATTGGACTGTAACATCCATCTCCCTATGTGCTACTCAGTGAAAGAATAGCACTTAATCTCAAAGGCTATTCTACACTATTATTTTTTTAGATCAGATTCATCTTTGCAGTATCCAAAAGCAGATTACAAACACTTTAGCATGAATATAATTTCTCCTGGTTTTAAGAAAAGAAAATTAAATGTTTGAGGGAAGGGAGAATAAGGTACATTTGGCAGCATCCTGGGGAGATGTCTGCTTGTCTGTTCAAAATGCAGGGAGAGAAACCCCTACTGCAAAGGAAAGAAAGGGAGCATGTCTATTACCGGGGAAGACCAATTCCTACTGTATTTTCTTAATTTATCACTTTATCATTCATTTTCAATACTTAACACTGTGTAAGATCAAATAGCTTTTATATTTGGCTTCTATTCTACACAAGTACCACATTTATGAATAATGTATTACAATTCATTACAACATAACCCGAAAATTTGTATTTACAAGTGTGTAAGAAGCTTATCAATGCATAATGTAACTGTTAGCTACAGTGTGGGAGTTTCAAATAGTCACAATAACAGACAGGAAAAAACCTCTATAGAAAATATTCCACTGAAAAATGTGCAAAGAGGAAGTCATTGTTCCAAATATGGCATTGAAGAAAAAGCCTCTCTTCCAAAATAATAAAAATACAAGAGCTATTCAGCTAAACCACCTCTCATTTCAAGAAAGTGTCCGATTAAAGGAACAAAAGTTTCAGGCAGTTGTTAAAAATCCAGATGTTTGTGGCATCTGCCTTTTCTGTGGCTCAGATGCTGGGTGGGATTTGACCCCACGTGTGCAGGCTGCTGCCCTGGGTGGCTCCCAGAGCCACTGACTCCCCAGCTGCCCTGGCTGTCCCACTCCATCCCATGAACACTGGCACACACAGATGAGCTGCAGACCTGGCATGAACCTGCCCTGGCAGCCATGCCAGAGCAGCTGGAGGTGTGCTTGGTGCCAGTCACAAAACCTCCGCAGCCAGCAGCAGGGAAGGGCTGCAGCAGGCACCCACAGCGCAGGGAAATGAGCAGTGCAGTCAGAGATACCCCTCCAGGCAGCACATCACACCAAAACACTGCTGATGGTAAAAGCTAAGGGACAGTACCCATGGAAAACAGCCTCCAGATCCAATTCAAGTTAAGGCTAAACTAGCACTGCAATGCTCAGCTGAGGCTGGACTCAATGATATTAAAGGTCTTTCTTTTCCAATCTAAATGATTCCATGATTCTATGTACCATGCAAGCTATTACTTCAGCAGTAACAATGTCCAGCTGGAGAGTCCCAGAAGACTAAGGAGACTATGCACTTAAAAATCCATCAAAATGGGAAAATCCAAGCATTTCTGTTCAGCTTTCTTCTTATAACATCAATAATTATCAAAGGCTGTGACCCTCATCCAGTACTTTTCATTTATTCCTTGGAGATAGTATAGATTAATTACCTCGTTATCCAAGTCTTGGGCAATATGATAATGTGCAATAAGAATACTTTAATTGCACAAAAACTGCACTAACAGACAATTAGTGTGATAAAACACTGCATTAACTGCAATGTGATATGGAAGTTTGCTCCCAAAATGGAATAATAAAGCTGTTTATACAGATAACTGTTAACAGAAGAGGTGACACAGGGATATTTAAACACAGGCAACATCTAACCAAAACTAAAATTTGTAGATTACAATTCAAACTGGATTATATTGGTGCTCCTGCACAAAGAATGAATCATCACAGAGATCATCCTTTTACTAACACACACTGCTGAAACCTGTCAGGGAAACATTTATAAATATAAAAACATGTAAGCCTGAAGCCACAGAGCTGGTATTCTCATGAGGAGCAAATGGAAAAAGCAATCCTCTCCAGCACACTGGAGTCTAGGTATGTCTTGAATGATGTACTAGAAGAAAACAGAAGCAAGAGTTACACAGAGAAGTGACCTTCAACTAAATGGGATTTTACTCGTATTTTCCACCTAAGAATGAATGGAAGTTAAAATGAATAAAAATTGAGAATTAAATAGCAAATTACATCTCAAAATGTCAAGCTGTGCAAATAAGTACACATTGGTGACTTTTCCATCAAAAGTAATTTTGCCATCAAACTCAGTTTAATAAAAATGATACCTGCCCAAAATTTTTCACAATGGAGGAAAAAAAAATTTATTTCTCCCTAATTGGTTTGGTGACTTGAAAACTGTTTAGTAAATGACATGTCTTTCCCATTATTTCAGATTACTTAAAACAAATGTAGTACAAAAATCCCAAAAGGCCTTGTTACCTGCTTAAAAATGAAAAAGCTTTACAGCTCAGACCCTATTCCCACTCAGTATCAGGTGTACCTCATTACCTTCAGCGGGAATGTGCCACAATTAGTTGTAATTTATTAAGTTTTCTGGAAAGCTTTACTAAATCTAATGTTCATTAGATAGCAGGTTTGAGAATCACAAGAGCAAGGCAGCAGTAAGCTGCTGGTCCTTGTAAGCACAAAAGCATTAGTATTAATTAAACGCCTCCAGACCTCCCTTTCTGCTCTGACTGTGCTTGCTGTCGAGCTAATTGCTTCTCTCCTCCACCACAACTTACCGTGTCTGCCCCACTGCAGAGCAGCCAACTTCTTGTTTTCTAAATGGGATGAACAGCCCGCAGACAGTAACTCTGATTGCTTCAGATCTTTTCAGGGCTCCTTGTGAGACAATTGAAATGTTTTATGCAGACAAAATGATCTTCAAATTTTTCTTCATCTGAAGTTTTCACATTAGGAAATGAGTTGAATTATAAAACTCAAAACCTCTGTGGCCTTTTTAATGCAAGAGCTTCAATTAGAAAGATGAATAGGAATGTCTTGATAGCAGCTGACATCACTATTGTAAAACATAACATTTGCAGGACTTAGAAGAAGGACTCATTTAATACAAAGAAGTACTAAAGAATCTAGGCGATATGAATAACAATTATATTTATAAAAAAAAAAATCTCAGAACTGATGGCACTGACTTGTGCCATCATTATTATTACTTACTTGACAATCCCACGTAAAAGGATTACTGTCTATTTTGGCAAAATGTATAACAAGAGTACACAGCACATCACCAAGGGGTTGCATCACACCCACACATATTCTTCATGTCAAATCTCCCACATCAGAAAACCACCACCTGTCAGTTCCATCAGCTCCACACCATTCTGTTACTCAAGAAAATTAGGGGGAAAAAGAAAAAAAGAAGTCTTTTTAACAGGAGTGCAACACAGACTAAATTAGGAGCAGAATTCTTGTATGGTTCTTTGGCCCCCTGCACATAAAATAACCATGCTGCTCCTCACACTTTCTATCGTGATTCAACAGAAAAGCAGCAGAGAGCAGTCCTAAGAGCATCCAGTGACTGACACAATCACAAGGGTTACATCAACCCTTCTTTTCTAATGCTATGCTACTAATTCTCTTAATATCTTCAAAAACTCCACGAAAACGGTGACAAATCCCGGACTAGAAGAGTTGCTTAGCCCTGCAGTTGTATTTTGGAGAAATCCTAATGCTCAGACCACAATATAATTAATCTGAGCATCCTATTAAACTAGACAAGGGAAATGTACTACATTCCTAATCTACTCCACCGTTTTTTCCCATCAGGCACAATCCAAACAAAAAGCAGCTGGCTCATAGTGTAGGATGCCTACCTGCTAATATGAACCTTATGGCTATCAAACTCTTCCACCACAACCACTCATCAATCCTCTCACTGTCTCTACCAGTTACATCTACTCTTCCTAGAGGAACTTGGTCAACCTTGTCCCGGCAGTCAGTAAAAGATTTCAGTATGCCAACTTGGGCAAACCACGAGAAGTTATTTCTCACATATCCCAAAACTGCAACACATGACAGATCCCCTCCTCAGTCTCTGTAATACTCAAGGTATTTATAAACACACAATATAAATCTGAGAATAAAAACATAAGAGTTTTCTAAAAAGCGTGGCACTGCATCAGACACATGGTAAGGTCTTCTTCCAGTAGGATTTAAATTTAGAGTGTGGGGATGCAGGAGATGATGAAGAGGGGAATAAGCATGAAAAGAAGTTAATTATAGATCTATCTGATGATACACAGCTCTCTTTCACCTTATCCAAATACTTAAAATTTATTATTAGTTATAGAAAGGAGTAATAGCTGCTCTAATGACTGTGTAGGAACTCTTAAAATTACGTTAGTTCATACATTACTCTGTTTTTCTCTGGTTAATTGAATCTCTTATAGAAGATGAGAAGGCATATATGTACCCAAGGCTTCTGACTCACCAGGCTTAAAAGCAAGTTCTTTTCAAGTTCTTTCCCATTAGCTGGCCTGGCCAATATTAGTCCATCAGTTTTACCTCATTTCTCATAGAAGGCTGATCTTCTTTTAATTATCACAAATGCATGGGGGCAGTAGCCTTAACCACTCTTTTTATTTTGCTTTTTCAAGACCACATGCATCCCTGTTGTTGTCTGTGTCCTACTTGTTTCTGAGTGTCCAAAGCTAGTGCAATTAGCCACAAACTCAGTAAGAACAATAAATGACCCCATCTAAGCAAAAATCAATTGCTAACAAACATCAACAGAAGAAGCAAAAGCTAATGAGGAGAGGTCTTCTTTTATACTTCTCCATAGGCTGAGTCACAGAGTTACTCCTAAACGCAGAGGGCACTCCGAGTAGCGCTCATCTTCCTCCTCCCAGGGATTCTGGGAAAACCATGGACAGGAGTAAACACATGGATACTATTGCCTACTTTGCTTCCGCAGTCAAACAAACTCACACCAGCCAGCTCTATCCTCACCATTATAATCACAATATCCTTAAACTATTCAGTCACTGAGGTCAATGACTATACATAACTTCTATGTATCAAAATAGTGCAATAGCTACTTAGGAACTATAAATTAGAATACAGCTCTTCATTCAAGCATCAATTCACTCCCCAACTATGCTTTTGTAAAATTATTTACAGTATGGCATTTTGTTATGACAATGTAGTTCTGAGTTCAGAGTATTTATATTCTCATTGTGTAACAGGACTAACATTCCCGCAGTAACACAATGCAGGTGTGGTAACAAACTAACAGTTATTCATTTCAGATATCCCCAAAATCCCACTTCTTTCCCTAGGTCATGCTATTAGCAGAGGAAACAGATTTTTAGAATTCTTATTTTAGGCCAATTATATAACTTACCAGATAAATGCCTACACTGATGTGCATCAGCACTACTATAATGCAGACTCAAAAAGCTCATGTGCTATTTTCTCCTGCAACTATAAAAATTCCCTAGGGACACCTTCACTATTTCTGTCACTAGACAGCTGTATTAAATCAAGTTGATATACACTGCCCATCATATTTACAACAATTACAGACACTATTATTATGTAACAAATTTTTTACATTTTTTAAACAGGAGGATTAATACTGAAGCTACTTGCATCCTACAAGGTTACACTCATCATTAAATCTTTTTTCCCCCACTGGGATGAATTAACAAGCAGAAACATAAATTTAGATTAAAAACTCACAAAATGAAAGACTATTTTGCTACTGCTTTTTCAACTCCAGCTATTGAAATGGCAGGCACCAATGAATGGCATGAGAGGCACTTTGGGCAAAAGTAGAAAATACTGTTCTGTGAGGAAGAAAAGCATGGCAGAAGCAAAGATTCTCTGCATTCTCTGCATTGCCAAAACTCCCCAGCCTTGTTAGGGACTTTCCTGTACTCCACAGACACAGCAAGCAGCATCTTCAGCCCTTCCTATGGGCTCCAGTTACTGTTCCTGGCCAGTGCCTCCTGACCAGAGTCCATCCTGGCTTGCAACACACAAAAGAGGCACTAACATCCCATGCTGCTGACACCCTCCTCTTCTCCTTCACTTTTCCTGGAGCTTTTTCAGCTGAAAGTTCCCACCTAACCAGCATACACAGGTCATTCTGCTCATGAATTTCATACAGATTTGACCTCTGAGCCTATGAGCTGATTCCTTTGGAACCCCTTTGATGAAAAACATAGTGTTTTCAGTTGTTATACAAAGCAAAATCTACTGAGTTAACAGCTCAGCTGAATACAGCAATTTCTCCTAAAGTACAGGGAGAGCTTAACACACAGCAATGTCAGGTAACATCTTCCAGAATATTTCCTTTAGATATCTGTAGATGCAAGTGAGGCTTGCTTGACACATTCTGTTTAAGAAATCACAGGTTAGCAGCCACCATAGCAGAGCTCACAGCTATTTCCCTGTCTACTTTGGATTATCTACAAAAATGCATTACTTGAAATGACTTCTGGGGAGGTCGGGTATTCGGATTTTAATCTAATCAGAGACTGAAAAAAGGAGAAGCAGGAACCAAGGTATGATTGAAAGCACTTGACTTCAGAAGCACACCAGCACCTTTCAGCTCCTACATGACACCTGAAGTCAACAGCTGTGAAGAAAGCCAGGACAAACACTGGAGTAAACTACAACTTAAGTATAAAATAGCAAATCACAAGGTATCAGAAGATATACTCAGCTCATATATGCCTTAGCTGAAATATTCTGACTCTAGAGGATAGCTTAATTAATACAGAAAGAAAATGGTACTATCACAGGGGAATCCTGCCAAGATTTAATTTTTGTCACTTCAAAAAAGTCAACTGAAAAGAGGTAAATATGGAAAGGTGCCACTAATTTAAAAAAGCTTGCTAAATTCAAAAAACTGAAGAGCTGGTAGCTGATTTCAGAGCAGCTGGATTTTAAGAAAATCACTGCTGAGACACTCTTGAGGATTTCATTCTAATCCAGTAAACATCAAAGATAAAAGGTGCAGAGGGCAACCACCAGACTGAGGTCCTACTGTGCATGGGGCAATGTAAGCAAAGTCTTAACGTCAATATAAGCAAGGAAAGAAATGGAAGCACTAAAAAAATATCCTGGCAAGCTGATGAAAAGGAAGCAAGCTGCTGAAAAGAAACATGTACTAAAAATGGGGAAAAGAACAAAATATGAACAGTGCAGAAGCATACAATTAGTGGACAAGCAGTACTGCTTCACAAGCACTTCATGAGACACAATTAATCTACCTGCTTGTTCAAATTACAAGGAAAAATACACATGGGTTTTTTTCTGACTGCATCTCCTTCAAACTCACCACAAAATGTAATTCATACCAGAGCATGATGTTTTTCACTGGTGTAATTTGTCTTTGCTGCCAAGTAAGCTGTTTACTTACATGAGAGTTAATATTTTCTGATTAGATTAGCAGGTCTAATGGCAGCATAAAATAACACTTGAATTTCTGTGTCTGCACTTCCTGATTTCTCAGGTACGAACAAATTCCTTGCGGCAGAAAAGAAGAGCAGTTGAAAGCCCCAGGTTCCTTAGCTCTCTCGTTAATGCTGGCAGTGTCTAAATTTCTGGCCTTGTGACAGCACAACAGATGCCCAAACTGTTCAGCAGCAGAGCAGGACAGAGCCCATACATCTCCACACTGCCGAGCAGTGATATATTTGTTAACACCACAGGAAATGTCCTATTTTTTTCTGGGCACTTGGAAGGAGTTGAAGTGTAGATTTGGCTGACTCAGGTGAAATCAACCTGCATGTGCACTGCAGAGCTGTCTCTGTCATAAATTTTCTAGCGCCAGCCCATGTGCCCAGATTGCCCAACTGAGCTGAGGCAAAAGGACCACGGTGCTTGAATAAAAGCATGGACACCAGCAATCAGAAAGTCAACAGTCTGCTCCTCTTCCAACTGTGCCATTTCAGAGCTTTCCCATTACAGCCCTACTAAGTCCCAGCATCCCTGTGGCTGCTGAGGGGGTTGCAGAGACATCCTTGGACTTGGGAGCTGAATTTCTGACAGCTCTGGTGACAATTCACAGGAAGACAGGTGACCAGCTTGCCCTGCCCTCAGAACTCATGCGGCACTGCCCCATCCATCAGCAGCCAATTCAGAGCTAGTGCTAAGTTACTTTGACCTTTCAGTCAAGAGTGGCAAAAACTGCCAAAGGGAACCAGCTGAAATATGTGCCATTTTTGCATGGTGGCTTCTCAACTGTTTTCAAAATAAACAGGAAAGGCATGTAAAAACAACAAAAAAGGAAAACTGAGCTCATTATTTGCAAGAAACAAGGGGTTTTAAAGTGCTATCAGGGTAGAACAGACTTCATAGGATTAAAACAAAAGCATGAAAGTTTAATATGATTTAGTTAGTTTTCTGTTCTTTTAAAAACTATGGATAAATTCCATTCATCTACTTTAAAAACCTGAATTTTTAGATGCTAGCCTTCAGGATGAAACAGAAGGCTGACTCACTTATAAAATTGCCTGTATTTCCTGCACAAGCAAGAAAGAAACCCATGTGTCTCCTAATGACAGTACAGAGAAATCCAGCCTCCTCTCTTTTGACTGCCTAAGCACTTTCACAGCAATTAAGTCCTCCCAGGTGAGGCGGCCACTGAATGAGAGTTAAGGGAAAATGGATGAAACACAAAGCATCTCTAATCCGCCTGCAACAGGAGTAGTTACAGTGACCTTTTAGAAAACAGTCAGGGTATCCAGCAGACAGCTAAAGTTTCCAGCTCCCAGGTAATCAGACACTAGATCCCAAGCCTTCAGTTCCTGGCAAAAGCTACAAACAAGCTGTTACTTAAAGGCCACTTTCATGTCTAGGTTTCCAAGCTGCTCCGGGACCACGGCAGGTGGAGACACTTGTCTGCACAAACCAGCCCTGTAGCAGAGCTTGACAGAGAAGGGAGCTGCTCTCCAAGAAAACACTATTCCCAAGCTCAAGTGGGTGAAAAGGGCACTGTCAACCTCAGAAACAAAATGCTAACCATTTTGACAAATGCTAAGCAAGAAGAACAACTGGGCCAGGGAATTCAGTGAGTTTCAGAACCCTGGATCCAACCCAGTTTTTGTCCTTTAATACAAAGAGAAAGAGCATCAGAGAAGCATGAGCGTAAGTCTCTTCATGCTCCTAAGAAGGACAAAGTCCATTTTGCCAGTTACTGGAAGTGGTGCTTTGTCAATACAGCTGCTTGTGAACAATGCCATAGCTCATGGCAAGGACACAACTGGAGAGATGCAGAAAGCATCCCTAAGGGACACAACACTGGCAGAGCAAGTGAAGATATATCACTCACAACATTAAATCCTGCAGGCAGAAAACTTCAGAGCAAAGGCTGCCCCCACTCTTTATTGAACTCACTGTTATGTACACACTGCTTAAAAGGACAAAAAAAAAAACCAGCTTCACTAAATGCTTAAGAAAATGATATCTAGGATTACAGTATGAAAAAGAGGTATCAGTCCACCTATGGAAGAGGAAACTAAAGTGAAGAAGAAAAGTAAAATCTATCTTTCTATTTCCTCAGTTATAGGAAAGGACAATAAAACTGCCTAGTGCTACTGTAAGCAATTATTAGGAACTGTGCCAGCTGCCTGATCAGCATTTTAACAAAAAAAAGGGATGTTACAGAGAGCCAGAGAAGCACAACAGTGCACCCTCTGAGTGTTAAATCACCTGTGGGAGAAAGCAGTATAATCCATATAAACAGTATAATCCATATACACAAAAAGAGCTGCAGTCACCTGCATCCCAAGCCAAGGGCACAGTGAGCTCAGCCTTCTGCTAGTGCTGCCCAGATGAGTGTGCAAACAAAACAAGTGTGTGTTTCACACACATATTTCATGGAATCACAGGATATGCTCAGTTGTAAGGGATCCACAAGGGTCACCAAGTCCAACTCATAGCCCTGCACAGGACCATCCCCAAGAGTCACACCATGTGCCCTAGAGCACTGTTTAAACCCTTCTTGAACTCTGTCAGGATGGGGCTGTGACTACTTCCCTGGGGAGCTGATCCAGTGCCCAACCCTCCCGTAGGGGAAGAACCTTTTTTTTAATATCCAACCTAAACCTCCCCTGACACAGTATGGGGCAATTCCCTCGGGTCCTGTCACTGGTCACCACAGAGGAGAGATCAGTGCCTGCTCCTTCTCTTCTCCCCACAAGGAAGACTGCAATGATGTCTCACTTCAGCCTCCTCTTTTCCAGGCTTAACAGACCAAGTGACCTCAGCCAAGTGACCTCACTTCTCATACGACTTCCCCTCAAGGCCCTTCACCATTTTCATTGCCCTCCTTTGGATGCTCTCTGATAGTTTAATGTATTTTTTCTATTATGGTACCCATCACTACACACAGTGTTCAAGGTGAGGCTGCCCCACTGCAGCGCAAAGGGGGACAATTACCTGGCTGTGCCTGATGCACCAAAGGTTTGCACAAAAACAGACTGCTGATGTGCAGTGATTAGTGCTTGCCTCTGCATAAAACTAGATGTGGCCTTCTCTCAGATAAAGTAAAATCATGTATTTGAGAAATAAGCTCTGCACATTTCCCCTTTACAAGGAAAATAGAGCAAGCAATAAAAAATACTGGCGAACAGTGGTAAGGCACTTTTGCAGAAATTTGAGGAATTTTTGATTCAAAAAATCTTCCTTCTCATAGGCATGCTGTAAAAATAAACACACTATTTCTGTAGGATTTACCAACTACAGGGATCAATGCTGAGAAAAGCCTGTAGGAAACTAGCCTTTTCGGATATCAGGAAGCATATTCCAAAAGTAAATCAAAAGTGGTCATAAGCTGACTGGTGAGAATAAAATTAAATGCTGGTCAGCTGTTTCCCTACTTCGAGATGGTCCCTTTTGCTCAGCTAGAAAGCTGATACTCTCTCAGGAAACCTCAATGACCTTGTAGCATCCACATAAAGGACCTGATGCCCCCAGTGGGCTCCAGTTCCTGTGTCCCAGGGACATCCATAATCCCAGAAGCAGCCAGACCAAAATGGATCAAAGTGGCACAAAAATCCAGTGCTTCCTGCGCCAATATCCAAGCAATGTCACGTTACAGAGATCTAGCTTGTTTGACAGCTGGGCTATGCCCTGGGACCCAGCAGACAGAGGTGGGGGGTTTCTGATGTGAAGCTACCCTTCCTGCCCTCTCCTTTCAAGGGGGATGTGGATACAGGGCTAGATTTAACTGGAAGTACAATAAATACAATCATCATGTATGCATAAAGACTTCAGGGAAGTCCGTAACAAAGACATGAAGGGTATGTATACAGAACATGCCCCTGTAAAACACTGCTAAGGAGGTATTTTTCAGACAAAATACAGTCACAGTGAAATGGTTTACCTAATGCTAGAAACAGCAACCCACACAAACAATCCTCATGAAAACAAAGCGGGATTCCAAAATATTTTTGAAACTTGTCTAAATATTTTTTTCCAGGTTATGAAATTACTTCGCTTCCCTGGCTTTCAGCCATTGTCTGTACCAAGCCCATTTGCATAGGTTTATCCAATTTTTCAGCCATTATCCCATAAAACCTTCATCTTTGCATTTTGTAATTACAGTTTGTTCCAAAACCTAGGGACAGTCTGCATGAAATTAAACTGAGACACTTTTCTCATATCATAGCCTAACCAGCCTACAGTATTCTGGAAACAGAAATAAAACATCCTTAGCACAATGACATGTTTGTTCACAGTCATTTTGGGGGGGGTACTGGTAAAAGCCATTCCTGAATGCCAGAGTATTTTCATTCATGCAGTATTTCTGTAAAACCTAATACTCCCTCTCTAAATGTAAATTTTTAGGGTAAATTAATTTTTTATAACAATATCCACTTGCAAAAGAAGAAAAACATTTTAAAGTTTTCAGCCACTATTAAAACTTCTAAGTGCCACACTTAATTTTAAAGAACTGCTTTTAAAAATCCTCATATAATATAAGACAAACTCACAGTCAAGACAAACTCTTGGATCCCTACAAAAAAACCCCACAGTGTTTAGAAAAATCACAGTGTTTTAAGTGCTAGAATTTGACAAGTAGCAGAAACACTATCAAGAGTACAAAACAAGACTCAGGAAGTACAATTCAACTTCAAATTGAATTGCAATTAATTTAATTGGATAAATACTTAAAAGAAGAACCTGCACACATCAGGCAGCTGACAACAGACACCTCACAGTACAGCTGAACACAGAAGGGAGAGACTTTGGAGAAGATAAAGACCACTTAGTGACTGCCCAGTTTTTACACAGTGTGCAACTTCCCTTCTGGATTATCTGTGATTAAGGGAACCAGTTCTTACATTTCCTAGACACCTGTTACAATCATGACTTGTTTTCAAGCCTGATGTCACACATTTCTCAAAGTTAGCATCAGGGCACCAAAGTAACGTCCAGTTTAAGGGGCGGGAGAACCGGAGGTGACACTGCTTCACAAGGAAGGAACATCCCACACAAGAGCTCACCCACTGCTATGCGGGCAGCCCAAACACACATCCCTGCTTGGCACCTTTGTCCTACTAAAAACAACACAGCACCTTGTAAACTGGCACTGTGCCATTCTGACAGATGGACTTAAGTGTAGGCAGCCAAGAGACTATGTATAAGCATCAAATATGTTTTTTGAGAGGAGGACTTCCAGCCAGGAATGTTAAAACAGCTGTCCACATTGAACTTGCATGCCTACACTTAAGAGGATATACTATCGCCACTCGAGCCCTGAGCTGGATTAACTTGGAAAATAAATAAGATAGCTTCCACAGCCACATAAGGTGAGTTTTTGCAGAATCAGGATTAGTGATACTCAGGGGGGGCTTTACTGACCTACTATTAGTGGGCACACTTGCAGGGTCAAAAAGCTCATCAGTTCTGAAGCTCAGTGAACCTTTTATCAGGTGTACACTTATATATATTTATCTTCCTTTGGAAGAAAAACATAGAATGCAATACCAGCATGACTATGAACAAACATGTAAGTGACCTCCCATCTTGTGTTAGAGGATACTTTTTTATTAATTAGGTGTCCTCACTCAAACACATGTATCTGTGAGACTGGGACCTGTTTCCCTGGATTTTCATCTCTTTTTAAAAAATCAACTGCCATGGCCTACTCCAAGACCTTTTGTTAGCCCATGCCTCCACACAGACATACATTTTGGCATCACTTGCATAGTTTTCCCCAGTAATAGAATCACACCACCTGGAGAACCAGGCATTGCATAACACAGGATGTGTGGTGGCAGGCTTGCAGAGCCATGCCCAGGCCACTTCTATGCCATCCCTGCACCTGGCTGAGCTGTCTGCTGCCCACAAATCCCTCTCCTCAAGGACATTCAACATTCCAAACCATTGAGAAGATCCAATAAAAACATGTTTGCTAGCATCAACATGCCAAACCATGTTCTTTTTCTTTCTCCCCCAAAAACTCAGATTTTACTCCTGCCCCTCAAAAAGTCACTGGCCTGAACCTGAAGTGAGGCAAATACTTAAACATTAACAACTTAAATGCTTCCTCAGAACTCCACACCATTTAAAAAAGATAATGCCAAGATTTCCAACATTGCTTCTAGCCCTGAGTGGCTTCAAGACTGAACGGAGGTGATAGTACATTTTATTCAATATTTAAACACACTTTGTGTTCATTTTAATTCTCCCTGTGGTCACAATCAAATCACAGGCATAAATTTTTCACATACCCTGTAGCTGGGTGTACTCATCTTAGCTCTCTTGAATCACTAAAAATGAACTTCGACTCTACAAGGGTCCTCCCAGGATAGATCAAAGCTGCCTTCAGTGTCTGGCAGCAGCCACAGGGTCACATGGAGTCTACCCAGCTGCTGATGCCTTTTACCTTTGTTAAGTTCGCTGCAATTAAAGTTACCTGAGTCATTCCATTACTATTTCCTGTGCTAGAGGCGCATCAGTGGTAGGCATCATTTCTCCTGCACAGTGAGGATTTCCCCCCATTGACCTTGCCTTCCCCTTTGCTGAAGAAAGATTTCCGCCTCTCTCACCGTTCACCTCTTTTACCCTTCATTCCTCACCTGCAGCATTTCCTTTTCTTTTTTCGTTTTTGAGGACTCTGTGAGATCACCTACTCGCAAAAGTTCCAAACTACAATTTAGTAACCTCCGTAACGAGATGCTTTGTTTTTTCATGCTGCCAATAAAGTCAATGCTAGGTTAATCTTAATTTCCATATCACTTAACCTTTCTCAGACAGGAGAAGAGAGGCAAAAATCACTCTGTCAAATACTTCATCATGCAGACTAGCAATGCAGTGAATACCTCTCCCTCCTTCCAAACACCTGCAGTGCCCCAGGCTTTTTCAAGACACTGCACACAGACTGCACATGGCTTTCAAACAGTTCAGGGAACAGTCAAATTGCCAGACAACAGGTCAAAAGGAATAAAACCACTGATCCGGATCACTACTTTTGTTCAGTAAAGTAGTTACACACACCCTCCACAAGCGTGTAACTTCCATAAATGTGTGTTTTACATACAATTATTATCTCCATGGCTATCCTAAAGCCAAAGAAAATTGAACTGCAAATGGTAATGCTGAGTATCCAAACCCCCTTCACAGCCCCTGAGACCCCTAAGTGCCTCTACTTATTTGAAAAGAATTTGAAGGGTATGTGCAGTTCATTTCCTACAGAAGCAGCTAAGGTGCTAATGCAAAGTCAGGGAGCAGTTAATCTTCTTACACATTACACAGACTATCACGATCAAACTCCAGTAAAGTTTAGTACCCAGTTACCTGAGACCTGTACCTACTGAAAAACGTATGCCAGATTGGACTCTCATTTCGTTGTGCTCCTTGAGCTGCCCTAACCAAACTCAACCCTGAAGGTTTTACATGCTGGTTTATCAGTGAGCTTTTAACTCTGGGATGCCAGATGATGTATCACTGTCACTCAAAATTCATTGCTAGTTCAAGGAAAATGAATTCTGGAAAAGTAAAATGAAGCATGCCAAAACCCTCTCAAAGTGCTTATTGAGAATTAACATTATAGAGACTTTAGGCTAAAGATACAGCAACCAGAATTTAGAAATACAAAGCTTCTGTGTTAGCAAAAAGAAACTTTAAAGGGCAGGGCAAATTTTAACACTGCTTTCTGAAAAAGTCACCAGCTACTGCCAAGTGCTGAAACGCATTAGAGAAGACAACTTTCTCTGTTGTTCCATTACCCGTGCAAGAGGGTGTGAGTACAACTGCTTTTAGGCACACTGCGTTAGCTTTACCCATTACTACTGTTCACCATGCCACAAAACATTTTAAAACAGGAGAGCATGGCAATTTTACTTCAAAAGGTCATTTGAAAAGGAAAACTCAGCAGATGATGTTCAGCAGGACTAAGGCAGAAGTACCTGTAACTGGCCCCTCAGCGAGATCTGGGGTTCAGCAAAGTACCCAGGTACTTAAGTTGCCTTACCTAGGTAAAGCGAGGCGTTTTCTTTCTTGACATTGTCATCTAAGTAGGTTGGTCCCAAAGTATAGATGGGTGTCGAGCCCATGCCAATGAGGATTTGGGCACAAATGAATAAAGCTACATAGAGAGAGTGGTCGTTTCCACCGGTGTCCTTGACGCAGGCCGACGAGTCCCACTGCTCTTTGGCAGTGCCATTGCCAGCCACGCACAAGCCCTCGTTACTGACGGAGGAGTTCAGTTCCTGGATCTGGTACGGCGGAGAGATGAAGTGAGGTAAGGAGAAGAGCGCAGCGCCCAGGGCGATGAAAAGCCCCCCTACGGCCAGCCAGAGCGGCCTCCGCCCGCGACCCCCGAAGTAGCTGATGAAGACCACCACCACCAGGCTCCCGATATCGAAGCAGCTGACCAGCAGCCCCGACTCCGAGCTCTTGAGGCTGTATCTCCGCTCGATGGTGGTGATGACGCTGCTCAAGTAGCCGGAGACCATGAGGGACTGGATGAAGGTCAGGAAGCACATGCACACCAGGAAGAAGCGCGAGTCCGCCAGCACTGCCCGCAGGCACGCTCTGCCCGGGGGTCCCGCCAGCAGCAGCGCCGGCGGCGGCGGAGGCAGCAGCAGCGGGGGGCCCAGGGATACCCCTCGGCCGGGCGCCGCCGGCTGGCTGCCCTCCGTCTTCCGGGGGAAGCTCCCGCTACCGCTGGCAGCGGCGGGGAGCCGTCCAGCCTCGGCGACGGCGGCGGCGCCCTCGCCCCGCTCGGCCTCGGGAGCCGGTCCCGCGGCGGGGCGGCCGCTCCGCCCCGGGGGGCCGCTGCTCCGGGGTCCCCGCCGAGGCCATGCTGGGTCCGGCGGCGGCCTCAGAGGAGCCCGGCCGGCTCCATCGCTGCCGTGCGTCGAGTCCGCTGAGGGGCCCGGCGAGAGCGCAGCATAGCGATGAGGGGAGGAGGGAGGGGAGGGGGGTGGCCCTAGCCGCGGCCGCCGGCCGCCCCGCCGCACGTGTCAGCCAAACTCCTTTGTGGCTCCATCCACCCTCAGTCTCGCTCGAGGGGCCGCCCGCTCGCCGGGGCGCCCGCGCTGCCGGCGGCTCCCGCTCCCCGTCGCCGCATGCCCGCGGCGCCGCGCTCAGCAGCCGCCCGCCGGGGCCCCGCGGACAGCCTGTCCGCCGCGGGGCAGCGCCGCCCGCTCCGCCGCCCGCATCCTCCTCTCCTCGCCGCCGACGCCGGTGACGGAGCTCCGGGGGGTCGCTGCCGATCTGCGGGGCGGAGAGCAAGCACGGGAGGTCAGCGGCGTCGGCTCCAGCGGCCCCGTCCCTCCCCGACGCCCCGGCCTCTGCCCGCCCGACCCCGCGGTCTGCGCTGAGCTCCGGGGAGCGCCTCTGTCCCCGTCCCCGCGGGGGCTGGATCACGGCAGCGCCCCGGGGACCGCGCGTCCTTGGGGACGGCACATGGATTTACATAAGAGCTGGGGCGGCCTCGGCCAGAGCGCGACCCTTTTATTTGGCGCCGGATGCGACAGCCAAAGGTCGCCGTGCCAAGCCTTTTATTTTCTAGCCTAAAAATAAATGCGCTGAAATAAATACTCCGCTACAACTCGGTGGCCCGGGGAGCGGCGGCAGGCGGAGGGAAGGGAAACAAAGCAGGAGCCGGGCAGCGGCGGCGGCGGGCACCCCGGGACCCGGCAACCCGGGGCCGACCTCGCCGCCCCAGCTCGCTCGGGTGCTCCCCGGGACCGCCGGGTGCAGAGCGGTGCCCAGACATCCCTACCCCGGCAGCGGAACACGCCTTTTGCCTCCTTTGTCCGCTTTTGTCTCCCCGCCGCCTCCTGCTCGCTGCGGCCCCGCGGAGGGGTGGGCGGGGGAGGCAACGGCACCCGGGCAACCGCGCCCCGGCGGCGGATCTCCCCCACCCCCAGAGGCTCGCCAACGGGCAGGGCGGCGGAGCCGGCGGGGCGCTCCGGGCTCTCCTCCCGGCCGCCGCGAAGAAAAACGACGGGACTACTCACCGAGCGTGCGGCGCCGGGGGCGGCCGGCCCGGGCCCTGCGCCCCCGCCCCGCCTGTCACCCAACGCCGGGTTCCCCTCGGCCGCCTCCGCCTCCCCGGGCGCCGGAGCGCAGGCGCGCCCGCCGCCGGGCCGGGCGATGCCGCCGGGCGGTCGCGTGCCCTCCGAGCTGCCCTACCGGCCCGCGGTTACCCGGCTGCACTCCCTCGGCACGGAGGCCGCAGCCCCCGCGGGACGGTGAGCCCGGCGGCGGGGCACGCCTTGGGGTCTGCCCCGGTCGGTGCCCTTGCTCAGCCGTGGAACTGCTGAGGGCTGCAACTCCTGGCTGAGAAAGTCCGCGGAGCGCCACGGTTGACAGCCCCGGGCGGCGTTTAGGATGCTTGGGATGGTGTTGCATCGCCTTGTGTAAAAAGCGGAAATACTCGTAAGACGGAACCTCAAATACATCGTCTGCTGAAAAGTGAGAAGTACTAAGGGATGATTTAAAAATTTTTTGTCTTAAGGAAAATAGATCACCTGATGATCCTTTTTGTCCAGGAACTTATCTGCAATGCAAACCATCTTCAAAACTGGGAGCACATGCAAAATGTGGGAAAAGTAGTTCGGAGTTAAGTCCTCATAGAGTTTTCTCCTAATTCCCTTTTTTAGGTTTTTGTAGTGTCTTGAATTGCACTGGTTTGTTTTGCTCTCAGGTCCTTGTATGTAAAGCCCTAGTAGCAGAATAAGGCTAAATAGTCCTGCAAATTATTTGTTGTGACGTGCTGGAGTGTGAACTATTGAGGTATTTGTCTTTTCCATAAAATAATGCAAAGGAATACACCAAAGAAGCATAATAACGTACACATTTATGAATAGTTAGTGCTCTTCTGGCAGGATGGAAGATTTACCATTGATTTGTTTCTCCTCATTTAAAAAAGTATTTAAGACTGACTCATCACTTTTTTTTATTTTTTTTTTTTTTACTTATTTATAGTCTGGATCAATAAGATCATGCCATATCATATTCATGAAAGATACCATCTTCAAGTTTTCTGAAGCTGTTATCCAGAGGTATTTTGGTACCTCTTTGTACTCACTTAACACTCCAACTGCTCAAACTCAACACAGCCAAAACAGTATCTTTATTTTGTTTGGTTGGTTTTCAGCCACATTTTTCCTGTTGAGAAGGCGTCCCAAGTTTAGCGCTTGTTTAGGCCTTAGTTTTATTATTACCTTAGGATTAGGAATCTTTCAAAACTCATTCTAATGATTCCTTCTTGCTACATAAGGTGCTTACGACAATTTATTTTATTTCATTACCCCACAGCTAGTTGTTATCACTGCAACTCCTCTCTCCTGCCTCTTCCACTGTCAGCTTCCCATGGCCACAGCTTCTGTCACTGCAGCTCTGGCACTCACTTCAGTGCACAGTAAGCTGAATAAACTCACTGAGGCAGCAGAAAACCAATCCAAGGGGGAAAAAAAAATGTTTTGCTGGTTTTATGAGCTGAATCACTTCACCAAGGATAGGAGCACAAGAACTTGAAAACAAAAGTATAAATGGAAAAAAAAATAGGTCCATGAAGATAGAGGAAAGAGGATAACCCATTTCAACAAAAACAAGCTCTTAATTCAACTCCATCTTCTAACTGAGCCATCCCTGAAGACATACATGTAATTCACCTGCTAGGCAGTATCCCTTCAGTCACTCCTTTGCACTTGAACTAGTACATGAACTAGTAACTGCAGTTTGTGAGTCTAATGGATCATATATATCTATATGGCACCTCAGTGCTGGGTTCTGTCCTTGATTCACAGTAACCCCATGCAGTGCCACAGGCTTGGGGAAGAGTGCCTGGAAAGCTGCCTGAAAGAAAAGGACGTGGGCGTGCTGGTGAACAGCTAGTTGAACATGAGCCAGTGTATGCCCAGGTGGCCAAGAAGGCCAATGGCATCCTGGCTTGTATCAGCAATAGTGTGGCCAGCAGGACCAGGGCAGTGACTGTCCCCCTGTACTCTGCGCTGGTGATGCTGCACCTTGAGTGCTGTGTTCAGTTTTGGGCCTTTCACTGCAGGAATGACATGGAGGTGCTGGAGAGTGTCCAAAGAAGGGCAACAGAGCTGAGGAAGGGTCTGGACCACAAGTCTCATGAGGAGCAGCTGAGAGAGCTGGGATTGTTCAGCCTGGAGAAAAGGAGGCTGAGACCTTATCGCTCTCTACAACTACATGAAGAAGGTTGTATCCAGGTGGGGGTCAGTCTCTGCTCCCGAGTAACAAGCGATAGGATGAGAGAAAATGGTGTCAAGTTGCATCAGGGGAGGTTTAGATTGGATATTATGAAAAAATTCTTCACCAAAAGGATTGTGAGGCATTGAAAAAGACTGCTCAGGGAAGTGATGGAATCACCATTCTTGGAGGGATTTGAAAGACATGTAGATGTGGCACTTTGGAACAGGGTTTCATGGTAGACCTGGCAGTGCTGAGTAACAGTTGGACTCAATGATCTTAAAAGTCTTTTCCAACCTAAACAATCAGCTTTGGGATCTTGTTCTATGACTAGGATTCCTAGCCACTGTTGTGTAAAGCTCACAATAACTTGTGAGATTGCAGAATAACAATAAATACACAAAAACTTTCTCCAATCCCATGGGAAAATATAAGGGCACAGCATTCCCAGTTTCACAGCATTTGCAGACATTTTCAGTTACAATTTCAATTCTTTCCACAGTGGCAAACCTGTCAAGAGAGAAGCTTGCTGATAGGACTATGTGAAGATGTTTGTTTTGGGAAGTTATTCCACCAGACTACAGGTTTTAAATGTTTGGCTTCCCTGCTCACTTTTGGGTCTGAATACTTAAATAACGGGTTGGCAGTCAGGTATGAGCATCCAGCACCAAGTGATGAATGGAAAATCAGTATTACTTTCCTCACTTGACAGGTTGATTACAGAAGGTGCAACAATGGTACCCAAATTCACGATAAAATAAAATTGTATAAAACTTATCATACAAAATTTCTCCTTTTAAGTTTTACCATAGTGAATTTAAAATACACAATGTCTCTCAAGCACAAAGCAACCAATTGGTACTGCAGACCAGCCTCTTTATGCCTAAAACTGCAAAAGAGCATAGTTCCCGTTTTGCTAGATTAAGGACATGGGCTGATATCCTATTTTGATTTATCTGTGTTAATGAAAGACATAAAGTCAGGACTAGTGAAAGGCAGGCCCTTCATCCTAAGAGTTCCTAAGTTCCAGCTGACAACCTCCTTCCCTCGTGGGATGCCCTGCTGAGGTGGCAAGTGGTCACAGGGTGCTCTCAGCTGCTGTTCTGTGAGGGACAGGACCTTAACCCACAGCTTGGTCTCATGAACTGATCAGGTTAAAAAGAGAGGGTACCACAGCTACCAAGGCACCACCTTTTTAAGGTCACCCTTTGGTTGCTGGCAGTTTTGAGGCTTTACATGTCCTTGATGGTTCAGGGAGCTGGTGATGCCCAAGAGGTACCTCAGCCTAGTCTATTTCAGGCCACAAAGAGAAGAAAAACTCAGCTGAAGGGTGGCATGAGTTGATGGCTCTGCTTTTCCTTCAGTGTTTCACATTTCCAGCCAGGTTTTCTACTAGATGAAATGTCACAAATACAGTAAATCAACACACTTGTCTTTCTTCCCCTTTTCCTTCACACTGCTGCCATTTTTGGGCAACATATTGTCTTCATTCCGAGCCCAATATTAGTAAAAGAATCAACAAAACAGCATGTGCATTAGGAGGCTAAAGGACTTTAGATTCTCCTGGAGCACGAGCACTGGGAAGCATAAAGCAAAAGGACAAGAAGTGTCACTCCTCGGGGACCCTCACCAAGCTAGTGTCCTAATGAACTCCCAAGGGCAGCTCACTGCTGGGAGAGAGCAGCTCGTTATTTTTATTTCAGATGTCAGAGAGAGCACTTGTAACAGCAGATCCTGTATTAAAGAGCTCGTTTAGTACAAGAAATGAGTTTAACTGCAGTCAGATACTGTTGGGAGACATCCACATTAACGTTTGTTGGTCTCCAGAGAAGAACTAGCTGCAGTCTCATGAATGAAATAAAGAAACCATGAATGCCAGGGAGGTGCAAAGTGATAGGGGAAAGGGAAAGGAAGAGAAGAGAAAATCTCAGAAATAACGGTTGAACTTAGAGGTGACAGCCATCAGTATTAACACTGTACATGTCACAGAAGAAAGGACTATGTTTTCTCACTGAAGTCCTTCTTCTCCCTTATAAAGGTCTGCCTCTGCCATGCACTCCCATGCAGGCAGCAGCCCCAAGAAGTGCAGTGGGGCCAGAGCAGTGGGAACAGTGGGTTCAGTTGTCATCCAGGAATCATCAGGCATGGAGAGGTGGAGAAGTAGCTTACATCAGGGTGGGGCCCAGTCAGAAGCAGCAGGTGATAAGAACACCTGGTCAGGGAGAGCTCTGACGTGCCTTGCTGTTACAGGGCTGAATCCAGCGCTATGCCAATAACATGGGCTCTCCTTTGTGGGCCTAACAGCAAGATAAATCCCATGCCACCTATATTAGTCATAGCAATGGTTTTATAGGGCTTACTGTTTTATTTTAGAATATGCAGAGTCTCAGGAAGTTACAGTGAATCTGCTTGAGATAATTTTAACAGTTGTGTTCAAAATTAGACTTTCCTTCTCAAGCAAAAGCCCAATGTGTGTGCCTAAAAAAGCTAGGCAAACATCTTAAAAGTGGGCCTGACTCTGTTATTTATGTCAGTCTCCTATGCAAACACACAGAGAAAACCTCTTCTTTTGAAAAATAAACTGAAGTGTAATAAGTGTCAGGTTTTATACATAAGGAGTGTAAAGAATAAAATAAAATTGTAAAAATATAAAGCATAAAAGACACGAGAAGAAGTGAAAACATATTTTCTTTTTATACATACCATTAACTTGAGATCATATTGATAAATGCTAAGTAACAAAATAGGAGGCAGGGGCAGGAAGAGACTCTAATTCCCAATCTTGCAACATGTCAGACTCTGCTAGGAATTTGTCTGGTGGGGCAGGTAAGGGGGGGCTGATGCAGGAAGGTTTCAGAGTCAGCACAGAACCTTAATCTGGGCAGTATCTCAGGTCTGAGGAAAGCAGTGAGGGCTTCATCCATCGAAGGAGAGGAGCCAGCCCTTTCCTCCCCTCTGGAGCCAGCCAGGCTGGAACCCCTCACTCAAGCACCACAGGCTCTGGGCAGCTTTGAGCCACCGCTCATCCTGCAGCACAGTGCTGCACTCTAGCCCCAAGCAAGATATATCTAAAGGCAGATAATCCACCAGCTAACCATCAAAGATATCTTTTTTTCCCAAGTTATTTACAAGCGAGACACACCAGATCATTGAACACATACTTTGTTAGGAATGTGTGCAGAGCCATGGTAGCCTAGCGGCAATAAGATGAGAGGTGATATATGCAAAGACACATTTGGTGCCTGTA
This sequence comes from Onychostruthus taczanowskii, assembly GCF_017590055.1. Lineage (NCBI taxonomy): Eukaryota > Metazoa > Chordata > Aves > Passeriformes > Passeridae > Onychostruthus > Onychostruthus taczanowskii. Next base: position 9,449,769 of record NW_024501459.1, read on the forward strand.
ATTGTTTCCCAAGCCCTACACCTCTGGTTTTAAACCTTTTTTTTTTCCTACTGCCTTACTTACTTTCCTACTTGCAAAATCAGGCATTAGGGAGGCATGAGATTCCAGACAATTTAAATGGGAGAGGAAGAAGAGAGCTGTACTGTGCCTTTCAGTGTGATTTCACTCTTTGTGTTCTCACCTTTCCTTGAATGTCCCAGTCCCTCTACTACATCCTGCTTTTGAAATGATATAAACATTCATCCAAAACTGTGAAAGCATTGTTTGAACCTAGGATCAAAGCCATGAGCAAAGACTAAACCAGACTTCCCTCTCACTCATTCACAAAGATATCGTTTCTTAGTATCCACCACTTTATTCCAATGTCACCTTCCAATGGCCCTTTGGCAAAAGTTCTGTATTTATATATAAGCTAGTGCACTTATGTTTGGCTAATAAATGCATTATGACCTTAACCAACCTTAAACATTATTCTTCTCTCTAAACTTACATGCTTTTACATGTGCTAGTTTTAAATGTTAAGTGACAAAATCAAAATACTTGGAAATAACTGCTTGAATTCTTTGCTCAAATGCACATTCAAAATCCATATTAGCATAGAACATTTGCTCATTGTTTTTTTCCCCCCACCTGATCATTAGTTTCTCTCAGGGGAAACACACTGGCAACATCACAAAATAGCAGTGCCACAATAGAAGAAACATGGAAGAATGCCAGTGAGTAAAAATATCCTCCCCAAAAGCTAGTACACAGGAACACAAATATATCTGGGAACTCCTGGGTCATTATCCCCCAAGGCCAGTCACCAGGACAGGTTTTTAGTGGGGCACAGCCTCACCACAAACATCAGTATCTTCAAAATATAGGGGGTTTAGTACAAAATACCAAAAAACCCACAAAATCTATATTGCACCATTAAACAGCAAACGAGAAAAAAACCTGTTTCATTGCCAGTAAATCTACTGTGTGTCTAGAGGTAGACATGTCAAAGGCATTTTCCTGGCCCCTGCCAATGTCTGAATTGGTGCTCCAAGGTGTCACCCAGCAAGTCACCTCTAATGGGAATCAGCAATGTGCCACTTAGAATCAGCACTTCTGCCTTCACACAAAGAGAAAGAGCATTTGTCCAGATAAAGTACATGCCATTCAGAATCGATATTTTTAAATAAAGTCATGAGCAAGTTTAATTAGAGAGTAGCAATAAAGTAATTTAACATTGATGAACAGAGAAAAAGGTAGCACAAAATAAGAGTAACACAAGAAAGAGTAATGAGAATAGACTCTTGTGAAACACTGGCGTCTAAAATTTGATTTAATATAATCAGTTCAGTAAATCCGAGAATATAAAAAACATTCTTCAATTGCCAGTAGAGAAGCTGGCTCCTTCCTGTTTCAGTAGACCTGAAAAGGGAGAAAACTGCTGCAATGAAGAGAATTATACTCTGAGAGAGAGAATTGTACCGAGATAAGTCCATAAGATTTCTCCTACCGACCTCTGGAATGGTAAAGCCATTTCAAAGCCCTTAGGCTACTGTGCACCCCCATACTTAAACCAAATTCTCTACCTAGAATATGAAAACCAGAAAGGAATGTAGCAAGCTATTTACAATTACCCAGTCTGAAGCAATACAGTGTAAAAGGAGTTACAAAAAGCTAGCCAGGAAAGCAGCTGGTAAATAGGTACCAGTGTTCAAAACAAATTCAGGCCAGATATGAGAGCAGGGTTTTGTTGGGTTTTAGGAAGAATAATTTGCCCAGTAAGGCATATTTTGTAGCCTTAGGGTCCCTATACAAATAAAACAAGCAGATCTCTTAGAGGAATGCATGCAAAATTGTTCTGAAGTTATGTGTTTATTATTATAAGGCTGAAAAAAGGACCGAAGGAAATGCTTTAAGAGGAACCATATGCTGAAGCATTATTCACCTTTTATCCTCAAAAACATGTTTTTTATGTGGGCATTCTGAAGGTTCATTTCAACAAGGAGTAGTCACTGAAGCTGCTGACCTAAGAAAGCTTTTAGGCATGGCAGTCGTGGAGGCTTATTTATGAAATCCATCAGTAAATTTAAACACTGCAGCCTCCCATTCCATGTTAAAGACTACCCTACTATTGTCCTGAGCTCTGATCTGTGTGGCCCAAATTGTCTTCCGAGTTAAAAGAAAAAGTGATTCTCTGTGGTTCAGGAAAATACTTTTGGGTTTGTCCTACCCATAGGGCTGAGGTCAGCCACGTAGCTGTCACCGAGCATGAACACAGACTTTAGTCCAGTGTTCATTGCTTGGGCAGGGACTGGGGAACCTTGTTGCACTGGAACTGAAGTGAGAGGCAGCACAGCAGAGATGTGACTTGATCTGATGGGTCCTACACGCCACAGGGACTGGCATTTTTAGTGTTCCCCACGAGGGACAGGTGGACATGCGTTGGGCTGAGGGGATACCTTCTCAAAGAGGGAAAAAAAGCTAGCCCCACTGTTTCTCCAGAGAATCTCCTGCCCTCAGTGTCATACTTCAGATGCCACTGTGTACTCCAGATGTGATCCAGCTGTCTCATTGCTGTAAAGAAGAGGAAGGTTATTGTTCCAGTGCTTCTTTAAATTATAATTACCTTTAATTATCTAACCTAACTCACCAGCCTGTGCAGTTCTTCAGCTTAGAGTCACAGACACTTGTAAAATATTTATTGTCATGACATTTTGGGGAAGACCTATTCTAATTTTAGCTTTAGTGAGCGGGTTAAATCCTAGCAGGAAAGTGGGAAATACCATCTGGAGTAGTGAGGCATTGCCAGACCTCAGCACTTCTGCAAATACAGTTTCCATGCAACTGTGAAGGGAGGAGACTTTATCTGCTCCTTTTCTCCACTCACCCCAGCTGGAAATATGGTCCTGGCCTGGATACCAAGTACATGTTATTTTCTCTGTTATATCTGTGGCCAATAATACAACTTGCAAAAAAGTTAGGGACCAAGCAGTACATGAAGGCTGTTGACCCAAGTTTGCCTCTGAGCACGAGCCCTCTCAGCCAAATCAAGACACTACAGCCTTGCTTTCAGCCAGATGGTGATCTTTCATTTTCTTACTGGCAAAAAAAAAAGGTTTGTATTACTTTTTTATGTCATTATGAGATGTTTGTATGGACCATTGAGATCTGGGTGACGCTTGATGTCATATAGGACATCTCTGGGACTGCTGCTGCCACTGTCAGAAGGAGCAAACACTGAGTTTTTGTCTTTACTAGTCCTCAGAAACCCTTTGGTGCCACAAGGACAGAGCTTGTGTTTGTACAAGAAATACTGTTCACTTTCAATATGCAACATCACCTGTTGTGAATGAAATTAAATTATTTTATATATAAAATGGCTATGTAAAATTAATCATTAACAGTTTTAAAATAAAATATTACCTATAATGTAGCTCATAAATCAGATTTTCACTCTGATATTTTTAGTTTGTCATGTTTGCCCCTGCAACTATTATTGCTTGATTTGAAATGTCAGAAAATGGGCTTCATATGCATCACCTGAAGGAACAGTTCCTCCCAGCATAAGGACAAGACAAAATAAGTAAAGCTTCAAAAGCAGTTTTAGCAGGTTTCTTTAGGTATTAAAAATATTGGTAAGAAATATTACTCCACAACATGAAAGAGAATACTAGTAAAAATTATTATTATTGTAAAAACTATTATTATTTACATTCACATAGGCATCTACACCGGCATACTCATACACAGACTACTCTCATACTAGTAACAAATAAAAGAAAAAAATTGGACTGAAAAAAACTGCAAGAAAGGGTGTTGATTCAATGGAGCTGTATAAAATCACTGGAGAAGGAAATCCAAGCTGCACTCTCCCCATATGGTACACAGTGCTAGCTCTTGTACTTGCATTGTGCAAGCAGAAATTCCCACTGATGTGTTGGTTTATGTTCTGTGAATTAGATGTGGGCAGGGGTGAATCCAACAAGGGCTTTTTTTGGGTGTTAGTTACATCCTAGAGGCGACATGTTGTCCAAAGTCAAATGGTCCCACAAGATTCAGTGGTAAAATTTCCTTTGCCACCCACCTATTCTCCAGGTTATTGCTGCCTGTAACTCATTATATTGCCTTTTGAGAAACAAAGAACTGGTGTGCATCTGAAACCTCTTTATGTAGTGTCTTTGACTCTCTATTTATGTGTTCCTGTAGAACCCTGTTAGGAGGGGTCCTCTTCTTAGAAGTTTGACCATTCTTTCCTTGGCCTTGGATCAGCAATTACATTTCAGCCACAAGCATTTCATTCAAACAGGAAGAGAAATATGGCTCCTAGAAGGATGACTTGATATCAAAAATAATTTTTGCAATTTTCAGTTGTTTAAAGATGGTAGCAGTTTAAATGTTATGCAGGAATTGTAGACTAAGAAATCACATTGTCCAGCAATCCTTGAGAAGATGAAATCTATACATTCAGCAGTATGTGTAATGTTTAGTATTGTTTAGACATGTAAGGTAGAAAAATTCTGTCTCTCCACATAGCTATTTGCACTCAGCTGCTTCAGAGGAGAAGTTTTCCCAGTTGTGCCTTCAGAGAGAATTAAAACTACAGTCCTCAGATGCAAGTGATTTCCTCAGAAATTTCCTGCTCTCTCAAGCTCCATCATTTACAATTCATCTTGTCGTCCTGCATATTTCCAACTTTTCTACATAGTCTCCATAAAAAGATGCCCATAAAAGAGGTGTTGAGGGAACTTCCCTGTCTGACTATCCAGGAGCCACACTGGCACCACCTAAGCTGGAACTACAGCCCCTCCATAGCTCTACATCCCACACTCACAGAGTCAGACCAGGGTTCCTCACCATCTCCACTCCAGGTTTCCTACAGCAGAGTTTCAGACATCTTGATCCTTAAAAAAAAATTCTGGTGGTGAAATAACAAAATACCAACTTGAAATGGGTGCCTCCAAGGAGGAACTTGGAACAAGGGAAACCCTGGGCTTTTATACCAGCAGAGTCTAAGTGCTCAGGGGTCTGGAGGCCGTCTCTCCGGCTGCATCTCTGAGTGTCCCTCACCTGGCTGAGCCACAGGTCCATGAGCCCTTTGTTACACAAAAGGTCGGCAGTTCACGGGCTCTTTTCTGGGCTTCCATCGCCCAGAGTTCAACCTGCAGCTGCACACCAAGCTACCTGCACCAAACATCTTTCTCATCACAGGGGACCCCTTGCACCCATGCAAGAGGAGTGCCCAGCTTTCAGATGCTCCTTCTTGGAAGACCAATAACAATTTTGGAACAGAGGACGTGATAACATGCCCATTGTTCACAATCTAAATAACAATGTGCAGCATCAGCTTCCAAATGTCAAGGTCATTTGTGATATTTCTATTTTGAGTAAAATGGTTCCTTACAGTTTCCATGGTTTCACCTGAAATTCGTACTGAGCTTCATTGTTAAGAACCTTGAAACCCGACCATTCTAATAAGAAAAAAGAGATCCTCTTCTGTAGGTAGTCAATTTGACTTTCAAATGAAAAGCAGTCTGTATTTACCCTGGATAGCTTTATGGATCTTTACACTGCATTTGTGAACAAAACCGGGTGTTTGAATTATCCAGTTTGCCTGTCTTTTTGGGCATATTGCACAATAATGCATTTAATTATTTTTACAGCACAGATTTTTTTTTCTACTGTGGAAAGATTGGCTTTCTTGTTTACTTCACGTAAGGAAATATCAGCTTTATTAAAATAAACTATTGAGAAAACATTGTAGGTCACAGTCAATCAAAATGCAAAAGAAACACAAAATGCTTTAGAGATAGATTTTTAAAGTGTATCATTGCTTCAGATTGTATTCTGTATGTCACATTCATCTGTGGGAATAGTAACAGCTATTAGAAATGCCAAATTTTACAGGACAAGATAGTAATTTTTCCATTATTGCTGTTACTTAATAAGTATTAATCAGAAACAGAATGCTGGAAGGAGATTGAAGAATGACTCAGATGAATAAGGCAAGGAATAGTTTAATGAATTTTTAAAACCTCAAAATGCAAAATTAAAACTGTGGATACTAAAAGACAGAAGATTTCCATATTAAGTCCTCCAGTACTGTTCTTGTTGAGTTGCCAGGTTCAGAATAGTCCTCTTTGCAATATTATTGGCATAAACACTGTGTTTTGTCACCAAAATGGGGCAATGCATTACAGTGATGTAGCTTCACTGGTAGAGATAGGATTGGAGCAGATGCTGTGTAGCAAGGAAGCCCATCATCTTATTAAATGGACATCTTTACAGCCCAATTTTAAGCAGAATATGGAACCAGGTCATTATTTAAATCTGTCCTTTCTTTTATTTCTCTTCTGAAGCCTATCTGTTAGTAGACTGTCATCAGCTGAAGCTTTCATAATTCACATGACATCAGTCTGTGGTATTTTTCTCATTTGCTAGTTACTCTTTTTACAGCTGTAGAAGACACAGAAAATGTAAGAACATAGAGGAAAATTGCCATTTTATCTTTGATAAATTGCAGTTTCATGTTGTGAAAAGTCTGTTCATTTTCCCCTTATCAGGCCAAGAGATTTTTTAAAAGCAGTAAATGGGATCCAGCTCACCCAACTGTAGTTGTCTTAGATGTAGCCATTCATGCTGAGTTCATGGACTAAACTCTATATTCAGCAATACAGAGAAAATTCAGTGGTTGACCTCTAGACATCTTTTGTTCTTTATATATATATACAACTAATACTTAGTTTGTGCAAATGTGAAAATGCTTAGAATATCTGTATGCTGACATAGCTCTGAGTAGTTTTGCTTAGTGTCAACAGAATTTTATACAAAACTAAAATGTGTGAGGACTTAAGACTTTGGCTACATATTTTGTATTATTTAAAGTGTTTGCATATATTTCTATATCCTTTGGTGTTATTTCTTGGTTGATACATTTCTCATATGTGGGATTTATTGTCCTTATGGTTTTAGTTATTAGAGAGGAAGAAAAAAAAAGAAAATAAAGCCTTCACATACCTTGTACGATTTCCTACTCTTATTTCATTTGAAATCCTAAAGAAATCTGTAAGAAACTAGAATAATTAGTGTCCAGCTTACTTGTATCCTCCATTCTTCCTATCCATCCCTATTGCCTTCCTCATATGTATGTCCTTCCACAAGGTCTGTCCCACTGCTGTGCCAGCTATGCCAGAAGTCACCTCGTAGGTGTGCAGAAGCATGGCCAGCTCCTAGAGTGTGTGTTCTCTGCACCACAAGGGAGTGGGTGCAGATCACAGAAAGATGAGTTGTTCCTGTAAGCCCCACTTCAGTATGATGGCATAGTTCTGTACTCTCCTCATCTTGTTCAGCCAAACCAGCTGGCATGAATCTGGCTTTTGGAGCAAAACTAAATTGGTCAAGAAGAGCTTGAGGCATCATGATGTAACAAAGTATTGCATCGGATACAACAAATGTGTTAATAAGCAGTTTTGTTTTGTTTAGGTTTTTTTTTAATACAGGGTGAACTTATAAACAGGCAAGATCTGTCATATTCTTTTTTATACCTTAAAACACAAGAGAAATGCACGTGTTAGAAAACATTCCCAGCACTGAGACACTTCAAATTCCTTCATAGCTTTAATACCTAGGAGATTAACAGGTGAAGAACACTGTCTACAGGGCTCTAAAGGAACAGAAATGGCTGAAGGCTGAAACATCCTAGCACATCCAAATAAAAGCATGAGATGTTACAACCAGTAAAGACTATGAGAACAGTATGAATGTTTTACAGACTGATCTAATTTAGGCAAGCTTACACTTGGGGCAAGGTGCTTTGAAAACTTTTTCTTTTCCTTTTTTGTATTTTTCACCAGCTTTATTTTTTCCTTCACCTGCAAAAAACTTCCTTCAGCTCTTTCTTAAAGCTCAGAATATGCATGGTACATCAGTATTGGAACTGCATAGCTTTTGCTAGTTTTGCAAAAGGCCACATGTTGGGTTCTTTTGATCAGAATTGCCAGTCCTGGGAGAATGAGAAATTTTCTATGGTCACTTGGCCTATCTTGCCTGCAAAATAAAATCTGTTCATCCAATAGTTTCAGTCAGGAATTTATAGGGAAATCTTCAAAACACTGTAGACAGAGCAGAATTTCAAGTATCTCTTAGCTATACAGAGCCCTTACTCTTCCCTGGAAGACCATACGGTTGGTGCTGTGCTGCCAATTCAGTGAGTGATAAGAAAGCACAGATTTTTAATCAGCTGTGTTAAAACTCATGCAATATTCTGTTTCTGCTTTTAGCATTAAAGAATGTAAATATTTTTGAATGGGTTTTACATGAATAACATGAAAATACTTTTTTTTAAAAAAAGCTGATGCATCTTAGTGTCTATAGAATCACAGAATGATTTGGGTTGGAAGGGACATAAAAGATCATCTGGTTCTAATGCACAGTGACAGTATCTACATATTACCTAGGTTTAGAATTCCTTCTCTAGTCACTGAAGAGGATCTTCTTGACTCATTTCCCAAATGTAGACAGCGAGTGCCGTTGGAGATGTCACAGGACACCTGAGAGCACTGCACAAAGGTGGCAGATGTTGTACACTTTACAGAGGAGACCAGTGACTTCCCAAGCTTCAGCAGGACATCAGGCAGAAGGCTCAAAGGCCAAAAGGCAAGCTCAGTAGAGTTTGGAGCTCCTCATGCAGGCTGCTGTTGGAGGGTGGCTTGAAGAGCTCAGAGCAGCGGGCAGTCTGTCAGCTGCCTCGGCTGGGTTCCCATGGAGTGTAACAAAGTTTAGACAGCTTGTTCCCACATAGTTAGCTGCATCTAGGTACCTAAATCTTTATGTCTGTGACCTGCTGCCAAGTCTCACCCCAGATGTGCAAGTAAGAACACAAAGTTGTTGGGATTTGTAGAGAGATCAAATAAAATGTGCATCAGGGAATACTGATGTTCTAGGGAACAGCAATTTCCAGAATTAAACAATACCTGGAATAATATCTGATACCTGTCCAGAAAAGTATTTACCATTAAGCATGCAAGAAGCTTTGTCTTTATTCAATGAAGCATTGCAGCACACTCTGTGAATTTAGGATGTGCTTAACAGGCCTGCTGGTTCAGGGCTCTAGCTCCATCTGCACATACATATTCTGCACTAAATCTCATGCTTGTGCACAAGGCTTTGCAGCCCCTGCCCACTGTGCATAACCTTAGTGAAAATGGAGAAAGAAAATAAAGTCAAATAAATGGATATCTGAGCACAGCCATGAGATAACTAGAAAATCACATCCTCATCATGTTCAAGCACTCATGGTAGCTCCCAGTTTGCTGATATACAGCAGCTGATGAAATTGCCTTTGCCTGAGCATCACAGGGGTTTGCCTTCAGCTGCATGGCCTCAGTTCTGCAGTACACATGCAAGTCAGAAGCAAGTTTTTGAGTAAGGAGTATTTGAAGTGGAATTCAGTTTTAGGAAGCTTGTGGACCATAACTGATTGGCAAAAGAGATAGGAAACATCTCTTACCAAGAGGTATTTTGTGGGTTTTGGAGGCTATGAAATCAGCTTTTACAAAAATGCATACTATGGGTATAAAAAAACATTTGACTGTGGGATGCTTCTATAGTCAATGGGATTTTGTAATAAAAATGTTCATTTTTCTTAGTTCATCCAGGATTTCACTGCTGTGAATTTAGATAAAACTCAGATCTCTTCACTCCCAGGGCTGAATTGAAAGATTACCAAAAAAAAGGTCATATTCTCATGGAACAAGCAGTTTCTAGTATAAAATATATGGTAAAGAAGAAAATACTAGTAATTTAACCTAATTTTTAAAAATAAACTAGCCTTATAATCTAACTTAAGTATGGCTCCTTATCAGAGCTGCAAAGATCTGTGTCTTGAGTAGGTTTTCTAGACCTGTCTGAGCTCTTAGACCTGATTTACTTTTTCAGGATCTGTGTAATTGGCTTAAAATTGATAAAGGAGGGGGGAATGGGACACATGGGAAGACACATGATAGATACACATGACACTGGCAAATTTCAAGTAGCAATTTTTTTTTTTTTTTTTATATTTTATAGTCCGTTCCACAGTAAAACATCTTAACAAAAATGTCCATCTTCCCAAACCAAAACAGTGTTTCGTTTTTAAACTTGCTTTTTAAACCAAAGCCAAGCTTTGCTTTATTTGGTCTCCACCAATGTTTTTTTCTGCCTTGAACTGAACTGCCAAATGCATTTTCAATGAATAAATTATCCAGAAGTTTTGCTGATAATTCTACTGATATAACAGGAGGATGCTGATCTGCTCACCTTATCACTATGCTCCACAGACAGCTTTTGCCCAACGTCTCATAAAAAGACTGTTTCTTTCATTTACAATTACAATTGTAATTGCAATTTACAATCCTTCTGTTACAATGAAATATCTGGTTGGTTTTCAGATTTTAATATTATTTTAAGCCATGAACGCCATAAACATAAGAGCAACCATCCATACAATTTCACACTACATAATTATGTTAAATCAGCAAAACACTGTTAGTATAACCCCAATATACATTCTCAATTGAAGTGCAAAGGTCCAAAAGCACCTGGTGAAAGGCAGAGCTGGAAGGACTTGAACACTGGTACTATCCACTAAGCTTCAAATACCTAAAGGCACCTTGTTACTTCTGATATGTGGTCCACTCTGTTTCATTAAATCCTGCTCCTGTAGCTGCGGCTCTGGCATTTTCAAGACAAATCCATCATCAGTGTTATAAAATTGGGCTAAATTGGCTGACAGTCTGATCCAACCTAATCCTGCAGAAACGTTAGCAAGTCCCAAAAGCAGTTGCTATTAGTAGCTGATCTGTTTGAAGAAAGATGGACCAAGTGTGATGAAGAGGTTAGAAATAAGTTCAACAACCTGCGTGCTTGGCCATGCAGCTTTCTGTCTCTGTTATCTAACACGCTCACCTCAGAAGAAATCTCTGATTTAATTAGAAGTACCAATCTGGGATCCGTGCACTTACATAACAAATTACCTTGGGAAAGAATTAAAAAAAAAAGAAAAAAAGAAAGAAAAAAGACCTTTGTACCAGGAATACTGTCCCCAAATATTAATTATTTATGCTTGTAATAATTACAGCATGGATAATAATAACAAATAGCCTGCTCACAGTTTTGCATATGCTGAATTACAATAGTTGCAGACAATTAAACCTGAGTGGTAATGATCATACTGCAGAAATATTATGTGTTTCCTCTATCTTTCATTATTCACTGCTTTAATGAAACTCCTTCTGTTTTCTAAAATATATTCTGGCCATTATATTTTTATTCTTTTTTCTCGCCAGATGATCTGCCATCTAGCCAGAAATCTGAAACTGGTTTATCTTCTATTTTTAAATCTCTGCATTTGAATTAGGTATTCTTGGTTTATTTGATTTGTTGCTTTCTTCTTTTTTTTTTCAACTCACATCTGCCACTTAAAAAAAAATAAAATAAAAGGCCACAGTTCAATTCAGTGGATTTATCTCAAAATCCTGGCAGGTTAGCTTGACACGTTTTTGCAGAACACATAGGACATTTGGGATTAAAGTTACTCCTTGTAACTGTGTCATTAGCATTGTAGCAGTGTGCAGGCACTGATTATGTTCTCTCTGCCTCGCCTCCACACCTCTAATCTCAAAGCTGACCCGATTTATATCGCTAGCTTTACACGGGCCTGTACATATTGAAATCCAGGAGAGGGAAAGGGCTCAGACTCCCTGAAAATAAAGTCAGCTGGCAAAGAGATTAACCCATTTATAAATGCATTTTTGCCTGTTGCTGAGTGTGCAGAGTTTCATCCATTTAAGGAACATAGGCCTGAATTCAGATACTAACACTGCTTGGAAAGGGAGAAGAGAGAAATGGATGAAGTGGTATTTTAAATGGATCTGTTGCCAGCACACCAACTCAAATGATTTGGGGATTTTTGGGTGAGAGGGAAGGGAGGAAACAGAACAGGGAATTTGGAGTCAACATCTCAGAGAAATCATCTGCAGTGGTTGGTGTAAGAAAATATTCTTTTCCTTTCCAGGTACCACTCATTACGGGTATCTTTGGAAAACATGATGTCCTCTTAAAAGCATTTCCAAAGTGAGTGCAATCAGTCATCAATGGCAGAGGTTTATGCAATCTCACATTTACAGCGAGGAAAGCAATTTACAGACGAGCATAAACACGAGACACAGTGGCCCTCAGGCCTTTGTCAAAGGATTCCCAGAGAACGACTTAGCTGACACGGAAATTACCAGTACACTTCACAAGTGTTCTTGTCCCCTTCTGAGCATGAAGAGCCTTCCCCATTTGATGGTCTCAGTTCTAAATCCAGGTTCTTCTGAGATTCAAAACACCTAACACCATTATTCTTATGAAGACCATTTTCCACCCTTCTATAGATGTCTTCTGCTGAAGCACCAAATACGCAGGACAAGGTTTAAAAACAGTGCCTTGAGAATTGCATTCACACATAGTACCAGGAAACAGTGAGACATGCAAGGTATTCCCTGGGCAGTTTGTGCCAGGCGTGAGTGGATGAGATGTGCAGGTGCCAGATGTGTGCATGTGATCTCTTTGCACATGGGAGACCTTAATGAGTGTGGATCCATGGCTGGACAGGCAAAGCACCCACGGAGCTCAGCTGGGCTTCTAGAGTTTCAACTCATTCACACCTCTGAACTCTGCTTCCCTCTTCTGATTGAAGACAAGTAAAGAAAGATTTTTCCAAGAGGTGATTCAGATAGACCCGTAACATAGGTACTTAGAATAATTTCCAGCACTTCTAAGTAAGATCAAAACCAGAATAAAATTAATGTAGAGTTACGAAAAATTGAGTGTGACCAAAACTGTTATCAAAATCAACTATCCTGGGACCGTGGGAGGAGTCATCTTGCCCTTGTCAGCCAGAAAAATTTCATGATTGTATTGCTGTCATATCTTTCTCTAAGCTAAGAGTGCCAAGTTTATTTTTGTACCTGTTACTATTGCAAGCCTGGTGTGTTTAAATATGTGCAAAATTCCATCTCAAGAGAAATTTTGATTTTGAAAGGAAGAAAAAGGTAAGATAAGTTTAAATGTGATAAAAAGAATAAGCAAAAAAAAGGAATTTAGTAGGAGACAACGTAACAATCTCATTCAGATACTTTGTCATGTGTCCATAGCCAAGGGTTTTTTTCAGACACTTCCTTCATATAAAAACTTAAATATTCAATAAATATAAATACTATATTGTCTCTGAAGGGTAATAGAAGAGACACACAAGACAGCAAAATGATCAGTTCAGAAATCTATTCTACATTTAAGTGGATTTAAGGTTGAAAGTACTTGTCAATAATTCAAGGGTAAAATACATTAAGGGACTACTGTAATTATCCAAAGCTCAGGCAATATAAGCTGGGAAACTGAGAATCAGGGAGCTGATTATAGAACATCCAGCCATGCAATCATCAGGATTTTGTGGTTAATGTGTAGTATTATGATGGAGCAGAGTTAAGGATAGTTGCCTGCCTTTGTTGTGCCTGCTTTGTCTGCATGTATGTTGATTATTTTGGTGTAAAGTAGATATATATTTAAATGTAGTTGTTTGCTACAGAGACCCTGGTGCCTCTACTGAGAAACACTCAGCCCCTTCAATGACTGTCAGAACAGAAATAAGGTTATTCTCCTATCCATGCAAATATAAACAACATACTTCAGTGAATTAGAGCAAGAAAGATTAAATTAAAAGGCAAGCCCTGGTCTCTGACAGCTGTGTCTCCCTTCCCTCACACAGCCCAGAACAGGACATCTTCTATCTTTGAAAATTGCCTAGAAGAAAGCGTTCTGTGTGTAAAATCACAGAAAACAAGCTGAAAGGGATCTAGGGAGTCCTGCCTAACATATTGCTACACCCTAACCCCATGCAATGACACTTTGAGCAGGTCACTGTCATAGATAACAGCAAAAGGAAATTACTTTTTCTTAATGCTTTTCCTTTTTAGCTATGGCTATTTAGGAAAAAAATACCCTTTAAATATAAATTAGTGAACTCTTGGGAAAGTGTTGAAATACAAATGACATAATCAAATTAAATAAAGCCTGTGTTATGGGCATTAGTCATCCATTCTGCATGTGTCCAGTCTGTTCAAAATGACAGAGAATGCCTTTGGCTCACTTTGGCATTAGAAAGGAATTGTGATTCCACTTCTGACTTGTTTTCTTAATCAGATGGTCTACATATGCTCAAACAAATCTGAACAGCTGTAAAAAAAAAGGCAAAATAAACATCTTTTTGCTTTCTTCACCACCTCTCACTGTGCATCTCATATTGAGGCTAATTAATTCTTACAATTCATGTTTTCTTCCTGGAGAATGTGCTGCCAGATCAGATCAAAACAATGAAACAAAAAACCTCCACCTGGAATGCAGCCTCATTCAAACAACCCTGACACAGGTTGTCCCTGCTCAGTCCTCATGCAGAGCACACAGCTGATGGCAAAACAGGGACAGGAGTGGTGCGAACTGAGAACCATCCACTCTGTTTAGTCTGTGGCTGTGTGGTTATCAGTGGTATAAGAATATTCTGGATGATTCCCTCCCTGCTATCTTCACCAGGACCTTTCAATGACTGCTCTGAAGCAGGTTGTCACAAGAATGGATGCTCTCAGCTCTATCTGCCTTCCAGCTGCTGGCTGCTTGCTGCAGAGCTTGTCTCTGATGCCTGCCAAGGGAAGGTTCCCCTCCATTCTACTGGCAGGAAGTACCTGACCTCACCAGCCCCCAAGTCATCTTACAAGCCTGACAAATAGTGTTTTCAGTTTGTCCCTCTCTCTGCCCCAGGCTAGGTGGTAGGAAGTTTAGGACAGGCCAGCTCGGCTGTAGATTTGTTGTTCCTGTCATGTTCATTGCATAAACTTGAGACCACTTTTATTGCTAGACGTTCTACAACAGAGTAAATCAAACTTATTCTATTAAAGTACTGGGCTAAGATCTGGGCTGCAAAACTGAATGCTAAGTTATAGAGATCGAGTGATCAAATGTGTTATTAACTTCCATCTAAGGCTGATCAACATATTCTGTTAAATGACCCATGTGCAAGCACTCATGAATTTACATAAAGGACATATATAAACATATTTGTATGGGACTTCCCACTTCATTCAGAAGAAAAAATTAAACAAATAAAAAAAATCCATTGTCATTGGCAATAAAATATCCTGATGCAGGAAAATATTCAAAAAGCAACTGAATGTGTGGAACAAGATGTAAGTTACCTCAAGGATAAACTAGGATGGTTGGCTTCAAAGATGGGTTCATTTGATTCAAAGAATGGTATTGCTCTTTGGAAAATATCCAGCAAAGCTGCCTGCCAATTTAACCTTCCAGAGGAGACAGCTTGATGAACATTACGGGCAGGAAGTCAGGAGAGTGTAGTACAGCTTTGATCCTGAGCACCTATTGCAGCTGCAGTCGCAGTGCAGGGCAGTCTGAGGCTGTTCCTCCCCCCAAAACAGGGGTTCAGGGACTAGGCAGGAATAGCAGAATTTGGGCTGAGTCTGACTGCTACCCCTCAGGGGTAACAATGTCACTGAGAGACACAGCAGAATTTACTCTATGCTCAAAGCAGTGACAATCTTTCCATTAAGTTTAGTGTATTGATTGCAGGTGGTGATCGAAATTACACCTGAAATATATTCCTTGGAGTTTGACTCTCTGGTGGTACAAACTTGACTGATATTATAGGAGTTCTGTCAATCAATTAAGCTCTAAATCCGGCCTTTCAACCATCAGTACCCAAATATTGAGTAAATTGAGAAACTCTATTAATACACAGTAATAACTTTCAGAAACACCTGGATGAGTCCAGCTGCAGCCAGTTTTGTCCTCTGTAACCTCTCTTCAGTTCTCATTTCCAAAGTTGACCCCATGCCTCTGGATCTTGCTGCACTTGTTTAATCCCACAGTTTTATCTCCAGAAACAAAGAAAAAGAGTTAAGAAGAAATCCCCTCTAATGTAACTATTAAGGATGTTAGCCACATTGTTTATTGGGCAATGCATTTCAGTGCCACAGAGATGCTACTAGAAAATCAACAGAGCTGGTCTTATAAGCTGTTCTCATTTCCAGGAGCAGCATTTGAGATAAGTTGTTCCTTCAGCAGCCAGAAAGAGTTTAGGAGCTGTGAATCCTCTTTGTGCTTGGCTGCAGGTATATTAATTACAAGAGCGCACAAGACTGGTTCAGTGAGTGGTATCCTCAGGGATGATGCCTTCTAGGAGATATTCACTTGAGCTGTGATAATAAAGGACACAAATAAGCCAGTGGCTCCATAACCCTGAACCTGCTCTAAAAGCACAGAGGAACAAAGTAGAAAACAATACACAGCTGAAAATAAGATGTACAACTGGGAAGCTTCAAACTGGGAATTTTCTCTGTAACTGTTTGTCCTGAAAATAGATCCAAAATCCACTGGCCAGAAGCTACACAGGTAAAATTGAACCACCTGGAGCTCTGAGACAGGTTTGATTGACTAAATCTACCCTCTTTTCTGTCTGTGATTAAACCCAGAGAAAATGGAACCTACCTGCTGTGGCCACAAGACCTCATGCACTGTGAGGCCCATGTTTGCCTCCCTTGCTTACTGCTTTGCATCCCTGCTCTGCCAGTTTCTCTTTTCCCCATGCAGACTCCAGTTCCATGTCTGCAGATACTCAGCCAGTGCTTCTCTCTAACAGACCCCGGGCCCAGGGGCTCACAGATGCATTTGTGGGGGACATGGGGACATTTTCTGCAATGTGCTCATTTTTATCCCCTTTATCTCCACTATGAGAAAGCAACTGTTCTGCATTTTTAACTCTTTGCTAATATAGGAATCTACCACTTCTATACCAGTGAAAGTCGTTCCTCAGGCCTCTGAGCAGAGTTAGTGCTAATGCTTACCCCAGGTCATGAAACAGCTTGTTGTGGTGCTCTGTTGTGTTTCATCAACCATATAACACAGGTTGTTTAACCATAATGGATAAAGCAGGCTGAAATGTGGCATATTAATAGATCTGCTATGAGCCCAAAGTTCATAAGTCTGTCCTGTGTGATATGATGATGCCTAGAGGTGCTCAAACCAGGTTTGGTATCAAATGTCATCTAGATCCATAGCAAGACTTTTTACCTGTATTTTTTTATTCTAGTTCCCAGATGACAAATAACACCCAAATTCCTTCCCAAATAATACATGGGGAGGAAACAGATTCAGGATGTATTTGTTGAAGCTTGGGGGAGGCAGCATGATACAACACTTACACAGTCAATGCTCTTAGCACAGACTCCCTAAGGATCACCTGTACAAATAAGATGGTGAAGGATCCAGGCCTTTGGGCCAGATCCAGCATTACCAGTTCTAACAGAAAACTCCTACTCATCTCAATGGATTCTAAATTAAGCCCTCAGGCCCTGAAAGGCAGCTGCTGAGAAAATTATGCTAGGTCATGGCTAGAGACCAGGCACCGCAGTCCCAGGGATTACTGAATATTTTATCATTCAGTTATTAAAAAACATGTGTATCAGACATCTATCAAGTTGGGCATCCATAACCCTGGCTGCTTCTGGGGAATTGAGGGAGGATATTAGCAGAAGAGCTATTTCAGGACTGCAGGAGCCTGCCTCCAGTAAGCCAATACTTTCGTGCAGCGAGGGACTTTGCTGGATATTCTTGTATCTTCAGTAGGTGTGGGGCTGACTCACGCTCTGCTGCATTGAATAGCCGTAGCAGGTAATTCAGGGTGAGCTGCCCTGTGCATGTCCCTGGCCTCCTGCAGACAGATCAGGGCAAGGCCAGGGCACACACCTGAGAATAACCACCTCCTCCCAGCTTGTGTGCACACAGGGTCAAGGCCTTCTGGGTGTGAAGAGAAGGAAAAAGCTTCTGGAAGGAGAATGGCTGCAGGGAGCTGTGCACAGAGAGGGCAGGTTTTAACAGGCATCTCAGGGTACAGCTGTGATTTCAGCAGTCAGTTCATCCAAACTGAATCAAGCTGTTCCCAACACAACCTTAGAGGTATTGCTATTGAAGAACAGCTGGATAACAATCTATTTGAAAAGTGGCATCAACGACAGCACAGTTACATAGGTTTTCTTCCATACAATATATAAACAAGATAAATCGCTGTTAATTACTTTTTAATGATTGCTAAATCCTGCTATGATATGAAATGCCGGTCAGTTTGCTGTTTCTTAGATTCTTGAGAATAGCAATGCCTAATTGATTAATTCTAGTCCTAACCTAGCTGATCCAAGATGAATAGCAAAGGAGATGTGAGAAATTAAGTTGGTATTTAAAAAAAAAATTTACTGGTTTAGTATTTGTGCCTCATATCAATGTTTTCTAAGACAATGAAAGATTTCACAGGTAGATGCATGCATTCAAAGAAAGAGCTGAAACTACACCACAGCAGTAAAGCGCCTCTGATTTCTTTCCCAGGCTGACTCACTGAAAATAAATTTTTTTGGGATAAATCTCACAAGAGCTTCTATGAACTCTCAGAAACCCCATGTTCCTGAGAAAAGTCATTGAGATTGTAATATGCCAGTCTGCAATGTTCACTGTACCGAAAGTGGCAGTGACAGTGTTAAACAGATTTTAATACCTGTAACATTTGTCTGTCCTCTGATTTCCACTTCTGCTGAGGACCAGTTATTGCCAACAGTGATGCTTCAGAAACTGTGGCCAGAAGGAGTGGATCAGACTGAGGAGCACCATACCAACAGAAGCAGACATCATTTAGTGCTACAAGAGAAAGGAACATGGCCCAGTGTCTTTATTATAAGTAGTAGCAATGCTGTGTGCTCTGATTCAAATGTATCACCACAGCATTGCAGTCATCCTCACAACAGCATTGTACTTTCTGCCTGGAAGAGAAAGGGCAGAGAAAGCAAATGGGGTCGGATTCTCCTGCCAAGTGCTCTACTTTGAAACACACTTTGGTTCGTGACATTTATTCAGCTCCAGACCTATGAGGGATGAATGCTGTTATCAACAAAAGAAAGTGTTCAGACAAGCTGTAAGGTGCCACTGCAGTTAGTGGCCCTGTTGCCTCCCATGTCACAGCGCAAAATAACCTGAACAGAAGCAATGGCACTCACCTCTCTCTGGACACTGGTGTGCATGTGGAAGGGAAAACAAATCATGCTTCCTGTGCACTTACCAAACAAAACTGTCCCGCACTGCCACCAGACTCCATGTCACCCCCAGACGAGGGACAGCCTGGATGTGCTGCCCAGTATGGCCAGGGCCCACTCAGGACAGTGATCCTCTGCCACGCCAGCACAGAGGGAGCTGAGAGCCTCTCTAAGAGCCACCCAACACATAGTAAAGGCCTGTCCCACCGCAGCAAGGGCAGGCAAAGCCAGGATTCTGTGACCCCCCCAGCGGAGAGAGTGCTGCGGGTACCCAAGGGCTGGTTTCACACCCGCTGGACCAGGGTGAGAAGGGATACAGCCAGGGCTGCGTGGTGCTGTGTCACAGTAACTAAACCACTGGATACAAACCGAGCGTTCATCTTCATTAAACTGTTTTAGAGGTCAGACACTACAGTTCCTATGTGCAGCCCTGGATGTCAGAGCTCATTGTGTAGTAATCCATCCCTCCTGACCTCCCTGAGCAGCGGTTGCTGCCCTCACGCGAGGAGCCCGGCTGCTCGGGCTGGCCGGGGCGGCACAGACAGCTCATCCATCTGGACACCATCTGCCTCTCAGGAGCACCGAGTCATGCTGCTCAGGGCTGGGCCACCCCACGCAAGCTGTGCTGGGGAGAGCACACAGAGGCAAAGAAAATCTTTCTGCAATCCCTGCAAGCACTCCACAGATTTTGTCCTAAATCTCTACTCTAACAGGTGGTTACGCAGAGCCGGGACACACGCGGAGTCTTGACCCCTGTTTGCAATTTTTTGTGGTTTTTGTGTGGCTCAGTGTGTGCATCTCTTCTGGATGAGAGGCTGGCTCTGCCTCAGAGCTGACAGGCAGAACGGAGATTTGATTATTTGTCAGATGGAAAAAGCAACGGTGATCCTCTCTTGCAGTCTCTGGAGAGGTGAAGAGGGAGTGTCCACTCTTAATTACAGCCTTCAGACTGCATCATGTCCTGAGAAGCTGAGAGCAGGATGATACATATACATATATATACACATATACATATACATATACATATACATATACATATACTTGTAAGTGACTCTATAAGTGACTCAGTGTTGGCATTTGTGGAGACAAAAAAAACCAAAATAAACCCCCTCAACTGAAAAAAAAAAAACCCTAACATGGCAACACTACTTTATTCACTGTAGCCTTTCACTGTGCGTCAAATGTGCCAGAGCATTGCGGGAAGGACTGACAGAAAAACCTCTCTCTCGACTGGTATTTCATATCTGATTGCTGCAATGGCTCTCAGCATGTCTTGCACAGGTAGGGAATCCTGACCACCCTGCACAACACAAGTGTCAGCCTGATCCAGAGAGGACAAGAGAAGAAAATCAGAAATTAATGCATTTAGGAAGTCTGGGTATTTTCAGATGGTTGCATTAAGGAAAATGAAATGTTTTCAAAGGATATTTTTAAAGCTTGTTTCATTAAAAATAAAAACCTCTGTGATCTTTTAAAGGGCAGTGGTAGTGTGGCAGGCATAACTGGTCAATAATTACAATGGCAAAACAAAGTCTTTATAAATGCTATGAATCATTTAAATCACCATTAAAAAACAGCATTATAACCACACTTGCTACTTCTGGAAATATTAATGAGGAAGGAACTTAAAGTGCAGTTAACTTTTTGCTGGATTATAGTCAGGAACCTGGTTCTCCTGCCACAGGAGCTGATCAAACTTTTGTCCATATTTTCTGCAAGATTTGCAATTCCTTCAAGAAGAGTCTGTGCCCCACAGTCACTCCCTTACTTTCTTGGACAATCTAAAGAGGATCCAGCTCACCTAATTCAATCCATTTATAAGCCAGGGCTGCAGCCTAAGATGGCTTTGTGAGCATCTTTGTCAGTCAGACAAAGAAATAGGCATTTGGGGAAGGCTGTTCACCTTACTCTAGGCACTCTCTTTAAGGTAGGATGACACATCCTGTGGATCCTGGTGCTGATTGTGGGACCTTGATGCTCGTACTCACTTTTAAGGGAAGAAGTGAACTAACTAAGATAAGAACCTTGCCTTCATAACCTTGCAAAGTGGAAGGAAACACAAGCACAAATAGCAGCAGTGCCCAGCTGGACAGATCATACTCCAGTACCTTCTGCCTTGCTCTGGTTTCTCCTGCCAGCCCTGGGGTAAGCCCAAAAACTGAGTCACCAGTGGTGTTATTCCATGTTGCCTGCAGAGCCTGCTCCCCTATGGTTCTGGTTGTCTAGTCTGACCTCTGAGCTTTGTGTAAGGGCAATTCTCTTGACAGTCCCACACTGAAATACAGTACCTTGCACAAGGAGCACTGAGGACAGCTGATTTACTAGTTCTCTTGCCTAAGTCAAAAAGGTTTGATTTTTTTTTTTATGTTAAAAAAATTTTTGGTATCTTTTTCTTAGTGAACTGATTTTCTTAGAGTTTGGATCTTACATGTGAAAAACTTTCAATGTCAAAAATATCAGTGCTGAGAGTTCTCATCATCAACTGTCCCTTGTTTTTTTCACTTATGGGCTCCTCATGTGAGTAAATAGCACAGCCTTCATATATTCAGACTTCTCTAGACAGCACCTGTCTTCATAACATCTGAGATTGCTACCTGGCCAAAAGATCCTAGGAAAGCTTGAGGGAAACATGAATACACACACCCATATGATTATATCATTGCTAAAGCTTTGTTTGGTTTATTGCAGAACAGGGGGGAAAGTAATTTCATGAAGTCTGAATGAAATTTTGTCTCAATAGAAAAACATTTGAAGTGTTGCTCTACAAACATGCAATTCTCCTTTTTTATGAAACCTTTGCTCAGTGGTCTCAAAAATGGAAATCATCTGACATGATTTTGTGAATTAAAATATGTGTTTTTCAGAATGAAAGGAAAGGTAAATATCTGAGTCATCCAGCTCCAACTCCAGTTTATGTCCTAGCTTTTTGTCTGGATTCCTTTTTTAGATTGAATGTACAAGCAAATCCGGTCCAAGTAAAAAGTAAAAATTCTACACAACCATCTCTACAATTATTCGATATTTGGTCTTAGTCAAATGCCAATGTGGCACCACAATGACACAGGAACACCTAGGACTTGATATCCAGATTTACAGCAGAGCAGATTTATGTTCATGACCAGAGACAGCAAGTCAGAAAAGAGACCTTGAACATGCCCCAAGGACTTATGTCTCTTGACAGTGTATTGATTGCATATGTTCTTTATCTGATCTCAGAACTGAATGTACAGATCTGCCTCCCAATTCTCATTCTTTGCCTGCTCATAAATATGTCCAGAATCCACTTATGTATTCGTTATGCATATATTACATATGACTGGTCAGATTATTCAGTATGATTGTTGTTTATACATAAAGTTTACAGCTAAATTGGAAAAATTATTTATTCACCATAAAACTTTCCCCTCCCTGTACTTAATTGGTGGGTGATTTTCATTATTCTGATCTATAATCAAGTCTAATTACTTTGACAGCTCTTTCCTATCAACATGTTATATTATTGTGCCATTATTTCATTTGTTTTAAACCTTTACTTTGCTGGGCTCCAGAAACATGAACACTCTTCCTGTTTGAATGTGCACTGTTGAGCAGAGCAAAATAAGAAGAAGAGAACAATGCCAATTTTCTGCTCTGTTTTAGAAAGAGCTGGTATCCTTTCATCCCCTCTTTCTGTTGACTGATAAGAAAAAATGATGACCCTCTTTAAAAAGATTGGAAAGTTGATTGCATTGCATTAAGTATACCTTTCCTACCCCAGCTGCAGTTGTACCTGCAGCTAAATACTTGGACAATCTGTCCTGCTTTGACTAAGAAAGAAGACATGAAAAGACATGTTGACAAAATCAGCAGATGCTCTAATTGGGACTGTTTCTTTTCAGTTACTGATTTCCTTGAAAGACGTGTAAATCACGGTGTTTTCACTAACACCATTCAGGAATGTATGAGACACAATTATAATATTTTTCCATTTATTAGCTCTAGAGTGTTGGGCATCTGGTGAGAAGTCTGAAATGTGGGGGTGTGAGCTGCTAAGTGTTATCTTCACAGCCTTCCATGCAGTAGTAACAGTGCTCTCAGCAAACCACTTTAGACAGCAGATTTCCTCTCTGTTACCTGGAATGCTGGAATGTTTGTTGTTCCAACTCACCTGGAAGTACTGCCCTCAGAACATGGTATTTGCAGGGAAGATGTCATAAACAACAGCAAACAGAAATAGTTA
Organism: Onychostruthus taczanowskii; assembly: GCF_017590055.1. Taxonomy (NCBI): domain Eukaryota; kingdom Metazoa; phylum Chordata; class Aves; order Passeriformes; family Passeridae; genus Onychostruthus; species Onychostruthus taczanowskii. Next base: position 9,473,127 of record NW_024501459.1, read on the forward strand.
CTTGAGAAATTGCTTTCCAATTAATTTCTCTGACTTAGGAAAAAAAGCATGTTCTTTAGGAGAGATGCTGGAAATAACTCATCAAGGGAGATTTTAGAATAACAATTCAAAATCATAATAGCTCCATTTTGCTATGGTGTTGAAGAATACGACAATTTTTTCTCTAGATCTGCTGTCTTATATAGCTCTGTTACCCATGCCAGTGAGTCAACCCAAGTTTCTCTTGAAACCATGCACCAAAGGTATCTTTGGAGTCACACCATGCTGATCAGCTGGAGAGAAAAATCTTCAACTGTTTCTGGGAAGAGAGAAGGTTAGATCCCTAATGTTCACCAAGGGAGAAAAAGAATATACAGAGATATACAGTGACCTTGTTTCACCTGCATAGAAAGTAGACCATCTGCAAATAATGAATTCCACATTCAGCAATAGTTACTTGGAAGCTCTTAGATTTTGGGACATTATCGAAACAGATACTGCAAGTAAAACACATTACATTAGACTAAACAGGCCAGCTAAGGCTGAATTATTTTTTAAATATGAACATTCCAAGACTGTGGTATGTTAAGTTCCTCACTTAGAGGCCATACATTCTTCACAATAAATTGCCACATAACCAGTTCAAACAGAGCTGCCAGGCTCACATCCATCTCCAAAACAGTATGCTTACAACAAATGTGCCATGGTGTCAGGATATAATGAAACTTCAGAAGAATCAAGGTATTACACATACAGAAGCCTTTTGGCTCTGAGAGAAAGCTCACACAATAAGAGAATAGCTGAGGTGGGAAGGGATCTCTGGAGACAGTGTGGTCCAAACCACCTGCTCAAGCAGAACCATCTGCAGTGAATTGCTCAGGATCATCTCCAGATGGCCTTTGAGTTTCTCCAAGGATGGGGACTCCACAACCTCTCTGGGCAGTCTGGGCCAGTGCTTGCTCATCCTCACACTAAATAAATGTTTCCTTGATGTTTAGAGGGAACCTGCTGTGTTTCGGTGTGTGCTCATTGTCTCTGATCTTAGCCCTGGGTACCAGTAAAAACAGCCTGGCTCTCTCTTCCTTGCTCCTTCCCTTCAGGTATTTATATACATTGATGAGATCCCCTGAGCCTTCTCTTCCCCAGACTGGACGGTCCCAACCATCTCAGTCTCTCTTACAGGAGAGATGCTCCAGTCCTTAAATCACCTTAGCTGTCCTTCACTGCACTGTCTTCAATATGCCCATGCCTCTCTTGTGCTGAGAAAGGCCTTGCTACCAGCAGGGCAAGAGCCCTCTCTGAGAGCCAGGAACCTCAGCAGCTCCTTCAGCATCTTGCTGGCACTGCCTGTCCGACTGCAGTGCTGGAAGAAATCCTAGTCCCTCACTAGGAGAGGACTTCCTTCTTAAGCTCATTGCAGAATGGCTCCAGTCCAAAGCAAACATTCATTGCACCTGAGTTCTGTTTCCAAGCTGTCCTCTGCTGCTGTAGGGATAAAAACTGGCCTTTTGTAGCCAAATATTTGAATTATGCTATATACTCCAAAAGTGAGACACAAATCAGAAACTCGTCTTCATTCATCCAGACTGGCGTGTTCTACAGCATGCAATGGAAAATACTTTCCATAGAATATTTTCCCATAAAATTAAAAAAATAAATAAATAAAATTAGGGGGAATTTGGTTATAAGCTATAATGGGCTCCGCTGCATTTCAGGAATAGCCTCTGTGGAGGTTGTGCGTCTTAAATGTAATCATAGCCTTGGAAAAGGAGAGTGCATTCAGCATTCAGCAGTCCAGGAATAGAAGACAGACAAGGCAATGGACAGGGACAAACTGAACTCAAGTGTAAATTACTAGCCTGGGAACTTTAATAATGTAGATGATACTGTCTATTTTCCCAGGTTTAATGCAAGTCTCAAGATTTAACTTTATTTATAAAGACCCCTCTCTTGAAAAAAAAGCAAATATGCAGCATTCTGACCTTTTTTCTTCTTATGAAAGTACAAGACCTTTTCCATTTAAAGTTTACGATTTTTAAAAATTGTTATTAATAGGAAATTATTTTGGAAACTTACTTTGAAAATTTACTTAAAGAGCAGAAGACAGAGGAAGGAAAAAAACTCAGTTTGTGCCACTGCGCTGATTTTTTGGCTTAGACTTTTTTGACTTAGACTTCCCAGCAGCTGCCGTATATCCAGCAACATTAATTTGTGGTTATTTGCAACACGCGCTTGCATCCGTGCCTAGGAAAAACCTCTCGGTTACCTAAACCCTGCACTGGCGAGGCTGAGGAAAACCAGCGCCGCAGCTGAAGAGGCGCCAGCGCTTCCAGCCGCGGGGAGATGGGGAAAGAAAGCACCGGCAGCGTTGTGTCAGGCAGCTGCGACACGGGGGACACGGAGCTGTGGCTGCTCCCCCGGCGCTGTGGGGCTGTGCCAGGGCTCTCGGCAGCCCGAGGGCTGTGCCAGGCTCTCGGCAGCCCGAGGGGCTGTGCCAGGGCTCTCGGCAGCCCGAGGGCTGTGCCAGGCTCTCGGCAGCCGCTCCGGGCCGAGCCATCCCCGTGCCGTCCCGCCCAGGCCGGGCTCGGCTGCGCTCCTGGAGCGCGACCCAAAAAAAGCCATTTGCACTTCGGCCAGCAGAGGGAAGTGTCAGGCCAGCTAAAGCGCCCTGGTCCGCGCTGGCTCCCGGAGAGAGGAATCCGCGATCCTGGGAACAGCCAGGGAGAGCTAGCCGCAGGATCACGAGTGGAAGGGACCTCAAAGACCAACTAGTCCAACCCCCCTGCAATGGGCAGGGATGTTCTCAACTCAGTCAGGGTGCTGAGAGCCCTATCCAAGCCGACCTCGAGTAATATGTATTTATATATGACACTTCTTCCATCTAGTAAAAATCTACCCTCTTTCAGTTTAAAACATTTACCCATTGTCCTATTCCAACAGGCCCTGCTAAAATGTCTGTCCCCATCTTTCTCATAAGTCCCTTTGGATGTGGAAATGTCGCAAAAAGGTCTCCCTGGAGTCTTCTCTTCTGCAGGCTGAGCAACCCCAACTGTCTCGGCCTGTCTTCATAGTGCAGCTGCTCCATAACCTTTTATATCAATATAATACAGATTTTATACTCCTTTCTGCAACTCTATTGTATTTCACTGCTTTATAAGGTTCAGGAGCAGGTCCCATTAGATCCCTACTCATCATAAGACCCTTCAGCCTCCCAACTGCTGTACTGGCAGTGCAGGCCTAAATGTGTGAGAGGCAGTGATCACAGATGTGAGCATCACATCTGTGATTCATCAGTCCCTTCATTCCCCACCTCTGTTTTCTGCCTCTGGCTTTCTGCCTCCGTTTCCAACCTATCTGTCCTGCTGGTCTTCCCATCACAGATTTTTGCACACTCTGGGTGCCTCTGTGTTCCCCTCTGCATCCAGTTTAAGCACTTTCAGCAGTGTCACTTCCTGCTTCAGCACTTTCCCTGCCAACTTGAAACCTGTAGACATCAGGGGAGTTTACTGCTCGGCTCTGCTGACAATTCTTCTACTTCTCTGCTTCAAATTTTTAGGGCAAATATCTCTCTTACTGACCCTGAGCAGTCTCTGAGCCATAAAATCACTGTGTGGGGGATCCTCTTAAAGGTTTTTCTCAAACCTTTGGCAGCTCAGAAAATCTCCATCCCGTGGAATTAGGTGAGTGAAGTAATTTCTATTCATGGTCTGAGTGTTTTTGCACTGCATTGAGGGCCAAGGGGAGGTTTGCTTTGTGGATCCAGTGGTCAGAAAAGCAGACAAATGGCACTGATGAGCAGACACTTCACAACTAAATGCTTCTTTGGAAGTACCTCATATTCAAACAATTTTTACCAAATCTAGGGTAAGTTTCCTGGCAGACTGTGCCTGGGTTTCGATCTAGCACTCATTCACCACAGACGATCTTTATCATGATTACCCGAGGGCAGAGCAGGCAGACATCATCCTCTGAACAATTTACTGGTTTCCATCTAATATTTTTTTTTTCATATCAAAAAGTCAAATCTCACACAATTTCCTACAGAAATATTGCTTGCTGACTAACTGTAAGCAAAACACCATGCCTAGATTCTTCTAACATTTTTTTCGTGTGACCTTTAGTTGTTCTGAACAACAAGAAACCAAGTAACCTACTCCTACAGAAATACTGTACACCATTAACAGCTGTGGCTTGAGTGATTTGCACCTTGTGTGCTTCAAAGAGTTTACAAGAGTTTTGTAAACACTAAGTAATGTAGTACATCAGCTCTACTTGTTAACATACCAAGGAAAAGAAGGCTCAGCTGACATACCACAGAAATCCCGCTCCCCCTTAAAAATTAAAAGGGATTTTGCTTAGTCCAAACACATGTAGTTTGACCTAGATGCTTCTGTGAACAGCTCCTTGGTTTTTCAACTACGGTAAAACCAAGAACCTATTCACTTTCATCCCATCAGAGTGATCAAAGAAGCCATTGTGAGATCGTAGCTTCCATGGAGGAGAGCTGCCTATTGTGTCACCAGCTGCCCCAGCATCTCAGCAAGCACACGGAGTCTGACTAGGCTCAGCTTGGCTAATCCAAGTGCTCCCCGAGGTTACAACACGACAATCAGGCTGCTGTCCAGAACTTGGGAGAGTGATGATATCAGCAAAGTCTTCCTTGACCATGGTACTTATCAGGGAACAATGCTACAGAGTTTAAACTGCAAGCAAAGTCAGGTGAGACCAGCTGCTCCACTGTCCCTCCAGTATTCATGGAAATGCTTTCACAGGTAACAGCAAAATTGCTGTACTGTGCATAAAGAAGGACTCAGCCAGTGTGAGCTAGTTATGAACCACGCTAACAGAAACCATGGCATATCCTTGGCAAGGCCTGCACCACCAGAAAATTCAAAGTCATCTCAACAAAGCCTAGTCTTGCCACCTACATATAAGGAGGGCGTGAAATCTCTCCATAGGGACTTCATTAACATAGGAACACCATTCTCATGACAGCACATCTGGAGCAAACCATCCTAGGAGACGAGAGCTCATGGAAATGGTGCTGTCAGCAGCAACAGTGCTGTGTCCCGGGCTGGAGACAGCTATGGAAGAGCCTGCTGGTCATTCTGGCAGACCACCCTACACACCTTGACATGCTTCATCATTTTCCATGTACCAAGAGCTGCAGTTTCCTGAATTTGTGCTGTTGTTACACAGATGTACAAGAAGGTTCAGTCTGTTGGTGGGAAGAAAAACATGCTCCCTAGGCAGAGCTAGCAAGTTGTTTTCTTATTTATTTTATACTTCAATTTTTCTTAAAAACAGGAGGTATAATACAGCTGCAGTGTCTTTCCTTCTGACAGTCCTCATACTTCTAGTGATGTCTGAACTTCTTGATCAATTGTCCTCATAGAGAGGCCTGAGAGACAGAAAGGCCTCAAAGACTTTATGTTGATGCAGTTTGCCCAGTAACTGCCATGTGGCTGGAGAGAAAAGAGCCCAAACCTGCCCACAGAGGAAAGGCAGCAGCCAACAGCTCCTGCCCAGGCAAAGGCTCTGCTCTCACCCAGCAATCATGGCTTCAGTGCAGCAACAGCGTGGAGCTGGACAGTGCTGGATGTGGAAGATTGGACTACCCACATCACTCTTCCACTGGAAAGCAAGATTAGAGTCATTTATGAAATTCACTGTTCCTTTTTGCCTTGGACTGATACATTTTACACATTTTTATTGGTTTCTTCTTGCATTTTGCAATCCTTATCCTGATATCCAGCACCTGAAATCTACTTAATTGGTTTTTTTTATCTCCTAGTGCAATAAACTTCTATTAAATTTACTGAAATCATGAAAGCTAAGTTTGCCTAAAATGTCTCAACTCCATCTTTTTTACTGCTTTGAGGCTGGTTTGTGCCTCATATGTATAATGAGCTGGCCAGCTCATTAACTTGGACTTGTGTGATTCAGTGTGTATTTTCAGGACTCTGAAGACAAAGCTAACATTTTGTATATAGTGCAAATGACTCCTTACCACTGCTGATTGCTCTTCTTCTTGTTGGGGACACCTACATTTTCCTATCTATAAATTTAGAAGCAGAAAATCATTAGTTTGCCTCAAATAGTTCAGTGATTTTGAGTCACCCAAACCAAACAACATAAAAAACAATATCCTGACCACAGCTCAGTGGAGTTCATAGGGCCCTGTCTGCAGTTTATTGCCATGAAATGTGTGGCAATAGGGAGCTCATGTGGCTCCCTCTTCTGTACATCATGATTGCTCCTTGAGACTGTGCAGTGAACCGAGGGACCTTCTAAAGATTAAATTAGAACTTGTTTGCACTTGGGAGAGGGAAGATATTGTTGGCATCTCCATATGGGGAAGCAAAATGGTTAACTGACAGCAGAATTATACTATAAAACATACAGGACAAAAAAGAAGCAAGAAAAAAAAATTAAGTAGTCCTCTGCGAAGCTGAGATAATTTTGCAACTTGAGCAATTATAGGATGAAATCTTGAAATCCAATTAATAAATAAATATTTCTTTATAAAATCAATAGAAGTTAATAATAAATATTAATTCATTATTAATTATTAATTATTATTATCTTATTTGTATTGTTAATTGCTATTAATTATTATTAATTATTAATTACTCTCTATTATTAATTTATTGATTAATAAAATAACTATTAATAATATAATATAATATTTATTATAAAATCAATAGAAGTTAAATCCTTGGGGGGTTTTTTGGTTTTTTTTGGGTTTTTTTCTATATTTTTGCAGGTGTACAGCTGTATCAATACAGGTGTACAGTTGCTGGTTTATCATGGCATAATAGCCATGTCAGCTTATAAATTATTTCAGAGATTGAAAAACATTTATTTATGAGAGATACTGGTGTAGTGGTTTGTGGGAGCCAGGAAAGTGCTACTTCTGATGACACAGAGCCATTGACCAATGTCTGTGGTCAGATAACTTGACTTCTTCCCTCAGTCATCCCAGCTGGAAAGTGTGTTAAATGCATTGCCCCTGGAAAATGACAGTGTGCATTCATGCATTAATGTGTGTTTTACTGCATATAGGATTTTGCACTTCTCCTTCCCTTTCAGCTTGTAGTTTCTGGTTTCCTAACGTGTTATGCAGAATCCTGTGCAAGTGATGTTTTACATTTCCTAAACCTTTTATGTCCTCGAAGTTTAAGAAATTAGATAGCACCAGCCTTCCTCTCTTGGATTTCTAAAGACATTTCAGGCTTGTCTTTTATCTAAATCATTTTATGGCCCATTAATTGAATAGATAATGTTTCCCAGCAAAGTCTGAAGGGTCATTCAGCATTTTCATCATGACACAGTATATTTTCAGCCAGTGATGATTTTTTTTTACAGTTTCAATACCAACAAGTGAGCCAGCCTTTTATATCCACTGCTGTTGATACATGTAAATCTTTGTGCTGAAATTTAAGCAGAAGAAATAGTATTTTGGTTGAAATTGCATGTAATATAATGCCATTACTGAAAAATCTGAAAAGGCAAGGAAGACATTAAGTACTGCTTGTAAGAAGACAGAATAAAATCCCTCAGAAATCTAGCCATAAGTTCTCATAGAACTCAGAGAAAGATTTATTATGTTAGGTAGTAAAATAGGTGTTTTCAAAGAAAAATCTAGTTATACTACTCATGTCAACTCCAAGTCAGTTTTGCATGCCAGTTTAATCTCTGTTAAAGGCCTGTGTTGATCATCCAGTTCGAAGTGCTGCCAGTAGTGGCCTGGTGGCACGAGGAGCCCTGTTGCCCTATGGCACAGTCACAGAAAGTCCAACTTACTGACATTATTCTGAACACTGGGCAGTATCCAAAACAGTCAACCCAAGCTATGTTTAGGCTACTGAGCCATTATGCAGTTGTACATAGCAAGGAAAGGGGAATGTGCATCCTCCTTGCTGTTCCTCTGCCACTGCCAAGTGGGACCCAGTCCTGTAAGGCCTTGAAACATGTTAAGCTGCACACACCTTTTCCAGACAGACATGGACAGGAAGACAAAATCCCATTGATCAACTGGTTGGAGTTATATTTGGAGTCTGTAAGACTTCTTGGTTTTTGGGAAAAGAAAAAGAAAACTAATCTTAATGGTTCGAAAAGGTGTGCAAGTCTGCATCTTACCTTTGTTTAATCAGAGAATCACAGAAAGGTTTGGTTTGGAAGGGATCTTAAAGATCATCTAGTTCAAATCCCCCACCATGGGTAGGGACCTTCCATGAGATAAGGTTGCTTAAATAATTATCTTTTTTAAATTTAATGAGAATAATTACATTCCATAGTACTGCTTTTGCAGACAGTCCTTGCTCCTGAGTTGTCATAATTTGTTGTGTGTCTTTAATTTTTAATTATATAGTAGCTACTTTTGTGGAGGATTTTTTTTTTTTTTTTTAATTGAGGTTGAACTGCATAGGAAGAAAGAAAGCTGGTCATTCATACATGTTCATATATATATATGCATATAAATATAAATACATATAACTAATAGTTAACAGCTACTTTAAATCTTTTGCGGCCACATTCAAGAACTGCAACCTAAGAACAAGGCAGATTATGGTCCATTATATAATTTTATGTCATGATAACTTCAGGGTGTGTTTTGAAAGACTCTGAGTTCTCTTGGTGAATAGCAAGTAACTGCACTTCATCTCTAGAATTAGTCCCTATTGTTGCAATTCAGGTGGAAGAGATCATAACTGTGTACTCACCTCTTACTGCTCCTTATGGTACAGTTGCTCCAGGGACTACTTATGAATTCACACTCAGTGTTTATTAAGCAGATCACTCAGAGCTTGCAACTTCTATTTCAGTTCCTGCCATATCACAAAGTAACAACAGGGCAAAACAGGGAAGCAGCATCATAACACATAATGTCATTTTCTCTTTCATGACTGCATCTGCTAACACAGGGCTGAGATTCTCTGTGAAATCAGAACAATAGATCACAAAGTTGTGCCAAGAGGTGTCAGGGGTGTCAAAACAAAATTCTGTACACTTATGATCTTGTAGAGAGAATGAGGGCACTCAGAACTAATCAGCTTTTAAAGTCATCTCTGATCTCCAAATTACTGCAGGCCCTGAAATAATCTTTAAAAGGGTGTCTCTTGCACATGTCTTTTTGATGAGCACCAACACAAAAAGAGAACCTCAAAGGAGCATTTGCCCTGCATGGTCAGAAATCCTTAGGGTAGTAAAAGTATGCAGAAGGCTCGTGTGAATAAGGCCTTGCATAGTACCTTTTACTCTGAAAATATTACTTGCCTCCCAAGGCACAGGAAAGACTCATACTTTTTCAATACTAGTGATATGATTGCATGATCAAGTTGGAAGATGAGCAGTCCATTCTCAAATCACGAGCCCACCAAAATAGGTGTCAATATCACCTCCAATCATAAAAGACAAGAAGTTATAGAAGGACAATTTGGGTTGTTGTGGCCAACAGCTGCCTGAGCACAACATGGGGCAGATTCTTTAGGAATGAGTGTTTCTGATTCCATATGAATGAATGATGTCTGGTTTCATGTAGGATTTAATGCCCAGGTAATAAAGGAACATGGCATTGGACACAAAGTAAGTTAGTTCTATGCCAGTCCTCCTAGAAATGTGATTACAGCAATGTAACTATTGAAGGAACTGAAAGACTGAATATGTCTTAGATTTGTAAAGCTACCAGAGAGTACATTTCTAATGTTTTTAACAGAAAACTTCATGCATAATACAGCTTAATAGAAGAAGAAGCAATAGTAACAAAGGTATCACACAGAATACACAGTGCTGCCAAGTGAGCAGGCATGACTTCCTGAACAAGGGGTGTGGCCTAATACCAACAGACAGATACTTCCTGAGGAGAGCATAAAAGGTCAAAGGAAGGGATAATGGGAGAAGGAGGGTAAAAAAGAGCATGTATGGACTCCTACACCCATTTTGCAAGCAGCAGAAAATATGATGCATCATACTCATATTGCATAATTCAGGCAGTAGAAGGAATCACAAAAGCAGCCAAAGTATGGGTCAGAGACACGTGGATGTGCATATTTTCAATTGTGTGCATATTTTGACCTCATTCAGCTCGTTGGCTCTTTGTTCTAATCCTCTTTCTTTCTCTCCCTCATTTTCTTTCCCTCTGCTTTGCTCCCCTCAAGCCACTGTACCTAACAATGTTTGCTGTCATCCCACAGTTAACTGTGCTGTCTCATGATTTCCTTTTTCCTCCCTATCTCATCCATTTGCATTGAAAGGTCTCTGGAACAGGGGAAGCTCAAGCATTGTGTTTTCCAATACCTTTAGGCCAACTCTGGTTCCTGTACTGATTAATAAGGTGCTAATCTACTCACTATAAGAAGACACAGAGTATCTTAACTGATAGCACATTTAAAATAGATTATAGCCACTCACTGCTGAGAGTTTGAGACCAAAACAACAGAGTATACCTACTTCTCTCTGTTGTTGTTGTTGTTTTGGTTGGTTGGCTTTGTTTTCTTGGGGTTTTTGTAAGGAGCATAGAGGACTGAAGTCCTTTAAGGGAAACATTTCTACTGTGAAATGAAACGCCTCTCTGGTTTTGATCAGGAGCATTAGTAACACGACCATGTGCATTATTTCAAAAATCAAGATGATTCCTTGGTAGTGGAATGAAGGCCTGCAACCCCACATTAAATATTTTGATGGAAAAAGGCTATGAGACCTGTCAGAATCAAATTTCTCAGAACCTGGAGGGAGCTTGTGGCCTCCTGGTGAACACCCAGTGGGGTCCTGCTCTCAGTGGAAGCAGGGACAACCTACTGTAAGTAGGTAGAATTAAATTAGAGATGAGCAGTAGATAAATTAGATGGGAGCGACACAATCTGAGAGAAGTGATTTAAGAAGCAAACCCATTCCATTAAAAATGCAAAACTAAAAAATATGAGCTCAAGTACACTTCCTTTCTAAGGATAAGTGTATTTCAATCAGAATTGTGGCTTCAGCTGCATGCATAGACCTTTGAACTAGCCAGTGCAGATGTTGATATCCATGGAGTCCAGCAGGAGCCACCAAATATCCAGGACAACCTTGAGTTTACCATCTGTTGAATACCCAGTGGTCTAAGCTAACACAACACTGAGCTCTCATTCATTTGTCACTAGTGGTCTAAGCTAAGGCTGTTATCTATAGCTCAGGGATTTGACAAACCGTGGTGTTGTCCTGGAGATTTTTCAGGTTCTTCCACATTGAACTCCTGCCCTGAAGGCAAAGGATGACAGCAGAAGGAATGGATAGTAGTGGCACAATTTATATGAAACAGTGAATGCAGTTATACTGCCATTTTCTCTGGGGGCAAAAAGGTGTTGAGAAGTTTCTGGTTCTCATTTTTTCACCCCTCTTGACTTCACATGATTTGCTTCCAGTGCTGCAGGTTAGAGACTGCCATAGCATACCACAGCACCTCTGTGGGTCTCTTTGTGACCAAAATCACCATGAGGAGGAATTCCAAAATCATACAAGGAAGAAAAGCCTCCCAAACTGGCTTTGACAGCAAGTAAAGAAGAGTTCCTATACAAAGAAAGCAGAGTATCTGTAACTTGTGTCTAATTTCTCCTACCAGAATTATTGCATTTGTATGAGTGGATTTTAAATCAGCTTTTGTCTTATTGTGGGAGCAAGTGTAGGATAGCCTTGATCCCTAAATTAGACCACTGCTGTAGATGAACTTGAAGCTTCTGTAGTCTTATTTGTGCTTATCTTGACCAAATTTCCAAGTTCAGGCTTGCCAAATTTGAGGATGATAATGCAAACATTCACCAGAGAGCGGGGCATCAGGAAAAATCAATTAAGACCTTGTAAAGTGCAGCATTCTACACCAGGACTTTGCAGCTTTTGATTCATCAGAAAAATTTTAAATAAACAAGATTTCTCTATATACTTGCCCCTCCTCTATATTTAAAATACAGTCCTGTCATTTATAATTGGTTTCTGTATTATTGTTTGACGATTATTATTGTGTTCGAATACTATAATTTTTATATCTTCCATGTCTTGGAAGTGCTAGATTGCAAAAGACTGTGTGTGATCTAAAATTTGTCTCACTTATATTTATATAAGAATACTGGATAAAGCTGGGCTGTACACTAGCTTTATGATGAAATCATTTCTGTTGTGTCCTTATTTGAATTTCCATATTTACTTAACAAAAGGTTTCACTGGGGCTTTTCAGCCCTTATTTACATAGATCCATCAAAGATGGCATAGTTAGACACAGGATGTAGTTGAAAATAGACAATAGCACAGCAGGGTTAAGGTATTGGGCTGCAGCTAAAGTGTTTTGTTAGGAAGATCTGATAAGTGCTTAGACTTTTTGCTAAAATAAAGACCCTGACAACAGTGGGAATTCAACAGGGTAATCACACTTAATGCAGACTGTTTAGAGCAATTAGAGGTGATTGGCAGTGTCTTAAAGCCCTTAAACAGAAATAACATATAAAAGGAACTGACCTCAATTGGATTTCAACTTCGTTGCCAGTTCCAGTCTAATGGCTTATATCTATCGTTAATGCACATAAGGGTGAAGAATTTTTTATTGATACTGTAAACTATCGGTACTGAGGCTTCCTCTGCCATGGAAATATCAAAACGTTCCACGTGGTAGGCAGCCCTATCAGTAGACAGTGTAAATAAAGAGTGCCAAAGGATAAATCTCTCTCCCCTGATGTCCATGAGTTGTTTATCAATGAATGGATCAGGAATGCCGCGGGGAAGGCGGGCAGACGGTGACAGATGATCCAAAGGCAGAATGGACTGCAAAGTGTGTTTTTAATGCAAAACCAAAGTGTGCAAAGACTCACTTACAAACAACAGTGTAGTTGTGCTTATAAATAATACACAGATATTTAATCTGCAGTGAGTGAGATACTCTGATTTAAAACTCTACCGACATACTGAAGTCACTGAAATGAGGCTGACTTTTCATTTCCAAATGATTTAGCTCATAAGTGGAATAAGCTCATGCAATGAATCACCAAAGCAGTTACACACATCTTAGGAGCCTTAGCAGGATTTCTGTGATAGTGTCTTTAGGACAAAATTTGCTATGGCATGGCACCCACTGACATTGCCAATTGTTGAGTACTAGGCTGGCCTTGGTAAAAGACAGGTTTGAAATTAAAATGTCACACTTATCCACAGAGAGGGTATGGCCAGAAAGACAAAACATCTACCTGGGACAGTTTAAATTATGTCGGCCAGGTAAGAATTGCCATGTTTTCAGCTGAAATACACAGCTAGAATAGTCATGTACTCCTATGTTGTAGTAGTGCAGAAGTTTGGTATCTTAAAAGTTAAAACCTTCATTTAGGAGGCAGCAACTTTTTAAAACATTCTGTCCTGATAACTTTTGAATGTCTAATGCCACCCAAGTTTTTAATATGTTTTTTATATTTTTATTATTTATAGTCATACTGTTATTGTGTGCATAGGATGTCTTATGTTCATCTAACCTAATCTGTTCTGAAAATATCTGTATTACTATATTGCCACCGGTGCAGCAATATATTTGTAGTTAGGATGTTGGAGTGACTGTGGAGTGATGTGGTGAGGGAACAACAATTCTGTCATGACAGTCACCCCAGCCAGTATATTTTGGTCTCTAAGGGGAAGGGCCAATGCTGAAATCCACAGCTGGGTACACTGCTTTAGCAGCAGAATTTGTGCAATGTAATTTGTGTATTTTCACAAGTGCAAAATAATGACCCAAGGGAGCAATAATCCTCTGCCAGTTTGCATAAACAATGAGGTGAGTATAGATCAAGAGCCTTTCTCTGGACAAAATCTACAGAAAATGAATATTTGGTCACATACTTTGCATTATGACAGACAGCAAAAAAAGCTGCTGTTCTTTCTTAATCAGAGCCCTAGGTTTAATCAATAGTCACAGTAATCCCATCTGCACAAGGCTGGGAATTGCCTTGGTCTAGCCACCCAAGAGATAAGCCTTCCTTTAAGTCTGACCCACTGGTCTGGACTCCCTCCACAGCCAGTGGAGACAGAATAGGCACCTTCACAGAGATTCCTCCCACCCCAGGAAGGTGCATAAGGCAGGGGGGACAAGAGGGTGTGCACAGTGACTACCTGCACAAGGATGTACACAATGAACTCATTGCAGGTACTTGGCTTGCAGTGATTAATGTTTAGGTGAATGTTTGCACAGGGTGTCTAGCACAGTCAGATGCAGAGACAGATCCCTCATCTGCACCAACAGATACTAAAAACCCTTTCTTCTGCTTTCAGGTCCAGTAGGAGCAGAGTTTTCTCTTGCAGTCGTACTCAAACCTACCTGCAACCACGTGTAATTCCTGAGCCATTTGCTTGTTTCACTTTGTTCCTTACTGGTTATAAGTCAGATGTCTGAAATCTCTGCTTGTGTACACATTTTAATCATAACACAATAGGTAATAAACATTTCATATAGTTTCTACATTAGGATAAATAATGGGTTATTATTTTATTACATAAAAGGGGGGGGGGGGAAGGGAAATTTAAATAATCTCCCAAAGGCAAACTCTCAAAAATAGGCAAACATCATAATTTTATTGCTTGTCTAGTAGCATAATTTGAAATTTTTTGCTTTACGAACAACTTTGAGTTTTGTTTCCATTTTAATACATTAAGTGGAGGCACAAGCTTATGGCTACTTAGAATGTTACTTAATTAAAACAACGTTAAATTACCATCCTTTCCCTTGCCATGGGAAGCAAACAGCCAGAGGATAATGAGCTTTATTAACTCTCATAATGTCAGTGTTGACTGCATCCAAATATTGGATCAATTTTGTGTCAGTCCCCAAAGAACCACCTAGAGAAGCAAATGGGTCAAGGATTAATTGATTGGTGCAAGGTTCTCTCTTTCCAGTGCAGTTTTGCTACTGTGCCAAGGAGAAGAAAGTCAAGGTGTTTTGAGGATGGGTTATTTCTGCTCAGCAGCAATCACCCTCCTTTTGCCTGGCGTCTCCAGATGATGTTGTAAGGTCAGCGGCATCACTGCAACCTTTCAGCAGTGAAATTGTCAAATATCTTTACAAAAACCGCTGGTCTCAACTGGCAACCAGTGAGAAATTTTCTAAACAAACTTTTGAATTTCTTGTTTTGCTCTGTTTCTTAAACCCCATGCTAATTTGTGGAGTTGGAGTCATTACCTGGGAATGCACCCCCCTCCAGGAAATTCTCACCAGGAAAGGACTCTCTAGCACAGAAATTAGGAGAAACATCTTCAGCCCAGACTAAGAAATAGATCAGTGATTAGGACACTTGACTGGGATGTTGAAGACCTATTCTTCCTCTGTCCCAGCTTTGCACTAGCCCTGGGCTACTGCTAGAGGAAGGGAATTTCCCTCAATCTCCTCCAAGGGCTTTCACCTTTGAATAAATAAACAGTTGATTGCTGGGTGATACAAATTGTGTTTTTCAAAATATAAATAGATTTGTCAAACATCTGGTTGCAACTCATGTAGCTTCTGAGCAGACTTTTTTCCAAAATTCTCTCTTACCTGCTCCATCAGGGACATTTTCTTGGCTTCATGTTTAAGGATGAATACTAAGTCTATAAAAATTTCTGCTCTCTAAATTGAGGGAATCCAAGAATCAGCAGTACCAGCTCAAAGAAAGCCAGGAATGAAGGGGTAAAACTCTTTGGTTTTTTTTTTTTTTTTGGTAGCAAGTAACTCTTAAGTTCACTTCATGTGCATTAAATGATTACATCATATTGTCATTTCTCTTGACAGTATTTGCTTGTTATTTGAGGGAAAGGAAATTGGATTTTCTTTTGTTCTTTTAAAAAGACTTTGTTTCACCTTACTGAGGAAAAGAAGGCTAGGAAGAAACATTGCTTAGCAATTTTCCATAGTAGATTTTTTTGGGGATTTTATCCAACCTTTATTACAGATATCCCTGAGCTGGAAAGCCTAGTGATAAATCCCCATGATAATGACATTTGGTGTCAGAAATGTTTTCTAACCTGTAAAGAGCAAGTAACCCCACAAAGTCTAAAACTAACACAAATTTAGAAGAAGCAGGTAAAAGCAATTGATTCCACTGTGCATTTCTGTTCAATGTGGGTGAATTTTCAGAAATTTGCTTAATTCCCCATACTGGATCCAACCATTTTGTTATTTACATCCTGACTTAACCTCTGACTCAACTCTGGTGAGGCAGTCAGCTCTGCGGCCAAGGCATGTAGGTTTGAGGAGGGTCTGTCTCATCCTTCTGAAATTAAACAGAAATGCAGTATTTCCTACCCTTAAACTGTCCATAAAGTGGAGTTTAGCTCATGTTTAAAGGAAACTTGAGAAGCAAAGTACATCATGGTACTAAAAATAAGCAATGAAATGCATGCATATATATATATATATATATATATATATATATATATATATAATGCACAAAATCCTTCAGAATATGTTAAAATGGGAAACACTGGAAAATACAGCACTTTGCACTATGTTTCAACAAAATTAAAGTTTCAATTCTTGCAACCTCTATTTTTCAAGAAAGATGTCTTAATGGCACATCTTCCCATGATACTAAGAACTGAACAACAAATTTATAAAGTTCCCAGGCTGTCCTCAATGCAACCTTTTGGGAACTCATTCCCAAATGTCATTTTTGCCATTTCCACAAACAACTACAGCTGAATGTTGGTAATGTGAATGGAACATGCTCTGTACTAGCTTTGAAATCCAGCTTGTTTGATTCCTAGGTCTGATAAATTAAATCCCCAACAGCAATGGAAAATTGGGACCCAGTAACAACTGGCACAAGCACCCACAGCTCCACACCACTGGAAAGGAAGCAATGTGATCATATAAGACATCCCTCTCTTCTCCACTCATTCCTGTTCCTACTCTGTGTGACACTGCTCCCTCAGTTGATCTGATGTGGCTGCTCGTGGGCACATCATCTGCATGGCAGTGGAGAACTGACCTGGTTTTTTAAACATTAAGCAAATTTTAAATTGCTTTAAAAACTAGTGAAGAAAGCACCCATAAGCCAGCACTGAGAGTTATATCAGCAGCAGAAATACTGTAGAAGGAAAGACAAAGGGGTTTAATGCAGTCAGTGTAATAAACCTTGTGCTTGCCTATTCTCAAGAGGGCCAGCAAAACTTCCACTTAATACAATCCAACCTCTCTTACAAATAGGAGATATTGCTGGGTATTAACACTCAAAGCCATCTGCAACTTGGAAAGTTGCATGTGTTTTAGACTAAGAAAATCCTCCTGAGTGGCCTTTTTTTTTTTTTTTTTTTTTTTTTTAATGGATAGAGAAGCAGGTTAAAGGGTCTGAAGATAAATAATAAATGAGTGACAGCTTAAGATCACAATTAGGCCAACATTAATAAGCATCAATTCAGAAAGATAAAGAATTTATCTCCAGAAGTGACCACCATATTATATATGTCCTACTACACCTTAATAAATAAACTGAGTTAGCATTACAGTTCAATATAAAACAGGAAAAAAGTTATACACAGGAAAAGTCTAAACACTTTTTCTCCCTTTATTTTTCCCTTGCACTGCCTTGGCAACAGCCTGTCATTCCCACAGGGGAAAAAGATATCTGAGTATAACGTCCATTCTCTGTTACACAATATTAACCTTCAAGAAGGGATCTTTCAGACATAATTATCTTTTCCCTGCATATTATTGGCACACCATTCTCAACCCTAAGGGGACCCCCTTTCCATGGCACTTTAAAATTTGCTAATGATAAGACCTATACTAAATACTGAATATTCCATACAGACTGGTAGGTCTCCTCAGTGCAGTCGAAGCAACCTGTAGCAAATGACATTCCAAAACAAAAATGGTGAATTAAATTCAATCTTGTTTGTTTGTTTGTTGGCTTGTTTCTCTTCCTCTCTTCTATTCTTTCTGTTTATTTGATCAAAACACACTGAATGGGAAAACATCCTCTGATAAGTCTGGCTCCTGCTGAGCATATTAGCTTATCTGTCCCTTCATCCCATCTTTTACAAAATTGAGTGCTGTGACAAATCAGAGCATTTCAAACTGTTTTAAGTTTCTCAGCTCTAAGTGATTTACTTTAACCTTAGTTTAGAAACACAGTTCTTAGAGATGAGATAATGACAGTGTGCAAATTTGTTACATGATATCAACATACAACACATCATGACTGGTAGAAATCCATGAAGAAGTAAATCCCATAGTTAGTCAGGACCATCTTTATGCCTTGTCCAGCCAACAGCAGTGGAAGTTTAACTTCTCACTTGGAACACGTGAGCCTAGTACAGGTTTTCATTGTACTTTCTCCAAAAAAAATCAGTTCCATGGTCCTGCCACAACCCTGGTTTTCCATAAGTCAGTGGAGTGATCTTTCAAACCTACACTCTGAGTCTAGGGGACAAGAGCCCAATTTTTAAACGTGAAGCATTGGTGTTGGGAAGATTGACCCAAGACCAGTAAGGAACAACATTGCAACATTTACACGGGCATCTAGGAGCACAAGTACCTTCTTTTAGTGATGGACAATAGCACTGCTTAAGTCATACAGATCTTTCACCTAACAGATAGCCAGGAAGGGAGTTGCTCTCTAGTCACGAAGGTGTCTTTGCCTAGAGCATTTAGAAAAAAGATACCAAATAAGAGACAATATCATTGTTCCCTTAAGAAAAAGCAGCACGAGGAGGAGCTATATATAAGTGTGATCAGATGCTTTAACAAAAATACATCCTCCAAATTTCAGGACTTTAGGAGATGAACATTTTTCTTATTAAAGAAAATGAAGTTTTTTTCATAAAACTGCAAAGCCCATATCAGCCCTGGAATATAATGGTAATTAATAATACTAATACTTCTACTAAAACTAAAAATAGCTACTCTCTTGAAGGTCATTCAAGCAACCACTCTTACTGCAGTCATTGTTTCTGTTGCTTGAAGCAATGGAAGAGACAGTGGAGGAGCTAATACACTTCTTTAAGTGAAAACTGTCTTGTCAAGGACCTAGCACAAAGCTGTTATGCTACTGGCACCTCCAAATAAATATCAGGTGGTATCAGTTCAGGAAACCGACCTATCTCAGACAAAAGATTAAATTGATTATGTCCTCATTTCACAAACAAGAGGGTTATTTACCCAACTCTCAGTGACTCAGTGAAAGATTTCAGTTCACCCTGTTAGAAGCCCAGTGATTCTAAAAACCAAATTAATACTGAAAATAACAGGCTTATTTTCTTCCACATTTAAGTATAAAAGTATTTCCAAAGCAATAAATTACTATTTCATTAGCAACTGCTCTAATGAAACTGGGTATGGTCTTTCACAAATCACTTAGATGATAGCTCTCCCTATGAAGGAAACTGAGAGGAAGAAGAAAAGCCCATCATTAAACTAAGCATGAACAGGAAAAAAAAAAAAAAAAAAAAACAACATTAACCCCATGCTATGAGCCCTGAATTTTTCCAAAGAAACAAAGAAGTAACTGGTTACAATTTTGAAAGACTAACTCTCAGACTACTTTTGCAATGAATGATTAACATGGTCTAATGTCCCTGTTCATTACAGGGGGCATGGAACTAGATGACCTTTAAAGGTCCCTTCCAGCACAAACCATTCTATGATTCTGTTGTTCTGTGATTCTATATTTCTATTAAAAATCTGCTTGATGTCAAATATCTCTGCTTCTCAGTGCTCCAAGTTTCCCATTCTCACACCACTGAGCCCTGTGTGCCTGAGACAGAAGACTGCAGCAGTTATTGGTGTTCCTGTGACAAACTCAGCATTAATGATGTACGATGGTGTCAGTGCTTGTGCTCGTGTATCAGCTGCCTATAGACCCTGCACACTTCCAACAATAGCAATCATGTTCCTGATTGATGCATTTGCTTTTTATGCCTTTAGATCAATTCAAACTGCAAACTGCAAAATTGGTCATCTTTACTACAAACCTGGCTAATGCAAATCTTGCAGGTGCTCTCAGAATTTAATGTTTCCTCATATGCTGGCTTTCTTTACTCCAAGTCCCTGAGCAATGGTTTTGCATTAGGACATATATCCTTCATGCCATGCAGAATGAACATATGGGCATTACTCTTTCCATAATGAAATTGATTGAAATTGGTTGAAATTCAAATTTATTTAATTGGTTGAAATTTAAAACACCTTCACTTTACCTCTTTTGTGCTACTGAAATTCTCATTAAATCTGTTGCAGTTTTCCCTCAAATGAGGACGTGAAAGTGCATGCAGGGGGAGTTTGACTTAAGAGGTTGTTTGGGTGAAGATTATGTATGTTAGGGTTGCTCACCAATTGGTGAAATAACTGGATTATTCAGGGACTTCTAATGTTTTTTGAGGTTTTCAGTTCTGTATTTCTGCTGTCTAGAATATAACTCATGGTGGCACCAGCTGCCAGCTGTTCAGGGAGCCATGAAAGATGGGCCAGTAGTAGATGCCAAGTCCTTGGGAACCTGACATCCAAGCAGGACAGGTGAGTGGTTATGCGGCCAAACCCATCAGAGTCCTTATGAATTAATCCTGAATGTGAACTCCCAAAGTTATGGCTTCCTAAATCCAGGAGGGCACTGGCACGCAGCAAAGGAATTACCCTACTTGCAATTGCAACATTTTACTTCCCAGTGCTGGTGGAAACCTGTGCTGTTAATTGCCCGCTCATTTACAGCTGATAAACAGCTACTTTGTTGCTGTGGGGACACAGATATGGGGACAGAGTCCCTTGGTGATGTGAAATTTGATGAAGTGAAATTTCATCAAATTAAGTCTAAAGCCAGTCACATAAATGTTGGTATTATCTCCCTGTAGCAAGTGTGGTCTGAAGCCTATTATTCTGTTTATTTTAAAATTAAATTGTTAAGGAGAAATTTTTAAATCAGTAAAAAGAACCCTGCCCACATTTATTGCTATGGTGGGGGTTTTGGGGCAGTAGTAAAAGTTTCTCCAAAAACGACTTGATAAACTCACACTAGAAACATTCCTTCAAGGACTGTGTTAACAAAAAAGCTGGATGTGAATTCACCTCATGAAATCCTTAAAACGCAGGTGGTAGGAAACTTGAAGAAGTATCAGAGGTAGTAGTTTTCTGTGCCTGTTTTCATATTTCTCAATAATCATTATTCAGAGATATAATGTCTTTTACCTTAGATCTGATTCAGTACTAATATTAATTTATTAGTTCCTAAAAAAAAATTAAAATTATCTTATGGCATTGCTCAGCTTATATGTGAAGGAAACCTCTATTATTTCTGGCTATCATATTTGTTTGAACTTATCAAAATACAGGCTTTTCTTCCTTTTCTTTTTTTTGTACCTTTGAAGAGATATTAATATATTTCCACCAAAATGTTAGCCAGCAGACTAGATAAATTTCTTACAGCCTTTTTTTCAAAATATGGACCAGCAGAGCTGATGCTATTTTCTACACACTTTCTTTAAAGTGTTAGTCAGCAACATAAAAGACATAAAGACATCTTCATTTATAGTTATATTTTCCAGTATGCATCTCTTTAAAACCACTGTTACTCTGTGGTTTTCCAAGACAAATAGGATTAGAAATGCATGTAAGTGTACCTCTGTAGAAAAGAAGGAAGTCTTTAAAGGGCATGTCCTCTTTACAGGCAGACATTAAAGATAACTGGATTTTCCTTTTTGGTTTCAGCAAGATTTTATTCCTAATATCAGTGATTTTGCATAAACAGGCTCATTTTATTTTAAAGGCCTGTGCTCCTGACTGTCAACTGCTTATCAAAACACAAATCCAAGACGTGACACGTGCATCATAGCTCTAGCATTTTTCTCTTTAAATTCAATCTAAAAATATAGGAAAAAGTTACCTGAATGCTTTTCCCTAATACACAAAATACTCACTGCAGGCTGAATTTATAAATCGGAAGTATTTATACACATGGATTTAATCCTTTATTACAGAAGCAGGTTCAGTCAGATTTCGTCTCTCTCCAAAGCTCAAAATAAAACAGACAAAAAAACTAACATCTGAATCCCACATTTCAGGCCTAATTATCAAATATGTACATATAGACAGCTACACAAATAGAACTTAATTTCTTAAACTGTTCTATTCCAAAATACATGTTTAAAAGTCATTACTTCGTGATTGGAGCATACATAGTCTATGCATAGTCTCTATCTCACTAATCTTCATTAATTTTCTATATTATAAATGGTTTGCTACAATGTTTTGAGGGTTTTTGGTTTTTTGGATTGTTTTTGTTGGCACTTGTAAATCAAAGACCCCTCAGGTAAGACCATTGGATAAGAATGTCAGGTCATGAAAATTCATCTATTCATTTATTACACTCAATTCTTTAGGGTCAGTTTCTTTAAATACTTACCTGAATTTTCCCCAGAAATGTTATTTTATTTATTATTATATTAAAAGCTTTAAAATGTGAGTATTTTAGCTTTGAAAATAGAATTAAACTAACAATAAGTTACATAAATTTTTTTTTCTGAAATTTCCAGTAAAATAACACATAAATTGTCACTGGATGTTAGTGACCTGCTACTTCGTCTTACTGTGGTGAGTTGTCACAAAACTTTAGACCCATCAGTGACTATAAATGTGCTATTTTTAGGCCATTAGTAGTTATTTCTTGTATGGCCTTTAAAAAAAACCCAAAAAAACAACAAACCCTTGCCTGAATTATTGTTAATGTGAGATGAGCTGCAAAATACAACCATAAAGGCTATAAAATCTGCTTCTTTATAAAATCACTAAGGTTTTCTGTGATGCTGAGATTATTTTCAGCAAGGCTATTCAGTAAAGAAAGTTTGAGATTTGGCCTTCTATAGTAAGCACTCAATAGACCACAAAATAATGCTTTTACAATAATTGATTCTGTCTTAACAGTCTTTTTTTTTTTTTTTTTTTAAGAAATAGGTTTATAAACTATGTTGCTTCATTTCACATCCAGCAGCCTTAGGATAACAGTCCCAAACAGTAAGAGAGTTTAAGGTAGGCCTTGATATTGTAGAAAGCCCCAGCTTCTACAAGCAAACATAATTAGACTAGCTGGACTAAATTTCTCTCTGACGTGATTTATAAATTCCTCCAACTTAATTTGCTGATAGGAAGCTGAGCACTGTACCCGGATCATTTGGTCTGATTTATATCAGAAAAGTGTGCAAAAGAAAATAGAGCTTCTCTATCTTGCTCTTGTCCTTTCCTCGATTCCTGTTACTGTATAACAGGCATTCTTTTCCTTTAATTACCTTTTTCACGGCTTGAAAGCTTTGATGACTTGATTAAGCCTTGCAGTGCAGTTCCAGTCCCTACCCATCTGATTAATTAGCCCAAACCTTATTAACTTCCTAATTCCAATCAATAATGCACTGATGCTGAACTGTGGAAGGGCAAACTAAGGATAGCAATTTTGTCTGAAGACACAGAACCATGTACAGTCTGTTCTTTTACTTCTTCTTAGTAGCAAAATTAAAATTACCCATCAAGAATATATTTGCTCAGGGAGGCATTTTGTCACAACCTGTCTTACCTGAACCATGACAGCAATAGAACTTACACTGATGGAGGCCCATTGGTGGCACCTCTGTGCTGGGCTGCCTTCTTCCAAATATTTAGCTGTTTCTTGTGGAAAATGCTACCTACTGTCTTGGGGTTCAAGTCTCCTGCACAAAATGCTAATGGCACTGGAAAGGCATGGCTGACCCATGCTCCCTCCTGTACAGCTCTCCCTGAACCTGTCCAGAGGTGAGGAGAGCCAGCAGTAACTTTCAGTGCATTTTAAGGACACCAGTGGATATATTTCAGTGCTGAAGGATTACCTCAGCAGCTGCCAGCACGATCAAAACAGCACATCCATAATCCAGTGCAAGTGTAACTGTGGGTGGCTGAAACAGAGGTGGGACATGATGGCACTTCTGTGGCTCTCAGCCCCTCTGTCCTGAACTCTGTCACTGGTGCTGGAGGTCTAAACGTTTACAAAGGCTTGGCAGAAGGAAGTCAGGCTTTCTTTTTTTTTTGTTTTGTTTTTTCCTTGCCCAGGATGATCTGAATGCCCAAGCAGAGAATTTTGCACGGCTGGGGCAGCTGTGAACTGTCAGGCAAATCTGTTTCTCAGGCTGCAACTTTCCCACTCAGTGATTGATCAATGCTACCATTTCAAACATTTGTATTGCAAATATTTGTTAGACCTTACTTGCACAGCCCGTAACTGCTGTGTCTTTTTAAAATTATTATTCTTTTCTTGCACCAGCATTGACAGTGAAAATGGGATCCAAAAGTCTCCAAAAGTCCACTCAGCAAAGATTTCACATTAAAGGAGTTCTACCCATTATTATGAAAAGTACTGTTCTTGTCTGTGTTATTTGGCTTGGTCTAGCTTTCTTCAACTATTGGGTTGGGGGGAAATTAGAGAATCAGGGGATATCCTGGCTTGGAAGGCACCCACAGCAATCACTGAATCCAATTCCTTTCTCTACACAGGACCATCCAAAAAACCACACATTGGTTTTGAGAGCAAAGAAGCACAAGAAAAAGTAGAAAAAAAGTATGACAAAAAGACCTCTCTAATATTCTTTCATCAGTAGTAGCTAGTCCTGGCAATAGCAAAGACAGTAAAAGGTACAGCTCACGGAACACTTCTCAGCAATGCACAACTGATTTGCATTCAGGATAAGAATCAGTACCTGGGATTGATGGTGGATGCTAGCTGTCCACCATTTATTCTCCAAATAGAAACACGGGGTTTCCAGACCAAACACATCTGAATAACAAACCTTCAAAACACTGTATTGCGTGCTAAGAAGTCTGCAAGAGGGGAACTGGACAGGTAGGATGTGTGGGAGGACTCAAGGGCTTCTCATAAAATGCCATTGTTATTCTCTTCTTGCTTTCTCTGGGTTTTATTTTCTGATCACATGAGCAGCTCCTTTGTTCTCATTAATGTTTGCCTTTCTAAACAATCCATAGTAACAAGTACCTCCATTATGCTTTCCACAGGCCACTGACAACAAACCACAATTCTCTGTACAATACATTTTCTTGGAGGTAGTGGGTATCAAGGACTCTTAATAGTGCTATGTGGAGGATCAATTGTTCAGCTCTATAGTGCGGGAGTGTCTCCTGAGCCTCTCAGTGCCTGCTTTTGTGTACAGTATCACTGATGGGGAGTGACATTTCTTTCTTAGGGATCCTTCCCATTAGAGAGGCTGCTTCCAGGCAAATCCAGTAGTGGAGCATTTGGAAAACAAAACATGGGTAGAAGTGGGCTTTTATCACATTTGTCCATGTGATTGATAAGGAATTAGACACTTTTCCTGCTATTCAGGAAGAGGAATCTCTAGAAAACCACTTTCATTCCTGAACTGTTATTATTTCTCTGAACTTTTAAATATAAATACATGGCATCGCACTATCAGGGTTAATTTCCTAAAGCAGAAATTAAGAAAAACTTTTAAAATGCCTTCATCTCTGCATTTTCTAGATTTACACGAGCCACTAGCTTTTTGGGGACAATGGCTTTAAACCTTCAGTTTCTTAAAGGTAAGAGATCACATTTTTCATGTGTCTCTGCTGAGTTAAGCCAGGGTAGCAATTATGCAAGGGTTATAGTGAAGCAAAGCTGTAGATGAGTTTCTATCCCATGAAAACAATAGGTACGCTGCAGGTAGATCTGGTTTTGAACAACTCCAGTCTTGACTATGTAAAATCCTTCTGCATGTGTGCTAGTGAGTTTTGAGTCCAGCATCCTGCTGGGACTGACAAGTCATGAAGGTTTCATCTTTACTGATGGTGTCCTTTATTGAAGAAGCAGAATTGGTGTTTTTCCTTGCATTAATAGCCCTCCAAATCCAGTCCTACAAATCCCTGATTCCTAGCTTCTCCTGAGACATTAGGAGAAATCAGGCTGTAGCTGAGGTCAGCAACTGGTAGATATGGGACGTTAGAATTTGGAGTCACATTACCCCAGAAGAAACTTCTAAGGAGTTTAACATGATAGCCTCGATGGCTAAACACCAGGAGGCAGGAATATGCACCTGCATGAAAGAGGCTGCAGGGCCTCACTATGCCTGAGCTTCCCACCTGCAAGACAGAAAGGAGTGGCATGCTGATAAATCCCAAAAGAATTTGGGAACTCCAAGGAAGAGGTGAGCAACATAATGTGGCTTCACTAGCAGGTGGTTCTGCACAGCTAGAGAAGGGTGAGGTACTTACACTGTGGCAGAATTATGGTGCAAGTAGAATTCCACATTAGCCCAAACTAAGAACACTTCCTCCAAGCAGCTAAGTTTCATGAATATGTGAGTAAAAGCAGAAAAAATTTAAGCCAGTTTTGTTACTGGCAACTGAGCTTTGCAGGGGAATCTCATGCCCAGCCACTGCCAGCAGAAGATCCCGAGGGTCTGCCAGGCTGGATGCACTACCCAGCCTGGCTGCTCTCCCAGGGCTGGCACAGGACGGGGGCAGGCATACTTCACTGGTCAAGATAAGCATTTAAGCAGCTTCCAATAATCCTTTCATTCACTAAACTACACTAAGCAGATCTGCTTGGTCTTCAAAACGAAATGAAACATGTGAAGTGCATCTAAACTGATTGTACAAAGTCAGCACGGGCCCTTGGCACCAGGGGCCACCTGCCTGCAGCAAACAAAAAGGCACGAGGTACTGCAGCAGTCAGCGCATCCATGCTGGAAAAGGTCACGTAGGCTTAAAGAATATCCTCTTAAAAGAACTCTTCCCTGTCACCAAGGGGTGTTAAGAAGTGATGTAACTGCAGGGATCTTGGCACTCACAGCTTATAGAGAAGTGCACAGTTCGCCAGACACTTTTGGCTTGTGTTTCTCAGGGCCAGTCAAGAAATTTAGGCAGCTAAGGCTCAACACCTATCGAGATTCCAATCCACCTCGCCCGATTATTTCCACCACCCCAACTCCCTTCTCTTCCCTGAAACTTGCTCCTCTCCTCTCCTCTCCTCTTTCCTACTCTCCATTAGGTCCTTGACATTCGCCTCGCTCTGATAAGATCCCTAAAAAATCCAGCCTTGTTTTTACAAATATTCAGATAGCAACTGACACCTTCTGCTTGTCCTTGTTTGCCATTACCTGTTCTCCCGTTGTTCCAGCTGCCCCTCACCCCGCCCATAAACATGCAAGCCAGATAACCATCACAGGACACAGACAGCAATCCTGATGGCAGACAGCATTGAAAGAACAATCAGCTCCTGCTGCCAAGCCCTTACACACATCACCAAATGCTGTGAGGCTGGGCACAGGTGGCTACAGCAAGAGAGGAAGCACAGGTTTGGTGAGGCACACAGAGACTGATTTTCCTTCTCTAGAGTTACTCAGTGAGAAGCTGTTTCATCATTTCACTCCCTTCTGTGCAGACACCAATTTGCAGGGGTGCTGCTTTTGTCCAGATACTGCCACCAGCCTGGTGACCTCCACTTCTGACATGGGGACATATTGTGTCTTATGGGATCCATGCCCTCAGGGATCCATGCCCCCAAGGATCGTAGGGTGAGGGTCTTTCTAAACATTGTCTGGACAAATGCTCTTGACACCAGGAATAGCATTATCTGATCTTGTATGCCTTTCCCTGCAATGCAACCAGACCTGCCAGGGCTGGTAGAAAAGTCTTAGTTAGGTCATGTGGAACATGTCCATCTAATGTACTGGGGAAGGAACAGCCCAGGAGAGGGCTTCAAAGGCAACCCATTGTGTGCATGGTACAAACCACAGCCCAGAGCTGACTGCTGGCACCCCTAGACTGCCCAACAATCTAAGTAAGACCAGTAGTAATTACTTAGAAGATATCCAGTAAAATTACATTTGTTTTCAGAATACTATTATCACAAGCTATATATCCCATTGCAATCCATGTCACCCTGTTTCAATAGTAGCTGCTGAATATTCTTTCCAGTGTTCCTTGGAACTGCAACAACAGGCTAGTTAAAATCTGCAGACCTATAATACTAAATCTCCTCCTCAAATGATGCATTTTCATATCAGGTAGTTAGTTACCTGCCAGTGTTCATAGCTTAAAGGGAGTAAATCTGCTCATCACATGTGGGAGCTCCATGTTTTAGTAAAATGTTTTTCTTTCTTCAGGTGCGCCTAGTAAAGAAAAAACAGGAACACAACAAAGTGAAGAAAACTAGGGAAATATCTGATTTTATATAAAAGAAAAGGGGGAAGAAAGTATTTTATTATTCTTCCCTATACTCTTTCTCTCAAGTATGTGGAAATGTTATTCTAAAATACATATAATGAATGAGATTTTAAAAAAGCAACAGGAAGGAAAGATCTGATGAGCATGGTATCACCCCAAAACCAAATCAAATATTTCACGTTGGATCCATTTCACTCAGCATATATTTTAACAAATGGATTGCAGTGTAGAAAGCATCGTGAAATTCATCCCAGGAGTCTGAGCTGTAGCTTTCATTCTAGGATATTAATGGAAGATTTCTAACCAGGCTGAGTTTACTGAAACAAAAACATCTCAAGGTCACACTTCTTAGGATGAGATATGTTCAATAAAATCACTGAAAAGGGCACATATGTTCCATGCAGATATACTTACAGATGTCACTCATATATGTTCTCTACTTTTTGAAACCTGAGGTGTAATGGGAGTATATTTATGTTAAAAGACATTTTAAAAAATCAAGAAATCAATTTCTGGTAAGAAGCCTTCATATGAGGAAATGTTTTTTCTATCTCTTTGGGTTCCTTTTTTTTTTTTTTTTTTTTTTTTTTTTTTTTTTTTTTTTTTTCCCCTGGCTTACAGACATTGTGGCAAAGTACAGCAGGGGCTTTGTAGCAGTTTATTGATGAGGAGTGGCCAAGGACATCTGTGGTCTAGAAAACCCACTACCAATGCAAAACAAAACCCTCAACCTCAAAACCATGAAGTGAATTTTAAAAAGACCACAAAAAGCTGCAGCTCTCTCCTCCTGGGATTCCCCATGGGTATTCTTTGAAAAGCAGCTTATTTTTTTTCTTTCTGTTAAGATTTCCTATATCAGTGAGAAACCAGTTGATCATCTGGAGCCTGGAAGTATTCATCTTGTTCCTTAGACAAAAGGTGCCATGACCAGAGAGAGGCAGCAAAATTGCTTAAGTGCCATGCCTCGAGCACTATACTTCTTCAAAAGAAGCAGAGTGAAATTTTTCAGATGTGAAGAGGATAGTCTCTCAGTTCTGTGCCCATCCATGAAAATTCCAAAGCAAATTTCACAGACATTGGGAAGTCCCGACATGGAGAACAAATTCTAAGATTTAACCCTCAAAGTTGTGTTTTTATCCAAAAGAAATCCTCACAGTCTGACAAATGTTGGACAAAAAGAGACAGCTTCTTTGACTTACTGATAGAAAAAAGTCATGGACAGAAATCGTCAGTTAAACTGATGAAAATTAATTTAAGTCAGAATGGCAGTATGAACTCTGGCTACAGAAGCTTAAAAGGCAGTGGTATCACAGTTTTATTAGACTTTAATTTATATTTCATTAGAAATACAAAATGACTGAAAATGAATGTGTCCATTTTACCTTTAGTGCTGTCAATTCACATATATCAAACTATTTATTCAAAGCTATCAATGTGCCTATTTAACAAAGTAGTGCAAAACATGAAGGAAAGTGTGATGGCTCATTTCGCTTCAGGGTTCACCTCAGACTTCAGGCATGTGATTTATCACCCTGTTATTGCAAGTTGAGGCTTTTAAATCAAGCGACACAAAATCTTGTGTATTTTGTGCAGCTCTGGTGAACTGCAAACCTGAAAAATATAACATTCTTGTTATGGCTTATACATTTTGACCGTCTTAACTTCAACATGTCTTTCTAAATACACAGACACACATGCACACACATGTTTACACAGAGCTAAATTCTGCAATATGAAACATCCTGCTTTCTGTGGCTGAGGTGGAGAAAACACTTTTAACTCAAGAAAGTGATTTTGCACTGGAAGTTGTTCAACTATCTCTCCATCAGGGCCTTAAGAGTGAGGTCATATGCAGCGCAACTGCTGAATATTATTGGGAAAATAAGAGGTGCAAGACAATAAGAATTTCAACACCAATATTAGAGCTTGGTGTTGTTTTGAGGTTTTGTTTTTGTTTTGTTTTGTTTTGTTTTTTTAAGGACTTGCTAATAAAGGAGAAAATTCTAAGCATCATAATTGACACAGCAGACAGCAGGGTTTTAATCAAGCAATCCATACATCTGACTTTCTTCTAAAAATTGTGTTTGTCTTGGTTCCTTTCCCATATATGTGCTAATTATAATTTTGAAAGTTTAAGTAGCTACAAAGTTGTGTCAATTTGTTCACTATTTAAAATAACAAAAGGGCTTCATCGCCAAGAACAAAATCTGTGCAAAAGAAAATTCAGCAATGCAGGAGAAGGAAATTCCAAGTACACTGAAAATCCTATAAAAAATAACTTCATTCAAGAGGGGCAGACCTGCCAGCTGATTGGGATATTCAGAGTATTTACTAGAGGACCAGCTGCAGTGGGGTTAGATGCCCTACACTGATGAATTCCATGTGCAGGAGATGTATTAGCTAAGCAATTATTATATAGGTTTCTGAACATAGTTACAGAGGAATATATACAGTGTTACAGCTAAGGGCATCATCAGGCATGTAAGTGCCCGCTCTGCTATGGAAAGTCAAAAGGAGAGGAATAAATGGGATTAAGAAGGTATTTGCAGCAGGACAAAGACAATGACCTGTGAAACACTAACACACCAAAACATTCAAGAGGAACACTTTAATTGCTTCGGACTGAATCAATGAAGAAATAGTAAACAGTGGCTACAAATGTGTTAATCTGCTTATTAAGACGGCAATTTAGAATAGCTCGCTCGCACTGGTGACATTGTTCCTTTACTGCTCTTTCCCCACACACCCTCCACACCCTGCCAGAGCAACGTGTTGCAGAGCACATACAGCAGAGGCTGTCCCCAGCAGGCTGGGCAGGTGACACGCGCTGCCGCAGCTCCCTTCGAGGCCATGCCCTGAGGCTGTTTCCCTTGGAGGATATGTCAGGATGGGAGAAGGAAGCAAAGCCGGCTGTGGGAAGTATATGTTTGTATCTCCCTTCTGTACAGTAATTATTTTTGAGGTCCGTTAATATGGATTTGGGCTCTACTTTGGGCGTCAGTCTCTGCAGTGCAAAGAAAATAATTTAACTGATCTGCAGTTCTTTTTTCCACCCGCCATTTGAAAAATAAGAACTGTTATCCTCACTTGTCTTTACACAAGCCTATGAAGCTCCAAGGACAAAAAGTGTGAATTGGCTTCACACTGGCAGATTAAAATATAACTATGCCAGTTTTCTCGTGTTTCTGCCAGGGACAATCAGCCCTGCTCCCACTTTAAGTGTCTTGAGAAAACCCTCTTTCAGCAGAGAAACCACTGAACAACAGAAGATCATCAGAACAGCTTCAATACTTCCCCCGTGCTGCAGGCTTCCACCTTGTCCTTGGCTGCTGTAAGAGTGCCTTGGAGAAAGCGGCACTCAGAAATCAGCAAGGAAGAGGCTCGGAAGAGACCAAGCTGGACCGGAGCCTGCTCTCCACAGCTGGTGCAGCCTGGACCAGCTCAGCTGGGCCAGAAACTCCAGGACTGGGGTCATTGTGTTGCAAAGGAGCCATTGTAGTGAAATCAATAGGGGCAGTTTAAAATACCCCTACATGACAATTCCAGTGTCAGAACGGAGCAAGTCAAAGAAGGTTGTTCTTCATAGCAGGTTAAACTCCTGAGGGTGGAGATAATCTCACAGCAGGAAGGGAGGAAAGTGCTGTGCCTGCCTGGGCCAAGATGGTTTCACACTCCTCATTGCCAGCTTTAGGCTACAGAGCGGGCCATTGTCAGAATCATTGCCATTATTATCCTAAAATCTGCTGCCCGACATTCAGGCATCTATCAGGAAAAGACCCAAGGCCCTATTAGTGCAGGCAATAAGCCCCCAGGAGGAGGGGAGGAAGCTCATTCCTAGAGAAATTAACGTTGCTGCTGGCTACATTCCTATCAGCTTTGTTAATTCTGAAGTGACATTCATTGGTAAATCTGATTTTACCATGCTCTCCCATCAATCAGCAGGACAAGTCTCCTAACAGAGGGGTTTTTTATTGTCACACACAATAATTTGCCTCATAGACACATGATGCAAAGGCTCTGGGGGAAGATGATTATCAATACTTTCTATCTATATGAAAACCTTGTGCCCACCACATCACTGTGTCCTGACTGTGTCTCTGATATCTCCCTTTCTGCTCTCAAGCTGCAGTTGAGGAAGTCAGCATTTTCCTATTAAACATATCCATCGATTGTGAAAGAATGCCACTCCTTCCCCAAGTGATGCTTCCAAAGAATATGATGTAAAATCCTTTACCTGGAGATGCTTCCATTGCAAATGCATACTAGAGAATTGAATACGCTGTCCAACAAAGCCTGGTGTTTTCCTGATTTAAAACAAACAAACAAACAAACAAACAAACAAACAAAACCAAAAACAAAAACAAAAACAAAACAAAACAAAAAACAGCGATGGAAAAATCCTGAGTTTTCATCCCGCACTTCAGCAAGTCAAGTCCCGCTGAGATTCTCATTCCTCAAGGTGATTTAGAGATGTTTTGTCCTGTTTTAGACAGCTGGGTACAAAAGAAATATCTGACAGATTATGATAGCTTTGCAATTCTAAGTTAATTGAATATTTTACCACCAACTGCATAGAATACAAAATTAATTGACAAATAGACTGCACACACATGCTATTTCTTTTGGGAAGTTAAATATTTGATTGTGATAAAAACTTTAAAGATCTGGGTATCAAAAACCCAATAAATTTCTTTATATACTTCCATCTAAGTGAATGGAAACAGGTGAAAACTTGCAATAGTCTTTTAGCTGGTGGGGGGGCGTGCGGAAGGAAACTCTTAATTTCTTGCAGATTTATGTAAAATAGTCCAAACTCATGAAACTGTGTGAAGAGCACAGTCTTTAAGGTGATGAATAGTACTAAAAGGCCTCCTTACCATTCTGAAGGTAGTTAACTGAGCTGACTGCCTCGAGCGTTGACACATTTAAACGGCATGTTCACCAAGGGAAAGATGGGTTGAATTTGCAAAATATTTGTCCTCCTTCTGGGGCCATACAGTAACCCACTAAACTGTGTAATTGCTTAATTTTCTTCTACTCCATACCCTGCAAGAGATGATAAGAAGCGAAAAGAGAGCTTGATGCTGAAGGAAAGTAAGTTTTAACTGTCTGCTGGGCAGGGGGCTGCTGCGTGTCTCCCTCCCGTGGGAATGGCTATAACAGAGGGTTAAAAGCTCTTCCTCAGAGCCCCCGGGGGCTGCTGCGTGTACAGCAGCACACAATGCGGCTGCCTGAGGAAGGGCTGTGCCCAAAAGCGAGGGGAGCCGGCCGTGTGGGCCTGTGCGGGCAGAGGGGCTGAGCGGAGGCAGAGCTGCGGGCCTGTTCCCAGCAATGCCTGCTGAGCCCACACAGGGCCCAGCGCTCCCGGCACCCCAGCCACCACAGAACCCAGCTAGCCAAGGCACCTGCGATTCAACTCCGGCACGTTAAACTTCTGCCGAGTGTCTAATGGCTAAAAACTCCCCTTTGGCCTTGGGTGCTATAACTATTTATGAGGTTGACCTTTAATTACTCTCTCATGTAGAAATCTTTGATAATATGTCTTTGAAAGCTTGACAAATACGGACCTACACAGCACAGATCAATACCAATATAGTAACATAGTAGAGCAGCTTCCACAAAAGCAGATGCTAAAAGGTATTACCAGCAAAGCTGCTTCAAAGGACTTATCACTTCAGCTGGGCACTGTCAGCTCTCCTATTACTGAAGGGTTTAGGAATGTGAAAAACAAACATGTTTTTTACAAATGCCAAATATTAACGTGACATAAAGACTGGAAAGGGTATGAAGCATTATCCCACTGGGCCCAAGGGAACCGCAGCTGCCAGCAGCAGCAGGACAAGAGTGACTGCCATCTGCCGTTGCTGCAAAGTTTCCTGCTCATCCGCCTTTCAGGGCTGGAAAAAAAATTGGTAGTGTTGAATAACTAGTTTGAGTGTCACACAGCTTCTTGAAAAGCAGCTCCTTAGCAAATTCACTGTCTTCATGAATGCCATCCAAAGTAGTAATCAAACTGAGAGTGGATCGCTATTAATTCTACATTCAGTTCACTTGAATATTCAGTATTGCTTGACTTTCAAGCTTTAACAGACATTGCACACATGCATGAGCATACCTATAGGTACACAAATGCACATATGTGTGTGTGTATATGTACACACAAATAAAATTAAAAAGTCAGTAATATTCTGTTAAGAATGGTGAATACACTTGGGAAATGTCTACACAGTGTTGAGGAGGGGGTTATCAGTGCAACCATACAGTTATATAAAACAGAATCATAATCCAGAATACTTCATTTTTATTTTAACCCACCTAGTATAACTTATTATTATCATACAAGTTTAATACTTTGTGTCATAAGTAGTATGGAAATAAGTCGGGGTTCTCCTACAACAATGATTAAAAGCACAGAATATGTATCATTTTTGACCATCACAATACATTATAGGGAAGAATTTGACATTGTTCTCACCTAATGAAAGTTTGCTGCTGAGAGGATGATTCCCAAAGACATAGACTGAAGAAAATGCAAAGATAAAATTTTAAAGGTTTTATAAGAGTTTTTTTTCCTCATCACTACTAGAAAAATAATTGACCCATCTACCAGACAGATATAATTAAAGAAAAGCATCACAGACCAAAAAGCTGTACAAACTTAGGGAGAAGTTTTAAATGCTAAGAACCACTTCAGTTTTCCTTCTCTTCTGAATTTCTGCAAAATTAAATTGTTTTCTCTTATTCAGAAGAACAACTGTTCTCCTTTAGCCCTCCCACAGATTTTTTTTTTTTTTTTTTTTTTTGTCATAACAACATCCTGGCCAAAACAGCTCCCAAGAGACAAAAGCAATGAAAGCCATAAAGGAAGAATGTTTTTGTCATGCCAGGCCCTACTGCTCATATCTTAAACTTACAAAACCATCAGCAACTAAACTGGGCCAGACAGACCATCTGAATAAATTTGGCCAGTTACCAGTTACTCCAACAAGTTAAAAAGTCCAATATATAGAAACAAACTATGTTAACAGTGTTACATCAGCATGGAAACAGAAAAGGAATTTAAAAGCCCTAAATTCAGGGACCTTTCCCACAAGGAGGTAAGATCAGACTGATTTTCTCTGAGCTTGCCTCCCTACCTGCAGAGCTGGCATTAGAACTCTCTCTTTGATGGAAAGAAACTGAAAAAAGCAGTCTACCTGAAGGGGTCCTTCTCCATCCCTCATTTCTCTAATCCCCAAAACATAAGGCTGAGGACACCCTTGGGAAGGGGCCTGGGGGTGGGTGTGGGG
Source organism: Onychostruthus taczanowskii (assembly GCF_017590055.1). Lineage (NCBI taxonomy): Eukaryota > Metazoa > Chordata > Aves > Passeriformes > Passeridae > Onychostruthus > Onychostruthus taczanowskii. Next base: position 9,508,560 of record NW_024501459.1, read on the forward strand.
GGATGAGTAAAGAGCCCAGATGCTTGAGCAAATAACCAAATGTCACTTATCCAGGAATTTTCCCTTTTGATGGCCCGTTTTTCCATGCTGAATTTTGTTTTGTGTGCATTACATTAACTGTGTGTGTGATCTCTCCAGCTGTGAAACAAAGAGGAAGAAGCCTTAGAAGAAGAGGTATGGGTTAAATAGTTAGAAGAAGAGGTGTGTGTTAAATAGAAGCCTACTGTGATAAATGTAGTAATATCCATACAAGGTTTCATACTACTCTTGTCTGGAGGTCCACTAAAATCGAGAGAGAAAAACTCATTTTGACTGGTACGCTTGTGAACCAGCCTCGTTGCAATGTGTGGAGCAAAGAGTCCCAGCTGGGACCTTGCTGCCTTCAGAGCCATGGTGTGAAGCCTTCTTTTGCTGCCAGCATAAGGAAAGAAGCTTTCATGAAGGCAGCTCCAGATACAGAAGAAAAGTAAAATCCTGCCCTCCAGGGGTTGGACTGCCTCTTTTCCAGCATTGCACATGGTACATGGAAGGGAAAACCCCCAATTCCTCCAGCATCCTTCAGCACTGCCATCTCCAGCACTTCCTGCTCCATCCCCAGCAGCAGGAGTACTGCAGGTATTGCCCATCCCCAGTAGCAGCAGGATCCTGACAGCCCACGTTCCCACTCTCTGCTTACTGATGGGTACAGCCATACATCAAGCTCTGGGGGAAGGGGGCTCAAGAAGAAGAGCAGATTCCCCTTGGATTGTTTCATGGGGGTTTTCACATCACTGACCAAAAAAAAAAAAAAAATTGAAAATCAAATCCACTTTTCATTAAGAGTCTATTGGTGAAACTGATACTACAGAAATACACATTCCTGTGTGCTGCCTTCCTGCTCCATAATGGCTCTTGCATTAGGGGCTGGGGGCAGGGGGGCTGCTGTTATCCATTTACTTTAGTAAAGATTGCTATTGAATGAAACCTTTAATGGGGTATTTATGCTCCCGCTCAGCTAAGAGCTCCAAGCTTGTGGCAGAGTAGTCTTTCCCTCCACCTTGACAGCTATCAGAGAATCAATACAGGTAATCCCTCAGCTGGCCTCAGCACCGCTGCTGCGGGCCTGCCCTGGCCACTGCACTGCGGTCACTTGTGGGAAAGCCAAACTTCTCCGGGGAGTGACTTTTCACAAGACCCCCACCACCTCTGCACCGACCCTCTGCAGCTCCACAGGGAGTGCCACTGACCCCACATTGATTTGGACAGGGGATGAACTTATTCTTGCTCTCTAGGAAGCTTGATTCCACTTCAGGGGTTATCTGTGAATTGCTCTTTTTGGCCAGTATAATCCAAGTCATCATTCATCCCTTCCTCTTTCCTGAATTCCTAGTGGGTGTTTTCTCTGCTCCTGCATTTCTGTTAGTCCTGTAAGTTTAAGTCTGGTTTGTCACTCTACAGTGGAGATAAGCTGGAGTTTCATGACAGCCCCTACAGCAAGGCTGCTACAGAGTGGCTGTCTGGGGATGGAGATGGAATAGAGTCTCTCAAGCCCCACTGCAGGAGAGGCAGAGGTGCTGTCACTCCCCCCTGGTGCTGCTACACAGCCCCAGTTGTCAACACCAACGCCAGAAACTTCGAGGGGATGACTTTTCAGAAAAGGCTGGTGGAGATGAATCCTTTTTAAAGCTTGAGTCAAGCACCATAAAAACACAGGCTGAAAGTCTGGACATATTTCACCTAAGATTGAAAAAGAACAAAAGAAGAGAGCAAAGACAGAGCCTCACACCCCTCATGTGCCTAAGGTCCTGCACCAACTGTGTTAAGGAGAGACAGAAGGGAGAAAGTGCAAGGGCATGTGCATCAGGAGGGAAAGGCAAATGAAGATGATGGTGACTGTGTCTGTAGGGGTAAAACAAACACCAGCACTTGCTGCAAAGGCTTGTAGGAGACTGGGAACCCAAGGAATGGCTTTCTTAAGAAGGGGATAGCCAGTCAGGGCTCCTCTAGTGAATAATCTCTCTTGTTTAATGGATAGGTTGGAACTGACCGATATTTGTTTGTGACATATCTTCAATTCACTAAGCTCCTTGCTGCTTTTCATCCTCCTTCAGTGGTTAACCACCTCCCTGTTCTCCAGAGTGAGCAGCAGGACAGGGACTGGGACAGCAGGGGCTGGGGACCAGGTGTTTGAAAAACAGGGATATGCAGGAGATGCTAGAGGCAGCAGATGTCTGCGGCCAGGCCTTTTGTTCTCTCACACTTGCAAGCCTGAGCTCTGGGACCACCTTTTTTTTTTTTTGTCTCCCCATTGTCATTTACCCAGGAGGAGCATTTCAGGAGTTAGCCTCACACAGTCTCTCTCTCCCTGCACCCCTCTGCTCCAACAAAACAGTTGATTGCCCTCATACTCTGGTTTCTATTTAGATCACTTCCTATTAACATTTAAAAAACTCACACAGAGTTAATGCAGAGCACTTAAAATCACCTAGTGTCTTACAGGACGGATTAGTCCCAGGGACTTGTCTTGCTGCTCCCCTTGGGAGGACCATTTTCAATCCTAGTTAAGGGAAGAAGAAGAGCCAGGGTGCACACATATCCTTTGCCTTAGTGAAAGCACTGACAATGTGGCCCCAGACAGGGGCACCACCCCACAGCCAGTTTAAGTGAAGCTGAGTGAGAAACACGGGTGTTTCTCACTAAATTGCACATAGTGTATTACTGTACTTACTGTCATGGAAAATAACACCTCTGTCCTATATTTGCAGATGCCAAGAAATGGAAGAGATGGATTTCGTACAGCTTGTAAAGCCACAGCCCAGCCACCTGAGAGCTGCAGGGATGTCCTTTCTGCTGCCTCAGCTCAGAAATAGCTGCTGGAGCATGAAGCACCACGGTGCCTGCTCAGGACAGGCCTGGCAGCCGGGACTGCCCAGCACAAGGACTGAGATTATACACATGGTCACAAATATTCTCTTTTCTGCTGAGCTTGCAGTGCAGCCTCCTTCATGCACATGTCCTTCTGTGCCACGCAGTCATTCTGGGATCCTGCCAGATATCAAAGTGCAGCATGCACACAAGCTCCCTCAGTCTCCCCCCTTCTTAGCGGTGTGTACAAATATCCAAAAGCCCACTGCTGGCTGAGCTGGCTAGAGCTGCACATTCACTCAGCTGCTGAGAGCACAGCCACAAACGGTGCAAGTAAATGTGCAAATCCTCGGGGAGGAAAACCTCGAGCTCACTGGACACACACAGGGTACAGGTACACTACAGGAGGATTCTCTAATCTCTCCTAACCCCCATCTGGCAAGAACAGCATTCTGTTTGCTCTGACAATCAGCGCACTTTCGTTTCAGAAAACTAAAATCTGCAGTGGTCTCGCGGGTGACCTCCCTCCTGATACATTTCTCCCCACCCTGCTGTGAAGTGTGCAGAGCCAAGTGTCATCCTGTCCCCAGCACAGCTGGGACTCACTATTCAAAAGGGAGAGGATGACTCTATAGGGTAGTTAAATGCTACAAGGTAGTTGAATTCCTTTTTTTAGTGCTCAATCCGGATCAATCATCTTGCTTGCAAGTGGGAGTGAACTCAATCCAGAACTGAATGCCCTCAGCTTTCATGAACTGTTAGGGTACTTAAGACCAAATCCATCAAGACAGTGGGTGCCTTTGACTTCTTGTGCAGTCAGCTGCTGCCCATCAGGACAAGGACTAGAATTCCCAATAAGAGACAGTTTGACTCTGTAACGACTTACAAATGACACAGAAAACACGCTTCATCCATTTGCTAGTACCTCAAATACACAACTCTGCATCTGGCAGGAAACAAGCCACAGCCCATTAGTGTACACTGCAGCCTCTAACAATTTATTTTTATTATTTGCATGAACGTAAGAGTAATAATATTAATAATAGAAAAGATAGGTGCTAACGTCTTCACAAACAACTCGATGGGTGAGGGTCTTCAGGACAAACGGGTGTTAATGTCTTTGAGATGGGTCTTAATGTCTCTACCAACGTCAAGCTGAAAGTTTGTTACAGAACCCATACAATTTGACTACAGCCTAAACTCCTGAACTTCGTGGTAATAGAAAAATGGGTCAGCAAACCCTGTTGCAAAACCTACATACTTTGGGAGAAAATGACAAACGCTCAAGGCAGCTCGGGAAGGCTGTACCTCAGCCAATGGGAAAAGTAGAGGGCATCATGCAGCCCGGAGTTTAGGATAGAAGAAGGCTCAGTCTTCCAGTGGTCTCTCCCTCCCCCTATTCAAATAAAGTTGCAGGACTCCTCTGTCTCCTTTATGGACACTAACTTTTTATAGAGAAGTTTTGTGCACAATAATTAGCATCAAAATTTACATACACGTTTTTAATGTGCAAGGCAACCAGTACCTTCAATCACAAGTATAACCCTTCACACACTCCTTTACAGGCAACACATCAAATACTATAGAAAGGTGCAAATAATTAAGCACAAGACATTTGGGATTTCTTCAAGAAGATGAAAATGTACACAAGAACACTACAGAGGCACAATTTAAATATACAACCTTCATTCAGAACAAAAAAGGAGGTTACCTGCACGGGAAGCTAATCAGGCATTTCACAGTACTTCAAAGCCATTCCTAGTCATACATTTAAATATACAACCTTAATTCAGAACAAAAAAAAGAGGTTACCTGCACGGGAAGCTAATCAGGCATTTCACAGTACTTCAAAGCCATTCCTAGTCATAACATTTCCTTCATTAGTAGGCAGTTTATTTCACCAAATACCGATTTTTTTATAAGGGACTGAACTAACAAAGGTTTCACACACAATTCTTGTTTCTGTTGGCCATGATTTTGTATGTTTGTAGCTATCCTCCTAGACAGCAGGCAGCTGGAAGAAAGGTTCAGTTCCCCTCCCTGTTTCACAGCATTGTTTGTACACATAAGTACTGTGATAATTTTCTGCTCGGCAGTGAATTTTACTTATTTAGAGGTCAGGGATTCAGCCCTCAATATGTAAAATATTTAACCTGCTGTATTATAGTAATATTTGTTATTAAAATAAGCAAAAACCAATAATCAGAGCATACTCTAAAACCTACATGCATAAACATACAATACAAATGGATTTGCTTATTTCACATACTTCCAAGTGCTGGGCCTCAATATTTTGTTTACCAGTAAGTGATTCAATAAATATCTAAAAAATATTTTTACCATGAAAACAATGAGAACAGAGCAACTAGAGATACAAAAAATCTTATAAAATTAGTGCAAATCAATATATTTAAAGATACAGTATCTGCACAGTATAATTGAATGTACAAGTAAAATATTTTCTATTTCTATGCTGTATTTAAAGAGAACAATAGAGTTTGTAGAAAATAAAAACTTAACTTTCTTCTACTTTATGTACAAAATTCTTGTTAATTCTAGATGATCTAGGATACTTTGAAGAGAACTATCATCCCAGTAATATCAAACTACCTGTGTTTATCAACTAGCTCCAAAAGGGACTTCTATTATTCCTCCTGATGCAACACACAGTCCCACTAGCACAGTGAGACCTTTCACATGCACAACCTTCTGCCAGTCGTGGTGGTCACTCAGTGATAATTAAAACTTCTATAGCAGTTACAGCACTCCCTATCCTCAGCAGTCCTTCAGCACAGGCTTTTTGTTAAGCTTCTTAAGTTAAAATTTAACATTGATATGGAATGCCACTTTCTTAAGAACTGAAAATGTCTCACTGACCACACTCCTGCATTGCATGTGCGGGCAGTGAGACATGGAGGATGACACCTTCCAGTCCTCCCATGGAAGCAAAGTCCTGCAGACCAGGGAAAGAATTTTATGTGCAAAGTTTTAGGCACTGAGGAGTTCTGGTAGCACTTTACAGTAATCCAACATAAAACCAGGAGGAAGCAGACAAGCCCACCCTTCATTTCAAGGTTCACTGCAAAGATTCACCTGGCCAGAACCAGAGAGGTTCAGGGAAATCCAGAAAAAAGAGCCCACTGCTGGGATTGTGTTCGCCTCTGGCCTGCTCTGAGTCTACAGTGAAACACCTCTGTGAGGCCACTTGACTGCTCATTATCCACTCACTGGCTCACTGATGCTTAGGAGTATCACCATGTTTGGTCCTCCAAACTCTTGAGAAGACAAAACCAACCTCCACTACCTCTGCTAGCTGGGATATCAGGCCTGCATATATCTTACCACTCCCCACTTCTCTCCCTCTGGGCTAACCAGCATCCAGCACCCTCTGGAAGAGTTGCTCTCACAGCCTTGGAGTTCTCAGTCACCCAGCAGCTAAATGATTTAAAATAGCTCTTTGTTGGTCCAGCAGCCAGTATCTCTGAGAAGTTCACATTTAAATAGAACATCACTAAAAGACAGGTTAAGGGTAAGTAGACCACACACCTGTGGTCATCTGTCCAAACAACATGAACAGGTTAAATCAGCTTTGAGAAATGCACCTGATAAAAATATCCCTTACACAGGCTTTTATACAGATTGTACCAGGCAGTCCATAGGCATTGGAGACGCAGAAACACTCCTCACAGTGATATTTGTGCACAAAGGGGTTTTGGGAGGTAGAATTCCTTCCTGTCTTTAGAGATTACAGTATGGGAGGAGAAGGAGAGTGGCATCAGGGTGTACCCTGTTCCCTGTGCTCAGTCACGTGCCCTGAGTCCAGAGACCAGACCTACCCCAAGAGCCACTGCAGGTGTCACCTCCTGTGCACACAGCCACGCACAAACAGAAACACACAGACTGAAACGCACAATGAGCTGGTCCAGGACACGTCCGTGGGGCTCCTGACTAGTGAGCAGCATGAATCTTCATGTGGAAGTCGCAGTCCTCCTGCTGGGGGAAGTGCTGGCCGCACACGGAGCACGTGCAGCCCTTGTCCTTGCTGTGCGTGCGCCGCACGTGGCTGTCGTGGGCCGCGTGCGAGGCGAAGGCTTTGCCGCAGTGCTTGCACTTGAAGGGCTTCTCCCCCGAGTGCTGGCGGATGTGAGTGCGCAGGATGCTGGATGCTGTGAACGCCTGAAAGGGCAGGGATCGTCAAGGGCAGGGCGGGAAAGGAAATGGAGTTGCAAGTAATTTGCTTTCACATGTGCAATCCCCACCTTCAGCTAACCCAGACGCCATCAGAAGCACACTACCCTGAAAATTAAGTCCTGAAATAGCTCACCTTTCCACTCCTCAGGCATGTGGAAAAAAATAATGAAAACTCCCAGCAAGGAGGAATCGGAAGGCAACAGCTATTGCTATACAGATGTGGCTGAGTCCGTGGAGATATATGAAGCTCAGAGAAAGATTTCTGACCAAAGACACCAGTAAATATCTTCTATATGTCAGAGGGAAGAAGTCAATACTACCCTAATTAACTTTGCACCTCATTTATGTGTGGGAAACATAATGCAGGCTTTCCTTACAGTTTTTGTTTTTAAAGTTAAACCCTTTGACTGTCTTGGGATTCAGCTGCTAAAATTCGTCTATGCAGTTCACCATACATCACTTACAAGTTATTTTCCCTGCTCCATCATACTCTTCTCTTTCTGCAGGCAGAGTTTCCAGCCTGTTCCCCCACCGCTAACACTTTTGAGTAGCAAAGTCATAAAGACTTCTCCTCCATCTGGGGATAAAGCTCTCTCACGAAAATTTGAGCAGGAATGTTGTAAAGTTGCTCATGTTTTCCCCATTTTTTCTTATCCAAAGAGAATTTCAGGACCTTCACTCTTTGCAGACCACACAAAATAAATACTATCTACTAAGTTTTCATGGCAAACAGCAATACATCTTATTAGAGACCCTTTCACTAGGAACCTTAGAGCACAAAAAGATCACAGACTCCTATACATAAGTCCTTAGAGGTGTATACCAAGGGCAAAAATATATTTTGGAGAGAGAATGGTGATGCTGACCCAGCACTGTTCCTTTAATCTCACAATGTTCCTGAAGTAAGTGAACACTGATTTCCAGCAAAGGAGCTGGAAAAGCAAAGCCACTGTTAGAGGCAGAAGAGGAAAAGAATCTTAATCGCATAGGAGGAGCCAGTGAGGATTCTTTAAAACAGGCCCTGGTTTTCCAGCCTCAGTAATTATGGCTATGTTCTAGGATAGCTGCATCCTGCAGCCTGAGGACAAAAAGTTTAATCTGATCCAATCCACAGCAGTCCAACCAGAACCGGCTGGGGACTGGTCAAGAGTCCCGAGACATCTCTTTACAGAGCAACCTATAAAGCTCTGCCACCTCCTCTTGTGATCAGAAGATTAAGGATGAGATTTCATCCTAATCTCTGAGAACAAGTATGTTTAGGATGATCATGGGGAGACAAAAAAATATAATAGCCAAAAGGAGTTTCCTCTAAGGGCACTTCAGCAAGACACTTCATCTTTGTGTTAGTCCAGCCAGTCATACAGAAAACTTCTCTCTCTACAAAATCAGTAGCAGCTTACCACTGCTGATGGAGTTTCTGTATTTCATGGACGCTCCACAGCACTAGGAGTCCTACCAATATTCATCCTCCAGCAGCCTGTGCATCCACTTGCTGTCTGCTGTGAGAGCTGCCAGCACTTTCACAGGGAGAGCTCATCTGAATCACCCCTGCTGTGATGGGCAGTAACAGCAGAGCACATCTTTGATCAGGGCTGTATGGTTCTCCTTGTGTTCTTTTTTTAAGTGAAACCTCCATGCCCATCTGCCCATCAACAGCCTTGATATTCAAGGTAAGCGTGCACAAATTCATATTGCACAGGTTCAGTTTATAGACCAAATCTTGTTTATTGCAGTCCAGAAGCAGTGTCAATAACACCAAAAATTATCTATCTGATGAAGAAGTGGGATACTGGTTATAGCTGCATGCTTTGGATGGTATTTGAAAAGCTCTCAAGCTTCCCTAGACCTTATTTCTGCAGCAGATCACTGAGCTGGTATGAACCACAAATTCCATGTCAGATGGGACCAGACCCTCTTTCTTCAGTCTCATCCAGTCCTGTCACCTTACCTCACAGCTGCCCAGAATATACACCCAGTCATCTGGCTACCAGTTCAATTAAAAAGCATTTTCTTGAAAGAAAACAGAGAAGAAACAAAGCACAGCAGAGGGAGAGATGGGGCAGGGCTTCCTTACCTTGTTGCAGTAGACACATTTGTAGGGGCGCTCCCCAGAGTGAACCCTCATGTGTTTGTTCAGGCTGGAGGATTGAGAAAAGCTCTTCCCACACACAGAGCACTGGGGGGAAAAAAAGGAATAAAGTTAAAAGGAAGCATGTAACTACACAGTTAAAAGGAAAAAATAAGTATGTGGATGATGTGCACATTTCTTACATATAATCTAGATATACACATGTATTTATGTATTCATGTGTAAACACGATAGCAATTTTAACTGCAATAAATTGAAATACCCAGATGTTTAGTCTGGTTTTAAGAAAAAATTTATCCACATATGTACATATATATATTAAAACCAAGTAAAATTTCAAATCATCGGTGTTAAAATTGTTTCAATAAAAAATTGGTATTTTACAGAACAGACAATATTGATTTTCCGTAATAAAAATATGAACATTTCTGTAAAATCACTTCAAAATATATATGAATCAAGCCCCAGTTTAAATTTTTTTCCCTGAAAGATAAACTATCTAAAGAATAAAACAATCTTAAATGTACCAAGGCAAGGGAAAGGAAAAGGAATTACATGGTATTTAATATCTCATATTTAATGGAAAATTTATCTGTTACGAATTCCATGCAGATATTCTGACATTGTAATAATGCCATTTTAGTTACAAAATATTTTTTCTGAAAAAATATACACATTGTAGGATGATCTATAAAACAGGTATTTGGAGAATTTTGAGGACTGATTTAACTGTGCTGTTTCAAGCACCAGAACTTGCCCTTCCCAGGCTTTTAGAAAAAGTCTGATTTTCCATTCCCAGTGCTGCTAGAGAAAACTGGTACTAGAAGCAAGGGGTTTGTTGGAGATGAGTAAAGCATTTTAAAGATTTGCTTTCATCTATTGAAAATCTGCTTCACACTGAACGTAAAACTTTTAAGCCCTGTTTGGTCCAACAGACACAGATAAAGCTGTCAGACGGTTCTCAGACCGAAGGGTGGGGTGTGGGAAACAGACATGAGACATCTCTCCCCCGATCCTGGACAAACCAAGCACCTTTTAAACACAAGTTAACCTCACACTGTGTGAGAAAAGGAGAAACATTCATATGCAACCACGCAAAAAGCCCAGGAGAAATTTTGTTTCTTTTTAAACTGAGACTGTGGAGTTTATTTTCCCAACCTAAACCCATTAAATTTCTTTAACCAAGCTTTGCTGCACAAGACAAGTTCTTCCTGAGAAGTCCCACCAGGAAACTACCAGGGAAAATGGAGGAACAACGTTATCAGCATCTTATCTGGACCAAAAAAAAAGATTTATTAAGTACCCTCAGAAGAGCCAGTGACTGCAGAGAGATCCGGGAGCAGGCTCACCTTGTGAGGTCTGTGCTTTTCGTGAACGTGGAGAATATGGATCCTCAGCCTGTCTCTTTTTTCAAAGGATCGGTCACAAAGGTGACAAGGGAATTTGCGGTCCCCCTGGTCCACGCAGCGGGTGTACTTGAGGTGTTTGTCCCGGTAGTACTTGTAGGCAAAAACTTTGCCGCAGCGCTCACACTTGAAGCTCTCCCCGGCTTCTGTACGGCAGAAGGGAAAGTGCCACCTCACCGTTACACCACGGCAAAAGGGATTCAGATCAAATCTGCATCCTTGTCAGAGCTGGGATCCCTACGGGGAATTTTGTGTCTCTGAGGGGGCAAAGACTGTAAACTGATGCTGGCAATATCATTAACAAAATATACGCCGCATCTCCCCTTGTCTTTTTAAAGGAGGGGAACAAACGAGACCCCAAAGCCTGATGAAATTATTCGGTTTAGCTACTAACTTCACCAAAACCAAGATTTCTTCCTTGTATATCCATAAATAGCAAGAAAACACGTGAAGAAACAACTCAAAGAGTCCATCATAAAAACTTCTCCCCGTATGCAATCATTGTGAGATATTTCTTATCAAGAATTGAACGCAAATTTTACCTACTATCCCAAAAGGAAAAAAAACAAACACTGCACACCTTTTCTATAGTTTTCAAATAACTATCGGACACCATTGTGAGATATTTCTTATCAATAATTGTCTGCAAATTTTACCTACCATCCCAAAAGGAAAAAAAAACAAACACTGCACACCTTTTCTATAGTTTTCAAATAACTATCGGACAAAATAACATTTATTTGACTTTTTAAAAAATTTCAATTCATTTTTTACGACTGAATTTGGGAAAAACACCAGAAAAATTTCAGGCGTTTATACATTATTTTCTGTCTTTAATAAAAGTAGCTTTAGCTTAAGCCTTAAGATTAAATGAACAATTTAGCATCTGTTAAATTAGACACTTCAAAACAAGAGGTACAAAATTTTCCATGCCAAATTTTCATGCAAATTTGCTTCTCCCCCTTTCTGCTGCACCGGGCTGACCCATCCCTTCCCTGCTCCAGCTTTTCCCGCACTGGCACAAATCTGTTTTCTCCATACATAAATTTTGCTTATAAGATCATACTTTCTGTATATTGCAAGTAGAACTACCGTCCCTCTCCCCTCACCCTGGTGCAAGTTCATTTGACATTTCTTTTGCAAGCAATACTGGCATTACGGGATCGGAACGACTTCAGCCTCCCTCATTTACTGAGAGCGTCAATTGCACGAAAGTCAGGTGTGCAATCCTAAGATGAAACAGGACCAAAGGTGGAATAACCCCACCTCCTCCCAAAACGGGACCCTGAAAAACGGCGCTGAGGGCCCAGGCAAGCTCGGCCCAGGACCACCAGATGTTTTACAATCGTCAGACCAAACAACACTTTAAACTCCCCGAGGAGCCGCGGACTGGGAGCGGACTGACGGCGGAAGAAAGAGCAGCCTCTTGCTCCGCGCTGCCGGCAGCCCTCGGTGCAAACCCCCGGATTCCCTGTGCCGAGGGGAAGCTGCTGATTCGGGGTGCTGGATGCCGCAGGAAGGGGCGGCCGGGGATCGGCTCCCTGGGAGAGCGGGCGGACAGACCCGAGGGACCGGGGCTGCCCCCGCGGCAGGACCGGTCACCCACCACCGCCTCATCGCAGGGTCTGGGAAGCTTTTAAAGTAAAACGCCGGACAAATGTGGTGCTCGTGTTTCTTTACCTCCCCTCGTGTGAATCTAATTCAGGCCAGGCACACGTCCATGGGAATAAGGGGCAGTGTCGCTCAAGGGGTTGCTGGCAGGCTCACCTTCGGGGTGCTGCGGGGGTTTCTTCCCCTCCGCCATGCCCTTCAAGCTGATGGGGATGCCCAGAAATTGCACGTAGCAATCGCCGTACCACACCAGCAGCTCCTGGTTCGGGAAGATTTCCTTGCAGGTCTCGTAGAAGATTTGTCCCTGGCACTGGATAGCCGTCAAATTCTGCTCCTCGGGGAACCTGGCGCAGTTCACCAGGGACATCCAGTTGCCAGCGGCGCCCTTCCCATCGATAAAGTGGCTCAGGCCACCGTATTCAAAGATCTGGCGAGCAGAGGAAAAAGGATCAGGTTTGACCTTACGTACACGTCCTGCTCTCACTAGTCCCACCACCCACACTGGGCCGAGCCACTCTTTCATGCTACGGTAGAGGGGATGCCAAAAACCTCGCCACAGCCCCGCGCTGGGGGTGCGGGGTGAGCCCGACGGTGCCTCCGCTACCTCCCACATCAGCGAGTTGTCGTCGTAAGTCTTGATCTCGCTCGTGTTGACCACTTTGCCTTGGAAAGGGCCGAAGCGGACTCCTTTCGGGATGGGGTCGGTACAGAAGACTCCGAGCTGAGACACGTCCCCGTAGGCCACCCGCAGCACCGAGAGCCCTGCGGGTGACAGCGGGCTGAGCGCGGGGCGGCGCGGGCGGGCGCGGCGCGGGCGGTGCGGGACACCTACCTTCGGGCAGCTGCAGCGAGTCCCGGTCGAGCAGCGGGGCGGCGGAGTCCGCAGCGCCTGCAGAAAAGGAACCCCTTCTTCAGCACCGGCCCTGTAGGAGCGGGTCCTACCTTCCCGACAGAGGCCGCAGCCCGAATCACCCCCCCCCCCCCCCCCCCCCCCCCAGTTGTTTCGGGGGGGGGGAGGGGGAGGCCCTCGTAAAGCAAGAAAACCACAGGGAAGATAAGTCCGGCGTGCCCCCGGGGATGCCGCTTGAACCTGGCTGCCTGCACCCCTTTTGGGACTGTCTCCGAACCCTCTCGCACACCTGGCTGCGAGGAGCGAGCTGCCGCCCAGGGCCACCCTGTGTCCCTCTCGCCACCATCAAATACCCCTTACCCGAGCTGGCGGGGGACACCCGGAGCCCCGAGATGGCGTGGAGATTCCCGGCCGGCTGGCTGCTCCGGAGTGCCCCGTACAGCACCGCGTTGAGCTCCTCCTCGGTGAAGTGGTACCTGTAGCTCTGCCCCGCCGCCACTTCTGCCCCCGGGCTGCGGGCTGCCCTGTGCGGGGGGCTCGGGTAGGGCGGCGAGAGCGACCCCGGGGCCCCCGTCCCGAGGGCCGAGCCCTCACTGGGAGGGAAGGGGGCCGGCAGCCTGGTGTAGACGGGCAAAGGAAGGTTGGGGAAAGGCTCGGTGGGCAGAGGGGGCGGCTGGCTCAGAAAAGCGGGGACCCTGCTGAAGGTGAATGGAGGCAGAGGCGGCGAGGAGGAAACCAGCTCGCCCAGGGGTTTCAGGGGCTGGAAGAAGTCGGGGGCCGTCTCGAAGTAATGGGCGGGTGGGAGGAAAGAGGGGTAGTAGGAGGCGAGGCCGGCGGGGCTTATCCCGAGCGAGTCTCTGCCGTCTCCGGGGACCGACTCGCCGGCTAGGGACAGAGCCATGTCGGGAAGAAGGGGGGCAGACACCTGGGTGCTGCCGGAGCGGGGTCCCTCTGCAGGGCGGGACGGAGGCGCGGGAGCTGCCCTTCGCCGTCGGGGAGAGCGGGCGGGTCCCTGCCGGCCCCCCGCGGCTATATCGGCCCGAGGAGCGGGGCGGGGAGGGCGGGCACGGGCCGTGGCGGCGGCCCTGGGGGTCACACAGCCCTGGGGGAGGGCGGGGGTGCTGCCCCGACCGGCACGGCTACCCTAGGGCGGAGCCACGGCTCCTCACGGAGCGGCTGGGCCGCCCCTCCCCACATCGGGGTAGGGGAGGGAGGGGGGCGGGTGGTCCGGCCTCACGGATCCACCTTCCTACCGCCGGCTCTGCCCTCCGCCGATCCAGACCCGGCCCGGCCGCAGCCCTGTGGGCTCTGCCTCTCCCCAGGGCAGCAGGCCGGGCTGCGGGACCAGCACCTGCTGCCGGAGGTCAGGGTTCTGCGGGGCAGTGTCTTGGGGGGCTGCAGGGGTGTGGTTTGAATATGGAAAGGCAGAAAACACCGCTGAAACTCCAGAGACCTGGACACACAGGAGCAGCGCGGTCTTAGTCACTGCAGGCTTCACGGGCACAGCTGAGGTGCTTTTACTCTAGCCTGGGGCCTCCTGTTAGGTGCTTAGCTGGGCTCCTGCTCGGGTTTTCATGGCTCCGTGGCCAGGCCTATGCTATTCTGCCCAGGATGGGACCAGAGGAAAACATCTGACCCTTGCCTCCTGCAGAGGTGTTGGGTGATCTCCTGTCTATGGTTTCATCCCGGGTTTTTATAGGGTTTTCTCCTGCCTTCCTTCCAGGTGGATACATGGCAAAATTGCAATGAAAAGGGGGCTTGGAAGGGCCTGGAGGATCCTAGGGGCCCAGGTGTTCACTCTGCAGAGTGTCATCCCTGCTGGTATAGAGAGATGGAGAAATCTTCAGCCCAGGACTGAAGAACAGAACTGAAAACCCCATACAGTGTGTGTTACTGCAGAGCTCCCTCTTGAGTAGCTCATTCCAGCCTGGGTGACACTGCACATGCAGGCATGGAGGGAAGGGACAGGGTGGGCTCTGCTGCACCGTGGAGAGCTTGGGGTCTTGCACCCAGGGATCTCTCTCAAGGACAGGCAGCACAGGGACACAGCAGAGCATGAGTCAAGCTGCACACAGACACAGCTGCAGTGGGAACATAGCCAGGCTTAGCTCCTGGAATTTTAAATGCCATTTCAGTGATTATATTTGGTGTGCTATAAAACTTAATTAGTATAGCTCCATGTGATCGTGTGTAAAATATTGTCTTCATCCCAAAGAAGGGATGCGTTAGGAAGCACTGGAAGCAGCCCCAGAGAGAGAAACCTCAGCTCCAGACACAGTCACTGCCTGCACTTGACCAGAGGTGAAGCCATCCTTTCAATCCTGATTTCTTATCTGGCCTGAATTAAGTGCTCTGAAATAGAGTTTGAGAAAGAATCACTGGCTGCCCGGGGCAACAAGGGTGTTTCCTTCTGGAAACTGCAATTCCTACTTACTACAGTCTTTCATTTACAATCTTCCTTTATTTTTTCACTCAGGACATAAACACTTAGACAGCAAACACGAGCACACAACCCTGCTGGAGAGAGACAGAGAGCTGATCCAGTGTCCCTCAGCTGTCAAGACCCCTCCACAGCCGTCCAACACATCTCTGTCCCCAGAGTTGCGCAGAAACATTTCTGTAGTCTGCATTAAACGTACTGGGCTAATTCTCCTACCTACAACCTCATTCTCCATCCCAACTTCTGCAAGACAAATGTATTAAATACACCAGGGAAGCTAATATGAACAAGTCTTACGGAGAAAGTAGGAATGGAGCCTTATAAAACTTGCTTGAGATAGTTCCTTAGCTTAAATGGCCTGATTTTTCAGTTGTCTTTTCGGTTTTAATTTTTTTTCTAATTTTCTCTCCTTTGTGCTAAACCTCGGTTATTTGTAAAACAGAACTGATGCTATAGTGCTTTAGGAAACAGTTTCAGCCAGGCATTTCAACACAACTTTATTGGTGCATCAGTAGCATAAAAGTGGTACCAGCATTCATCTGATTTACAGGAATAAGTCTTAGAGCTCTGATTGCACAGAAAAGTTTGAGTTATATTTAGAATTTAAGTGTTGCCAGTGAATCTGGAATCTTTTGACGATGGTGTGTTCAGGTATCACAGCAAAGGAAGAGGGAGAGGTACTAGGGGAGACATTCTCACATTAGAGATTCAGGAGAAATGAAGTCAAATAAGTACAACACGAAATTTTAAAAGTCACATCATTACTTAAATTGTAGACACAACCAGAAACAAAAGGTTTCCTTTTTCTAGAAGCCTGATGACACAGAGTCCAGGAGAGGAAAAGAGCTTGAAGCACCATTGCCACTATATTGCAGATTAATATTTAGATGCTTTAACATTCTCTAAGAAGTTAAAGGCATTTAGTGCATTAAAAGTCATGACCTCGGGGGAGTGGGGGAAGCATGAGGGCAGCCTTGCAGATGCACCCCCAGCAGTCCAGTCAGTACTGTGGACAGCCCCAGCTTAGATGGCCTCCCTTCCCTGATTTTTTGTCTTATTACAAAGTAATCAGAGAAGTCTATTAGCCTCCCTTCCCTGCTGCAGGATTTTAGAGTGTATTCCTTTGCACTGATGTAGGGATGCATAATTAAGACAAGCACCAAGGGACATCCCTGCAGGCTGCTTGCATAGCATTCAGTCACCTCTCAGTTTGGACACCAGTGAGTTCTTCATCAATCTTACATCCACCCTACATCTCCCTTACTCCAGGTTTAAAGCAGCCTGCCTCCTACACATTCCCAAACACACAAGTTACACCTGTGAGCATCCCCATAATCTCTCAAAGGCTACAGTGCCACAGCACTCCCTGATGCTCATCTTCCCACATGTGGCCTCCCTGTGCCCCAGCACATACACGGACACTCAGCTGCAGCATGGACATGGGAATCCCAGCAATGGCACCAGATGCTGTCATGGAAATAACCTGAATTGCAATTTAGATGAGCTCAGAGCACAAACAGTTTTTTGCTATAGAAGAGGATAGGTAGCAGAAGAGCAACTGAATGCTGGTGGACTATTAAAAAAAGGGGAAAACAAAATTAAGGTGATTCAACTTTCCTTTTCCTGTATTAGTTGTATCTTTAGATACAGCAGCATTTTAATGGTGTTACCATTTGCTCTGTGACTTCATAAAAGTAATTAATTGCTCTCAACTCATTTCAAGTACACTGAGAATAGACAATAAACTGAAAAATACATGCACAAGAAAGAGGTGGGGAAGCCAGTCTAAAATTTGGATCAAACCAATCCTGTCATAGAGATGCAATCCTCTTCCCTTTGTTGGAGTGGGCCACTGAGTGAACACACAAGCAAAGGCAGGAATATCCATTGTTACTGTGTTCTAAAGACACTTTGCCAACAGTTTGCAGGGAGATGAATAAATTACTTCAGGCAGGATCACTGTGGGACCTTCCAGCATCCTGAGTAGCTGTAGAATGAAGTGATAAAGTGAAGTACAGCCTGAAACTTGGATGGGAGAGACATTTTTCAAGCAATTGGAGAGTTTTCCCACGTTTCCTCTTTTGTCTTTGCAGGAGTATCTCCTAGGGAGAAATTCCTGGGCACATCACAGAAGTTGGAGCAGCTTCACGTCCCCAGCAGTTGTATGGGACTGGGGGAATGTCTCAGTTTCCCCAGTCTTTGCTACCTTCTTCATTCTTAAATGAAGCCTCAGTGAGTGGTGGTTGAGTAGTTTGGAGCATATTCAGTAGGAACTGACACATTCCAAGCGAAGTTCCTGCTGCTGTGTGAACTAGCTTTACCTCTGGCTGTCTGGTGGAAGGAGGGTCTGAATACTCTCTTAGCTCCTTTCTTTGCACAGAGCCACCCTTCCCTCATGGAGTGTTTCTGCCTTTAGTGCCTAATTTCAGGGGAGGTGGGAGAAACACCAATTGGATGGCATTCAAACTGTCACTTGGCCTGTCCCCTGCACTCAAACTGCTGTTGTTCTTAAAGCCAGAATCTTTTAATGATCCACAGAAGGATTCCAGCTCCTTGGGGGTGGAGAAATAACAGAACATTCATCCCATTGGAGCAGGGAGCTATCCAAGCATCCTTGGACACAGTGACCTCTTGTGCTCCTGACAATCACAGTGGCTGACTCTGGGTTTTCCTGCCCATCCTCCCTCGTGTGTAAGAATGATGACAGCATTTGTCTAATGACAGCAGCCATGGTTTGCGGGTTCACCCAGCAGCAAAGCTGAGCACAAATGCCAGAGACACAGACACAGGATGCATACACAGAGGATGCTGACACATTCAGTCACACAGATTGCCATGAACAAGGTGCTACCCTCAACCGCAACCACTTGTGGTACCCATGTAAGACATAAACACAGCTGAGTTTCCACCTCTTCTTTAACTGGTAGAGCTTTATGTTCACTGATGAAAACACATCATGCCCTCCCTCTCTAGGCTCACAAACACTGGTTCATGGATGGCCTCACTCTGGGTGCAGCTCTTCTGCCTGCCCAGTATCCCTGCCCACAGTTCCAGCCCTCACATGGAGCTTTTCAGGTCCTTTACTTGCTGGCTGGTGCAGCTGGATGCACCAAACATGCGCACTCACACAACCGTCCCTTGAGCACTCCACCACGTTCTGGTCACATGGCAGGGTACAGTTGTCAGATTTCACTCTTTCATTCAGGCAGAATGTTCTGTTTCAGCCACCATCAAATGCTTCTCTAACTGTCCTTTAAGATCCTCTACTTGATCTTAATTTTTTTTCTCTCCTGAGGGTCTCTCAAACTTCTGATCAGAGATTCTGTTTTTCTTTTTCCAGCCTCCTCATACAAATTGAAAAATACCACTGAAAAAACCCCACTGAAACTGGGGAATTACAGCCTCTGGACTCCAAGAGGCTCCTTAAACTTAAACCCTGTAATGCAATCAAGTGTGTTTTTTTCCTCCCCAAGGTAAGTATAACAGAACAAGAGCCTCAACAGAAACAAGATATACAAGGGCTTCCTCCTGGTCACAACATCTGGCTTAAGCCCACCATGCTGGCTGAGGCTGGAGTTATTAGCAGCAGTAACAAAGGAGGCTCAGACTAGAACCTAAGTCTGAGAAGGGTTAATGGGGTCCATCATACCACCTGAGTCTTTAACTCTTGGTGTGGTTTCTTCTTCAGCTGAGAGACATCCCAAGAACCTGTCCTGAAGTGGCAAAGAGCTCAAAGCCCAGCTCTGAAGGACCACTGTTCATACAGGTTCACTCACACTAATTCCAGCTTGGACCTTTCCTACATCTCCTAAGGACTTCATCAATTTGTGTTCATTCTTCCTTCTTTTAGCTGACTTAGAAGTATGACCTCTTACTGTGGCTCTGGACTGACCTGTGTTAAAAGGTGGAATTCAGCTGAAGTGCCAGCAGGGATTTCAAAAAGGTGGTATTACACAAGTCATACATACTAACTACATGCACACTGCTGACAGAATCACTCCAGGTGCTCCGAGTTCTGCTTTCTTCGGGACAAGAACTAATCCATCAGGAAGGTTTCACTGTAATCACTGTTTCCAGGAGACAGGGTGTGATTCTGTCAAGAGGCCCACTCGGGCTGTATTTGGCATCTCTATCTCCACATTTCACAGTCCAAGGACCAAGGCAGAGGGCTGATACCACTGGCTGCTCTCTGCCCTTGCCATAGTCTGAGCCTAAGCACGCATGACACGTAGCCCTCCTTTTAACACTGGAACACACATAAAGAACTGTAAGTGAACTGTGGTTCTTTTTGGTGAGCAACCAGCTGGGGAACAATTTACCCCTGTTCTATCCCTGTGGAAAGTCAAGTCTGCAAGACTCAGTGCACAGTTTATCAGGAGGACCTTCAAAAGGCGGAGTCACTTTTTCTTTGGTCATGACATTGGGTTAGAAGAACTTGTCCACATGTCACATGCACTGGTCCCTGTCAACAGAGCTTGATCTAGAAAGTAAAAGGCAGTACTTCTCTTTCATAAAGCCAGTTGCGTCAGAGGTCATCATTAGCTCATCATATTTTGAGGCCATGAGTCTTAGCTAAAACTTGTATCTTCTTTCAATATTAATTAACTATAAGAATGTCTAAAGGCAAGATTCCCATTGGAAACATTTTGCCTCTTACTACATGGACGTTTTCTCTGCTTGCTTCTGACTTCACATTGGGAAGAAACTTCCTTTCCTTGCAATGTAATGTGGCATCAGTTTCCTCATGTCACCACCATTTTTGCTGAAAATAAGAGAGCTGCAGGATAAGCCTTGTTTTGGTAGGAATGGCAAAAGGTTACCAGTGTTTGAAGGTCTATAAAATAACTTTAATTTCTAAAATTTTTAATATAAATCGTTTTTCTGCCTCATCCATTTCCCAGACAACAGAAGATCATTCTTTACATTGCACATTCTGGAATGCTACAAGCATTCTTATTGCCTTTTTTTTTTTTTTTTTTTTAATTGTCCAATCAAACATTTTCAATTGTCTTAAATTCACCATTTGGCACAGAAAAGAGACCAAGCCCATAACTCTTCTCATCTCCACATCTGAGGTCTGCCTCTGCTGAAACACGTCCATTTCACCCTGACTGATAAAAAAAAAAAAGTACCCATAATGAACTGTTCTATTAAGCCATGTGATAAACATTTTCAGTTAATACAGCCCTGAAAAGATGAAAGGACTTGCAAGAACAACTAGCTAGAATATAAATTCACTACCAGTGCCTGCTGCCTTTTTAAAACCTAGCAATCCATCTACCCTCCAGTGCTTTAGTGCTACATCTTACACCCTTCTATGAACAAATGAAGACACAACAGAAACCTGTTGAAATCTCTAAAGCCATGTAAAACCCGAAGGCATTAAAATTTATTAAATGATGCAATAACAACAGAATTCTTTATTTACAATAGCATTATTTAACATCAAATAAGCAAATAGCATCAGCAAAGCAATATTAACTTGCATAAATGTATTTAAAATTTCTCTGAATATATCTACCTTTGCATAAACTGCTAACACTAGAAATACAAACATCAATGCAGGTGAACAAAGTGATGTTCAGAGTCAACTCCGTTTTGAAAATAAATCACAACCTGAAACACTGTAAGCTTTCTCCTGAAGAACCATAGTTTATATATTGCTTAATTTTACCCTTGTATAATCTTTTCATATACACACATCTCAGATGCAACTTCATGATGAACTGTACAAATAAAACCCACAAATGACATAAAGGGAAAAAAAAATTAAATGACAGTAAATGTTTGAAGAAATGTGTCCATCATCTCTATTGAACAACATAAAGATTAAGTGATGATGCACTTATTCCAAAATTGTACACAATTCACTATACAAATATAATACATCAGACAGCTATGTAGGAATATACAAGACTTAAAAACAGATCTAAGGCATTATGCTAGATTTTAGCATTTTGAGGTTCTTGCACATAGCTTTTACCTGTAGTAAGAAACTTAAAAGATTTTGTTTTAGTCTACAAAGAAACACCAGGGAGAAAATTCTAATTAAAATCAAAGCCACTACAGTAAATTTTCTTTTGTGCAGAGAATGCTTTTGCTCTTAGGCAGCATACTACCATACAAATACTAGAAAACTTTTAAATTCACACCAACAATTAATGGCTTAAGTTGCATTTCAAAACTGATTGTGTATCTTTGGGTTCTGCAAGTGGAGCTGTGCCACCCATTTCTTCTGTTAAGCCCATATGAATTCCACTTTTAAACAAAGATTAAAAAATGTATTTTATAAACTGCAAAAACATTGCTTTTAATTAATACAGGCCCAAAAGGATACCGGTGTGGGACAATATTTTAAGGATTGAGTACAAATTAACTCCTTGTAGCAAAACAGCTCACTTCACTTTTTAAACTCACCACATTACATGAACACTTAAACGGGTCGTACGACCATGTATATATGCTTATTTTTCACATTATGCGCCTTTCACATTTAATAATGTAAATAGAACACTGATTAATTGTTCTCTTAAAACAAAATCCAAGTACTTTCTCCGACAAATTTACTGTATACAGGATGAAAAATACTGATAATGAAGGGAATTGATTTGGCTTTTTTGTTTCTATAGTGATCAATATGATCAGAAGATTCCTTCACTCACTTTTCTCTTTCATTACTTAGAAGACGACAAAAGTCACAATGAACCCAAATGGAGCCAAAGTGATAGGTACAATCTCCTTTCTTTCAAAATGGCAATGAACGATGAAATATCATAATCACTACAGATATGGGTTTGCAGGTCTGTTGTGAAATGGGACAAATTTAAACTATTTTTTTCCACTGTGAAAAAGAATAATCTATCTGCAGAGGTTATGGTTAAGAACCAAAAAAGAATGGAATAGCAACAAAATTATTTTTAAACTCATTTACACTTTGTGGTGCATGAAGTTAATTCCTTCAAATTTATACATTTCTTATATAAGTATTTTTTTTTTTTGTCAGATACATAATGCAAGTTCAAGACCAATGCGGTAGTAATGAGGCTGTGGAGGTTAGGGCTGATGGTTATTTTTGTTTCCCATCAGCAGGTCAAAGAATGGCTCAGCTGACTAAACATTCTGTTTGAGTTCGGCAACAGAACGGTGACAGCTGAAAAAGTGTTGCTTCTCCAAAATGGTGGCACTCTCTTCTCTAAGGACAAACACAGAAACAGCCTTTGTCATATTTTCCTCAGTCTTAACATAGCATAGCTGCTATTTTATTTGAACTCCCACCTGAACACCAAAACAAATTAAATGACAACAAGACAAACCTTTCAATCCCAAAAGGCAGGGCTGATGAGATATTATAAAATGCATTGCATTTTACATTTCATCAAAAAATTTGCATTCAGATTAGAAAGTTTGTGGATTAGCGTCCTGGTTCCGGCCAGGATAAGGTTAACTTTTGCAGAAGCCAGGAGAGGGCATGGCTAGGACCCGGAGGTTATTCTGTAACACCTCACATCATTGCCGAGGGCAGGGGAAGGGAGTCTCTTCCCGGGAGAAGGGCTCTCTTCTGGATCAGCGCAGTGGCGGAGGGAGCATCGGGCATGTCCTGGGTTTCCGTGAGAATCGCTTGTCTCTTTCTTGTACCCTCTGTCACTAGTACTGTAGTCGTTACTGTTTTCTTATCTCATTGCTGTTTCCAGGAAATTGTTCTCATCTCAACCCATGATCTTTACCTTTTGTGCCTCCAATTCTCCTCTCCAGCCCTCCACAGGGAAAGATGGAGGTGGAGGGAGCGGGCTCACGGTTTGGAAAGTCTCAGTGGGAGCACTGAATTACGGAATACCATTCCTAAACAATTAGGAACCAGCGGAAAGAAAACAGGTCAAACTCATCAATTTCTTAATATTCCAAGTCCTCAGAAACTGATGTCAGTATAGTAAAAGATTATTCAAACCACAGTGGGCAAGGAAAAAAACCAACACACCTTAACAGCGGCCTGCTTAGTAACAGTTTTTCTAAGATTTGTTACGAAAGGATATAAACATACAAAAATCAAGAACTGGTTCCTACAGTGGCTGCATATAATATAGGTTAATTAAATGGTATTATGAGCAGAATCACAAGGCTTAGAAAATGAGAAGTCTCAAGCCTACAAATTAGGTCTAATCAAGGCATTGTGATCCTTTACAAAACACTTTTCCAGGAGACACACACGGCTAAGAAGATATCTAATTTAATACTGAAGTACCTCATTTGGAATCAACTTCACAACATGTATATCTCACAAAAATTATACAAGTAAAACACTTAAGTTTTCAACTTAAATTATTGCTTGTTTACATATAAACTGGATTTTATGTACCTTACAAAACGTCTTCATAGTCCACACTGCTTTAAAATAATCAGAAACATGATAGTGGTGAAGTCTGTAGTGATATCTGCTATAGGTAATACAGGAATTGTTATTTTCCCAGCTAAGGGGATGGGAACCAGAAATTATCATGCTTTAAAGCAGGTATCTTTGATATTATGCACCAATTCTGCCACTACCATAATCATTACATGCATTACCATTGAACTTTGCTGTTCGGCATCCAGTAACTGGCTGAGCAGATTGCTGGAAACACACCTAAGGAAATAACGGAGTAACCTGTTTTTTAATTCTACTAGAAAGAGTTAGATGACAGAGGTCAGGAAAGCCAGGTTAAAAAAAAAAAACAGATTTGCTGATTGTTAGGAATTTAATTAAATGAGAATGTAACCAACTTGTATGTTTGGATTAATGACTTGCATCATAAACACTACCACAAAACCCAACCAAATCACCCCTTATAAACAGCCCTCTCACAGGGTAATTTTCATCTGTTTCACAACTTTAACCCCATTCAAAATTGGTCTGTATAGTTTTCTGCATCAGTCGATCTTCTGTGACTTGCTGTCAGTGGAACATGCTAGTTGGAGGTCTCTAAATGTACCAGACGTTGCTTCTATGCCCTCCTCCATGCCTCCTCTCTGCCCCAAAATGCAGGCCTTAGTCTAAAACACCAGTTTTCAGACAGAACTGAATCCTTTGCACCAGACTGTGTAAGCCAGGGAAAACAAAGCAAAAAAAACCCCAAGGTCTAGAACTAAACAGAAACAGAACAAGAGCATGGTTGTTTTTCCTTAAATACATACATTTAAATACATTCAATCTGACATGGTTTATGAAAATTGCCTGTCAACATTTACTTTGCAGGAGAGATCTAAGTTGCACTAAGGTGAATGCAGTGAACAGACTGAGCAATGTCTGTACGCTAGCTTCAGACTGTCAAAGAAGAGGCTGCTCTTCGGCAAGGATCCCCGCTCCCCTCGGGAAGGCAGGGCTGAGTCCTGTTGGCAGCAGGCAGCCGCCGGGGCTGGCAGCTCCGCGGGGACACGACAAACAGACACAGCTCTTCAAACTGGTAAGGGTTTGGGGCCGTAAGCCCAGTCAGCTGAAGAAAGGAGCAACCAAACCACCCTCAGGGTCAGCAATATTTCTGCAAAAGAAGAGAAATGGGGGAAAAAGAAATGAATTTTTCCTGCTGGGATAGTGAGGATGGACAGGTCAACGAGATCTGGGATGCTAGAGTGCAACATCCACTGGCAACTGTGCATTACTGTAATGCTTTACACCTGAAATTTAATTGGAATTTATGAAGGTAAACTATTCTTTGTGTACACTGATACAACTGACCAGTGATTTAGTTCCTTTGATATCAGTGGTGGTTTGATTTCACTGCATTCTTAGGTCCTTAATTCATTTAAGTTATCCTGGATGTTATAATAAATCAAGGTCATCCACCTCTTGTAAAATCCAGCTGAAGGCATAGCAACAGGGTTTAAAAGAAGTCTCATTCTCAGAATATGTACAAAAATCTCTCTTAGTGCTGCATCACTGTCAAAGGAAACAACTGCCCTGGCACACTTTCCCTTCCAAGACTCATAATGAAAAAGGGAATAAAGAAGTAAAGCCAGCTTCAGCTATGGATCCCTAGAGATGTTTTTTACCTCATACTTAATACCCTTGTGATGTCTTTACACAAATATAGTACAAACTGGTTTCAGCTGAGTTGATTATCTTCTTTCTTATTCACAAAAACATCAGGATGTGGTTTTCACAGTTGTTTTAAGACCACTCCTTCCAGTGGCTGCAATCTGTGACTTTCTGTCTTCCTCCCCTTGTAAATGCCTGCTCCCATGGGGTGCTGTGGTCAGTCAGGTCAGAGAGTCAATCCAGCCAAACCCATTTTCCTCCTCCCCTGGGATTGCTTTTCACTCATCCCATGGCTCTGGCTGTGGAGCAGCTCTTTGCTCACAGCTTCCTGTCACGCATGAGGAAGGCCCTGTTTGCTCAGGGACAGTGCTGGTGGGTAGGCAGCTTTCTCACCAGTCCACCTGCGTGCTGCTAGGCTGCCTTCTGGAAGCTGCCTGTACTGTGCTTTGGACCTTACCACACCTTCCTCCGCACTCTCACAAGGCCTAGAAATGCAGCTTTGCTGACAAAATCAGTGCCAAGAATTATCCTGCAAGGCAGGAAAGCAAGGTCCTACGTTTTGTACATCTCCTATTCCCAGTTTAGCTGCTGCAGCTGGAGCTCCTTGGGTGTGACCAGCACTGGGTCCTGCTCACGGCTCCTCCTTCATCACAGCACAGAGACACCACACTCACATCCCTCATGCCCTGACTAATACGGCCAAACTAAGCTTTGACTCCTCTTTCTAACATGCTGAGAGGCAGTTCAGGAACCCTGTTAGTGGTTTTTGAAGTGGAAGCAAAAGTGAAAATCCAAAGATGTCCTTATTTTCAGTGTGGACATTTAGGAAACAGTATCTCCAGAGAGATACTAAATAAACACTCCAACTATACCAGTGACTTGAAAAAAATTACATAATGCAAAAGTTGCACATTAATTACACAACCTGAAGTTTCTTAAAGAAAAAAAAAAAAAAAAGCTTTGTTGGAGTAGTTTATGGCTCAGCTGCATGAAAAAAACAGCTGTTTAACCTCTATTACAGTTTAAAGTTCAGTGAAAGGTATATAAACTGCATTTTTATTGACAGTCAGAGGTACATTAGTAGAATAAACATAAAATCACAAAGTGCAGTCTGATGTACCTTTCCAAAATAATTTGAGAGGTTTGAAGAAGTTGCTTTTCTTCAGGTGAAATAAAGCTTCTCTTATGCATTGCTACTGTCCCTCTCATTATCATAGCACTGACTCCATTATTATGATTTTACACCCCAGAGATTCCCTGCCAAAAGTCATGCCACTCATTTCTCTCCACCATCTCTCATACCCTTTCTGTCACATTCATTCTCTTCAACAATTATTTAAAATCTACCTCCTCCTTTAGTCTGCTTCTGTCTCAACATCCTTATTCCCTTTCCTCAGCAGTACTTGCTATTTTCTTCTCTTAGCCAAGCTTCTCTTAAGCCAGGCTTTTCTTAGCACACGAAATTTAACTGGTTAGGGAACACACTAAGTAGGAGACCTTCTAGCAGCCTCCCAGTACTTAAAAAGGCCCATAAGAGAGCTGGAGAGGGACTTTTTACCGTGGCATATGGTGACAGGACAGTGCGCAATGGCTTTAAGTTGAAAGAGAGTAGTTCAAGATTAGATATAGGAAGAAATTCATTACTGTGAATGCGGTGAGGTACTGGAACAGGTTGCCCAGACAAGTTGTGGATGACTCACCCCTGGAAGTATTCAGTGTTGGATGGGGCTTTGAGCAAGCTGGTCTAATGGCAGGGGGTGCCCTGTCCATGGCAGGGGGTAGGTATCTTTAAGGTCTCTTCCAACCCAAACCAATTTATGATTCTGTAATAATGCCTTGGTATGTAACAGCTTCTGCTAGAGCAGAATATACTGCATCTTTTTATTAATCAAAGTGACTATGAAATGGCTGCAGAAGAGACTCTTTATATACAGATCCCCCACTCCTGGAGACAGACATTTGTATGTTTATATGAGCAAGATGAAGATGTGAGAAGAACCGGCTTCTGGGAAGTTTTAAATACATATGAATACAAAAAAGACAGGGATACAATAAAATATATGTATGGTTACTTCTGCCTCAGTACTTTCACATTCTTCATTTTCACTCATGTTATTAATTTTTCAGACAGATATTTCCAACTTCCCCTATTACTCAAATTCCTGTTCTTTTAACAGCAGAGACCTTAACCACGCCCGGCCCAGGAGGAGGCGCCGCTAGATGGCGCCTCCCCCGCGTCACTCGGCCGCTCTCAGTCTGTCCGTCCATCGTCCATCCCTCCCTCCCTCCTTCCTTCTCTGTGTCCACAGAGCAGTCCTCCCTCACATTAATTACTATTATCCAGGGCACTTGGAACTTTGTAAGTAAAAAGGTATCGTACCCGCTCCAGCCTCAGTATATTCACAGCTCTGCTGTGCCCGTACCCCGTTTCTTACCCGTGCTGCATCTCCGTCCTGCTTTATCATATCCATTCCAGGCAGCTGGTTTGGAAAGAGATTGCCTCCCCTCATAGCAGGATCATTAACCTATTGGTAACAAAATATTAAGGAGAATGAATCAAAAAATATCTTGGGAGGAGGGCTGGGAATTCAGAAGAAGGATTACAGACTATTACACTACTTGCATGTACCAATGTCCACTCCTGAGACAATGCTCAAGTCAGGGAAGTGACTGCATAGCCAGGCACTCCTCTTGCACAGCAAGTGTTTGACTTATATTATCCTGCTGCGCAGTCAACAACAAAGATTTCATTCCTGATACTATGACGCTTATGCCTATTTTACAAAGCAGGTTCCATAAATTATGTCAGTGTTATCTGAAGAGGAAATCCCTGCTATCAAAGTTCTGAAAGCAGAAACATGTAACTACCTCCCTAACCTCAACATGCGGCTTTGCTGCTTGCAAACCACCACACACTTTTTTTCAAAGCCTGATGAGATAACATGTAGGCTAAATTACACCAACTACTGACTTAGTTTTAACAATACTTTTCTGTTCGTAAGCAATGGGAGAAGGACAACATTAAATGGGAAAATGTGCAGTGGCATGCTTTTCTAAAGGATGGTCTCCACAATCTTCTGAACACAGTCACAGGAAAGTATTGAAGCTGTGTGTTTCTGCACAACCAAAAGGTCTGTCATGCTTAGTCATGTGTAATTTGCCAAATTTACAGCACTGCTTTCGCAGTCAAAGGATTAATCTCACCATGTAGGAACTGGCATAAAATACAAAACAGTCCTTCAGCAAGTTTCTGAAATATCAGAAGAAACAGTTTTCTTTACAAAGTTTATCAGGGAAAGAAAGAAACCTCTTTCTACGAAGACTTTCTTGAGTCAATTCTGCTCCCTCAGAGTAGATCCCATTCTCATGACACTCTCCCTCCAGACATATATATTGGTAAAATCTTGTCTCAGCCTTCTCTTGTTGAGGAAGACTGTCTTGAATTCATGACACAAAGTCTTCTCATTTCAGGTCCTCCTGACTGTTATTTCTGTTGCTAGTCACTGATTTTGAAAAATACATTCATATGCAACCACTTAAAGATTGGTTTCCAGTCCTGCCAAAGACTACAATTCAATGGGAAAGATTAAAAACTTAAAATATTTTTGCCTTAGGAATTCTGACTCCAAAGAAATTAAGTGCTGCGAGCTTCCTAGTGATGCTTTTTGCTCCTTGGAGAGATTTTTAAATCTGAACATGAAAAATTTAAATCAGAACGGAAGAGAACCACATTATTTTATTCAGAAAGAGAGATAACAGAGAGCTTTGCAGCTCTATCTGCATGCAATTGATGAATCCATGTTTAAAAAGTGCTTTCTGCTACTAATCAATATTCATTAGAATGTGCAAGCACAAATACCTTTTCTGATTGTTTAGTAGACAAAGGGAGGTAAAAATGAAAGCAGAAATAAACAATTTGTATCCTGAATCAACAGCAGTTTTGGAACCAAAAGATGACTGCATGATTTGCCTCATGGTACTTAGGACAGGTATGGAAAAGGAAGGTGGCTCCAGGCCACTACAAAAGGAACAAAGGCATCAATGAAGTTTCTATTAAAGAATATCTTTGCCACTAATGATGCAAGAATCCTGACTGACATGGTACCAGATATAAAGAAAACTCAATCCAAACTCAAAAAAACTATTTTGTCATATGAATACATTTGCTTCAGAAGACCTTTAAACACCTGACATTAACTTTTCTGACTGCAAAAAAAATCAGTTAGAAAAGTATGGAGAAGGACAAAGAAATGGAAAGGTTTTCAGAATTTTCTGAAGAAAGGTAAAGTGGTGTTAACATACACAAAGTTTGACAACAAAAGAACAAAGATGTTTTACAATTCCTTTGCAATCAAGCAAAATTAGTAGTCTCCCATAAACCAAAGTTATATACAAGGTGTGTAACAAGCAAAGTTTCCTACCACTCCAGAGCTCCTTTAATCTGGTATTCTGAACTAAATCAAAATACCACTTCAAGATAACTCTTCTTAAATGCCATGATAATTTCTGCCTGGGGAGTACCACCCTGTGCAGATTAATACACAACTACTCTGACTGGACTTCTAAATATGGGTTTACATCAGATAGTGAAAAGCCTCTTTTCTTGCACAGGTTTCAAACTGCTTCTTTGGTAGCTCAGTAAATAGCCCGGATCCATGATACAAAATAAGTAACAGGCAAAACCATGGCAGTAGTCCACTGTGCCAACAAGAAGATGAGGACAAGGGCACCGTAAGATCTCTGAATGGTGCAACACCAGGAAGGTTTACTTTCTTGATGCCTGGGGAAGTTGTTTTGGACAGGAGGAACCTGCAGACCTGGCAGCCAGCATTTCAGCATTCCTGGTAGCAGCCTCCTAGAAGAAACACTAGTAAGAGCAGCCTGAAGAGATTTAACGTAATTGTAAGAGCAGAGACCATAATGAGACAGGATCTCATTCTTCAAATATATAAAAGAGCCTCTAAGTATATAATAATTACCAAGCCCATTTTGGCCACAATCTTTTTGCTTGGTGCTGGGAGCCCAGGTGGTAAACAAGAGAAGTTGGAGATAACACAAGTGTGATCAGATAAACACCAAAGTATTTCTGAGCTCTGGATGTATCTGTCTGACACAGCATAGTGCCACAAGAAGAGAAGAAAGAGAGCCCACAAAATCTGTTTGGTACCAGGGGTAATACACCTGCTTCTCACAAGGTAAGTCAGTTCAAGCACAGCTGTTTATTATTAGGTAGTAAGATCTTACTTCCAAAACCATCCAACAGTAATAATGTTGAGTTTTTTTAAAAACTAGAACACATTTGCAGAGAGTAACAGTGAATCACTGTTAGTCTCACTGTGGTTAGAAGGAGACAAGCATGTGAAGTTCAAATTATGTATTGTGGAACAAAAAGTGACACTGAATAAGTAAACAGAAGTGTAGGTGACAGTATAAGAAAACCCCACAGAATGAATGAAATGGCAACAGTCAGCAGAATTACAGAAAATAAAGTCATTTTGAAAACCACTAGTTACAAGAAAAAGTTCAGCAGAGTCTAGGTCAATTGCTAAATAAAGATGTCACTTAAGTAAAACACTATGCCCTGAAAACAGGAAAAAAAAAAGTGTCAATTTTAGTATTCAAGTATACATTTTTAGTTACTTGTGTTTCTCAAGAAAGAAAATGCAAAGCAGTACAGCACATTCCTGAGGACTAAAAAGCACTGTCTTGTGGCCCAGAAATGGCCCCTCAGCTGTCAGCTGGCCACCTCTGACCTAGATCAAGCATAAAACATTTGCCTGCAGATGACACAATGCTGGGGTGGTAAATAAGAGGAAACAGGTTACTGTTACAGAATGAGCCACAGCACTTTGCTTTAACAGACACCATCTAAGAGATGCAATTTGATGGAGACAGGAGGGAGGCAATACTTCTGGGAACAAAGAATGCAGGTTTCATCTTTGTGGAATGTGTTGAGGAGAATTTGGGGGACCATCATAAGGGTTTCATTGTGACATCGTCACGAAAAGAACCAAGGCAATCCATACACTGGAAGAGAAATTACAAGCAGAACCTGACTCTACACAGCTGTGGTGCAGTCTGTTAAATCACTGTCTCTGGTTACTCCATTCACATTTCTAGAAGGAGGTTACAACAAAAGAGTTTAAAGTAGATCCAAAAAAGGGACTGATGGGCTGAAATCCAAATGTTGAGATGGATAAAGAACCTCAGCCTATTTAGCTTACTAGAAGTTAGATAAATGCTATCTTGAAACAAGATCTTGTAGTCTAACAGGAAGGAAAAGCAGTGTGACAGCTGTGCCAGGGGAAACAGTAGCTGGCATGGAAATCTTCGAAATAAAACCAGATCTCTTTCTACAATGCAGTTTGTCAATTCAGGTTCCTAGGAAAAATTGTGCAGCATGGGTATGCTGAGAAATCAGATCAGGTCATAACCTTTAAATCCCCTTTCTGTTCTTTTTTTGTTTTACTATTATTTTACTACAGTAAATGTCTGCAACTCTATTAACTCAGTAACTAATAATAAACAAAGCCTGCTATAATTTGGCTTAGCAACTGGGAGTATCAGAGAAGGTGACAGATTTTGGAGTATCAAAATTACTTTGGGTCACCAGTATGTAGCAGCTGTAAAAGACAAATGTGATCTGCAGCTATATCTGCCTGAATATTTCAAGAGAAATGGGGAAGAACTAGTGTCATGCACATGGCCCTGGTGCTTAGGAAATACTGATTCAAAATAGAACAGCTGCAGGAAAGCAAAGGGAGTTTAAAACCTAAGAGATTGAAAAACCATGGCTTGTCTTACAAGAAAAACGCTACAAAACCCAAAACTAAAAAAAAAAAAATCTACCCAAACTAACAACAAAAAAAAATCATGTTGATAGAATCTTTCTAAAATACAGGAGAAGAAAAGAGCTATTTAAGGTAAATGACAACATTGGAAAAGTAAATATTCTGTTATCATATTTAGGCTGGAAAAAAGTCATACATTATCAAGCCATCAACATAACCAGCTTTAAACTGGAACATTATGGTATCAGAAAAGTTATAGCAGAGATGTCTATAGCAGGAGACGTTACCTGAAGACACAAGAGGTACCTTCTTGCCAATATTTCTAAGAAAAGTCCATAATTTCAAGCCTGTATTTTTGAAGAAGCTGAAGGTCAGCTTTGAAACAAATATATGAGCCTGTTAATTAACAGGATTTGTTTATCAAACACTTAATAATGTACTGAGAGAGTTTATTTGCAGGTTGACAAACAGAAATGTTATTTTTTCTTATTTCAGATACCCTAAGTAGCAGTATCAAATAAGAATGAGTGTGTAAACATCCTCTCAGCAGAAAAGAACAGGTTACTTACCTATTGATTCAACAACCTAATTCATATGCACCACATTATAAAAAACATGCATTTAGTGCTTGTAAAGTGGCCACACAGATAGCTCTGAAAACTGATTGAATATTTATTGTCTGGGACTACAAATACTGTGGCAGTTGAAGCCCCTTCCAAACCCTGCCCATACAGGCAGCTTTCACTCTTCCCTCTAGGAAGCAGCTGCCTGCCATCCAGTTCCAGCCTCTGCTGCTGGGAAAATCAACAACTGCAACTGTGCTACAGACACTTACCTACTGAGAACAGGAGCTACCATCAGCATGTGCTGCCCATGGAAGTCCAGGAGCTAGCTACAGTGCTCTCTACCTCACTGGTCACCTTGGCTACGAGTGCAGAGCTAAAACCAAAGCCCTGTTAACATCGTCATTTCTCAAGACAACTACTAGGAGAAACATAATGCAGTGGATCTAAAAACTACTGGAAGTAAAAGCAAATCCTCTAGCTTGTCATCTCACATCCTTAGATTCTCACCTGCTCAGGACCCATGGAGGACAACCCTGATGTAGGCACAGAGGTCGCTGAGGTCATGCTGATCTGCCCTGTCATCTGGTTCATGTTGTTCATACCACTTGTGTTGGTTGCCATGGATACACTGATGTTCATGTTATTGTTGTACATGCTGGTGCTTGCTTGCTGCCCAAAATGTGGTGGGGACTGTTGTGAAAACATGCTACAGCAAGGAATGGAAAAAGCAATGTGTCAGACTTAGAACGCTGAAGCCACTAAAGAACTTTTAAAAATATGTCTTAGCTAGAATTTGTATATGCTGTCATTTATTCCAACTTCAAAGGAAAAAATTAGTTTTCAGCTGCATTAATGTCTAAGGTGTAGATTTTCAAAATTTAAGGTCCCATGTCTGTGTACAAAAATGCATGCCTTTGCGTGTGAAACTATGGCAGAGTACAAATCTGTTATGCACGTGCAAGAACAGCCAATTAACTGTCTGAAGGAGCTTTGTATGTATTTTAAAGTAACGTTTGGAGGGAGAGGAAAACACCTTTAACCTCCAGTGTTAGCACAGCACAGGACTGTTGAGCTGAGATTATAGAAGGGTAATAAACTTTCCTTTTTGCAAAATAGGCTATTTGCATATACGAATACCAGATTTGCACACACAATTATGGCAAGCGGGCACAAATATAGACATGCAGTTGTGCAGGAATTTATTTACTAGGTCTTTGCACCAGGTTTTGAAAATGTGGCACTGTAAGAAACAACATAAAGTCCAAGATAATTACTATCTATGTTTCTTTAAGGGCACTTCTGAACAACTTACGGGGGAGTAACTGTGGGAAACCTCATCCCAGGTTTTATTCAGTCCAAATGCTTTCTGGACAGTATCTTCCTTCCCATTATGTTGAAAGCCATATGAGAGACTTCTTTACATTTCCTAAAATGCACTTCACTGTTTACACATCAGTGTTCTCTAGTCTTTGAGCATAATTCAACAGCCAATGAAAGAATTATTACTGACAATGTGTCTGTTTAGAGGATGTGCATTAGACTGAAGTACTGGAAGGGCTGCTGTGTCTCAGTGTCAGTGGCTGACGTCTCCTGCCCTGTGAAGCACTGCTCCCTCAGCTGAGGAAATCTTTCAGGGTTAACACTCAACCTTGCACTTGGGTACTCTGTTAGGCTATTGCACTCTGAGACCTGGTGCAGTGCAATGGCATTCTGGGCACAGGACCAAACTCAGAAAATCCCACCATTCTCTTCTTTCCAATTCCATGCCTTTTCAGGCCACCTCCCCCCATTTTTAAGTTGTTATCTGGATGGCTGAAACAGTACACTACAGATCATTGTGAATACTCAGTGGCTTGTGTAAGCACATTTGACATGTCTCTGCTGTAGAGCTGCAGTTTAGCAAAACCAACCATTGGACTTATGGAGCTGCCCCTGCTGCCATTTTTGGCAGAAGCCATTGACAGTGGTAGCTATGCCTCCTGCAGATGCTTCAGGAAGACTGAGAGGATGAGGCATGGACAAGGATGAGGATAAGCTGATAAATCAGCTGCTTTAGGAGGAACTTTACTTGGATTAGCCTCATCTATAAAATACTGGTGTTTTCGGTTTATTAAATCTTTGTCAACTAGCAGGAACAAGATTTGTTGCTGTGCTAGGACAGTAAACCTGAGAACTTCAGGATGACAAAAGCACGGTGCTAGAGATAGCTGTGTGCACCCCAGTGCCAACTGATACAGGCTGTACCTGACAGCTCCTCCCATCTTCCAAGGAAAAGCTCAGACCACTGCCATCTGGAAGCTCATTGCTGCCTACTGATAGTGTTCAACATCCAACCCATTTGATTTGGACAGATGATTATTAGAGCTACACCCACTGGGGCAGGGGCCTCAGCTGAAAAGGTGACTGCATGCATGAGGTATTGCTACAATGCTGTCAGGCAATGACAGCTATATGCTGACCCACAGCATGTGCAAGTACTAATGGGCTGAACCTGGTTACAACTCCAGCATTTAAAGTGGGAGGTGATAATCCAGTTACTGCAATTCCAGAGGAGTAGAATGCATAGCCTCTGGTTTAGCTGATTCAGCCATGTAGAAAGCAGCGTGGGATGAAAATCATATGCAGAAGAAATGCATCCACACAAACGTTAGGGGCTGGAGTTCACTGTGCAGCACAGATTCTTCTTAAGGGCACACTGTTTGATCAGTTATAACAAAGCAATGCTTTGTGTGGATGCAGGTCTTTTAGCTATGCACTCACTTTGCCTTGTATGAAGACAGAATTTAAACCAATTTGTCAAGCCAAATTGAAAAGAAATCTCTTTTAGGATAGATAGTTAGCAACAAACAAACAAACACACAAACAGTTAACCAAAATGAGCCCATTACTCTGTGTGTTCCTTTTGGTTTTCTTCTGGATTTACCTGTTACCACCCATATTCCCTTGTGCCCACCCATTCATCTCCGTAGAGGACTGATAGGCAGGGTTAGCCTGAGACTGCTGAATCATGGGGCTTTGAGTGTGAGCCAGCCTTGGTGACATCAGTGGACTCTGAGGAGTGGTGGCCCCTGTGAAGCCTGGATCGGGCTGCTGACTAATACCTGCAGAAGAAAATGAGAAATTTACCCATTGTACATTCAGAGTTAAAACAAACCAAGAGCTCATACCTGCAAACGTGTCTTTAACCAGTCTTACTTTTATCATCTGGTAAGAGTAGATACCAAATTTAGAGTTGGATGGACATAATTTGTTATATCAATAGAACTTTCACATAACATACTATTTAATATAATTATAACATAACTTATACAGTAGGTATAAATAAAGAAACTGTATAACAATAACTGTATGGAGGTAACCCCAGAACAAAGTGTTTTGTAGCTTTGTAGAACACAGAAAGGAAACAGCATTAATTATATTACACATCGGGTTAGGGGTAAAAAACTGAATGCCTTATCCAAAACTGATTTATATTACTTAAATTGAAGAGGTTTTTTTTAGCTCACACAAAATTCAGAGTCCATCAAGCAATACATACATATATATGTTTGTGTGTGTACATACATTTATCTGCATACATCTATATATAAACCAACACACACACTGCACTTCTGCTGCTGCTCAAAGAAAGAGCAGTGCTTGGAGAATAACTGGTACTAGAGCTAGGAAAGTGGAACCTCCAAGGGGTCCAAATGACCATGTTTTCCACTGTTCCCAGGGAGCCAGGCAAGAGCCTGTGGAGAGGGGGCCTGGACCCAGCACTGGGGGGAACATGGGGGAGTAAGGACTGACAAAATCCAGTGAGAGGGAGTGGAACCAGTACCGTAGTTTGGAGGAAATGGAAACTGCTGTGCATTTGCCTGCGGGATGCGCGGGTTGCTCATGGTTGCTGGGATGCCACCGGTGGCCACCATGCTGGGGGTCATGCTCAAGCCTTGCCCTCGCATCATCAGCGTCCGCTGCTGCACCTGCTGCTGCTGCTGCTGCATCTGCCGCTGCCGCAGGTGCTGGCTCAGGATCTCCCGCTGCCGCTGCGCCAGCATCTGCGCGTTGATGGGGCCCTGGGGGAAAACCACCGCCACCCATCCATCAGTAGCCCTTCCAAAGCAACCCAGCCAGCAGAGGCATCTCCACTAGAGCAATCTCAAGGATTCCAGCCTTTTCCCCCCTCATCACGCAAGTAACAGAAATATGAAACAAGAGAGAATAATCTTGCTAACGCTTCTGCAGGGAAAGACTTCCAACACTGCGAGAGTCAGTAACTGAAATAACACCAGTGTTTAAGGCTGCAGTGATTTGTATTTGCAAATGGAGCAGCTCATTAAAAACACACATCTTTAGGAAATGAGAAGCATGTTAAAAATGCAGTTATATCAAATCTTTACTAAACAATCATCCATCCCATGTAAAAATGGGAATGACTCTCAGAAATGAAACAACAAAATACTTCCTATCACACAGACTGCAATATTTGTATTGAAACTGTACTTGCCACATAGCATTACTATTGCATTACACTGGGGCAAGAAAGCAAAAAAGGAAGTGGCTTTTTTTTTTAAAAGGTATTCTTTTTCTCACCTGTGTTGGCACTCCAGTTCTCAAAGACAGATTCATATTGGAGACGCTGCTGATCTGATTTATCAGTGGCTGCCGATTCTAAAGAGGAAAAAAAACCAAACCACCCCAACACCAAAACCCAAAAGTTTTTAGAAGGAAAGGGAAAAAAAGAAGTGTTACATACATTGTCATACAGATCTACTTCCCTGATCAGCTGGTCTATAGACCTAATTCTACATATCCAAGCAGTGACTAATTTTCCTCCTCAAATCCTACTCCCATTCATAGAACGCTGTTTCTTAAAGAGATAATACAGCATAAAAAGAACAACCCAGGCACTACGCTGTTTATACAAAACATGCCCCTTCCATAGTTCATGCTCTTTTTCACTTTGGGACTGGACTGTTGAGGTTTACTCCAAATTAGACCTTATCCTGAAGGCCAAAATGTTCTTTCCTCCTTAAATACAAAAAGCATTGATATCTCACTGATAGTACTACAAACCTACGTATCTAAAAACAAAACAAGAAACAGTAGCTTAATTCTCAGAAGCAGACCAAGGCCAAGGAAAAAAAAAGGATGTAGGATGTAGGCAACAGGCAGCAATAAAAGCAGTTAGATTGGCAGAAGAGTCAAGATACAACAAATAGAAAAAGATGTATATAACAAAAAGCAGTGTAATAACCTTGCTCAAAGACTTGGTGAGATCTAGGCTTAAATACTGGTCATGTTCTTGTATTGTACTATACAAAGAACAATGCGAAAATGCCAAAAAAGAAGATCAAAAAAGAGAAAGTGCAAGGCACTATTCTGTCAAAACTCATTGTGGCTCCTGTTAAATTTTAGCTTAAAAGTGGAATGAAGCAAGACCCGGTCTATTTGGAGCGAGCTGTGCTGCCTGTGAGAGAGAGCTGGGCACGGAAGGGGCCGTACCTGCTGCGCCTGGAGCCGGTGCTGCAGCTGGAGGCGCAGCTGGTTGGGCTGGTTCTGCACGATGCCGGCGGGCCGCAGGCCGGGCCGGGGCTGCATGCGCAGGGCGGTGTATCCCGGGCGCTGCCCCATGGCGTGGAAGCCGGGGTCCTGCATGGGCGCGTAGCTGCCCTGCGCCATCTGCGCCTGCGCCGCGTACTGCTGCGAGAACACCGGAGCCTTCTGCTCCATCAGCATGCTGGACTCCTGGCTCGGGAAGGTCTCGGGGTCGACAGCTTGGCTCTGCAGAAATACAGCAACAACAGGAACAGTTGGTGGGACACGGCTTTCCAGAGGATTATACGGGACTAATACAGACAGTCTGCAAAAACAACCTTCCAAGATGGGAATGTTTTGAAACAGAAAATTATATTAGCTTTCTTTACCTCAATATAAAACTTAAAATAAGGAGAACTGGATATTTGAGTATCAAAATATATTCATGGAGACAAATTCCTCCCCTCTCTTTTCCTTTGTTCTGTTTATTTTTTCTTTAAATAAAACCCTATAATCTTTCTTGTGTTCTTTACACAGACATTGCATTACTCTTCTAAAGAATAAAAACCTGAAACGACAAATGCTAGATCAAAATCTGTAAATGAAGTGATGCTACCATATTTTGCCATTGAATCTGAGATAAATTCAAAGGTATTGCAAATGAATAAGTAGATTTTTATCAGTATCTTTAAACAAAATAATGACTTGAAATAAAGATGCCTGAAACTATTACAGAAGCTAATGTGAACAGAGTGCCTAATTCTTTCAGGGCACTTTTGCACTAACTGATTATCCATTAGCATAAATAAACTAACACAATTCTAAATTCCATTCTAGATACTCCCCTAATATTTGCTCTAGCCAGAACAATTTTACAGCTTATTCCACACTGACCTTGAAAATGAAGTTAATCTAAATTTCAGTGCCCTCATGAAAGAAAGTCTTTAAGCTGCTGTAAAATGTTTGAAGGCTGTTTTAAAAAACATTTTTTAAAATGAAGCAGTCCTCTTATCTGCAAGATCCTTTAACTGTTTCCACTGAATTATTAATTAAATAGAAACATATTTACTGCTTAGTTTGAAATAAACCATTATTCATATCTTTTGTGATGGTATTCCAAAACCTATATAATATTGCGTGAAAGTTTCATAGCGCAAAATTGAAGTTCACCATTAAATTGTATCTCCAGCTCTACACCTCACTGACTTCTGTGTTGTACCAAATAGGCTTGGAGACAGCTTTCTCATGTTCAAAGCAGAATTTCATTGGTCCTAGTTCATATCTAAAATGCAGACTAGTTCACAAGTTATGCTCAGGGTGCTGATGAGTGCTGGGGAATGAAATGGGTATTGCAGGTTCCTCTGAGAATATTAAGTCATTGTACAAACATATACTGATTTTGGAAATAAAATTCTGATGCCAGAAGTGTCATGAACTAACTTTTACTCAAAATACTTTTATTTTTCCACTTTTTTTTTTGCACATATAAGAATGAAACAGGCAAGAACCACAGGGAAATCAACAAAAATAACTGTGGGGAAGAATGGATGAAAAAGCATATAACAAAATGTATCAAGCATGCTTGAAGTTTTGAACAAAAAATTACAGTTTAAGTGCTTGGAATGGAATCAGCTGCCTCAGATAAATCTCATCCCTTAACACATA
The DNA here is from genome assembly GCF_017590055.1 of Onychostruthus taczanowskii. Lineage (NCBI taxonomy): Eukaryota > Metazoa > Chordata > Aves > Passeriformes > Passeridae > Onychostruthus > Onychostruthus taczanowskii. The sequence goes on from NW_024501459.1 coordinate 9,548,545, forward strand.
TTAATCAGCTAAGGAAAAAACCACGGGTGAATTTACACATCTCAGGTTTGCTAATCCAAAAGCTTGTTGCCCCATCACACTAAAATCTATCCTGCTCCTCGGCTAGGTCTCCTCGGCTCCTAGGTCTTCATGTTCTTATTTTCCTATTTCCTATATTCTGTTGGTGGCCATGATCTTACCTTTTGTCCCCCTACAGCTGTTCCTCTGACCACCATTTTTTTGTTTTCATCAGTTTAGTTGCTTAAAGCAGGTCAGAAGAAGGAGATCTAGGTGAGGGTGGCAGAGGAGAGGAAGGAAGACTAAACCAGGGGCTGAGGAGAAGTTTTCAGGTGACACTGTGCCATGAAATGGACTTCCACCATCCTATCTTGCAAGAAGAACTTTTTCAACTCCATCTTGACAACATATTTTATAAAAGCCATATCTAATACATGCAAAATACCACGTTCAGTATACCTGGCTCACTAGTTCAGGTATTCCTAGAGCCCTGTCGATTTCTTCTAAACCATCAAAATTCCTTAATGCCATGTAAAGCTGATCCAGGAGAGCACCCTCATCACTTGGTGACTCTGATGAAGGATGATTACACAGGAGATCATCTGGTGAGCTGCCAAACGGTTGCCTGTGAAAACATGAACAGAGGGTTGGCAAACAGCTGCTGGCAAACATGAAATAATATCAGAGGATTAGTATTCACACTGAACTAACAAGTAGAGACAGAAATTATTTTAATTGCTGCCAATTTTGGTTAGAAAGTTATTCTGGGTGGAAGTCATGCTACCCAAATAAGTAACTAAATGACTAATACCTGTCAAGACCCTACAAGTGTGGTATACCTGACAAGAAGGAAAACCCAACAGAGGTAGCCCAAGTGCAAGTGCATATTACAGGGTCAACAGAGGAACTGAGAAGTCAGTATAGAATATAGTCACTGAAGACAGAAGGCTAAAAAACTGTGTTTTTAAAACTAGTTGTAACTTTGAATGTCTCACGTCCGATCAATTATATTATCACAAGTAGTACTCATTTCCATAGACTCTGCCCTTAGCTGGTTTTCCATCAGGCTAAGCAAGCCAAAGAGGTCACAGACAGGTCTGTGGATTGTCTGATCTCGCACAAGCTGAACATCTGGAAGAGCTGGGCAGAAGCATGAGGGAGCAGGGAGAAAAGGACATTCCCCTTTTTGCTCGCAGGAAAACACTGCATCAGCCCACCCCAAATGCACACTTGGTAGCAGTTTATACACTTGGTTATGGGCCCTGGAATGACATCAGCAAGAACTTGGGTATTGTCAGGCACCATGTGATGACTCTATAAATCCTGCTTACCTCACCCCTGAATTTGTATGCGAAGCACACTCGCAGTTACAAAGGCAGAATAAAGGTTTGTTATAAACCTAAAGGACAGAACTTCCTGAGAAACCAACTAAATCTGAAATAACACTTTATCTGCAGCCAAATGACATGTTTTTGTTCTGCAGTTCACACACCTGCCCTGCTTCACGCACACTACCACAAAACTGCAACAGAAAATAAAAAGAGCAGAGCATTCTGCAGGCAAGGGCAGCTACAATATGCACATCGTGGAAGAATCCCATCCCAGATAATTACTCAGAGACAACAAAAGCTGTCACCCATGGAGGGAGGAAAAGCACTATATGTGAACCCTTTTTACATGTCTGTTTAGAAAAAACAAAGAAACATGTTTGTGTATTTAGTTTCCATAATGAGATATATGGTTGCCATGGAAGTCTAATCTCTATGTCAAAGCTAAGCAGCAGAGCTGCATCGTCAGGCTGCACACTGAATGAACTCAAGGGATGGCAGGCAGGAAAACTAATAAAGATATATTCTTTTTAATTGGATCCCAGGCAGTAAAAAAAATAAAAATAGGAAGGATATATGACACACCTTTTAAACATAGCAAAGTATTAATCAAATTCATATATAGAGAAATTTCTCTAATTCCCATACATGAAATTATAAATCAGCAAAAAGGAAAGGGCAAAAAAAATCCTTTGATTCAAACTGCTTATAAACTCTAAAGATAACTTCTACAGAGTGATCTATTATATGGAAAAACAATTGATGAGGCTAACAAAAAACCCTCTCTGAAACCGCAAATGAGTGTGAACACACATGATACAGAAAACTAAAACATTTGTGAAATTCTGTATATTAAAAAATGACAATTACTTACAATTTCTCCATTTCTTTTATATACCCCAATGACAATTTTAATTTTTAATTTAATACATTTTCAATCTAATACAACTTTTTCACTTAATACATGGCAACCATCAGATTATAAAAACAGCAATCTTGGGGATTAATAAAGCAAGAAATGGCAGCATCAATCAATTAATAGTCCCTGGTTGGGGTGTAAATGATCAAAATATTGTTACTTTCAGATGCAATGCAACGGGAATGTTTTCCACCATCTTTGGCTATAAGGATATTAACTGTAAGGAATAAGGAAATTACACAGCTATAAGGAAATTACGACAAATGCAAAGGTAAAAAAAATGGAAGAATTAACTGCATGACTCGCTGACCAGACATGACCCTGTATTTTCTTTTAAGGTGTAGTTTTTAAACTGAATAATTCAGTCATACAAACAGTGCATTTTGCATATGGATATGCTAACTGAGAGAAACACCAGGAAACATCTCGAAAAGCATGGAATATAAGAAAGAAAATGTCACATATATTTATGGACAGTATTTTTGGGCATCCTAATGAAAACTAAAAGTAGTCAGTAGATTAACACTTTTTTCAAACATTTTTTTTTCCAAATGTATCCACTTAATTTTCTTTTTAGCAATCCCTCAATTTACTACTTACACAATTGAAAATATTTAAACATTTTGCACTTGCTTGTCCATTTTGCATTCCTTAGACATTCCATATATACACAGTCTCTCTAAAGTAAGCTGCAGACCTTTTGGAGAAGACATGGCTCTTTTTTAAGAAGTATAAGCTGCTTATAACAATTGTGCCATCACTTAGAAGTCTTGATGATGAATGAAGTTATTAATACATTACATGTGAGTTAATGAGTTGTGACCAAACTGCAGTTCTGATCACCTGAGGAGGAGCTAATTCAGGGAGGAGGCAGCCTTCCTTTCACTTCATCTTTCCTTCCTCCTCTTTTATAGAATTTAGGTCAATTAAAAGAACCCAAACAAAACATAATTAACCATGTCCTACATCACTTAAAATGCTACCCTGCTGCAGGAAGGGACAGCTATTATGACTACACAGTCATGGCTAGTACTACTGGCACTCTTCCACATTTAGTGTTAAGAGTAATTGTTAACAACATGAACAGCAAAATCAGACAGAATCATGCCCACATTAATGCTCCAGAGCTGAAAAATGGTGCAACTATCCCTCAAGTGCTGGCAGCATTCATTGTGATACAGAACTTTCGATTCATTCAACACATTACATGGCAAAGAGAGCATTTATAAATATGACCGGGACACACATACATTTCATGAGCACAAAACAATACAAAAATTAAATTGATGTACATTTGTTGAATGGTCTATGTAGAACTTTGTTTCCATGAGGAGTGTAAATTATAGGCATTCAAAATCTCTCTGTGTTCTGATGTGACACCAAGACTCACCTGTTCTGATTACCAAAAGTTGCCTGTTCTATAGGCAAGATGCTGTCTGGCCATGGTGCAGTCTGATTTGGAGGTGCCTGCTGTTGGCTATACTGAGGTCCTCCTATGTTCATTTCCAATTCAGATGGCCCTAATCAAGAAAAAATAACCATATCACTTTTCTGAAGAGAAGCATGTTAATTCTTTCAACTGAGTTACCTATGATATTGTAAAAGCAAAAAAAAAACATTAAGACTTCAGTAACATTACACTTAAAAGCATCATTATTCCTTTTTTAAAATTTGCTTTTAAATTTTGAGAAAATATGAGTATTCTGAAAGTGGTTCAAAATTATAAAATAGCAGATACAACATTGTAGATGCAAAAATGAGTAACACAAGCATAAGAAAAAGATTGTACATGGAGTCAGTATTATAATGCACTTGCTTTAAAAGTGACCAGGAACCATTATCATTCCACAGCATATGGTCTAAAAAAATTCCACAGTCTTTAGTGAACCAAAGCAACTTCATGTCCTCTTTCTTTGGCCACACAACAGTGGAGCTACAGAGTAGCAGGAACTGTCCATATCAAAACATGTTAAAATTCAGCATTTTTGACACCTTCTTTCCCATGTCCACAGGAAAATTTCACTGGAACATATGGCTCTTATCAAATCTATAAATGAACTGAGGATTTCTTACTTTCTTTTTTTTCTCCTGTTTCATCTTTAACAATCCAGCATGCGCCAAAAGGAACAGCTTCACATGAGACTTACCCATATTCATGACCTGAGATGGAAGCATCTGCCTTGGGCCAGGCTGGTTGCTGGGTCTCAAGGGGATGCTGGCCGTGGGGTTGCGGATCATGCCTGCTTGCACCGGCCGGTTCATGGCGCCAGCCGTGGGCGCGCACGTCACCCTCACCGCGGGAGCCTGGCTGCCCCAGTCTCCCGATGCCATGGCAGGCCGAGGGGCATTGCCACCAATCATTCCTGCACAAGAGCCAAACACGCTCAGGTACCAGCACATGATCAGAACAGCCTTAACACTACTGCTGCCTGAGGAGCTGCATTTTCAGCAGTACCAATGCAGTGGTTTCACTCAAAGCGCACTGCACCACCACAACTGCCCGTCCAGGTGTGCAAAGCTGCAGAACGAGGCCTTACACCGCTTAGCTGAGGGACTGGAGACTGTGATACATCTTACAAGAGGAAGACCCTTTTATCATTTCCGAAATGCTGCTCAGGGTAAGTGTTCCCACATGTGGTCTGCGACAGGTGCCGAGGGTGTGTGGATAGCCTTAACTTCCTTCCTCAGGAAATGAATCACGTTTGCTGATGTGTGTCAGTGCTTTACTTTCCAAGTGCTAAGTGAGAATGGGGACTTGAGTACCAACGTGTTAACACTAAACACACTTACAAATTAGAAGGATTGAGTATCCAATTGTGTTCTGCAAACATCTTTTGGCTACTTCTTTCACTTGGAACCCAGAGCCTTCAGAGCTTCAAGGCTCACCCAGATAATCTCAGACGAGTGTACAGTGCAGGGAAATTACTCACAGGAACTTTCCGATAGATGCTGAAGTTCATTACCGTTATTATAGGGGAAGTCCTCCCACATCTACTGTAAACAACTGATATGTTTTATTTACACTTGGAATATATAGAATACTGCACTCTGATAGCAGCCAAAAAGCCTCAAGCAAAACCCAACACAAAAACCCCCGAGTCCCATAGATAGCTGTCATAGTATTTATGCATTTCAATTTTGTATCAGTCAAGAGAGTAGATAAAACACTGATTTCAGGTTGGACTAGTGGTTCAGATAGCTTTTTTTCAGTTGCATTAAGCAAAATCCCTAAATGAATACCAAAAGCCACACAATTATTACTTGTCAGTTCAAATATTTGGTGACATACAACCAGAAAAAAACCCTCTGAAGAGAGTCTTTGTTTCAGCTGCTGTACAAAATTTGCTTTAGTGTTACATCCTCAGGTTCTGTCCATTTGTGTACATACTCTATCAAATGAAAGATGTGCTGTGCTAGAGCAAGGCAGGGACACAATAATATTCACTAACTTGTATATATAAGATGAATAAAATCCTCTAATAGGTACACAGAATATGACAAGAGGACACTTGAAAGAATGCAAGTTGATCACTAAACTGCTTAAATAAATGCAGCCTTTGGCTGCATGTCTCTTTTAATACTGATGCAAATTAAGTATACAAATTTGACATCAAACAGCCAGCTGAGAGGATTTACAATGCCCATTTATTTACTCAGAGCTCTTAGAGTGCTTGTCGCACACTTGCACAATCACAGATTATGCACTAGTTGAAATAAATCCATCAGCCAGACTGTATACAGAATATGAAAGTAAGAGGACACTTGAAAGAATGCAAGTTGATCACTAAACTGCTTAAATGAAAAAATGCAGCCTTTGGCTGCATGTCTCTTTTAATACTGATGCAAATTAAGTATACAAATTTGACATCAAACAGCCAGCTGAGAGGATTTACAATGCCCATTTATTTACTCAGAGCTCTTAGAGTGCTTGTCGCACACTTGCACAATCACAGATTATGCACTAGTTGAAATAAATCCATCAGCCAGACTTTTCTTGTCAAACAGGCTATATGTTTGTTCATTATTAGGTGAACACGTTGTTAATTGCAACATCTGATTGTTCCCAAAAAGCAGCTAAGGCTACTAAGTAAAGAATAAATTAAGGGCAAAGCCAACTTAATCAGGGCAACAGTATTGCCCATGACTTTGTTTTGAAAGACCCATCTCTATTGGTAGGTAAAAAGCAGTGCATAAAAGGCAGGACTAAAAATATGCAGACACAGAAATTCAAAATAAATATGCCAATACATAACATCCACAAAACAGACTTCATGGAGAGTAATAATCTGCACTGGTATTAACCCCAATGTTAAGCTGCACATGCTACAGCCTGTTACTCAAGTATATTTGAAAAAAAAAAAAAAAAAAGGAAAAACCATCTTACCTGCACTGCTGTTGCCTAAAGTTCCTTGACTTCCTATCATCCCTTCATTCCTGCCCATCAGTCCCGGCTGAGGTATCACTGAGTAGGGGCTACTCGTTCTTATGGGTGGGAAAGTTCCTGCACCTGTTGGGTTCTGCAGTGTTATGTCAAGTGGTAAATTCTGGTTTGGTAACAACCTGCCCAGTTGCCCTGCTCGTGGGTTATTAAAAGCTAGACAGGAGGAGCAAAGAAAAAAAGCAAAGTTACAAAAGTGGAAACTTCACTAGGTTAAAAAAAAAAAAAAAAAAAAAAAAGAAGAAAAGAACCTAGACACAATTAAAGCTCCTGGGCTCAGCTATTTAATGTTGCATAATTCACTCACTCCATATCTGTCTGAGAAACATCCCTTCTTGACATTTAAATACAAATTTCAAAATGGAACATTCTGACACTAAACACAAACCATATATGACGTATATTTAAAGAAACTTTAAATGATGCAATTTAACTGACAGAAGAGCCACTACAGCAAAATACACCACCATGTGATGTGCATACTACTGCCAATTAATCTTATACCTAGTAAGACTGTAAATGCATGCAGATCCCATCCTGAGGCAGATTGTTAGGAATTATCTCAGTTTGGAAAGTCTTCCAGCACAAGCTGTGCCCCTGAAGAAGTTTTCAAAATTAAGGACGGACTGACTCTATATTGGATCCCACAGCCCCATTTCAACATGTCCCTCTTAATTTTTTGGGTTTTACATTTTTTGTCATTAATAAAAAGAAATACTTCTGTGATTCAGTAACAACAAAAAACCAGTCCAGAAACAGAGCTGTGCCACCATAGTATTCTGATAAAAAAAGAACCATCCTTGACAGCTACTGCCACCTTTATGTAGCTACTTTCTTCTGGGTTGTGCTTTTAAAATCAGCCTCTGCAAATTAAACAGCAGACTGCCTCAGCAAAGTGAGTTTCAGACTGTGACTGGCAAGCATCTGGCTCAGCTGGTCTTTGGGCAATGTTCCAATGCATGAAAGCATCCTCTGTGCGCTCAACTAGCTCTCAAACATGAATCAAACACTGACCTTGTAGCTTTGATTCCATTTCCAATCATACCCATGAAATACATGCAAGTAAATTAAACATTTTTGTGAAAATGTTATTTGCAATACTTTCAGATAACTTCCCCTAGAAGAGGCTCTAATGTAACAGCATCCTTAGAGCGACTTCTGCATTTTTGTGTTCATCACATTACTGAGAAGTTAAATTAATTCCTTCTTATTTTAGATCGAAGTAGTGCTACTTTTGAATCTGAAAACTTAGATGAGGTTTAGCAAGTTTGTAAAAATGCACAGAAATATCTCACAACAGAGGTCTCTTTTATTTTATAAAACCAGACTACAGGAACTCACTGTATTCTTTTAAAATGTCAGTTCTCTGCCAGGTGCATTTGTATGTATAGAAAATATATCATATTACAAACACCTAATTCCTAACCATGAGATTTAAGTTTTGTATTGTCTGCCTGTTCAACTAAGCAAACAAAACTTACTTATGAAGCAAAAATTACTTTCTCAAGATTAGGGATATCACAAAGTCTAAGGACTGAAGCAAAATTAAACTTCAGTGACCGTTTCAGAACAGTTTGCTCCAGAAGTTTGACACATCACACAGATAAATGAGTTACTTTATGTGCAGCTTTGCCAGCACCAACTGATATTACAAAAAGGAATTCTGGAAATGCAGCACAAAATAACAACACAGTTGATGACCTGTGATGGTGCTTAGATCACATCACCTCCTGCTTATTCTACTCTTTGTCAGGATGGGCTGAAGGAGGCTCCCTATCCCCCATGTAACAGACTCTAGCAATTTGGCAGATCTAGCAGCCTTTCTGTTTTTCAACAGGCAAAAATATCTGTCTGTTGAAAATAAATGTAATTCATTAAAACCTGTAAAATTAAAGTTTGGTATTTCATCAGAAAAAAACAAGTATAAAAAACCCCAAATCTCTTTTGGAATTGTGTATGATTTGACATTCATTCCACATTGCTTTTTTGTGAACATATGAAAGGCCCCTCACTTTTTCTGTGGACCTGTTTTCTGTATGATCTTCTACTGAACACAAGGCAGGAGTTCCTAGGGGAATCAGGCACAGACTCAAGACTGAGCCGAGGGAGAATATTTTAGGGTTTTAATTTAGATGGGAAACAGGATGCTTTTAGAGAACTGCTGCTAACCATGAAGCCACTCTCATTTACAGTCATACTGCTACTGTACTGCCAGTAGCTTAGAAAGCAGATTTAAAGCCTTAGAAAGCCAAAAGGCTGGAAGGAACAAACAGACCTTGCTTCAGGAAGAATATGCTGAAGACTTCACATGCATAGAGATTTCCTTCTGACTTTAGAGGTGCTGCTGTTTGTACCTCTATACTCACAAAAGCAAGTATATAAAACCCAAGCATCCTTCTCTGGGCAGCATGGATAACAAATGATAATTTAAGAATATGAAGTGGCCTTAATATGAATTTAAACATGAATATTTATTGATAGAATATTAGTATTTATCTAAGCATTTTTAAGTAATTTGAGTGAATTTGAAAGTGGCTCAGTGTCGGTTTAGTATTATCAGAATGGCTAAAAATATTATCTAAACCCTGTGTTCAATAAGAAAAAAACCTAGAGCACATCTAAGGAAGTAAATAGATGTGGCCATCCTAGCCAACAGGAGCAAAAAATGAAGTAGTGTTTTTTTAATGCTGTTTTATTCAACATTAGTACTTGATAATAGTCCTGTCTTGCTTACTTTCCATCACACCATGATGGCAAACCAAGGTTTCAATGCTGATTTGTAAGCTGATTAATAAGGTTAAGGAAAGCTGTCAGCTGGAAGCGACTCAACTAAAAGCCACAATCTCAAATTAAAGTTGGCTATTCTTAATCTTCTGTCCGTCTATTAATCTTGTGGTTTTAGAAGAAGACTCTCCTTCATGCTTAGAAAAGCTTTGCTGCAAGAGCTGCCAGAAAAGAATGACCCACATTGCAAAAAAGTGCACGTGCTCTCCATGCCAAAACCCTGCCAACAGCAGCGTCACCTATCATGGCAGGAGGGGATGTTTGATTTGAGGGTACCCCTGAGAACATCTCTGGGGACACAGAGTTCCAGGATGTGTGAGCTAGACACAACTCCTGTGTGCCTGGAGCTGGGAGGACCGCAGATGGCGCTCTGTCCCCACACAAGAGCAGCCCAGGACGGGGAGCTGCCCAGCTCCTCCCTGGCTGACCGGGGCACCAAGAGCCCGCACCGGGGGGTTCCCGAGCCCGGGGTGCACTCACTGCTCTGTGAAATCCTCATTGCTGGTTTCTGGGTGGCCACTGCCGCGCCGGGGCTGCTGTCACTGGTGAGCTGCATGAGGTCATTGATGATGGCTTGCTTGTCCACCGAGCCTGCTGGCACACCTGGGCGGCTATCCGGGAAAAGCTGCGGTAACTGGCTGTTCTGCAGGTCATCCAGAATCTCTTCCAAGTTATCCAACTCACTGCCTGGCTGCAACGAAGAACACAAAACCCACAGTACAGGGGGCTGCTCGCCTGCTGTTGGCCAAGCCAGGCAGCCCCCCAGTGTCCTCGGAGGAGCCTGGCAACAGGCCTGATGTGGAGGAGGCTCACAAACCTGCTGGAAGGGGACTGGGCAGGCTTCCCAGGGCTACTCTGCCTTGCTTTTGGGGAGCCCAGTGTGGCACTGGCACCCTTCAAAAGCCCCGCAAGGGGATGGCTGATTCCATACCTTGGGCAACAGGGGGATTCCTCCCTGTGGCCTCTGTGATCAGAGCGGACAGCGGGGATAACAGGAGAGCCAGGAGTGCTGAAGATGGGGGTTTATGTAGATATAACTGCTATTTCTTTCAGCACACTTGTATTTCTAGTCTCTTTATGACTTGATTAAAAGCATACAATCAAAAAGTTACTTTATGGCTATACCAATTCCTCATATGCCTTTTCTTTGTTATATTCAAAACCTGAACACTGAATAACTCTACAGAGGTTAAGTGGCAAGATATATACATTGGACTGGGAATTTATTTTACTCCCAACTTCCCAAACATCAAAAATAACTTCTCCAGAGTATGACAAGAGAAATATACATATGAATTTACATTTAAACTCAGTTGAAAATTAATGAAATAAAGACGGGAGAAAAATCAAGTTCACTTTATACTAACATAATTACCGACCTGCTTGTTTTTCTTGTATACTGATTTTCACTGGTATTCTCTTTTGTCCGCTTCTCTGTCTAAAACCTCCCAGAATTAAAATAATTTTCTGACTGAAATGTGGAAATCATTATAACTCATTGTAATTCTCAATCCTAAACTCTTGATAAGAGTAAAACTTGGGTAATAATTAAGAACAGGGTGTCCAGTTTCAGTTTACCACCATCTTGAACAGTAAATATAACAGTATTGATAACAAATATCTACTCAAAATCAGTGTCTTCGTTAGGAAATGTGCAATGACAGAGAAGAGGCAGAGTGAGCAGCCACCTGTGAAGGATGGGGAACTGAGAAATAACACCACAAACATGCGGAACTGAAATACAATTCTTCCTGGGCTTTTTTTTTTTTTTTTGGTCCTTCCCCACATCATGAACTTCTTACTGAGAGCAAACTTGGGCCACAGATCACAAGATACTGTAGAAATACCTGAGATGGCTTTAAAATACCTACTGAGGTTCTCACAGGTTAGCTAGGAAGCACTACACATTAGTCTGTACAGAACTCCTGCCACCACATCTAACCTGCTCCTGGGAAGTCCAGCTATTTTATTCAAAGGTAGCTAAAACGTCCCAAGGTTACACTGCTAAGTGCTTTTTTTGGGTGACTGACTGCAAATAATCACGGTGTTATTTTTTATTATTTCTACATCATGCCCTCGTCATATAAATTGTAGTATATGGTGCAAAAGAGGAGGGAATTCACCCCATTAAAAGGCAGCATGTGGGTGATCTAGAGACTGGTGTTATTGGCAAAATGGTAGGAAATCAGAGAATCAGAGGACTGGAAGAAATCTAAAGCCTCCAGGCAAAATCAGTGTATGCCATTCCCTATGGAAGTTCATACAACTGCTTGTTAAAGACATCCAGAGACAGAAAATCCACAGCTTCCCTGGAGAATTGGTTTCAGCACTCTGCCATCCTTACTACTCTTGTATTTTTTTATCAGTATCAATACAAAATCTCTCACGCAGAAATTTAGACCCTTCCTTCCAATCATATTTTGAATCTGGAGAACATACTGTGCTACCCTTTCTTTTCCTAACTTTTTTCTGTATTTGAAAACATGTGTCCTTTTGTGTTCTAAGCTGAAATGAATAAACAATGTCAACTTGTGAATTTTCTTCAGCAAACAACCTGTTTTCTAGGCCTCTCATTACTCTTGTTGCTCTTGTGGATTGCTTTCTGTTGACCCACACTTTTGCTGAAGCCATGTCCAAGACAGGACTTAAAATGAAGCCTTATAGCTGCTGGGTAAAGCAGAAAATTTCCTCTACACATAGTATGCTTTGATGGCATATTCCAGAAAAGCATGTGATTCTTTTAATTACATGACATTTACTGACTCTCACTCATCATGTCATCACTATGATCCCTAGAACAGCTCTGAAAAACTCCTATTTAGTCACTTCTACCCTCATATTTAAAAAAAAAAATCTGAGACAATATTCTTGAGTACTGATAATAAACAGCATTTATTCACCCTGAATGTTCTAATATTTTGTCTCTATCTCTTTGTTGTAGCTGAATCTGAATTGTGTCCTCCAGGGTGTTTGCAGACATTCAAGTGCCACACTCAGCTTTACCAAGCTCTATTGTCACATCAGGTCATTTAGGTTAACTGAAACATTGAGCAGCTCTAGATGCTGCACGAGTCCTGCAGCATCTCCATGCTGACAGCGAATCCTTCAATAACCACTGTGTGTGGAGGGATTTCCAAACAGCTTCCTCACCACTCACAGCAGTTTCATCTTGACCATGCACCTCTACCCTGCCATAAGGAAAAGGGTCTTCCTCAAAACACCTTGACACACTATTTCTCTTATGCCAACAATTCTGCTACCCTCTTACTGGAGGAAAACAGGTTGGCTGGCCCAAGACTACCTGTTCTTGACAAATCCTTCTGATGACTCACTGCTTTCCAGGCAATTACAAGCAGCTGGGTGGACCCAGCACATCAGTAGAAAAGGCTGTGCCAGGAGGAATCAAAAGTGATTATATGAAGCCTAAATCACTGCAGGGACAGGTGATAAGCAGATTCAAAAAGGCGCTCCAAGAGACAGCCATGAGTGATGTTTATAGGAGCTGCAGTTTGAGCGATGGGAGATCTGCTACAAGAAGACCGCAAGAGCCAGGAGAAGAGACTGATATAGAGCATCATAAATTATAGAAGGATGATTCAGTACTCTTTGGGGGAATAAAGACATATGGCCTTCATTACATGTATCTGAGACAACAGCAAAGGGAAGTTTTATATGTTGCAGGGGGGGGGTTTTGGTTGGTTTTATGTGGGATTTTGTGTCATCTTTTCTTTTAGCATTCTGGCTACTGCAGTTCTTTGTTCAAACACTAGATATATATAAAAAAAAAAAACCAACCTCAAAACCAAACCTAAAAAAACACCAATGAAGAACATATTGATCCAAATATGTCAGAAAACTGCACTCCCTAAGATGTTTCTAATTCCTCTCAGAAGTGGCAAAGAAAGGGCAAATATAACAGATGTATTACAACAACCCAAACACGTAACCTTCTCCCTTTTTTTGCTTAATAATCAATATTAAATATTTCATCTTTATATTTTTATAAGAGTTCTCAACTGCTACAAAAGCTCCAAGAGATTTGGAATTAACACCATCCTGTGACGTTAGCCTAAGTCTTTCCAGATTCACCCTCAAATGGCACCATATGTGCAGAAACCAACATTAAAATATTTACTTGGTTAGATTCATGGGATTTTTCTTTTATTTATATTCTATATTTATTTTGTTAATGGCCTAAACTGAATTTATGTAAATAGAAGGCACGCCCTAAGCTCCCTGTGAAACAATTATTTGTCAGGAATTAAAAAAAAAATAAAAGGTACCTGATAAAGTGCTAAGCATCACAAGAAAGTTCTTGTGTGGGTATTTTCATTATGTCTAAGTAATTTTCATGTCTAAGTAATGCAATTATGACAATCTCTGTAGAACTTGGGCACTAAGTGCCAGAAAGTGTAAGACAAATAATTCTCACGGATATTTTTGCATTTGAAAAAGTACTTAATTTATACTGTCATATAGAGAAATACAGATTAAACTTAAGAGCTTACAGAATTTTTTCAGCTGTACTGAAAGGCAGCTGCACCTCAACATGAAGTTTGGTTTACAAAAGTTGCTGTTTCAAAGCGTAGCTTCCATGGATTGTGAAGGACTGGATAAGATACTGGGTAAGATGGAAATCTCCTTCCTGCCATGGGCATTGCCCATGGCTTGCACTGTGACCCTATGTTCTGAGGACTTACAACAGGATGTCTTTTGGTGGGGACACAACTTGAAACTACACCTGATTTGCATAAATTTGAAGTTTAGCTCATCTTCTACCTCAGAAGTAAGGGCAAAACATTTGACCATAAGAGGCAAATGCAACCAAATCCCTGCTCCAAACTGGCAATAAACTAAAGGATTATGAAAAGAAGGGAAAAGGAAATTAGAAGTGGAACCAACACAGTATTTTTCTCCCTGGTAACTGCAATAAATATAAAATTGGCTAGAAATCCTATTAAATTATCAAGCTATTCTATGACTAACATTTGAAAGCAGAACTCTTACTGCAAGACATTCAGAAAATGGAATCCCCATTCTAAGATTTTGATAGAATTTCAAGAAGAAACAAATGCTCCTCATGAACTTAATGGATTCTGGACTATTAAACCAGAAATAGGTTTTTTAAAGATGAGTGGCATGTGTAGAGAAAATATGCTAGTATTGGGAAGATACTGGTTTCCACATAAAGCATGAATACAGCAGAGTTGATAAAGTATGTGAGGAACACCAGAGCAGTTTCTGAGTTTTAGGACAATAATGTACATACTTGAGATGATATCTGGAACAGCATTTGTGCAGACTGTTGCATTGCAAAGTCCCTGTCAAACAGTCTGTCTTTATGGTCTACTGAACAAAAAAGAGGAGAGTACACTTGCGGAGATTGGGATTTCATTCCACGCTCCCCCAGGTGATTTCTCAGAGAACAAGCTACTTTAGCAAGGCCATATCTAACATTGTTCATGATGTTTCTCTAATGTTCCCCTGTACTTTCACTCTCCATCCAAGCTGTCAGCCAGTCCCTGCCACATCTGACCACCTCCTCATCACTGCAGGGGCTGCTCCTGGCAGTGGACAGTCAGGGAGAACAGGAGAAGGCAGGTTTACTGCTGAGGGACACTCTCTTCCCTTTCTAACAGTGGTGAGCCATAGGAGAACTTGTGGTGCTTGACAGCAACAGCCCTACTATGGTGGGTGCTGGAGGAAAAGCCCCGCTGAGTGTCCCCAGCAGGTCCCTCTTTCATCCCCCCTCCCTTACAGCTGCTGTAACTGGAACAGCAATCAGCCTAATAAAGCCTGATAATCATCATCCCACCAAAGGAAGGGAAAAAGGTAAGGCAGGGCTGGAAATATTCTCTGCCATTTGAGAAAGGCTTCCTGTCAGTTGCTGCTCTCTGCAGAAGAGTATGTTTAAACACACTACCTAGAAGACTGCTATTTTTGGTACAGTGGTGCACTTCAAAGCATTTCCTGCACAGAAAGTCACACCAAAAGTAAAAGGAAAAAATGCAATGGCTCTGTTGCCTCCCAACACACTGATCTCCCTTGTAGAGGCCATCCCACCGCTGCTCTGCTGCAGTTTCCAGAGAAACTGCACACTCCAGTGACTAATTACTTAAAAATACAACATTCCTCAGGGAGGGGAAGTTTTAAATAAACCTGCAAAATAGGTAACACAAGCACATGGCTAATTTTTACATATGGGAGGAAAAAGGAGGGGGAAGGATGCAGGAGGATGGAAGAATTTAGCTCAAGAATCTGTGTTCTAGTCTTGTACTAAATAGTTCCAGCTTTGATCTAAATTTAGGCAATGAGCACTTCCTGTGGGAGACCATCTTCCAAAGCTGAAGAGTTTTGACACTAAATATTTTCAGTGATTTTATAATTGGGGTAAAGTGGTTATTTGTTTAAAAGCCTGGCCTTCAGACAGTTAAACACTTACATTATTCTATATTCCCCATCATTTCCTCTCCATGCTGGACTTCTGTTTATTCAGCTCCAGGTTTCACTGCATTTTAAGTGGGTTTTAAAGTTCTGTTTACAGCCAACAGGAGCAACAAAAGCCCTTCTGTCATTATCCAGCAGTCTTCCATCACACTGACAAGACTGGCTGCCCCATACCTTGGAGCTGAGGAAGCCCCTACCACTTTATCCTACACTGCTTTGTGCTTTTCTGAGCAAACCCAACCCCTGGACCTTTCTGTACCTCTGGTTCTCTCTCTCCTGGGAGACAAACTCTGTCTTCAAATTTTAAGAAAAGGCAATACATCCACAGCCCGCACTTCAACCCCCTCAAATCCCTCCCCAGCCTCAGAAACATAAAACCTAAAAATAAAAAATGAATAGACCATTCACTTTACAAAGTTCATCATTCAGGAGATCCGATTTTGAACTGCTTGAGGTTGGCAGTGCTTGTAGACACTGAAGTCTCCTTCTTGAAAGCTGGTTTTATAGTTAGTCTGATGTTTACATTTAGGGTGAGACACAAGTTGCCTATGAAAAAGTAAAGCAGCTAGTTTAAACTGTTCACCTTGCTACCACTTGTCAATGGGAATAGCAATAAAGAGCAGCTTACCTCATCTGTTTTAGACACACATTAGGATAAGATTAAAAAAAAATCCTGGAGTGTTTTTCTGTGTTTCCATCATCAATAAAACGAGTTTGTAGTACTACCTTGGACTAGACAGCAAAGTTCTAGAGAGGACAGAACCTGCTCTCTGAGAATTGGTTTGTAAGCTAAACTGTTTCTTGTGTACTCCACAGAGATCACAAAAGAGAACATTTTAATTCTTTTAGAAATTTAATTCTAGGGGAACAAATCATCTGAAGGCTATGATTTTGATCTATGGATGAAGGGCATACATTTTTTTGTGATTACCAAATTTTACATTCTTGCTGAGTACCATTTCGGAGGATTGAAGATCTCTGCTTTCAATCTAGTACTGACTTCAATGCGCAGGATCTGAACTAGGAACTGAAATCTATCAGATATTTTAAAAATATGCCATTCTTGCTAGTTTAGCTGTGAATTTCTTGATATCTGTATTTTTCTAGCCTAATGAACCATCAGTTCTCAAAGAGAATCTAAAGCCTACCTCTACACACACTAAAAAATACAGGCTTCTATTGAAAACTAAACTAACATCTAGGCTTGAGGATAAATCAGCGCAAATTTCAGCGAGGAGAAATTAGTACAATTTGGCTTGGTTTCCCCTAAAGTGTGGAAAGGATTGAAAAACCACAGTTGCTCCTACATAGTGGCAGTAGTTGTCAAAAGCAGTAAAGTAGGAGTTGCCTGGATAACTGAGATTTTAACAATGCTGCATCTACATTGGAGAGGCATGTTTGGCCTCTATGTTTTGTGGTTATAACCACTGTTGAAAGAACTGTCTACTAGTTACACACTGCCAAAATGGCAAATAAAAAAAAATAATAATCCAAAATTGTGTCTTAGGGCTAAGAAAATGTAGTCTATCCCTCCTCATCCTCACAATACAATATAGAAAATATAAACAAGAATGTCTTTATGCACATAATAAAAAGTTACGATGGGTTAAAAAAAATAAACAAGCTCAAAGCTACTCTACACATTAGAAAATACACAAAATTTTTAAAATTAAGGATATGGCTGTGAATGAGACACATGAACATTTGCATTGTATATAATCTGATCATGATTTACAAACTAAGGCTTCACACACAGGGCTGCCTAGGGATTAATGACCAGCTGGGAGATTCGATAGTGTAAGACAAATCTAAGGATCATTAACTCCAGCTAGTTATAACCTTCCCAGAAAATGCTTTATACTAAAATTGATATTGTAATTACCCATTTCATAAATAATATAAACAGTAATGCTGAAGTAGTAGATTGCTTTCACTGTGTCCCTTTTTCTTGCAAAGCTCTGAAAACTGGAGCGTTCTGGGTGATGTGGACCCGCTGCTTTTGGAAAGTGAATTCTGCATGAAAGCCAGTGTGACATAACACTTCTTAGCATAGGTCCCAACAATACACCATTTATTATTGCGTTGGGCAGCACAGCAACAAGTGATCTTGCAGGGAAAGCAAAGAAATTCTGAATGCAAAATTCAATGCAGATAACCTTGCATGAGGAGACATGATCTCCGTACTGAACAATTAATCTTTCACAGAGACTTAAGTCTGAATATAAAGAATTTTTAAGATGACAAGAAAACCCCATCAAATCCTCCAAACTGGCACAGAAGTCTATTTGCTTTCATTTTAATTTGCAGGTCAAGTATAGCATGAAGACCAGTAATGCAAAGTTGTTATCAGTCCTTTCAAACAACTCCTGTTCTTCTGCATGAACCTGTTTTCCATGGGAGGAGTGTAGCTGCTATGCTGGGCTAGGTCAAGGACCCATTTAGCAAGCACAACAGCAGTTCAACCTCAGCCTGTGGGAAAGCTGTCAATTAGGTAGCAATAACCAAGAGTCACGAGTATTTTCTCTTTACCTGACTACCATCTGGGAAAGGCACCCTGCATTATCCACCTCCACCCAGGCAGAGCCTGTGCTTTTACAGAGTGGGATCATCACAACCTAGTAACACTGACTGGGAAACTGAGCGAAGACTGGATTTCAAAGGACAGGTAACAGCCTCCTGAAGTGCCAAGATGATACTCTTAGCAGAAGTCAGATGGCAGGAATGCAGGCCTGAAACAAGCCATTCACACATAATGCAAAAAATAGCTTACCTGTTCATTAGGCTCAAAGCTTATCTCTTCTTTTTCCGTCCTCATAGCTATTAACTTTGTGCTACCGGAAGGGTCTGTCTTACTGTCCAACCGCTCCAGTTTTGGGGGTATGTCTGGTAAACCAATATCTTTAGTATCATCTTTATCTAGCAAGTAGCGAAGTAGTGCATTATTATTCTTCTTAGGACTCGCTGGCTCCTGTTTAACAGTCACCTCTGAACCAGGAGCTGTGCTACTGGACTCCTGGTTCAGTTCTTTGCCTGTGGCCTCTGCTGTGAGCTTGGCCAAATCTACAGGAGAACTACTGTCCTGCAATAGTCTGTGCAAAATTTTATGCTTCTCCTTGAGCGAGGTTCCGTGTGCTGAACCAGACCCAGGCAACCCTCCCGTGGAGTCCTTGCTAATGTCTCCCATGGTACTGGACAAAGGTGAAGGCTCCATCTGATCTGATTTGGTGGTCAGCAATTGTAAGAGCTTTGTCTGGCTTTTTCCGTCGTGCAGTTTATTCTGTCCATCAGGTCTCTCGCCACTGACAACAGGTGGCATGTTGCTATCGCTGTTGTCTTTCTGCTCTCCTGAATGGCAGCTGCTCTCTGCTTGTCCAGTTGTACCTTCTGATTGCTCCCCATATATTCCAAAGCAGTCTTTAGAGTCCAGGCTTCCCATCTTGCTAAGCTGGGGAGGATTCATATTCACAGGGGAATTTTGTAAGTTTCCCATTTTTAGGTCAGGTGAAGCCAACGACGATCCTAGAGAAACGCCGTGGCCCTCGCTGAGGGCCTGAAGTGCGTTCAGGGAACTGTTGGTGTAGTTATGGCTATTTCCTGTGCTGCTGCAGACTCCCACAGGTGAATGTAAGCTTCCTGCAGGGGAGAACTGACTGGGTGGGATGCGAGGACTTCCTGCCACTCCAGGGCTCACACGATGCCTTGGGGAAAGCATAGAGTTTGGCTGCCCTGGGTTCATGCCGGGGCTGCTTTGAGAGGGGCTATTCATTTTTAGTGCATAGTTACTACCCTGAGGAGTGGATGCTTGTATGCTTGACACATGGTTCATTCCCCCTGAACCACCAAACCTGCCTGCTGGCATGCCCACTTGCTCCTTTGGGCCATTTATGGCAAAATTTATATTGCTACTGATGGTCATATCCTGACCTGGGTTCCCACTGCACATGGCCTGATGGGCAGGGCTGCTGGAACTAATTGGGTTCAATATCTTCCCCATTCCTTGTCCAGTCAAATCCTGATTCATTCCACAGACATTCTGCTCTCTATGTGGCAAGAGGAAGAAAAACAGCCTGTTAGTTAAATGACAGCGGCCAACTTGCAACTACATTACGGAAAAAGAAACAAAACCCCGAACCTCGCTTTAAAATAACACAAAACCCCTACAATCAAAAATAAATCAACAATTTGACAAAAGTGATATGCAACTCTCAACATGGCTGAACATTAACAGTATGGTTTTCCAGTACCTCATTAGAAAACAATGAGAGGAAAAAACAAAATTAAACCTCATTTAAATGACAGTCATTAGAAATGCTGATAGGTTACAATTTCACACTCCCTTTAATGTATCTCTCCTCTACAATTTGGCAAGAGCTAACTTCTAGAACTGAAAGAAATCTCATCTGAAACATATGACCCAACAAATACACGTTTTACAAGACAGCTGCGGACAGCTGTTTGCTGGAGTTTTGAAATTCTCTAAGTTAGCCCCACCACAAGGCTGGAGTGGGCTATTTGCCCACCAAGTTCATAGTGAAAAGAAAGTTGAAAAAGTCACATTTTTACACTGCCAGAGTATTCCAATACTGCTCCAAAACAGCCTGTGAGCCAAGGGAACTACTGGATACTTGTTCAGAATGAGAACAGGCTGTTAGCAATCTAGTCCTGCACAGGCATTTAGGAAAAGGGGAGAAGAAAAACAACAAACCACACACACAGGAGCTGAAACTCATATTTTAGAGATGTAAGCTGCAAGACAGAAGAAAGAAAAGAGAGAGAAACACACACACACACAGAGAAAAAGCTCTTGTGAGAGCACCTGAAGGTCACTTTTATTTTCCTCAGTAGATTTTAATTAGTTTATGGGAGGATGTAATACACTTTTTACTCTGTGCTAAAACTTAAATTAGGAAAATCAGATATATTCCCAAATGCTAAAAGCTACAAAAGAGACAGAGTCAAGTAGGTTAGGAAGGAAAAAAATGAGATTCTGACAAAAAAATCTAATCAACTCTGGACTTCCAAATACAAATGGAACATTCCTAATATGCATTCTCCATGAGACAAAAACCATTCCTATTTGCACAGTATAAGCAAGCGCAGATAAACCTTCAGTTTTGCTAAAGTGTGAGTAGTGAAATAATTGAAGAATACAGAGTAGTGAATCTTCTTATTCTGTACTGGTTACCTTAGGTATAAAGGCAAAGATGAAAAACATTAACCATTAAAAAGCTTATTACAAATACAGTAGTACCAGCACTTTGCTAAAAATGTGCAAGAAAATTTATGAGTACCATTTAAAAATTATTAGTGCTTGCTTTTTAAAATTTAAGATTTGGCACTTAATAAAATATTAGGTTTATTCAGCAGTCCAAAGAAAATAAATTGCAGATGGCTTTTGGTCGGATCAATCTACAATTTCTATAAAATAGTTTCAGTTATAATTATGTTTAGCACTGTTTTCTTCCTTTCAAGAAAAATGATACAGAGGATCGGGAATAAAATCTGAAACAAAATCTGATACAAATACACCAGGACATGCAATGACTTAATAAAAATTGTATGTTGAAGTTCTGATGTCAGTGATTACTCAGCCCTGACTTTAGCATATTATTGTCTGTACTTTTTGAAAAAAAAACCCAAATTAACAGCAGTGACACTTCTTAGGATTGGACAATTGAGAGCAACTTAGCCAAGCACCAGAAAAGACAAGGCCTGAAAGGAATCAAAGAATTAAGTAACACTTTGTCTAAAGTGCAGTCCTAGTAATCATAACATGTTTACTAGTAATCATTACATGTTTACATAACATTTTAAGAAGAACCAGAACCAATAACAGAATGTGAACCAGAAGAATTCTAAGTTTTCTAGATTTAATTACTGTTGGAAAGTTTCTTGTATCTACTATGCAAAATACAAAAAATAAAGAAAATAAGAGCATGGCATTGAAAATCCAGCATGCCATTTTTAAATTCTGAAACAATCTTACAGTCTTTTCCCGCTGCGAACATTGATTTCAAAATCTCACTTTGTTTCCATGATATCAGTTCTGGGTCAAATGAAATCTATCAGCCTTAAACCATCTATTTGCTTTGGCAACCTTGTGCTTTGCACGACTCTTGGCAGAGCGTGGATGTAAGGAAGCGGCCAGGATTACCTGTGAAGCATATGCAAGGAGATTACAAGCTGAGGTTCACTGGTCGTCTGAGAACGGATGAGCTTGCTCTTGGTTTGGGCAGAGACGATGGTGCCGTCCGACAGGGAAAAGCGATACACAGGGCTGAAGGCCAGCCCCTGCCTCAGCACTGCAGGCAAGCACAACAACACAGGTGAACTACTGACAAACTGCAGGGCAGGCAGCTCAGCTGCTCAGCATCTGATGGTCAGCACCGATAGATGCGGTGCAAATTGAGCAGAACAAACAAAAAGAGCGTTTTGAAAATAAACAGATGCGATGTGTACAAAAAAAAGGATCCCGCATGATGTAGGGTGATCGAATGAAAATCTGTAAGGAGTGACAGCAATAACAGGAAGATACTGTGAAATAGAAGATATTTCAGGAGCAGACAGGAAGCTCTTGATGTCCATTTCACTTTTCATCAAATATGTGTCTAATTCCTTTTGCTCCTCAAACACTTTTTCATTGCACCATCACATCATGATGATTTAATATAAATGTCCTTAGTTTTTAGATCATCTGTTTCCATTAGCCTGTATATTCTCCTCCTTATTGCCTGCCTCAATTGTCTTGCAGCAGTTACTCTCACTACTTCTTTAATTTAAAAAATGCATAAACTCTTACCTAAGAAAAACTAGGAATGAGAACGGGAAAGAGAAATTATTACTTTTAAAAGAACAAATACAAAATATATATAGCTCAAAAAATTACAAATAAAATTACCTACATCAAAACTGGGGCTCTGCTACACTTTCTCAGTGCTTACTGCATTTCAGGTTTGGGGTTTACTTCACTGAACACATTCTGCAGCCCTTTAAGTTTTTAATGTAAATCTGAACTCCAACAAATTCAGTTTTTTAACATCCATAGATCCCTGTGATACTTCTTTAATGAAAAATTAAAACATGTTATGGAAAAGCAAATCTCCCAAACATTTATTCTACTGTTCACTCTCTGTCATCAATGAAACAAACTTAGAATTTCTAGTCCAAATGCAATCACATTAGGATTGGAGACATGAGAGAAGTAAAATACTTCAAAATTTTTCATATAATCATTTAGGGAAAAAATAGGAATGAAGCACTACAAAGACATTTAATTTCTTATTTTTTCACATATCTGTATTTTCAGCGAGGTTCTTTCTCTCTCTTTTCTATTTTATTATTTTTTTAATTAATAGTATCATGTGATCTTCATTTCATTGCTAATCTTTTAATACTTCCTGTTGTAATAAAATGACATGGTTTTCCAAGTGTGGCCTTCATTTTTCTGGTCTACAGAGCTACCACATTTTCAGCCTTGCAAGACTGGTCACAATTGCTTTCCTTCCCTGTCCCCCACTGTTATATATTGTTCTGCAAGGTTGCAAAGTATTATCTAAGCAGTGAGAAAACAGGAAGCACAATTTAAACAACCAGAAGGGGTTTTTCAGAGTAAAAATGTAATGAAAAACAAAAACCTACAACAGTGAAACAATACAAAACAAAATTTCACTGTTAGGTATGTCATTGTTTCAGTTTAACCTTTGGGCACCAAAAGGTCCAAAGCTCTTAACTTTAGCATATACCACATCAGGAAATTCCAGTACTCAATGCCAACAGGATACAAGTGAAATCTCTACTTAAATCATTTTCCAAACTAATTCTTTAAGCAAACAAGAATGTTTCCATATTCCTCTTGAGGAAATGCTATTTTTCTGACTGTGGCCAATAAAAACTTACCATACATTCTGCATTTTACACTGAGAGATAATTTTAAAGCATGTTTTTATTGTTTATCAGGCTAATGCTGCATTTTTTTCACACTGTAATGCTGGATTACATGTAGGAGATCATTACTTTGCTTCCACTGTCAAACCACAATGACCCGAAAACTGCAAGCACAAAGATGCTCCAGCCCAAGACATGACTTGTTTTTCTTCAGGGCAGGGAAGCAAATATTTCAGCCATTATTCCTCTTCAGTGCAGCATCATTTGTAGGAAAATAATTCCAGAGATTTTTCCTCCTCTTACCACTTACTCTTTTCACTTTGACAAGAAGAAAAGAGCCTTCTCATTTAGATTAATTCTACAATTTACATGATGATCCTAAGCTGCAACTGCAAAATGATACAGTGTAAATTCCAAAACACTTTTATTTTCACCACATCATTGAAAGCTTAAGAGAGGACTAATTCAAACCTTAGGAACTCAGTGTAGTAGCTTCTAATTTGTTCAGAAGTAACTTCAAGAAGACTGAAATAAAGTGCTGGGATGCCATAACATATAGCCCTAAATCATCTCTGGCACAAATAGGTCCTCACCTGCAACTGCTCTCTAATCCCCTCGTGTCACTTTAATTGCATACTGCCTTGTTCAGTTCTGTCTGAAATCACAGCACAAGGCTGTGAACTTTTAGCACTTCTACTGTATATACCCCAAAAACTGTTATCTAAAACAACACAGCATTTCTGCTTCCACCTGAAGATTTCAGGAAAGCAGAACATATTAAAGAATATTTAACTAATGCCTCATGACTAAAGCTCTTTTTTGTTGGTGTGTATTTGGTGGAATAATTTGATATTCCAGTTGCAATTTAGTATCCAAGATGACATGTCTGTTGCTTAATGACCATGGTAACTACTTGTTACAAGCCAGCTGTAAACCCTGTTCTTTAAACATGAACCCAAAGAATGATGCTTCCGTACCGGAAACGCTCCAGCTATTCCCAGTTGGTTTTGAAATTACTTTCCCATGGACTAGATAGAGTTATTTGCTTTTATTAATTTGGGTCTGTGTTACTAGAATTAGAAGCATAAGGGTTTTATGAAGAATCCCCAGCCAGCCACTACCACAGAAACCTCCTGGGGACCATTCCAAAGTGCAGTACTTTCCTATTTCTTACCTGCCATAATCTTGACTGAGTAGAAGTGCTTGTGGTATGTCCTATAACACTTATCAGCTAGATACAGTACAACAATGTAGGTTTCCAAATATGAGAGGTGCAGCTTTGGGAATTTGCACTTAGTGTTTCTCACAGGAAATGTGACACTAAAAGTCCATTTTTGTAGAGAAAGGAAATACAGGCAATGAATGGCAATGTGTGAGTTGAGGTTTTGAAGAATAATGGTCAGTCAACATTTGGACAACATGCAAGGGTCTTTCCTTCCAAAATAATTTTGACATTTTGAAGATTTAAAACACACTCCAGGATGGCACAGCTGTAACAAGAAGGCTAAAACAACCAGTGAGAAAGCTGAAGACCTCCCTGGAGAGCCATCAGTTTGCTAAGTAAACAGCTTGAGAAAGGGACTGTCAGTAGCTGGTTCCATCAAAGCATAACAAAGAGAGCACAACCAAGAGATACAAATGGCAAACAGGTTAAATATATAAAGTGCTAAAAGTATGAAACCTAACCTTCCTGGTGATGCCTCTTGGCAAAAGATATTTCTCCCTCATGCTGTGAATGGAACCTCTGAATGCATCTTCTCACCAAATCCTCCCAGCCAGGTTTCATAGCTGCTCGCATGGTGCTTGTGTCCAATGAAGTTATTTTGCCTGATATTAGATACATTAGAAAGTATTTGTTATAGCAATTTCTCCAGCGAGGAAAAGGAAATAAAACTTAAAACTTCTACTCTTATTTCACAATACCTTGAAGATCCTGGCGTGTAGTAAAGCTCTCTGACGAAGGAAGAAGTGGTCTTTCCTTCATTGGAGCTCTTCTTGCAACACAAATCAAGCAAGACTGCAAATCTTAGAGAAAAATGTTACTTCATTTAATTCATATGGAAAGGAAAGACTTTTGCTTGCACAAAGACTTCAGAAATACTTTTAAAAAAGTTCCTTAAATCTATTTGGACCACAATATAGATTTTGTACCAATAAACGCATAGACAAAACTCAGTTTGTAGCTTCACTACTTCCCAAAACATTAAATAAAACAGGAAAGGTGGGTTTATTTTCTTTCAGAAGAAAAATTAACAAGGACTCCACCACAATCCATAAGTACTGGCACATGTTTATGAATCTACTGTAGATTCATAAACATGTGCCAATACTTATGGATTGTGTAGTAGCTCAACCACTCAGGAACTAAGTAATAAAGAGAATATACTATACACACAAAGAGCACATTTCTTCAACACTCACCATTTCATACTTTCTAACACAAATTTCTTAAACTTGCCTCAAATGCTTGTTGTTCCTGAGAACTCACCTTCACAATAACCATTTTTACTTACCTGAATGCTTACAAAACAATCTGAGGAAATTTACCTGCTGAAGTAGTAAATTGTAAAGGAAATGGTGAACCACAATTGTCTTCAAATTCTAAGAATTCGAAAAATTGCCCTTTGAAACCTTCTTCCTAGTCAGCTACATTACATTTTTCTTACAATTTCAGCAATATAAAACTAGGGTATCTCCTATTGAGATAAACAGAATTTCTCTCAGTTCTCTCAGCTGGTTTAACAAATAGGAGCATGCAAGTGTATATCCTCACAGCCAAGACAACAACACTTTTCTAAAGTCAAATTAAAAAAACCCAAAACCTAAGAATTTTTCCAATTTTCAGGACTTAGAGGTCACTTTATCAACTACTCTGGAAGTGCATTAACACAAACTGGAAATGGTAATTACCTTCACCGTCCTCCTTGAAGGAATTTGGTTGAGAAACAGCAAAGCACTGCATAGTTTCATATTTCTGATGTGCTTCCTGGTTATCATGGCCTTCTTCAGAATCAGCCAGAGGTTTCACCAGCATCCGACAATTGAAGGTATGGCTATTACGCCTAGGAGTGTCACCAGACCAAGATCCCCCATTCACTGAGCAAAAGATCAGATAGTGAGACAAATCTGGTACCACACATTTCTGCTGCTTATCCACAGGAAATTAATCAAGATGTTTTACAAACTGGTTGGGAAAGAAGCTCATTTAACAACAACAACAATTTAATTTTAATATTCAAGCCCAAACCAGCACATTATATATATATAACCAGGTCATATATAAAATTAACAGATTTTAAGAGCACTGCTAATTTGTTCAGCTATTACGTTTTTTTTCCAAGTGACTTAAAATGACATAGCAGAAAAGCAGAATAAAAGTCTAAATATTGGTGCATGTAAAAGTCACGCAGCACAGCAAAAGCCTGTTGGGCAGATCAAGTTGATTTATGAGACTGAAAAATTAAGGCAGTATGTAGGATCTTTCCAGTAAACTTAAAAGGTACTACTAAAAGATATGGATGCATTGTATAAAAATCTCTGTCCAGATTAGAAGGGAAAGAAATGAAACTAATATGCCCTTATAAAAACAGGAAGCAATACAATAGGGAATATATTGAAAAACACAGTCACAGCTACAATGGGAAAGACTGAAGGGCTGAAATGACCTGGGTGGAGCTATGGATAAAACTAAAGCCTAACACAGTGCTTAAGACAAGTAAAAAAAAGAAACAAAATCCTGAGATGCACAAATATAGGTACTGGACATCAGTCAGAGCGAATCACTGTTACACCACATTAGGAAATGGCAGGGTCATACTTAAAATACTCTTTCCTTGCCCTCTTCAGTCATAAAATGCAATAAATGCAGTAATATATTGACTTTATCCATTTACATTTTTGCTTCTTCAGAGTATATAAGTACAGTACTAAAATGCTAAAGTGAATTGAGTAATACTTTTTAAACTGCTGTGAATAAATGAGGAACCCAGTATTGACTTTCTCTTTCTTTTCATCTCCTCCAAAACTCAATGACATTAAAACTAATGAATCCAATATGAATCCAAATATGGCTGCAACTAACAAAACCAGGTTTTGAAAGTTAAGAGGAAGTATTGCTGAGAACAAAAACACTGAAATAAAAATTCTAACATAAGGAGGTTTCTGATTTTTTCTTTTATATTTCTCCTTTCCTGGGCCATTTTTGGAACAAGCAGCCTAGACAGAGAGTTCACATAGCTAATGCTGTCTTTTAGTGATTCACTCTGGAGATCCATTAAAAATATCAGCTAACATGAATTACTAAGAGCAATTTTTAAAAAAGAAAAATTTGAAAAGAGTGGAGGATGCTTTTGAGAATAATATTAATCATTCATAGTCTATATATACATTAAAAATAAATAATGTATATGATGAAACTGTAAGTAGTGTCAGGACATTAACTTAAGTTATTGAAATGCTGACTTACAAAACTAAAGTTAAATAAGTAATGGTATGATATCAGGAAAAGTTATATACCTAAAGATTTTGGCAGCAGAATTTTGACAAATTCGTTGTGGTCCCCAACATGCAGGATGCTGTATATGCTTGTGTTCATCAGCTCTTCTTGGTTGTACCTCAGGTACTGTGTCACATTCTCAGAAACAAACACAACATTACCCTCTGGGTTCACTACAAAGAAGAACCCATCTAGGGCCTAAAGGGGGGAAAAACAGAAAACCAGAGAGAGAGAGAAAAACACAATAGCAAACAATCAGATTAACAAAATACACAAAAAATAAATACTCCATTCAGAAGACATAACTGAATTTTTCCTCATCTATCCTAGTTCTTACATTATTGTCTGTAAGAGCAAAGGACACATTTCAGACTGAGCATCTAATCTTACATATATGACTGGTAAAAGCACAGAGAGGTAAACACCTTGCAAAATAATGAAACCCACAATCTCCAAGCACGATTGCAGATGGCAGAAATATATCATCCCTCTAATTTCATGTCATATGAGCAGATAAAGGGGGAAGATACAGTTAAACTTAAAAGCACCAAAGCTTTTTGTCTATGCATTCAATTAACAATCTACACAGACTTCTGCAGCTTTGCCTGATTTATTCACCTCTCTAAGGATTGGCAGGAAATCACTAGAAGGATTGTTAGTTATTGTATCTCCAGGGACAGAAATAAATTAGAAAAACAGGCCACCCACAATTCACTGTGGGTCAAAACCAAGCGGATCCATACTAAATGTGAATACAGCTCACTGCAGAACAAGGAGGAGCTGCCACAGCAAGCACAAGGCATTTTTTATTTGACCCAACTTGTATACTGTACAACTCATATGTTGGTCTCAGCAGGCCATTGGTTACAGAGATGTTTAAAACACTGCACATTACTGAGCAGCTAGCAAACCCAGACAATAAAAGAGAAGTCTAAGGATGGATTTTATTTCTGCATTCAGCCACCCAGCAGGAGGCTAAAGAGAAGACGGAACCAGGCTCTAGGTTAGAGGTTCACAAGGGAAGGTTGAGATGCAACAGACGCTGGCTGCAAGTCAGGAAATGTCATGGAGATACAAGAAAAAAAATTCCACCATGAAGGTGGTCAGATATGGGAAGAGACTTCAAAACCACCTTCCAGAGATATTCAAACCTTGGCTGGACTCAGATCTGGGCCACCTGCTCTACTCAGACCAGACTGCAATGGGAGGTAGGAATACAGAAGCTCCAGAGGTTCTTCCCAGACTAAGTTAGATAAGTTAGATAATGATTTTGCTCCAGGGGAGGGTCAGTGAAAGCACAATGCAGGCGGAGCAGCTGAGCCCACGGCTGACAAACGCTTTCTTTGTTCTATTTTAAAATGAAAACATAATAAAACCCACAGAGAAATGTGTAAGTGTATACTTTCCCTGACTGCCTCTAAATTAAGAAAAAACAGGTCTTTTTTTCCTCCTGTTGGCACAAATTCTAATCTCCCACATTGTTTTTTATCATTGCCTTCTTTTTGTTTCTGATAATTTTTGGTTCCTCCTGTTGATTCAGTTTCTTTGTGATCTCCATCCTTTATATGCACTTTCTCAACATTCATTACATTTTCCTGCTGAGTAGTATTTATTTTAACTAGTAAAGATTTACAAATCAGTTAATAAATTGAGGCTCTAGTATAATTTTCAGCATAATAATTTCTAGTACAATAATCAGCATCTCTGCTATGGATTGGTGTCTTAGGCTGCATTTCACCATCATTTGACACCAGTGTAAGCATGGCTTGTTTGATTTAGCACTTCCTACATCAAAACAGCAACCTGTACTGTGTGAGGCTATGAAGAGCCAGACCAGAGAGCTGAGTCGGCTGAAAACTAATTGAAGAAAAAAAAGATGCTAGCCACATCAGTCCCCAGCTGGCCAGCCATAGAAGCCACGGTATTTAGAGCTGGCAGAAGGGTGTGGGTTTGGCTGAACCATCCTGCTTGGCAGCTGTCCACACATTAATTCACAGGGGCTGCAAAACCAAAGCTATCACAGATGTTTACGAGAGTCCTAAGGAGAAAATTTTCAAAGGTGGAGACGGCAAGCAAGAGATTATGAGAATTACTGGCATCCCACAATAATCTTCAGTTTTCCCTACTGTTTCCTAGAGTGGCAACTTGTTTGGCAAAGAAGTGCTCTCTGTGCTGCTCCCTCCCAGCTGTTTCTTGAGTTGATCACAGACATGGCCATCTGGGCTTAGAGTAACAAAGGGCCTTATATTTCAGTCTCTCATTTCTTTCTATTCTCTTAAGAAAATAATCTTGCAGGTAAGCAGCAGCAGGCTTTTGAGGAAGTTAGTGCACCAAGACACTTGAATATTTTAGAAGCCTCCACTTTTGCAGTAATTTCTTATTTCTGTTCCCAGATGCGAGCCACCACAATCAAAAACTTTTCTTCAGAGCTATTGGGAAAATGGGTGAACAAATAATGGACAGTATGATGGAAGAGAAATCAAGAAAACAGATATTTTAGATTATATATTGGAACAGAAAATACATTTGTGTTTTTTGAGATGTTGTCATCTCTCTCTTGACTATTTTTCTACACTTTCTTCCTATCTACTTTATGCTTTAAGCAAGAAATATGTTAAAATATTCCTCAGAGGCAGCTGCCTGATGAATTTTACTCACTTCCTTCAGCTGGAAACACTCATTATTTTGAGTATTCTTCAGTTTTATTCTCTAATAAAAACATACAATAACATTTCTAAACCAAATCAACTAATAAACTATTCATCAGCACTGCAATTTTTATTATTATTTGGCAATGAGAAAAGGTAGGAGTTTTTTTTAAGAGGTTGTATAAAAGGGTTCTGTAAAGATTAAATAACTGAATTGCATTTCCATAAGGTGATAAAGACACAAAGAAAGTATCTGTAGTCTTTCCACAGCAAATATAGAACAACTTTCAGTCCTTTTTAAGTTTCCTGGTGCAAAAGGACCGTGGTTCATTAATTTCCATAATGTTTCATTGTTCATATGCAAAGGAAAACTAAATTAAATGGCAACAGAATAAATGGGTGATTTTACATGTCATGTTTGCTGAAGTAGCCAATCACACAATATAAGTATGAAAAATATAATCTTATTCTTATTTTCCTTGTGATTAAAACAGATCCTTACAATTAAATTAATAGAAAATTAAAGATAAATTTTAATATAGCAGTGTAAGAGATGAATACATAACCTTGATAGTAAAAACAACAACATTCAATTCAGTGAGTATGTATAATAAATATTAAATTAAATAAATTAATTTGTTACTCTCACTTTTCAAAGAACAATGCCTCCAACCTGTCTAGTCTTATGTTTTGCAGTGTGAATTTGGAGCCTTTACTTCATGCACAGTATAGAAAACTATGTCTTCATTTGACCAATTATGAAAAATAAAGCAGATACTTAAAACTGTTATACAGGTATTCAGAAATGACAGATTAGTTACACTTCTGCCAAAGCTTGGTTCCCTTAGCTTGATTCAGAGTTTGTGTTTTATATTACCTAAAGTTACATTTATTCTTCCTTACAGAAAAAGTCCATAGTCAGAACAGGATGGGAATAAAGAGTTTGCAAGTGAGTTTAAGCAGATAAAGCAGTAGTGCACATGACATAAGGATCCCTGATCGCATACCTACCCAACATTACTGCAAACACACATTTGGAAGCTAGGCTTGAATCATACAGCCCCTTGGGGTATCAAAATAACAGCTAAAATCAGACAGAAATCTCAACTGAACAAACTGAAATACACATCCTGAAAATCTCTCCTAGATTACTTTCATATTCTAGATGGAAGAGTCCTGCTTCAAGCACTGAAATGATAAAATATTAAAGCAGTACAACAGTGGCATGCAATTTTAGAGGAATATTATTCACTTGTATACTACAGTATATACAAGTCACTGTTAAAAGTGCAACAGGTCTTCCACAGCTGTTGTGGCTCAGAAAGAATAAAACATGCACAAGCAGACACCCAAGACTTGCTGTCAGCTGAAGCCCCTCAAGCTGTGTTACAAAGATGCAGAACTCTCCGCACCTCTCCCTACTTCAAGTTAAAGAGTTTAATCACTGAATGCAAGAGAAATAAATATGCTGCCTGCTCTTTAATGACATAATATCAAATAGCCAAGATGGCTTGTCTCTCCTGACCATTCCTTTACAGCAACCTCTGACTACACCTTTTAATTTCATTCATCCTAGGAGGAGCAGAACTGCCCTAAATACAGGGATTTTGTGCTCTTTACCTCAAGCATCATTGGTCCAAGTGCATCCTTGTCGATGACACTCTGACCTGTAGACGATACATCTGCTTTTTGCACTTCATCTTCATTAGCTGCTGCTGCTTTTTCTGCAAGAGAGAATACCATGTGTTAAGC
Source organism: Onychostruthus taczanowskii (assembly GCF_017590055.1). NCBI lineage: Eukaryota > Metazoa > Chordata > Aves > Passeriformes > Passeridae > Onychostruthus > Onychostruthus taczanowskii. Next base: position 9,581,237 of record NW_024501459.1, read on the forward strand.
GACAGAAGACTGATCTCACTGATACACCAAGAGCCCACAGAGTATTGAGAAGAGCTGTGAAATGCTTACAGTGCAACAGTTCTGAAAATGAGATTAGACAGTCTCCCATAATGATTCAACGGAAGCATAACCAGCCTATTTGCGTCTCAGTTTTCAGATCTTATGACACAAATCAAATAATTTCTCAAGTTTCTCTGCTTGACATTTCACCAAACTACAGAGCCTAACACTGGGCAAAGACAAGGGCTCTTTATGAAGGTGCAGTGGGCAAAAACTAGGATCAAGGTGTAGTCAAAGACTGACCTAAAAGAGCACGCAAAGCTTACAGCTGCAGAGCTTTTCCATGACCGCTATATTTAGAAGGAAAAACATAAGTCCACAATCTACGGTTTCAGTACTGAGAAACAGTGGCCTCAGCTCTGCTCCCATGTCTCCACCCACATTCTTACTATCACGTAATTTTCATACCGCCTTATTTACCAATATATTATTAGAACTACATACAATTTCAAGTGCTGCATTTGAAAATTGCAGGCAAGAAAATAAGGATTTCAAGTTCCTGGAACATAATGCCATATGTTAAAATGTGTTTTATACAGCATCACAGGTTATACCCAACTCCAAATATAACAGATATTCACAGAAATTTCAAACCTAGTGGGTTTACAATTCCTATCAAGTAATGAACTGTGTTAATTTTTCTATTTCAAGAATGATATTTTTGTTTAAGGATGAATTAATAAAACTAATAAAACTACTACGTAAAATAGATATTCTAATGCACATTGTACATAATAAATTAATGAAGCAAGTTACTTTTTGTTGTAAGCTCTATACTCAAAATTATTTCACTATTTTTCAAGCAGCAGTTATGTAAAAGCTAGGGCCATCCTGCAATCTAGAATATTAAAATTAATTAGAAATTTCTTATTTTTTAATACAATGCAATAAATTGTTTTACTAAACATGAAAGCACACTGAAATTTTAACAAGAATTTATATCTTCAACAAGAAACTACCACGTGCAGATGAAACAAAGGGCTTTGGAAAATCACAGAGAGTGAAAATTCAAGGATCAGTCATGCAAATTAAAATGTATCTCTGAGTGTACAGTATTTTCCACTATCTGTAGATCTGCAATAATGCAGGTAACGTTCTTCTGAATCTCCCTGGCATAGGTTTTAAGGTCAATGTGAATCTGTGCCGCTCAGACATAGAGTAAAGGAGCTGCTTTTGTGAAGCCCTGGGTGTTCTCCTGTCAGCGATCACCCGCTGGCAAGAAGGCTTTGGTCACTTGGGCTGTCTCATCCTAGATTTCTATGGTTTCTTGCTTTCATGAAATGACTCACAAAAATTTTATCTGTCTTCATAGGTGTTATACACTATAAAACACCATTGTGAATAATGATTTAGCAAATTGCTCTGAAGATGGAGTTGCAGCTAACAGACTAATTTTAAATCACTCTGATTAGCATAATCTGATAGAAATAAATTCACTAGAAAGAACTATTAACATTTCCTCCGCCACTTGAGCTCACGAGGACATAAAATTAGTATCTGTGGTTTAGACTAGGGGTGGGATTTTATTTTTTTCCTTACCTTTCTTGTTTTAGCAAAAAGCACAAATTAGGTGTAACACAAAAACAATTGAACAATCCTTCCCATGCTACAACACAGCGGAGTTGGCACCATATGATGACACGAAACTGAAAACATGTTCTAAAAATTCTAAAAGAACTCTAAAAATAGAGTTGAGCTTTTAATAAAGCCAGTGATGATATCTGTTTCCCATCTGTTCCTGCTAGCATAAAGTGATCTCTTATTTTCACACTGCAAAATATTAGAATGGACAGGGATACCAGCTTCTCGTCCTCATTCGACCACTGCTTCAGCCATTGATACCATCTTGATTATGGGAGAACATGGGGCTACTCTCTATGAGCCAGAAATGGAGGGGCTGCAGATATGATCCAACAATGGTGCGAAAGCACACTAATTACACTTTCCTCAAGTCACCAGTTTACAGACTACTTTTACTGATTATTTTTCACATAATATGAAATATTTGCTGCTGATTTTTTCACTCTTTCAACCATGGAGTTTATACATTGATAAAAACAGTTGTTTTCTTTCATATGCACTGATGAGGTTTTATACAAAGGAAAAAGAGGACATTTAAAATTATTGTAATAGTAATCAACACAGAAGCTGCAATACCAGGTCACACCAAGGATCTCTCAAACCTCATATCCACTTCCTGAGAGCCACTGCTTTCCTCTCCACTTCCCTCTTTTCTCCTTTGATTGTTTGATCCCTGACTGCTTCTGCTTCATCACCAGCTGTCCCCCACAACCATTTGACTTCTTCATTTTCTTTTCCCTTTTACACTCTTTTCCTCAGAGAGCCCAACATCTTTGTGGAATCAAAAAACTCAGTGCTTTCTCAAGGAAAAAGTGTAATGAATGGAGAAAATATGAAAATTCTATTTATACTCAAATGTTACCTACCTGCTTTTCCCAGAGATGGTGACAATGTACTACTCATGAACTACTACTACTCAGTGTTCATTACTCATGAACTCTGGCTAGGCGCTCTGAAAAGCAGTATAAATCACAAGTGCTCCAAAATTATGGACTTCCTAATTGGATCTGTAACTTAACTGGGTAAGAATTCAAGTAGCTGGAGAGCTTACAAGAGGCTACACATCCAGGCCACAAGCCACACTTCAATTCAAGTGGCATTGTATGGGAAACCTAGGCCTCAGACAGCCTCCGAGTAGGACCAGCTGTAATTCATGTCACTGTTATAAACTGCAGCTACTAATAATGTTCAACTATGCAATAAATTATCCATTTTTGACTGAATTACAAAGCCCCTCGTGTAGACTTTATCAGCACATACAAGACGAGTAAGTGCGAATCCTGTCAGCAGCGTCATCCTGACAGTCAATCATGGGGAATGTCTTGAAATGCAAATCTCTCCCTCAGCAATACAGCACATGGGGCTAATTGACAACAAAAATTTGTTAGAGAAAGGCTGGAAAAAACCAATGATTGATACATGAATTTCTAATGCTGACAAAATAATGCATTATCACAAGTCGGTATTCTTCGTTTTTCTTAACAGTTCCAGCTTCTGGTGTTAAGTGCAAAATGTAAAAGTTTAAAATGTAAGTGTAATGGTGCAAAAATGTAAAGTTTACTTTCCCTTTTTTACTTTTATCTTTTTTCAGTTGATGGGAGCCCAACAAAGAAATCAAAAGCACAGGGAGTTTATAATTGCAACACTAGATTAATGATGTTTGAATGTCAAGGCTTAGGCAAACAGCTGTAAAGGCCCAAAGGCAAAGCCTCCCAGAACCCTGTTCTCCCAGTCCCAGGAGAATCGTTGCTGTTTCCCTCTGACTAACCACAGCCACTAGATTTTGCCACTGCAGCCACATGGAGAGTGGGAGCTTCTTCCCTGACCTCACAGCTTCCAGCGATGCCTCCTGCTAGAACAGCGCTGCCCCTGTTAAATGTCAGCCGGGTGTTCCCGGGTACCTACAGGCACAGTGGCCAAAGGACAGCAGAGGAAGAGTGTGGACAGAGAAATACAGCTTTCTGCAGCCAGAAGATGTGAGCAGGATGGAAAGGGACTTCCCATGCCTTCATCTCCGTACAGGGAATTCTGAACTGGAGAGGGAGCATTGAATTAGAAACTGGTCCCATCCTTATGAATATAGCTACAAGGGATCAAGCACATTTTATCTGAATTACAGTAGTATAAACTTGACGCACATGAAATAATTATTAGCTCTGCTCAATTAAGAGTTTAGCCTAGAGAGAGAAAAAAATTTAAATAAAATACAAGTACCCATGAGAGAGATACTACAAAGAATATATACATCCAATTATGTAGTATTTTAGTGATGTGTGTAATTTAGACTTTAAACTGTGGGTATGTTTACAATTGCATAAGCAGTATTATACTAAAATACACATTAATATTTTCAATTGGGCATCTTCCTAGTGATCATAAACTGTATTTACTTTTCTACATTTAACATACAGAATAAAGAAGGAAAAAAAAGCCCTCAAAAATATTTTCTGATGAATTTATGAGTGGGAAGCCTCAAGATTTATTTAAAGCTCATTCCAGATTCTGAAAGCAAACCTTTGTAAAATCACATTAGTTTAACAGAAATTCATAAGTCGGAGAAATAGAAGCCAAAAGCAATAGTTGGAAGTCTCCTGCTACATTTTAACTTAGCAAGCCCTCTTGGTTTTCCATCTTCCCAACTCAAGCTATGTCAGTTCTCTCTACATTTCTGACAGCAGACTCTGAAGTGTTACTGACAGGCATCACCTTCTCTTGGGTGTGTTTCAAATCCTGCTTTCCTACAGGTGGGCCAGCAGGACCCGCTGAACCACTCAAAAAGCTCTCTTTGTCTGTATTCAAGCCCTGCTCCAACTTCCTTAAGGAAACCTGCTACAGAAATATTTCCTTCTTCGTGCTCTCTGCAAAACCAAGATGCATGTTTAAATTAAAAGAACAAAACTTAGCTTCTGCAGCATTTCAAAAAGATGAAGCATAATTTGAAAGAGAAAATTTGCATCAACACAGATTCAGCTGATTTTTCACTGGAGCAACTTTTAAGGTTCTTCACAGAACAAGAAGAGTAAAAAAGAGATCCCGGTGAAATGCTGGGCAGAGAAGAACCCATGCTCTAAAAACCACTAAAGAAAAAGGTCAAGCAAAAAAAGAAAACCCTGTAACAGGTAAATTCAAGTTTATCATCCAATACTGTTTAAAACAGGTTTCCCAGATGCCCTATATGTAATTCCTGCTCTTTTTAATTTTCTGGATTTGCTACTGAAATGCCATACTTATCTCAAATCACATACCTTTTCTGTACAATAGGTAAAAAAATACAAACAAAGAGATTTGTAAAAAGTGACACTAGAAAGCTCAACTCTGCACTCTTCAAAAAAAAACATACAAATCAAGATCCTTATAACAGTAACATCACTTGAATGTAAATGCTATACGAAGTTTAAACATGCAATTTAATTTTACACTGGAACTATGTTGAAAACAACTTATCTTCTCCATTTTTGGTACGTATTAGCCAACTAGTCTTGTCTTGCCTAATTAATATATCTAAGTTTGCCCTGCATGATCCTTCTGAATTGCTGTGCAAAAATAACATCCAAACAATCAAAAAAATGCAGAAGTATCTAACTGTCCAAAGATAAGTAGATACAGTACTAAAAACTAATGCTAACATATAATAGAAAGTATACTTAGCACAGGCTATATTTTAGCTGACCTTACAGTTTTGAGTATTAGATTAAATAACATTTCAAATATTAGATGCAATATCATCTGTGTATGACTATTGTTAAGTAATTGTATTGACTCTGGTAATGGACAAGAGGTTTTTAACATGAATAGGGCTGTACAGAAAGTGCCTTCAAATGCACCAACTTGAATAAAACACAGAAGAGAAAAAAACCCAAAAAATTGTATTTGGTAATGTGAGTAGTTTTGGATCACTACACATGATGAAGTAAAGCAGTGAAGAACGTGCAAGTTATTTTGATGCTTGGTTAACCACAGGGAAAGCAGCCCTGCCTTGTAGCTGTGTAATTCAAAGCACTACAATCCATGGCTCACTTGAAACTTGATATCCCCATGCACGTCCTTACCCAGTTCCCATTGCCTCAACACAAGTTGTTTTTATTCCCTGAAAGCAAGCAATTTTTCAAAACACCAGTGCCTAAGAAACAGCAACTATTTCAGCAATCAATTTTAACGCCAGCTTATCCCATCCTTGTGAATAAAGTTAGCTACTATTTTAGGGAAGTGATTATATAGTGAGGTTGCTCTTTCATCACACAGCACACATCTGTCCAGAGCAAAGCTCTTAGACTCTTGAATACATATTTTCTCCCAGAAACTATAGACCAAGTCTTACAGGAAAAACTATGCAACATCTCAGGAAGGTTTTAGGAGGTAAAACAAGGGAGAATTATGCATCTGCACCGAACTAAAATTAGAAAAGCTGCCATATGGCTCTGTGAAGCCAGCAGCACGTTCTTATTCATTAGGAAGCATTCTGCTAACATAAAAACACAAGGCCTTCCTGTGCTCTCCAAATGTGTTTATCTTTTCAACATTAATTCATGATATATCATCAGGCTGCTGAAATCTCCTGCAGTGCATATTAAAAAAGCACAGCTGCACTTTTTCTCAGCACGTTTATTCACTGTGAGCACAGCTTTGCCCACCTCCCTGACACAGCCCTCTTGTTAGCCCGGCTCCCCTCTGCTTGGAGAGGGCTGCACTCCCACCGCATGCTCGCCTGCCCAACTCATCTGCCCGCGTTCTGTTCTGCTCATCACATCCACATGGTTTAGCTTCATATTTACTACTGCTGGTGGAAGCACACTTAAATGGTAAATGACCCTAGGGCTTGAGCTAAAAGCCCTTGGAAAGCTGTAAGTGAAATTACTTGCTCAGGAGTAGCAGCACTTACAACGCTGCGGTTTCTTTTTCCAGTGCAAGCTGCTCTAAGTGGTGCAGCTGCTCTCCTGTCCCACACATACCTGCCCCACCTTCCCAGGGTAAAGAAGCATCACTAAGGCACTAACTCTATGGAAAGCTTCATATTCTCACAAAACCATCAAATATAGGTAAACATTCGTGCAGCTTTACAAGCTTTGAGTGAAGTCCTGCTCTTAGAAAATTCAGTAACAGTAGCCAGCATATAAAATTTTCATGGACACTGAAAAGAAAACAAGCACTGAAAACGCATGATGGATTTAGGAATAGCAACAAATGGAAGTAATAACACCTAAAATTAATACTAGTTTTGTCTCTTAATAATTTTGATATTTTGCCATCATTCTTTTCTTGTACAAGTCAGCATTTTTTGTCACTCAATACACCTTTTGTAAGAAGTACTGCCTGAGAAATAATTGCCCCCAACTCAGTTAAACTGGAACAAAGACAAAAATAATGAAATTCAACTTACCAAGGATAATATTTAACTGCTGGACAGAAAGAAGTCTATTATCTTTGTATGTATTTTTTGCTAAATACTTTAATAAGCATTTTACTACCTTCTCCTTGGTTTCTTCCTCCCTCTCATTTTGCTGTCTTTGCTTTCATCAACATCTACAACCTCTTTTCCTTCTCATTATTACAAAACTTAGTGGTTCACTTCTTGCAAGTGAGGAAGAAGACAGTGGCAGCAGTGGAAGTACCCACTCCTTCTGCCTTGGCTCCAGGATCCAGTTGTCTCCAAGCCCCATGAGTTGGGGTATTGCAGTGCTGCATTCCTACCACATGGCACCACTCAGAGCACCAAGGCAGAATCTCATCCATAAATACACTTAAATAACATACATGAAGATTGCTAACTCTTGGATATAACAGTGACAGCTAAAAGTGCCACATTATTTATATGTAAATATGCATTATTTACGGAACTTCATATCTACTATCCACAGATTTATCTACTTAATGCAGTGGATAAGAGATTATTCTTACCTGGTATTACCCCAGGAGGTCCCTAGTCTCTGGTAAGTTAAGGACTGGGGACGGAAGTAAACCCAGAGTTACAACCCTCTCGCTGCTGCTTCTCAAGTGAAGACTAAAGTATCCTATCCGGGACCCCAAATCCTCAATGGCATGATCCATCCCCAGCACACAACAAAAATATGAAACAATGCAGCAATTAAAAGAAATTCTTTAGTGATATTATTTTTAGTGTTTTTATTTATTAGTAAAAACACAGGACAATTGCTATATTACCCCTTAAGTGAAATCTAAACTAAGACTGAAAGGAACACTGAATCCAGAAACTATTTCTCACCCCACGGCTCATTTAAACTTGTGGTGATGTGTCAAACTACCACTTTTTGAGTGGGAAGTTATTTTTCATCTCCAGAACATGGAATTAAGCTTCCATCATGACTATCACCTATTGAATCCCTGGACATGCTGCAACATTAACATTTTTCCACAAAGTTTTCAAAAAGGTGGAAAGGAATACAACTGGGTATAGTTTTTACTCTTACAAAAGTTTTAGACTGGTCTTATTACTAAAATATATGAGTATGTTCAACATATGCTTTTATATTAAATGAAAGGTTGTGCTTAACTTGCAATCAGAAAAAGTAATGGTACATGTATTCCCATGTTTTAAAGATATTATCTTTTCCCCAAAAAGATCACCAACACTATCTTTCTAGTGTATACTGACTGATTAGGGAAATATCTAAATAAAATAATCATCAAAGGTGCCCTGCCCAGGAAATGTCCTTAACAAAAGGCCAAAATCCAGGATGATGCTGAGAATTTCTAATTTTCATTGGTTTTAAAATGCATTTTTAAGTACAGTAATTTGGAGTTCTGTTTTTGCATTTACATTGCCTAAGAATGTGTAGTAACCAGTATAATCACAAATATTTGATTGATTACAGTGTAATCTACGGTATTTATTAAATGCCTAAAATACAGTACTCAAACAATAAAGGAGTACACGTGTTAGATTAAGCACATTGGCTGTCAGTGCCTTACCCCAAAATACCCTCAATTTAATCAGTTACTTATTATTCTGTGCTAGAATCAGATAAGCAGATTCAAATATATGTATCTGTAGCTGTATACACAAACACATCCAGGAAACGGTTTTGCATCTGTTGCTATTTACATGATTTCAAAACATTCACGTAAACTACTCAACTGTGCATGATAACAAATGCTGCACAGCCATCAGCACTGACTTAAAATCTGTTACACTAATATGGCTGCATTTCAAAAGAAAGAGCCAAGCTAACTGACCTCTGCGCCGAAATATTAGATACAAATATTTGGCATCACTTCGTTTAACAAAGTAATTATTTTCTTTGGTATGTGCTGAATTAGGACAGAAAAATTCACTGTATTTCTTGGCATTTGCAATTTTGTGTTAGATATTTACCAAATGAGTAACCTCATCTTATTTTGATAATTCATCTCTCAAAACAGTATTAATATGAATGTCTAAATGGTGGGAGTCCAAAGTTCTTTAACATTTTGGCTGAGCTAATGTTTTCAAAAACAAGAAACATGGCAGAATCTGATAATTTTTTTCAAAACAGGGCTCCACCATGGTCTCAGAAAGAATATATTGCTTTTACAAATGTTAACAGCCCTCCAATTGGTTCTCTGACATGTTAAAACACTGGCCAGATTTTGAAAATAAAGATATAAGGGTTAACACTCTTTAGACTAGAATCTGCAGATGCAGTTGCCAAGCTAATTAAACTTCTGGGTTTCCAAAACTTAGGCCAAAATAACATACTAGAGAGAAGTATTAATCTAGCAAGACTCTATTTCTTGAAGCCTAACTCTTCTGTACTCAACCAGCTGTTAAAAGGAAACAGATGACTCCCTTTCTTCGAATGCCACATCGCCATGATTACAAAATATCTGTCTTATTTTAGGATGCTGATAATAAATCTTTGTGACACACCAGATCATCCTCAGCAACAGGCAAAGATCTTTTTGCTTTTATAAATTGCCATTGACAACTGCGTAAGTTTTCAAGAGACCTAATGTGGTCCACAAAAAAGAAATATGATGGATCATGGGCTCCCTTTGAAAGAAGTTTCCATAATAAAACGTAGGCCAAAATGGAGCACAGATAATTGAAGACAGCTAAGGAAGAACAGAAACAGCTTTAATTTAATGTGTCCATGCTAACATGGATTACAGGGCTCCTACTGTTTCTAATAGTCCAGATTATGGTAGATAAATCTTTTGCAAAAAAGCTCTAAATCATTAAGGACAAGTAAAGTTTTCTTCTATAACAGCCCAGTGTTCAGAAATAGAAGCTTGGGCCCCTCTCCTTACTTGTCTAACCCACCATCACAGGCCTCAGCCAAAATTTCAAAGCAATTTAGAAACAGAAACTTTCCTATTACTGCAAGGAAAGCAGATGGAAAACCAAAACCTTCTTAGAAGAAACTGTTTATTTCTACATGTTAGTTATTTAAAGGGATTTTTAAATTGAAGCCCTTCACAAAACTGCTTTTTAAGATACATTTCGTATATTTCAACAGTGGCTACATTACTTCAGGCACATTATGAATACAGCGTGGCTGTGGGAAGAAAGGTAAGATTATTAACCTGCATTGCTTAAAATAGTCTCTAAAATGAAGAGATCTTTTTTCATTACCCTAGAAAATCTTGGCTTATCTTGTTGCTATGATTTACATCCAGACAAAGTCACTTTTAACCTCAATTGGATTAATTTATTCTGTCACATATTAATTAGCAGACATTTTAAAATGTCTGCTAATAGCACTGATAGGTACAAATGGACTCCCTTCAATAGACTGAACCATTCTTAAAACTTAATTAATTAGGCACTCCCATCTCTGTTTCTCTAACTCAGATTCATGAAGCAGAGATCAGCATCCAGTATGAAATATGTCCGTATAATCCATAAACAGGAAAATTATTAAACACTAATGGTATTGTTTTCTGTCTTTTCTGAGTGAGCTGTATCAGTTCTCTTCTAAGAAGAAACCTGGAGGTGTTTTAGCAGTTCCCCCACAACTCCCCATGGGCAACTAGGAGCTCAGTGGAGGATGCTCCATGTTGTGCCGGCAGGTGCTGCCCAGCCAGCTCTGTAGTCTTGCTGCTCTTCCCAGCCCCAAACTCCCGACATGGCACAGGCTGCGAGTGAGGGGCCCTTGCTGGGCAGTCATCACCCTGAAAATGCTGAACACATGCAGCTTTAACCAGGAACTGCTGAAGATTATGGTCTGCCTCCAGCCGTGTCCGTCCCTGGCGCGAAGGCCGGTAATGCAGATCTGCAGCCAAGCCTGAGCATTACATCAGAAGTGATAATCCAGAACATTTTCCTCCAGTCTCCAATTTACTTATTTGCCTGCAAAAAGAAATGTGGGTGCCTGCTCCTCATTGTACATTTTACTCCTCAGAACACCAACAGGTGAGACATTTTATGTAACAGCTGTTATTTCCACAGTATTATGTGTTCACCTCAGCCTAAACACTTAAGAATACTGGGGCCAAAGTCCTTATTACATAAACCAACCAACTAACCCAACAAAAATCCCCACAAAAAACAGTAGAAGAAACCATACCCCTTCCTCTGGAAAGCATTTAAGCTGTTGAGATAAAGGATAAAGGATAATATGCTCCTTGTCTGAGCTTCAAAGAAAGAACAAGTGGCAGTGTCCATGACCATCACATAGCTGAGGGAAAGGAAGAGTGTTCTTGCACCATAATTCACAATGACCCTGAGAAAGCCAATATCCTCCCTCAGTTATATTTAATAAAGGTTTTACAGACTGGCTTCTCTGCCTGTTATAAAAAGTAATATAAAAAAGTAATGGGAAAAAAAGCTTACTGGGCACATTTACATTTCAGATTGCCAACTGCAAACACATAATTATATTTTGAACATTAACTACAATGGCCTGACAATCTGTACTACAATGTTCACTTAAAATCAGCACCTCTTGCAGATAGACAGATGGTGGCTCAACTTTGAAACTCAACAGTAATCACAATAATCCTTGATTTTCATCAGTGTAACAGTCAGTGATTCATTAGTAACTTTTGTCACATTCCCTAAACTATCTGATGATTTCTTACAGCAGCAACTAAGAGTGAAAACATTATTAGAGGGATGACAGTGAATGGAATAAAACTGTCACAGGTGTGGTGCTGCTGGTCGTAAAATTATGGCTAAAGCCACACCAAAGGCAAGAGATAGCAGGACTGGGGAAGGTGTGGGAAAAAAAAACCCCATAAGACAATTACTGAAAAGAAGAGAAAACAGTGCAGGCTTATAAATAAAACCCTTCCAAAAATGGGGGGAAATTTGAAAATACAAAGAAAATCCAGTCAATACAAAACTCCATTTTTAACAATCAGTCAGGGACAGGGAGCATTGCATTCAGAGGAGTCAATGGTGATATGAAGAAAAAACTAAAGAGAGAAAAAAACCCCTCAAACATTGATATCTTTCCTTCAACCCAAGGCAGTGAAAGGTTTTATACAAAGGAACCAAGACAGGAAGAATTTTATGTTATTGGCACAAAATACCTTGATATTTTTTCCACCAAACATCAAAATAAACCAAGAAAAATCTAAATGAAGGGCCTTCTGAGTTTTCCAATCTATATTTAGAAATTACAACCTTGATATCTTTTCCTCTTTTTTTTTTTTTTTTTTTTTTTTTTTTTTTTTTTTTTAAATTTCCAAGTAGATTAAATGCTATATTTAAACACACTTCCTCTTCAGTGCTGAATATAGGCCCACACCTAATTTGTTTCTGGAAGACATCTCCCTCAGAAGAATCATGGGAATTGCAGGTTGTTCCAAGTCTTTCTAGGAAACTGTGCCTCAGGAGAAAAAGTACTAGTATAAGGCTAGTGCTCTTCAGGATCACATGTCTTCAGATGACAAGAGACCATTCTAACTGCCTAGCCAGCTCTCCATAACACATCCCAAAATATTTCACCAGCTCCTGGATCATGACAAGAACTTCACAGAATATTCTGAAGAACATTCTTTGGGAATGTTTTGAAGACTTCTTTGGGAAGGCTGACAGAACCCACCAATTCCTCCATTAAGTTGCTCCCGATTTCAGTTAACTTCCCATTAACAATCTGTCCCTTCTGTATGAGTCAGTCACAAATTCCAGCTGTTAGGCTGTATCCTGCCTTTGTGTGCTGGGGGTGCTCTGAGGCAGGCACACTGTGGAGCTCCATTCTGGTTCATGCCAGTGAACAAACCAAGGTGCAGGGACATGCATTTCTGCTCTGAGACGACCTGGGCCTCAGTGAAGGGATGCACGACACGGCTGCTTCGCCCACAGAAGCATGTGGATACTTATTCAGATAACACGGGTGTATCTGAAGCACCTCCAGCTATGGAGTATCTACTTAATGGATTTATGGTTTATGGAGTTACAAACTTTAGCAGAACTTAGATTTATGTACTTTTCTGTCTTCCCTTTTCCCTCCCTCCTCTGATCTTGTGCAAATTAAAGAAGGGAAGGAGAGTATGTGTGTGTTTAAGTGTGCAGGGAATACATTAAGAGTACCCTTTCTCTTGTAACATACATAGAGATGTGCCAACACCCCATAATAATGAAAGGAAACACAAATTATGTATGTATTGACTCTCCAGTCCTTTGTCTGAGGGCATTCACTATGAGCTCAACAGTGTTCGTGACAGAGCAAGCAACTGATCACTTGCCATGTCACCCTTCAATCTTCAGTCTGTGATTTTCCCCCAGTTGTCCCACTGAGGGTCTTCATAAAAGAAACTGAAAGCTGAAGTAGTAATAGCTGACATTGCTTTTCATATCTTTGGTGATTTCACATTCAAGATCCCCTATTTCCAACTAACTGTCCATACACAGAATGTTTTGCAGCAATAACAAAATGCATGACTTAGAACAAGACGCAATTATCTTGGTTCTAGTTTGATCACAGAGAAGCCTTTGATCAATGCTTCTTCAATGTGCTATGAATCCACAGGTTTTCAGGAATCAAACATGGTATGAAAGGCATTGCACCCTATTGTGAGTAAATATTATATTATTGCTTTTCAAGCTGCAGTCTTTAAAAAGAAAAGATAAAAGCTTTGTAACAAAAGCTAGATTCCTTAAAATAGATGATTTTTTTTTAACTGAAGTATCATCACTATTCATAGTGAATTAATCTGCTGTTCCATAAATTAAGCTGCAGACAGAGAGCCAAGGTAACATGAAGTCTCCTTCATTTACTTGCTTTATGTGCTGCTGAGATTAAGACACTGGACTCATAATCTAAAGCGCACAGCAAGATTTGGTGTTCTACAGTCAGCACCTTTTATAATACAAACCATCCAGGGACTATCATTAGGACTCAAATCAGAAGGCTACAACCGTTCTTTAAAACTTAAACTCAGCATTTATTTTTTAGCACCTAAACTCAGCCTTTGTTTCTGACCACTAAAGACAGAACAGCTGGTAAGAAACACTAGACTCAAAAGCTTAGTCCATATTGTGCAGGGATAGATGTCACTCTATATTTCTGCATTTTATTTTCCCCTCAAATAAAAATGCTGAATGAATTTATGGTATTTACAGTTCACAACAGATTACATGTTAAAGTGCAAAAAAACCCCCTGAACAAACCTGTGAAGTTCTGAAGTTTAAAGTGCTCAGTGACAATTTAAATGCAGTCTGAGAACAATACACTTACCAAGGAGGCAGCCTCCAAAACCCAAAATTTCAAGAAGAGATGTCTCCATCTCTCTTAAGCAAGACATTTTTACTACAATCCCAATAGTACATAGACTATAATAAGATAATTGCATATTAAAGGAACTAAACCAAAACTTAAATGAAGATACTCCTGTAAAGAACAAAGAGGGAACACTTGACAATATCCCCCAAAGAAGGTTAAATATAGGAGAAGGAGCGCAGTCCTTTATAGCACCCATCAGCATTGGTGGTATAGATCACAACCTCTTACACTGCAATCATCTTTGCAGCTATATAATACAAAGTGAACAGCCACACTTTGCTCGTTTGAACTATTTTTTTCCTCCTGGACATTTAGAATTGATGAAAGAAAACAAAGACAAAAGAAAAGCAAATATAAGTAGGAAGCAAAACAAATAAGACAGTTTTCCTGTAGCATTCGTCAGTAACAACTATTGCTACCTGAAAAGCCCAGCACCCCAACAGCTAAGAGTAACATGCAGTTTCTCTTTAACTTTTACCCATAACTTGAAGTCAAAGCTTAGATTTTCAATGTAAAACTTCAAGCAAATTATCTCTGGCATGGAAGTCATCCATCACTGACTGAGCTGAAGCCCATGGTCAAGAGGAATGTCTTGTTAGGTGACAGCCAGCACGTGACACCCAGCAGCGCCCAACAACACCAGGACAACTGTGGGCACTGGCCCTTAGCTCAGTCATGGCTGGTATGCTGGGACCTGTGTGGGAGTGGGACCCCACCAAGGACCCAGGGTGAGACAGAACCTCTACAACAGGCCACCTCAAAAACACTGCTCAGGCTCACCACACAACTGCAGAAATGCTACTGTCACTGTGAGGGAGGAAACGGAAATTCATGATCAGGAGGAAGGCAATCAAATTCTGTCCTCTTTCAAACCACTCAAAACCACTGCCTCTTGCTCTGGCACTACAGCTCTCATTAAGAAGTCTCTCTCTGTCTTTCTTGTAAGTTTTCTTTCTTATATATTGAGAGGCTGCAGTAAGGCCTCCCCAGAGCCTTCTCCACTCCATGCTGAACAATCCCCCTCCTCTCTTAATTGTTTGATCCCAGTGTGGACACAGTTATATGCCATAAAGTGTCTTCAGCTACTTATTCAGTAAGTAATCCTAATTACATTATAACACTGCCTCCACTGGAGAAGATTAATATTATTAAAATACCTTAACGTATGTGTGGATAAGTCTAAGCTAAGTGTTCTGCATGATACACAACTCCAGTAAAATCAGCAAACACCAGGAAGCTTCCCACTTGATGGGTCTGCTGGCCAATGACCACTTTTCACCAGATGCAGAAAAGAAACTGATGGTCTGCATTACCTAAAACCACTTTAAATTCTTTGGTGAATCAGTAGTTCTCTGGAGTCATGCAAAGCAGTAAAGTCAACATAAACTGCATATTTAGCCAGAAAGCCTTACAATGTACACAGGAAGATCAAAGACACTTTCAATGCATCACTCTCAGCTCTAGGCAGGGGAGTCAACAAAGCAAATTCAGTAATAGTTGTTGTTTTTGTTTTTGGAATTTTTTTGTAAATGCTCTGCATAAATTCTTTGACTTCAAGCACAAATTACTGTGTCTCTTAATTCAGTCTTAAAATCCTGTAAGACTGAAAATACAGTATATACACACAGTGACAGCCATGTAGAATTCCTTCAAAAAGAAGATGATTCAAAAATTGCCATAACATTTGAATAATTCATCTCAAATACGATTAATATAAAAATATAATTACAGTAAAATTGACCTAGTAAAATTGCAAAACAAAACCCAACAAACAAAACACAAGTCTGCATATGCTCTTTTGCCTTAATATCCTCATTTTACAGGATATTTATGCACATACCTTTGAACCTTTAAGTAGTTCCACTGACTTAACAGGGATTACTCATCTGCTTAAAGTTAGGGAGTTACTTAAATACCTTGTGAAATATGAATCTAAATTCAGATCTGATAAATTCAAAGTAGCAGCAGCCAAAGCAACACCTCATTACAGCATTAAGACCACGCTGCTTTCTTTTAGCAAGAGATTTTACTTGCATACTGGTGCTGGAGGCAACAATATACTATCTGCTGGAGTGCCCCTGTGATTGCATAGTACTGCTACAGGGAAGCAAAAACTGGTTTTGCTATCAAATGTGAAACCAGAAAAAGAAGGTAAGTATGATTAACAAGCCTTCTTTTAAAGTTCATACAGGTTTCCATGCATGTCTCTCTTCATCAAGCACTTCTTCCTCTCCCAACACTATTTTGCTCTCGTGTGGTGAATCATTCTGTCCAAGGTCTGTCTTTTAAGGCTATTCTGAAAACAAGGTCTGTTTCACATCTCAGGAGTGTACATTAACAGCTAGACTGGTAATTGCCACCCAATATCCCTTCCCTGAACCACTGAAAAGCTGATCTACAGAACATAAAACCTCTTCAGAAACTAGTGACACATGAAAACTGGAGTCTGCAGGAAAATGGAAGTGGCATAAAATTACATTTGAGGATACTTTACCACAGTAGACTATATCCCACTGTATATGAATCTAAATAGACAGGTGGATGCCATCTTAAAAAACTGCTACAGAAGACAGAAAGGCTTGGAGAATAGAAGGGAAGAAATAAGAGATAGAGACCTGGAGTTTATAAAATAAAAGGAACTCAGAGGACTTGGAAAAAAAACCAACAATCCCATGTCTTGCACTTTTGTCAGGACACATTCCTCAGCACTCCAACCAAAGAGGTCAGAGGAGATTTACTGGAGAAACTGCTGAAGAAGCTTAAGGTGATCTTCAGTATCCTCTGTATCTACCGCATTGCTGATATTCAGACAGGAGCACAACTATATAGTGAAGAAAAAAGCACAACTAGATAATGAAGAAAAGGAAGTTAAAAAGTCTGAAGCAGGAGTTGTTCAAACAGTGGAATTTGACAGAGTGTCTGCTTTAAAACATGAGTAATTTACCTGCTGAGACTGGGGCCAGCATGACAGATAAAAGGAGCTGCAAACTAAGGGCAAGGGTTCAATTTTTATAACTTGCTTTATACCCAAAAGAAGAAGAAAGCAAACAAACAAAAAAAACCCCCCAAAACAAAACAAAAAAAACCCCCCACAAAACCCTGAAATAAAACCCAGCAAAACAGAGACAAAGCAATCAAAAAAATGATGACAAAAGCCCCACTACCATAATGAGGGGCGTCAGGCTGGTGACAAGAGTGAAGGAAAAGGACTACTGTTGGAATAAAATCAAATTAAATTCATGTGAAACAGTTCAACTGATTGTCAACTACGGAAGAAGAAAATTCAGATTACTTTTATTTACTATCAGAATTCTGTTGTCTTCAGATATGAGAAAACATTTTAAACAGTACTTATATGACAGAAATTAGTATCTTAAGTGCTGAAGTTGCTTCTTAAAATAAGATATGATCTTAAAATCAATCAGATACTATTTTACTAAGCATATTTCTTAAGTACCATCAAATGGCTCTATAATTCCTTGGACATCTGGCATATAAAGGAATGTTTATTCCCAATGGTCTTTACACTTGTCTAACACAAGGTTTTTAAATTTAAGCGTGTGCAAATCAGGACTTACTTGCCTGTACACATTATGAACACATCTGTAACATACATGACCATTACCCTGTACAAGAAACTTAACATGGACTGCAAACAACAGGGGAGCTTACACTTCAGCGACCATGTAACACAACTGTTCCAAATTACTTTTATGTTATAAATAAAAAACTGAATGAGTGTTTTCCAAAGTGTTTGAAACACGAGTCTCAAATCCCCAACAGAGATATCCACTTAAGATTTACATGACTACAACTTCTGTTTCATCTTCATGCTATAATCACAATTTTTCACCTCCTCTGGACATTGACAAAATCTCCATCCAATCATTTTAAGATAATATGATAAAAATCCTCGGTAGAAATTTAAGCTTTTGTAAAATAACTTGTCATCACTTTCCCAAGCACTAAAACCATTTCAAAACCCAGATTAAAACTTCATGCAATGGTTACATCTTCCAAATATCTTGAATTTTTAAAATTAATTTAGCTTTACAAATGCATTTATAACTTGCCTTCAAATTGCAATAAACAGAATCTCTAACATACCACAACTTAGCAATCTTTGAAGTATACACTGTGAGAAATGATATAAAGATAACAGATAAAGTATTCTAAGTATATATTTGCATATAAAATAGATCAGGATAACATTATACTAAATTATATAGTATTATTAAAGCAAAAGATCTATTACTTTTTTCAGCTACCAGCCCAGCTAGCTTGACATGGGAAACAAATATCAATCTGCATTTCATCCTTCCTTGTTCTTATTCCTAGAACCTAGAATACAGTTTCCTTGACAAAGCTCAGTAGAAGCTATAAAACTTGTTGCTTTCAGTGGCTTTTCAAGGTATTTATAACTGACCTGTACTTTTGTAAGTAATTAGATCTTCATGTGCAATTAGAATTTTTAGTATTTATTTCAAAGAAACAACTTCTTCACTAAAACTTCCAAAAAATACAACTAATTTAATCTAATCTGCTTTGGAAGAAATGCAGAGCAGACCCACTGTATGACCAATAAGCCATCTTAATTTGTCCATTTGTCAGTATAGAATCACTGAAGAGTTTCAGGACTTTCATTTAGTTTTATCCTACAAGTATTCTGCATAACATTAAAAACCAACAAAATAACTGTAATGAAATATTATTTTTAACCTGAATTTCGTGGCACTTTATGCAAGTGCAGCATTATTTTAATTACTTTTGTTTTAGAAATAGATAATGCAAGTTTTTGACTGTTGTCAAGGTGTTCTAACAGGTCTTTACAGTGGAAGACCAATCAGAAAGATTTGGAACAACCTAAAAGTTACCACATTTAAATGATGAGCATATCTAAGTGCAGGATTCCCAATGTGAGGTGATAAACTACCTATAAAACATGAGACAACAACAGTAACAGCCTCACTAGGTCTTCAACCTGTTTGCATTGTTTATGTCAGGTTTTTTGTGGCACTCTATAGAAGTACAGGTAGAGTGTACTGTTTGTGCAATTTGGACACTTAATATATGTGAGACATTTTTGTTAGTGAAGTGCCTGTTCCAAAATAATTTTGCATTTCAGAGTATGCTGTCATTTGAATTCTTCTTAAAAGGAAAAGCCTTTTAAATTTGCTATTACAATGAACAGAAGTAGCTTCTATGTAGGAATAGGCATCAAACCCTTATCAGCTCAAAGGAATAATTTCAAATATTCTGATCTTCTGAGATGCTACTAACGACCACCTTGAAGTTCTCAGTGTTTTGCAGTGCCCCTTAGAGACTTAAAGTCAGGCTGTACCAGCTGTGAGTTTTATGTGGATACCCAGTTACCAGAACATCTAATTGTCCTCAGCTGAAGAACCTTGTGTAACAAATCAACATCAAAAAGAGCAATTTAGTGTCTTTATTGCTCAAGGGTTGCAAACTACTTCTGCTTGTTGAAATAAACAGTGCTCCCAGCAGTTTAGTCTGTCTTTAGGACTGTATATTCAGTTGTTTTTGCAGTAAGATTTTATGACCGTAAAAAACTAACTGCACGTTCAGCTTTGGCACAATTCTGGCCCTTGATGACTTCAACAGTTTACATCTAACCTGGTCTGGTGAGTGTGAATGTTTCACAACAACATGAAAACTACTGTCGTGATTTTTGGTCCTAAACAACAAAACCCTGGATTTGACAAAGTGACCATGAGTTAGAGCCAGATTTTCAGACTAGATTTTCTAGAACTGCTGACTGAATTACCAAAGTGGACTAGCAGATTTTCCTTTGTGTACCCACTTCCCAGGAAAACACAATTTTTTTTGTCCTTTACTTTTTCTCAGGTAAAGATAAGGAGTATGTGTTGCTTGGCGACAGCAAAAAACCAAAAAAAACCCAAAAAACCCCAAAAAAAACAAAAAAAAAAACCACCCAAAAAACCAAACAAACCCAAACTTAAAAATCAATCTGAGAAAAGAAAAGGATGAAGAAAATAAGGCAAAAAGAAGATCTCAGAAGTCAGCAAGGTGCAAAACAATGATGGACACTGTGTCAGGTTAATAAGTATACTTCAAATATGGGGCATGGCAGCATCACTAGAATAGCCACTTAAAAAATCATAGCAACCTAACAGCAAAAAGAGGATAAAAAGCTGAGAAATAGAACACTCCTTAAGATTAATCAGTTAGAACTTTGGAGGCAACTGACACAATCTGAATCTTTCCACTTTCCATTCAGCTCTGAATAGACTGATGTCCAAAACTAAGTACATATAACTGTAGATCTACTTATATATTTAGATAAATACGTATCTAAATTATGAAACATGCAGTCTCCACTTTTTATAATTTTACACACACAGTATGGAAAAGGAAAAATTATTTTCCCACAGAAAAGTGAAAAAGTCTAAGATGTTTAAATTGTTTGAAAATCAAAGGAATTACTCTAAACACAGTTTACAAAGAGATATAAATCTTCTACATCAAAAGAAAAATTATAGGCACCCACTGTAAGAATCTGAACATGCCCCAAACACCTGCAGTGTGCCTGCCTAGACAGACCCGTGCACAAAACCCACTTCCAAAAAATTTAAAGTTTCTAAAAGATTTGGGTTTTCTCTTTGAATAGGAAATATATCAAAAGAAAAGAAATACAAAACTAATCTTCTAGACAAAGAACAGGAAGAAAACTGTCACGTTCTGTGGTTTACATTTATAACAGGACCCTATCTAGAGATTAGAATAGTTTCAAATCTATTGTAGTTGAGGATATGATGTCATCATTTAAAGGACGCAGATAATTTAGTCCACAATATCTATTCATACCAACAAAAGAAAGCAAAACGAATATGCAGAACACTTGCATACCCTACCCTCCTGGACATTTCTCTTTTGCATGGGTTCTTACTCATCCATGTAAGAGTATGTGGTTTTTTTCCCAAAGCCATCTGCTAGCTTAACTTTTGTGAAAGCACCAGTGGTTTCAATTCCATTAGATACACACATCAGACTGATCGATTTTTTCTCTCTCTAAACAATTTTCAGTGAAGCTTATTTTAAAAATACTGAATATGATACTT
This sequence comes from Onychostruthus taczanowskii, assembly GCF_017590055.1. Lineage (NCBI taxonomy): Eukaryota > Metazoa > Chordata > Aves > Passeriformes > Passeridae > Onychostruthus > Onychostruthus taczanowskii. The sequence goes on from NW_024501459.1 coordinate 9,602,643, forward strand.
AACACACTCTATTCCCATGACTTAACAGCATTTTTCAGTACTGATTAATGAAAAACATGGGAACTTGCTAAACAAAAGCTGAAGAGACTATCGGGTTAGCCATAAATAAAATAACAATCAAGACAAAATATTCTGAAGTCAATTAATTAGTCTTCTTACCTTGTTCTTTTATCTGACGAATTTGCTTCACAGTTTCTTTCAAGATTGCACATTTGTCAGGTTTAAAGTTAAAGTTGTCAATATCATTAAAATTTGCAAAAATCAGCTCTGCAAGTTCTTCAATGTATTTATTCTCTTGCTCACGATTGCGTTTCTCAGTGCTTCTTTTAGGGCTGAAAGAGGAGTTTATAAAAATTCTGTCTTTAATGTCAGTTTACTTGCCTTCTAGCCAGCTCAGAGATCATTTTAAAAGGCTTGACAGTAGTTTAACAAAAACACCTTTTTCTCACTACCAAAATATAACTTACAAGTTTCTTGCACAGAAAGGTTTCCTCTGGACCAAGGAAAGGAGCATTAGAAAAGATGTTACTTATTTTTTTCCAGCAGTCATGTTTTTGTTTCAAAAGAGGATTGGGATTAGAAATTGAAAACACAAGATTATTTGGGGGGGAGGAGAGGGGGGGTCAGGATTTGAATATTTACAAGTATCCCTCCCACACAGCACTGAGAATCCAAAGACTATTATATAGTGATTCTGTATGAGAAAATAATACAGCTTACATAGTTACACTGAGCAATCCATACTCCCTGCCTCCTTGTGAATTTATGGCAGTCTTAAGAAAAGATGAATGAGTGGTTATACTTTAAAATGCATTTGTGTTGCTAGCTGTAAAGCTGGAAAATATTTTTCAAGACCTAGATTATAACGTACAACAGAGGTGGTAAAAAAATCTCAGACTGACAAAATGAGTGACTGAAGACTTCTTGCAGTGAATGCCAAAAACCATTTTTACATTTCTCCTGAAGTGTCACCAAAATTCTGCATTTTGGCACAAAGCTGGATTCAAAAATAAACAAACAAACAACAATAAAAGAGAATAGTTCTCATCCCCACCCCAAACCCTCAACAACACAGAATTACTGCAATAAAGTAGTTTGGCACTGACTTCTCTTTGCAAGAATGTTGTTTGTCATCTTTTAACTGAAAAACAGAAGCACATGTAACATTTTTTTAACTCATTCTCTTAATATTTCCAGAAGTAAATGAACTAACCTGGGTCCAACCTGATCGGGATCCTTGCGCTTTCTTGACTCTGCTCTGGATGGGTCAGAGGTATTTTCTCCCATCCCACTCATCTTGAACACATATCAGCAACTAAAAGGAAGAAAGTGCAAGAAAGGGTTATGGTGGAAAAGTCTTGAGTTCTGAGTTCATATTTACAAGTTTCTCATTCCATGCTCAACTAAGATTTTATTTGGCAAATCTATGATTTGAAATAGAGCTTGTTTGAACCGCACTAATAAAAGCACTGTGTTTAGGACCCAACAAAATGCTACAAAAACTCCTTGAGAAGAAAATTTGTGGTAGGCAAGTAAAGCATTATCGTCTCTGATTGTTACCAGTTACGTAAGAACTGATAAGTATATTTTGTGCCTGAGCTGCTGAATTTTCGTGGTAAATTTGCAAGGTTGAATGGTGAAAGACAAAGGAAAAGCCATAGTGCCATACAACAAGAAAAACACAACAGAACTGAAATACATGAAATAAAACATGTGTCCCAGCTACGTGAAAAGGTAGTACACGCAGCTTTAGTTAAAATGAAAAGATAATGCCTGCAAAGGTACACGTACAGAACTGTAGAAACAGAACATCTGTCAGCACTAGAAATTGCAGAGGAACTGATAAATATTTTGTACATATAATCTACCTCATAAGGAGAATAACTGGTCAAGCTAATGTAGAAAAATAACAAAAGCTTACAATTTGTGCAATAAACAGCCTGTGGAAATCCTGCCCTGCTCCCAACTGTTGGTTTCCCTAGGCCCTGTAGAAGCACATGAAATTTGCCTGCCTCAGATTACATAGTTCTCAACAAGTACCAATATTCTGGAAGCAGAAGCCACCAAAGGACATAGGGAGATGATGCAAATGATCAAAAATTCAAGGCAGATGAGGCAGTCCCAGCTCAGCATCTGCCCAGTTGCTGCCAGTTTTGTGAGGATGATGGCAGAGAGGTGTTGCTAGACATTTCAGAGAGCTCCTGCAGTGTTTGGGATTAGCAGAAAAATAAGCATGAGGTGCTTGAAGGAGGTGAGTGTATCCAAGAGGTGATTCATACCATACTAAAATAAGAGCTGGAGCCTGTAATTGTATGACCACTTCATTTTGGCATGAAGTGGAAATCAGGTATCAAAACAAGGGAGTTTACCATCTCCTTCAAGCCCTTCATTTCTGTCCCACCAGTTCCTTTCCCTCTGCTGGCGTGGTCAGCATTAATAAGGGAATAACCCCCTAATAAGCTGGGGATTAAAGACACAGTCCCCTTCCCTTTTTCTTTCTGACATTTTCTAAAATCTAGCTGCCAGCCTATGTGCTGGTAATCATATGGCCATATTAGAAATCCTGGTTTTCCCAATGAGCCGAGTGAAGATATTGCAGGTATCAGCAGAAACAGCCCAAAGACTAAGGTCTGAGCAGCTGATGCTGAGAAAGGCTAATCACTGAAACCTGAGCAAGCAAACAATGAGTTGGAGCCATCTCAGATTCAGAACTGACCACCACCACCTAACATTTCCCTAAATAGAAAGTTAAAAAAAAAAACATTCTTTTTACGAAAAGTATTTTTTTCACAGAATATTCTGAGTTGGAAGGGACCCACAAGGATCACTGAGTCCAACTCTTAAGTGAATGGCCCAAACTGGGACCAAACCCACAACCTTGCTGTTACAGACTCCATGCTCTGACCAACTGAGCTGATCTCAGTATTTTTTTAACCAGTTTGAGCATGGAGTGGAGCATCTCCCTTCTTCTAGATACTGTTCATGAGAAAGACTGTGTCATGCCTATAAAATACAGCTTCCATCTGGTCTTTGACATGAATGGTACCAGACTGCATTTGAAAGATACCTGGATTATCTTTTTCTCCACTGAGTCTATACATGCACATGCATATCTACATACACGCTCCTATTATTTTGAGAAGATCCCACTGTAAGCAGAGCAAGAAGGTTCCGTGGCAGAGCAGACACAGCTCTCCAAGGGAAGCTGCACCATCACAAGCTCCACCATTCTGTCCTGGCTGCAGAAGCCCCAGTGGCCTCACCAGGGCACCGGCAGAGCCACACCAATGCCAGCTGCCCTGCGGAGCACGAGACATTGACTGCAGTCTCCAGCGGGGTCTGACACACTGCTGCTGACACCCTGACCTTGACACCAGCTGTTCTCCTACAGCTGTCTGTCCTCACTGACTTCTAGCCCCACGTCTGAATTTATCCAAGCACTGGAGTAGGATATACATTCATAGATGAGGAGCTAAGCACTTCCTTGAAACTCTGCAATTTCACAAGTATCACAAATAAGAGCTCCACGGAAGGAGCAAGGTACTATTAAGGAAGCTGACAATATTTAAACAGAAGCTTTGTCAGTGAAGAGCTGGAACTGTCCTTGCAGCTCTGTTTCTATGACTAAATTTTTCACTGACCAAGGTGAGAAAAAATCATCAGCATGATGAAAGCTGTACATTCCCAAGATCTCATCTCTGATCCAGACTCAGATGGTGAGTTGTTCTTCTAAAGTTCAGAAGAACAGTTAGGCTGGGGAATCCCTTCATTTCTTATGCTTCCCAAATAATACCCGAGAAATGTAAATCAGCTATTTTTCTTGAGAAAAGCAAACATAACAATTCATGAATACTCTCAAACCCTCAACTGTCATCTTCTCACTCCCCTTCCCTCCTAAGCAGTAAGAAGGTAAGCATTTATGGTGGACACCATCCTCCAAAACGCCCTCCTCCTCAAGAAAACATACAGAAACTGTTACTGACATCTTTCCTACCTACTCTGTCAGACCTACTTCAAAGGGAAGTTTTATTTTTGTGGGAACCGAAGTTTCACCAGTAGCTCCACCAATGAATAAATTAATTCTTGTTGCAATCACACTAATGCTATTCTGAGGAATCCCACTAGGTCCACTATCAGCCTTTGGAGGACATATTAAAACTCCTCTCCCACCACAGACTTTAAACTTTATTCTTCAGTATTAAGGGGAACAAAAGCGGTATCACAATTACAAAACTAGCACCTTCTTCTCTCCTTTTTAAACAAAGCAAATAGTACTAAACAAATAATGTATGTCTTTATTTTGTTTGCACTTACAGGCTATTACATCTTTTTTCTCAGCAGCATTATCAGTTTATTCTTAGAATGAATTACCCATGTCTTTCTCACTCATCATAATTTATTTCTGGAAATCTACCACCTACTACCATGTTTGCTTTCTGTTCTCCTTTATGTCTTAATTAAAAATCCTGTCCTATACCTCAAAGATTTTTATAGGCCATTTTCTTGTCTTGTAGGTGACTGTGCTCCAGAGCAGAATTTAAAATCCAGAGATAGGTGTCCTGGAAAGTGGAGAGCCTACACAGATGATACTGAAGCAATCCAACAAATCTCAAAGGCTAAAATGAAAGTCAATCATCCATATCTAGCACCCAGTACTAAAATCGAAAGGATATGCCCCAAACCCTTGTCTCCCTATGTATTTAGGGTGCGACTGGGATAGCTAAGAGGTCAGGGATTCTTCTGGAATTCAGAAACTAAAATCTATTCCCTATTTTGCAGAAATGAGGGAGAATCAACTTTTAGAAGGTGTGGATAGACTCTTCTGTAACATTATCTTACCAACTAAGACAGCCAGAACCTGGGCGATGGAGATAGAGTTTCCTTTTCAGGAAGAGCTCCCATGCCTGTATTTCCCAGCATGCAGGGCAGCCTCCTGGGTGCCAGGCCACCTGCCTGCCAAAGCTGGGTGTTTATGAAGTGAAGAGGGCAAGGCTGATTAACTCTTGCAGCGCACAGTCTCTAGGGGTGTGGTGTGTACCACTAAACTCGGTAGTAAGTAGTTCAAGCACAGTCCGGAGACGCAGGGATTGAGGTTTATTTAACTCCCTCAGGCTGAGGAGGGTAGCAAAGCTCCATCTCCCATTTCTCAGCAATGACTCTAACGAGTCAAAGAGGCAAGCACTCTTTCAGTTTCCTCATGTCTTTTGAAGAGAAAGCAGCTGTTTCACAGATTTTTCCATGAGCTAATTCAAAATCATGACCAACGCATACGACTAGATGAAGAACTTGAAAAGTTTGCGTACCTCGACAAACTTAATGTGGCACAAGCAAAAGACTAAAACCACATTTTTTTCTGAAGAAAGTCCTTCTGGGCACATACAGCACCAAGAAGCAGGGTCCTGGGAAATTTCCAGGCAAGAAGCAGAAAATGTCATAATTTTTTATTGAATTGATAGATCAATTTTAGACACAGAAATAAACATTTGTGGGTTGAAGCAGCTGAATTGCATATTATACTTTTTTGGTTTCTGCCTTAACTTCCTCAATACATATTAGTTTATCGGTATCAAAATGTCTTGGTTATTAATTATTACCAACAGTTTTATACTACACAAACATTCATAACATTATATCATTCAATATTTTAACAGGAAAACTTAAGAATTTTTAATGCGCTTTTAGATATTCCTCGGTTCCTGAACTACTCATAGAACTTCTCAGCTGAGAAAACCGAAGTTCCACATTTGAAGTCTAAATTTTTCCAGGAAACAAGATAATTCAAAACTAAAGACACTATGACTAGAATGACAAGTCAGAGACTCAAAGTTTTACTCCAGTAAACTTCCCCTTAAGGGAACTACATTAGATTAGAAAGCAGCATTTATCCTGCTCCACTGATCTTTTTATACATCTCTACAGGAATTTTCAGAAAGAAGAAAGATAAAGAAATTAAACCATTCAATCAATTCAATGCTTTAGAAGTAGCGGAAATGTAGTATCAGCTCTATCATATAAAAATACAAAAATCAAGAAAATGTTGGTAAGGGTTATTTAGCAAGGTATAGAAAAATTATTAACCAAATTAGGAATGAGTAAAAACAAAACCAGCAGTATTCACTGCTTTGAGGAGAGAGAGATAAAGACATGCTTGATAATGAAAAAGATAGCATCATGATATGTCAGATACTGAACTAAGTAAGTTTTATTTCAAAAGAAATTGTCTTTCAAAGTTAAATTTGAATGCATGTCTTGCAGAATGAATTGTCATGCAAGACCGGGCACTCCCTTTTTCATTGTGTAAGTTGTTTGGGAGCTGTATTGCACTCCAAAATACAAACATAATATCCCACTGTGGAATTGGTATTTTGCCTTCAGTGGTGGTACCAGATTCTTATACTTCACATTATGTTTTTTTCCATGTGTCCTACACCAACAAAACACCAAAACCAGAACAATAAGAGCTGAACTTCTAATGCTGACTAAGATGCTACTCAAGCTTTAATTCCACTGGGCATAAATGAGCAATAGAGCCATGGAAATATAAATACACTCACATTTTCCTACAAGGAAGGAGATAATTAGAGAATCAGAATATTATTATTAAAAATATCCAAAGAACTAATTTTACTCTCCTACTGATGACCCGTACCAACAGGACATATCAGGTAACTTAATACTTTTTTCCTATTTATATTTAAGACCAGAAGTGCATTTTCCCTCTCTTTCCATTTCATTACCAGAGGTCAAAGCATGCCAAATACTTGGAAAAAAACCCCCACTGGCTAATTATTCCAATTGTTAAATGTAAATCACAAATATTGAAAAATTAAATTTAAAAACTTTAGGAGAGTACATGTTAGTAACTACATTCATTGACACCTAACCAGTTTCTACTAGATGTGGGAGACTGAAACAACAGAGCCTGAAATATGCTTAATTTCTTTTTTCTTGTCTTTTTTCTTTTGTTTGTTTGTTTTGTTTTGGTTTTGTTGTTATCAGTAATGAAACAATAGTCTCTGCTCTTGTCGTGACGGCACATCCTCCTTTACATCCTCCACCAGCAACTGCTAAAGTTGGAGTACACAGAGAGGCTTAACCTAATTATAAAGCAATAGTAAACATCCATCTTTCAAATGGGAAAGAAAAGCAGAGGCACCGTGAAGTGGGAGACAGGAAAATATCTAGCACAAATCACTTGTGTGAATTCTTACATCTCCTCAACTCCTCAAATGTCACGAAGGAAGATGGCATGCAGAGCAAGCCTTCCAACACTGATTCTCAGCACCACTGCATTCAGTTAATCACCCAGAGTCAATGCAGAAGAAGATAATGTGCATTTTATCTCTTATCAGAGCAGGCCATCTTCCAAACAAGGCCTGTTAAACTGTCAGATTTATTATAAGCCTAACAAATGCAGTTAAAGAATAAGTGAGGATTACACCTTCAAAGCTGCTATTTCAACGTGAAAAGTAGCAGACAAAAGGTAGTGGACAATATAGTCCACCATATATGTCCACCATATAGTGGACAATCAGGTAGCAGTGCTGTACTACCACTGCTCCAGCTCACCAACACATGAAAGAAGTGAACATACAACTGATACATATCGAAGAGATTTACTAAAGCCAGTGTTTTATCGAGTAACAAACAGAAAAATACTGTTTAGTGACCAAAACTATACTACAAGACACTAAAAAGTTTGGCAAAAAATTTTCTCTAACAGCTAATTTGAAAAAGCAGCTTATAATTCTGTGGTTGTTTACTCAACCATACAGCCATTAAAGTTCATCCTTTTTTCCTGTGAAGTTGCCATGGCTAGAAAGCTTTCTATCTCAGTTTCAAAATTAGAAATGTACTCTGTGTAACATAAATTCTGGTAGAAGCCAGAGGAAAGTTGGAAGTCACATGCAAATTCTGATTCTTCACATTTTTTCCTGCTTATGAACTCTTTTTTCACTGGCTTCATTTCAGAACTGGAAAACATTTAATATTGATACATACTGCAATCTGCAACCCTTTCAGCGAAGGCAAACCCTGCTAGCCACTTTCCCAGGCCTCCAAAGGAAACTGCTGTCAGAGGCAGGATAAGATACTAGATCAGAGAGGGGGGGCCACTGGAGCCTAAAGCCAACCTTTCCTGGGTCAGCCACAGCAGCCCAGGAGGAACTTTTCACTCCCAGCACGTTCCACCTGTCAGAGCGGAGGCAGCGAGCGCAGCCTGCCCGCCCCACGTGCCGCACCGCACTCGAGGAGCTCGGCCTCTTCGCACGCAAACTCGCTCGGCACAGGTGTTCCCACAAAACCACACGGACGTGAATAAGGGTTTGAAAATTAATAAAAAAAGGTAAGAGGTGAAAATCAAGGGAACTACAAGGAACAAGGGAAAAAAGACTGCACTGTCTGGTAAAATAAGATTTAAGCCAGAGATCCACTAATAAGAAGTGTGACAGAAAAGAAAGTTAAGAAATATAAAAAATATATTAAACCATACTCCTGAATCCCTGGTATAAGTAAGCCACATGCTCTACAACCAACTTATGTACTCCTGTCCTTCACCACTAAACACCTGGAACCCCAAACAAAACAATGCCAATCTGCCAAAATAAACAAGATGTCCAATACGTTGGTTGGTGATGGTAACTTCAGATTAAAAACACAAACTAATTTATTTAAAGGTATGCTTCTTTCTCAAAACAGCACTACCACGTTTACTATAGGTGAAACTGTCTAAAACCTTTATCACCTTACAACAGTCACACAGTATAAAGCTAAAAGGGAAAACAGAGTTTCTACAAGGAAGGTGATAGCAGCAAGCTGAAAGACTCTAGTCACCTTTAAAGGATTTGTACTAAAATCTGACATGCACCTGTAGCCTCTTCTATCTTTTCTATTCTTTCTATTTTAAAGAAAGTCTATTACAGGCAACATTAAAACAAGATTTATGGCAGTATTTAGCAAACACTATTCTTCAACTCTGCAAACTAGAACTAAGAAAAGAAACATAATTTACTTGGAAATGCCAGTGAGTCCATGTATAAAAACTGAAAACTGGCTCCAACACCTACTACTCACATTTTTAAGCTGAAGGCTCCTTCCTCAATCTTTTCCCTCACTCCTGTGTAATGGCTTTAGAGTGGTGTATTAGACAGCAAGAAGACGACACATTCCATTTGCAGCCTGAAAGCCAATAATGCTCATGAATTTTTTACCTGACAGACACTTCAAGATGCCACTGGGAAGATCGTCTAATAAACACATTAGGCTGCAAATGGGTGGCAGCAGCTCTTTAACACATGCTGTAACAATCAAACAAATGGCTAACATTAATGTTCAGTGTTACAGACTGGGATTTAATACGACTTTCTGTAAAATCCACCTACATCTTGATGGAGAAAGAGCTTTTTTCTCAGCTACTCAAACCCACAGGTTTAAGAAACCCCCAGTTCTGCTTGATACTTTGCCAAAACCCCTCCAGACTGACCCCAGCTCTATAGGCTGGCTCCTACCTTCTGTATTCCCATAGGCTAAGGCTCTTAACAGAGCCACTCACTCAGCTGCTTATGGATTAGGCTACGTCAGCACCTCTAATATGCCCAGGAATAGCAAAACCAGGCTCTAATAAAACAACAGTGAAAAAATATCAGAAGAAGGAAGTACCTTTTTCTTTTTTTCCTTAATATACAACAGGTTTGCTTGATTTCTACTTTTAAAAGGAAAAGATCTGTTTGCATCAAAACATCATCAAAGAGGAGACAGGTGTTACTACTGAAAAAAACCTTCAAGACTCTGCACTGTAATTTCAGGTCTAGGATTCTATTTCTCTAGTTATCAAGAACTGTTTGTGATTCTTAATACTCAAGGACAAAAAAATATGCAGGTTAATATCACTAAAACTTCCTTTTAAATACCAAATTAAATAACAAAATACAAGGCCAGAATATATTCATACATACATACATACATACATATCAGTCACTCTTACAACCTTTTGTTTGTATTAGGTAGGAAGCTAAGTTAAAAAACCAAAACAAACAAAAAGTTATTCTAAATCAATTTAGCCTTGTATGATGCATATAATAATTAAACTTTGGTTGCAAAATACTAAGCCTGCAAGCATTTTCACTGGAAAGGGAGTCCAAATTCTCACAAAAGTTGTTTATTTAATTTAGATTTTTCTCTTGTAGTTCACACTTATTAAAAATTCACGAGACTGATTTTGAAGCCTACTATTTCATATCTACTGTGATTTAAAAGAAAACTTTGTGAATAGGATAGCTGATAAATGAAGAAAATCTAACAACACAGAAAAGGATAATATTATAGGAACCTTTTTATTTAAACAGCTTTCATTTCCAGTTGATGATACTTCTGGAACAGTGGGTTAAGCATATTTTGACTCCTACTGAATCTTCTCTGCCAATCTCACTTTCCAAACTGTTATTTGTCCACTTAAATTCTCACACCAACTTCCTCCTCAGAAACCACCAAAGAGCAAGGAGAAAATTGGACTGAAAAGAGGGGGGAAATGAAGCAACTCTCACAAGCATAAGACACCGAGAAAAAACTCAAATCCATGAACATTTTCTAATCTCATAAATGACACAAATGTACACATTACTTACAACACCAGAAAGCTTATACAGTTTGGTGTGATTTTCAAGATGCCTATCTTAGCAATGAGAAAAATATGACCAATCACATAAACAAAGGCATTTACACATCTCTGTAATGTGGGCTTGCCTACATTAGGATTTCACTCCAGTTAACTGCCTGTCAAACACCAGTCTGTTTGCAGTAGATAAAATATATTCCATTGATAAAAAGCTCTGGAAACATGGTTCTGTATAGGTAAAAAGTAAAAAGCAGAGGACAAGCCAGACAGAAACACAGTGTGTTTCCACACAAGGTGCATACAGTAAGTAACATGTAGTTTATAGGACCTACACACAGAGATATGAAACCTATCATACTTGAATTTGAGTTCCTTCATTTATCAATCTGAGTTTCAATGACTTCACACAGCTAGAGAGGTGTTGGTCCTCCTGGTCACTCAGACCAGCTTAGCATGTCTGCAAACCCAGGTGCAATGTGATGTGCAATCCAGGTTTCAGCAAAAGATGCTTATGTTGCATGCCACCTTTCATCTCTAACCTGGGCATCAAAATAGTGTTCCTTCAGCCCCAGAGTTCCTGAAAGCACATAATCTTACTGAAACTTTTGTTGCACTTCAGTAACTCCAACTCTACGTGTCTTCTCTGACACCTCATCAAAAATTGAACTCATGTTTTCAATTTTCACATACCCACAGCACCAAGAGGTTTATCTTTCTTTTCTACTTAACCACCCATTACTAGGAAGCATGCTGAAATTTCAGGCCACCATTTAGAATGCCAAGTACTGAATGAAAACTCTGAGCTGCAGAAAGTGTACCTAAACATTATCTATAATATTTTTACACATTTTGATATTGTTATCATGGTGACAGAATAACCTACCACACGCATATGTACAAGATACATACTCCACACTTCCTTCTATAATACTGGATGTTTTTATAAGCATACATTTCATTTAACAGTGTATAATAATAAATTTTCAAATTAAGAATCAAGAATTCAAGCTGTTTTCTTCCTGAAGGTTGTGAGTTAACAAGAGTCTGAAGTCAAACACACTTATATTCGTTAAACAAATGGTAGTACCCAGCTCTACAAATGGCCACAGTCACAGTAACTTTAACAGCTGTCTATGAGGTGAACTGGACTTCACTTTGACGTCTCCTGTGACCCCAGAAGCTCAGAATGCCGCACCACTTCTTTAAATTGTATGCCAAATGATCCTGTTCAGTACAATGCCCAGTTTATCCATCCTCTCTGCCTCTGAAATGCATTTAGAGTGCCTGTCCTGGAAAACTCAGTGTTCTCCTCAGCCTATGATGGCTTGCTGGATCCTGGTCCCAGAGGGCGCCTGCCTAGTGGCAAGGATGTGGTTCCGGATGTTACGGGAGAGACCAGATGGAGAGCTTGGCCTCTACTCCCACCCCGTATCTGTATGAACAGGTAGATTCCCCAGCAGGTGCTTCCTGCTGATACTGGTACGCATGCCAGTGTCACCCACTTACACTGGAGCAGCAGTGTAAGAGCTGGGAAGTAGAAAAAGCTTTTTTCTTAATAAAGTTGGAGCAGCAACCAATTTAATACATGCTTTTTGAGAGAATACAGCTATATGCATGAAAGACTGCATTTGTATCACCTCCCAACATGCAGAATTACGGTTTTGTACTTAAATATAGGCTAGATGGAATCAGACTTTTGGCAAAGCTACTGTGAATGCTAAACTACACATATTGTTACTAAGCTCAAAAATTAAAGCCACCAAATTATGTCAGAGTCACATATGAGTGTCTTGCTAACACTTACAAAGTATGATTAACTTGATGTTTTTAATACAACCATGAGTACAAAAACTGGTCTGTGAACATGAATAACAGTTACTAACAACTTCAAATTTCACATCCATCTTCATTTTATTTGCTTTAGTAAAAAACTGCAACCAGCAGTAACAGAAGAAGATGAAAGTTTAATTGTCATTTTAAAGCACTTAAAAGTATTAAACTCATAAAAATGTTGTTGCTTTACTTAGTCAAGTGCCAAGAAATAAAATCTGAGGAACATCAGTCATGTGTGTCTATATGTATATACACACACACATATATATATTAATCCAGGCTGCGACCAAATAAAATATTCACAGAAATGGCTATATGAGTCAACCAAAAGAAACATTTAGTTTGTGACTAGTCTGTCATGGAAGCTAATAGCAGGTATCTTGGAAGAAGGTACAAGGCAGCTGTAGATGATTCTTCCCCTTGTATCTGTCTCCGACAATCAGTGGTACAAGCTTAGCTACAGTGTAGCTGTGCCTCCTCCTTCCTCTGAACCCATCTTCAGTGGTGCCTAATTCCATCTTAAATCCATATATACCTTTGGCCTCCGCAATGCTTACAGGCAACACCCTACAAGCTTTACAACAGCTCTCTATAAGCTCCTCAAAGCAGGAATGGCACTGTAAAAAAATGGAACAGTTCTAGGGGGATGTTATGACTCAACTGAAATAAATCAGAATTTTTTCACTGACTTCACTGAAGCTTCGATTCTCCTCCTGGTCTACTATAAGAAGATATCAAATTGTAATTTCTCTCTTTTGTAGATCATAAATCACTCCATGAGCCTGAAAAGGCTATGCTTGTATCCTGTGGCCCAAAGAAAACAAGGTTACTCTACTATTGAAGCTGAATGCTAATTATGAGCCATTTTATTCTCTTTGAAAAAATAAAGTGGAATTAATTTTTGTTAATAATGAAACAGTTTCTGCTAAAGAATCACAATTTCTAAGAAACAATCAATGTCTACTCCAAGTATTTTTAATTTTGGATTGTAATGGAATATAATTACCGAAGACAGGAACACCCACTACATTCATAGAAGGAGCTGACCAGAAGTCTGTAATACACAGCCTCAAAGCAAAAAATAACACACATTTATAACTACTTGGACTGAATACCTGGCAAAACTTCAGGAAAAGGACCAAAAATAATTTTATTCCAAGCAGTTCTAACAGAAGTTTCTTCATAAGAATCTGGTGTTGCTCAATCACAACAGCCTATGCTATCAGGAATGGAAAATCACAGCAGTACAGCATCCTGATGAAGTTTGTTTAGGGACAGAGTGCATAGGAGAAAATTAAATGGAAGCAGCAAAGAGGATATTCAGGTACAACACACACTGCAAATTCAATGCATTTATCATAAACTTTTGGTTTGAGTCTTCTTTCACAATTTTTGTCCAATTCCTCCTCCCTATGCTCTGTATCCTCACCAGCCAGCCAGCCCCTCCCCAGGCCCCACTGGGCACCTTCAGATATCAGGGCAACCACGCAGGGATCAGCCTCGCTCCTGGGTACTGAGACCAGCCCCCTTCTCTGAGACCAGGCTTTCACCCCTTACACCTCACCTCCGGAGACCAAAGCTTTACCTGCTAATCATAATTTTTAGTCCAATTCAGGCATCCTTCTAGGCCTGCCAACGTAAGCAGCAAGAGAAGCTAAGGAGGAATGTAGGCAGTAAAATGACTCCATCAGGATTTCCTCGCAAGTACAGCGATTATCAACTTACAAACACCCTTCTCATTTACTCAGCTCCAACAGCTTGGCTTGTAGATCCAGTCCTCAGTCCTTACCTCAGCTTTCTGATTACAATTATGGGACTATTATGTATTAATGTGCTAACAAACTTATTCTTAATGAAGTAGATTCTGAGAATCAAACTTATATTTAGCAAAGTAGATTCTGAGAATCAAGGATGTTTTCACACCTTCCCTCATTCTTTTCTATGACCAGCCTAAATAAACAAATAAAATGTCATTATAAAACCTAAGCAGACAGTTGACTTCCCAATGACACTTATTATTAAAAATTGTTCCAAGAACCCTGGAGTGGGGGGAAAAAAAACATTTCAAAGTACGCCTCTAGTTCACACTTTCCAAGGAGGGGTTTTTTCTTACAATACTGGTATATTTTGCAATGCAGTCACCTTTCCTCTTTCCTTGCACAAGAAATTTCCCTTACAGAGATTACAACAAAATGGGGAAAAGAAAAAAAAGTGAGCCACATGTTTTGGACACTACCAGTGTAACCCTGTTGACTACAGAAGTATACACAATTTTGAAAAGTGGGCAAACAAAATTACTCCTGTAAACAATAGTTTTATATATGCTACATACAATAATTATGTAAGAAACTGCTTATGAAAGAAAACATCCCAACTTGAGTTTTGTGAGAACACAGAGCCACCTGAAGAACAGTCTACACAAAAGGTTCATTTTGTTCCAATGTCGTCCCCCCTTAATACATCCTAAAAGGCATCAGGGAAATCAAAATGACTGTACAAGCAGCAAAAATTTATTTTCCTACAAAACATAGGTGCCAACGTATCAGAAAGCACTACTCAGCCCCCACTATCTTGTTAGATCTTCTGTAATGAAATAAAGGAAGAAAACACAAGAAGCAGGAGGAAGTTTCATTGTTCTTGTGGCTTCGACATTTGGTGCCGTGAACGTGACAAGTTCTCAAGCCTCCCCTCAACGGCACCGCCTGCCCCAGGCCTCTGGACCAAAATGTTACTATGCTGCAATTAAAATAATCAAACCGAGACAAAAGAGAACAAGCAAATAAATAGTGCAAACTTGTTTACGTTTCTGGCTCTGCCCTCACAGTATGAAATAAAGTCTCTTCAAACACCAACTACATTAATTTGAAAAACAATAATATTTTCCTTTCTCCCTCCTATCTCAAAGTAGCATGAGTTTTTCAAAGTTCTAAATAAAATAAACGAAGGCATTTCCTGTATGTATTTAGTTAATTATTAAACTGATTCTAAGCATGATAGTCACCACCACTATTTCAGTATGAATCTGGGAAAACACGCTTTTAGCAAACTGCCAGTGCACTGCAGTAATGACTGATCATATGCATCTCTCAACCTTGCCCTTAACTTTGGAGGCAAATTTCTAAAGAAATGACTACCAGCACTCCTATACAAATCCAAACACTTAATTTTAGCTTCTTTTTTTGTGGTCCAGGATTAGTATTACTGCTGTGATTTAAGGAGAAACGTTGGGCTTAATGCTGTATACAAGAGGAAAATAAAGTCAACAAGCCTGCAATAACTTCCCAAGGAGGGGACACAGCATACTGACTTCACTTTACTACAAGTAACTACCAATAACCTTTTTGAGGGGAATATTATTAGTTAATTAATCTGCAATATTAAATGCTGTCCTCCCAAGGTTAAAAGAAAGGTAAATACTGCCGAGATATTTAATGACATCATCATGCATAACCATGAGATAAATACAAGGTCTGAAGATTAACTGAATGTCATTCTGTTTACACGAGCATGTAGTTGTAAAGAAAACTATTAAGATTACAGAATAGAGAAAGTTACATAACAACTACCAATATTTCAGTGTGTTTTGTCTACTCAAGCTCTTGGTCAGAAAGAGAAAGCTTTATTGCAAAAATGTCTCACTCTGACACACTTTGTACAGTTTTCATGTGCATATAAATTACTGAATATTGAATAGTAATTACTGCAATGAAAAAGACACTCAGGCTCCACCTCCTCTTGACAGTGGGAAAATATAGATGGGTTTGTGTATTATTCTAGATGCCAGAAAACTTGCTTACAAAAATATTTCCTGTGCACTAAGATATATTTAGCCTCATAAACCCATAAAACTGTCACAGGCAACCACAAGTACACCTGTAGCCATTAAAACGGGGGAGGGGAACAACAGAAACTGCAGACTCGAATTTACATTATTTCTTTGCAATTATTATTTAGAAACATTATCTTTAAGCTCTTTTTCTCACAGAGAAATTAGCTGTTCCTCCCACTCCCCCAAACCAAGAGCCCCTAGCCCCCCTGCACCCCCAAGATCCAGACACCTCTGATGCACACAGGAGCACACATACGTGCAAAGAGAAAGCACTAAAAATGAAGTCACAGCACTTCAGAAACACACCTTGTCATCTTCCAGCCCTTGCAGATGAAGGCAGATCTTATTAGTTTTTCTCCGTCTTCAGATCAAGATGTAGATAAATCCCCCACTCATCACACTGTTTTTTATTAAAAACAGGAGGGGGAAAAAAGAAAAAAAAAAAAAAAAAGAATCACTCATCACACTGGTTTTTTATTAAAAACAGGAGGGAAAAAAAAAAAAAGAAAAAAAAAAAAAAAAAAAAAAAAAAAAAAAAAAAAAAAAAAAAAAGGAAAGAAAAAATACCCCAGACGATTACCAGTAAATTTGCAGCTTTAAAAATATCAGCTCTCCATTATCCCAAACCTGTGTTATGTCTTGATGTAAACCAAAGCACATGCTGAGCGAGGACGTGCGCACACAGCAGCTTATCATCTCTGTCATCTGCTTCTAATGACAGCTGACAAACTGGCCACGCTAATCCTTCCCTAACTGCTGATCAGAGAGATCCCCCTTTGACAATCCAGCATGGTGGAGTACTCGAAAATTCCTCCTGCTTCTGTTCTGTTGCTGCTCTAAAAAGCAGTTTCCTTTTCATTGAGATAATAGCCTTTTCTGCAGTCACGTGGCACCCGGGCTACATTAGCAGAGCTTGATGATAACAGAGTAACTCCCCTCCCTCCCTTCTGCTGATTTTAAGTGTACGACTCCTGGAGAAACCCAAACCTGGCACACTTGAAATCATTTTGCATCTTCCTCTATCGAAGAGCAAACTGTGCTGTCGATGTGGAAGAGGAATATAAGGGCTCTCTCTACTTCTTGCACCAAAACTAATTAGCGAATATATTTTTAAACAGTGCCTTTGTTGGGGCATACACACTGGTCATAAACATGTCATATGAGACTAAACTGAATATTAAGCATGCTTAATACTGAGTATCTGGCATGCTAGAATTATTCTTTTCCCCCAAGAGTACTTTAATTTTTTGCCTGTAATTTTAGTTCTGTTGCTATAAATACTCTTCTCTCAGCAACAACCTATGGTTCAAATCCCCCCAGCACCAAACTCTCCTGTAAAAGCAAAAAAAGCACAAATAACAAATGATCCACACTACAAACTCCAGTGTCAGTGCTTCTGCATATAAAGTGACATCATTTATCTTGCTTTAACTCAGTACCATGACAAATATCTTGAGCATTTTTTTAAACACACTGTGGAGTGGGGAAATCTACCTAAGCTTCAGCTTCAGAGGTCCCTCCTGAACGCCAAACCCCAGGCGGGTTTGCACTTTGCCGTTAAGAAGTTTTCCTGCTTGTAAAAGGCAAAGTACACAGACAAGGATAATGCTCTGTCCTGCCTTCACTGAACTAGTTCACAGACTACAAAACAAGCCTTTCCTCTTCTGCATTAGCACCATTTCCCTATTATCTCAGCACACACCATAAACATCCCCAGTTTACTGCCTCCAGCTCTGTCCTCCTCTGACAGCACCGGGCAGTGCAGCTGGGCACAGACCAGCACAGCCTTACCCAGACATTTCATTGCTGGGATTTGCAAACTATTTAAGAAAGCTGTGGATGAAGCACTGTAAAATAATTGTCAAGCCCACAGAACCACTTTTGCAGCTTTGTACCTGCCCTTTTCCTATATGATCAAGAAACAGAATTATCTCCATTATTATGGAGCATATTAAAGCATTATTATTTGCTTTAGGGTAGATATTAGAAAAAAAGGTTCTTCCCCCCAAGGGTGGTTGGTCACAGGCTCCTCAATGAAGTGGTCACAGCACTGAGCTTGACAGAGTTCAAGGAGTGTTTGGACAATGCTCTCAGGTACAGGGTGTGACTTAGGAAAGGTGCTGTGCAGGGCCAGGAGCTGGACTTGATGATTCTTGTGGGTCCTTCTGTAATTCCTTCTATTTGCATCTTCCCATCACACCACTTCATTCTCCTTAAAGACAGCATTGATCATTAACTTATAGTTTCTCCAGGAAACTGGAGAACAGTTTTAGAGACTGTGGCTATACTCCCAGGAAAATAAAATGGAAATTGTAGAGAAATAGTGGCTGTCCTGTACATACAATTTTTGCCAACACTGCCCCATCACCCCTTCTGTTTACCCCTCTCCCTAAGGACAGCTCTACTCAGGAAAGCAGCCCTGCCCAAGGCTCTGGGGAAACCTGCTCCAACACTATGATCAACATTATGAGCTCAGACCCAACCTTTCTGCAGCAGAGCAGCTGAAAATGAAGTGGGAACGAGGCCCCTTCTGGAGCAGTGTGAATCCTATTTTCTACTCTTCTCTTTTCCATGCTATAGGGAATCTGTGAGAAAGATCCTCAGTCCAGGAAGAAACAATCTGGTTCCATGAGGAGACTACAATCAGCAGAAAAACATATTCACAGTAAATTGAGTGGTTTTATTTTTCCCAGGCCTTTCTCAGTATGTCTCTCCTTCTCAAAGCACTACACTGCACAGGGTAAGCAAAATGAACATTATTTGGAGTTACATGCAACTTTTACCCCAATACAACAGGAACTGCTTTGCAATCTTAATTTTATCTCATTTGCATTTTCCATATGAATTCCTGATGTAAAGAAGATGCATCAAGCATACTGGTCAAATTGGAAAATGATACTAATGGGACAAAACTGATTAGGGAGAGCATCTCTGATATTCAAGAAAATATATTAACAGGCAACCACCAGAAGGAAAACAAGCTTTCACAAGAATGCACATACACAAAACCACTTCACTTGTGAAGTACAAATCTAAGGAAAACATAAAAAGTGGGAGCATCCCAGTCAGATACCATAGCTAGAACTGTCTCACTAATATTTACAGGAATCATAAAATGAGAAATTTAAAGTCAAAATAATATGGTGAGCACAAACACAATAATCACAACGTTAAAGAAAGAGTTATGTGTAAGTAAAAAGCAGGTAACAGAAAAGTGTCATTGTAGCAATAAAATAGGAGTTGAAGGCTGAAAAAGCAGTGAAAGTACACAGATGTTGTTAAAAAGATTGCTTAGTGAAGAATAGTATACATATAAAACAAATGGAGAAGTGGGAACATTCTACTGCAGTGTACAGACTAATTCTAGACAAAAAGGGAAAGGAGAAATGAGTGAAAAAATACTCCTGACAGAAAACACTTCTCTGAATGGGAATAAGAGAACATGCAACAGCAAGAAGGAAAGGCTCTTTGGCTTTATCAGGCAGTGAATACATGCTTCCAATGAAATTACAAAGTTGTTGCTACCTTTTAAATAGTTTCACAGGAATCACATACCCAATTTGGGGATGAGCAGGTGACATTCAAAACTAGTATTAGCATTAGAGACTTCTTCATGTTAGGTTAAGACACAGACCTTACACAGCAGAAGAGGTTCACCTAAGTTTTCTCTAAGAAAATATCTCATTAATACTTCATTTTCTTTGCCCAGATGCAGGTGACTTTGCAGTAGACACGAGGAAAATGCTGCTTCCCTGAAACATTTACAATTTATGCTCAAATAATTGAAACTGATAAACAGAACACTGCTCCCATTGCATGCATTTCACAGTTTTTTAAGGCTTGTTTTATTTGTCTTACTTTTTTTTTTTTTTCCTTAAGAAAGAGTGAATCAGGCAGACAGGACATACCACAACAATCTGGTGTTCGTTGCCCTTCCAACATACCCACAACTGAGACAAGGACTGGTAAAGCCATCTCAAAACACCTTTTCAGTCTTCTTAATTCCAAAACGTAACTCTTTTGTCCTTCTCTCATTCTCTATACCATACCCAGGAGGATCCAATTCCACCCCCACAATCCCTTCAACTCTGTAAGTTTGGAGTAGCCAAAGAGGTACCCAAATTGACAGATATAGTAACAGCCTTCATTTGCAAAATAGCAAGACATTTCAAACTGTGTTTGTAAGAGTTTGCAAAGCTGACTCGCCAGGCTTTGCTCAAGGCACAAGGCCACTGACTTTTAGGATAAAAGCTGACTGGGCAGCACTAAGTCTCACTCCTTGTGAGAAAGACTGGAAGGGCACTGCACCAGCATCGAGAACAACCAGAAACTATTAGGACTGACTGCTGTGATGCACTATAAGGATATATTACTTACTGCTCAGATAAAGAATTAAAACAGTATAGTGATGTACATGTGTTACACTTCAATAAATGTAGACACAAACAGAATTTTCAAATATTAGGTATTTTTTTCAAACTCCTCTAACTGAACATTACACAAAAGCATTGGTTTTCCAAGTCAAAGCTGAAAACCTGTTAAGTTAAATATCAACAACACTGACATTTTATCAGTTTAGGAACTCCTAATTGAAAACTAGGATTCCTCCTTTTACCAGCTCATGAAAAATAAATAGAATACTGGAGATAAATCTAGTTTTTCTGACCTTTTAATCTCCTCTTGAAGGGCACAGAAATCGTATCACTGGAATTTGCAGCATTTATCATTGCTCACTGTCAGTCTCCATATTAGCAATACATGCACCTACAGTGCTAAGGACCTTTTGATTTCTGTCCATACGAGGGCAATGAAAAGACACTCCCTCCCCTCTCAGCCTCTTAGATATTACTGTTGACTTCTCTCTTCATTTCATGAAATGTCCATGCTTCTTGAAGACAGCTCATCAAGGCTCTCATACCTTACATAAACATCCACTCAGAGCATTCCATGTGCAAGTATCTGCAACATCTAACTGGAGAATTCAGTACTGAGGTGTGTGCCATATATAGCAATTAAGTTCTGCATGGGCATGTCCACTGACAATTGTGCTCTTTTTAAGACAAGTTTGATGAGTATGGTTAACTGAAATTTTTGATGAGGATTTCTGGTTGGCTTTTTTTTGGGTTTTTTTTGTGGGTGTTTGTTTTTTTTGTTTTTTTTTTGTTTGTTTTTTGTTTTTTGTTTTTTTTTTTTTGTTTTGTTTTGTTTTTTGGTTTTTGGTTTTTTTTAATCTCCACTCCCTCAATCCTTTGCCTTTAATTAAGAAGGAATACAAGAGAAGAAAAAGGGGTTCTTTCAGTGCAATCTGGAAATTGTCAGCTCCTGGCTCAGTTCTTTCTCCTCCTGGAGACTAAAAAAGGTTGTTCTCCCCTGCTTAGAGCCTCTGAAGCAGAGTGCTTGCCAGTGCTCTCTATGGGTTACACACAGAGAGGTGCTCTCTGGTGGAAATGGGCCTCAACCCACAGAGAGAAAAGTTCAAGACCATGAGTTGCTTCCATCCTTGCCGAGGGTACATGAGAGGAACTCAGCAAAGGAAGTTTAGCAAGCAAAGAAAAGCAGAACCAGAATGGAAATACTAGAGCATAGAAAACAATGTTGTATTAACATACTATGTTACATAAATGTATTAACACCTAGTGCTACCATGCATTTTTAACAGAATGTAGCTAAGTTATGAAGAGTCTGGGATTTTTTATAAAGAAATTATTTTACACTCTACAGAATGTGCCTTCCAGTGAACATATTTTTAAAATCACCTCAAACTCTTTATTTTACCTCATCTCAAAACAGAAGTACTTCTAAGGACTTTTAATACTAAAAGGTTCCCAAAATCTGCAGACTGACTGCTGGCAAGATTCAATGGCCGAGATTTGAATTAGAAAACAGTTTTAACTAGATAAAAGTCAGACAAGAAAATGTTTACTATTAAAAGCAAAACAAAATCATACTAATTAATCCAAGGATAAGGTAGGTTTTCTTTCATGTAGTCTTATCTACATATAAAATATTTCCAAATGACATCATATGACTCTATCAAGGTAGAGGATTATAGATAAAATAATTTGGTGAAAATTCAAGGTTTCTGATATCCAGGCAGGGCAAAACAGTGTAAAACTCCAGCGGGTCATAACAGCAACAGTGTGTGAACTCAGCAGGATTTGATACATTGCCTGCATTTCCCTTGAAACAGAAACTTGCTGCTGTGTTTAATGCAAGTGGGACCTCTAACTTTTAGATCAGGATACAGCAAATTATTCTGCCTGCCATACCTGGTGATGAACACTTAGGTCTCTGCACTTAGATCTCCTTGTTAAGAGAAGACTAACATTTCCCAGAAGTCACAAGAATCTCATGTCTCATGAAGGTTCAGCAGTCTTCTAATGCTAGTGGCTTGCAGACATTGCCTTGCATTTGAAAAGCCAGTTCCCACAAGAAGAAAGCAGGAAATGCACAGAGATGCACAGATCTTGCAGATCCTGAAATTCAGGGCTTTCACATCCTTCCAAGAGCCCTCAATGAAGAAAGGAGATGCTACTGATTACAACTAGTGTCACTTGGGAGAAATTTGAACACAGGGACAGCTGCTTTTTACAAATTGGAGAAGAAATAATAAGCTAATTTAACATTGCATCATCCACTCTCATCAACTCTAACAAGCACCTGAAGCAGCACTTTGTGATGCTGAGTGGTGAATGGCCACAATGATCAGCAAACATTGATGACTGACCCCTTGCCTTAACCACTCAGCATGTGGTACACAGAAAAACAGTCATGCTCCAAATTTTGATATTATTAAACATCCAAAATATCAGTGGATGAGACAAGGTACAGAAGAGAAACTGAAGAAAGGTAGGTTTTCTATTAATAGATTTCAAGCAGTAATTTCCATCAGCATTAGACAGAACTATGAAACTTAACTGAGCCCAAGCACAAATACTCCTGAGAACTACAAGAACTGGCACTATTTGATGAGAAAACCAAAAAGCCACAGACTGCAGCCTATCAAACAAAAAGTGAAAGGAAAAGCAATAGCAATTGAAATTAATTTGATTTACAATAAAATAATTTAATACTCTACTGTTAAATAAATATCAACTTCAGGACAATCGGTCTATGCTAATTTTTATAACGATGTAGGTGTGACAAAATTGGCATTTAACTTTAGCACTGTGTCAATTCAGAAACTACAAATCCCAGCTGTGAGAATAAAAGAGGAAAAAACCCCACAACCTTTGTGACAATCCAACAGCAATGACTGAATGCAGGATATTAAGGAATATTTAACATAATGACAGTTATGAGTTCAGCAGAAACCAGACTTGCTCACTTTTCACACAAAAGTGCAGGTTTGCTATAAGCAGCAGCAATAACAAATGACATCTTTCAAGCATGTAAGACAATACTCATTTCATTTAAGTAAAGAAGCAATAAAATTTAGGTATGCAAGTAAATATTTACAGTAGAAACAAGACAATTCTTACAGAGACTTAATTCTGAGCAGCACAATCTCAACTAACCTCCAGTGTGGTTAGCACTGAATATTTAAGTCTATGATAAGAGGAAACATGTCAGAACTTGGGCCTACAGCTAACTCTTATAAAGTTCAACATACTGAATTCCAAAACAGGAATCTGTTTACAACTTTACTTTGCAAAGCCAGTTCATATGTAAGACTGAAGGGAAAAGATCAGAAGCAGAATACTGTTTGATCATTTTAATCTGCAATATTTTGAATATATAGCAAATCCTGTCCCCTCCTGAGGACTCCTACACACATTTATGTTATATTGTACATCAGTATCAAAAAGTCAAACACAGTATTTGAAAATAGATGGCAGACACATTACAACTGCTATCAACTGCAAACAGGAGGCCTGACAGATCTTTCCTCAATGTAAAATTAGTGACCCATGTTTACACACAGTAAATTTTCCACAAAAGCAATCTCAAAAGTATTACTTTAATGAAAATATCAAGAATATGGGCAGTGTATTTAATTTTCCCAAAGACTGCATTCGAGCATGTTGTATTGAAGCACAAGGAGGTACAAGGTCTGTAAATGAGGAAAAAAGTCAAGTCTGTCATGGCTATTTCATTGCTTTCCTTTTGGCAAACAGATTTCCATCTTTATCCTTCAAACACATGGCTGTCATGACTCATCTTGAAAAAGCACTACTTGACAGTTCACAGGACAATTTCTTAAAATCATTAGCAAATAACCTTTAATATGCAACTTATGAGTAATTTAGATTTTTACAAATTCCCAGGTTAAGAAACTACATTTTCTAAGCCTCAAGTTAATAATGTAATAATATATAATATTGTTTAAGCCTTTTGTCTTGAATGAAGCAAATATCCTTTTGAGAAGAAATCAGCCAAGTTTAAATTAACTATCCTTTCTGCTGTGCAATTTTTTCTCCAAAACTAAAGAGAAAATAGGAAGGGCATGTAACATATCAAGACAAAAAAAGCTCAAAGAAAACATTTTGCTGGCAGTTTTAACAGCAGTACAGCAAAGACAGAGATGATTTGAAATAATCTGGACATAAAGTCATATTTTGCCTTCAAAAGTCAGAAATGCAATCACAATCCAACTACAATCCAGTCAAAGCAACTGTGAGAGAACTGATGTGCTCTGTTTCCAAATTACACCTCCACCTGAGAAGCAGGATGCCCCAACAGGGCTGCCTTAAACTCCAAGTATATGGCCACTATCGTTGTCCAAAGGCAAATCAGCTTTACTTGCTAATTAATATTTCAAGAACATCTTTTGACTTTGTTTTGTGATGTGTATTTTTATCAACTGCTTTGCAGGTGACACTGCAGTGCTAATTTTGAATGATAAAGCAATGTAGAGCCCTGGACATGGGAAGGCTGATTTTCTCTTCATTGCATATGTGACCAGCAGGTCAAGGGAGGTAATTCTTTCCTCCTACTCTGCTCTTTTAACATCCCACCTGGAGTCCTGCATCGAGCTCTGTGGCCTCCAACACAGGAAGGACATGGATCTGATGGAGTGAGCCCAGAGGAGGGCCAAAAAGATGATGAGAGGGCTGGAGCACTTCTCCTATAAAGACACAGAGAGTTGGGGTTGTTCAGCCTGCGAAGTCCCCAGGAAGCCTTACAGAACTTTCCAGCACCTAAAGGGGACTTACGGGAAACCTGTGGAGGGATTCTTTACAAGGGAATGTAGTGATAGCACAAGAGGAAATGGCTTTAACCTGAAAGAGGGTAAATTCAGATTAGATATTGTGAAGAAATCCTTTACTATGAGAGTGGCAAGAAGCTGGAACAGACTGCTCAGAGAGGCTGTGGATGCCCCATCCCTGAAAGTGACCAAGGACAGGCTGCATGGATCTTTGAGCAACCTGGTCTAGTGGAAGGCTTCCCTGTCCACACAGGGGAGTTGGAACAGGATGATCTGTAAAGTCACTTTCAACCAAAACTATTCCATGATTTCATGATGCTATGGGAGTTGTGGGGTTTGGATACTATTGTTTTGGAATAGCTACACAGACACTCTGATAACCACTCATGCTTTTGAAAATGCTTCTAACTTAACTCAGCAGAGCTAAGGTTCAGGGACAATCACCCTACTCCCAGAAGGGAGCCTGCCAGGAGTGGATACAATGAAATTTAAGTGAACTGAGACCATGAATTAACACTAAAGGGAGCTTTGTTCTCAAACCGGTGTGATTCTCTTGATAAGCATATTTGACACTGCATTTGCTTGCTGATGTTACTGCTCATAAAAGTTAAGGTATTAAGGGGCTGGTGAAGGATTTTTTCCCCTTGAATGGCTTCTGGGAAAAAAAATCCCGCATTTTTTACTTAAATTTTACATGGGAGGGGGTGCAATGTACAATGACGACCATCCAGAAATGTAAGCCCTTCCAGATCAAGAGAAAAAGATATCTAGAATAAAATAAATTTTACAAACAATGTTGAGAACCAATAAAAAAAAAGCTAATCCATGTCCCTATCAGCCAAGAGATGCAATTTCTTCAATTACTTGCTGACTGGAGACTTTGGATTTCATGCAATTCTGAAGACACTGGCTGTCAGTACTACATAAATGCACATACAGCAGGCACTGAGGGGCACATGTGAGAACACCTGAGAGAAAAAGTGAGAGAGCACCCAGTGGAAGCAATGAATGATATGTTGGAAATTAAGTAACAGGGCCAAATAAAATACCTCAACTTTAGAAAACCAGGTAATATGAGAATACAGCTCCTGTGTGCAATGCTGTTCTTCTCCACAAAAGTGTGGCTTTAAAAAAAAAATCCTGTGGTTTCAATATAATTTTATGACTTGAAATATTTCATAATACAAGGGGAAAAAACAGCAAACAAAATATTGAGCTGAGTATCCTGTACATAACACTGACACTAATATTTGTATTTGCAATGGAGATTACTGAGATAAGGATAAGGATAAAGGAGAAAAAAGTGACAAAGGTCCCCTTTAGGGTTCAGGTTCTTAGGAAGCTTCCATGACCCAGCATTCCTGCAACTTCTAATACATCACACTCACTTAATATCTGTGCTATATGTAAATTAGACTAATTAATTTTATAAATATATAGCCTGTAGTACCTCTGAAGTACTGTAGTGTTCTTCAGAGTCGGAGTGGTAGGTAGATAAAAAAACAGACTAGCCAAGACATCAGATTCTACAGCTGTGAGGAGGGCTAGATGAAAGCATCAATAAATACAAAGACCATGCAAAACAATGCCTGAAGTGTGATGGAAGAGAACCAATAAGGAAGGCAACATAAAGGGAAATACTCCCAAGCAGATGGCTCCTTTTAACCAGGCACTTTACTGTGGTCTAAAAGTACAGTCTTCTAAAGGAAATGTACTGATACGTAGAAATTTTTTTATCAACCATTTTCTGAAAAAGCTCCTCCTTGGGGATAGCATTGCTTCCCTTCACCATCACAACCTGATTTCTAGTAACATCTTCCCAATCCTTCCAACTGGACATGACTTCAGCTGTAGAACTGCCCTTTATCCAAAAGTGTAGTAGAGAACCAAACGTATCCAGGAGTCTGTAATCTCCAAGAGAAGTTTTAAAACTGGTGCAAGAACCCTCCTGCCTCTGCTGTCAGTACTGGAAAGTCTGTGCCTATCCCAAAGAGCTAAAAACTCTTTTGGATTTTGCTGGATACAAATCTGACCTAATATCTGGACTTGAATTAAAGGCCAAGCACTTGAGATTTATGCTAATGTCACAGATCTCATTTCTAGGTAATTTAAGTGTGCTCCACTGAAGACCATTCCTTACACTCCTTCCGAGGCCAAAACTGTTACAGAGAAACCAAATTATTAAAGTAGCATATGTCAGCAGGAACATGCACAGCAGTGCTACAAAACCTGTGCTAGCTGCCTGTTGATATCCAAGCACGGTTGAGAATGTTCACATTGAAGTGTAAAGGCCTGTTCTTGCAACAAGCCCATACTTGCTTTCTGCATGTTTTGTATCTCTACCTATATATACATATTCAAGATAAGCTATGCACAGACACACATATAACATATGCCTAAATTAATAAAATATATAATGTAAACAGTAAGCAGAGAACACAATTCTTTTGATGACAAGTAGGACCTACTACAAATCCTAGGAAAGAAGAAAAGAAAAATACTAAAAGAAAAATGAATTTATTTTAAAGTACATTGCTGGTATGTCAATTAGAAAACAAATGGCTACAAGCACTAGCAGTAATCTCTTACACTGCAGTAACTTTACCATTATTTTGATGCAATGAAACTCTAATTTGCTTACTCCAAAACCCAATATTTGCCTCACCAATATTTGCCTCACCTGTGACTATTCTTTTTGGACTCATATTAATTTTTTTTAATGTTTATTATTTTGAAAACTACATTTGCACCTCTCAGACAAAGCTGGGTATTAACAGTTGAAACCAATTCCTTGGAGAAACCAATGTTTCAATATTATCACACACTCATACACATAAAACTATATTAGATTTCATACAATGAACACTTTTTCAGGTAGAGCTATGAAGGTATGACTTTTATTCTCAGGGGAAAAGGGAACAGACAAGATATCCATAACCTCACAGTCTGCATGCTGTGCATGTCATGTAGCAATAAATAATTCATATTTTGACCTTACAGGATACCTTTTACTCATGGATTTCAAAGAGCTTTTGCAAAGGTGGATATATGTTTTATTACCGGAAGTTTATAGATCTAAGGATGAAGAGAGACATAAAATTACCTATTCAAGGTCATTTAGTAAGCCAGGTGTATTTAAGTGGGTAGTATCAGGCATTCTGCCTTTTTGGTTCAGGTTGCAACTTACAGGGACACAAGTGTCCAGATATTGCCTTAAACTTCAATTAAACCTGCAAGAAATTATGATGGATGTTATGTCTGTAAAAATACAGAAAATCTAAACACATTCCTGGGTGAGAAAGGAGCAAAAATTGCTAACTTTGGTATGTGGTAGCAGGATAGTGCAGGAATTCTCCAGAATAATCTTATGCAAGCATTCTGGAAAGGGCACTGGATTCACAGGCAGAGCTGTCAGGATCTGCTAAAGAGGGATGAAAACAAAGCTGTCTTCCTCCACAATGAGATTTTCTTGGAGACCATATCAGTTACCAGAATGAACCTGAAAAAAGTAGAAGCAGTTCTACAATAAAAATTAAATAGAGAGGTGAACAGTAGAAAATAACACATTTTAGAAAGACTGATTCTAGTTACAGCAACCTTCTCACAAGATACACTGCCTGCACTTAAGGTATGTAAACCAGAACTAGCCACATTAACTATTCTAGTAAATAATCTTTTTGATTTTCATTTGATAAAAAAAAAAGGGCATTTTCCCTGATGTCAATAATTAATTCCTGAAAAATATCTTAAATAAAAAATAAATATGCAAAAAGCTTTGCACAGAAAACAACTCCAAACTGACATATAAATATGAGAACATTTGTGAGAATGTAGCACTGGGAAGACAGTTTGTTAGTTAACACCACATCAATAATGCTCTGGATTAAATACTTAAGTCTTGCAATTCTCTGAACTGCCTTACCTAACATTAAGTACAGGGCTCCATTCATGGCCTTAACTGTAAAGATTATGGCAAGTGCTTTCTTGGAGTAAGCTTGGAATGTTTTTTACTTTTCAGGATGGAGTCCTTATGTTGTCTCAGACTGCAGAGAACTTAGAAGCACATAACATACACAAATTATCTGTTCCAGCTGCCCTCTGAAGTGCAGCAGTAGCAGGACCCAAGGTCCTTATGTGTTAGCCAAGAAAGATAACAAAGAAATAAGCCTTGGGTTGTTTCTTTGTATTGCTTGTGTTTGTTTCTTTTTCCCCAAAGAAAGAAGGTACTATAATCTGCCACAGAGGGAGCTTACTCTGTTCTAATAACATGATGTTTAAACAAACCAAAGATTTATATTTTACAGGGGGAAAAAATTATCACCACTGTTACCAATACTAGCTTATAACAATTGGTAGCAAAACACTATTTCATAAAAGGTCAGCATTTCAAAGCTAGATTTAACTAATACCACCACTGAAATGTTTCCTTTACATAAAATTAGGTCTCAAAAAGAAAAAAGAAATCACAAAAACACACGCTCCTTATTTTGTATGTACCACAATGAGGTAAACCCAAAACCTAGTGACTGGCAAATCAAACTACCATCATAGGGAGAAAAAAAACTTATCCTGACTTGCTTATGTGATCAGAATGAAATGGAGTTTAAGAATATCCAGCATTCACTAAGAAAAGACACATTTGCCGGAATTTTTCTAGGATTAGTTAAAGTGGAATAATTTGAAATCCTTCTCTTCTTTCCAAGCTTCTACAAGCTGAATTTACTCCATTTAGGTAACAAATGCAAAGTAGGCAGGAAGGCGTGCGTTATTTTCAAATAAGAAAAGCAATCTGGTTTAGAGAAGAGAATTTTTTAAGCTTTCAAAATACAAAACCATTCAGAAGACCAAACAAAATACATTCCTCAATTCCTTTGTGCAAGTCCTTCAGACAGACAACAAAATGTGCCCCTCATGAATAATTTCCTGCATAAGATTTACAAGAAACCCTCAAAAGTCTTGATGTTTATGCCCAACTGCAAAAATATTTGATGTAGCAGAGAGATAAGCAATGCTTCTTGTTGGAGCTGAGTCTCTGATTCCCCTACCCTACAGCTGGTGTGTAAACAGGAGCATCAGCATTGAGGACTGGGATAAACACACACCTCCATGCAAAAGGTGAGGGACCATTAGCAACCACTGCACGTGTTCCATCACAATTTGCCCCGTACCTTCTCCGTATTTAAGCTCCTTACCTTTTTTCACTGCTACTTTCACCACCTGTGCTTAAGCAGAAATTATTATAAGCCTATTAGCTGTAAGTGGTCACGTCCACAAACATGGGGAAGGGTTGGTGCTTGGTGCCAATCAGCTTTCACTAATCTGCACCCTACCAGTGATCCCACTGCTCCTCAGGATTGACTGTCAGGAGGTCAAAGCCGTTCCCTGAGCCAACAGGGCACAAATATCATGTTCCTGGCTCCCTCTCTTCTGCTGACAGCATGTATCGACCTAACTCCCGTGTCTTATGGAAAATGAATGTGTCCAGTTACTTCTTTGATTTTGAAGGTATTTGTTACGTCACAGACACTGTGCAAAGCCAGAAATCTTCACAGTTTAGACAAGGAGAAGAGAAAATTTTGGAAGATCTGCAGCGTTCTTCGTGCATTTACAAATGAAGTGTATCAAATTCAACACTTTCTTGTAACAAATATTTCACCTTGATTTTGATACTTTTTGTGGGGGAAAAAAAAATAGATCTGAATCTGAACCTTGTCTACATTTCCACTAGCTACTTAAATGTATCAAGAAAAATGTTCTTTTAGTTAGATCTGTATGGGCAAATTACTGCTTTTATCCTCCAATTACACAGCTAGCACTTAGCTTGGTGAGCAGCACAAAAAAATAGCTGTTATACTACATACTGTAACTATATTCTATTGCTTTATTTGCAATGATTATACAATGGTTTACTGACAACTTTGAAACTTCTCAAATATACCCAAATACTCTTGTGACAATAGTTCTCTTGCAGAAACCTAAATACCACCGGTACAGCGGCGATGATGCTCTCCTGCCACACTAATTTCAAGCCCAAGTCAAACCAGGCAAGTACCGACACAGGTGAGCAATACCTCAATACAGGACAACAAGGAAAGATTCCAGCAGGTTTGGAAAGTTGTCTTCTGGAGGCAGAACAAGCCCACCATTTTACTTGAGACTGTATGCAAGGTGTGGTCTAAGAAACGACACCTTTTGTCACTTACTCTTTCAGAGCACATACAAAGGAAAACTAAATTAGGTATTTAGATAACACTAAAAGGAAACTGAGCTTACCCTTATTGCACACAGGTGTTTCACCTACTTACCAAAGGGTAGATAAGAACTTTTTGTGCCACTCATAATGGAAACCTTCGTACTCAGCTTTGAGCAATCTTAGAAGAGTCATTTTAACTGTTTTATTTCCCGCAATGATTAGGAAATATGAGCATCTCTCTTATACTGTGGCAAGCAATAATGATTAGAATTAAAAGAAAAATATGCAGCCATTATAAAGCACAGGTCACTGTTACAGGTTTAATATATCCCCCAGTTTGGTTGATGTGTTAATAGGTTTTATTTTTTAAAGCAGCATACAGGGTATTCATCAGGTAACTATAATTGTTCAGGATATTTCAGGAACTGGAATACAAGACTAGTTATTTACATAATAGCTGTGAAAAGTGCACATCCTTCAATTAGATTTCTATTTTAATCAGTGAAACTGTGGGAATAATCCCATAATATTTCAATAATACCATTTCAGTAATAATGCTTCAATACCTTTTTAGACTTCAAAAAGAACAAGAATATAACTCGACAAAATGAGTCTGGATATTCTGGTTCTGAAAATCCTTTTCTTTCCCCAGTATGAAACCCACCTCTTTAATTCATTTCCCTTTCTACTTCATGTATTAAAAATCATCTTTTTCTATAGAATTGGTTTTGGATTTGCATTTCTCAAGCACAACAAATTCAGAATACCTCTAAGAAGTTGGTACTTATGAGGCAGAAAGCTGGCAATAACTGCCCTTGATTTCAGGTGGAATAGCTCTTATGCAAAGAAGCCTTAATTCATTAAAGTCACGAACACAACAGACAACTACCTCATGCTGAAAATTATGCTACTACCTTTAGATTAAGATTACTCAATGAGGTTTTAATGAGGTTTGTGAGGTAACCCTGCCAACCCACTATCTCTGTCAGAGGCCACCCTAAGGCCCCCAGCCCAGCCTCCACAAGGAGCACAGGGCAGCACTTGTGGCTGTGAGCCCACTCTGAAGAGCTGAGACTTAACAGGTCCAGGCAAATTTTGAGTGCAACTCAAACCTGGTGATCTGAAAGCTGCTCATCTGTAAAAGAGGGGAATGCACCAGTGGGATTTTTAAGTGACCTAAAGTTTGTTTTGGTGGTGGGTTTTTTTGTGTGTGAGGGGTGTTATAAAACTGTAGAAGGAATTAATCTATGACAGTGTGCACTGTTTGACATTTGAGGAGAGTAGTTTCCATTTCACTGCATTTTAACAACCAGGAAAGTTTTGAAATCTTGTGTGACCAGATCAAACTCATGTAGTAGCAGCCACTGAGGCATTTAAGTGCCTTAAAGCTTGCAGCAGCAGCTCTTTGCTGCAGGTACAGGCATGGCTAAAATGAACACAATTCATCTGCAAAAAGAAATGGAATTACACCCAGCAGTCTATGTACAGTGCAAGCTTCAGCATGATTTAAAAGAAAAAAAAAAAGAAAACAAGCCACCAAATCCAACCAACCACGCTTTATCAGTATTTAAAAATTCTCCCTTCCTCCAAAGAGCATTTTCCAGTATCTTATTTAGCTTACTACCATATGTTTGCAATTTCTACTCTCCATAGAAGTCATTCTGAAAAACCAAAGGAAAATTTTTTGTGAACCACAAATATAATAAAATAACCCCCTCCATGAAATGGTCTAAAAAGCTTGGATTGCTTCTGCTCCACCTCCCCACATCTGGCACTCGCATCAGATTACAGGCCAGAAGGCAACGCAAAGAGACGGAAAGGGAGATGTGGCTGGATCACAGCTAGGAGGAAGCATGCCTTCTATAACTCACTCTTTTCCCAAATGCCGATACCTCAAAGCCTGATAGGAGAAACAATTGTGGGAAAAGTTTGCACACGTACATACACAAGATACACAAACATCCGACAGGCACTGAATTACACAAAATATGCTCACATAACTTCAGAGCTATCAGTCTGTGCCCAAAGTGCAACTGGGCTTCTGATTTTGCAACTGACAAAATTTACAGGAAATGGACAATCATTGGTTTTTAAGTCACAACACTTTCACTTCTTCTAATTTTCCATGTATTTCGTAGGCACAACAAAACCAAAAGACACTGAATAATCTAAATGCCACATTCTTGTCAAATAAGCAGTTTATTGATTGGTCTTTTTGGAGTTTAAATTTTGCAAACTTTAAACTGGTTCAAAACTCAACTAGGAAGATGCATGAACCTAAACAAGAATCCAAGGAGCTGATTGGAAGTGCTGTTTCCCAGAGCTCTCTCTGGAACCACATTCTCCTCATCCCTTCCCTTCAAGCCTGCATCAGCAGGAAAACAGCATAAAAACTTTCACTGAGTCTTTCAAGCTTAGCAATAAATCTACTGCAATCTGAATTATCGAAATTATTCAGACCGTTCAAATGATTTTTTTGTTCCAAATGGTCTCGGCACGCTGGTCAGGAACTCGTCAAGTCAAACACGAACAACAAAAGTGGAATTCTTCTTGCTAAGCTAATTGATGGCCCTACAAAAACAAAACGCAACTGCATATTCAAAACTTTCAAAGACGCACTGTATTAGAGCTGCAGAGCGCCTTCCCCTCGGTGCCTGCTGTAATATGATCGTAATTGCTGTGAAAGGGCGAGAGACCGACTATACGTTAAATCCTGCCATCTGTAGGTGCTTTACACAGTTCCATTTGCTGCTGCTGGGTCAAAAGTTTACCCTATTTTCGCTTGTTCATAACCAATCACACAAGCCTCTGCTATGCGTAATCTTTGACCTACTCTCAAAGCAATTTTTGTATTATATAGTCATATGATTACACTGAAAAAACCCACACATTTTATTAAGAATACAGTTCTTGTTGGTTAGCTTTATAATTATTATTATTTCCATATTCAGTAAGTGTACTGTACCGACCTTGTTCTTCCCAGTTAACTCCCTTGGAGCACAATCATAGAGCCATGAATTCTCCAGCATTTCTGGCTAGTTACAATCCAGAACCACACACAAAACAGAGCTGGAAAGCATTCACAGTATCTGTCATTTCAAAAGTAAGGGGAAAGAACTGCTCGATCTGTACTAATAGGGAGAGAAGCCGTTTTGTAAACATTTAAGTTAATGTTCATAGTAAAAAGGAAAAACGTTTCTGAAAATTAGAACTGCCATAAGAATATCCCTATATATTTACCTTAAGAACTAAATATGCAAAAATATATTTCATGGAAATATTTATGCTACTGATATTACTAGTATTAAATATCACGGGAACAAGCAGTTTCATGAACAACAGAATTAATTAAGCCTCATCTCCCACAGATTTATACCTCCTGGTTGGTTGACTTCAGTGTCTAGAAAGGTGAAAGCTTTGAAGGAAGTTTTTCCCACAGCTGGGACATTTGTTTAAATCCTCTCTTTTCCCATTGCTAGGATTCCCAGACAACTAACGAGATTATTTCATGCTGCAACCTTTCCCTCTATCAGGGCACCTTTAGGTGGTTCCAGCTATACTCAGCTACTTATTTTCACAAAACCTGCGGGATCTGAATTTTGAGCTCTCCACTGTGCCAAAAAATGTGATCAAAATCAGCAATAGGTTCAAAAGATAATGACGAGAATTGAAGGGATGTGTGTGCATCTACACAAGTGCATGGTGTGACCTCATGAGCCCTGTTTCTGTAGGAAAAGAGGTTACAAATAAAGGACAATATCTGACCTTCTTGCTATTTCACAGAAAGCTAACTTAGAAGGACCCAACTAAACAGCTGGCTATACTAATAGATCACCTAAAAGTAATACCACAATATTTAAATCCATCTTGCACATTTTGCTAGACAGTCTTTAAAGAAAAACAGACACACAGGCTCCGTTTAACTTCTAATAGGAGATAAAACCAGATACTTTTCCACAGATATGTATTTTACTGTAATCTATGAATTGTGATAGATTTGGGATGTTTAAAATTATTTTTAATCTAGCATTTATACAAGTGTGTCCAGTCTTCAAGAATATAAACACAAGTCAGCACTTACATGAATAGTTACATTGCTCCATTTCACATTTGACTTTTAGTTACTAAACCCTTCATAAATGTAACAAGAGAATATAAAACCAGCCCTTGCCACTGTGACCAGTGAAGTAATATAAACCAGAGAATAATCAATCAAATAACAGCATTAAGCCATTTCCAAGCAGGTAATAAAATACATTCACATGCAAAATTCTAATAGTTATGAAGTCAAATAATTTACTAAGAGACAGAATAAAAAATTACCCCAAATAAAAAAAAATCAAGATGTAGATTTTAAGGAAACACCCGTCTATCATCTCACCTCTTTGGTACAGCAAAGACCATACATAGGATTTAGCAGCTCTTACAGCAAAGATCAAGACCTTATATGTGCAAAGCACTCCTTAGAATGCTATATGTGAAGCCATATATTACTTTCATAAACTGCTCAGTCTAAGTCAATGATATGTTTGGAAAACAGAAAAAGCTACTCAAAATGTTTCATTTTTCACACAGAAAGAAATAAAACCCAAAGTAAAGCAGAAGTCAGTATTTTAAAACAATGAAAGCAGTTCATCTAACTGGCAAACATGGTGGCATATTCCAGACATTAGCCATTAGATATTACACAAAATTGTATACAACAAGATGTTTATTATACATATTATATACATAAATACAAAAAATAAACAAACTGTGTGCACATATACACACAGCTTTCAGACATCTGTTAACAGGACTGAGATCACCTATGATCCAGGCCAGGAACAAGTGAATAGTCTTTCACCCCGGGGAAAGCAAGATGGATGCTGTTACAGGAAACCAACTCCACTCAGCTTATCAGCAGCAAAATGAACAGAGGAAAAAGACCAGTATAAAAGGAGAAACAAAGACAAGGCAACAGAACTGACTCTTAAGAACACAAAAGGAGAAGGCTGAAGGTACCCAGAGGTATCTACAACATGTCTCAACACAGGGAAATTTTTCACCTTGGCAGAACAATCTGATCTGGAGCAGAGCTCAAACAACTGGAGCAACAACTTATCAGGAGATAAAAAGACTGAAGAAGTGAAGTTGAGAATTCAGGAAACCTGACTCAAACCCCAAGATGATCCAGTAGCAAAGAAATGCTATAAAACCACTCAGTGTTTTATGTAAGCTTGTGCATCTCTTCTGATTTTCTTACAACGCAAAAAGTGAGTTTTATAAAGTTTGCAACTGAGCATGAATTTATATTACTCTTTATATTACTGGAGCAATTTGGAGAATTTAACACTGGTCTTGGTAATATGGTTAGTTCACTCATATGGACCCCATTCCTGATAAGGAGAAACAATCTGTCTCCAGCAAAGAGATCTTTCATGCCACAGCCAGAAACTTAACAGGAACCTGATGAGGCTCAGGGGAATTTACAAGTACCAGGATTTTATGTAGGTCCACAGAGCAATGACATGAGGTATCTGTGATGCAGAATTTTTTCTTTCAGTTTTATTTAAGAACAACAATTCTGCTATACAGTTAGAGACCAGACAAATTGCAGTAACTCCTTACTACCACATATTTTTCCATTTGACTGTACTGGAATTAAGCGATCCAGATTATTTCTATAAATATGCATACAAAAAAGTAACACGTTTCTTCTAGTATCAGCTGACTGAATCATAGTAAATTGAGTTCTTAAAGATATCACCCAATTTGTACATGATTTTTCTACTGTTTCATTTTTACCCGAACCATTTTCATTAGTACAAGAGCCTAATGATTTCCTAGGTGTGAAAATTCTTAAAACAATGAAGCTGAAAAAAAGAAAAGTAAAAAAAAATATAAATCATATAAAAATCTAAATCTTAATTTAGTGTTTAACCTTATGATGATAAAAACATACAACCAAGTGTGGAGACGATTGTTAGAAGCATTTTCTTTGGATTAAAAAGGTATTCAGTGCTCTCATGTAATGGATATGCATGTTATCTCAGGATAATAAAAATTTTATAGACTACCACTGCATGACAATGAAAAGTACACATACAATTTTATCAATATTATTATTGTTTCATATATATACAGAGCTTTCCATCTTCCCATATTCTTTGTGGGTTTAATGGTTACAGTCTCAAATTAATCTTGCAGTTCTCCTAAACGGCAATATAAAACTATAATATCAAAATCCACTCAAATATTAGTATTTGACTTCTCAAATGGCAATTAGAAGTTCAAATCTGAATTACTTCATATGCAAATAAGGTGCTTTTTATATGGCAGAGGAGCTTGGAGTTGATAAGGGCATTTTTAATGAAGTGTTTTAAAGGATGTGGTTTTCTATTAGAAGAGGTCACCTATTACAAGGAGTTGGCAATTCTGTTTCAGTGGTTGGCTGCAGAACCTCCCACCAGCTAATTCTCACAGACTTCACTTCCTAGTCCTTGGGGTAGTCACCAACCTGGCCAGCCTGCACATGCTGCAAGTAGCCATCCCAGAAATATTATCAAGATATTATCATGGAAATAAAGCCACACTACAAGAGAAGGAAGGCTCCTCCACTCCCTCAGAGCCAGCCCTCTAAAGTGGATTGTGGCAAGCCTCCAGCGCCGTCCAGTTGCTGGGCAGCATTTGCTGCAGCGAAGCTGCTCTCCATCTCCTCTAGTAAAAAGCAGAGCAGATGGAAATTTCCTGTAGGCTGGTCTTGGCCCAGAGACCACTGTTTGGACGATACTCCTCCACGAATAAGAGCAATCCATTCATTGCAACAAACTGACTGGCTCTACTGTCTTTTACAACACAGCTCGGTCCAATCCCTTCAGTCAGTGATAAAGCACAGCGCGATGTGAGCACATTTCATCGCCTGTGCCCGGGCAGGAACCAAGCCATGAAGGAAAATATGGCCATGTCACGCTAAGCAAAGAAACACATGAGTAACTCTGGCAAGCACCTAAGATAAGGCTTTTCTGAATGACTAAAGGTAATGTTATATTGATGTTATGATAAATTATTACCTACGGACACAGAGTAAGCAGACGCAGCAGCAGAAGCTGTGCAACCATACTCTTCAGAGTGGCAGCTGAATGTTCTCTGAACAACATTGGAAGATAAGAATAGAAAGAAATCCCTTACACCAAAAAAAAAAAAAAAAAAAAAAAAG
Source organism: Onychostruthus taczanowskii (assembly GCF_017590055.1). Taxonomy (NCBI): domain Eukaryota; kingdom Metazoa; phylum Chordata; class Aves; order Passeriformes; family Passeridae; genus Onychostruthus; species Onychostruthus taczanowskii. The sequence goes on from NW_024501459.1 coordinate 9,641,456, forward strand.
TTACAAACCTGTTGCGTCCTGAAAGTTTCCAAATTTTAATTAGAAGGAAAGAAACACTTCAATATATGTAACCACCATGGATTTTTTACAAGACTCAAAGGACCTCTCACTTTTTTGGTCTTCCCTTGTCTGTCCATCATAGCTAAAACACTATGGAGCTCAAAGCAGAACTCTGTCCTGACTTTGTTCTCTTTGCAATCACTGTTCTACCTATCTTGTTTGCTATGCACAGGCTGCTAAGACTGCTTTTGCAAACTCCATTCAAACATGAGGCAAGGTGCTGGTCATTGATGCAGCTTTTCTGGTTGTTCCAGTTACAACAAAATGGATCTGCCAGCTTTTCCTGAAGAAATTAAAACATTGGAACAGGATGAAATAGTCCTTTTAAGGCCTAAAGACAAAAGGTGGTCACTATGAATTTATGATATTCCACTATTTATCTGATAGTTGAACAGGAAAGCCAGGAAAAGGAAGGGAAATGTTCTATATTATATTTAGGACAGAAGAATCATTGTTGAGCTCTGCCTAAAGGTTTCTCAGAGGGCTTTGCAAAATGCAGTTCTACCTACCACGTGAAGAAAAGGCACACTCAATCACCATATGCAGCCAGTGTTGCAGCTTCATTTTCTACAGTGCTTCCCTGCAGAACATCTCCTGGGTGAGCAAACTTTCCCTGGAAAGGCTCCTCAATGGTCCGTTCTAGCAAGTAGAGTACATAGCGAATATTCAGTAGGTATTTGCTGCTCAAGTGCATTATATCAGCAGAGACAGAGAGTGTACGGCCTTGTCTGGACGAAAAGTTAGGGCTCTCTTCAAAGGCTCTCCAAGCAGCCTAAAGCATATTTAAACCAACCCGAGAGTGTACGGGAACAGAAGAGGAACTCTTTCTTATCCTTTTGTACTCATGTTTTTCTGTCACACTAAGTGCATGGGGTAGAGTCGAAGGCAGGATGGCTGAATTAACTCAGAAAAAAGCTGTCCAAAAAAGCTGAGCAATCAGTCCTCAAAAAATTAATGATAAAAGACTTTGAATAAAGCCAATTTGTAATGGAATGTAAGAAGGGAAGTCCCTAAAGAGAAAAACTGTCTACCAGCTCTGCAGCAGGTTTTGCTGCCCCATGCAGTTTACCATGGCAAGACGCCAACTTGGCAAGAATCGCTCTTCTCCAAGGAGCCTGGCAGAGATCCAGCCACACTCACAGGTCTCATAGCTGCTGCCAAACTCGAGGGGCAACTGAAGACCCTCTTCTGTGAATCTGCAGATCTGGTTATGACTGGGGATATTTGTGTTTCAAAATGTTCTTAACCAAGTCAAGTTCCCTCTGTGTTTATACAGTGACTGAACAGGCGAAACAGAATACTTAACCCAGCTACAGAAATGAGCCACAGATTGTTAATTATATGGCTATTTGCACTTTGACTGGAAGAGGAAGTAAGCTGGTTATAACTACTTTGGGCTTTACTCCTGCAACTGCATTGAAACCACATTTATGACAGCTGAAACTATGCAATTCATATAAATGTAGGCGCTTCCTGTTTTTGAAACAAGTCGTGGTCTGCTTGCCCTTACCTTACAGTAACGTCACTGGAACCAGAATGTAATAAATGTGCTCAGTTTTACTGACTTTATGATCTTATTTTGCTAATTATTTTTAAATATCTACATAAAATACATATTTTGGACTAGTGCTGCCAAGCATATCTATTCCTAGGACCTAGCTGTGCTCTTTAGGCACTAGGAAACACATGTTTTTCACGTGTGAGACTGAAATGCCCAGCTAACACCGGGGCATGCTCAGTCCCTGGTGACGTGGTCATGGTCACTCTCAGATGAGGAGGCAGGTGCGTCACGCTCCCCAGCAGGCAGGCTGCACTCTGAACTACACGTGCAGGCAGACCTAACTTTTTCCATTCAATATGCAGTATTTCAAGTAATTGGTAATAGCAGCAATAATGGAAACCTTATTGTTTTGCACAGTGTAGCGTCCATTCTTCATTGTGGCTAGTATATGTTCAATTTTATAGATAGTGAGCATGGGGAGTAACCACAGCCTTACTAGCATAAATTGAAGAAAATCACAATTTGACTACAAGATAATTTTGCAAATATTATTTAAAAACCCTAATAGGCAGGAGCATGTTTCCTGTCCTTTTCTCTCATGCTTATTTATGTGAACTGGAACTCACAAACCAAACTTCTGCAATGAATACAATTACGTAAATCAGCACTCTTGCTTTTCCAGTACAGTCATTTTCCTATAAGATTACAGAAGGAAGACTGATTCTACTGTTCAACCGGAAAGCAAACGGATATCCAGTAACTCCTGATGATAAAATGTGGTAATTCTTACCAAAAAAACCCCACACACTCCCATTTAATTTACAGTTTATTCCTCCAGATTTAGTTTGGAACATAATGTTTGAAAGTCAGGTATCCCTCGAAATCCAAGATATTTACAGTCAAGATAGCCAAAATCCTCCATAGACAGAAGGGGCAGCATTTCTTCCACTTTTTTTTGATCTCCAAGACCACAACCTCATATTTCAGACCATTAGATCCCACCCTTTAGGCTTTAAGAACTCACCAGCTTCACAGTGCTAATAGAGTGAACAATTACAGAATGCTTAGTCTCATGCTGTAAGAAGACAAAATAAAAATTCAGTTTAAAAGTCCTTGTGTAAAAACCTTCAACTCAAAGAAACACTAAAGGTAAAATTTCAAAATTTCACCTGACTGATTGATTTCGCTCTACTTTAGAAGCAAACACAATATACAGTCAAGAGACATTTCTTAAAAACACTTCCCGTGCTTGCCTTCTCAACTAAGGCATGGTTTTGAAAGCAATTTACAACTACACGAGGCGGGTCCTCCCATCCCTCTCTTCCAGGCCATCTTCAGCAGAGACATTTGTCCAACTCTGCAGTTAGGAAGTTCAAAGAGGTCAAGAGCCAGCCAAGCGACTCAACTAAAAATGCATCAAGCTGTCCTCTGGTTTGGCTCCCTGAGCCAGCTCAGCCCACAGCTGTGGCTGCAGCGGCACTGGCACAAGGGAGAGGGGGTAGCACCTCAGCACAGAGGGTGCAAGCCACACTTCTGGAAGCTGTCAGACCAGTGCTAGCTGCCATGATGGCACATTTGTGGCATCACCACAAAAACTGGCTGCATGTTCAGCGCCTAACCTCCAAACAAGAGAGGACAATAAAAATCCAATTCATGATGTCCATCTAGAGCTGCCCAGATTGAAGAGACTCACTAAGCTACAAAGTTTTCACTCATCTTCTTATTTTTTTTCTGACTGAAGCCTACTGTTTCTACACAGAAACACTCAAGTCCAGATTCTTTGCAAACTTATTTCCCGAAGTAATGTGAGCATTTCTAATAAGGAGAAGAAAAAAAGGACTTAATGAAGGCAACCCAGATTAGCTAAATGACACATCACAGTGGAACAATTCTGCTGTTAAAGACCATGCAGATGTTATGATGGAGGCAAAGAAAGCCTTTCTTTAGCTACAGCACAGCTGCTGCATACAACTTCAAAAAGACTTGGCACAGGATTTCAGCCACAAAACTTTCCCTTCACTTCATTTCATGAACGTCATCTGCAGCCTCAGTGAGCTGCACCAGGGACAAAACCAACACATGGGGAGTTTGCAACATTTTATCAGCAGTGGGGCAGCTTTTTGCACCCACATGCACATTCAGAAAACTTGTCTATACATCTCCATCCCTCCTCAGCCCAGCAATCCCTCAAAAGCAATGATATCCCACACTGCTGTCCTCCTGTTTATACCTCCATTATCTTCTAAGTTAAAGAAGACAAACAAACTACTACATAACGAAGAAATATTACAGCTTAAAAAACAGAGGTAATAAACAGATAATTTCCTGTACTTTTAAAGTAACATTAGAAAGTATTATCAACTTTCATCCACATCCCTCATACACTAAGCTACTCTAAATAGACACCCTGACCACAAAGCTGAAAATATCATAGCTTACAATTACCCTGAATGAACATGGTTAATGCCAATCTTGTATTTTCCATGTAATATACATGGCACAAAGAAAGTACATATGCACTGTCTAAATTCAAAGTCCAGCTTTCCCCTTCAAATACGTCAAAGTACTACAGCCAGTTATAGGTAGTACACAGGAAGGACTTGCACTGATTTTATAGTATTTAACAGTAAAGTATACAGAACTTAACTTTGATCTTACATTTGTGATTTTCTTTCAGTGATGATAGTGTTAAGATATATACCTGAGAACTTGAAGATGCATGTATGTATATGAGATAAAATTAAAACATTTCTGACACATGGGAACAAAATCTTGGAAAAGCTATTCTTAATGTCTCCCTTTTTTCTTCTCTTATTATTCGTATGTCAGCTTGTTGACTCTAAGACATTCTTAGGCAACTAGCATGTGAAGCCATGAACTACTTTGTCACCTACAATATTTTTCCCACATCTCCAAATCTACAAAGAATCAGTCCAAATGAGAAAACAGCGATAGGAGCAACTAAAACTATATTAATATTTAAACTTCATAAGTAAAAGCGACTAGGTAAAAATGCAGAAACAAAGAAACAGAAATTAGAAATAGAAATAAAAATAGAAATAGAAATGTACTGAAAGAGGATTTTTTTTTTAAAACCTGCTCAACTGCTCCACTACCAAGAACTTGATACAAAGCTGGAAGCCCACAACTTTAAAGACTATTAGTAATATTAATTAAAAACAGTGAAGAAAACTCATTAAACCAAAGGTAAAGCTTGAAATACTAGAAACATTAACCACAGTATTACTATATTCGTAAAAACAAAACACTTTGACATGACCTACTTTAATAATAGTAAAAAAAGTAAAGAATATGGACTGTAACCCCCTGACTCTACTGATCTTGTAAAACACCATCTACTTTTCTGAATTAGCAACAGACTCATGAAATTGAACCAATTTGTTCAACAGATGTTTCAGTTGACTCAAGAGAAATTTTACTTTTCTACTGCAGAAACAGAGTGAGCTGAGTAAAATTCCACTCTTAATAGCAGCATTTGAAGTATATTAGCTCATAATTAGCTGCCATTTCCATTCCTTCTTTCTTTGACATAACAGAAAACATTTTCCACACCGGATTAGACGTGACACTGAAATAAAGTAGGCACATTGATAAAAGCAAGTCACCCTCCTTCTCTCCCCCCCACCCCCCGTTTTACGGGACACGCAGGAATGGCAGGGTTTCTATTTTCCTTGGCGTTCCTGTCCCACATGAGCTGATAATCTCCGCGGTGTGGCTGTGCCAGTGCGCGGCCCACAACACCCCTGCTGTTCCAGCCCCGTGCTTTCCCGCAGAGGGCTCTGCCAGCGGTGAGATCCTTTCGTAATGCGTGCTATTGCATCAGTCTAATTGCAACATAACTCTCAATGCTCTAGATAAAGCAAATAATTTCATTTTTAACTTCTGCTCATAAAATACAGATTGTTTCCCTGCCACCCCCACTGCCTTATTCTGTTTATTTTCAAAGATTTAAAGAAAGACTTGCACATTGCACAGCAGCAGTCAAACAAAAATACCTCATGTTTTCTTAGAAAGCAGCACTTAGAAATATTGCTCAACACCTAAAGCATTAGTGCAGTCTTTCACAGAGCTGTATGTAGTAGATCCCCTGTGAACAGGCTGGAAGGGGAACGTACATTTTTACTCTGCGTATTTAATATAATATTCAGCCATTATAAAACCTTCATAGTTTTTACTCTCTCTCTTCTCTGCAACAGAGAGAAATAGCTTATCTGGCAAACACACTATGTTTCTAGGCATTGAAAACATGCTCTTGGTTAATTCATAAAACCGGATTTAATGTTTTTTTGCATTCAGGTTAGCTAAGTTGAAACAATATTTAGCTTAACCATGCCTTGGCCAAAAAATTCTCTGTTATCTATTGATTACAACAGCATTGTATTTGGCTATGGACATCACACTGGGAAAATACAAACCCCATGCTTGAGGAAATGCAGATGAAATTCAGACTCCAAGCCATTTTGATAGTGGGCATTACAAACACTACTTAGTATCTGATACAATAACCAGGCACAAGAATCATGTGCCTGCAATGAATGATGAATTTACATGTCATTTTAATGTTATGTACATATATCATCTGAGTTGACAGCATCAAAAAATGCTGCTCTTCTTGCACCCCAAATCATCTTGCATGATACAAATGTCTACACTAAAACTAATCTGGATGCAAGCACTCATAGGAGGAAATATCAGAAGCTAAGTCTCAGAAAACCTAAACTCTGCCTTTGTTTGCTTTTGTGGCATGGTAAACGTCGCAGTTATGTCATACCATTTCCACAGCACCTCTGCGCCGTTCAAAAACTTACAAAATTACCACTAATCAAAACAATAATCTGTTTAACTCTTGGCATTTGGAGTATGGTCCAATACCTGATTTACTGCATTTACTACTCAAACTTTTTTTTGGAAGACAGAACAAGTGATTTCTTTGTGAATTCAATGGTACAGCTGAGTGCTCCATCAGCATAATGGTTAGTCCTACCCTTACTCTGTTACTCCTAGCCTAGAATAACTGCATTATTCCTAGCTTCCTAACTAAAGCAGTGACAGCTTTAAGGTCAAAATTGATTCTCCAGTTCTGAAGACAACTTCGTCACCAGTTTGGCATAACTCAGACCTAATTTTTTCACAGGACTCGGCATTACGTTGTGCTTTATATAGCACCTCCAAACCTCAGCCCCCACGGCCTCACCCCCAGCCACCAGTGGTCAGTACTTTTCCAAGCAAGATCCAAAGATCTTAAGGCAGCCACAAGAAAGCAAGACACATTGAGCAAAGGCATAAGAAAAGCTAGGATTGAGCTGCTTACCTAGCATCACCTAGGAAGTCTGCAGCACAGCCAGGAAGGGAGTCCCGCTCGCCAGGGCAGCATGCAGCTGCACAGAGCACCAGAATGGCTCCTGCCTTCTGCAATCCCCTGCCTCGTCCACCACGCACGTCCCGACTTCTGCTGGAAGGGAGGCAGGGGTACTCCAGAGAACAGCCTTCTCCAATGCATCAACCAGATTCATTCCCAGAGCAAGTCCATCCTGTGCATGGAACAGAGCAGGAGTCCTGAAGGAAAAAAAACAAACCCAGCACATTAGCATGTAACTTAATACCATTAAATTGAGGGGCTTCCTCACAAGGGGCCAAACAAAAGAGATTTGCAAAGACAAGCTCAGTTTTGACAGTCCTTGACTTGGACATTGCCACACTGGAAAAATGTTTGCATTCACCACTTCTAGAAATAAGAAACTAAGACATCAGACACTGTCACACTGGCACCTAAAAAAAACCAGCAGTTGGTTTGAAATCTTTAGATGTACCATGCAGCTTTTGTGGGACAGTAATACCAAATTGGTTGCAAATGTGAAATGATTCTCTGCATGGAAATAAGCCATAGGTGATGACTGAAAATATCCTCAAAGAGCTTCTACTGAAATCAAAGAGTGCTTACTTAATAGTCAGGATCTCTGGACCTTCCAGAACAAGCTTCTCTGCCTGTTTTCCTCCAGCCATATCCTCTGGCCAATGCTGATTCAAGCCCTGGTCCTTCTTCATTCCTACCTTCAGCATCCCTGCCAAGTCTCTCCTTACCCAGCTCCCCAAGAATTTTCATCTCTCCCAGCTCAGTCACTTCCAGGCTTGGCTAGCAGTGCCACACTCTCCCCTTGACTCCCCCTTCTTCCTTCATTGCCCCAGATTATCTCTCACTCTCCCACCACGTCTGCCTCCCCTGTTCACAGTCTACGGCATTTTGGGGCCAGAACCACACTAAGGTCCCACACATGTCAATGTCTCATGGCTTTACTTCTAGTTCTCAGGCACTAGGGTACAAACCCAGCTTCCCTCTCCTCTTCCAGGCCACACAGCTCTCACATGCCCAGGACACCATGTGAGATCTGTCATTTCTTTAAAAAGTTGAAGTTTGTTTCGATCTGAGAATTTTGCAGTGCTGACAAAGGCAAAGCTGTGACTCGTAATTGGCTTTTCTTCCCCAGACCCCTTCACCAGCACTTCCCACGCTCCAACTCCCAGTTTCTGTTTCAAAGGGAGGGACGTTGAGCATTTCCAAAAAAAGACTAGTTTTTTTTGTTTCGTTTGTTTGTGGTTTTTTTAAAAAATCTACAATGAGAAACAACTTTTTCCACACAGGCTCACAGAGAGCTAAATTATTTTGGCAGCAAAAAAAAAAAAATAAGCTGGCGGCAACTGCCTAGCCCCAAAGGCTAACATTTTGTAAACTTATAAAAAACTCCAAGGAGCATCCTATACTGGGAAGAACCAGGCAGTCTTCCTTACTGCAACTTCTGGCACTTTCCTTTCAGCCCTTAACAGTTTAACTCATTCAGCTCACTCCAACAAGAAATGTGCAAATCTTACTACCTAAGTGGTCAAGCTGAGGAGTAGCAGCTGTGGGTGGACAGTGCTGGAGTGAGCCCCATGCCATGCAAGCTGCCTTTGCCTTCACCACCAGTTTAGTTGCATGCCTACAGCAATACAGCAAACAGCATCATTGGACAGCACGCAACACAGCTGGCATTTCTTCACATGTTTTCATCCTGGAGGTACCAATGACTGCCTGAAAAGCTACAGCTGCTCAAAAATACTTCTAGGCCAGGAAGACTTGAAGTAAAATGAGTTAGCTTCATTCCTGATTAAGGTCACACACAGCTAATAGAGATAATTTAAGCAAAACCATTTTACTTTACATTTGCAGTAAATCAGGAGCAGCCCTGCATAAGTTACAAAACGGAAGGATAACTTCACACAGTACTATTGCTTGTGATCACCTGTCCCTCCCTGGAGTGGAAATAGCCTTCTAAAATGAGATACTGGGAAGCTTCTTCTTTCCTTTTCTCTCTCTAGCTATTTAGTTATTTATCTCAGCATGAAAAACAAATGCAGCATGCTGTCAATATACAAAGGAAAGAATATATATATAAAAGAAAAAGGAAAACCTCTCAAAACAGATAACATTCTTTTAGAGCAAAGTCCAATTTACAGATTTTTATACTGAGCTTGTAAGAGCAAACAGGGTAACAATTTCCTGGTGGCTCTTGTAAATATTCTGTACAAATAAGGTCCAGAAGAGGAGACCAGGAAAAGAAAAACATTCACATGCTCATAGACAGATGCTAATTATGACATGGATTAAATGCAACATGACATTCATTTTTCAATAAGAAATAATTACTTCTAAAGAATTACTAGCTATTTCTGCAACATCATATTTAGTCTAGAGACATTTGATGCACCTAACTCGTAACAACTATGGCAAAAGAAGTATGAGACCCACATGAACACTCCTAGAACAACTATGTGAATTCTTATAAAAATCAACTGAGAAGCTTCAACCTCAATATGTAAAACAAAATGAGCATTAAAAGCTCATTACCATTTTCCAAAATTACTAATAAATTATTTTATCATATTTTGAATTCAATTTAGCAATGAAACTGGGCTATCAAACATCCATATTAGCTATATGTACTTTTTAAAAGCCAGAATAATTATCTGATCACTAGTTACAGTTCAGATGAAAAATATAACTAGGCTGAATGAAACTCCAGTACTTCAGTGTACAATCATGGAAACTACACAAAACTTCTTGCTTAAAAAACAAGACCAGAATTTCATGCACTATTTCATTTGGCAGAGTATAACACATTTGCTGTCAGCAAAGGACTTTTTTCAGTGAAGAAAAAGGAAAGTATCTGAATTCATACAGCACTGCCCAAGCGATTAGAATTATCAGTCACTGCTAGTTGTCTCTCAACTATAAGCAACTGCAATGGAATTTGTGCCTACAGACCACTATACAGTGTTCCTAAAAACTCTTCTGAAATCCAGCAGACTTCCAAAAAGCTATGTGTTTGTTTAACATAAACTAACCTAATTATTTTGTCATCAAAATCAATATTTATGGACTAAAACACTACTTCAAGTAGGAAAGCTTTAATGTAAAACAAATCATAAAACACTGATAATGGATATGCTTGAAAAGGCTCTAGGATTGCATGTATTTATATAAGATTTGTGAATGTATAAACACTTGGTTATATATGTCAAGAAAAAGGTGAGGCTCAGTGCAGTGAAATAAACATCTAAAGACTAAGCTTCTTTAGAACAGTGGATTCCTACAAGGACTTAAGACAGCTGGCTGAAGTGTATCAAGTATATTCCCTAACAGCAAAGACTCATCCAAGTCCATAAATTCATTGTTTCTATTTATTATATTTTTTTTAAGTAGTTTTCAGCATTTTTGAAATGTAAATTATTTCCTGAAAACTTTCAACAGCTTTTTATTGCTAATACAATTATCACAAAGCCACACTACAATGCAAGCAGTGTGCTTGCTATGATCAACAACACTGGCATCATTTGGTGAGGGATTCTTCTCTATATTAATAAAACGAATTTTGTTATAAATTCTGTTAGGGAAGCTGTTCTTTAAATCATCATAAGGAAAACAATTTTCTAGAATACTAGAACTTTCAATCATCAAAAATCCCAAAGTCATGATTTTTTTTTTCATCTCTCAAGAAGTTTCCCATAGAATTCTATAATCCTACATAACTATAAAATCCTAGCACCAACACAAAAACTACTTCATGCATTGATCAACATGTATAGTGTAGTTTATTCTTTCATTTCAATCTGTTCAAGTAACATGACACAATGAGTTCAGTATAAAACATTATGGTTCTTATGCAAATTAACAGACTCCTAACATTAAGGTTACTGCTCCACAATACATTGCACACAGCTGCTCACAGCTTGCCTTCACACTGAAAAGTAGATTAAAATGGAATAATGAACTTCTACCTGTATTCCGTTGATTTTACTGACTTGGGGCATATTATTTAAAAAATAAATTGAGTACTAATACTGAGAACAACAGCACGTACAGCTTCCAACTGCTGTGGCACTGCACCCCTTAGTTTTGTGTCTCAATGTCATATGAAACAAAGCCCTTGCCTTGGTGCCCTGGTTGGAGGAAAAAGGGATGGAGTTTCTAGCACTGTTTAACTCCATACCACTCCCCCATGGTGGGGACATGGCTCCAGCAGGAGGAAGCTGAGGCTGGAAGCAGAACCCAAGGAGGGCGTGTGCAGCTCTCAGGGCCAGCTCTGCAGGCCTTGTCCCTCTCTGCCGCTGGCAGTCCCTTCCCCGTTCCTCTGAACCACAGCATTTCTGCTTTGGTGCTGAAAGACAGCGCCACCGAGCCCGAGAAAAAAGAAAATGGAGCCCACTGGAGCCACACGGGCCCAAGCCTCAGCCATGGCGGCCACAGCAGCTGCTGGAGCTGCCGCCGGAGCCCGAGATGCGGCCGGAACCACCGAGCGTCCCAGTCCCACTCTCACAGTCAGGCCAAGAGGAAGGGTCCTCTGAGCTGTTTCAAGGCTCTGCCACATCCCACCAGGTCCAGTCTGGTTTCCCACTGTTTTCCAGCTGGGAGGGAAGGAAGGCTGGGAGCATCCCTGCCACACTGCCTTTGCTTTCCCATCCACCACATGGCTCAGCATGGGGCCAGCTGCCATTCTACCTTTGGCTGGGAATCCACACTGGGTTCCGTCTTCAGGAAGTGTTTTGGTTTGTCCAGTGGTAAATACCCTTTTTTGAGTAAAACACACACTTTATTACCTTCTTTTATTAGCACTGCTGTGGTTATTGCAATTTTCCAGTAAACTGTGATTCCATTTTATAATCTCTCCTAGTGTTTCCTCCACTACCAGAAGGGAGCGGGGGAAGGGGGCAGCTTGAGTGGCTTTAATTTTCCCACTGGATTTTAAACTAGCACACTCAGAAATCAAGTGAAGCACAGTGAGCACCCACAACACCAGCCCTGTACTGTTAACCCTAGCCACCACTGTGAGTTCAAGGTAATTCAATTTCGGTCAAATATTCTTCAAGTTGAATGACTTTTCCTTTCTTTAGCAAGTACTGAGGGAAACACCAGATGCAAAGAGTCAACATATCATAGCTTTGTGGACATCAGCTCATGTCCCCCACAGAATTTTTCTTGGGATCCACAGCAATTTCCAGCACCTCAAGCACTGATCTGACTGACTAAAGCTTGGTTATGTCATGAGCACTTCTTTGAGACTAACATTAAGCTCACCTCACTTCATGTACTCTACAAGAGAATTTGTTTTCCTTAGTCTATGAACAACAGTGCCAAAGTAGCTACAGAGCAAATAGTAAACAGGTATATAGCAGTATGTAATCCATATGCTGTCTACTAAAATAAATCTACTTATAGTCTGTTGTTTTCAAAACAATGCACCTGAGTCTCAGATTTTTGAATATCAAAAGTCATATCACTTAGGTGTGATTTAAGTTATTTTTAAAGTAAACCAGAATTATAAAAGCAAAACTAAGTACCAGCACAGATACAAGGATATCTTGCATAGAAAGACAACAAAAAGTCCTTAGAATAAATGCATATATACCTGTGGTATTCTCTGGCCACTGAGGTGCCTCTTAGGATATATCTCAAAGTGAAGATGACTCCTGGCACACATTTGGCTTTGGTACTGAACCAAAGCAAACCTTTTAAAGTTATCTCCCTCTTATTACTGTGGCTTGCAGCAGAAATACACTGTGACCCTTTATTTTTGTGAGCAAACCTCCATTTCTGCTACAGGGCTTTATGACTATTACAAAACTATGCTTTAGTTTCCACCAAGGTGATTTTCAGAAATTCAAAACAACATTATATAACTCATACATTTTCCAGAGACACAAGAAAGTTCTCCACAGAACTGAGAAATATTATTGCTCCTAAAGACATAAAAATGCATGCTATGCATAGGTTCCTTATCAAAATAATGAACACTAAACTCTATTAACCTCTATTATACTGTTTGTGCCTAATTTGCGAAATTCTTTGAATAAAATGTCCTTTTTTACAATACCTTGCTATGCCAACAGTGTGCTTAGCTACAGAAACTGTAGATTTTGAGCCTCAAATCCATGATGAGAAGGAGCAGAGAATATTTTCTAACAGATACTGTGTGTGAAACGTGACTTTGGTGCCTCAGTGCTTGACAGCTCTGATTTGATAGACTGATTTCTCCTCTACTGTCTGGGCTACATTTGTAAACCTTAATAATCTCTTTTTTGGTATATCTTTGGAACCCACAAATGGTTCCTCTCATGGAAACCACCCCAAACACCATCACATTATTCTGGAAAGAAATGCTCCAAGCGTGCTGTCACACCAGAGTACTGAGTCAACCTAACACTTCACTGTTAAGAAGTTCCCCGCATTCATCCTATGCTGCTCAACTTATCCTGCCATGCCAAACAGCCTCAGTCACTTGTTGATGCTTCTCCCCTTTGCATAGATAGATTAACTCTAGTCCCAAAGACTAGGAATCAGGCATGTTCACTGCCAGGTAAGTGCATTTGATTAAGCTAGACCAGCCCTCTGAAATGTGATGACTATTGCCATCTCCTGTCTGTTTCCAACTGAGGTTGAAGAATCTCTGAGTACTCCAAACAGCAGTTTCCAAACTGTAATGCATGGCTGATAGCTTTAATAACTGGTCTGTAATTAATGTGGCAAAACTATATCACGCACCAGCATTATAAATGCCTACATTTCACAAAGTGATAGCAGTAGCCAGTAAGAAAATTTAGTAAGGGGAAAGCATCCTCAAAAACTTACGGAAGCATTTAGCAACAAAGCTTGCCTGTCCCAGATCCTTGTATAAGAACTGAAGAAAGCCCCCAGTACATCAATCTGCCCCACTCATGGTTTCAGTGCACTTCTCTCACCTTCGGCCAGTGTGGTGGATACACTGCAAACTGCACAGCGCAGCAGTTACAGAAGTTTTTGTAAGTTCCTCAGCAAAGAGGGAAGAAAAATCAACTAACTTCAGTATTTGGTTCAAATTGTGCTGCCTGATTTTTTTTTTTTTTAAATTTCTTGCCAAGCATGAGTTTTTTTCCCCCTTTAAGCCAAGTCACCATCAACTCACTATGAAACCCATGGAGACAGCTTCTCTATCACAATCTCCCCAAATGCAAAATGGTTTTAATACCTCCAGTGACAGTTACAACATAGAAACAGAGAATTATTATATATTAATCCTACACATTCCTGAGTCACAAAAGAACATACAGCATTTAAATACACATTTCAAATGAGAGAAATCGACTCAATTTACTAAGAATAATACTATGCATATGCATTTATATAGATTACATTATATATAAAAATATGAAGTTGAACATTATATAAACATATAAAACAAAATTGAACATTATCTATAAAAATATAAAACAAAAACATATATATTTCATTTCTAATTTCTAAAAAAACTGTCCCAAAAGTGCTACTCAGTTCTTCTAAATATCAAACCAGTTCCAGTGTTATGACTAAATTTGGTGACTCATCTTCTTTGGTTCCAGGATTTTTCTGCAGAATATCCCCAGAAATAAAGAAACTGCTTTTGTTTCTGTTGAACACATTTAGTGTTAAGTTGCATCTCTCAAAAGAGAGAGAATGTTTTAATTGCTTCAAGTGTTCATTAAGTGCAAGTGGGATCAAGTGGAAAAGCTGCTATACCTATAGCTCAGTGCAACTGCAGTCCCCAGCCTTCACCAAGTAATGTTCGCATGCAAGGTAGGGTGCAAAGAAATTCTGACTACACATATATTAAAGGAGGTAAAGAGAGCTTCACACTTTGCTGCAACGATCGGTCAGGCTCGCTGCACCTATTCAGAGCACCCTGAACACCCCCATGCCACGTTTCTGTCCTCCTCTATTTCACAGATTATTGACCCACCTTATCCACTCCTTGAGTCACATGAGCACTACTCCTCCCTTCAGCCCCTTTTTGGGAAGCTAAGGGCCATTAATATGACTGCTACCTGACTGGTTTCTAACCAGGCAGGCCAGTTTTACTGCTACCTTAATGACTGCAAACGAGACAACTGCATTTTCCAGTTTTCTGAGTAGCCACTCGAGCAGGGGACATGTGGAAACACTGGTGCACACGCCTGTCCACGGCCCTGCAGACTCCCAGCTCTTGCACCACACTGGTGGCTGATACCACTGCACATGCACAGGGCAGTTGAGCATGCAAACCAACCACCTTTAGATGCAAATTATTTTTTTTCTTTAACAAGTGGCCAGCTGGCATGCCTAACTCTATTTCTCCTCTTGCATGACAGCAGGACAGATTCCCATTTCTATCAACAGACTTCAAAAGGTTTTGTAAACCATCCTTCGGTAACACCAGGGCTTCCTGCCTCACATCTCTTATACTTCCTCTTTCCTCCACCCCACTTCCCATACCCCTATCAAATCGATCATCCTCCTGGGCATAAGACAGGTCTATCAGAGTGCCAACTCTGTGAGCTGCCCTAGGAGGATGGGCAGAGGCAGTTGGGGATATTACGCTGGAAGGTGTTAACAGCCACCATCAAATGGTTCTTTCATCTCCAGGCAATTACAGAGCTGGGCCTGCTAACCAGATGCAAGGGGCTCCCTCTTCCCCTCATGTCTTCCTTCTGCATCCCAGACAAACACAAGTGTCATCAACTTGAGTCCAAGGTCCTGTAAACCAATTAAAGGTTTATTTTGAACTTAAGAAGAAGAAAAGGACTGTTTTGCCTTTATAGATGTCAGAAGGAGTTTGCAAAGAACCAGTGCCACTCTGAAAGAGACTCTTGTAACAACTCCTGTCTCCTTAAAGGTAGCTGAAAATATGCAATTTGATTGCTGAAGTTCAACAACATTTGAAATTCTCTGAAGTTCTTACCACAATCATATGTATAAAAAAGAATTTTTTAAAGCTTCAAAAACTAGTTGAAAAGCATGTAAGATTGATTAGGTGCTTTTTACTAATTAGTACTGCTTTTATTATACAGGGCAAGAAAATGACAATTTTTTTCCTAAACTGGCAGTGAACAGCCAATTCAATAAGCTGCGTTTTTGTTTTCTGTGACAAGGCAGTGGAAAAATCTCTTTCATTTATTAGGTCTGCAGAGACCAAAACTGGCTGGGTGTCAAACCTGCTTTGTAAAAGCCCAGATCCATTCAGCCATGTGTAGATTCCATAATTCTTTATGACCTGTTCTCAGTATCAGCTTCACAAAAGATGAAACTTTCGTGTCTTCCAGCGAGTGTTAGTGCAACCCTCTATAAAACGAAGCAAAGACCTGAACTGACAGTTCAACACAGAAAGGAAAAAAAGCACCCTAATGGCAGTGCCAAATTAAATTAGTTTTAGATTTTTTTTTCTAGATGAGCTTTGCATAAAGATATAAAATGAGGTCCTCTGTAATGGTGGATAAGCAAGCTGTATAAATATGTAAATTTTAATAGCTCATTGCTCCATGCCCCACTGCATGCACCTATGCTTAAGTGACAGTTTCATCACCTCACTAGTGATTGCAGAGTATCCAGAATTTGTCATGGGGACAGACAGGGCAAGGCCTTAAGCTGAAAGGTCTGATGGCAAACTGAGATAGTAAAATAAGCTTTTTTTTAGGAGGATGGAGCTTTCAAGATAGAAGAAAACTAGGAGGGTGGAATGACTGACTTGCTTTTAGCTACAAGAATAGCTAGATGGCTTTGATAAACTGAATAAAATGTGCTGCCCTGTTAAAAACTACTTCTAACATGAAATCAGGTGCACACTATATTATATCCAGGGAAAAATATTAAATTTCAATTTTCAGTAAACACACCCAGTATCACATTCTTACATTTTTTACAGCAGAAGCTTATGAATAACAGCACTCATAACACTTTATAAGGTGAGACTGTGAAACTGAAATAACTAATTAATCATTTTATTCAAGTGAAATATTCTTGGCTATGCTAAGATTCCTCTGTATCTGTCTATACTGACAGCATTTGCTTGAATTCTCCCATTGTTTTGGCAATGCATTTTTTTACCTATTGCATTCTTTAAGGTAAAAAGAACAGCAAGCTAACTCACAAATGTTTCCCACATTATTAAGTACTGTAAATAATCATTTTACCATTAAACCAAAAAATTCTTGTGAAACATGCAATATGCTTCACATATGCTAGAAATCTAGTGTCCTCATTCCATACCCAGTTTGTAATCTTGCATCTGACACATATGTAAACATTAGCAGTCTTAACACCACCTTTCCATGCAAGCTACATGTATTTATCAAGACAGATAAAGATGCACACATGCACATGATTTTCTTCAAAGTTTAATAAAATCTGCAGGGTCTTTAGGTCACTGGAAAATACGTGTGATTTTTATCACCACCACATAAACAGCCTTCTCTAATAGTCCTCTCTTCAGTATGCAGCCTGCAGATCACAGGAGCACAGAGACTCTGAACTTCAGTTTCATTTTCACAAGAGCACAGGGAATGTTACACAGCACCATTTCTCATACGGGGAAGGGAATCTGTGCTCCTCACACAAAGGTTTGCCACAATTCAAACTTCAGCCATAATCTGTTGATGGTTTCAGGGTAAGGAGTAAAAAATTTAGAAGTAAACAAATGCAGCATTCATGAATACACACAGAAACAATTTACAACTGTTTTAGGAATACGATGCTCAAATATGGCTCATTTAACATTTTAGAAATCTGCTGCAAAACATTAAAACTCTAACCTAATCTTTGTTCCTCGTTTGAAGCAGAACAGCCTTGTGTTGCCTCTAAAAATAGGGAGGGAGCAGTGGGGGATGGGAAGGGGACTGAATAAGAGGATAAGTGAGAGCGAGAACTGATACACCATACAGGCAGTAATTTTAAAAAGACTAGCGACCGGTATTCTTAATACCATGGCTTTCCTAACAAAGTCAAGCACTTTCTCAATTACCAAATAAAAAAGGTCATCCTGTACTTTTTATTTTGTACATGCACACGCAAAGGAAAAAAGGAAAAGTTTTGTTTCATCTATTACCAAAACCATCATTCTGCAGTCAACACTTTTAATGAAATACAGGCCAAAGGATTAGTCAGAACAGATTCAGGGAAAACAAAGGAAATCTGTATGAAAATACAGATAACTAAACTACATAACTAAACCCAAAAGAGAATCCTGCTTAAGTACCTCCAAATATTGTCCTGCAAGGGTCTCTGCACTCACCCCAGCTCCACAGCAATTAGCAGCAACTTTAGCAGCCACTACCCTGGAGATGAGAAAGTATACTAATATCATCATTAAAGCCCTGAATTAAGTATTCTAAGTATCAAATGTGTCAGCAATATAGCCCATGTGTGCTAGAAGTCTTAAGAAAATTCTTTTTTTCAGAAAAGGAGCAGTCAGGGATCTGGCAGGAAAGGCTATAGGTGATGGCACAGGGAAGGCAATTGCTGCTAAGGTGTTGACCAGCTGGAAAGACAAGTTATTTCAAAGCTACAGGGTCACAAACAAGATAAGAAAGTAAACTAATTGTGTCTGTCACAGGAAAACTTGTGATGAGCCAGAGGATGGGCACAAGCATGGAGCATCTCCAACACAGCACTGCAAGCCTGGCCCTGGAGAGGCAGAAGCAGCACAACCCAGCATTTTCCATGGCTTAGCATTAGGCCGATCTCAGCTGGGGCTTTATGTGAGTAAACATGACTCCAGGAGTTTTTTTCAGAGAGTTATTTTTAAATACCTGACCATATGAGCTTCCTTGGAATAGGAAAAAAGGGGAGGCAAAACTAAACAGTCATTACACATATATTTAAATATAACATTTAAAAAAGCCACAAAATATTTAAACTTACTAGAAATGTTCGCTTTCATTATAATTTTAAAGTTGGCAGTGGACCTGGACCAAAAAAAGGTTATATACTAACTGAGATGAAGCAGCGTGGATTTTCTAAAACCAGTCTTTAAAATATATAAGAGGGGGAAAAAAAACCCCCAAACTTGCCCAGAATCTCTCACTTAGAAAGTGACAATTTGGGTTTGAGCTCTTACTCAGAGATGTGCTAAAATCACTCAGAGCTAGAAGAGCTGAAGTAGGAAAGGAAATAAAAGTAAGTGCACAATAGGAGACTGTGGCTGTACAGAGCTCAGTTAACAACACCCATATCAACACATTAGGCCAGGAGGTTTGACACAGAGTTTTCCCAAGAAGCATTTGCACTAATGCCAAAAAAGTCTTTATCTACTTCTCTTTTAAAATATGGACATAAACACATCTGGATCTATGTAAATCATCTCCAAAGATGCAGTGGGATGCTTATGGTCACAAGCATCATCAAGAGAAAAGGCTGAGACCAAGAAAGAAAACAGTTACATCTAATGGCATATTTTGGAAATACTGATACTGTTTGGCTGCTGGAAATCTAAAACCAGTATTTTTCCAGCAGTACTTGTTAATATGTCTAGAATCAAATTCTGTAACAATACCTACATTTACAAAGCAAACAAGTGCTTGAAAACATGCTTTCAATACACAGAATTAAGTATCTGTTTATCAATCAACCTCAAATCAACTGTCCCCTTCTGTTTACTTGGGATACTTTTACCTGGCACTAGCAATAATGCATGCAAAAATTTGCATAGTTCTGCCACAGTTGTGGTTAATTATCCATTGCTGAAATCCTCAGCAAAATTATTTGTCAAACAAAATGTCATGACAATGAAATAGTAGAATTTGACAATGGAACAGTAAAATTTAAATATTAAAATTACGTTACCTTGTCTCCATATATGACAGTAATTAATAGCCACTGAAAGAATGGGACTTTTTCCTGGCATACACATAACCTTTCAATATTTCTTAATTGCTTACTCCCTAATACTTCCTAAGCTTGGACTTTTATATAATTAGAAGAAACTAATTTTTTTTATTTCAAGGAAAGTACACTCACCCCACATCTCAGAGTGGAAAACACAGACAGCTAAGCCTTTTCTCAAGTAATAAACTCCCCAAAAAAACCCCCTCAAGCCACCTCCCTCTTCCCCTGAACCCACCAACAGAAGAAAAACACCATAAACACCCAACCCCAAGTGATACTGGTTAATACTTACAGGTTTTTTCATTTTAATATTTGGATATTCAATACATTTTCATTCACTATGTGTACGTCTGCATTTCTGGAACAACAAAACTTCTCTTCACATGGCAAAGCACTATCTGCTGCAGACTAGTTTCCTTTCTGCTACATACACCCCATATACTTGAGATGATCTGATAACTTACTTCTGGTTTTGCACAATTATTGCAGCTAATGAAGTTTGTGGTTGTTTATTAGAGAGAGAAGGAAGAGCTACATCAGCTTTAAACCAAAAACTCTGTGATGCTGTATGAATCCTTCCTACAGTGGCCATTTTAAATGTCCATTTCATTACAAAACAGGAGTTTCTTCTATGAGCTTCTAGGGTTTCTCTCAAAGTACAGAACTTTAAAAAAAATTATTTAAAAAAAGCAAACCCCCAGAAAGACGATGAGCACTCACTCCACATGTACCACTAATCATCCACAGAGACAGAATAAACCTCTCTATTACATACGCATTTGAGTACCAGCAAGTTGTGCACTTACTTGTATTTGCAACATCCCTGCACATGCCAGAACCTTTCACTCTAACCAGTGTTTAGGTAAATGGTTGGAGTCAATCCTCTTTGAGGTCTTTCTCAACCTAAATGACTCCTATGATCTAAGGCAATGCATTTTGGGTTCCCTCACCTCAAAGAGCTGATGGAAGGCTAAAGGCAATGAACTGAAAGAGGAATGAAATAAGACATGTAATATTTACAAGAGAAGATTTGGAGTTCCAACCATAAATTAGCTTTCTTCGAATTTTATTCCTTGGTATTTATAACCAGTTACAAGATAATAGTTAATTTGGCATGAGTGCAGCTGAGTATCTGCAGGAGACTAAAGCCATTAAAACCATCTGCAGACACCAAGTGCAAGTAAGCAATCCTAGGGCTACTTCTTTCTGCTATTACCTTTGTATCTTGAAGAAGCAGTGCTGTTTTTCCATCCATATAAGCCTTCTCAATGTTCAATAGAGTTAAGTTATAAAACTGAAAGAGGAAAAAGCACAAAAAAACCCCCTCACAAAATCACTTCACCCCATCAAAACCAGGTTTCACGTGACAATAAGGGCTCTGATCTTACTCACTTTGTTTCCACACTAATGTACCTCAAAAACCCCCAAACAACTACAGCACAGGAAGAGAAAATCAAGTTAGGACCTAACTGAGCTTGCCTGAGGAAATCAGTTTCCTCACATGGATGAATTATAATGCATCTAACCACACAAATTCCAACTGTGCTGCCCTCTGCGCTCCACCACAGCATTCACTGCATTCAGTGTTTTGTCTTACTTCCACTGCCCATTGCATGACTGCACGCACCACTTGGTGCAGCATTCGGAAATGTTCAGTGTCGAGTATTATTTTCATAAAGGAACTTTCTATGAAGTTCACAAGTAAGCTGACCTGCTTCACTTACAGTACCCTTTGTGTTTAGGACCAGCATTACGCTTTCAACATGAGCAATAGGCAGTATCTAAACGGAGGTGATTATTATGGAAACTTAGGCCTTTCTTTTCCACAGTACTTTGGAAATACATTCATTTAAATATTCAAACCACGTAATCTCCTGACTCAAAGTACAGCTTCTCCTTGAGAAGACTGAGCACTCAGCATTTTTGCAAATCAGACTGAAGCTGAGCACATGCAATCAAGATGAATACTCGGTGCCGACCTCCAAAAAAAGCTGAACGACATGCGAGCGTCACATGGGAAGCTGGTGGCAGAGCCCAGCACAGAATTCTGTTCTTTACAGCTGCCTCGGTCAGAAGAGCATTTTTTGACTGCAATCCTTGCCCAATTCAGCTTCAGGCAGACACCTACCACAAAAATTTGGTGAAGATGGAAGCAACTGAAAATCAGATTTCATATTCATATTGAGATCTGTCAGCATATCCAACAGTTTGGCTTTAAATATCACCTTCTCCAACTTTTGGCTCTTTTGTCAGTACAGTACAATTTTTTATTAATTAAATTTTACTTTATATATATACATGTTTCTACATATTTATATGTCTCATATAAAAACAGGTTTCCCTGTTTTATGTATCTATAAAAGACTACAGCCAAAATGTCATTGAACTATTAATCAAACAGACTTTGGGATGGGGGGATAATGCAGCCAATTCTATAATTTAAGCAAATTAAGTGTGAAAGAATGAAGTACTCATTTTGGAGAAAAAAGGTCATTTGATGAAAAATTTCTCAATTGAATGTGAAATACATTAAAAACATACTGCTAATGCAACTCTGCTTTTTTGGCATCATATTTGTTGCTGAACTGCTCATTCATGAACTACTAGCATGAGCTTGAATACAAATGCAATGTTTAAATTACACCGCCCCAATTCAAGACGTCCGTGAACTAAAAAAAAAAGAACTGTTTCAAAAAGTCAGACATTTATCATGCTGGGGAACTCAGGATTTCACATGATAACATTTTACACCTTTCCTTTTGGGTTCCCTTTGAAGGACATTCACACTATTTATGTGTGCAGTGAGCAAACACCTGATCCCATTACAGAGAAGAGATTAACAAACCAGAAGATCTGTTGTGATGTATTGCTCTCTCTCTCTCTGTATGTATTTCACTGAGCAGAATGACTGGAAGAAACATGAGCAAAAAGTGATAGCAAATTTATTTTTTTAAAACTAGAGTTACAGAGCTTGTTTGAGGAGAAGAAAGTCCTGATTCTTACTCCTCGGTCCCAGGTCTGTTTCTATTTTGGTTTTCTGGGGGCTTTTTCGGTGGCTCTGGATCAAAATAACACAGATTATTTCTCAAAATTCACATGGGAACATTGTAGTGCCCTTGCACAGCTGCTGCTGGGGAGGAGAGACTGGACAGCAACCTTCACTTCATCACCTGAAGAAGTATACCTGAGCTCTCTTTCTGGAACATATTGTATCTTAGCATATAACATGAAAGCTACTTATCATTCCTCCCCCCCAAAAAATCAGATATGATCTTGTCAAATAATCTGTACTGGTTAGTTTTAACTATATTGGTGTATTTTAATTCCTGGTTAATCAAGACCTTGGTCAACATTTACAAGATTTTACCTAAGACTGGAGTTAGTCTGTTAGAAGTAGAGTATGTAACATCCTGCCCAAAACAATATTAAACTTTTATTTAGCCTATCTAAATTTTCCACATGTGAAAAGTTTAGGTGTGAGTGTAGGACTGCTCAATAAAAAAGAAAAATCTACATTATCAGTCCAGATAACTCTGCAGATAAGCCCATGAAGTTATGGACAGAAGCTGACAAACTAACCCAGTGTGTTCAACTACTTTGCTGTTTCATATCCTGCTGAGCCAGAACACGAAAGGCAAGTGTTTCATCATCAGCCCAAGAGCTCAAAACATGTGAGTATTAATTAAAACAAAAAAAAAAAAAACACAACAGAAACACACTTTTAATTCTCTGTGTTTTTAATTGCAAAGCTACAGTTTTCTCTTTGGGTTGCTTTGCTTTCTCTTTTGTTACTTTCTACTATCACAAGCTTCTGATTTAAATCTGGCTTCTCCCCCCACCCCGTCCTGTCTTGCTTTGATGTGTTTCCCAAGTGCCTGAATTCTCTTCATAATATTCATAGTTTTCAATCAGTTTTAATCTGCAGTGTTGGTGTCTCATTGAAACTTTTTTAAAGCAATTATTTTTCAAATAATGTGGCTTATCATTTGTGTATTTCACACCTTTTTTAGTGTAAAATACACAAATACACACAAATTTATATGCTTTAGAGAGGTACTTTTTGTCAACCCTTAACTAGTCCAGACTTGATCATGCCTTGAAACTTGCAGCATTTTTTTTTTTGGTTGTGTGTTCGATAATCCTTTTTATTTCAAACAGTGGGATGCAATGCCTTTTTTTTTTTTTTTCAAAGTACGGCGCACAACATCTTCCATAAGGACGCTGCCATCTCCATATTTAGACTGCCCAAAGTAATGGTACTACCAGAAGGAAACTTAATATGTATTCCTGAGCTTGTAATCTCCCATGGTATCCTACTTTTCTCCCCTTCTTCATCTCTTGGGAGGGTCAACCATTCTCATCTACAGTGTGACTTCAGCAGATCTTCATCTTACATTCTGTTACAAACATTTAGAATTATTTCCCACAGGGTAGTTTGAAAAATCACAACTAATTAATGACACCATTTCTAACCAAGTCAGATGCCCTCAACAGTCTTTTCAGTTTTCCTATCATAAATCTGCATGTGAAGTGGGAAATGTATATTGTTCACTTTCCTAACAAAAGTGAATGCTTTACTAAAAACCTAACCAGTGTATGCATACCTTTTTTTTTCTTTGATATATATTTATAACCTTGATCAGATGTCAATATGCTGGAAACAGCAGTCTAAAAAGTCCACAATGATTTCCCAAGAGACTCCTTAACTTGATTCTAGCCTCACTTTCATCTAGCTGCCTTTTGGGGAAGTAAGTTGACTTCCTTCACCACCATCTTAATTTCACTAGAGTGGAAAGTGAACTGAATGGAACCAGGAAGATTCCAACCACAAAGAAAAATAAATATACTTCAAATGAGAAGCAGAAAGTGGCAGAAACTATGGACTACAAGTGTTTTGCAGCAAAAGTTAATCACAGCTGTACTCAAATTAGCACAGCTGCAGAATTACCATCTGCATACCAGCACGCATGACACGACAACTTCATCACTTTGCTCAAATTAAAGTCCAGCATCACTGAAGTCCTTCTAAATTATTTTGTTTTCAAAGACACGTTAAATCCCTAAATTATGTCAACACTCATTGCAGAACATGATCAAAATTCCATTTAAAAAGTGGCTGGCTTATTTTGCTGATGACATCACTTAGGAAGGAAGGTGCTTTGTATTGGAATGGCTGGCACCCTGCATCTCTGCTTTCGGAGTCCAGTTTATCTTACCCACGTATGTATTTTCCATCATAATTTCTTGTGTGCACAAAGATCTGTCATTCATTAAAAGGGCATTATCAAATTAGTATCATAATCTGTCTCTGACCCACATAACTTTAAAAAAAAAATCAGAAGATTTTTCCTTATTAATGAAGTGAATCAAACAGCAAGGCAAGACATGCAGTAGTCTCAGTCCATGGATATATAAACAGGAGCCATACAGATCCCTTTCATTAGTTAAGCAGAGGTAAGAAATAAAAAAGAAAATTAAGCTATGATCTCGAAGTAGAAAAAGACTGATTTGAAGATATTTTACTATAGTAGCTCTAAGATGTCTTACACATTTTAAATCTTATCAAGACTTTAACAAAATCATAATATTACAGAATCACAGAATCATTGCAGTTGGAAAAGACCTTGAAGATCATCCAGTCCAACTGTTAACCTCACACTGCTGTATGCAGTGGTGGTAACCTCACCACTAAACTATGTCCCCAAGCACCACAGCCACATGCTTTTTGAACACTTCCAGGAATGATGATTCCACCACTTAGTTCCCTGGGAAGCCTGTTCGAATGCCTGACCACCCTTTCAGTGAAGGAATTTTTCCTTATACCCAATCTAAATCTCCCCTAACACAGCTTAAGGCCATTTCCTCTTGTCCTGTCCCTTGTTACCTGGGAAAAAAGACCTAGTCCATCCCACTGCACTCTCAGGAGAGCATGTAGGAAGCTCCCTTGAGTCTCCTTTCCTCCAGGCTGAACAACTCCAGTTGCCTCAGCTTCTCCTAGTAACATTTGTGCTCCAGACCCTTGACCAGCTCCACTGCTCTTCTCTGGACATTCTCCAGCACCTCAAAGTCTTTCTTGTCCTGAAAGGCCCAGAGCTGAGCACAGGATCTGAGGTGCGGCCTCACCAGTGCAGAGCACAGGAGACAATCCCTGTCCTGCTCCTGGCTCCTGCTGGCCACATTATCGCTGATACAGGCCAGGTGCCATTGGCCTTCTTGGCCTCCTGAGCACACACTGGCTCAGTTTCAGCCAGCTGTCAGTCACCACCCCCAGATCCTTTTCCATCAGACAGCTTTCCAGCCGCTTTGCCCAAAGCCAGTGGTGCTGCACAGGGTTGTTATGACCCCCCAAAAAATCATACTAAAATCAATAAATATTGGTTTATCACTGTTGCAATTCTGACTGACATAAGAAATGCTTTAAATTAAAACCTTTCCAAGGCAGTGACAATGCCAGAAACAGATACAGTTCTACGATTTGCCAGAAAGGCTTCATCCCATCACACAATAAATGAATTTCTGATTTAATATGAAAAACAACACATTTGCAGGCAAAGAAAATTCCACTTCTTCACAATTATCTAAACAAACAGATAACATTACAAATAGGAAGCAGAAGTCTTATGGGAAAAAGCAAACAATCTCCTCATTAAAAAATGCCCTTCACTAAGCACTTTTACATACATTAGAAAAGTTACAAGTCTGCTTATGCCATTATGCAACCCTTATGCACATATACAAGCTGATTTTCATATACAGTGGAGTGTGATAAGATATAATCAATTACCTAATTGGTATAAAGACTCAAAGAAAATTCTTCCATGTGTTCCCAAAAAGAGAAAATAATGTCATCAAGTCTCTTTGCAAAACAACAGAGATACAAAAGATTTAGCTTCATATGCCATCTGTAACTGTGATGCCAGACTGATGTTTCCCAGAGAACTGATCTTTTTTCTACAACTGCATCTAAAATTTTTTCCCACTACTGTGTACAGAAAGAAAACCTCTCTGATCTGACCTCTTGAGACAAGTTACTTGAAAAGTTTTATTAGCAAAAAATTTAAATTACTTATATGAAGGACTACACCCAAATAACAGATATTTCAACCACCCTACAGAATGGGTTTTAATTAACAAGAAAAAATTAACAAATAAACAAATTTGCAAACTTGTTCTGAATTAACTTGCCTTCTTAATCAGTCCATAATCTCAAGACTAAGCTTTGACTTTACTTAAGACAATGCAGTGCATCTTGAATGCACCTTTGAAATCTAAACTAAAATTATTGGTTAATTTAACATGCAGACAATGAACTGCTGATTCCCATGGCCACCTTTTTAAACACAGATTACTTAAGCTAAAGCTTTTGGTAAAATAATACACGCTTCTTTAAGAGTCACTCCACAAGCGCTATGACTAACAAAGCTTACTTTCCTACTGATTTGTGCCATGTGGTTGGGTGACCTTGTAAAGCTCTTCCCATGCCTGAGACACGGATGAAATCACCCTAACCTATGCCAACTCCTTTGGATCTCACACTTTTTCCTCCTCAGTTCAGCCACTAATAATGTCTCTCTCCCCTTGACTTAACTTTCTGTTGTTATAAATGTCTTTTTAAGATATTTATTCCTCCTCCCTTGAAATATTTGTCAATATTTACTGAAAAGGGCTATTAATTCAAAACTAACAAGCAATGAAACCCTGAGACAGTCAGACACTGTAATCATAGTTACTTTTACTGCAAAAACAAGTTTAAACATTGAACTTCTGAAGTTTCAATGATTATCTTACAAAGAGAAGGGTGTCTCAGTAGGCTGGACATCAAGAAGGAAGAATTTCTTCATGGAAAGGGTTGTTAAACATTGGTGGTGGTGTCACCATTCTTGGAGGTGCTCAAGAAACAACTTAGCATGGCACTCAGTGACAAGGTGGTGGTCAGTCAAGGATGGGACTCTATGATCTCAGAGGTCTTTTACAACTTCTGATATATAGGAAAAGAATAGCACCTTTTCTCTCATTTGTGTTGTACCACACACAGAAGAGAAGCTGCAGTGAATCACAGAAAGCCTGAATTTCTGGAAGCACACAGCTAAGGCACTACTTTGCCTGGAAATTAAGAGTGATATTGAATCTCCTACTGGTTTTGACCTAACTAGCCCCTTGCTAAAACTTTAAAACAAAGCAATTGTTCTTCAAAAAGTGCTAAGCCTTACAAGTTAATGCTTAAGCTTCCCCCTAGGCTTTAACTCCACCAACCAGCACTGCTAATTAGACTGAGCTAGGCAAATCCATCAGGAACACACCTTTAAAGCCTGGACTAGACAAGACTGAACACTAATATAAATTGAGCGAATAAATTTATTAGCATAACCACCTAGCAAATATCCCACTAGGCTTGTAAGCATTAATGCCTATAAGGTGCAATAATATAAACAGATTAAAGGTTTATTGTAACAAAAAAAGTAGTGGTGACACATTGTGCTAAGTGAATGCACACAAGCTAAACACAATATAAGCTTTGCCTTTAATAGGACAGAGGCTAAGATCTTCCAGCATCACTTAAACAATAAAGGTCTAGCTTTAGTATCTCTAGGATATGATGGTACTATCTCTATGATGAAACCTTCAGCAAGTCATTATCAGTAATTGCCTTTGGCTCTGAACTGATGATGACAATCCTGCAGTGGAGCGAAGGTCCCTGCAGCCAGCACAAATGCAACGCTGCTGAATGGTATTGCACCCACAGCACCCTGCATACACTGTGAGACCGCCTAACTTTTTACCAAGGGATCATCTATGCTGTGCAGCTACCACAGATAATGACAAAATGCATTCCATGTGAAAGGGTAAGACTATGCACAGAAAACTGAGGTTTAATCGACAAACAACTTGCACCAATGTGAGTTCTCCTTCTCTACACTAAGCAAGACTTTAATTCTAACTCAGAAGAAAGGGCAGCTCATTATTTCTTGGACATTTCAGCAACATGTGGGTGAATAGTTATGGACTGGGGCACAGTGCTGTCATGCAAGTAGAAACCTGTATTCTCCTCTTACTACGGTTTCAGGTGCAAAACTCGCAGAACCACAGGATATAATAGCACCCACAGAGTACAGACTACTTCAGAGATGAATACAAGGAGGATTTATTCATTTAGTATTTCTATTTCTAAAAAAAGCTATACAGAATACTTCCAGATTATTTTCTGCTCAAGTTCTCCAGCTTTTTGCAGTTGTGCAGTTTTATTTGAGGTTATCACACAACTGGGAAATCTTGCTGCCTGAAACATCGAACAGATTAAAATACCGTGGTTTTTCTAGAACTATCTTACTGGAAACAATCCTTACATTCAAACCCCTCTAAAGATGTTAAGCATGTGCCAAGCTGCCTATTTTAGGCATGTATTGCATCCATCTCCTTTATAAGGGCAAAGTTTTCCAAGTGTGAAACAGTCCAAAGCACTGGTTATATATTTTAAATGTCATGCTAAAATCCTGATTAGGATTACCAAACAATTATTCAATTATTGCCCCTTAACTTTTGCAAAATAATGTAGATTTCAGTTTCCCTCAACCCACACTACCGCCTTTCAGAGTTTAAATCCAGAACTAAATGCAATGGCCACACTACACAAAGTTTAAAAAACACATACTTTAACAGTTTTCTATTTTTTTTAATCATCCAACAAGTAGTCCAAATAAGACAGATTTTATAGGAGAAGAAATTTCAGTGACTACAGAAAACAATGTCCTGATAGTTCTTAACTACATTTTAGAAAAAACAGTATATATAAAAATTCTCCTGAAAATATACTTCAATATGGCACAAGAAATAAACAGAAAAGACACAGCAGTACCATAACACAACAAAAAGTATTTCTACAGACTGGCCTTCTCTTATGCAAGTTAAGGCCAGATACCAATTGTATGCATGTGGCTTCCCGTGAATGACGTAACCAACAGCAGAATTCCAGTCTTATCAGAGACCTGAATGCTTTCCCAAAGACAATGTACTCAGTTTTTCTTACTACTGAATCTTTCTTGCCTTTTCAAGTCATGAAGCCTTAGTTCCAAACCTAATGAATGCCCAGATTTGACAGAATTTGAAAACGGACAGATTTCCTAACATGTTTGATGTTTGGCTGTAACATGATGATTCTTATTCATGAAGCAAAACAATAAACCATAATACAAAAAAGTGGAAAACAAAACCTTTAAAAGGCACTGTACTCACCATTCCTTTACTGACTTAATATTATTCTAAAAAACTTAAGAGATGTTATATATGCAGCTCTCATTCTCATGGCAGAAGCACTTGTTTCCAACTCTAAGTTACAATCTGAAGTCTAGCAGAGTTTTGGGGTTGGGACAAAGGGAGCACTGGTATTTTGGTTTGGTTTTTAATATACTGGTCTACAAATAAAAACCAAACAAATACACCATCACCAGCCTCCAAAAAACAAAGTCAAGGTCCTGAAACAATAACTATTTTCCATCCCTGACTACAGCTGAAATAGTCCATCCTCACAGCCTCCTGCTCTTCAACACACAGTAACTGTGGTTGTAGCTAAAAATGCTTTCAGTCAACTGAAAATAAGAGAAGCATTCTGCTGTATTTTTAATTTTTCTGTATCTTTATGGCCAATCTTTGCTTGCAGCCTTTGCAAGTCAACTGTTTCAAGCAGATGGAGAATAAAAATAGTACTCAAAATAGAGGCAAAAAATTGTTTTTAAGGCAGTGAAATGAAGAAAGCATTACTCTACTGAATCTCAGTTATGTTAAGACAGCACTCTCATAAGATCCTATGAAACACAACCAAAAGACTTAAAACCTGAATAAACAAATACAGGCTAGAAGTACAGGTATCTTGCCATTTTACAGGAGAATTACTGGAATATTAATTTTCCAAGCTACTTCAAAAAATCCAACTCATATTCTAACTCACCCTCTTTTTTAAGTTCTTATCTGTGATTAATTCAGTCTTTCAACATTTGTAGCCTTTTTGCCAAATAGTAACAGTACATAACTGTACTTAACTCTTCAATATACTATTATGTGCGAAACATTTTGTATTCCATAGAAGAAAAAATTTTGAGTGAGGATACTGGGAGCTTCACTCTGCGAAGAATGTAACTGGGAAAACTGTAAAACCTAGGGGTTTTTTCATCATTCTGCAGAACTGGGGCAGAGGGCGGGAAAGGCAATGCATATAGGCAATACTAAAAAAATTCCAGATCTTTTTCATATTAAAAGTTTATTTGAAAGGTCATTTTAGAACCACTGTATAATTCCTCAAACATCACTGTTGCCTAGTATACCTGCAGAAAACAACGTTTTGCCACCTATCCCAAAAGTGGACAACAAATACACATTTCTGGTCTCTTCTCACTTCTTTGTAGGACAATTCCCTATTTCCATCCAGGAAAGCCAGAAAGAATAAGCACATTACAAAGGAATGTCACTGCTTCACTCCTTGACACATTCTCTTTATATTTCAGTCTTCATGGAAACTAAAATCACCATGCTTTCTCAATAAGTTCATCATGCTAAAACAAGACTTTCTTGTGAAGAAATGAGGAAGGCACAAGAGATGTCCCTCAGAACAGTCTGTACAACTGACAACAATCTCTCCAAGAAATCTTGAAAGCCTATATGGTTTCATCTTTCTATTTACATTTTTGCATCACAGGACATGGCTCAGAACACTGAAGTGTACAACAATTACTTAAGAGTGAGGAGCCAGGAATTAAACTGCAACATCTCTCATGCAAACAATTACCATGTTCTAGATCAGACTACACTTATTTCCACAGAAATGAACTATCCCCCTTATGATCACATTTGAGGAGCTGGTCCTTAAATGTAGCTAGATATAACATGTCTATACATAATAAAGATTTCAAGGGTTGAAATACTTAGCAAAGAGACTAGAGGTTCAGAAGGTGATTAAATGAGGCTCTCAACCCAAGCAGCAACTTCAAGACATACTAGGAGCTGTATTTCCACAGAAAAGGTTTCCTTCAGACATGAAACAAGTAATCTTAGGACCTTTCATTAACATCCAGCATACTACAGATGTATTTGATTTAGGAAGCTGCGTCAACACGAGTTCAGTGAAGTTATCTTGCTTTTCAATAAACACAGTCAAAATGAAATTTCTCACAAGGATTCTAATATTTCAGTTACATTAATTGTAAATTCATAAATCTTTTTCTAGTCTCCAATGCCAACTCTGCCCCACCCACACTCCATGGAGAACTTAGATAAACAAGCCAAACAGGCAAGAAAGTCTCACACATTTGAGCTTGGTGTACATTAAATGCACTTTATGCAAACATTCTGTTATGTAAACATTTATGAATAATTTCTTTATATTTAAATTAAAAATTCAAATGGAAATACAAGGCTGTTTGACACAAGGGTTGTTTTAATTAGTAGAAATAAATTAATTTTTGTTACATGTCAGCCCATTTAAACAACCAGAGCCTATGCTTGGGTTTTGGGGGCGGGGGGAAGTCATACAACAGTATTGGTGAGAGAAGCAAGATGCCCATACCAAGCACACTTAGAAATGTGGAAATATCATTGCAAGAAGACAGTTTTAGTTTTAGCAGTACCTTGGCATGGGTGGAAGTGAATTAGCATTACAGCAAGCAAGTGAATACATCTGCAAAGCAAAACCTACAGGCACATAGTTTGTATTAGCAATGATACATACCAAGTTGCTCCAGCAAGACCTTGCCACTTAGAACAGAATATTTTCGTACTCCAGCCACACAGACCCCAGAGACTCAACCCACATTTCCTGATTTCTACAACAAAGAGTGTCATTAGCTACCAGCATCATCAGGAATGCAGTACTACAGTTACCATACTTAAAGAAACCTTTCATCTAGTTTGGGAAAAACAGAAGTATGGTGAGACTGGTATGACAAGTTAATCAACTTTTAAGCTATTAACCTTAGCTTCAAACAAGACAGCTCAACTAGTAAGCACACAGTCCTACACATACAGAACCTGTGCTCAACTCAAGTTAATACAGGTATTAAATGTTCGGTTTAGTCTGCTTATTCTAATTCTCTACTTCCTTTTGTTTTCATTTGATTCATCTATCAGGTAATGCATAATTTTGTAAGATTTAGTTGCTAAACAGAAGTCTCAGAGGAGGTTCTCTTTGCTACAAAACTCCAGCTACAAAACTCCAGGATTCTATTAAGAGCAGAGATTCAAAAGTTATTTTACTAATATGCTGCTCCTCAAAAATATCTGTACTATTAGGTTGGAGTTACGACTTTTCTGGGTTTACCTCTTTCTGCAGATTGTGTTTAACTGTTGATTTTAATAAAGCACTAAAATATTCTTCTGTACTCAGACACAGTTGAGTCTTATAATTCCTAGTAATCTTATGACATTTAATTCCTTACATTCTTGTATGTAATTTTGCTATGCCACAGCCAGTCTAGCTGCAGTGGAAGCCAAGACCTCTCTACTCTGTGACTATGCCTCTGATTGTTACACCTTTTGCCATCTTCGTATGTTTTACTAAAACAACACTACTGCGTGTATTTTTACTTTAGCTTATCCCTGAAATAGCCTATTTCATAAAGTTCATAATGAGAATAATGTGCACAGATGAGGAAGATACAAACAAAAAGAAGTCCCTTAGGCTTCTCACATAAAACACAAAAAAACTGTACTGTATTTTTGAAAAGAAACATGGAGGGGTGTGGAAGGGGCATAAGAACCAACACGTAGCTGCTGAAGAATATATCATTCCTACTTCACCTGACTAGAGAACATAAGATGGGGTATTCATGAAATGTCTTCCAGCAACCCCACAAATCATCTTGCCTGGAACAAACCTCTGTTTCCCACTCCGTTCAAACAACTAACCTCTCCTTATGTACCCAGGCAGGCTGCAGTGCTGCCATTGATTTCTTGACTACATGTGTGCACTGAGCTTCTAGAGATCACAGGTTAAGCAGTAGAGATAATCCTGTTGCAGTTATCTGTAATTTGTTCACATAAATGTTGATTATATTGGCCAGGCTGGTGGAATAAAACCACTTGCTGTTCTGCAGTGTGACTGTGGAGCCCTGTGTGCAGTTCAGCCAAAAAAGTGCAATGGAGATGGTATTCCTGGCACAGAACTCTATTTTCTTTCGCCTGCAATTTCTTCAGTATTTTGTTTACCAGTGGTGTTACATGAACGGTTGTATCAGTAAAAATGGCAACCTTCAGGTAGCTTATGTTCTAAAAAGCTTATTTTTTTTAGTTCCGAAGTTAATTACAATCATTTGTGTATGTGCTTATTTAATGTCAGAGCAATATAGAGGGAAAAAAATACCTGAAGGACAACTGAAGTATCTTGATTAATCTAAATCTTGAGTAAGTTAAATTTTGTAATATATTTTTAAATGAAAACTGTAGAACTCCTCAGATTTCAGCAGCACTCTTCTTCTCATCAGCTTGCTTCTCATTAACTGTTTGATTCTCAGATCTCTAAAATGCCACTCCAGAAGTCAAGCTACAATTAGTCACTGAAGGTGCTTGCTAGATGAGATTAAGAGAGTTCCACTTGCATTCTGATTAAATCTACACACACCAAACAAATTAACTTTGTAATAAAAGATATCAAATATATTTGCCTTTTACAATTTGAACAAAACGCTTGGTTTTCAGCATAGATGCCTAGGGAAGCAAGAGATTTCAAATTGCAACATACCTGCCAGTTTCAGTTTTTGGACAAACTGGCCAGGGCCCTCTTGAAAAAGACAGAACATTTCAGATAGCTGAGAAGTGTAACGAAAATCAGGAGCAGGTAACAAAGACATCAATAAACTCCTTTTTTTTCTTTTTAAGCAAATTTTTTGGTAATTCTCAAAGACTCTATTCAGAATTAAAGCTTCTGTCTTACAAGGTTTCCTAGAGAAGCTGATGCAAGGGTTTCCTACTACTCTCAAGACTGCTGTTTGCATGGTAGTTATTTCTGTAGATTTGGAAAAAGCTATAATCTTCTACCACAGATCATAACAATTCTTTGTCCAACAGTTAAGTACATAATACACACATACCATCTAGCAATCAAAAAATTTATTATTCTTAAAAACTTCAGAAACCATGATAGGCAAAAACTCGTTATATCAGTATTTGCTTTTAAAAGAATAATTTTCTAGTAATTTTAGGACATTTGTTTGTCAAAGTTGAATTTGGCCCAGTGTGAGCCAGACCATCGAGATGAAAATGCCAGGCATACCCAAAAACATCAAATCACAGTCTTTTCAACACAGTCTCAATGTCAAACAGCAACAATGAAAAAAAGAAATAAAACAAAGACCTACTGAGGTCAATGGGACATTTCAAATAACACTGCTATGTACTTTCTAACGAGACTTGTTAGCAACCCTTACAATTCAACTGCCTAACTACTTTCATCATAAGGGATCTTGAAAGCTTTTCAAGCAGAAGTGCCTACACCTCAGTGGTTTACAGTATAGCTTTGATATTCAGTAGAGGAAATCCCCATGGGCTACATAACTGTTTTCATTTTGTCCCATGAAATTCTGTTCACTTCTGGATGATGTATGTGCTGGTGAAGTCCAAATTTTTCTCCTCTCTTGCATTCCTGCAAATTTTTGGCAGCATACCGTACTCATAACCACTAGTTACAAAGCAGAGCTCATTTCACCACCAAAGCAGCAATGTAAATGTCAGAATAATTTTAAATGGTCAGCAGAAAATTCTTTCCTCCAACATCCTCTCAAAGGAGACATTCCAAAAAACACCATGAGGGCCGGAAGATCCCTTATCTCCAAACATGACACAGTGGTTCTAAAAAAAACAGAATTAGCACACAGCTAAAGCAGCCAATACTCCACGAGGTGGTAACAAAGAAAATAATTTCCTTCAGACTTGGACAAGGGAAAATACTGCATGATCAATCATGACCAGGATTTTTCTTGCCCATCCAAACACTTAAAACCCAAAGTGAACCACCCAGCATATCAAAGACTGATGGCAGGCAATTTTGTAGATTAGCTGAAGACACTTGTAGTTCAGTTGAAAACTTTAAAGCATCACTGCTCCAATTCAAAATTAAAACCTTATTGCTTCCCACTTATTAAACCCTGGAATGTTCCTGCATATATTATTACAGAATGTAAATTAGGTTAAACACTCAAGAGTTTGAAACATGGGAAATGGTAGCTTGACAGTCATCAGTGCTGCTTTGGATATTCTACTGTGTGCCATGCAAACACATTATGATTAAGTTTTTTACCTATGTAATATCATTCCTTCATTAACTTTATCTTCTTTACTGTTAAGAAAAACAACATGCTGAGAAAGGCAAATGAGTACAGCAACCAAATATAGGTAGAGCAGGACCCTCCCTCCCACTGAATAGCAACTTCCAAATGATGGAGTTACTCTCATTCACATATTCTAAATTCACTGCCATAGGAAAATCTCTTCTGGCAAAATGTTTTTCTTCCTCAAGATACCAAGTACTTTTTTTCAGTATTAAAGCTTTGGCCTAGGGAACCTTGAACTCTTGAATTTCCTTTTTTTTCTCCCCCTCCCTTCCTGCTTCAGAATAGAGAAGCACAGAACAAAGGTTTATGCTGCAAGAGAGTTCACAAATGATGGTACCACCAGAGCAGGATGCACACTACATACCCCTGCCGCAAATGGAAGCACACAGCTTCACCACACTTTAAGGACCATTGCTAACTGTATTTAGCGCCCCTAATTCTGGGACTGGGGGGATAAAAAACAAATCAGTTGACAACTGTCATGCTCTTAATTTCTCCATGTCTATTAACTTCTGTCCTATCATTTCTGGTCACAGGACAGACACAGAGCTGTTCATACTGAGTGAAGTAAGAGGGGTATACTGTGGGAATCAGCCACAGCCCTCATCCACAGCTGCAGGTTTCAACTGATCCTGCTCCAGGAAGGTTCAGGGCTGCAGCTGTTACACAATCAGAGAGATAATCTCAAACAGAGGCCAGTACCGTCTGAAATTTTCTTCTTGTTGCTTCAACTTGCACTGGAGCTATCCCTGCCGTCCCACCCTCCTCCTCAACTCACCGGAGACACACTGACACGAGGAACACGGAATGGCTGAGATTAGAAGGGACCCCTGGAGA
The DNA here is from genome assembly GCF_017590055.1 of Onychostruthus taczanowskii. Lineage (NCBI taxonomy): Eukaryota > Metazoa > Chordata > Aves > Passeriformes > Passeridae > Onychostruthus > Onychostruthus taczanowskii. The sequence continues at coordinate 9,678,363 of NW_024501459.1, forward strand.
CCAGCTAGCCCAGTGCTCAAAGCAGGATCAGCTACAGCAGGCTGCACAGGACATGGCTGAAATGGACCTTGAGTATCTCCAAGGATGGAGACTCCACAACTTCTAAATGCAACAACCAAAGTCTAAGTCAGTTTTTCATTTATGATGAGCCCATCAAACACTATTCAGACATCCATGCCCTGCTATAGTTTGAACTGTGAAAGATTCATCCAACTTTGGGATTGTATATGCTTCAAAGACACCTGAAAGAAACATGCTTTGCTGAGCACAGTCACCAGACTCTCCAAGAAAAACTTCCCAATTCCATATTAATATAATCTACAGGCTAGAGCTCAGTGGTTTTGTATGGTGTGAATTAAGTGTTCGAAGAAATGTTTGCAATTTTTAAAGAAAGACCTCCCAGAGTAAATAATCTTTAACAAGGAAATTTCTTGAAGAGATACAAAAGTAAAGGAAGAAATCAACTAAGGGGGAAAAGTAGCACATTTTTAATACTACAGAGACTAGAGAGACATGGAGAGTAAAATTACATTGGAGGAAGATTTCAGACTTGTATCAGACACCAAGTAGTCTTAGAAGAAGAAAACATCTTTACCAAGAAGTACCAGCATATCAACATTAACACCACAAAAAGAGTCATACTTTGATTCACTCCAAGATGAAGACCTGACTCCAAGGTACGTAATCCTCCAGCTATGTAATCCTTAACAACCCCACAGAACTGATGTAATTTTGACACAAGAGGTGTGCCTGCTTAGAGAAACCCTCATGAGTTCTCTTATCCCCTTGTTTAGCCAGCTCTGTGCAGCAAGTAATGCCGAGCCACACCTGGGCATCTTTGATCTTTCCTGCTTCAGAGAGAAGAATAACCACCAGCCCAGACAGATGGATAAAGTGGGTCAGAGCATTTCTTCATGACATAAAGTTTCTTTCAGTCAACAGATCACCTGTCTCTTGGAGCTGGCTCCTGCAGCCACAACACGTGACAGAGGCAACTTTAAAGCAGGACTCTGGTACTGTGACAGCACCTCAGAGTCACACTAGAATCAACTTTTCCACTAAGAATAATTTTAGACAGGTATTGCAGACCCCTCAGAAAGCCTCACAGAATTCCCACAAGTCTCCATTGAGGACGGGTGGAATACTAGAAAACAGGCCCTCTGCATAACTGTCATCCAAGAGGCATTTCAAAGACCAAATACTTTGGTTTTAACCACCCTGCTTTTTTAGGGCTGCCCCTAGGCCACCAACAAGACAGGACCTGCCTGCTCTCCTGATAATGAAATAAAAAACGCAGGTGTAGTCACAGAGACAACCCTCCAGCACACACATCAACATCAAGCACTTTAGCAGTCTAGCGCTCACTTGGCACAGGAAAGACATAAAGCCAAAGCAGATGGGTGGCTAGAAAACGGGAGTCTGTAGGGCAGAATTTACATATGGACACTCTTGGGCTAAGCACCTACTGACTGCTATCTTACACAGACCTTGGTACCAAGAAACAAAAATCAAAGCAAACAATTCATGACTTATATCATGGTAAAATACAAAGAGCTTAACTAGAACTTACCATTAAAAGTGACTCCTAACGATCTGCAGGTAAAGAGGAGAGTACAGCTGTATGTGACAAGGGCACAGCTGATGCTCCTGTACCTTTGCTGGAGGGCAAACACACGTACCAGCCCTGGGCAGCTGCGCACATCTGGTATCCTGCATGAACAGCTACCCTGGGCAATCTGGGCACACACCCAGCATACCAGGTTTCAACTTAAACATGAACACAATGAAATAATTACATAACAAGAAATTGGCTTTAAAAATCAAAGCCAAAAGCTACCAGATTAAAGAAGTCTGCCAATGTCACAGAAATAGCACTGCAGTTAGATTGAAAAAATGCTGCTATTTTCAAGTATTTCTAATCGCACAAAATCACAGAATCACTAGGTTGGAAGAGACCTTCAAGATCATCGAGTCCAACACGTATCCCAACACTTCAACTAAACCATGGCACCAAGTGCCTCATCCAATCTTTTTTTAAACACATTCAAGATGGTGACTCTACCACCTCCCTGGGCAGACCTTTTCAGTACTTTATCATTCCTTCTGTAAAAAACTTTTTCCTAATACCCAGCCTATATTTCCCTTGGTGCAGCTTAAGACTGTGTCCTCTGGTTCTGCCAGTTGCTGCCTGGAGAAAGAGACCAACCCCCACCTGACTACAACCACATTTCAGAAAGTTGTAGAGAGCAATAAGGTCACCTCTAATTCTCCTTGTCTCCAGGCTAAACAACCCCAGCTCCCTCAGTCGTTCCTCACAGGACTTGTGTTCCCAGCCCCTCACCAGCCTTGTTCCCCTCCTCTGGATGCACTCAAGCCTCTCAACATCCTTCCCAAACTGAGGGTCCAGAACTGGACTCAGCACTCAAGGTGAGGCCTCACCAGTGCCAAGTACAGGGGAAGGATGACCTCTCTGCTCCTGCTGGCCACACTATTCCTGACACAGGCCAGGATGCCCTTGGCCTTCTTGGCCACCAGGGCACACTGCTGGCTCATGTTCAGCTGCTGTCACCAGCACCCCCAGGTCCCTTTCTGCCTGGGCACTGTCCAGCCACACCGTCCCCAGCCTGTAACACTGCAGGGGGTTATTTTGGCGAAAACGCAGGACTCGGCACTTGGACTTCTTATACTTCATCTTATTGGACTCTGCCCACACATCCAACCATTCCAGGTCTCTCTCCAGAGCCCTCCTACCTTCCAACAAATCAACACATGCTCCCAGCTTAGCATTGTTTGCTATGAGAGACTCAATCCCCTCATCAATGTCATCAATAAAAATATTGAACAGAACTGGCCCCAGCACAGACCCCTGAGTACACCATTGGTGACTGGCCCCAGCTGGGTGCAGCACTGTTCACCACCACTCTCTGAATTACATGTAAGAAATTATGAACCAAAACCTGAAAGCTTTACTACACAAGCAACTCAGACTTCATTCCACAACTTTTCAGCCTGAACACAAAAATAAATTTAACAATTTTAGCCTTCTTCTGTTACTGTCTGCAGTTCTGCAATTGCACTTTGACAATCTTCAGTCGATATGTCCATAGTAATCAGCTACAAAAACTGGACTTGCTCATATGTCATAAGTGTTGAATCCAGGAAAAAAAAATTAGGACACCTAATTTCCAGCTTAGGAGATAACCCTATTTAATAAGGTACATGTTACTCTCTTATATGTTATGTAAATGTTTTCTTTAAAAACAAAACAAACAAAAAAAAAGAAAAAAAAAGAAGAATGTGTTTAATTGCTGCTTTGAAAATCTGGGTTTGTGAAAAGTCCATATGTGGAAATGTATTTATTCTCATTTTTAAGTGATTCCACATGTACAGTTACTTAAGTGTAAAAACTTACACATCTTCCAATACAGCAGACCAAAGACTAAAAAGTTGGAAAAATGTTGTAATAGTAGATTTATCTACGAAAAAATCATGACAGTCAGTGTTATGATTTTTACAGTACTAACACTACTAAAATGCATGTTCATGCAGTGGCCCAAAGAGTTATACAATAGGCTTAGAAGTAAATATTAAAAACCAGCAGGTTTCCAAAGAGTGATCCAAAAGGCCATGGTTGGCACATGGTTCTATTTAGGGCATTTTCCCTGAAAATGCCATTAGAAATGCATTGTGGTCTTGAATATACTGAAGGAGGAGAGTCATATTCAATTAGAGGTTCTATAGAAACAGTACCTAAATAAAAACTAGTTAGTAAATAATGCTTTTAAATATATCCAAGCTATTCTGGCAAATTGGTGTCTTTGCAGCTGTGTTCCTTTTTGATAGTCTGAAAGGTAGAGGCTGTTCATCCTAATAAATTATATAACCCCTTTTAAATCTGGAAAGGAAATATAAACTCTCATGAGTTTTTCAAGACCTGAAGGCCCTCTCATTAATTAGCTTTAAAAAGCCAATTAAAAGATGTTTTTTGAACATCACTCAGACAATGTTTTGTTTGAATAACTGCTTAGGAAACACCATTCTATTCAATATTTAAATTCATCGTTTAAACAACTCACTGAAATTCTACAGCAGAATTTACTATCCTTGGCAAACAAATCAGAAGCATTACTTTATTCCTTAAATAGCCCTAGAACTCCACACCAACAAGTAACAGATTTGTCAGAACTCAGCTATCTTTCATTTACCTTTATATGTAAAGGAAGCAAGCAGGAAGTCATTCCTTAGCTTGAGCCAGCCCTTAGCTTGAGCCCTAGCACAGAAGCAATTTCTGCCCACCTAAACCAGTATGGTAACACTTATCTTTGTGCTAAGCTGCAACACCAGCCTTTCAGGTAGACACACAATGCTCACTTCAAAGTGGCATGGATCTATATGTACTGCAGAGTATGTAGTGGACCTTAATTTTATGCATGGCTGACAAATAAACTCATGCTAAAGGGTCGGTTCATCTTCAGAAACAGTACAACAAAAAAACCCAAAATACAACACTTTCCACTGGTGTTCAACATTCAAAACCTATCAGTGGTTAATGACAACCTGATTGCAAAGATACTCACAGAGCCATAAGGGGAGAAAAGGAAGGTGCTCCAAAAGTCTCGGTCTCCTCCAGATGGACTTAAGGCATTTCAAATTGCTAACAATTTCACTATCATTAGTGCCATTAAACTTCCTCTGGCCTCAGAACTACTACATCCTGGCAATACTATATTGCTCCAGAACTGAGCTTTTAGTCTTCCTGATACCTACGGCATTTACCTTTTAGTTTGTCCACCCAATAAAAAGCCAATGCACTTTGCCAAGACACACACCTCAGACAGGCAGTTAGCACGTGTTTCAGACTGTATTTTTTACTGATTAGTCAGACTTACACAGCACTGTCAAAATCTGATTCTTCTTCCTAACTCAGCTACACACTAAGCTATCCTTTTTTGCTGTTTATAATGTATAAAATCATGCTACCAATCATCCATTATGATGAACTCTTACACTAAAGAAGAGGCAAAACCTTTGCATATGCTCACAATCCACCCAGAAACAAAACTACAAAGTAATAAATTTCTTTTTCCTTAAGTTTCAGAAAGTGTTTATTTAAGGTTAAATTATTATTTTCTTCCTGTAATAGCAACTTTTTCAAAGTTAGTTAAAATGTTTGCTGTTACAGCCTCTACAGGTTGCTAAACACTTTCTGGGTACAAAGTCACAAGTTCTGTGGAATGCTGCTCTGTGTACTCTGCCTCTGCCAGCTCAACTTCCCTAGGTAACACACGCACCATACAAATACCAGGTATAAGTGAGGAGTTAAAGGTCTGTGCTTTTAAATTTTGTTATCTACAGAACACACAGCAGGTTCCACTTGACCACTCAAAGCATCATCTTCTGGGTTTCCTACGATCACAGCAAGTGCCACGTCAGTGCATCCCTTCCATGCAGTCAAAAAGGTTTAAAAGATAATCCAGTAATTCAAGCAATCACAGGATTTGTACAGAATTGAATAAAAAAACAGGACAAGGTTTCCCTACTCTATGATACAGTGAAAAGGCATGAGAGCACTCCCTCAGTTTTAGAATTCATTACTTTTTGCAAAAAAAAGCCCACTTCCCCCCCCCCCCCCCCCCCCCCCCCCAAAATGTTAGTCCAAGTAGCATTATTCTAAATAAACACTGTGCTTCCATTAAGTATGGTATTAGTAAACAAGTATGTACGGTAGCATGTTAATTTCTATCTCTTGTCACACAAATGCAACACATTTCAGTTCTTGAAACAAATGTCTTTGTGAACTAGGATTTCAAATAAATGCCTTGAAACATTCAGATTCCTCTTACATGTTAAACAACTAATACGACATATGTTGAAACTTCAGACTGAGATTACTGCCTGAATGTTCCTACAGAACTTAAATTGTACTTCATAATATTTAGAAAAGCCCCAAAGGGGAAAACATGAAGCCTCCTGTCGAATGAGCCCTTTTCCAGGGCAACATATCCCATGTCTGACAAATCCTGAAATGTACAAAGGGGCAACCAAGCAAAGATTGCTAAACATGCTAAAGATCAATACCTTTGCACAAGCAGCACAACCTGGAGAACTAAGCATGGGACTGGCTGCTGCAACTCTTCAGTTTATGCTTCTGCAGAAACAAACAAATGTATCTCCCTGGTTTCTTACATGAACAAATTGATGCGCAGTTATAATTACACAAGTTCTGTAAAATTCCCTGAAGAGTTCTCTATGTCCCAGTAAAGCACGAAAGTGTGTCAAGGAACAAACTATTACTGCCTCTGTTTTTAGGAACCTTGGCAGTAAAACAAAAAAAGGCAGAAATGACTAAGCCAAAATAACTAAAATGCTCACATAAAGCCAGACAAGCATGTTAAAGGTATTAGAAATCTCAACAACCTCAGCTCCAACTGTCAAAATTAGCATTCTTATTAAAAAGATGGCATGATTTTGATTTGCTTCTGTAATACATATAGGAGTTCTCTAAACAACAAACTCCACAAAGCAAATGTTAAATACAAACTATTATCAGATTTTTTTTTTCTTCTGGCTTAAGGCAGCTAATGAGGGCTTTTATGAAACACCAAGTATAAATATCATGAGAGAATAGCTATGCAAACAGATTTTAAGAACATTTCTCCTTTCAGTCCCTTAGAACACAAAAAATCACAAATTACTGTAATTAGGACTAGAAAGACCTTGCATAGATATTAGAGGTGCCATCAGACTTCATTCCTTCAACTGTGCTTCAAAAAAGGCTCAAGCATATCCTCATGATAGCAGATGTGTTCAAAATGCCATCAGGAATAAACACAACCATATAAACAATTCAGATTCAAAGAAAATTCTTCCTATCACATAAAACTTAAAATCCACAGTTCTACAGCTAAGTTGAATAGTACCCTGACCTCCCAAATCTAGATGACTCATTAAGGTTTTTTACAAGCACTGATAAAAAAATCAGTAATAAAAAAAAAAAAAGGCGGGGGGGAGGAAAGGAATTGTAAGCAAGAGCAAGACATGACTCCAGTTTTTATGTGAAAACCAGGTAATATAGTTCTGAAGTGCTTCTGACAGTAAGCAGAAAATGTTAGCCATCCCAAGAGTTGGAATATATACCTGGTTTGCCTGAGGTCTTTCCCTTTCAGTATTGTTGATTTCTGACCAAAAGCTAATTTAAAATAAGCTAGTCATATCTACCAAAAGTACAAAAACATGTAACAACTACAAGTTAAGCTCAAAAGAGGTAAACTTCTATTGATCTACAGAAGTAAATCTTTTCAACCCTGCAAAGAAATTAAATGTTCTAATCAGCAAGCAAAGGTAGATTACTCTCAAGCCTGTGTGTACCCAAACACACAAATGGAAAGAAAGGAGATGCAGTAAAACCTGTTCCAACACGCTATACATTAGAAATCTGACGCTCGTATTTCATAGCTGCCAAAGTAAATGAAAATGCAACGAAAAGCAAGCTAAGTACAAGGTAGAACCAAAAAGTACAAAGCTTCCACACATTACAGTATTGGGGAAATTCACTGAAACACATTTTTGTAGTTTAAAAAGGGCAAAAAGAAAAAAACCCAGATGATTTATTCTTAATTCAATTTTGAACACACACACACATGTCCTTCAGAAGTGTCCTTGGAACTTAAATGAAATATACCTTCCCCACAGATCAAGAAACTGGCCCTATTAGACAAAAATGTTTGTTTAAAGATAGGTAACTAAACCAAGCAACCATAATTCAGCAGAAAAAAAGGTCAAAAAATGGACTTAAGAGTACTAGTAGTTTACCATGAGGATTTGAACTTTATTTATGGCAGTCTTCTGAAATTGCAAAGCTGAAGAACAAAAGCTCAAAGAAAAACTCCAGCAAAAATTTCAAATACAAGAAAATGCACAGAAAAACCACTTGTCCTTCAAAGATGGCTTTCCTAACTCTGTTGGGCTATTTGTGGGATGACAGGTAATTATTTACACAACTTTTCAGAGCAAAGATGAATATAATGTGCAGTTAAGACAGTCAAATGAAAGGCAGCTGATGCCTGCATTGACACTCTCCAAAACACTCCTGGTGTAGAAGCCTCTTTCACAACTATTCCCACTAATTTACAACAGGAAAGGAATCATCCCTAAGTAGCTAGGCTGAGATTTTACTCTGCAATTGGTTATATGATATTCCTGGTGACAAAATCTGTTGACATTAAGGTTGAATAGTCGAATTTGCGCTAGAAGAAAAACCACCTTGCGTATCACTTTCACCTTTTTTTTCCATTCCTGACAGCACTTGAATAGCCCAAGAATTTTGTCTAAAAATTTAAGACAGTTTTTACCAAACACTGTCGAGTAAAGAAGTCTTATACTCTGTCTTACAAAGACTGTTTGACTTGCTTTTCAGTGACATAGGCCAGTGGTACTATGTCATTGTCTTTGAAATCGTCCGCCATTTCTTCTTTAACTCTACAATTCCTAGGAAGTGCATAAACTGTGCCCAAATGTTTCAGGATTCATTTTCCCCGAAGGCCATTCCTCAACAGGACGAGCTCGCACATGTGGCCAACTGCTATATTAAGGAACAGGATTAGTATCTGAAAACCGATCAACATCCACATCACCGCTGGATAGAATAATTGAAATTACTGCAGCATCGCTCATCGACAGGCCCACAGTCGGCTCCGAGCATCGCCAGCGTGCTGCGCGAGAACAAGAACGGGGCTTTAAAAACTCAGTTGTTTTCCTAACAGGGTTGTCACTGCTGTAAGACGTGACTTGGAAAGCTTATGAAGTGCAACTGAGTACTTACTCAGCTGGAAGTAATAGAGTGATACTTTCACAAGAGCCTTTAAAAACCAAGTGTGCAAGTGATGTAACACCAGTAGACAGAAAAAGGACAGGAAAAACAGCATGTAGAGGAGAGGAATAAAAGGCATTTATGTGAAAAGTAGAATTGTTACTCTAAGAGTTGTTTCTCTTAGATCTTTTGCCTGATAATAACAGTGCATATTTCAGTAACATCCATTTGTGTATTACACTTGGGAGAGCACTAAACACTCATTTAATTTGTAGAACAGCACTAGATGCAATAGCCCAATCTCTCCGCTTCTGTCAGAGTTTGTAACAATTTATTTATTTGCTCCGTTATTGGAATCTGGACAAGAGGCTGGACTTTTAACTTCTTCTATTGACCAAATCCTGAGATATACAGAAGGGATATAAACACATAATTCACATAATTATGTTGAAACAATGCCATACTAAAACAAACAGAGAAATTCATGAGTATTGAAATCATTGCTTCAGCTCTCAGTTTAGGAGATCTAGAAACAGAAACCTCAGAATACACTTGTACATGAAAAATAAGCATCAGTCTTAATTTAGAATTTCCTGGTTATTACTGATATAAACAACAGAAATTTATGTACTTTGAGATATCTTAGAAGATATCTTATATCTTAGAATAAAACATGTCCTTAAAGCATGGTTATAAAAATATCCATCATAGTATCTGTAGTCAATTATACAAATTAATATATTTACAACGGAACTAACATGCCATAACAGTGTCTTTGCCAAAAACATTTGTCACTTGGCTAGAATAAACAAGTATCTTAAGTTTTTAAAGCCTTTCTGCAGTTCAAAATTCTCATTTATCTCCATCACTGTGTTATATTAAAATGCACAAAAATTCTGCATTTAGGAAAGGGAGATGAGAGAAGATTTTTATATGACCAGAATTCTGAATGGTGTTCAAATGTATGCAGATAACATTACCAGTTTTGCTAGCACAAATTAGGTCATATTCATTTTTATGGTTTCTGTTACCAAAGGGAAACAGAGGATGACAGCACTCCATTTTGGTTTCTTAAATGCAGAAAAATGAAAAGTATCAAAAGTACAATTCAAAGTGGTGCTCATTTGGAAAGCTAAGGAAAAATACTTTTCAAAAGGAGAAGTGTTAAAATTTCAAATCATTATTTGCAAATTCTTAAGGGAGTTGAGAGAAGCAAGGACAGGATAACAGCAACAACGTTAGGTGCAAACAGTCTTGTAAAGAGTACAGTGGAGCAAAACAAGTGTGTGTTTGTGGGTGGGACATTGTGTAAAAGGAAATAAATAAATGAGTCAACAATTACACTTATTGTTTTAAAAATACCCATTAAATTTTATTCCATCATTTTCAGCAGACTTTAGTGGATAACCTTACCATCTTATTCTTGTAATCACAAATCTTTTTCCCACCATTTTGTTTTCTCCAGTATCAAATCTCATTTGAAAGAGGATCATAAATGTATTAGGGCAAAAGCAATGGAACAGGAACAGTTTCTGCTCCTTTTCGCTTATCTTGCCACCACATGGGAGTGAGGAAAAGTGGTCACTGCTGCAACTACAGACAGCTCAACTTCAGGTTAGCAGCATTCATTTTGTAACATGCAGAGGTCATCAAAGAACTAACTTATCCAAACCATTTCCTTTGCAAGGACATTCTGAAGAGAGCCCTGTTCGAATAAGATCCATGATGAACCTTTGAATGAGACTGAGGGAGCATCTCGAGACAACGCACTGATGGGCAAGCTGGCAGTTTTACAACTTGAGCTCCTGTAACCACAGGAAAATGCCATGGTAGCAACTATTCCTTATTTCAGACTCCCCCTTTCATCAACACAGTCTGTAAAAAAAAAAAGCCCAACACCATAACCTCATCCTCATATGCAACAAGCATTTTTCAGATGTCTCGCTACCTTTGAGAAAAAGAAAATAAAAATCTGACTTAATTCTCTCCTACTTCACTTCTTACACTTGTTAAAGCATTAAATTATGTTTCTTACTCTCCACTACCATTTCCTAACATATTCTTGTGAAAAGAGGCTGACAGCTGGTGTGAGTCTTTAGACTGAGCTATGGGATCACCAAAGGACTCCACTGCATTTAGTTCCTTCTTAGGAGGCACTTCCCAGAGACATTAGGAAACAAGGTGGCAGAAACAGGCCTTCACCTGTTTGTCAAGGATTCATAAACTGCCATAAAATAACATATATTAACATAATCTAGCTAAATCAGTGAAAAAAATTAAATTACACACTTGATTATGGATAACAGGACCATGCTCCTTAAAGCAGTATCATATGAGTTTATCAAGGGCCACCAAAAGGCGATAAAAAGAAAAATGGATTGTTAAGTTCTTCAGGTGGTCAAAAGCTTCTCTACCAGAGTAAGGTACTTTCTTTTTTCTGAAGTCTAAAGAATGGTTGACCCTTTTTAGGTCATGTTTTTGGTAAGCTTCTACTTTCTGCACAGCCATTTAAATTACAAGTACATTTTGTGGTAAAATTTTAATCTACTAAAATATAAATGTGCACAAAAGAAAAACAATTAAGCTTCATCTGCAAAATATATTAAAGCTGCCAATATAAAGTGCACACATGAAAAATTAAGCCTGTAAAAATATATAATGAAAGACATCTGGCACAAATGTCAACCTTCACACGCTTGTTTTGTCAGCTGTCAAATCATGGTAATATATGATGGTAAAAGGCACACTGACAGCAACATTCCTGGTATTTTAAAGAACAATCATAAAATGCATGCATCTGCATTGCTACCAAAGTAACTGAACAGGGCTGGTGGTCCATAGAAAAATATTCATGCTTAATGTTTCTGAATCTCAAATGAAACTCTGTCCCAAATAACTTCCACACAAGGCTTTTTGAAAGAGTTACCTGGAGTTATTGCATGAGTTATTACTCATGCAAGCCTTTACAGCTATTGTAGGTAAATACTGTTCCTAAGCAGCAAATGACATGGGGTCAAGGAATGATTGCTATTCATTGTATACTTACCTCTGTCAATAAGAGAAGTGTTTTAAAAACATATGCAAGAGGGGAAAAAAATTCCTCCCAATAATTCCCTGCTTGACTCCATCTCAAAGAGTTAATTATTTTGCTGATTTAAAAAACCAATGTTTTTCCTCTACATCAAACACGAGTTCCAGTTACACTTTGCACTTGAGCACATGAAGCATTAAAACCTCAGGATGTGGTCCCATTACCATCTTACAGTCCACACAGACTAACAAGAAATTGGAAGGAAAATGAAAATACTATATCAATATAGGTTTTGAACTTTGTTTCTTTATAAAATAATGATTGAGAGCAATCATTTGTACTATGGGACAAAAAGGAAAGTTGTCCAAGATTATGCTACCTAGCTGAAGATTTTATATATCATTATAGTCATCATCTCCTGGAAACCAAAGGAGCAGTAGTAATAAGAGTTAGTCATAAAGACTCTAACCTAGCTTCCTGTTAAATATATAATCATGTTGCAACAAAAACACATTACTTTTAAACAACCATTCCTTAAAAAGTATGCCTAAAATTTTTTCTGCTGTAGTCAGGAAGCTAAATCAGGTCTGCATTTATTCACATACCAGGCACACTGTGACATTTTATTTAAATGCTGAGAAGGTGAATGAAGAAAGTTTTCACTAGAAACTAAGTTTATAGTTCGGTTGTTGGGATCCTTTTAATTTGCAAAGTTAATTTCTGCCTTGATGTTATGAAGTTTTAGTCTCTCTGAAAAGTACTTTCAAGACAGAAGAGGAGACAGGTGAGACTTAAGGGATAAAACTATGACTTGGCTTTCAAAGACACTGCAGCAGGCACTGGACGTGGTGAGTCCCAGTGGAAGTGATGGGCTTTCCTAATCGCAGTACGAAAATTTTATTAGGTGTCATTTCATAATGTAAGTTGAAGCAGAGTTTTTCAACCCCTGAAATTCAGAAATAATGAAGCCTAGGCTAAAACTGGCTGAAGTACAGCTGGCCTCACCAGGAGTATCAGACCTGGCCAAGGGCATCTTCTACCACGCAGAAATGTGACGTACACAAAACTGGCCAGTAACAGCTTGAGTTTGTGACACCTGCCTCTACCATGCTGCCATGCAAAGGACTTTTCCCCTCAATCACTTTACTGAGAAACACTTAGTGTAGACTAACTGCATATATCTCCCTGCTTTCACTCATCCAAACAGCAAAAAAACACAAAAGAAAAGTTCTCATAGTGGTGTAAGCCTACAATCACTTGTGGCAAAAGACATATACATACACCTCACTCTTTTCAGTAAGTTTTTGTTATCACCAAGACTATTAAAATGAAGTTTTCCACATGAGAAATATTACTGCCACTTCAAATGCTTTCTGTATAATATCAAATACCACCAAGGTATTTAATCAGATTGATTATCTGTGGCTGAAACAAACAACTTGCAGCATTGACAGCCAAAATCATTATGTCAGATGTGGGGAAGGACAAATGAAGGCCTGTACTGATCCACTGGCAGAGAACACGGTACATTTTCTTTCTGCCTCTACCTCGAAAATCAAGAGACTGAGGAAAAAGAAAAAGGATGTTAAGACATGACATTATGGCTAATTCAAAGATGAAAAACAAGACTACAACTATCAGTAGTAATTTTAATTTTGTACAATGAAACTATCTATAAGTTACATGTTTAACCTGAATTTCTCAGTGTACAGTTTTTCACACTTCTATAAAGAAAGGGAGGTGAAAATTTTAAATACCCATATACATTTCAGCAGACTATATTAATACTGTACATTTTTTTAACAGATTTTGAAGCATGTAAAACATAAATGAAATCTAAAGCACATAAAAAAGTGTCTTCCTATAACTTATCTTCTGATTTCTAATCTAAGAAGTCTTAATCCTCATAATCTCTCTGCTGCATGAAAAGGTGTTTCAATCTCCAGGTGACAAGCAGAGAGTAAGGAGCATGGAAATTTAGCTCGACAAAGATGCACTTGACTGACTTTGTGCCCTCAGCCATCCCTAATTTTGCTCTCCCATAATGATTTTCTGACACCACATGAGGTCTGTCAACAGGTAAGGTCCTTCCTTCACTAAAAGGATGGCAGTCATATACCTGATGATGTAATTTCTTACACCCTGCAGAAGCACAGTTCCTTTGGGGCAGTGGAAGGGCAAACGCATTATCCCACAAGCGCACGCAAACATATTTTATCTCAGTCGTGATCACATGGGTTTCACTTCCTTCAGAAACCAGACTAAAAAGGACAACGGTAGGGAAGATACATAAATACACAACTACCAGATTCATTCACCCTCACACCTTTTTATCTCTCTCCTGCTCACTTCCTCAGTAATTTTTGGTAAGCCTTCCCTGTTACATTGTACCGACCATCAAAGAGAAGCTTGGGAAACATTCTGGCATCCATGTAATTCTTGTAAAACACTAGGAAGTATAATCCTCTCAAAACAAGGATCCTAGGGAACTAGGGAAGCAGTATTTTGGCTTTTTACCAACCATTTCACAGCAAAGATAATTAGTAAGTTATATACCATTGGAACTAACACCAGCACAAATCCAGCTTACCTCACTGCTTGCTCTCTCTTCTAATGATGCCAAGATCATGACAGGCTTACTTAACATGGTTATTGTTTCCAGTTTCAAACCTTTATACTTAATTAAGTTTGAGCTCCAGATGATCTGTCTTAAGCAGCCAAACAAACCAAAAATACTCCAGCTCCATTACCTCACCTTTTTCCCCGCTCGCTATAGCAACAATGCATCAGAAACACTTCAGAAGGATTTCATTTGTGTTGAACAGCCAGGATTTGGTAAGTGCATGCGATAAGCTACTTTCAAAATAAACTACACAGCATAACATATGTTTCAGTAACAGTAAGCATCCAGATTCTGGTCAGCCTTTTCATATCAAAAGAATACTACGTATCAGAAGCAAAAGTCTGTGACAGAAGTCATCTGAAAAAAACAACTAGATGAGTAATAAGTCGCATTTCATGCATATTCGGTACAGTCTTCCATCACCTGACAAACTGGAAGAGCTGCCCCTCTGTCTCTTGCACAAAAAGCTATTGCCTTTTGGGATCAAAAAGCATCAGACATTTGCAAATGCTTTAAAAGTTTTATCTAATACATAATCACATGTACACCCCCACCCTAAAGGAATTCCATGATTTCCGTTCAAATGCTGAAAAGATTCGGAAGAGCTGAAAAGACTGAGACGGCGATCAGCATCTCAATGCTCCCTTCAAGAGCCAACAAGAAATGATAACTAATGAAAAACTCCAAATATTATTAATACAGGAAAATATGTCCAGCTTTGACAACCAAAGCAGTCATGGAATAAACACTTCCATCTTCAGTAGCTGCTAAAACAAACACTCTTTTACAGGCTTTGACAGAGAACAGAATTCATTTCCCCTTTACAGCTGCAGTGTTTCAAAGTCAGTTAAACATCAATGTGACAGCCTTACTTGTGAGAGCTCAGACATTTACTATATTATCTTAGCTGGACATGAGCAGAAAGCAGAGACTGTGAAGGCAGAGAAGGCAGGGGGAAGAGAGGGAAATCAAGATTGTTTTTCTTAAACACCTTATGAAGTGTTCATCTTAGTTTTTGCCAGAGAGTTATTTTTCTTGTTCATTTATTCTGCATTTAAAGGCCCAGCTAATACAAACACAGCACAGATCTGGAAGGCAAAAAGTTCAGTAGGATGGCGCTTGTTTGCACAGATACTACTGAGCTACCAACTTCTCGCTCTGTCATAGCGTGCTTCTACAAATGAAACACAGCTGACTGAGCTATCATCAATGCCTACAAATTAAACTATCTTATTTGCTGCTAGTCATCACCATACTGATTTTCTCATTAATATCTAGAAGACACAGTTTAGTCTCTCACCCTAATTTCTGCCATTGACTTTCCTGTACAACTCCTACCTCACAAGACCATTGTGAACCTTAACATATATTAATTTCACACGGAACAGCAAGCATGCTAAGTACTTAATAGTAAGCAGTTAGGAATATTGGCCAGATGTCAAACCAACCCTAACAATGGCACAGGCCACTAAATTGAGGATCATGAACAAAGATTAGACACTAAATAACTGCAGTAGCCATTTGCAAATTGAGGTTCTGTGGAAAGCTGGCTGCTCACATGATTATGGTCCTGTCTACTTCCAGGTGTTCAATTACATTAAACGAAATTAAAAATACATCAATACATGTTCTTACTACTGGTTTCACATGAAAGCAGTTGTTGCCATTGGGCGAAGTGCTGTGATCACAAAGAGAAAATGTCTTATGAATTACTTACATAAATGGTTTGCTGAGTAACTAGTTCTTTCATGACAAATGATACCTACTATACCGAAAAGTTTTCCATTTGGATTGTGAACCTATGCATCACTGTGCATGCTATAAGCAAGCTTGAAAAAAAAGAAAAATCTGCATTTCTTCTTTTATTTAGTGGTGTGTTGTACATAAATACTGAAGAAAAGGCACATCTGAAATACAGCTTAAACTACATATCTGGAGATGAGAGATGGAGAGAAACAGTAGCTAGCAAAAACAAAATACTGTCACATGAAACAGTCTGTATAAATTACATTATTACGTGGTATTCTTCGTTTCTTCTTTGAGCCAAGTTGGAATTTTAGAGCAAGCCTGAGGATTTGTGGCCATTTCATTTGGCAAAACATGTAACCTTATACTCAGGAAATCTCCAAATCCCAGCTATTCAGAGTTTGAGCCACCTTTCACCTTCTGAAGGGTCACTTCAGTTAAGGGGAAGAGAAATCACTATGGACTTCACCTGTCAATAATAAAATCACTCTTCTTCACTCTTCATAGAAGCCCAATCTGAACATTTCTATTTCACAGTAATACCTTGAAGTTTCTGTCTGGCCATTGACTGACTCCCCACACTCCCCTAAGACACTTAGTATTTCCCCCCCACTAGGAAAAAAAGAAAACAAGAGAAGCAAATAAAAACCTCCCTAACAAAAGCTTTTTTACCTGTGCTTCTCTAAGCCACCCTCTTAACCAAAAGCTCGAATGAGTGACCTCCAGGGAATGCTGCCCAAGCCAGACGCAGGAGATGAGCTGGCCTGTACCTTCGCCTACCACAGAGAAATGGTGTGTCTTGATTTAACCATTTGCTTGTTAAATCTTAGTGTCCGGAGGGCTGCAGAGGTTTTTCGGTGCTGTGCTGCTGCACTCTCCTCACTCCAGCACCACTATTTTTAGTAAGCAGCAAATGGGTGCCTGTAGGACCTCTCCTATCACCAGAAACCTATCCAGCTTGAAGTGGACAAGCAGCCCAGCTCATGCATGCTAGCAATTCTTCAGATAGAGGCTTGCAAGCCCAGCCCTGCCTGTTTCTGCTGCAACTAGCACTTCATTACATCCATTTTAATGCGGGAGAGGTCTCTTTTTTTTCCTTTTGTAAACAAACCTTTGATCAAAACACTGTAAAATAAATATGCGTCCTTTCTCTCTTTATTAACCTTATTGCATTATGTTAGTTATATATGTGCCAGCTCTTAGCACAAAAAAACTCTCATATCCTAAAAAAATTCCCTTCCCCTACATGTATACAAAACTGATGACTATGCTGTTTTACCTAGTATTTCTTCCCAAAATTGAAAATCCTCAGATTTGGTCAAGACTTTAATTTCCATATCAATTACCAACTTCAGAAACATGATACAAGACACTGAAATACAATTTAAAATTTACTTCAAATTGTTACATATCAAACTACACCATAATAAATACAGCCACATTAATTTAAAAAAGGAACAAAAAATTCTCAGAAGCAACAGCAAGTAAATTCTGTTAAATATGCAATTCGAACTATGTATAGACCCAGTTACTCAAATCAGAAATCTTAAGTGAAATCCAGGCACGTGGTGTGTGGCAATGGAAAGTTCTGTAGGACAGGCTACACTCAGAACAGTGTTGGAGCTGAGCCCACAACTCATGTCAAAACTGATGTCAAGAAGTCTTGTGAATTTTCTCAGTGCCAGCAGTGCACGCTGCACAGCTTGTCTCCATTCAATACTCCTCATCATTAAAAATGATGCATTATGCTAAGATTTCATTGTCTTAATTTATATCCTATGACCTCACAAACTATAGATGTTTTTAAAAATTCAACTTAACTTTAAGACAGAGAAATAAGCTGGGATATAACTGGTTTTATTATGACTTTTAAAGGTGAAGTGTGGCTGACAAAAATGTAACAGCAACATGCACCAAATTTCCAATATAAAAGAGTGAAAAGCAAAATGTCAGAGTGAATTCATTTGTAACTGAAATTCCCCTGCTTTTACTCCTCCAAATTCAAGTTACTAAATAACTGCCAAATACTCCATGTATGACACAGCATAAAGTACAAGTTGAGTACTTGTATTTCAGTAATTTGCAAATTAATTTTAAATGTTTTGGCAGGATAAACTTTACATGCATGAACTTGCAAAATATACAAGCTGCTTCTTTATCTACTTATAAAAAGCAGAAGTCCCTTCAGTTCCAGTCACGTGAATTTAATTTCATAATCAATTTTATTATGAAAAAAATACAGATTCTTCCTGTTGGGGCAGAAAACATTTGTGCAAATACAAGAAACACAAAACAAAAACTTCTGCATGCGTAAATAACACTGAAGACAAAACAAATAGTAAAACCCTAACCCCAACTCCCCCCCAGTTAAAGAAGACACTTCCCCTTTATCTCTCAATTGTATTAATCTCCAATTAGAATGTTGATGGTCAGAAAAAAAAAAAAAAAAAAAAAAAAAAAACCAACAAAGCAAAAAAAACCCCAAACCAAAACAAACAACAACAACAAAAAAAAAAAAACCCCAACAACAAACCCAATAAACAATAAAACCAAAACCCAAACAATAACAACAAAAAAACCCTTAATCACCACCCTACAATTTCAATCTTAAGTTAGGTCTTAAAAATAAGCCCCATTCATACAAGACCTTAGTCATCAGGTCACAATCCTAATTTAAAACAACAAATTTTCCCTTTTGGTTCCATTATAAGGTGATAGCTAGCACCTCTAGCAATTTAAAGACATCCCATTTTCCTTGAGGTTAACCAGACAGCAAATCAAATAATCCCACAGAGGATTCAGAGCAGGCTTGACCCATTATTGAAGTGTTAAATTAGAATTTCAAAGAGTAACTCCATAGTCACCCTTCACAGGGATAATTTTTAATTCTTCTCCTGTGAAATGTGAAGTTAAGTCAATACTTGGTGTTTTATCTCATAACAAAAGCAGACAAAAATACTGCTAACTCAAAACAATCTAGTTTGATTCTTGTTTAATAAAACAGCAAAAGGCCACTGCTTCAATGTTTTAATAGGCAAGTTCTCTCTAGCATTTTTTTCCAATTTCAGTATTAATTCACATTGGTAGAGAGAAGCAGGCATTTTATTTACATTTTACGAAATTAAATACATACATATATTTATTTTCTCAACACAATCCACAAATAGCAATGAATGTGAATTTTGCATATGGAGAAAATAATGAGGATTGACCCCATTTTACAGCCAACAAAATGAGGAACTTAAGCTCAAGTGATTTATTTAGTACACTTTGGGCAAACCTAGCATTGAAGAATAAGCCCCTGGCTCTCTAGCACAAGGTCCATCCCTGCTGTTACCTATGCAAGTTCATTCCCATGGGTAACATTATAAGGAAATTTCAATTACATGCAGGGGCAAATATTCCAAGTCCCCAAATTCTAAAAAAATTATGTAAAACTTATGTAAACTACTGGTGGAATTTAAAAAAAAAATTGTCAACAATATGTTCAATTTTTGTAGCTGACCCTAAGCCAGCCTAAATTAAATCATTTTAGCTGCCTGTTCAACACAACAGCAGAAACTCAGCACAGCAAGAGCCACAGAACCCACCACTGGCATGGCATAAGAGTGGTTGGTATCACCTGGTATCCTCAACAAATCAACAGGACAGAACTAAAAGCAGATACTGCAACCAGTACAAATTACAACATGGAAAAAAACACACACAAAAACCCCACACATTTTTAATTATTAAAATATGCAATAAAAAGTCTCGTGTTGTTGCAGATTTATTCTCCTCCTCAAGACACAGTCTATGTAAGAAAATACCAGTTCCCTTTTACTGACTTCCTTCCCTGCCAGTGGTAAGCAAAATCATTTAAAAACCAATAAAACACAATGTTGTCTTTACATTCAGCTAATGCAAGTGAAATATTAGCAGAAGCAGGTTTGACCTAATATTGGATTTTACATTTTCATCTTTCCTGTACTGCCAGTTAGCTCAAACTTTCTGCAAGAAACCTTATTTCCCTTCTCAGAATCTCATCTCTTAAAAAAAGTCCCTACTCCCCTGAGGAAATTCTAAGGGCAGGGCCACAGTCGTCCTTTCTCAGCTTCCGCAATACAACTTAAGTAGAAATTATTTACACAAGTGTAACAGAATTGAGTACAGCTCATTTATGAAAAAGTTACCACTATGCTTATACAGCAATATTTCCACAAAATCAGAACAGTAAGAACAGTCTCCAAATCATGTCAACAGCAAGAGAAGTTATAGCTTATGGCCCTTCCCACAATAACACAAAGTACTCCCTAATGGGTTTAAATTTTTAAGAGTTCAATTCTTCCACTGCTGGCCACTTTATACATAGTTCACACTTTTACTTCTCAATTGCTCTGAGATATCTAAATAGGTCTCATTTTGATCTTTACAGGTTTTCAAAAATTCATCAGTTTTACACAAGAAAATGCCTCACACTGACCTTAGCAACAGATTTGGAAAGAAAAGATGCCATATGCAGTGGCAACCATGTGAAACTTTAATTGTATCACATCTTTGTAGTCAAATGCATCCATTTAATTATGAACAATCATACATCTCATACAAGGAGCAGAGCTGTGCCTACAATGACTTTTTTATTTCAGCCACTGAACAGGAAAAACACATATTTTAAAACTGTTACAAGTTGTGCAAATAGTCAATTCACCAGGAAAAAATGCCCTTGTTTCAGACAGCTTACTTCATGTCGAAGTAGGGTAAGCTATTCAAAGCATTAAGAACATCCACAAGGGGATGTAATTGCTAAATATATCTGTGAATATATACCTTAGCTTCCTTTGCAGTACCTTCTCTGAGAAGAAAACCTTATGGGTAGCAGATAAATAAATTACATCTATAGATGTAGGCACGAGAAGGAGCTACTGCCCTTTACTGTAGGACACATGAAACAGATAGGATGCTCACCTCCAGTGTAGGAAAATCAGTTCTCTGACAAAGTATTTACACACCAGTAAAAAGGCAGAGCTTTTTGCCAGAGGCAGCAAAGCTCTGCTCAGAAACACTGAGCAGCCCGGAGAAAGCAGCCATCTCCTGAGAGGAAGGAGACCCAAAAGCAAACTCTGCCCTGAATCAGGAGCAGTGCAATTCCCTCCTCCGTGTTGTTGTGCACCCAGATCCCAGTGCTCAGAAGGCGGAGGCCTGCTGCAATCTGCCCTCCAGCCTCTCCCTGCTCCAGCAAAGACGGGCGGAGCGCAGTGCCCGGCCTGCTGGGGCTCTGGCAGGCACAGCCCCTGCAGTCACCCCGGCTGAAGCAGGTGACGCTCTGGGCCACAGCTGTAAAACACTGGCGACCTGCCCGCCCCCAGCTTGGCACACTGGGGAGAGGCAGGGCCACCCTGGTCCCAGGAGCAGCCCGGCAGTGAGACCAGAGGCCAGGAAGCAGGGAGCCATCTGACCCATCAGCTGTCCCTGTACCCAGGGCACAGGCTGTGCCGCTGAGATGGTGGCCCTGCAAGAGGCCTTTCCTTGCACCCTGCAGCAGCTCCCACTCAAGAGCTGTACCCAGAGCACGCAGGTGGCTTTCCTGTGGCTTACTGACTGCTGAGTCTTGCTGTGACTCTAGTCTTGAAATCCAAAACTTTATTTCAGAATTTCCTAAGTGAGCCATTACAGCATTTCTGATGAGCAGGGACTTTCATCCCCTTCCTCAATGAAGCTACTTATGAAATTCCAGCCAACTCATTAACAGCGTTACACTAGCCAAAAATAAATTTTCACTAAGCAATTCGCCCTCAAAATACACACACACACACAAGTTAACCTCTCCAGAAAGAGTCTCACAATCATGGATCAAGTTGTCCCGACACAAAACATGGGACTATCCCAAAGCTTTACAAGATTGTATCAGAAGACCACAAAACAGTTTTCCTGGAAGCTGGGGGCAGAAGGAAATAGCTCAGAAACCGAGTGATGAAGCAAGTAAGAGGACGAGTAAGTAAGATGCCACTTTGATAACTACTGTTACTGGAATCAAGTTCAGCAGCAGCAGGCTGCTAGGGTTTTTTCCCCTTTAAGTGCCCACAATACCTAAAACACGATCAGAGCACCATATGCATGGTTCCGTGCCTGTATTCAAAAATAAATACATACTATTGTGAAACATATGTGCTATATACAGAGCACATTTGGCATTAACCAACTAAGGCTGAAAATTAATAGAACAAATCTAATTTAACCATTTAGGTTGTGGCACATAGCCTGTGGTGTACAGTAGTGGTGGTTGCATGGTTGGGGTGTGACAGTGGTGGAACAGCAGGTAATAATTTCATATAAGATGGCCTGGTTTGGGGTAGTTTGGGTTTGGGGTTTTTTTGGCTTCTGTAGATTTGTATTGAATATGTTTTAAGTGTGGCAACAATAGCGTTATACAATTTGTATCACTGGTATTGGTTCCTCAAATATTTCAATGTTGACGTAGTGGGCTGACCATGGTTGGATGCCAGACACCCACCCAAGATCTCTCTCCTTTCTGCAGATGGACAGGGGAAAGAAAGTTTAACAACAAGTTCATGAGTTGAGATAAGGACTGGGAAGGATCACCCACGAAACACCATCACAAGCAAAACAGGTTAGAATCAGAGACATTAACTAAATTTATTGCTAACAAAATCAGAGAAAGATCATGAGAAGTAAAATAAAACTAAAAACACCTTCCCCTCCCCCTTCCTTCCTTGCCAGCTCTGCCTTCTCCCCCATCAGTGCAGGAAGAGACAGAATGGGGGTTATGGTCAGGTCATCGCCTGTTGTCTCTGCCACTATTTAGGAAGTGGAGTCCTTCCCTTTCTCCAAAATGGGGTCCCTCCCATGGGAGACAGTTCTAAGAACTCCTCTAAAGTGAGTCCATATTAGGAGCAACAGTTTTCTACAAACTGCTGCAATGAGTCCATCCCTTGGGCAACAGTCTTCCCCAAACTGCTTCAGTTTAGGTCACTCTTCCATGGGGTGCAGTCCTTCAAGGACCGGTTGTTCCCCTGTAGGTCCTCCACAGGATCACAGGTTCTACTAAAAACCTGCTCTAGCATGTGCTCCTCTCTCCATAGGTCTGCAGGTCCCTGCTTCAGCATGGGCATCCCACAGGGTTACAGTCTCCTCTCAGGCACCCATCTGCTCCAGTGCGCGGGTTCTCCACAGACTGCAGGCAGATCTCTGCATCCCCGTGGATCTCCATGGGCTGCAGGGGCACAGCTGTTTCACCATGGCCATCACCACGGGCTCCAGAGGAATCCCAGCTCTGGTGTCTGGAGCACCTCCTGCCCCTCCTTCTGCACTGACCTTGGTGTGTGCACACTTGTTCCTCTGACACATTCCCACCCTGCTCTTCTCTGCCCGCAATTACAACTGTCCAAGGACTTTTTTTTCCCCTCTTCTTAAATGTTAGCTCAGAGGTGTTACCACAGCTCCTAACTGGCCCAGCCTTGACCAGCAGCAGGTCTGTCTTTGGCACTGCCAGAGGTTACTGGCATAAGTGCCAGTAACTCACTGAGCATACTCACTGCCAGACAAGGAGGAAGCTTCTCAGAGAATCTACCTGTTACGAAAGCTTGGCCATGCAAACCCAATATAGCTGATCAAGAGCCTAGAACTTGGATATTGACAAAAGAGTAAGCCCACGAGGAAGGAAAGATTAAAATCACAGTCAGGGACAAGGAATATTTTAAACATTAGTAGTCATGCATCAAGCCCCATGTACCATCAGCTGCAGATAAACCCTATTCCACCACAGGATACATTCTGGAAGTTACATACTGTAACTCGAGACAGAAAAAGTTTTACATGGGTCTGTTCAGCAGGACTAAGCAATAAAAACACAGTTAACCAGGATCTGTGAAGAGAAGCCAAGCAAAAAACCACAACTGAAAACTGAAAGGGCATAAAAATTAACCCAAGTGAAATTTCATGTGTTGGCCACCTACTTTTAGAGAAATGTTTATGGCTTTATCCCATTTTAAAATACTATTATAAACTGTGTCACTACACAGTAGTTTCAAGCTCACAGAAGAAAACATAGGGCATGTCTCACTCTCTTAAAGCAGTAGAATAGGTACCTAGAGACTGAAGGACAAAAGAATTCAAGGCAAAAAGGGATCTCAAATTCTATGTGTTACTCATATGGATAATGTTTTAAAGTTTAAGTGAGAACATTCAAATATAAGCTAAGAAAAACATGCTGAAAAAAATGTGAATGGAAACATTTTAATTCCTCCTGACACTACTACAGCTTCCCTCAAGGAAAATCCAAATTGCAATACCTACTGTAAAACTAACTCTTTTCTCAATTCTAATTTTAAATATTCCTAGTTTGCCCATTGTTGTCATTTTGAAAGATACAGAGTTTGGTATACAGAGAATTCTGTAGTTTATTGATTTGGGATTATTGAAGGAAGAAAAGTACTGATAATGAAAAAAAGGCAAGAATCTGGACCATAAAAACAGCTGTTGGAACAGGAGAACAGAGCATATTCTTAATTTATTCATGGCCACAGTTGCAAATAAAGTTTTAGCAACACATTTACACACATACTGTAACAAATGCTGTGTACAGAAAAGCACCAGTACCCTTTTTTTGGTTGTGGTGAGATGACTAGAGGAGGTTTCTGTAACATACTTGAATAGTTCGAGCCCTGCACAATGATACTGTAATACTCACCAATATTTCTAAATCATTTTCATAATACTGAACTTCTGTGATTTATCTAGGACCTTTCATCTGAATTTTTCAACATGCAAAGTTTGTTTTAAAAAGAAAACCTGTAATTTCTTGGCAGTCCAGTTAAGACAAAAGCAAACTGATGAGAGAGAAACACATTGTACAAGACTTTATATTATAATCATCTACAAATTTCCTTACCATTACAGCAGATAAGTCTTCTGAGCCTAACATCCCCACATTGTGGTATTAGAAAAATTCACCCACTTTAATGTACACAAATATCCATGAACCGCAAAGCATTGTACTATAATTCTGTCAAATAAACAGACTACTGGAATTCAATTTCCAGAAAGCCAAGGCAAAATCTACTGGCCTTCATCTGAAATACCAGTACCATTTCCAAGCCCTGTATTTAATTAATACTATTTACTGTCAAGAGCCAAGCCATGTAAATATTTCACTCTTCCCAATTCAGGGACTAAAGGCAGGCCCAGAGGAAAATCTGCCCAAGTAAATGCATCTCATCTTCTTTGATGATGCAAGTGCTCAGTTGTCCTGTTCTTGACCCCTCTAGAATTCTGAGGCTCCAATACTGGTGATACAATGTCATCAATCTATATATAAAATATACATTGATTTTCCACAGATGATAATGACAGCTATTTCTTCTGCTAATGCTAATGCAGTATAACTTTGTCCATATAAAAAGGTTCCTATCAAGGTAAGAAATGAAAAATCTTAGCAAAGTCCATTACAAAGTCAAAACCAATATTTAAGAAGTGAATAAAATCAAGTTAGCAATCCCATTTCCTAAATATTTTTTATTTATCTCACTGAAACTGCAATGTTCAAAATAATCTTCCAGGATATAACTACATACAAAAGGCAAGCTTCAATCAATTGAATGAGCATTTTCAACAGTCCTGGATATATATTAAGTTTGGTTCCATCAATGCAGTAAAAAGTTCACTGACAGAGCACTCCATTTAAATCCGTTTACAATAGTTAATGAGTTTTACATATATAAGAATAGTTTAATCCAGCTTTACAATGAATTTGAACATTGTGGCCTCAAAACTACGAAACTACTTTAAAAGTACTTTCATTACTAACAAATCTAGTTCTGCTAGTTGCAAGCATAAGATTTCTCTCCACAGTACTCTAGATTTTCATAAAATTTAAAGGAAAGAAATGCAATATACTACATTTGTGTAAATTTCAACTTTTCCACAAAAAAATGTTTTTCATAAACTTCCAGTTCCAATTTTAGGGAAAAAAAGCTTTTAGGGGGCAATTGTATAAATCTCAATAGATGCTCATTTCCTAATACCTCAGTTCTCATCGTACCACCCACACAGAACTTCACTCTCAGATTAGGAGTATCATTTTAACACTGATTACATTAAATTCACCATAATCAAGCATCCATTTTACAAGCATCTTCATAGGCAATTCATGTTAACTAATGTCACTACTGAACAGCAGTGACTGAACACAGAATAATCTTATCACATTTCATGCAAGACACAACTCCCCAGTTTTGAGGTCTAGCAATGAAAACACATTCCCTTTATTTATCACAAACCAATTCAATGTAGATTAAGTATCCTTCACAGAGAAGACCAGGTTCATTAAAGATTACACATACCAATGTTTTATTTCAGCTCTTTCAGAAACACAGCTTCTGTGGGAATTAGGGTGCTCTGAACTGACTCCAGGGTTCTAGGTAAGCACCATTCCAGCCCTGCTTTGCTAGCTCACAGAAGCTAGCCTTATTCAGGTTTGATACTTGGAATCTACTGTAAGTTCCTCATTTGCATCCTTAAATTAATACCCAAGGCTCTTAAAACTTGTTTCGATATAAGGCAGTTTTATTTTCTGTATTGCACTTTATTTTCTGACAGCATTCCCTTTACACAAACATGTATTAGGAGAACACAGTCAAAAATGAGACATTTGTCAGAATTTTCTGTATCTACTACAGCTGTAAACAACAAGCACTATAACTCAGAATGAAAAGACACACAAATATTTTCTATCACACTTGACACTAACTACAACACAAACAACAATGAAATCACTACAAAGTTAGATGGAAACAGACTCTCCAGATCAAGAGTGACAGAAAACTGAGATTTCTCTAATCTATGTTCTTTTTTCTGAGAAATATTCCTTACAAAGCAAACCACTTCATGAAAAAAGGAGAGAGAGGTAAAAAATGCTTTCAGACTGGTAGCTTTTAGACTGGAAATTAAAACAGATTTTGTATCTGTTTGGGTTTTTTGCAAGTCCAAACTTATCATCATTCTAATTGCATCCCCTTTTTTGTGAACACAGAGCAGCTGTTACCCACTACCTCAAGTAACATGAAAAATAGACCAAATAAGCTTTAACTAGTAGGTTCATTTTCCAAAAAAACTTGATCCAGCGGTAGACAAGCTGAATGTGCACAACTTCAGTCAGAGTCATGGTGCAGTCTCACAACATACAGTCAAAACCAACATTTATAATTCCACAAGCAAAACTAGTCAAAAGCCAAGGGCCAGAATTTTTAAATGACACTCCATCTGATATATCCTTCCACCCCTAGTATAATTTCAGATGGGCGTACTGGTTAAAATAAACAGCTACAGCTCTTTGATCTTGCAGAGAAGGTGACCATGTAAGTATGTCAAATAATAGGACTGAAGCCCAGGACACTCAAAACTCAACAGAAAGATTTCCAAGGATTCAATGGAACCAAAATTTTAAACTATTCTTTGGCTTATGGAACCTACTTTTGCTGAACTGTCTATAATAGGAACACAGATATAACCACACACTATAAAGCAAAAGAATATCTGCTTCATCCTTGCCGTCTAAATCCTTTCATGACACCCATTTTTTTACAGTGGTTTATTTGAGTGAAAACTACCTCTCTGCTTCATCCTTGCCTTCTAAATCCTTTCATGACACCCATTTTTTTACAGTGGTTTATTCCTCAATGTCATCACCTTAGACTTCATATACAAATATTCATGTAATATTTGCTCTTATTAAAGGTTTTGAACTTCCTAAACACAGAAACTGTGTTTTGGTCAGCATGTGTGAAGTTACGAGATTATTTTCTATCACTGTATCAACCAAATCTATAGTTTTGGTGCAGTATGTAGCAACACTAAGGAAAAGACAGGTTGTTTTTTTCCCTCCACATAAATTAATTAGGAAAAAAACCCCAAGTAATTATATGGAAATTGCTTTTTATTTTCATATTTCCCTAATGCATTCGGTTTTTTAATCGAAAATTGAAATTGAGACAACTGAAAACAAACATACGATCAACCTGACAAGAAAATTTCATGTTCTCTATAGAGAATCCTGGCAGTGATATTTTTCTCTTTATTACACACACCTAACTCATTCTGAGTGCTATTCACTAGGAAAACAATATTTTAGAGTATTTGCATTTTTTAAAACAATTTGCTTAAATGATTACAAAAGCAGATCATTATTGAGAAGACCTCCACAATTACATGATGATTATGCAGTCCAGGTAAGTAGTGTAAATAAATAGTAACCAATATAGTGTAAGTAATAAGTGTAAATAAGTAATAACATCTCTGTGGCTAAGCATTTTCAAATTAATATAAAAGAAAAACAAATTATTAACCAGAATTATAAACTTCATTGAATAGAATGAACTCCAGAGTGTTTTATCTGAACCGAAAAAGGAAAAGACAGAAAAAAGTACTGAAAAACTGCTTAACCTGTTTTCTCATACACTGATGCTAGAAAATTAGTAAAGTTTAAATAAAAGCATTTTTAGTTTGCAAAAAATGCTGAACATAATTAACAAAAGAGGAAATGAAACTTGATGTGGGCTTACATAATTTTACCCATATTTGGTTGGCATTTCATAAACAGTCATCCCCCAAACAACTAAAAACTCTTTCAGCAGGCTCATTTCCCACCTCTATATTTAGTGTGCAAGCCTCAAAAATACATATTTCTGACCTTAATAAGTCACTCTATGTGTTAAAAGACAACATTTATTCATGAGTACACTGAAAAGGTTCTCACATAAAATCTCAAATGCATATTTGTTGTAAAAGATTTATACCAAATGAATATATTGATATATCAAACATACCTAAAATAAAACCACAGTATTTATATTCTACTTTCTTTCACTGCACTACCAAACTATTATTAGTCTGCATTTAAACAATCCGCAGGGGTCTCTTTTTCTAATTCTCAGTGGTATTATCCCTTCTTGAGAGCAGAGTTAAACAGGCACAGCACTGCCTGATGGAGTCGTAAGACAGTAATTCTTGAGCAACAAGCAGTTTAAGTCATCAGTGTCATTATACCAATTTCATCCCTCAATTTAAGTAATTTATTAGTGCACAGAGTTGGATGGAAAAGCTCGTATTATTTCATATTCAACCTTTGCCATAAGGCAGACCATAATCAGCACATCTGAAAAATGTCAATTCCTTAGTTACAGTATAAAATATCAAACAAACCTAACAAGAAAGGCTGAAGGGATCAACATGTGATATTCTTTCTCAGCAAAAAGTCACATTCCTGCTCCTGGCACCAAAGCAAGGACCCTCTACTCCCAGAACCAGTGTCACCATTATTTTCAAAGTTTCTAAAATGTTAGTCTTTCCACTCAGTGTACAGTATCCCATGTTACTTAAAACCAACGTTTGTTCTGCTGTATCCACACAATCAATTTAAGACATCTCACATCCAACTCCCCCACTGAAGAACACAAAACTGCAACACAATCCAATTAAATGCAATAGGATACAGACAACTCACCAAGACTCAGCGATGCAGACTATGATTTCTAGGGGCTCTGTATGCAGGGGGCCTCACTACTCAGACACATCTCAAGTATGCTAGGAACAAATTTGAGAGAAAAATATTAGTTTTTTTTTTTTTTTTGGAGATGGGTATAGAAGAACAAAAATATGATGTTTAGCACATTGCTGTCTTAAGCAAAACACAAGGAGGGAAACACAAACTTTGTGGAGCGTTATCTGCTTTTCCAGACATAACTACAACCCCCTTCCAGTTGCACAATCACTCCAGTCACACAACTTCCTTTCTACCTGCTGCCTACTGCAAATTCACAGTGATAGCAGCTAAAATGTTTACATTAACTTACACAGTACACAGCCTCTATTTTCACTAAAGAATCTGTGAGAACTCTGAAAGTGCTTGGTTCCTTTTTTGGTTGACTGCTTGATTTGACAGCACATTAGTTTCAAATCTCTAAAAAGGAGAAACTGGTGTTCTTTCAACCATTATTATAAGTTGCATGTACAGAAGCATGTTTTTTCTCTCAGCCTCCACTTACAATACTCCTGACCCAAGTGACAAGCATCAGTGAACAGAAAGCCTTTCACTCATATGGAGTCCAATAAAGCAGTAAAGAGTCCATAGAACAGAGGCCATACATTGCACAGCAAAATAATTCCTTCAAGGGAGGAGGAGTGTGCCACTGCCCATATAAATATTATACCTGAATTTCTGTTTGTAGGTCAAAGAACACTTTATGACAAATATATCCAAGCAAACCACCAAAGAAGAGTTTTCTACTTTCCTATTCTGACAAACAAAAAGGCAGAACATAAAGCAAATGAGAACACAAATAAAACAAAAAGACAAGAGTCATCAGCAAAAAAAAAACCCAAACCACCATACACTAATTATGCTTCAAGAATTTAGAATGAACCCCTTTCTTTGCCATTTCTGCTGTCTTACAGAAACCTTCTTCAAACAAACTCTGCAAAAGTTCTTTCAGTCACAGACAGGATACCACTACAGTAACAGACTATTTAGGGGCACCACTAACAAAGAAGTGTTCTTATATAAAATATACACACAGAAGATAAGCCTACATTATTTCCTCAGGAATGTCCAAAAAGCACACAAGCTCTGTGGATCACAAACTTAGGGCTTTGAGTGGGTCCTTGTTGACAGAAAAAAAATCATCCTGTCTTGGAATAAAATGTTAAGTAAGCTGCTAGATCTTTTGGCAGCTCAGAGAGACATCAAAGAGAAGCCACAGTCTCAGCAGCACATGGGGGCTGCAGCCCCAGCTCACAGTGGGGAGACCTTTCCCCTGAGGGGCAGTAAACAGGACACTGCCTGTGCAAACAGGAGCATTTCCCACTCACCTCCTGTCTTTTACCTGCTGGGCACCAGTGAATGAGTACTCTACTACCACTTTATTTCTTGACAACTAAGGTGGCTGCTCACTTTTATTTTCCTGCTGTTTTTCCCTATTTTTGCATCCCACCTCCTGGTCTCTGTGGCCTCCAATAAAGCCGCTCAAGGAGTCTGCACACAAATCATGTGGCTCCTGACCATCACAGTAGTGTCCACAAGGCCCCACTGGAAAGGACAAGCTTTGCTGATTTTCATTTTTCTATTCATAAAACGTTTAACAATAATATTGTCTGAAAACAAAGACAATGCATTATAGCTTCACAGTAGAAGCACTACCTTCGAAACACAAAAACATGACTAATAAGACCTCTCTTCCCAAAAAGCCCTCTTGAATTATAAAGCAACTAGCAACAGGCTCATTTACCTGAATAGATGTATTATCTAGTATATTTCTGATACATTTCTCTAACCAAACTAAATCATCAGTGAAGAAACGAAGTGATGAACATGAAGTTACGGACAAGGAAATTATGTGTTAGTCCTTTGCCTTGCCTTCTCAAGCCCATTTTGGAGGCTGAAGAAAAAGCAAGCCAACTATCACCTAAGCCTGTACAAATTTACACCCAACCCACAGGAAGCAGGAGGTTCTGGGGATGGTCCTCAGAACTCAAGGGAACTACTCTTGCAAGAAGCCAGGTCTCACCATGGCATAACTCTGTTAACAGTGGTACACAATGGCCCACATGAAGAGCAGGTCATTGCCTCAAACAATACACAAATTATCAACATTACCTATGATATAAAAATGGAATGCACCACAGCCACACCTGCCATTTTCCAACACCATCATCCAATCCTACATCCCACAAAAAGTAAAAGAAAACTGTTTTAAAGGTCAAAAAACCTCAACTAAAAACAATTGATATGAAACAGAATAACACACTGGCTTCTAACTTCGGAACACTTTACATCTTTATTTTCCATTTGTGCACAGCCATTTCTTTCCCTTCTGGTCTCTATTCCAGATACCTAAGGTGCATTTACCTCCATGGTCCATAAAAACTTCACTGTGAACAAAACACACAACATCAATGCTGCAAACTACAGTTAAGCTGAAAAGGAGTGGGAACTTCCACTTTCAGGCATACTTGGAAGAGGTCATCCTCAGCATGCAAGCTTAGTGAGCACGAATTTAGTGAGGCTTTTCTCATCTACACTGTCTTCAGGTTCCATCATTCCTAAACTAAGAAGAAAAGGAGCCACAAATGATCTCACCATCATGCAGTTATCACTAGCTTCACACAGAAGTGTAGCAAAAAATATTTTGAGGCCTCATGAAAAATTCAGTATCTTTGTTTCAAAGTAACGCTTAAAAAAAATCCAGCAAAACAAGCAAAAGTATGTTTGCACTGCAAATGCCAACAAAAATTGGCAAGCAATTAAAACAAAAAAACCTTTAAACTATGCTATTAGAGATACATTTTATAGCCTGTAAAGTATCAACAATTTTTTTTTTTTTGCACCCCAGATAACAACAACCCTTCTGGACTCATTTAAAGAAAATAGTACATTTCTACCTGTAAATTTTAATTTTGGAAAAAATACTAAGATTTAGACTGGAAGAAGAGCTTTTCTCCTTGAGAATATAATTGAAAACTGAAATTTATTTATTTATTTCTATACACTCGGTATTCCTCCACAAAGAATCTAATTTAGAAAACAGATAGAACATGATGAGGACATTTTTCATGTATCTGGAGACCAAGGTATAAAACTGAGAGAGACAAGCAAGTGAAATGAGTTGACAATAATCACATGTATTTCTCAGAATATATAAGTACTTGGTCAGCAAGTCCTGACAGCAATTTTGGAAGAGTAAAGAGAAAGGGCTGAAGAGCTACTTTGTGAACTCAAAGCATGGTGTAAGCAGAATGAAGAAAAATAATCTCCACTGTAGCCTAGATGATACTGGAACTCTCAGATTCACAAGTATTAAAACTTATGACCTTGGGTTTTCACAGGGTTTAGGTTGTTTTGGGGTTTTTGGGTTTTTTAATTAATTTCAAATTGCATCACACAGGGATATGATGAATTTTTAAGTTCATAAAAATAAGTGTAATAAAAGTGTCAGCATACACTCTCAAATTTATTCATAGGCAGACTTTCCTCTATTCTCAAGAAGTTTTATTTTTAAATGCAGTTTAGTATCTCCTACATAATCCATGAGGTACAAATAGGTGACAAACTACATTGTTTTTAATTGGAGTGATTTTCTTCAAAATCCATGGGCCAGGCTCATTAGAGATCAATACTGACAGCAATGAAAAACTAAATCTGTTCACACACAGATGAATTACAGCATAGGCAGAGTAAGAGTAAAATTCTATAATAATTCTGACTTAACAAGCAAAATGTTCTTTCACTTTCCATGCCTATTCTTCAGTCCCATGCTTCTCCACAGAGGCAGCCAATAAAGCAGCCAATTGTGATATGCCCACTATAAATCCTACCCAAGAGCAACAATATGTCTTACACAGCTCACTAAAAAAGCATCAAAATAGCAACTCTCAGTCAACACTACAGCAGATATATGTTCTCACTATGTCCCCTCATAGAAGCTTATGTGATCCATACTACTTAAGATTAATGGACAAATCAACACAGTCGGTAGATATTTTAATTAATTTGTTGCCTATACTCTCTTCCCTTTCATTAATCCAATAAAGGTTTCCACGTAATGGGGACAATTCTAGCAAAATACAAGTTTTCCTTTCCAAAGAGAAAGTAACTTCTTGAAGTTTAAAAACAAAGAGAAAAATGTAAATAGGATTTACTGAGGACATTGCATCTTAGCTGCAAAAAACAAATACACATTCCAAAGAAGCTTCTTAATATCTAAGTAATGGGAGCACACTCACAGAAAGAGTGAAATTTACTATCAGTTGAAACTGCTAAAATGAGAGCAAAGGAAAAATATCTGTCAGTAACTGTATTAATGGGATATTGTTATGGAAGCCATTTAAGGAAATGCAAGACTTGGAATAGCATAATGATGAAGCTGCAGAAGAAAAAAAAATGTGCATATTGTTAATATTCTGCGGTATAGCTTCAGACACTTAAATTAATGAACTAATTTCAAACTTCAAGATGTCAAGCACTCTGATGACGATACATTTTCCATAGGAATTGTTTCCATTATATATCCATAAAACTCTTAAATAAAATTTCCATTAGTCTTTAATTTGAATAACGTGCAATTTCCACAGAAAAAGATTGAAAAATCATAAACAGTTACAAAACACAGTGCAGCAAATCCACCACATTCAAGATCTATTTTTCAAACTATTCATCAACTCAAAATAATTGTATAAAATCGGCAAAAGTATTCCAGATGCTCATGAGGGGAAAGACTCTTCTAGGTAATAGGTAAATTCAGGACTGAATGAAAGAAAATTAATTTCTTCCACTCATTTTTCCATTCTATAAATGCTATTTCTGAATATTCACAACACTGACAATATTGCTTTGTCTTAAAACTGTCTAAAAAATACCCTGGGTTTTTACCTTTTTTTTTTTTTTCTAATTCTGTATCCTAAATTGATGAAACTACACAACCTGTCATTTTTCATGTCAGATATCTACTTGGTATGTTTCGAAAAGGCTGAGCTACTGAATCATTAAAATAGGGAGTGTTTGCATAATGTAAATACTGCTGACAAACTACTAACTGTAGAACTGGTAAGATGCCTTTGTAATATGTAACCACTGATGTAATATTAGAAATTATTCTTACCACTCTAAGTTGCCATTTCAGCAATACATATGACTGTTTAAAATGCTATTCCAACATAGAGCAGGAGTCCTGGAAACTGTATTTTATTCCCTGAAATCATAAAACATTATCAAAATATTATCTATAATAAATACATGAAATATATGTTATCTAAGCTCCATTATCCTGACGAGTAAAAGCCAAAGAATACTTCTGTAAGGTTTAAATTCCCAAGAGAAGAAGAGCTCAGATCCTGTCTGCAAGCACACAATGGAATCACAGCTGACGATGCACATCTTTTTCTGGATGTCTCCATATGCTCAGGAGGGTTTTTCCCCTCCTCTCCCTCCCTGTTTCTCCCTCTCCGCCTCCCTTGCTCCGAGCATTACATTGAAGAATTTGTCATTATCTGCTGCCAGAAGTATAAGAATGTTTTAACAACTAGCAAAAATAAAGCAGTGCAGTGAACTTCACCTCATTTAAAAATAAAAATAGGGGATCCTGCCAGAGTAGCTGTCTGTAACTAAGTTAACTAACAGCAGAAAATGGGTGGATGAATGAATGCTGTTATATGCCTTCTATAAAGTAATTATCAATATTACTCTGTTCTTCGTTTAAAATGCTGTGTCACACAGCAGAGTATATACAGTAACAACACATTTAACCTCTGACCTCTAAAGCCAAACATGGACGTAAATGAATATTGAGCATTTTAATGCCTATCAGAATACTGAAGAAATGTGTGGAATTTGTTAAATATACCTACTCGCATGCAAACTGCATTGTTTAGAGAGGCCAGCCACACCAAATGTACAAAGAACTGAACATGGCAAGAACAGTTTTAGTTCAGTGTTCCCTTTCTCCAATGCACAATTATTAGTGCTCAGCAGACAAAGAGGGTTATGTTTATATTTAAATTTGGTAGCAGTCTTTGGTTAGTCTTTTCTTTCAAATGAACTGACAGCATCCTCAAGGCTTAGACCCCTTAAGCCTCTGCAATTC
Source organism: Onychostruthus taczanowskii (assembly GCF_017590055.1). Taxonomy (NCBI): domain Eukaryota; kingdom Metazoa; phylum Chordata; class Aves; order Passeriformes; family Passeridae; genus Onychostruthus; species Onychostruthus taczanowskii. Next base: position 9,714,197 of record NW_024501459.1, read on the forward strand.
TGGTGTCAGGTGTTAGAGAAACTCCAGCTGAGCGCAGAAGCCCAGATTTTGCCAATGAGACAGTGACATCAGCAACAAAGGCAAGGAGCAGAAGACAGTGGGCATTGTAGCAGCAGCTGGCTCGCTCACTGACTTTGTTCTTCCTGCTGCAAAATCTGGGCTCCCTGCAGATGGGCTAGCTCTTACTGGTTTTTTGGAGGACAGAGGGAAAAGTTGGGAATGCCAACACTACAGACGGTTTACATGACTCTTTCAACAGAGCCTTTCAGCGTTTTAATGAGCAAGCTACACCCTAAATTATTATAAAAATATAAACATTCTTAAGTAATTAATTTTTACTTCAGAGTCTCAGTTTAATGCAATACACTACACTATATGTGAATAAATTCCTTCTATTTTCTAATGTTTCCACCAGAAACAACCTTTATTTTCTCTCTCAAATATCATGATTCCAGTTAAAAAACTTAAACTGGTTCCAAAAGTACCATTCTTGATGGCAATAAAGTATCCAAATATCTTGAGTTTCTAATTTAGCATTGACACCAACAAGACACACAACGAGGAATTTACACACTCAGTAAAGAAGTGCCTTCAGACATTGCACAGATACTGAAGAACCACATCAGACATGGATTCTCTCCCTAGTAAAGATCACAAGCCTGAGAAAATACAAAGTTGAGAAATCTTCAGGTTTTATGTGAAATAAAAGAGTACAGTGACTAAAAAGATGAGGTGATTGCAGCACGTTTGACATGCATTTATTGCATAATGCCCATCGAGATAAAAACCTATTAAAACTAATGTGATTCTTCAAAATAATGAGTGATGTTAAAAAAAGATGAATCTTTATTCTTAAAGTTGAACTCAATATTCTTGAAGGTTGAGTCCATGACAAAGTATTTTCTTCAAGACTGTAGATAACCAAGATGTCCTATGGACATTAAGCTTCTCACACTTACAGATTAACCTTTTGGGGGCAATATACAACTTTCCTTATCTCATATGACACAACAGAGCCAACTTCTTTGTCCAATCCCCAAAGAGCCGTTACCACAAATGCAACAGTAAGCGATACAAATGCATGAGTGTCCATATGTGCTTACATACACATCTGTACATGGAAATATGTGCAAACCTGGTATATTCTATTTGTGACACCACTACTGACATAAACAAGTCTTCTGGAAGAAAGTAGGAGGCACCAAGTACCCACACCAAGTGCGATAAAAACAACCAGTTTCTATCCACACTAAGCTCTATTTAAACAAACAAGATATCTGCTTTGGGGCACAATAGTTTCTATATGACATTAAAAATTATATACAGCATGGGCATTTCTCAGAGAGCATCCAACATCCCTCCCTTTGGGCGCTGCGAAAGGATTCCCCCATGAGAGCAGCCCACCAGGTGGTCCAACATTGCCAATAGGTTATAAGGAGCCAGGAAATTAACTGACTGGGGTTGTTTTTATAGTTCAGTACATAAAAAACCCAAAGGGATAAAAGCCAAATGACTGCCTTCACCCACAATGGCAGAACAAAACTTAAAAAATGCTTTAAGTACAAAGACTGGCAGTCTTAAATGCTTACTTATTTACAGTGGCAATAGAGCTCTGCTGTAACTACCATAGCCAGGCACTATATGCTTAGCTCAAATTATACTTAAACATTATGGGTTGAGTTCTAAAGCCTATTCACCTGCTTCTTACCACTCTGAGACAAAAAAAAAAAAAAAAAAAAAAAAAGAAAAAAAAAAACCCCAATTGATTATTATCGAACAAGCAGGATGTTCTCCTTTCACAAGGAGACTCTCCCAGCTAAATTACAAGTATATTTATAGTGTCCCACATACACACACTTCAGACCGAAGTATACAGGCTAACTCAAACTAAGTATATATCATGATATACACATATTACGGCTTCCCAGTGACTACCAGCAACCTCCTTGCCTTTTTTTTTTTTTTTTTTTTTTTTTGCCTTTTTTTTTTTATTTCCCTCTCCCCCCACCTTTTTCTGCCAGGCTCTCGGGCAGGTTTCCCAAACTACACGGCCTGAATGCCCCTCTCCGACAAGAGCAGAGTGCGGTCCCCGAGCTGAGGGGAACGTTCAGGCCCAAGCGGCGCCGAAGGAGCGAGGGGCAGCGAGGCAGGCGAGGGACGCGGCTCCGGTTACGCCTCGGCCCGCAGCCGGGGAGCCGCGCGGTGCCCGCGGCGGCGCACACACCGCCCCCCGCGGAGGAGGGGAGGGGAGGGGCCGCGCACCGCCCTCCGCGGAGGCGGCGGGCACCTCCGCACCCCTCCCCCGCGCCTCACGGTGGGGCGCCGCTCGCCGCGGAGCGCCCCGCCTGCAGCCGCCGCCCGCTGCGGGGAAGCGGGAGGGAGAGGAGCGGCAGCCGCCCAGGGACCCCGGCCCCGCGCCCGGCCGGCTGCTCCGCTCTTCCCCCTCCTCCTGCCGCCGCTCCCCGCCCCGCGCACACACGCAGACACACGGCACTGCGGCGGCCGGGCCCCCACCCCTCCCCGGGCCGCGGGGAGGCGGTGGCCGGGCGCCCCGGGCTGCGTTCGCACGCAGCTGCGACGCCCCGCCGCCCGCCCCCGCGGCTCGGCCCGGCCCGGAGCTGCGCGGCGCGCACGGGCAGGCACAACCCCCGCGCAGAAAGTTAGAGAAGTTGCCCGCTTCGCCCCCTCCTTCCCCTCGCGTCCCCTGAGAGCGCGGAGCGGCGGCGAGGCGCCCTGCGCAGGGGGAAGGGGAGAGGGCGTCGGGCGGCGCGGTCCCTGCCCGGCGCGGAAAGGGGCGCCGGCCCCGCGGACGGAGCGCCGAGCGGCCCGCGCCGCTGCGCACCCAGTCGTTGTCAGCCGGGGAAAGGGAGGCGGCGTCGCTCTGCTCCCCAAATTACCCCTTTTGTCATCGGGGAGAGACCCTCCCTCAAGTTTCGCTATCGCTGCGTGGTGGGGGTGAGGGGGAACGTCCTGAACAGTCCCTTCAAAATCGCACCCCGCTGCCCCATCCTCCCCCAGCCCGGCCAGGGTAGTCCCTGACCCCCAGATCAGCCCCTCGCCTTCCCGGTTCCTCGCACTTTCCCCCCCAGCCAGGGGCGCGGAGAGGCGGCACCCGACCTCCGCCTGGCCTGGGAGCAGGAAACCGGCCCCCTCGGCCCGGCAGGGTGGGGTGCCCTATCCCCCCCTCCTTCGCCGAAACAGGGGGACGTCCCGGAGAAGTAACCCCGCGCGCCCACCCCCGACCGCCGGGCGCGGGGGTGCGAGCACGATGCCCCGGCAAGGGGCGGCCCCGCGGTCCCTCCGCTCCCCACGGAGGGGCCGCAGCCCCCGCCCCGCTCCCCCCGCCGCCGGCGCGGGGTCAGTGCCGTCTCCCGCCGCTGCCGCCGGCGCTGACCTTCGCTTTGTAAGATGAAGCTGAAGCTGGGGCTGCGGCCGCCATGTTCCTTTTTAATAACTGCCTGCTTGTTTATTTCAATGGAGACCCTCCCACCGCTCGCCCTCCTCCTCCTCCTCCTCCCCTTCTACCCAGAGGAGGGCTGGACGGGGAGGAGGCAGGGGGAGGCACAAGTCACTCCCCCCTGCCCCCGGGCACGGCGGCAGCGGCCGGGCCGCGGGCGGGGGGAGGCCGGGCCGCGCTGGCGCTCGGCGGAGCGCGGGGCCGCTCGGCGCCCCGCCCGCAGGGACAATGGCAGCCGCCCCGCTCGCAGCCCTGCGCAGCGCTCGCCGGAGCCTCCTCCTCGGCACCCCGAGCGGGGAGAAAGGGGAAGGGAAAAACAAAGTCCTTCGCCCTCGGAGGGAGAGACTTCGGCTGTGGCCCTTTGCTGTCCGCCCTTGGAGGAGCCCCGCTCCCAGGCGGGACCGGAGCAGTCAGTCCTCTTACGGCTTTCAGTGGCCCATATTCACGGAAACAGGGAAGCGAGGCGGGGGGATACAGTCTTATTTCCTTTCTTTGCCTCCGGGAAAAAAAAAATAAAGAGAAAAAAGACACACATGCTGAAAATCGTGTCAACTGTATCTCACTCATGGGAACAAGAGGATTGAGATGCAGGCTTTCCCTAGATTGGAGGAGTGAATACATGAGTTAAAATTTGTTAAGGGCGGGAGGGCGATTGTTAAACATTGCCCTTTAGTTCAAGAAGCAATCCGTGGTGCAGAAATCCTATCTTACAAGAAAAGCTTTACGTTTTCGCACGTTTCGATAATGGCGAGTTGTACTTTACACTGCAACAGTCGTTATTTTTGACATTTTGTAGCCTGGATGTGCAGCCCCAAGTTGTTCTGTAGCTATCTGCAGATTATATATTGTTTCTGGTGGTATAGCTAACTCTGTTTGCAATTAGGCTCATCCTATATTTTTTGGTCATAAACCTTGTTTTTCAGATGGTTACATTTCGCCCTACTGTGCTGCATAAAATTTCCCATACTTGTCAGGCTTCATTTTTTAAGCTGTTTTCTTGCATTGGGCAAAAATAGTTCAATTGTTTCTCCAAACAAGTTAAAGGAAAACTCTTTCCTACTCTCCTCCCCCATGTTAAAGAAAGAAGCCTTTACAATCAACCAGCTGAAAACTTGCAATATTTTCTTCTTCTACTGAGAGAACTCAGAAATAGGAGGGATAGCCATCAGAAATCTATTTGAATTTAGTCCCATTAGAGATGGGGATGGAGGGATTGTCATTCTTATATGCTCAATTGGAGCTTTGATGCAATAGTAACCGAAGATCCAATCCACCTTAATGCCACTGTTTTAGCTGGAGTACTTTTGACATCATCTTCAGAAGACATGGCTCCAGCACCAGGCTCCAGCAGCTGGAGAGGACAACGTTTCTGAATGTCCCTCCCCATCAGTTGTATTTGGCAGAGAAATTACTTAGATTTCAGGAAGCTCTTCCACCCTGCCCATACACAGGCAGGCAAAAAAGAGAACAGAATATTACCTTGAAATAACATAGCAAGTAAGAGTAGCTTGCATTTGAGGGGGATTAAAAAAAAAACCAAAAAAGAACAAAAAAAAAAACAACCAAACAAAAACCCATCCAGAAAAAAAAATTAAAAAAAGGTAAAAAGTCCTGAAGAGACAGAACTTTTCCTCTGACCTCATTTGTCATATCTGTGCAAATCTCTGTAGCAAATAAGCCAACAGTTAGATAGGCAATAATCTCATTTACCTCACAGTTGTGATTCATTCTCTGATGCAAAGTGAAACAGTGGTTTACTGGGGGAAAAGAAAGAAAAAGTATGTCTTTAATTTTGTGACCATAAACAGTCCCATTTAGAATTGCACAGATAATTTTAATTCCAGCATTTCTTATTTAGGAAAGCTTGATTTTTTTTTTTTTTTTTTTTTTTTTGGACGTCTAACTTTCTTTAACATCACCAAAAATCTTTATTAAACTAATACATAAATCCACCAGGAAAAGCAAGGAATATCTTTAACTTGCTGTGGTAGGAGCATAAAAGACAGCTCATATAACATGAAGTTTATAGCCTCAATGTGAACAAAAAGCCCTGGCTCCTATGTGGCTGAATTTCCTAGTCAAACTGTGTGGGAGAGGAGATTTAACTACACACATATGCTCAGATCCACTGAAATTTGTTACAATCTTCTAACTCATAAGCAAATACATTTTGTCATCTAAGGCCAAAACCCAAAGCCCTGGTTACAAGTGTCATTGTGTGCAAGGACCAGTAATTATGTTATTCCTCACTGCTATTCTTTAAAGGGAAGGGACCATCTCATTGTGTGTGTTATTCCTCACTGCTATTCTTTAAAGGGAAGGGACCATCTTCCAGATGGGAAATAGATTTTATAAACACACTTCAGTGCAGATTTTATTCAGCATTACAGCTCTTCTCTGAAACTTCTCCAGTGTCACCATTGCTGCATTGTGCTGACTAGAGCTGGGCTTAGTTTTGCAGCAAAAAATTCATCCATTCTAAGCAGGAGTAATACAAGTTTCCTGTCATTCTCTTGTATTCACTTTTCTCCCCTTCATTCTTCTGCTTGCTATTTTGTTCACAACATCACTTTATGCATTCATTTGATTATTCACTGTGATTTGCAAACCTTTCCTGGTGTGAAAATTGAGAGAAGTTTTTAATTATTTTGAGTTTTCAGTGAGATTTGGTTGAATTTCTTTCATAATTTTTCTCCCTAAATTAACAGGACAAAATGCAAAATCTGAATGCAACCATGTTTTCCCAGTCAGTACAGTCATATGTTGTCAATGTTTGGGGTTTTTTTACCTTTTCTACATACAATTTTTCTTTAAAAATTGGTACACAGAGTAAAACTAGCACTTGCAGGTGTGTTACTAACTGGCTTTCAAATAAGTTATTTTTCCATAAGGTGAAAAGTTATTAACAAATTGTTGGTAGTTTATGAACTTGGTAGGCCATTCAGGTATGGCTGCTGTCTCATAAAGCTCAACCTGCAGCTTATATGCATAAGGAAGAATGGTTTATGTGCACCTGCTGACATCAGGGCTATATATATATAACACAGCTGTTGGTGCACAAAGCCTTTTTCATGAGCAGCTGCATTTACTCTGTAGAATCACTTTGCCCACCTTTATATGAAATTGAATCCCCACTTACTCATTAACCTTCCCAAATGGATTTAAATATGGTCTTTATGAAACCAATAAGATTTTTGTTAACACAGTATATACCTAACTCAAACCCACAAAAACAAAATTAAATAAATTAAAACTGTGTAAAAATACTCCACTATCTTAATCTTCTTGAAGATTCAGGGGACCTGTTGAGGTCTTCTGGTTGAAGCCTCATCTCCAAGTATGGCCAGTTTTGAAGTTATGCCAGGTTTTCCAGGGTCATTACCAGATGATTTTTACAGTACCTTCCACCTCTTTCTACTACCCATTCCACAACTTGAACACATTTGTAAGTTGTTTTTGGTTTTTTCCCCATGATGTCTAATTGGTCTGTTCCAGCTTATGCCTGTTGCTTCCCACAATGAAAAGGTTACTGTGGACTTTCTAGAAAGCTCCATCTTCTCTATATGTGCCCATTAAGAAGCTGAAGAGGACATTAAAATTTACACCAGCCTTTTCTTCTTCAGACTAATGGCCTGACCATCTCAATCTCTTCTTGTACATCATGTGCTCCAGCACCCTCACCATCATGGTGGCCCTCCTCTGGATTTTCTTTTTTATGTCTGTATCTTTCCCACACTGGATAGCTCAAAACTGAACTCAGTTTTCCAGATGTGCTCTCACTTCATGGATGAGAATAGCCACTTTTCTCAACTTGTTGAGAAAATATTCCTTTCCATAATATTCCATAATTCTTTCCTATGGCAGCCCAGGATGCTGACCTTCTTTGTTGCAAAGTCACTGCTGACTTACTTGTTGCTCACCAGGACTTCCAAATTTCTTTTTGAAAATCCTTTCCTATTGCTTTAGCCTCCAAATGGCTATTCTGTGCCAGATGCAGGATGCTGCTCTGTCACTCATTGGACTTTGTGAGGTTCCTGACAGCCCATTTCTCCAGTGTGCTAAGGTTGTCCAGAGCACTGACCGCTATCTCCCACTTAGTTGTGATCTGCTTTTCATCTCTTCCCTGAAGTCAGTGAGCGTGTTACACAGGAACAGTCGCAGTATCCACCTCTGAAGTACATTGGCCACCAGCAGGACCTGCTTCTGCTGAGGCAGCCCTTGGTGAAGCCAGCTTCCCACCTTATCTTCTACTTAGCCTTGTTCATACCTCTCCAATGTGGTTAAAGGAGGTCTGTGGTCGATATTGTCTAAAGCTTTGTTATAGTCAAGATAAACGACATCAGCTGCTCTCCACTCCTCCACATAGTCACTTATCTCAATGTGACAAACCAGTCACATTGGTCAGGCAGAATTTGCCTTTTGTAAACCCTTGAAAAGAGAGAAATGGATACACTAACTTGCTACCTGCCCCCAGGCACCTTACTGCCTTTCACACATCTGGGGAAGGTGTCCAGGAGGATTTACTACTTAATCCTCCCACAGTGTGAGGTCAGGCTGGCTGGCCTGTAGTTCCTTGGATCTCCTTCCTACAAGATGGACTTGACATTTGCTTTCTTCAGTCACCACTACCTTTGCTCACTACACCACCACACCACCCCCCTGGCATGACACACACACACCCTATAGTTCCTACAACTATGGTGACCCTCTGGCCTCCATTCACATCTCCAAACTATTGCTGATTATCCTGCTTCCATTAGCCCTTTACCACAATCTGCCCTTTCAAAATAACACATTGACTTACATGGCTTCCTTTAAAGCATCTGGGATCTGGCTCAGGTTCTTCAAGGACGCTTTGGCTTTATCATGATTTGATACAGTGCTACAACAACCTCATTAAGAGCATGCAGTGAAGAGCACATCCTATGCTTGTAGTGCTTATATAGTTAGAATTTTTTTTTTCCTAGAAAAACTTTAGAGATAATATGTCATTTTTTTGCACCTCAAATAACAAGCTCCTAACTAAAAAAGTGATTACTTAAACATATTGTTGTATGTTTATGCCTTATTAATTCAATAATCTGCTTTACTGACATTTTTTAAAAAAAATAAAATAATCTTGAAAAGCTTAATACATTTTTAATACAAAAAATCAATCAAGTTAAATTTTACCAAATAAAATGTTTTGAAGAAAGTTATAAATGTATAGGCTAAGAATTTAATCAATATTTTTCCAAATATTTTATACTGCAATAAAAGACTCATTTTACTTACTCTACTTTGGTAAACAATTCATGCTAAGGAAAAATAATGGTCAGCTGAAGGAAATGCACCTGTAGAACTAAAGCACAACTGCTATAATTTTACCAGAAGTGTATTTATTTGTCTCATACTGTAACGTCATAGCAAAACCCTTGCCTTATCTTGCTGGATTCCCCTCCATTTACCTAGCCCTGTTGTTTCTGTACTTTCCTTCAGCTATGTATAATTGTGACCAGATAAAGTGCTGGATCAGACAGGCAAAACCTGCCTCTAAAGCTCTTCTTGAACACTCTGAGGGATCTTCTGAGCAGGTGACACCAAATTCCAACCCTGAGAAGAGGGATAGTGCCTGCTGGGTACCCCTGGAGTCCTGGACCCAGTGCCTGGTGATCTCCAGAGGTCCTTCCCAGCCTCAGGAATTCTGTGCCTCTGTGATATTTTTGAGGGAAAAAGTTCTTTATGCTATTCTGCTTTATTTTGCACTGCTCTCCAACTTCTTCAATTGTTCTTTCTTTTTTCTTTTTTTTTTTACCACCTTTTTTTTTTCCCCCTTTTGCCCTTATTTTCTCTTTTATCTTTGTTTTTGCTAGTCTTTTATTCTCGGTCTCTCCCATATTCTCATCCTGCAGCATGTGTTCAACACTAGTTATGCTGTGACATATTCTGTGTATTCATGCAGTCTATTAAAGAAGACATTGCCTCCCACTGAGGATTAAAAAAGCCCAGCTCACCCCTGTACTCTGCCTTTAACCAAAATGGTAAACAGTCCTCAAACAGGCACATTAAGGAGCAAAACTGAGCTGCCGATAAGAAATAGAGATAGAAGTGTTTCATTATGGTTTTGCTGGTTAAAGGACAGTGTTGTCTTCCCCTTGTAATTACATTGTTGAATATGTTAACTTACCTTTTGTTTAGCATTGTGCAACACTGTCTTCTTCCCTTGATTTCCTGCACTTGAATACACAAATTTTGTACTTTCACAAGATTTCCATATTGAAGAGCATAAGGAAGGGAATAATTAAAGGCCATCCCACCATCACCAAGTGGAGATGTACACTTTTACAAGCTCCCTTTGTGCTGCTCTCTTTGGGATGTACTCTGAAAATTGATTCTAAGGCAGATTTATTAATTCATAATTAACAATTACTTCTCATTGTTGACCATATACATTAGAAAACCTTCCTCCTAAATCATGAGCGTGCAACCCTAAGTGACTCTACATCTTCTATGTTGAAAGTACTTTCTAAACTTACTGTTAAGATGATTACATCTTGAGTCTGATCAACCTCTGCTTACCAGTGTCCACTTACTATGTAAATCTCGAGTTATGTACACATGTAAATTTACCAGCTCATGTAATTAGAGTCCAGAAGATAGAAAAAAAAAAATCGGAGTGGTAGTGAAGCATGTTTTTAACTGTCAAAATGAAGCATGTCTGTACAAGCAATAGATTTCATGCAGCAGACTTAAAATCTTCCTCCCTCTTTTGCAGTTCCTACCTAATACCATTGTGAAAGAAATGAAATTAAGATGGAAAGATGACAGTGATTTAGTCACAGAACCAGTTAAATGACTTTCCAAACTGGAGACCACAGATAGCTTTTTGATTTACAGATAGCACAGAAGCCTGAACTTAGAAACTTTTAACTGGAGTAAATAAAGTCCAGAAAGCACGAAGTAAATTTAAAGAGTCTGGCTTCACTTCAAGAGAGAGTTAAGAGTTTCAAGTTGTACTTCCGTAAATTCAGACAATCAGCTTCTTGCTCTATTTTTTCAATCATTAGAATTTTTAAAATTTTATTTTTATTATTAAAAGAATTACAGCTTCCCAAACTCATGGTTTTTGTTTGACTTCCAACCCTAAACCCTCGAATAACAACATTTTCGTATGGAATTATTTTAATCTAACAAAATTAGAAAAAAAATTTTGTCCCTGAGCTTTTTGGACTCTGTGGTAGGGCAGAGGTTTTCCATTCCCTGAGACTATCTCCATTCTCCATTTCACCCTAATGACATGGCCTCTGAAAACTCCTTGACATCAGTTTCATCTGACTCACCAGAGGCACCAGGAATGGGGAGCAGTCATTCTTGAAGACTGAGCCAGACAGTGCAAAACGACCAGAACTGTTGAAGATTTCTCTAATCAGTTTTGGACATTTGTCCTATTTCCCTGCACAGCTCCTTGGATTTGCAGACTCTGGTGTTCTCCTCGAACTGTCTTCCCTGCCTTAGGAGTGGATATTGTTGCCACGTGAACCTAGGTATGTAGGCCAAGATGACACATTGTTCATGATACAAAATTCTGGTTTTTCTTTCTCCTTTCTTGCACCAGGAAGAAAAGGTAACAGCACTGAACTTTAACTAATCACTGGTCATCAAAATTGTCACCTTACTGAAATGATTCTCTGCTCCAGCCTCCATGCACACACAAGGAGACAGTCTATATCAGTAAAAGTTCACATTTCTTAAGTTGTTTTATATCGTAATACATTCTCACCTGTTTTTTTTTTTTTTCTAGACAGAAGTTTTGGTTTTACTACACATGCCTGTTATCCATTGGCTCATCAGAAAATAGTGAAGTTAGCAAAAGCCAGGGCTGAAGAAGAGAGAAGCTGCAATTGTATTTATCTTGGTATTTTTTCTTGTGCTGTCACACTGTAGCCATTTTACTTTTAAGTCCTCAAATACATTTGTAATAATTATAACAATGTTTAAAAATATTAGACAGTAAAGCTGTTTCATTTAAAAAATGGAAGAGGAAAGGGAATAAAAGGGATACACTAACTGAAGGCTCCTATTTGCAGTAAGAAAAAACATGCTTGACTAGGTGCTTGAAAGATGATGCAAATGTACCGAATGGTTTGGAAAAGCACAATTTGTAATCATGTGTGTACTTACACACAACTTAACCAACTCAGCCTTACCATTGTGTGGTGAGTCCAACCTGACAGCGAAGGTAATGGGCTCTGTCAATAGCTCTGCTTGCACTCTTTAAATCAACAAGTGTTTTGCAAGAGCCACTGTAGCCGTAAGGTTTCGAAGAGAAGCGATGTAAAGCTGTTCCTCCTCCCCCACCCTTGCAGTCCTTTCTGCTCTGTCTCTCTCTGAAGGCAGGTTACAGCCTAAGCTTTCCTCTACTCGTTTTGATGCTTACACTTAAGAAAGATCCTGCGTTATACAATTCAACTATATTTGATGAGATTCTTATAAATACTGTGCTTGCTGAGATGTGGGCTTCCAGAACAAATTGTCCTTTGTGCTCTCCTCTACTAAGTCTCCGCCATATGTTTAGCAAATGGAAAAAAAAAAAAAAAAAAAAAAAAAAAAAAAAAAAAAAAAAAAAATTAGAGGAGAAGAGTACTATGAAGGACAGATCAAGCTAAGACAAAGGTGTCCATCAGAGAGAACCAAAGTATTAAGAGGAATTTAATTTCTTTAGAGAAAACTATCACATTCCCCCTTAGTTTAAACATAGCTGAGTTGGTTAAATATATAACCTGAATCCAGAAAAAAAGATGTAACAACAAGATCATGAGGCTGAAAGAGGTCAGGAGGCCATCTGTGTCCACCCCCTCCTTTAAGACAGGATGATCAACACCTGTCTCATTCCTAATGGATCGGTCTAACCTGTTCTTAATGACCTGTAATGAAGACATCTCAGCCTCCCAGGCAACTGTATTGCTTTAAACTTCTCCCCATAAGTTTTTCTAGTGCTTAAATAGGGTTTCTTTTGCTGCAGTTTAGCTCTTTATCTTCTCCTCAAATCTACCACAGATATGGAGATTTTTTTCCCCTCTCTCTTTGCTGTTCTCACCCTTAAGCAGAGTTACAGCAGTGTTTCCCTTCAGTCTGTCGCTGTCCGGAGCAAACGCAGCTCCTTCCCGCTCTCCTTCCAGGGCGCCTTTTGCCGGGTCTGCTCACTCAAGCCATTGTGGGATTTCTGCTGTTGGTACAGAGAAAGGAATTCATTTTAGATACTGAGCATACTGCTTAGTTTGAGGCCTTACTGATGCTGGAAGCATTACTTTGCCATTGCCATAATTTGGCATACAAGCTGTATGTCGCTTTCCACATCCCAATAATTGTTTTATTTCTCCCTCACCCCTCCAACAATATGGCATTGCTCACTGTCGTTCAGAGATCAGATCTACCATCCTAACTTTAGGATTCCTCAAATTTTAAAATGCAGTTTAGTACATTATTACACGCATTGCATTGATGTAAAGACATACACCACTTCAGATGAAGACCTTTCCCAGCCATTACTTAAACAAAATTTGAAGAAAGAAATCTAACACAGCTATTTAGCACACAAATATTTGTACATATCGGCAAAATCAAGATTCTAAATCAAAGCATAATAAACAAATAGCACCACTATTTGTTTATTATGCTTTGATTTAGTGCTTTGTGAGCAGATCTGCCTAAATTTTTCAAACACAATGGCTCAAGCATTATTTTCTGTGCTGTATTTCTACAAAGCAGGATCGAGAATATCAGAGAACCATCAGGAAACTACAGAAAAGGCTCAGTAGCACATCATTACAGTCTTAAGACAAACATTCTGATATGTAGAAAAAAAATCCAAACCTTCCAGAACACTACTTATGTTTATAAAACAGAAATGGTCACATTCGCTTAGGTATTCTGTTCACAGCTATGTATTTTTCTAAACAGGTCACACAACTCTAGGTTTAAACACAGGGCACTACACTTCTGCTGTAGCAGTGATTACTTCTTGAACACAATCCCATTTTGCTAAGGACTGTACAAGTTTATTGCAAAAAGATTTTCCTTGGCCAAACACTGCAAGCTCAATACCAGATAAGGAGTGGGTGGACTGTGGGGGGGAAAAAAAAAACCAAAACCGAAAAAACCCCAAACAAACAAAAAAACCCCCACCACCCCAACCCAACCTACAAGCCGCATCCTCACCCTCCACCTAGAGAGTGGAGTTAAAGGGAACAATGAAACTCTGGCCAAGTGCAGGGCTCGGTATGATAGAGAGCTGTCCTACTCCTGCTGCTAAACTGTCGTTGAGTCACTTGGTAGAAACTAGAGCAGGGTAAACAATGCAACAATTCAAAAAATTCAGGAGACACCCTTAGTTAAGTGATTTGGCAAATATATTTAGCTTTGCTGGGGATACTCACTGAGACTACTTACATGCCTAAGCACCTTGCTAATCAGGAGGCTATTTAAGCTATTTGGAGTCAGAAACTGAAATGTGTTTGCTTGAAGCTAGTGGGCCTGGTTTTAGCTGGCTCTTGGAAGGATATCATGAATAATAAAATATGCCTTCCAAACATGCATTTAGTTGAATTTATTTGCTACCGATGTATTTTTTAAGATTGTTTTTCATACTCGTTATTGTAGATCCATGTATTTAATTTTTTATGTTAAAATGATACAATTAAAAAAAAAAATATCAATCCAACACTTCACTATTCATTAAACACTTATAAGTTTGAGACAAAGCCTGTCTGCAAGTGAAAACAAAAGCTTTTTTCTGATATTACTTAAATCTCATCCCCTACTACTCTGATAAAATCTTTCATTTTCTTTGATTAACAGTCATAGAGGAAGAACCCTGAATTGTGACATGAAGAACAAGCTGTAGTCAAGGAAAACAATGTATGGTTGTGTACAACTTGTGTATAATTTTGAATGTGTTGATTAACTTTTAATGCACATGGTTTAGTTTTCCATACTGGCTATCTTACATGCAATTTTTAGTTTATAATCTACCCATGAAAACTGAGTAAAATATTACACATTCCTATTAAATTGGTAACATGCCTTGTCTATGGAGGAACTGCTTGTGATATTATTCAGGAATTCTATTTGATTGATTACTTTAAAGTGTGTTCAGTTCCACAGTGTCTTACTTAGCATCCCTTTCACTGACACATTGTGAATACTTGTAAATTTTAGAGGAGTAAGAAAATGCATTGGTTAGAGAAGTCAGGTATTATATTTCTGTTTAAACATCAGAAAGACTCTGCAGTTACATAGTAATAAATTGCAATTTTCTCATTATGTAAGCTTATTTTCCTTATATTTTCTCACAATTCTGACAAGAACTAGAAGAAATAGGTTATAATCATGGAGATCAGGGAGAGCATGAGCAGGGAGTAGTAGGCTTGCCTATGTCTAATAAGTCTTCCTAATTCACATAACTCAAACAAGAAAATCAAGTGAGCTGGCAAACCCCAAACAATGGAATGAAGAAGTAATGCAAGAGTAATTTCTAATTAATGCTGTTTATTTTGTAGAAGCAGAGTATTTAAACATCTGGAATTTCATCTGAACACAACCATTCAAATATATTGCTTTTAAAACATATATGTATCCCTTCTAATACAATGCATTTTATATAGAAATGTGCCTATATACACATTATAGACATAAAATGACATCTATAAAATCACTGCTGTAATCATTCATAGCCATTGTAAGTAAGCATGCTGAAGTCAGGGCAAAAAGACAAAGTAATAGAAATAAAGTGATAAAAGAGAAAAATGTGAATTTTTTAGTAGATAAAATTCTAATAAACAAGACCACTTTCAAGAGATAATTTCTGCTCATGCACCATGCCAGTTTGGTGACTGGAGTCAGAAATTCTGGAAATTAAATGCAAATTAAAGTGAAAATGAAAATCAAGTTGTTTCTTACACAAGGAAACGTGCATACATTTTAGATATCCCATAATCCATAATGAAGTCATGACTGAATTGCTACTTTAGAGCAAGTAGAAAGGTTTATTGCAAAAAAAAAAAAAAAAAAAAAAAAAAAAAAAAGGTCCGGAATAGTCAAAGTATGGAAATATCTCTTTTTACCTGCAGCAATCTCAAACTTCATATGTTTCTCTAAGACCACATAACAAACTATAATCCTGATAGAAACACATGAGAAAATCCTGTACAGATTGCAATAAAGATAGAATCTACACTGAAATATAGCTTGATTTTATTGAAATAAAAAACCTGCCAAAAGGCACAATGTGAAGGTTGAACCCTACACTGTGTTTTGTAAATGCAAGTATTATTCTAAATACAAGCAGAAAGGAACCTCGCCCTAACTCAAATCACAGTGTCTGCAACTACCACTTACTGGAAAAAAATAAAAAGAGGACAAGAACACTTTGTAGTTCTTGTGTAACTGGTTCACACACAGGTAGGTAGAAATCTGCATCAAACCCCTGCGTCAGCTCTTTTTCCTAGGAGTGCTGTGTGTTACCCTTTCCTTGCCCCATGAAATGGGGTGGAACTGCAGGGCTGACGTCACTTACGCAGAGCAAACTAAGTCGTGCTTCAGGAAAAAAAAAACACTAAAAGCAGACTACAGCCAGCTTTTCTTTGGCTATACCCTCAGCTTTTTTCCAGCCAGGAGCAGTCATCTCACTGTATTGCAGGCTCTTCCTATTGATACTGCTCCTTACAGTCTGTTCTAAGGAGGAAATGCTGCAACGAGCAAGGCAAGGGAAGCCAAACAACTTGCAGTGTATCAGCTCCAAACCGAAGGCTTGAAATTCCCTAAACATACTAGGTTTTTATTAAAAAGCACAGAACAGCTGTACTATTTCACAGTCAATTGCTGTGTTTTATACACCAGTAATCAAGCCCTACTTTCATATCCAAATTCGTGTGAGTTTGGGGGCTCCAGATGCAAGAGGTGCTGAGGTATTGTAAGTCAGGGAAGACTTTAGGCACTGAAGGTGCTTGTAAATACTTTGGTCCTTGTAAAACTTCTGAACAAAACTACTATGGAAGACAAACTTTCAAAACTGACAAAAACTAGCAATTCCAGCATGGTTTTAATTGTGGGAGAAGCAATACAAGCATTCAACTTTTAGAAAACAAAACCACGACTTCGGACATCTTAGCCAAAATAATGAGACGTTGCATAACACTTGGGTCAAGCAGTCCATTTTAGTTCAAGCCAGGACTGAGGCACATATGTGCACCTCTTGGACCATGACCTGGAAGGTTTCTAGTAGGGTACTCTTGCCCCAGCTGCACTCCTTTAAATCAATCTTTATCATATCTTTACTTCCTCTTTCACTGAGACCGTTAAAAAATCCGCAGGCTCCCTTTTCAAGAGAGAAGCTGCTCTCTTTTCCATCCTGACCAAGATAGGAGGCCACGAGGGGGAAGTGACATCCATCTCAGGGGTGGCTGGAGCTTGGGATCCCTGCCTCAGTAGGTGCTGGGAAGTGCAATGTTGTTCCCCAGCTCTTCAGAGCCAATGTACAAACTCAGCAGTTACTCACAGGCACCAGGAAGAGAAAAATTTCACTGCTGTCAATTCAGAGCAATAGTTATGTGAGGAAACAACACAAAAATAATAGACATTCTGATGTTTACTTGTTTCTTGCTTTTTAAAAAGCAAACGAAGAAAACAAATATTGGGGGTTTTTTGGTTTTTTTGTTTTTGTTTTAAAGAAAACAAATATTGTGGGTTTTTTTTTGTTTGTTTTTTTTTTTTTTGTTGTTGTTGTTGTTTTTGTTTTGTTTTTGTTTTTGTTTTTTTCTGGAGACTTCTTTTCTTGAAACCTGGACACCAGTTTGATGGGGGGAAGGCTGGGAAAAAAATGTCCCTACCTAATGGTAACAAAGAACAACCCCCCTTTGCCTACTGCAGGCGATGCACTTCATCAGAAGCCACAGGACATTGGGTACCAGACAGCAGCACAGCAGAGACAAGCAGCCTCAGCACTCGGTACCAACAGGCACCCATTCTGACTTCTCATACGTGAACAGGCCTGAAATGAGCATAAGAAAAACACATCTGATACCACTGGGCCTGATGCACAGGGATGAAGCTCACAGCAGCAAAGCTTATTTTGCAATTTCCCTGTATCTCCATAGAACGCTCTCCATAAGCAATTAATTAGCTTATTAACTAATTAGATGTTCAACACCTTTAAAACTTAGGCCTCCATTGTTGAAAAAAATTAATAAAATATGCTATTTCTGTTTGTATTTCCCACAGTGAATTTCCCACAAAGTAATAATTGTTTTCTTTGGACTTTAATTCCTTATTTAATTTGATTGAATGAATTAAGATGTAAGGGCCTCATCAAGAATATAGGTAGTTGAAGTCTCTTCAAGGTCTTCTTTTTAAGGGATACAAAAATTTCTGTTTATGTAGCTTTGTTTGGGAACCTAACATTTACTGAGATAAATGGTAAGGTAATTATATTCAATGTTACTGAAAGAAAATGACAGAGAACGTTATGTAATCGTTCTATTTCTGCAAATCCATGTTTTTTAGTTGCTAGTCTGCAATCTGTATTTTACCCAGTAATATCCCAATTTCCTCTCTAAGACAAGCTGCAAATTGAGTTTATAGTTTATTTTAATATTTCCTGCCATCAAATTATATGGATAAGAAATCCTGTATATTCGTGCCATAATCCCATTTCTGTAGAAGAAAAGAATATACGACCTGTAGTATAATATTGTCATGCAAATGGATTTGAGTCTCCCTATCTTAGCTTGCCCAGA
Source organism: Onychostruthus taczanowskii (assembly GCF_017590055.1). NCBI lineage: Eukaryota > Metazoa > Chordata > Aves > Passeriformes > Passeridae > Onychostruthus > Onychostruthus taczanowskii. The sequence goes on from NW_024501459.1 coordinate 9,732,425, forward strand.
CTTTGAAATCTTTTAAAGTAAACAACATATTTTTTTAGGTTAGCTGGAGAATGAACTTAGAAACTTCACATGGAAAACTGAGATATCATCTTTCAAAACGAACAAAATAATAGAGAGCAAAAAAAAAAATACTTGTTTAACATGGTTTTGCTTAGAGTTCCATTAAGAAATGAAGAACAGTTGTCCAAGCCCTTCACTGAAATATTACAATATAACTTGAGACACTAAACAGACCTTTGGGTTTTACTGAGCACAAGTTTTGTGACATGAATGTTTAATTTTATTAGAAGATGAGGATGAAAGTCAAAGAAAGAATTATAGCTGCATTAAATTTCAAAAGAAAAAAAAAACCCAGTCACTCTGCAGAAAGGAGAATACACGACAGTAGAGTAATGTATCTTTATGAGATTGGTGAAAGAAATTGATATCCTAAGGAAAAAATGTTGAAAATTGGTATGAATAAGTAAAAGTAAGGGGAAACATAGTGGGAGGGACATCATAACCTCAGGTCTAAGCAAAATATAAAAACAAAGTGAAAAATAATAAATTAAATCATAATAAATAGGCAAGATAAAATCAATTGAGAGATGGATTTAAAACTGGTATTTATGTAGTGTTAACACAATCAAAATCATTAATATAAATCCAGCATAGCACAGAAATTATACATTCATTGAAATTTCTTCAATTAGATACTTTTTACAGCAAATACATAGCAAGAGAAAACACTTGTTACTTCTAATACTACATCATAAGCAAAGTACAGGATACAATCTGGGGAAATTAATGCAATGATTGTCAAGATTTAACAGTTGGTAATTTCTGGGTAGTTGAAACTTTAATGTGGTTTGTTCGCCTGTCCTCAGTGCTTTCTGAAAATCAGGTCCCCTCTGATGCTTTCTCAGAAAATGGGGCACACAGAATAACTAGCAATTTGGTAAAACTGTGCCCTGAAAATACCTTCAGGAAATAGACAACTGCACAAAGTTTGATGAATATTTTGACTGACTCCTATGAAAATTTTGGGCAGACGCAGAGTACAGTGGAATATCCAACAATGAATAGTAACGTGTAAGTCACACCTCCTCAAAAGAAAAACTAAAATGCAGCATCTGTGTGATAAAACTATGAAGAAAAAAATTCTAACTTATTTATGAGATGGAGAAACAACCTCCTACAACATCACAATAATCATCAACAAGCAAACATATCAGATGTATTGAATGTTTTTGGAAAGTACCCAACTAAAAGCCAGGAATATCTTTCAGTGAGACAACCTAACCGCAGTGCTGTGTGATGCTGACAAGTTCCTCTCTGACCATATTACCATGATAAGTTGGTGCAATTAATACTAATAACACAGGATGCAGTGGTGCCTTAATTTCTGTAGAGCATTATAAAACTATAATAAAGTGCTACGTGCTCTATTTTTGTTACTGCTCTTACAATGCTTTTTATTTTCAGCCAGAAAGCTGCAGGTAAATATTTTTAAAATACCTGTGTATAGGATATTCACAACAATCAAGACTGTTGTGCAGAAAAAGTAAGATATGACTGTTCAAAGGTATTAGAATATGTTCTGGAGAAAGTTAAGACCAGAAAGAAAGTACATAAGGCCCTATATTTTGATCTACTCAAAATCATCATTTTCCCTTATCCTAACATCAAGTGTCTTATACAGTCCATGCTCTGTTATTGCCACATAGGTGCCTGTTTTCTAAATTAAAAGTCAGAAATTACTAGAGAGTGTTCTGGAGAACATTTATCTCTCTACATACATTTTCCAGACTCATAATGAGTAACCTCATAAAGGAGGTGCTTGAATGCTTTGATTTTTATTGCAAGGCAGCAGATCAGAAGAGAAAATGATAGTTTCAAGTAAGATTCAGCAAGGATCCAAATATACCTGAATGAAATATCAATTGCTTTAAAAAATTGGTGATACAATTTTATTTAAAATGCTGTGGAAATGGAAGACCTGCAATCCCCAGCCTGGCTGTCCTCATGAAATAATAGCAGGGCCAGTTTCACAGGTTTGTGTGACGGTTGGTGATGTGTCTTGTTAATCTTGCATAAAGGGTGACTTCAAGCTGACTTATATGGCTTGAAAGCCATTTAAAGACATCTTTAAAAACCAGAAAGGTAAGCTGTGAGAATATGAGTTTATTTAGCTTTCTGTGAGCTTAAGGAGGTTTATAAACTGGTTTCATCTCATTTAGCAGCTTCATTAATACAATGGCAGAACATGTTGTAAACAACATGCTAATCACATCACATAATGCTAAAATGAGAGGGTCTGATGGCATTAATGAGAATGGAGATAGTATTAAAAAACCAAACCAAAACAAAACCCAGAGACAATGAAAACAGTGTAAGAAAATATAATAACAAGCTTTGAAAATTATTCTAGGGAGAGTATAGGCAAAGCCAGCGAAGGGAAGGAGGAGCAGCGGAAGCAGGCGTGCCCAGGCAGCCGTGCAGGTGACACTAGACAGCAATTTGGAGGCAGTTTCACAACGTGATGCAGTAGCACAAAAAGGATGCAAAATTCAGGCTGCTACTGTGGCATTTATCTTCTAATAGAGCAGAGAAAGACACTCCTTCTAGCTAAATCTGGCTCAGTTTTCACTCCCAGAAGACATGCAGCACACTGGCATAGATTGAAACGAACTGAAATTAAGGGTAGAAAGAAAGAAAAGGTCTTAAATGTTGCAAGGAGATCACTAAACTGTTAAGAGGTTTTAAAATCTCCCCTTCACAAATTTTACAGGAGGCAAAGTTTGGAAACACTAGATAAGATGTGATGGAGGGAAATGAAGAAGGGGGTTGGCAATGGGTGTATTTTTTGATTGAGTCAAATCATTCCAGCCAGAAACCATTCAAAGTCTCTTGCAGATGAATGGTGGCAAATTAGAAATGGGTTGTCATTCTCTCTGCTAGTCCCATGGAGAAAGCCTTCATTTTGCAAAGGCCTTGTGCCAAATGACATCTCCATCAGTCACAACAAAAGAGTCAAGATCTGAAAGGAGAAGACAAGCAGCTTCTTTTCAGATGTATGTGCTCTCAATAATTCTTAAATTATTTCATGAGCAATATTCATCACGAGGACCAGGGGCTCATTATCTGCATTTTTCACAAGAATTCTGACCAACATTCTAATAATGTGTCATTCTGGAAGCTGACACTCAAATCATATGAAATCATTTGAAGTGTAAAGCCACAAACTTCGCTGCTTAGCAAAGAGCACCACTGCCATTAGATTTTGGTACTCCCTCATCCTGCCAAAGCTTCCTTTAAATTGTGTTGCCCCTGACTCTATTTCAAGAATTTTCAGCTCTTCTCTCTCAGCCAGTACTTCAGGTAATGGCTGCTACTGGCAAATGTCTTGAGAATGAGCAATTCCTGGCCTAGTTACTAATAAATATAACTGCTACTACAGACCCATTAGGATTTGTGTGCACTTCTTCCTCAGCGCTGCTGTTATTCTCTGAAACTTTGGAGTAGTCATGTTGTAATAAAAACCACTCTTCGTTATGCAGAGGGAGAACTGTAAAACTTCATTAATAATATTTTTTTTCCTTTCTTAAGGGCTAAAACCAAAACAACATTCTTCTCATCCTTAATTTTATGCACTCAGACTTGAAAATGGTGACTCACAAGAATTAAAAGGCAATGCAACTCTGTCTTTTGAGCCAAGATAGAAAGACTCATCTGCTGCATAAATCTCAGGATCCTACTAGAAAATAACATGAAGGTGGAACTGCTCAGTCCAGCCAGCATACAAAACAGTATCAGAGAATGCTCACCATCAGGTATCTAGGATCCCTCACTCCTCAAAAACTCTTCCTCTGGCTGTTACCCATGATGTTTGAAATAAACACATGAGCTTGGCTTATCCCTGATTTGCTACCAGACTGCCTCCTCCTCGGCATCTCCAGCTGCTGCTTGGCCCCAAGCAGCATCCCCAGGACTCCACGCTGCCAGGCTGTGGCCCACAGGATTTCTTGTGTGCTCTCGTTTTGGGCTGTATCTAATGAGTTCTGCCCAAACACAGTAGTAGAACAAACAGAGCCCTGGCACTGTTGGTAACAGCGTGGCCCTCTGAGACTGAAAGAGTGCAAGGGCAAGGAGCCATCCCACCTCCTGTCAGCTTCCTGATACCTGAGCAGGCACCCACGTGTTCACATACCTGCCTGCATGCACACACAGTGTGACAGCCATTCAAAGCTGGAGAAAAAAGGGTGATGAATGAGTTCTGATCTCTTTCCTCTCAAGAAGAGGGCCTTTTCATGCACTGTTATATGCACTGCATTGGCAGAATCAATGGTAAGCATCATCCTGTTTATAAATCAAACCAAGATTGTTTTCCTAATTACATTTACATCACTTTGGTTTTTAAATTTTCATTATAAACAGGGCACATATTGTGGAATGACATCAAGGACTTTCTAATGACATAGAAAATAGGCAGATAACTGCAGCAATATTGACTTGTGATGCTTGTGTGCAATAAAAAATGCTTTTTTCATATCAGGGATCTGCATATAGGGAATTTCAAAACAAGACATGAAGCAACAAGAAATTGTTTATGAAGTATATTTTTATATTAATAGGTGGGGGGGGTAGGGCAAAAAGTAAACAAAACCAAATTTTAGTTAATGATCTTTATTTTTATTCTAAGCTTTTCTGACACTTGCTCAGCCTCCCCCACTCTGCCTCTCCTTGCACTGAATTCTGCCTGATCACATGGCCACTAGTCAAAATGAGATCAAATGACGCAGAAAACTAAAATTGAACTTTAACCCCCACTTCTTCTCACCAGTTATTTCCCCCATGCACTGGCAATAAAAAAACCCCTCAAATATGAAGCAGAAGTAATTATCACACAAATAGTGAAGTCAAACAAAACCCAATCTAAACCAAAAAAACCCCCAGACAAACAGCTAAAATGTTTAAATTGACACAAAGACTTTTCTTTTTGCAGAGTTCTGCCAGGCAGATTATCTGCAACGAGAAGTGGAGCATTTAGAATGAAGAGCAGAAATAGAAATGTAGGCGTGGAGACTGCTAGCTCAGAAGAGTCTTTTGTCTGGCGATACTGTGACTAAAGATAATCTTTGTTTATCTTGTATGTTTAACTTGTGTCTTGTATACCCAAAGTGTTGGAAAAAAAATGTGGAATTACAAGTGAGTAACTGAACAAACCTATAACACAGGGTATAATTTCTAAGCATGGTGAAGGCAGGAAAAACAAACTCAGCAGTTATTATACTGTATTTATTCTCTTTTTTCTTTATAAGCATTCCCAGACTTGTGGCACAATAATGTTACAATTAAAGCATACTTTGACCAACAATTTCACAGCAGAATGGAACGAATTATGTGACATTACTAATACAGCAAAGCAGAGCTGCAATGCACCCCAGCTACGCAAGTACAGCTTACAGCTAAAACTTTACAGAGATGAAGGAGTGAGCTCAAGGCTGCCGAAAACTGAATAGGATTTAAGTATTTAGTGTCACCCAATCAGTGAAATATGATTAATGAGTCTGGAGGAGTACACTGCTTTTTAGTCTCCAAAGCAAGGCGGACATGGGGGGAAATGTATTGGAGCTCTTCAGCGATAAAAGCCGCAGCAAAATTCTGCACAGTTAAACTACACGTTCAGTTGCAGCTGCTTATTTCTCCTCTGTGTGATTAGAGCCTCCCATTTCCCTCATTACAGGCTTGATATTATTGAAGCAAAGCCAACAGCAAGTTAGCAAGCCAGCAGGGGATCAAATTGATTATACAGTTAGCTGTGGAAAAACTGAAATTCTTTATTAAGGGGAAATGAAATACAGTTAATTTATGCTTCAGCTGAACCCCTCCCACACTACACTTACTCTGCTGGTACTCTGAATTTTCTCTGAAGCTACAAGACAGCTGAGAAATTACAAAAGCTTTATTGATATAAAAATAAATCAGGCCTTCAGTATTTTTTAAAAGGATTTTTCTATTACTAATTATCATAACTCAGTATATAGGACAACACGGCATTAAAGCCAAAAAGAAAGGAAGGTGGAAAGCAGTTGGGTTTAGGTAGACTGGAAGATTTGCTGTCTGTCTTTAGCTGGTGTTGCAGAGGCAGTCCACAAGTAAATGTAAACATCACCTTATCAGCAAAGCAGCAACTCAATTTTTGTGGTATTTCAGTTGTAAATCTCTTTCTCGAAATGAAGAAAATAATCATTTGGGACAGAAGTAATTTTTTGAGAATAAGAACAGGCCTGTTAATTTATTTCTGACAAGGACAGACTGTGAGATAAACCTTGTTTCTAAAATGAACCTTGCAGAAGACAGCACCACACTTGCCCCATCCCAAGCAATTACAGCCAAGCAGTTCAGATCTTCCCTACTGAGCTGAAAAGTGCTGAGAGCTCATGAACAGAAAGTTCCCCCTGCCCCACAGCCCTTTGCTCTCCAGCCCCAAACATCTGTCCTTGGCAAAGCCCTGATAAATGGAGCTGTGGATGGAGCTCTACTGAGGAACGTCCCCTCTCCACACAGATGTCACCTCCCATTGCTCTCAGCAATGTGGTCCCAGACCACCGGCCACCCTTCCCAGAGACAATCACTGCTTCTTTTAATCTGTTTTGCATTGTCCCTTTCCAGCCCCTGGCAGGAAAAGGGATATATCCTCTTCAGAAGGCACCTTGGCTTCTGTCCCAAGAGGCATGAAGGATGTTGTAACTTGTGGAAGTTTAGCAACCGAGCCTACACAAGGGTCCCATGGAGGGAAATGCTTAATGAGACTGCTCTGCAGGAAGTGAAAATACCATACAATGCATTTTTAATGAATTTGTCAGGATTCACAGCCTTAATTGCTGCCGTTCACAAGATTTGCGTAATCAAATTGCAAGGAGGAGCAGCCCTCTGTTTGCTGTTCTCCTTAGATAGGCCTTCCTCTGCTTCACTAGACTTTCTTCAGCCTTCTTTGTGTTTCTGATGCTTTCTTCACTTTGCACCATCCCTGTAATATGTTTTTCCTCCTAATCACTGAGGAACACTTTGAGATTTCTGCCTGGTTTTCAGACAAAACTTCTACCAATACCTGTCAGTGTCTTTTTGGACAAAAAGATTGCAGTGGTTTTGGCTGGGGTAGAATCAGTTTTCTTCATAGCTGGTATAGGGCTGTGTTTTGGATTTGTGCTGCAAACTGTTGATAACACAGAGATGTTTTAGCTGTTGCTTATCAGGTCTTGCACAGAGTCAAGGCCTTTTCTTCTCCTCACTCCATCCCACCAGTGAGCAGCTGGGGGTGCCAAGGAGCTGGGAGGGGACACAGCTGGGAGGGGACACAGCTGGGACGGCTGAGCACAACTGGCCAAAGGGATATTTCATGCCATGTGGCATCACGCTCAGTATACAAACTGAGGAGAAGAAGGATATTCAGAGGATATTCAGAGTGATGGTGTTTGCCTTCCCAAGTCACCACTGTGTGTGACGGAGCCCTGCTTTCCTGGGGATGGCTGAGCACCTGCCTTCCTGCAGGAAATGGTGAATTAATTCCTTGTTTCTCTTTGTTTGTGCTGCTTTTGCTTTACCCATTACATTTCTTTATCTGAACCCTTGAGTTTTCTTTTACCCTTCTGATTCTTTCCCTGATCTCACTGAGGGGAGTGAGTGAATGGCTGTGTGGGGCTTAGTTATCAGCTGGGGTTAAACCATGACAAATATTCAAGGGTCTTATTAGAATAAAAGCAGTTGAGCTTGATTTGCACTACACATTTTAGCAATATTAATATTAAAAGAGAAGTAAAAATAGACATTATGCTTTTATTTCCTCTTACTCTTCTCACTTAAGAATAGAATAAAATAAAGGTATTCTTTTCCACTTTTTGCTATAATATGCACTGGCTGATCTGAGGAAGTGCTAATAAATGCAAGTGAAAGTTTGCACACAACTTAAAATGCAGAAGAGCTTATTTCACTGAAGGCTGCATGTTTACCAGGAAATGAGATGGACTCAAATTGCCCTTGTGACTGCTTGAGACATATACTCATTAAAGATACTGTTGAAGTAATATGGAGGAGGAAATAAATTGCTTGAAAGGACAGTGCCAAGACTGGTGAATCTAAAATTTACTACACAGTCATACAGAAGCTATTTTGGGAGCCACAATCACCTCTTGGAAAAATAAACACATTTCCACAGAACAGCAATTCCGTATGTTGCACTTGGCCATCTTGACTGAAGCCAGTAGCGTAATGACTTTTACAAGTGGCAAAAACCAGTCTCTTGGCAAAAACAATCCCTAACCTCATGAAATACAGAATATTTTGCTAAAAGGAAAACAAAGCTGAAATGTATTTTATATAAATATAGATATATATAATTGTTGTTTACGAGAAAACTTCTACTAGAGGACAGTAAGTCTATGGTACACAAACTCTAATATAAAATAATCACTGACAAAAAAATGCTGCTTTTATGCTGACAGGTGGTTTTCAAAAAGAAATGAAAAAACTCTGCTTCACAAACAATTAAGTGAGACATATTTTCAAGAAATTATCTCTGGAAATCTGAAAAAGTTTTTTCCTGATCCATAGCAGCCATCTATTTCAAATAGCACTATTTTTATATGATAAAAAAAAGCACCATAGGGAAACCAGTCACCTAAACACTCCAGATATATCACAGCTCTTACTGGGATGTAACCAGAAAGCATCCAGAAAGTTGTGTGTGCATGTGTATATACATCTGTACATACACATATACTCTGCACACAGGGTCCTTTCATAGGCTTTTCTCCTATATTTTGATGTTTCATTTTGCTTTTCCTTTGCTATGTGAATGGTTTATATAAAATATAAAATGGCTTATAAAATATAAAATGGTTTATAAAATATAAAATTTGAATTCATATAAAATATACAAAATTTGAAATTATATAAATATATATATATATATATATATATAACTCAGAATATTTCCATTTTACAAAGGGAGCATGACAAAAGACTCTAAAGACCTAAGGCTCTTCAGTAACCTGAGGTAAGGGCCATGAAAAATTCCTGTTGTGAAAATTAGTCCTCACATGGCTGTGGGGGCTCTTTAGCTAAGTGGTGCCATGTTAAGGCAAGGGCTTGAATTACAGAGCCTGAGTACTGATTTGGAGAGCCCCCATTATTTGCAATAGAGTTGCAAGACATAGTAAAGGCTATGTGATTTCCTAGCATATGACCAAAGAAACCTCACCATGGCCCAGAAAAAGCCCAGGGGACAGAGCTTTTCTGTTAGGGCAAGTTGTTTATCTGGGGATAGAGCTGTATACATGTAAGAGAATTACATCACTAAATGGATCTATCCTTGTGCAACAAATCTGACACCTTCATTTTCAGCATGATAAAGACAACAAGATCCATGCGCAGTGCATGTTCCATTTAACCATCCCTGGACTGTGGACAAGAATTTGCAAGTCCAATGCCTCTAAATTCCTTTAAGTGACCCTGTTATTGCTCTCAGATACAATTCATGCACTTCAAAGGTGGAAAAAATTTTCTTTTGTACAGTAGGCAACAAAGAAAAGTGATTGACAGCATATATGAAGTGAACAGCACATCCAGAGCCTTTCCTAGCCAAATGTGTGTTACACAGTATTGTTTCCTAATACTTTCACAGTTGCTTGTAATGCTTTTTGGCTAATCAGTTCCAGATGCTTTTCAAAGATTCAGACATTTCAAAAAATCATTAATGTTTTTGAGTGTATTTTGCTGTGAAGCCAAGCTGAAATCCTGAAAGGAACGTTTAAGAAGACGGCCTGGTGATGAGTGGAACAAACAGGCATCTCAAAAGCAGCTGGCATCAAGAAGAGTGACAAAAATCAAGGCATTCAAAAGTCCTCTGTGAGTTTCAGAAATTTGTGGTCTGTGAGTTCTGTTTCCTGCATCTTTAAGACATAACATGTCATTGTTCTGCATCAGAGAGCATCCGTCTGCAGCTGGGAGCAATACGCATCACTGACACCAACCACTGCTTTGCCAGGTGTAAAAACCTGGAGTTAAATAATTTTATCCCTAGGTCATTCTTTAAGTCAGTTACAGTGCAGAGGAGAGCTGCATTTCCATCACCTTGCTGACAGTTAGGTACAAAACAGATGCAAAACACTCATCTTTCTCTCTACCAAAAGTGAAACCCCCCCCTTAATTCAGAATTTCCTTGCTGTAACAAAAGTGAACATTTTATTTTTGCTTTCAGTTTACTAGAGTTTGAAAGGTCATGTAAGTCTGCTTTTATGAATATCCTTAACATAATCTGGAACATAAGCACAATATCGACACAAATTAAGAGGATTCTGAAAGAAAGGTGGAGAATAATGCTTTAGCATTGTAGGACTATTGTATTAACATCACCTCTTGAGTGAGGCTGATGCTCTGCACAGGAATCTGGGCTGTTTTTCTATAAGTGGAAAGTTACTTAAGTAGGGTGTCTCTGCAGTGATGAAGGATGCAGCAAAGAGGTGGAGATTTAAAAAGCCAGATTCTCAGAAAGAATACAGCAACATAGGGACAGGTATAGGAATTTGAAACCTTTTTTTAGCTGCTACATTTTTGTAGCTTTTCTACCCTGTACAGAATAAACTCTTCAGCATTTAAAGCACTAAAGGCCTGGGAAACTTTAGACAACTGGAAAACAAACAAAAAACCCCAACCCAAAACACAAACCCAAATCATCTGAAGCAGTAGAGTGATGCTTATTCACTTGGAGTCCTAGGTAATACAGCCCATCAAATCTAAGATCTTTCATGGGGACCCAAACTAGGACCCAGAAAGAAAAGTAAAAGAAAAATCAAGGGAAAGAAGTAAGTTTGATAAAACATGGGCCTTTGTTAAATTCCCAGATGTACTCTGGGCTAGCTGTATTTTGAAGTACTATATGTTCCATGAGGATGGAAGAGGTGTAACCTCCAAGCCAGTGGGGGCATTATGGAGTTTAATGCTGACTGTTCCATTGCTGGAAATGTACAAAGCGGGAACATGGAAGACTGGAACAAGAAGAAAACAAGCAAAACTGTCTAACATTCATACAATTTCTAGAAGCTTTTGCTTGCCTAGGACTAGAGAGCAACAGAGAGCAGCACTGTTCAGCCTGTTTTTGAACAGCAACTGGAGATGAGCTAGGATAGTCACAGCATTAAAGCATCCAGCTGACACTTGAACAACATGTCTAAAATGAGCATATCCAGAAGCACCTAGTGGCTGAGGAAAAAAATTCCCCACTTTTGCATTACAAGTCCTATTTTTAGATCACTGGTATTTTAAACTAAGGTTTTCAAGAAGAGTGTTTTTTAAAAAAACAGACAGAATTTACAGAACAAGACCAAAATGTGAAGTGCTGGATGGCTGTGGGTGAAGGAAAAGACTTTGGCACAGGTTTCTCAGCAAGACAGCCCAGCCCAGACTCCTGGCCAGGCTCCAGCTTTGGAAGCTGTCCTCAGACTCCTCCGAGATGACTATCGGCTCCTCTTCCTGCTCAAAGCTGTTGAGCAATAAAGCTCTGAGTTGTCAAACTGATACCGCTCTTTCAAGCAGAAGTGCTGTGATTCAGTCATCAGTGAAATAACCCTCCCGATACTACAACTCCCAGAGCAGCTCTGGAATGAGAAACAGAATTATAAATGCAATGACTTTGTTTTGTTAAGCTTTTTGGTGAACACTGGTTTGTTATTGTCTTTACTTATGTGATCTTTCATTAGTAACAACTGACCACATGATACCGGAAATCTTTCACTACAAACAGGAATAAGGTTGTGCACTTCACGGCTACTTTTTAGGAGCATGAGAAATGTTTTGAAAAATGGCTTTATTCCTTCATTGTGTCATCTCAGTAAAGCAAAAGAAGAGAGGATGTCTGATCTCAACAGAAGCACTTAAAGCCATGAGACTGGCAAAGCCAAACTTGAATGATCCCTCCTTGTCCCATGGAAGCACTGCTCCCATCATGCTAACTTCTTCATCATCCCCAAAAGTGAGCCAGGATGGCCTTTGAGTACTGGAATTAACTCTATCTTGCCTATCAGCCAGTTTGTTTTTTTTTTTTTTATGTTTTGGGATGTGGCTTTTTGGGGGTTTTTGTTTTGTTTTGTTATTTAAAACCTTGGTTGGTTTGGTTTTGTTGGTGTATTCTTGTTTGGTTGGTTTTTTGTGTGTGGTTTTTTTGGGTTTTTTTTGGGTTTTTTTTTTTGTTTTTTTTTTTTTTTTTTTTTTTTTTTTTTTTTTTGTGTTTATTTTTCAGGAAGATCAAAACTTCACATCTAAAATGTTTTGTTTTCCACACCAAATTCAAACTTCTGTTTACCAGCACTTGTATTTCAGCACTGACTTCTTCTGGCTATCTTACTAATTATTCCATTAGAAAGTATTTCCCCTACATAATATTTCTTGATTTGCTAAAACATTTCCATGCATTACTCCTTCCCATGTTCTCCAAGCAATGCTCTCAAGAATGTTCAAGCAGTGTGTTTGTGAATCAAAACTGGTATTTTATAGAGAAAACAAAAAAAGGAAAAGTCTGGTTTGCCTCTAACTTTTCTAAAACTAGAGTATTTATACAGCCAGGATGACTGTAACAGGAGATGTGGCCTTATTCTCTTTTTCTCCTCACCACTGCCTTGTAGCACCATGCTACAAGAATGAAAGCCACACTGTCACATCTGCAGCAATATCAAAGTGCCCAAGGACACAGTTCCCCTGGTCCAGCAGTGCAGGAGGGAATCTGTGCTTTCAGAAAGGCCTTTGAGGCACACAAGCTACCATGATAATTTCATTTTCTGCAAATAAATTGTAGAAGGGAGAATGGCAACTGAACTAAGCATGCCTAAAAGTTGTGCCAAGGGACGTTTAGAATTAACATCAGGAAAAGTTTCTTCACGTGGAGGGTTGTCAAGCAGTGGAACAGGCTGCCCGGGGAAGTAGTTGAGGCACCATCCCTGGGGGTATAGATGAGGCACTTAGAGACATGGTTTACTGGTGGGCTTGGCAGTGTTGGGTTAGTGGTTGGACTCAATCTTAAAACTCAACCCAACCTAAATGTTTCTAGATCTCTGTTATTGAATTAAACATCTATCTCTTAAGGATCCAAGCATCCTTCAGAAATGAGACAGAGAAAAACAATTGATCATCCAAACAGCTAGAAACATTAAAAAATAGCTTTTATACAAAGGGTTTTCTGACTAAGGCCAAGTTGTTCTATGTAAAGAAAAGCAGATCAAAACTACCCAGTCTTTCTGATCTAAAGCACATTTCTGGTTGTATTACGAAAATTTCTTCTTTGGGATACACCCATTGGGAAGTTCCAGCTTTTTGGTCATGTTGGCTGTCAAAAATGTGTGGAGCTTTGTTGGTGGGAGGGACGATATTCTGTTTCCAGGCTCAGATTCTTATTATAGCTTAGATCAAACCCTGTAATAAAACACTTTAACAACCACCAATTCTATCATATGCAAATACTTAAACTTCTACTGAATCCCCCAGCCTAATTGACCATCTACAGCCTTACTTATCCTGAGAACATTGCCAGAAGTACATTTGTTTCTCATCATTTTATATTCCAGGCATGTAAAGTTCAGTTGTGTTCACCTCATAGCAGGAAAAGAAGTGCCTTAACAAAACAAGCTCAGAAAAAACAAATCTGTTGATATTGTGAAAACTGGGTTTTAAACTAACAAATCCTATTTTTTTTTTTTTTACAATCCTTGTGAAAGCTTGGAAGGAGTGTGGAGTACTACTAGATGTTCAAGAACCCAGGGTACAAACCCCCCCCACCCCAGATCAATCTGCCTGTGGCCCTTTCTTTCCCCCGCCTCCAATCAAAGCTATAAATTCCACCAGAGGGAAAGGGCACTGCTGGGTGTCCAGAGGATACACCAGGCTAGCAGGGGCTGCTGCAGCTATGCTACTGCAAAACTCATGTAATTTCTAATTTTTGCCAGAGAAGAGAGCCCATGAACAGTGACAAGGCTGCCATTAAGAGTGTGATGTCTCTGCATTACAGATGAGCTCTCTAGTCTTCCATGAAAAGGAAGATATGTAACAAACCCTCACCAAGTGAGGGTTTTTTGAAAACAAAATGCAAAATGGTATATAAGGAAAAATAAAACAGAAGAATGGCAGTGCCTTTCATTTATAACACCACCTTTAAACTTTATTTTAGCCTTATACTTTTTGGTAAATTAAGAAAGTTCACATGGACTCCAGGTGGAGCTGGGATGAGTGCTTATTGACAGTAAGGGTTTTTGCTAAGCCATGTCACTAACTAATGGCAGATCACTGAAGGCTTTTTGTTTTTTTATTTTTTTTAGGTAAGTGACTAGATAAGGGGGCAGCAGATAATCTTATAACCCTGATCTGTATCCATAGCGTGGATACACATAGCAGCCTACAAATACCTACACATCCGAGAATTCTTAGCAGTGACTTGAGGCTGCTTCCCAGTCTCACACCCTTAGCCCTTAAAACTCTTCTCTTCTAAAGAGCCACTTCCTTGCCTGCAGGAGACCAGGACACCAGCCCTCCCTGGCAGGTTCTCATCCCAGCACCTCAAGTTGAATAGCAGAAGTGTTCTCATCCATAGCACTTCTCCCACCAGCTGTCAATCCTCCTTGCTCCTCACCCCTCCTTTCTACACTGCTCTCACTTTTTGACTTTCAAGCTTTTTGTCTCCAACAGTCCCCCAGAATGACCAGCCACTTCCAATCTGCTGCTCCCATTTTTCCTTGTTTTGTGGCTGCTCTTGCATAATCAGATGTAACATTCATCAGCTTGTAGATGGTGGAGGCAACCAGATCTCCTTCTTCATTCTTTTGGCTTCCCTTCTGCAGGTGCTTGTATCCCAGCTCAGGAATCACCTTAGAATGTGGCCAGCGTCCCGGACAAACTCTTAAATAGATTAACTGGAATATTTTGGTGGGGGCAGGGAAGGGGGAACCCCCCCAGAAAAATCAAGGAAAAAATGCACCAGCAGCCTGTAAGAGCAAAAGACAGACATTTGCTCTCTGAACTCATTTGCTGTTGGGTAAATGATTAAATAAAATTATATTTCCAATTGCTGCCTCCAAGGGAGCAGAAGGGAATCAGAGAGGAAAGCACAGCTCTGGAGAATCAGCAGATACAGCTGCAGTTCTCAGTTCTGCTCGAGAAATCCTCTGTCAGAAGCAGCGTCTCAGGCAGGCTGCGGGCTCGGCATTCCGTGCCCACGGTTTGGTGGATTCACTCCGCTCAAAACCACTCTGCCATTTTCAGGTGAAAGTTGACGTAGTTGGAGGTTTATAATCAACTGTGTTCTGCTTTATCCTTTCTACTTACATTCTTTTATCATACACATCACCAAGAGACATAGAAAAACCAGAAAGAACCGTGCTAAGAACGGAAAACACAGACTTTTAATCTTGTAAATAGGTGCTAAGCCTTGCTAGGGACTGCAGCGTTCCCAGCGCAGATAAGCATCGCTCCCTCGTGTGGTTAAAACTCACTATTGCTAATTTAACGGCACTGCAGATCTTTGCATGAAAATTCAGGGAAGAAAGGATTATTTGCCGGGATTTGCATCTCAATGCACAGTCACATACGCGTTCATGCATGCAAAAGTGTGAGTACAATAATACACCTTGCACGGAGTTCACTCTGAACAGACAATTTCACCTTGTATCTGTGTTGAAAGGCTAAAAAAATCATCTCCCTCAAAAGGCTGATAAAAACAGCAAAGAAAACTGGGATCTGATATGGAGAAATCGACGGCTCCTCACAAAAGAGGCTGTAAGGAATAGAGTTTTTCATATGCAAACACTGATTGAATTGTTGCCCTCTAGATAACCAATAGTTAAACCCACAGACTAGCTTGAAAATTGAAGATGTGAAACTCCTGGATCCCTACACAGGATTAACACACACTCTTGAATATCTTCTCAGAGTGTGCAGAATTCTATATATTCAGAGAGTCCACAGACCTCAACAATTTACCTGTTAATTCAGACCTGAATGGCATTTATGAGTTCAACACACAGTGTAATGACAGAGTCCCTTATTGCATGTAAGTGGGCAAGAGATGTGTTATTAATGCTGTTCAACAGAGCTGTACCAAGGCACCCTAATGCCTCAGAGCCCCCTCCCTTGCCCTGGTTTCCAGCTTCATAGCACAGCAGAGGATAACTCTCATTTTGTCTCAATGCAGTGGACCCTTCTTACCCAGCTTAGCACAATAAGCTTACAGAAACAGGTCCCTATAGAATAAAAAATCCAAAAAACCCCAGTACTACTTCCAGCCAAGCTGCAATTTAATCAAGAGAACAATCAATAATTTTCTGTGCTTTCATTGCTAACAAACCACAATTTGTTTAAAAAGCCAAGTATATTAGAAGGTTTATATAAAATATCATTTTGCAATAAATTCCTCCCCAAAAATGCTGGAGAGTAAAAATGGGAATAAGAGACTGTTATTGTTGAAATTTGTGTTCTCTTAACTCAATAGCAAGGTATTTGAAAAGAAAGCATTATTCCATTGTACAGTATGAGCAAATATGCTTATTCAGGAGTAACAGCCAGCTCAGGTATTTCCAGCTGATATCAGGAAACGTTCAAATTTATCTAAAATACATAGCTACTGTTATGTGTAAAGCAAAGAATGGCTGGAGATCAAGAATTAAAATACCTTGAACACAGGACATACAATGTCATTTAATCCCAGTCGAAAAAAAGGAAATGTGCTCTCTGGGACTTTTCCATCCCACCTTCTCATTCAAAATGTTTGTTGCCTTCAAGGTGCAAATGTCCTTGAAAGACAAAAATAAAGAGAGCATAAAGGTGATATTTTAGGAACAAACTGAATCTACATATGTCTGTGCTTTCCAGGAACTTGCAGCTGCTATTTTTCCCTCTGTAGTGATTGTGGCTGATCTCTGTCTTAAAAGAAAACATGACCCATCCCTACAGGAGTTTCCCTTCAGGCAGCCTCCCCACCCTCCCCCATCCTTAAGGAACCATAATTCAAGCTTAAATACTTTGGAAAGAAATTCATTTTCCTACAGCATAGGAAGACTGATGCACAAACATTAGAGCAATCTAATTTTAGATCATTCAGACAATACGCTGGATCCTTACGCGCATTTATTTAAGGCTATTTATAGTCCTCCAGACGCTGCTGGAAGTATAGTCATCCATTGTGCAGCTATTCTGCAGTGCTCCAGTTTGGGAGGGAGGAAGGGAGGGAGGGGTGGAGGATGTAATCAAGAGTCTGATTGTTCTGGGGAACACAGGTATAGAGGTGTTGGATGAAATGTTCATTTGCAGGCTGAACGGAGATCAAAAGTTCTGGCCGCTTAGCAGCACTGCTGCTGCCAAGAACTGTAGGGGCACTGGAGAACTTGGAAGTCCCAAACTGCACCAAATTACAGGCCCAGAGACAAGTGCTGCTCATAGCTGCAGGCATGGAAAAGGGACCATGCGCCAGAATGGGGGGAAAAAAAACCTCAAAAAAGTTTTTAGTCCCCTGGGGACATTTTTGGAGTAGAATAAATGGCTATACTGTACCTCAGAGCCTGAGTGTTGGAGTCAGCATCTCCCTCAAAGGCATGTGACTTCCAGAACAAAGTTCTTTTTGCTGTAGGCACTTGCAAGTTCATCTGAACACTGGAACTCCACAGCGTCCAGGTCTTGGTTATTAGAACACCTCTCAAATGCCAACCTTCTTCAGTTCTTCTTTTTAGTTCATCTTAAAAAAAAAAAAAAAAAAAAAACACAAACAAGAAAATCAACATATCTTCTAGGTTCAGATGAGTTTTAACAACACATTAAGGCAACATTTCCAATGCATACATCTAGTGGTTGAACTGTAATTCATGCTCCATGGTGTCACAAAAGCTTTTGGACCATCAGCTCCTTCGATTAGAACATACTTCTCCAGTTTGCCCTGTCTGATACACAGATCATCTTTTATCACATCTAAGTGCAAGTCCTGGGGCCTCTAACTATTCTAGAGCAGATGTGCTATTTTAACTTACAGTGTCATTTAGATATCCAGGTCAAAGGACTCCCACTTGAAAATATGGACAATCCAAAGTACTACAGCACAACATCTTGTTTTCATCATGGTATGTCTTGAGTAGGAAAATCTGCTTTTGAAATTATTGATGATTTTTGACAGCCTTCCCCATGGATCTGGCAGTACAGAACCCAAAGTCTTACTGTTTTCCTATACAGCAGCTACTGCAAGGCACAGCAGATAAAGTACATTTGTAGGTCACAGATCCTTAAGTCAGTGCCTTACTATCTATGTGAGCTAAATATGATCCAGTATTTAAAAAGAAGCAGATAGTAAGTTTAAAATCACTATTCCAAGGCTCATAAAATGACTGAGATCTTTGCTCTCAGATCTACATCTGCTTTTGGAAGCATTAGCCAGCTGCTCTTGGTGTGATCAAACTGTACTGCTTGGGACTCCAAAAGATAGTTCCTCGCTCAAAGAAAACAACTTTGCATTTTATGAAATTGCCATGGACAACGAGTGACTAGTAAGATGAAAAAAGGACAAAACAAACCAGTAAAATAAGGTAGCTCTGTCTTGAAGATTTTTGTTTCTAAAAATTATGTTTTGTTGATTAGTTATGACCCTTTAAGAACTAGCTGATCACCAAAGAAGTCCAAGCTACTCCCAGCAATGAAGGTGGGCCAGCAGTGCTCTTGCCAAAAGGGGTTAATTGGTTATGCTGCCTTCTTTCAAGACCTCATGTTAAAACATCCAGTGCTTGCTACTGAAATACTGCAGAACTAAGGTACGAAAGCCAGTTTCACTTGCAAATAAATGGTGCTGTCAAAGAGAATTTTCCCAAATCATATGAAAAATGTTTTGATAGAATCAACTGGACCAATAACAGAGAACACCCACTACACAGGCTCTACACTACAAGCAAAGCCAACAGACCACAAGAGTGAGCATGGCCGAGGAAGACCGGGCTGAATTCAAAAAGTCTTTCACTTCTGTGTTAGCAAGTCACTGTTTATTTTCCTTATGAGGAACTATTGTTTCCCTAATCAATTGATATCCCAGCATTCTAGCAATATGGTTATGCAGCTCAGCTGACATGTAAACACCTGCAGCTAAGATTGGATGCCATCCAGAGGAACCTGGACAAGTTTGAGAAGCGGCCCACAAGAGTTTCACAAGAGGTTTAACAAGACCAAATGCAAAGAGCTGTGCATGGGTAGGGGCAACAGCAGGTCTCAATACAGATCAAGCGCAGTCCTGCTGAGAAGGATTCGTAGGTGCTGGTGGATGAGAGGCTGGACATGGCCCAGCAATGTGCGCTTGAAGCCCAGGAAGCCAAAAATGTCCTGAGCTGCATCCAAAGCAGCACGGCCAGCAGGGTGAGGGAGGGCATGCTGCCCCTCTATTCAGCTCTGGTGACACCCCACCTGCAGTGCCACATTCCAGCTCTGAGGTTCTCAGCACAGACAGGATATCAACCTGTTGCAGTGAGTCCAGAGGAGGTCTCCAAGATGAGTAGAGGGAACTCTAAAAGTAAAAGGCTGAGAGAACTGGGATTGCTCAGCCTGGAAAACAGACAGCTTAGGGGTGACCTAACTGGGACCTTCCAGTACCTGAAGGGAGCCTATAAGAAAGCTGGAGAGGGATTTTAACAAGAGCATGTGGTGACAAGACAAGTAGAGATGGATTCAAACTGAAAGACAGTAGGTTTAGATTAGATATTAGAAAGAAATTCTTTACTGTGAGGGTGGTGAGGCACCAGAACAAGTTGCTCAGAGAAGTTGTGAATGCTCCATCTCCTGAGGTGTTTAAGAGTAGGTTAGATGGGACTCTGAGCAATCTGGTCTAGTAGAAGGTGTCTCTGCCCATGGCATGGGGGTTGGATCTTTAAGGTCCCTTCCAGCCCAAACCATACTATGGTGTGAAATATGTATCAGAAGAAAGTGGTTCAAGATAGAAAACATTTAAATCTAGAAGTGTACGAACTGTTAGAATATACTTCCCAATAAACTCAACATAAAAGGTCAAAAATTAAGCATTTAGGTGAACTAGAGAAGGTACATAAAAGCATAGATAACCACATGTACAGAACAATTTCTGCACAAGAAAATACTAAATAGGGAGGGAACCCTCAGGCTTGAAAAAGAGAGGTCTATAAAATCAAGCATAATATGGGAATGATGAAGAGGGAATGATTATTCACTATTTGGGACTCACACAAGGAAATCATCAGGTTTAAAGCACAAGCCACAGGAAATATTTTTTCCAAACAAGGCATAGTTAAATTGTGTAACTCATTGAGTATTGTGGATGCCAAGTATTTAAATGGGTTCAAGAGGGATTACACAAATGCATGTAGAATACTTCTATTGGTGACTATAAAAAATTAAAAGAAAAAAAACCCAAAACCCTACAGTTTTGATGTACCAGATGTTTCAGAAGCCTGTGAAGTGATAACTGCCAGAAACCAGGGGGATGAAACATGAGGAAACTTCTCACAGTTTTGCATCCCTTCCCTAAAGGGCCATGAGTGCAGACTGGAGCACATGGTCTTCTGGGTTTGTCCAGGATAGCAGCTTTTTGCAGAGAAGCCTTACAGCTGTGGAGACAAGAAGTCTGCCAGGCTTCCCTGTAAGAGGAACCTCCAGGGTTAATCATAGTTTCTCTGGCCTTCACTGCAGCTCATTCTCATGACTTACTGACTTGTGGGGCATAGAAGGGGAAGAGGGGAGAGTGAGAGAGGAGAAGCAGAGTGTCAAGAGAACTATGGCACCATTCATGTTGCCTCTAGAAACGACACCATTTCCTCTACCTTCAAAAAATTTTCCTCCAGAAAGCTTCTGAGAGTTTTCTTGACAACACAAACAGTTTACAATGTCTGAACGTTTTTTTTATGGCATGCAATGAACAAAATTTAAATACCAATGCCAAGAATTAGAATGATTTACATCATTCTCTCCAGGGTGGGGCATACTCTATTCTCTACTCAGAGGCTCCTCATGTTCCCCATGCTGCTAGGCTGTGTTTGTCACTATAAATTAGAAGGTTTCCATTTAAAAGCTCTGAAGCTTTTGAAGCAGAGCAGGCTTGGTGGTGGGGAACAGGGGGTATGTATTCAAGTCCTGAGGGAATCAACTGCTTCCAGTGCAATCTCAGCTCCTGGCTCCTGCTGCATTCCTGCAGGTATCAGTGCAGCCATTCATCTCCAAAGCGATATCCAGAGCAAGAAGAGAATGCTTGACATTGTACCTTCTCAGTGTCAGCATTGCAAGACTTTGGACCTGTTTTCAACTGCATTTCCAGAGATGTGGAGCCATACAAAAAGCCATACAAATGATGTTTCACACACCGTCTGCCTCAGAGGGCAGCGTGGCTCTGCCCAGGCAATGATTAGGCAGTCAGACGCTCAAACCGTCGCCATCAGTTTAATGAATTACAAAAATAAAGTGCATTCATAGTTCATAACATGATTTAGATAGTTTGCCATTGCTTAACAGGGCTACCCAAATCCAGATGTTCAGGAAAATTTTGCCCAGACTCCACCAAAGTCCCTGGAAATTCCTGAAGGAGAGCCATAGTTCTTATTATTTTTCCAGAGATAGATTTCCCTGTGCTGCCTTCCAGCAGCAAAAGCAATCCTATCAGGACCCAGAACAATTAGAGCCAATGCAGGATGGCATTTTTTTTCCCCTTGGGCAGAGTAAGGTAAAATTACCCCAAAGACAACTATAAAAATTAGTGGACTACACTGTTTTCCAATGTCACACCAAAACACTTTTTTTCTATATATAAGAGGGAGTGTGTTAAAGAACAAAAAATTTCCTTATTATTGTAAAAAAATTCTGTAGGCTGCAACTTTTAACTTGTATTTTCTGAGAAGTTGTTTTAACTATTGCAGGCTAAGTTTGCATACAGCTCCTGTAGCATCTAAAGGGAGATGTCCAAAAGCAAAGCTCCCACCAAACAAGCATCTTCCATTGGCAGATAAAAGCTGAAATTTCAGTGCAGGGAACAATTTCATCAGCCTTTCTAAGAAATAACTTCATTTTGAAAGAACTAAAAATTGATAGAAATAGAGAGAGCAGGTTTTCTCTATTTTCTCCCACCCCAAGTATTCAGCAAAGAAAGCAGCATCTGCCACAGCACTGTGTACTTGCCTACAAAACTGACCTCAGACAGCAGATGCAATCTGAGGCTTACTTTGCACTCTCAGTGCTGCTTTTCATCTAAGGTTTTGCTCTTTTGGGCTAAGACAAAAGCTTTAATACTGGATGCCTACATTCTGTTTTCAACCAGAAGTGAGGAAGTAGATTCTTGACAAATTAGGACACCTTCCAAGCCCTGCACAATATAACCCAGGTTGTATTACTATGTCAAAACTACAAGGAGATCGGTCTTATTTAATCCAATGCTCTGTTTTCTGAGTTACAGCACAAATGCTTCTTAAAAGACAACAAGTAATTTCTGCTAAAAGTGCAGGAAAAAGTGGGCTTTTGGAGATATTCTTGCTGGCTACCAGTCACCCCCAGTCAAACGCAGCTGTCGCAGACTTTGGTGGCCTCTAGTGGCTGTTTTGTCCGCATCCCAAACTCATCACATGGTTTGACTCCTAAGATTCCGTCTGCTCCACTTCCCATCCGTACTTGTTGGATCACTCCAAACCTGGCATCAGAGCGAGACGATGATATTGAGAGGTGCAGCAGGGGAAAGATAAAGCAGCAGTTGTTACAGTCATCTTAGATGCCCACGTAGATCAACATCTACCTGTCCTCATCATCTACAGTAGGTTTCCTGTCACCTGACAGGTATAAACAGTGGCAAGGAGCTCTGGTTCTTGAAATTATGTTTTCCATTGATTTTCTAACACAATTTCTTTTTAAGCCACAGTTTAAGCTATGATGTCTAACAATGAAGTCAAGAACAAGATGTGTCTTCGTGAAAGACTAATCTTCACCTAACATTGTCTTTCAATTAGTTTGAGGATTTAGAAGTTACAAATGAAGGTTTTTAAGAATGCTGCTTTTGAAGAACTGTTGAACTACTTAAATATTTCAATCTGATGTGTCTTGAACTGAATACAGAGCTCATGGGATCTGCAGACATGCCCTCTACAATGTACCAAATCAAACCTAGTGGAAAGTAAAATTCACGGTAAAAGTTTTCTAAAAGCAGTCAAACTTTCCCTAAGTTGGTTACAGTTCTCAGATCCCACCACATTGCCAAATCACCAACAGAGCAGTGTGGAGGCTCCGATTCAGACTGGATGAAATTTTGCTCTTCTGTATCAGGGAAGCTGAAGTCTACAAAGGCTTTAAAATCTGTTCAGCTGAAGAGGGTGGACACACCAGAAAAGAAAGTTCCCAGGCAGCACCAGACGCTGCCCAGCACAGCTCTTGGTGTTCTCCAAGTTCATGGTTACTCCCTCAAGGTGGAAAGTTCTGCTCAAAGGACACAAAATGCTGCACAAACATACCAGCAAACAAGCCCCTCCTTCCCAAGATGGAGGGCCAATGCAGTTTCTCAAGCTGACAAAAGGTTTGAAAATCAGTCCTGAACTCGTGACAATTTTGTGCAAGTTCCAGCTCCAGCCCGAGTTACAAGCCATTCCTCTTCAGCCTGAGCAGATTTCCTGTCTCTGGTGTTCACTGGTTCAAGTGAATATCCCAAACACAAAACACCATATTTGCCTTTGAGCAATATCCCCCTGATGCTGCTGGACTGTAAGCAAGGCCAGAAGCAATTGACATGCTTCCATTTTTGTAACAGACTATTCAAGCACAGTTTTAATTCGATACTCTTTATTATGATATCCAGGAAAACAATAACAAGGTGATTGCTTATTACAGCTTCCACGGACTGGGGCTCCAGACCTCATTGTCCTGGGTACACACACGCGCACGCACACACACGCACAAAAGACAACCCTTGCCACAAGAACTTACAATCTACATAAACAAAACAAAGATAATGATTAATCAAGAAACAAAGAGGAGGAATCACCTGCGTGAGAACATGAGTTAAGTTTTGGCTTGGTTTGTAGTCCGGAGTTCAAGAGTTGAAATTCCTACCCTGTTACAGTTACCATGGGCTGAATACTTATCTGTTGATTACAATGCAAGATACAGTCTTCAACATTTAAAAACAAATATAAGGAGACACAAAGCTCTAGACCACAATTTTTCATGTGGTATACAGCAAAACTACAGTCTAGAGATTCAGAGATCTTAGGTGCCCAGTTTCCTAAATGACAAAGGCAGTGAGAGTGAACTGCACTATGCAAAGCAAAACCATCCAGGAATATCAACTTCTGTTAAACCAGACTGACTAACATATTATTTTTTCAGTTCAGTATATCAAATTCCCTAATGCTCTTGTGTGTGGCATGAAGAAGTAACAACCGTGTTGTGCTGAACGATAATGCCTGACCTTTAATGTTAACCACAATAAACACAGACAAAGAATGAATACCAAAATGCTATTGAATTATAAAGCTACACTTTAGCTGCTCTGATTCTGCAAAAAGTTTCAAACACAAAAAGAAGAAAAAGGAGTTGTCATTTCTGGCACTCACATCATAGACTTGCCATCCTTGAGCTGGATAAAACTAAAGTATCTGCAGAAACCTAAAATAAAAGTGACAGGACACATAGAAAGAGATCAAGAGCAAGTGTATTTGATTCAAAACTAGGCCGTACACTTTTTTTTTTAAACAAGAAATAAAAGTTGTTGCCTTTTGAATTGGCAACATCAAAAGAGCTTCTCTAAAAGGCAGAAAGCAGTCAGCCTACTGCTGCTGCAGCCCAGCACTCCTCACCCATTGCTCACCAAAGGGAATGGACAGTGACAGATGCCAACAGCAGTGCCATTTCACCCACAACAGCACTTGCTGTGTGAATGTGAGTTGTATCCAAGTTGTATTGCAATTTATTAATCCTAAAGAGTTTTGGTTCCCATTAAAGAGGTTCTGATGACACTCAACATATTGATGTGCATGTTTGTTTTGCACGTCTGATCCAGAAACACTCCAGCACTGATCCTATTTTAGCTCTGAAGAGCACACAAAATTCCTTACTGTATACAGATTTAGGGTTATCAGATCCAAAACTGAGTAGTTCAGGGAGCAGTGTGAAGAGGGGATACTCATCAGACATCCACCACAACAACTTACAGTATATAAAACAACCCCACCAACAAACCGACAAGCATGGGCTAATCCAGTGCTCTAAAGATAATCCACAGCTCACAATGTAAGAAATTCAAATATGATGAACAGATGATAACTGACGTCAGTCCTTTGAAGTCTTTTTCTTTTTAAAGGATTTTCTAAATATTCCCCAAGCTTTCATTTTGTAGGACATTCTTATACCCTGCACCAGAAATAACCTAAATATTTGCATAACAAGATTCAGGCATTAAACCACAGCCCACCCCCTCCAGATACCATCTCTGTATGCAGGCTCCCACTGGCCTGGAAATGTTACAAATATCACCACTGTCTCTACTTTGTGTTCAAGTCCCTTCAATACTGACATTTTCCAGACAGAACAACTAGGACAGCAACGATCACCACTGCACAGGGAGCCTATTGAAACTGCCAATCTCCCAACATTTACAACACAGGCCCAAAGGGCTGAGTCACAAATGGAACCAAACCCAAGTATGACCTAGGAATCAGCTGCTGAACTTCCTGAAAACAGGAAAACAAAGTAAGAGAAACCAAACAATCCTCCCCTCCACGTACCAAGACTTGCATACAGTGCAATTCTTGTGAATGATCTCCTCCAGTACATAAAGGGTCAATGTAGAAAAAAAAAATCTCATACCAAAAAAAACAATAATTTCCTGGCTGTTAAGGAAAGCAATGTTATTTGATCCAGGACAATCTGCATTTTCAAAAATCTCTATTTCTACGCTGCCAGTATCCTCTTGCACTGCTTGGAAACCCTGATGACAGATAAAAAGGTGTCTCAGCACAGTAAACTATGATGAGTCTCTCCCCTTCCCCCACAAGATCTGAAAAAAGTCCATTAATACTTCATGGGTTTGGCATGTGGGAACTACCAGAGAGACCAAGTCCCTTCTGGTACTGGTGACTGGAAGCCTTTAAAGATCTCCCACATGTAATCTAGTGTAATTTTTAAGAAACATGCTGTTGAAAGGGGCTGCTGCTTTAGAACCTGATTGATCTTTACCCTGCAACTTTTCTTCTTGCTTATACATAATCACTTGTAAAACACTGGGGTTACTATCAGGCAACTAACTCAATGGAAAAAACCCAAACATGCTTGTTTTCAGGTGCACCAGCTCCCTGGTCTAGCTCACCATGCAACAGAAAGGCTCGTGCTAGCTAAGGCAAGGGACAGAACAACAATTTTGGCAGCAACCTACATTACTTTCAGGCTAGCATGGTTATGGAATTCCTCCCTTCCCTTTCATATCAAGTTTTGCACCCAGCAAAATCAACTCAGGTGCAGTCAGTCAGAAATCTTCAAAGAACAAAGGACTGCAGATGTGTATTGACCCTTTCTACAGCAGTCCAACTAGCTACACCAGAGGACCACGCTGCTTATTATGATTCTGGGTACTATAACTCCATAAACACAACTAAAATTTTCAAAGAAAAAGAGTATTTAGAAAAAATACCAAATGCTTACAAATAACTGCTGACTTTCTAAATTCATTATCCCAACATACATAATTTACCTTCAGCATAACCTAAACTTAGAAGAAATAGCCTATGCATTTTCTCTGCTCAGCAAATTCCTTCACCATTCCTAAGTTTGGGCATGGGATCACCAGAAAAACAGCATTTCCAAAGAGTATTTTCACATTCATGAATGATTCACACAGGAGAAATCAGTCTTTGCAACCAATCAAGGAGAGAGTGTCCAGATGAAAACTAAAACTCTGAAAATTAATTTCAGCTGCTCTGCATTCGTTGTTTGTACTTTGAAATTAAATACAACCACTTAAAAGTGAAATGCTAGTTTTGAGGGAATATTCTGGCACATAAAACAAACACACATTTGGGGCTCAAAAAAGGCTTGAAATCATCTGCTGTTAAATCTTGAAATGTTTTGACAAGATGGGGCAAAGAGAAGGAGGTTTAAGAAAAAAACAAACCAAACAAACCCTATCCACGGTCTGTGTAATTATTTAATTCAAATCCATCTAAATGGACAAAGCTTTCTCTTTGTGGGACCTGGTAATTGATGAGGATAAATTAACTACTGCCTATTTTATTTGGCATAGGATATAATAATGAACTCCTCAGTCATTTCCATTTCTAATTTTCTTGATGCCATAATTAAGAAAACATGATTAGACAACTAAACTTCTTCCATCTTACTGAAACCCAGATTACAAGCAAAGAGCCAAAACTGCAATAACATTTGAAAATCAATTTTAAGCAATTTGAAAGAAGTTATCCAGCCAAAAAATACTCTAACACTAAAACAAATAATATCGAACTAGAAATAGAAGTCTCAATATCTTCTAAGTCTATGAGTGTTTCCATCCCAAGGCAGACAATTAAAAATTACTGGTCTTGCCTCATCAAACATGATAAATATGTATTTTTAGTTATGAGAGAAGAGACAGAAAATACTGGCTTCCAATACTCTAATCAATTTCTAGAAGGCCTGTTGTAACCTTCTATTACTTGGCAGATACCAACAACTCCTATAAGGCAATGATGAATATTAAGCCATTGTGGAAACAAAAGTGCTTTTGTAAATGTCCAAAGGACAAGAATGTCCATCTATAAGGCCAAAAGGAGACAAAAAGCAATGTCAGTATTAACAGTCAAGAATATATTCTTCTGAAGTTTTTGGAAATTAACCTGAAGTTTACATTTCAAGACTACTGTGTCAAAGAATGAGGTTTACAAGAAATAGTTTGCCTTAGGGAAACAACTATTACAACCCTCAGACTCCTATAAGTCTTGAAGATCTCAAGAAGTACCTTAAATGATCACTTCATAATTTGTTCTTCCACCCTTTATGATTCTTTTAGCCCCAGTACAACCAGATATCACAAGCAAACCGATTTAGAGTCCAAGCACCAGACTAGACACTTAAAATTTACCCCCTTTGGCTTAAGGTACAAGTTGAGAGCAAGGCACACAGAATCTTTGAAGGTTTTTCTAGAAACATCAGACAGAAAACAAGATTTTGAACAAGTATATAATAAAAGTACACGAGTCTCTCAAAATTTCCGAGTTCCAGTTTTCCAGTTTCGTGGTCAGGTTGGACAGATTCACAGTTCTATATTGGATGTCATAGGACATGGGATACCTACTTCTACTGAAGCAGACTGGGCATTTTAGAGGGCACAGTGCCCCAGAGCTCTCAAGCTAAGCAAGTACCAGTCTGCCAAGTCCACTTCAGGAGCTGTGAAGCAAATACTTGGGAATTGTGTCTGTAATCAGCTGAAACATGTAATAAATTATACTGTAATAACTCTAAACAGCACTAAACAACTGAAGAATGGATAGTTGCTTGTAGTGAGGTTTTTGTACTAGAATGTTTATTCTGAATAGTAAGCAATTGGACTGTAGAAAATACAGAATGCAGATTGATCATTTTGTTGGGTATAAACTCCATTATAAGAACAGTTTTTAATTAAAATTATTTTATTTATCAGCTTGATTGTTCATAATTACTCCTTAATCAATAAGCAGTTCAATACTTGGGTTAACTTAACAGACTAGTTCAGCAACTTCTTCTTAGGACTGCAATAACTGTCTCACTTATTCTCAAGTGAAACAGGTTGAATTATACCCATTACAGAAGTGTACAGAGTAAACATTATCTGCATACTAAACTGGAAAACTAACTGGACAAGGTTTCACATTGAACACAATTATGAAAGATAATGGAAAAATTCTTAAATTTAGATTTTTCTAGTTGTAGCAGAGGTCACAATAAATCAGTTTTAAGAAGCTGTAGCTTTTAAATATTTTTTCATAAAAATATATATAGGAGAAATCAAACTATTTCCTAACAGAGGTGAAAGAAAGCAAAGCATTTAGAATAAAGGAATGTTTTTCATCACTTGATCCATTTACCTAATTCCTTCTTCATGGAGCACTGACTGCCTCCCAGAACAAACACAGCACATTGTAATAACCTCCACCCATAAAATCAGACAAGTTTTCAAAGAAGGTCCAACGCACACCGATTCTCCAAGATACATACACTTCAAAAGCACAGACAGAAGTGGACAGTGCTATCAAATCAACTCTTTCTATGACCATACACACTCCCTTCTAATTTTCAGGTGCTAAAAGCTATAACTCAAAGTGTTGTGTTCCTTGTAAGAGATTTCTAACCAACAAACAATAAGACTCTGCAACGTTTCCAATTAGTTCAGTTTTGTTTTAATGATATGGGGCAATTCCTAGAGCAGACATTGTGCAGCTATAGTAACTACCAAATAAAGAGATCTATTGGTGTGGTCTTGGAATCCCAAATTGAAATGTAAATTTGAGTCAAGGTAATTAACTGAAAACCCAGAGTATCTGAATATACATACAATGTTTTTACTTCAAATTTGCAATACTTTTTGAGGAACTTGGAAAAAGTGAAGTTGGTAGAACAGTATCACCAAGATTACAAAAACTGGAAGTCAATAATACACTGCAACAGTGATCCTCATTAAGTAAGTTATTTCATCACAGTAAATATTTAAAAAAGCGTCAATGTGTTTTAAAAAGTGTTGCATCCTCCCCCAAGGAATTTGAAGAGAGATAAACCTTTTTCCTTAGTCAAAATGGTTTTTTAAAAAAAGTTTCTCAAAACAACAGCAATAATCAAAAAACATGAATTGTATTTTCTTTAATCCATAATATCTCTAGTGCTGAAGGGCCATCCATGTAAAAAGCAGATTCTTTGGGGACATTAGTCAATTAACTTAATAAAACCCAGTTTTACGAGGATTTATCCTTCCTGCTGCGAGGCGAGTCTGCTCCGTTTGAGGTCACTGTTCCATTTATTCCATTTTCTAGAAAAAAAGAAGACAACACTTTTTAAATACAGTGAGATGCTTTATATTTTATTACATTTTTGTGAGTCCTACACAGCCTTTAACTTCCTTTCTGATGTACCTTCTTTGTTAACCCTCTTAATTATCATTCACAGTCCAACAGTATAATGAAGTTTTTACAAAGTGCAGTATTTAAAGTTTACTACAATAAATTCCAGTTTCCTGATGTGGTCAGACACTGAAATGTGTCCATTATATACATCTAGACCGAAAATCAAGACCAGTTATGATATTTTAGAAGACACGTGAAAAAGTAAAGTACAACTTGAAGACGAGATGAGATGGTTCTGTGAAATTTTAGAAATGTTCTCTGCTACAGGTCTTAGTTATTTACCCCACCTACCTCATAATTCTTGTTAAAATTACACTCCTTTGCTTACCTTTACAAGCATCTGATACACAGAGGAAATCCTTTATACACAGATACATTCACAATTTTTAAAGCATAGACTTTAACATAAATAACTCATTTACATTATGATGAAGATATTTACATAGATAAGACAGAAGTAAAACACTAGTTCAGATTTGTAATGAGTATGTGTAGGTGGAAAGAATTCAAGATCAGGCACCTATCTAAGAACACAAAGGTACTTGATAGTTTGTGCTTACATTTAGGTGTTTATTGTTTCTTATTTATTTTACAGTCTCACTCATAGGTAGTGAGTTTTTTAGTTTTTTAATAATAAGGTATAAAATGGTTAACAACTTTTTGTTAGAAGATTTTCTAAGGTTAAACGATTCAATTAAGAAATGATGCTTAAATTATTTTCTTTTTTAATCTAATAACTAATTACTTGAAGCCCACAATGTGGACTTTTTTGTCTAATTAAAAAGTACTATTTAAACTTAAGAAGTAGAAGGAAGAAGAAGGTAAAGAAGAAGGCCTAATTTTTGCTTTAAAACTTCTATCTTGTTCTATATATATTATTATATCTTAAAACTCCAAATTCTAAGTTTTTCACCTTGTGATATTACACACTTCTAATTAACACACTCGATAATCCTCGTGCTGTCAATTAATTTTGGAAGCATTCTCCATGGCTTCAGGTCAAATGCAGTGCCCTCCTGGGAGTTAGAGTGTGTCAGCACAGAACTCCAACAACACAGCATCCACAACATCCAGTCAGCATCCACAACTCCAACACCCCCTTTATTCAGTTTCACCACAACCAAGGAAACAGATGTTGCCTGACAGTAACTATATTTATAAAGCAGGTCTAAAGAGCACAGTGTACTCGTTAGTATTTTACTCTCTAAAGAGCCAGCTATGATGCTTGCAGCCTAACAAATCTAAAGAGCACAGTGTACAGCCAGCTATGATGCTTGCAGCCTAACATCTCTGCTCTGACTCTTCTCATTCTGACTTCAAGCAACAGCTGCTGGTTTTTTGGGTGCTTTTAAACAACTATTATATATATTTTTACAAAGGACTGGTTAAACTTCTTTTTTCCATCCGCAGATGTGCTGAAGGTCACTAGATTGTGGACAGTCTACAAAAACAACTGTTGGCCTCCCTCCTTCTCCCACGACACCCAAATGATCCCATTTATGCAAACAAGCAAAAGAAAAGTAAGAACGACAACCACACATGAGCACAAGACCAGACACAGGCCCAAAGAGTCAAAGTCTGTTTGAAAACATATCTGGCTGTAAATGACACCACCATTTTAAGCCTATGTAAGGTGGTCTTTGGATATTTCTGAAAATGTTTGAATTGTTTTTAAATAAAGAAACTTACAAACAATTAATTAGACCCAAGTAAGCTAACTGAAATCATATTTTCTTATACAGTTTAGGTAAAACAACAAAGAACATGAATCAGTATGTGGCTGTATACCCCACCTACATCACCAGCAGGATCTTTTACTGTCATTTCTTGCTTTTGGCATAACTAAACGTCACACATTTTATTGTGCCCTGGCTCTCAAAAAAAAAAAAAATTAACCACACACACACACAAAAAGTGTTTTAAAGACTTCAGTTGCATATATTACTCCTTCAAAACCACTGGTTTGCTGCATCCTATGCAAGTGCTCTGAACAGACAACATAACAGGAGTATTCAAAACAGAAGAACTTCAATGAACTGAGTACTTTTATGTTAATTTAAAATAAGGAATACAATTCTTCAGTGTTCAAGACAGGCATAGTTCAATGATTTTGTGAATTAACTGACTTTCCACTATTTGTTTACCACTTGCAAGTCTCCATTGAAGTAGGATGAAACCCAGCAGATTCACTAAATGACATGAATTACATAGATCAAGAGATTTTAAAAAGCTTTTTTATTTCTGACTCCCTAATCAAGGCACATATTTTAAAATTATTTGACATAAAATACTTAAATTTAAAAAACCCCTCCATTTTGAGAAGGCCATGACCATGAAGCTCTGATTAAACAGGACACTTATACAGGAAACTACCTTCACTCAATTAAAAAAAAATTTCCAACTGAATTTTCAGATAAAAAAAACCCCCAACACTACACAAAAGCCAAGTTGTGATAACTACAAATCATTCTAAAGGGAGTGCAGCAGTAATCTAAAACACATAATTTTAATAAAAATAGAAACTTGGGAAAAATAAAAAAAATATTGATCTCCCACCACAAATCTCAGTTCTCAGTACAAATGGTCTTGACACACACTACTTTCAATATATCACAAAGTGGAACAGGTTGGTAATACAAAGATTGGAAGCAAAGGATCATGCTGAAGAAAGCTTTTGAAACAACTTCTGCCATTTCAAAAGGGTGCAGAAGTTATCCAAGCTAGCAGCTAAATACACAGGAGTTGAACTCTTGGTGCAACAGATACACTGAAGTACAGGGATTAAAATTCTTTTTTCTAAAAGAGCACATAATTTTTTCTTGGAGGAAAGAGTATTCTGTTCATCTTTCATGCCCTTTTCACAAAAGGGTGTGACATAATTAAAAAGTCAAACCTAGACTCTTCAGTTCATTTCCAAATTCTTCGACACAGGTTTAGAGTAGTGAGGTGTTATTACCTTTCCTTAGAGAACTACCAATTTCTGGTCTTTGTAAAAATAGGCCAACACAAATCTTTTTATTGGGTGGATCATCCAGCTATCTCTTTGCTCTAAATCCTCAGAATTTTGTGGCAATGAAAAAGAAGCTTGAAATCCACGGCAAGAAAAATTTTGTAAATAAATGTCTACAAGAAGGGATCTAAAAGTGCATCTGTTCCCTTTATATAACAAAACATATGCATGACACATTTTGTTCAAGTAATGAAATTAAAGAGAATAAAAATATTATGCTGCATTAACTAAAAAACACCCCAGTAATTCCATAATTTGGGCAGCCACAAAACCCAATAATATATAGTGTTTTTTCTTAAAAATCTATTCTTCCCACAGTAATACTGCCCAGTACTCCTTCTCTAGCTGAGTCATCTCACTCACAAGTTAAACACAAAATGCTTCTTTAGTGACCCAAAGTTGGTTTGAGAAGCCAAAGGAACAGAAAAAATGAAACTACAAACCTCTTTCTTTTCTGGAGGTCTTTCCTTTAGCTGATACAAACTTCTTTTTCACTGACTGAGGCTGAGAAGAAGAATGCTCTCTCCACCTCCGAAGCTGGAAATTAATGAACTTCCACATCATAAATGCTTGGGTCATGCAGATGGAGGCCAGCACACTGATTCTAGAAACAAATAATAGGTAAAGTTTCATCAGGAAGTTTGCCTCATTATTTAAACAGAAAAGGAAGGTAGAACACCTCAGGATTTTTGGCAACTTCCACCCCCTCCTCCTGGTAACCTCCATTTTCTAAGCCAAGAGTTCACTTGCATAGGGCAACACAGGGTTTAAGCACAGATGTCAAAACTAGATATAGAGTGATAGTGAAATCTTTGCCCATCAAAACTGGCAAGTACTAGGTTTCTTTCCTGCTGTCTTTCTCAGAATTACTCTCAGGCTACCAGGTAGTAACAGCTGAAAATGCTTCAAGAGTGTCTTGCAGCTCAAAGTATCAGTTTTTCAAGGCAAGGCTGACATTGTCAAAGTTTCAATAACTTTTTTTTCTGCAGTCATAAGAAAGCCAGGTGGTTGGATCATGCAGCAGCAATAGGGGCCATAAAAAAAGGCAGAAAAAGAGGCAGTAATCTTCAAATGAGACTAAAACTTTGCTGGGCACAAATACCTTGACCTCTAAGATATACTGACAGCAATTGTATCTAGAATTCAATTTACTAGCTTTAAAACATTTGAAAGTAGTGCCTGTAATTGGATATTCCTATTCATTCTGTTGGTTGGTTTTGCTGTATTTTTTTTGGTTGCTTGAGGTTTTTTTTTTTTTAACAAAGAAAAGAAAGGTAACCAGTTACAGATTTCTCAGCTGTAGACTAAATTCACTCAATTCATTTTACTGTGCCTTACAAATTTCCTACATAAGCTATTCCTATTGATCCCACTGGTTGCATGAAAACACTCAGTCATTCAGAATTACTGGTATTAGTACCAGACCACTTACACTGTGCATTTAACAGGGGTTTACAGCACATGCTTAAGAACTGTTCCAGGTTTACTGTACCTAACAGCCAGGATATTAAAGTTCCCAGTACTGAAATTCAGCTGCTGATCTTCTGCTCTTGCCAGTCCAAAGCCAAAAGTGAGGACTGAGAGAATCAAGGTGAGAAGCCTTCCCAAAACAAAAAGAACTGCCCACAGTGAAAATCTAGAAATAAAAACACCACAAACACTAAATCAACTTCCCATTCAAAACACATGCACTAACAATGCAAATGCTTACCTTTCACCATGCAAATTTCTTAGAAATGTAAGAACTTAGCTAAATACATGATTTTGCACCTATCTTAAATGCATCTTGTATTATGTTATGAAAACTGGTTTCAACTCAATGGAAAGTGCTTTGCAGTACTATTAGAACAAAAGCACATTTTTAATTCCTACAAAGCTAGCTGTATTAGCAATCTATCCTGTTCCTTTCTCTACAAAACTTAAAAAACCCCCACATTAGTATACATTGAGAGATTTTATTTAATTTAATACTGCTACTAATATTTACTTAAATAGGCTAAAACAAGGTAGAAAGTATACTGAAGGTGTAGAAACATAAATACTAGCACTTGTCTGGACAACTGTGGTTGCTTAAGAAACACTGTTTGAACTCCCTTGTAATTTTGGTTTCTGGTTAGTTAAATGCAAAAGGCTCTTAGACAGAAATTACAAAAATTTTAAAGATAAAGACTATTTACCCTTTCTGGTATTTTTCATCACTGAAGTAGAAAAGACGGGATATGTGGAAAAGAAATTCAACGAAGTAATGCAATACCAGAAGAACAAGTCCAAGGTGGGTCAGACTATCAAAAAAAATATAACAAACATTCAGACCTTTTGTTAGATATTTAAGGCAAAGAATGGAGCCAGCAAAAATTTACAATTTACTTACTTCAGGAGATAGGCTCCAGCAATATGAAAGAGGTAAAGTCCAATGTAGACAATCTGGCGGAAGATATCTTCCTATTTGGAAGGAAAAGTGACCATGTGTTACACACAACGTTACACAGTGTTGTACTATGTTATCTGCTATTACAAACTATTCCCTAGTCTTGGAAATCCTTCTGGGTGTATCAGCTACCTGAAAGTGGCCTATTCTGGCACTGAATCACTCAGCCTGGATCATCTAATTCCACACATAACTTATTGCTCACTCACCAGTCATAGTCAGTATCATACATGTGCTACTGTGAGAAAAGGCTTCAAACATGGAAAGATGCTTTTAAAAAGGATCCACTTTTATTTGTTATGACCGCTGTGAATATACACAAGTTATTACATTTCTTATTTTGGATGTATTACTGTATCATCACATCCTACAGTTCCACATGTTTGCTGCCCATCAAATTGTCAGATTGCTACAGAATAAAATAACAGTCTATGAATCAAAATGAAAGGTTTTCCAAGTGCTGACATCAATTTTAAAAATTCAAGGCCATCCAAAATTCTGGCACACTGTTTCTGGCAAATATAGAAAATATTGTTATTAACCAGTCATGCTAAAGCACATGGTCCTACTTAAAGTCAGGCTTTAGTCAGCCCTATTAAACTGAACACTTCATGGAGATGGAATAATAAAGAGGAAGACACACAGCACATGGAAAGCAGATTGTGCCATCTGTGAACAGAGGGACCACTGAACTATGCCAGATCACTATAAAAATCTCTTTTGGAGTGGTAGCAGAGTACATTCAGCTGTGCTTAAGAAACTCCTTTTTGGAAAGATTCTCTGAACTTAAAGCAAGGGTCTTTAGCTTTATCTTCTAAAAAGGGCCTAAAATTTTAATTTTACAAGAGCTATACTATGTTATTCAATACTCAGTATCACATCCAAAAAACCCACAGAATCAAACAATTACAACAACAGCAAACATCACACTCATAATATACAAAGAGCAAGAAAACAGGTGGAGAAAGACCTACTCTAAATTATCTTAAAGAAAATGAAAAATTGGTTATTTCAGATAAAGGCACAGTAAGTACAAATGGTCAGTTTCTCCAAGCACAACCAGGACCAGCCTACAACTCTTTAACTTTGGAACTGAGATAACATTTAAACACCCCATGGTGCCTGCTTAGACAAACTGTCAGAGACTGCAGGCCTTGTGGAATAATGCACAAGGTATACATGACTATAGAGGAACCAGAGCTGAGAAGTTCTTTTCTTGTTTGTGTCAGCAGGACAGATAACTAGACCCGAGTAAAAGCAGCCAGTTTGTTCAAGAGAAGGAATAAGGCAAGTCAGCCAAGATAGCAGAGGTTGAGCTGTGGTTGAAGAAATATCAACTATGCTAAAACAAATGAACTATCACTCTTCAAACTTAATGCAAAAGTCAGAGGGCACAATTTCAAGCAGTGACCAAGTAAAACACTGCTATTCAACACACAGCACTTAGGCCACTTGTGACAGCTTTCTTGAAGTTATTTTAAGAAAAATCTCCACACTTGGCTGTGAAGTTAAATTTGGAAGGTATCACTAGCACAACAGGGGAACATCAGCTGCAGTGCATCAGCAAAACAGTATTCATACAGCATCTGAGCAGCACAAAAACAGTACATCTTGTTACTACTTCACCAAGCCTCTTCTAGGCTCCTGTACAAAGACCTGTGGTTATGTAACACCTATGTTTCATTTTCCTCAACAAAACAGAACTGGCAAGAGATGGAGCCTAGTCACAGAGCAACAACAGCCACAGAAAGGCTTGGGCCCAAAGACACCTTTGTAGATCACCTAGTCCAACCTCTATACCATGGGCAGGGACATTTCTCACTTGACCAGGTTGCTCAAAGCCCCATCCAGCCTGACCATGAACACTTCAAATTCACAACTTCTCTGCATTGTTGAGAAGCGTCATTGTTGGGCATTGTGTTCCAGTGTCTCACCATCTTCATCACAAAGAATTTATTCACATCTACTCTAAACCTACCCTCTTTCAAAATCATTGTTCCTTGTCACTACAGAACCCAATAGAAAGTCTCTCCCCATCTTTCCTTTAAGTCCTTTCAAACAGTGAGAAGCCACAATAAGTTCTCCCTGCAGCCTTCTCTTCTCCAGGTTGAACAACCCCACCTCTCTCAGCGTGCCTTCATAGAAGGGATGCTCAAGCTCTCTGTTCATCTTCATGACCAACTCAAACTGATCCACACCTTTCTTGTGCTGGGGACCCCAGAGCTGGATGCACTCTGGTCACTGGATGCATGCTGGTCACTGCTTGTTATGCAGCCCAGGTGACACCTGGTTTTTTGGGGTGCAAAGGTACATTGCCAGCTCATGTCCCATTTTCACCCACCCATTTAAATGGTATTTAAATCAAATCCCAGACTTTCATACTCCTTTGATGTACAGAATTATTCACAGTTTATACTCTGCACCTATATCATGATTCATGAAGCAACCGTGATTTCAGTGAGCCTATTCAGACTATCAATTCTGAGAAACAAAGGGAAAAAAACCCCAAGAGTTGAAAACAAAATCTCACAATCACTTGCTTGAGGGAAAATTCTTTTAGTGGATGAGAAACACTAGTCATTTTTATTTACACAACGGATATTTAGCAATTTTACTGCAATTAGGATTTAACTGTAAAGAGAAAAAGCCACCTTGCTCTGGAGTTCCTCCCATTTATGTTTTGAACTTACTTTTTTAGTTTTCTGAAAGTACAGTTCTGGAAAAGCATGAAACCAGTATGCCAACTGTAAGATGTAGAAAAACTTCATTTGAAACCTGTACAATACAGCAAGAATTGAAGAATATTATTTATTATGACTGAACTTAAAACATTTCAGAAGCTTCTATTGAACTCATTTTATCACTGTCTCTTAGAAAAAGAAAAAATACAGATCCTTCATGCCAGCCAAGTCTAAACTAATATCTTTAATAATAAAATCATTCAGACAAAGCTTGAAAAAATGGAAATCTTTAAGTAACAGCCTACATAAAAAGAACTTTGTATGCTACATGTTGTCAAAGAATCGAGCCCATGTAAATACAACAAAAAACACATTAGTGACTAATACAGTTTTACAAACTACTTATTCCACACAGATTGTACATGACACACCCTAGGCTTAAAACACTCCCTCCTCTCCCCCCAGCAATCCTTGAAGGAAGAGGCCTTACGGAATCAGAGTGTGCGGATAGTCCCTCCACAGAGAGGTTGGATCTGATATATAGTTCTCCTAAAAAAAGAAAAGAACAAACAAAAAACCCCAATAAATGCTCAGAAATAATGACTGGATGTACATATATGCGTTTATGTATATGCACAAGTGTACACACAAAAAGTACTCACATACACAAGTAAAAGCTGCAGATCCATAAATTTTCTTTCTAAAAAATCCCCAAGAAATCACAAATAAACAAAACCAAACCAATCCAGAAAACAAATCCCCAAAACAAAAGACATTGCACTGGCTTAAGAAAAGAAAAAGCAACCAAACAAATCAAGTGATTATTCAAGATAGAATGTCCTTATGAGATGGAAATTATTCCAGGATTACTACAGCCACAAGTCTTCTCTTGTAAACTGCTGTCAAACTTTGAACTTAACTAAGAGAAATAAAGGTTTTCCAGGAGCTTTTGTGTTAAAATAAAGAAAAAAAAAAGGCAGTCTTCCCTTTCTAAGACCTAAGCTCATACACATCCAGCCACTAGCTAAGAGTATTTCACCTAAAAGCACACAGTGACCTGAGGTTACAGCAATCTGTCATATACCCACTCCCTAGGCTCCAGAATGCTATGTATGGTGTTTCCTAGACATTTATTTTATGTTAATAAACCAACACCAAAAACAACACCTACAGAGAATTAAACATCATAATAAAGTTAAGTGGTTTTATCTTATTCAGTTTGATAGTAAATCTACTCAAGACTGAGCAACAGTAATATTACTGACTTTACTGACTTTATACTGAATTATGACTAAACTCTCACAGAATTCTTAAACTTGTCCCCACTTTAAAACCAGCTAAAACCAGAAAAATAAACCAAAACCATATTTATCATCAACATAAGTGAATTTTTTGAAATCTCATAATGAAACAGAAGAGAAAGCATACTTACAGAGACAAGAATACTTGTTCCCCAAACACAGGAGAAAAGGTAGAATGCACTAAGTTGCCCAGACTCATTGAACTTGCTATGCTTTGTTTTTGAAAAGTGCATTTTCCTGTTAATTTTCTGAAATGAAAGTCCACTGTTATTTATATATTGCAGTACTTCACATTTATTTAGTAATTGCATTAGAGTGCCTTGAAGTTTTAATGCATGTTTTCACAGTTAAAAATTTTAATGCAGAAATTTTCTTTTAAGTTAATAATCTTAAATTATTAAAATTAAAACCCAACAATTATCTCGATGAAAGGAATTAATATTTTGTACTTACATCCAGTACATACTCCTGAATTATAGCATGTATGATTATTGCTACAAGCATGTAAAAGAAAATTGTAGCCAAGTCTTTGATGCCATAGTAATAGAGAGAGATTGTTTCTGCAGATTGTTCTTCTAGAAGACAAAGAGAATTAACTGTTAGGCACCAATACAGTTTAATGGTTCATAAGTTTATTTCTCAGAGGGAAACCTTTAAGACAGAAGTAGCTTGCAGTCAGCTGAACAAATAAAAGCCAAATTAAACTGCCACCATGAACTAGGTCACTAAACTGTTTATAGCAATCTTCTCCATCACATCACAAAACCAATTTGACTCTGGAAAGATGCTATAAAACTAAAAACTTAAGTGCACTTAGGAAGCTCATCCAAATACACTGAAAGTGGACAATAAAAATATGTTAAACCATCACCCCACTTTGACTATTAAAAATTATCACAGCAAAGCCAGAGTAAGAATTCATGTGAACTTATCTACCAGTCAGATGGTGTCTCAGCACTAACGATGAACGCAGCAGAACAGAAACATCGTCTCTAACTTAATTAGTTAAAACAGTGTTTTAATAAAACTGAAGTGAAATCCTTGAAAGCTGCTGGTTATCCATTGAAAGGGACAAGCTCCCTTCCT
This sequence comes from Onychostruthus taczanowskii, assembly GCF_017590055.1. Lineage (NCBI taxonomy): Eukaryota > Metazoa > Chordata > Aves > Passeriformes > Passeridae > Onychostruthus > Onychostruthus taczanowskii. Next base: position 9,773,047 of record NW_024501459.1, read on the forward strand.
GACAAGTAGGAAGCATGGCACACCAATAATGTCTGATACACTGTCTCCTATCTAACCTCCTGCAAGATACATACCTGTGGCAGGAATGGTAACATTATACTGAAGTGTAACAAAAATGACGGCTGCTTTCGCTGTGATCTAAAAGAGAAAAAAACAGAAGTGCTGTAAATTCTCATGGAAATAAACTACATTAAACTGAAAACATTTGCCCATAGTTTTGGCACCCTTGCCCAGCACGTTTGTCTCCTCCCAAAAAACTGACTGACTCCCATTATCTCACCACTGCACCTGACTTTCCAAGGGCAGCACACATGGCCTGGTCTCTACAGGTTTGTTTACAGAATACTCAACCTGCCAAATGAAAGATCCTTGAAAATGTTACTAACATACAGCCTTTCCTACAACACTAAAATGAAAACACATGCTACAATTCTTTCTTTAGTCCATACTGTATTATTATATTAACAGAATGGACAGCATCCTGGAGTCTCTAGACCATGATGCATTCAGCAGTGGCTGAGAATAAACTTTATTTAAAAGTACTTTTCTTATTTGACAAAATTTGGAAGTCAGTTATCATATTCATAAATCTGTGGGTAATCTGAAAAATGACAGGGAAGAAAAAAAAAGGGCATAAACAGAAAACAATTTCAGGCCAGTGGGATACCAACTCAGTACAATTACCATTCTTTTGACCCTGGAGATCCTTTGGCAAGAAGCATAAAACAAATTAAATTAAATTTAGCAGTAGTGGTACTTCCCTTTATGATGAGCTGTAAGAAAAACCAGAAGGAATAAAAACAGTTTGAACAGAAGATGTCCTAATGGCTTTCTTTGAGAAGTGGGGTGAGGATATTCTAAAACCCCCAACATATAAGATGGAGTACAAAGTCTTATTTGACAAAAAGCAGAAACTTATTTTTTCACTGTAACACATTTCCATTGAATCTCAACATGAATCAACATGCCCTAAATGAGAAGGAAAAGAAACTGTTCTTTACCATATTAATGATCAGATCATTTCTCATAGCTGTAAAAACCCAGCATCTATGTGGTAATTAATAGGGCTGACAAAAAACCCAAGCTCCTTAAGTAATCCTGGAAGGACATATTGAGCATCTAAAGATAATGACTAGGTTACTAGTAGTATTAATTATTCACAGGAAGTGAGATTTTTAAAACTAGTGCTTTGTCAACAAGCCCTAGATTTTCTACGAAACCCTGAATACGTGGCAGACTGTTCAGACCACATAACTTCAGGGAATCCAACGAGTTTGCTCAAATTAGTGAAGTGGCCTTAGGCTCCCCACTCATCAAGGGAGCCCTCAGAGGACAACTGGAAACAGTAGCCAATTCTGAGCTGCCCTTTGAAGGCTCTGTCAGCTACTCTCACACTAGAATTGTACAAGTCAGGCAGTGTAAACACCTTACCATACCAACAGGAACGGCAGCAAGTGATTTCCTGTACTTGTATCAAAGCATTTAAAAAATTGCAACATACCACATCTGCACCAACAGTGACACATGGTCTTTTACACTGCGTTAGAAAACACAGTGGGTTAAAAAAACTGGAAACAAAAGAATTCAGCACATTCAATCCCTCAAAAGCTCTAACCCTACCAGTAATACTGTTAATACAGTAAGCGTGATGCAGGCACAAAAAGAAACAGTTTAGGTTTACCTCTTTAACTTCATTCCCCAGCAAATCACCATATAACAGTTCACACGGTCTTGGTGATTTTTGATAACAAACCCCAAAACAACAGTGTAGCTGGTCTGCCCTGTTTTCGCTTTCTATCTGTATATCTATCTATCTATCTATCTATCTATCTATCCATAATCTTCTTTCTAACTCCACTGGCTTTTAGTGCTGAGCTGTACTAACAGCTGGATGAAACCATCCTGAAAACCATGACAGAAAGGTCCACAACCCTTAACAAATGTCTGAAATAAATGTCTGAACAAATGTCTACAACACCAGAAACATTTAGTCAACACCGTGTTAATGTGATGATCAGTGATCTTAGATTACTGATAACGCTTTGGCAGTCACACAGGTGAGTTACCTTTCCAGCGCCGAAAAGGCGCTTTTTAAAGCATCTGCATTCAACATGGGGGCCCAGAGAGCGGAGGGCCTGCAGCAGGGCCGGCCCTCAGGCCGCAGGGACAGCTCCCCTCCGCCGCTGCCAAACCTCGGCGCATCTCCGAGGCGGGAGGAGGCGGCGGGGTGCCCAGCCCAGCCGCACGGCGCCTGGAGCCGCGGGCAGCCCCGGGATGCTCCGCGGGCGGGGGCGCGGGAAGGGGGACCCGAGCGGCGGCCCTAAGGACACGTCACCGCTGCCTTCCCTTCCCTTCCCACCGCGCCGCCCGCCGGGAGCCGTAGTTCCGGCGGGGCCCGGCGGGGCCGCGCACACAAAGAGCGGGGGATCGGCTGTGGCGGCCGGGCCTCGCCCCCCGCCCCCTCCCCGCCGTGCCGCGCACTCCTCCCTCCCCCCCCGGCTGCCACGTAACCCCGCCGCCCGCAGGAACTCCGCCGCCGCGACGGGCAGCGCTCCCGGCCCCGCACGGCCTCCCGCCCGCGGCGGCGGGGAAGGGGGACCCGGGTCCCGGCGGTGGCCAGGGCTGCGCCTGTCCAAGCCGAGCCGGGGAGAAGGGCGTTCCACCCGGGGAAGCGGGGATGCGCCGCGGGGAGGCCGCCCGCGGTGGCACTCGCGCGGTGGCGGCGGGGCGGGGGTCGGCTCCGGTCCCCGCGTACAGCGGGTCGGGCGTGGGCCGGCGGGCAGGTGCGCCGGGAGCAGCCGCAGCGTTCCGCCGCAGCCCGCACAGCCTCCCCCGCTGCCGCGGCATCCCCGCGCCCTCCCTCCCCTCCAGCACCGAGAGCCTCCGGTGGAGTGGGAGGAAGCGGGAAGAGGACCCCCGGCGGGGGCGTCGGTGCCGCCTCACCTCGAACATGAGCCCCAGCAGGAAGATCATGGCCATGCAGGACACGATGTCCGCATGGTTCTGCACGATGAACTCGTGGCTCAGCACCGGCGGGTTCTTGTTGCTCTTCTTGCGGATCGCCATGGCGGGCCGGGAGCTGGGCGCCGCCGCCGCCGCCTCCCCGCTGCCAGCACAGCTCCTCTGGCCGCGGCCAGGAAGAGGCGGAGGGGAGGAGGCGGCGCGCAGCCGGGGAACGGCGGCGCCGCCGCTCCGCTTCCCCCGCCCCGCCGCCAGCAGCGCCCCTGCCGGCCGGCGGCGCCTCCAGCGCCCGCCAGTTCAAACCCGCCAAGCCGCGGCGCGGCGTGCCCGGGGCTCGGCAGCGCGGCCGGCAGAGCCGAGCCGGGCCGTGCACCCGGGCGGCAGGGCTGGCAGCGACGGCCGCATACTCGCCTGGGTAGCCCGAAGCCCGCGCTGCGCACCGGCCCAGCAAAAAACCCCAATCCAGTAAGAGAAGGTTCTTGTCAGGATAAAATGATGAACGAAGAGGTCTGAGAAACGAACGCTGATCCAGGCTGAATTCAGAAGTCCCTCGCAAAATTCGTGCTGTCTTTATTTGTTAAAGCTGCTGTTAGGCAGATACTCCCAGTGGATATATGGAAAAAAATATAAAGAAACAGACTAATTTATAGCTGAAATTTAGTGTTGTCAGAATGGCTTTTGCTGCCAGCAGCTTATGTATTAATACAGGGCAAGAAATTAAGGCTTAGCTATTTGGTATTGCCAGAATTGAGTGTGTGCACCAAATTCATTGTGGGAGCTGTTTTAAAAAGGTTGATTTCTTCCAACTGTATAGAGCAGTGACTCATGGAACAGATCAATCTGTGTAAGACCAGGTTTTTCAACTATGAAACACCTTCATCAGCTAGATGCGTAGATGTTCACAGATTTTCTAGGAATTTATAACGAGACAGCTATATTTGGTGTCTGGAGGTGATCTAGGACACTTAAAAATACAGAAAAAGCAACAGAAAAATTTCCCTTCACAGCTGAATATTTATTTAAACAGAAGGAGCATTCATATTTTAGTCCCAAGATGTTCTGCATTCTAGAAACGCCTTAATCCCCTGAGTGTACCAGTATTATGTAAATGTAAAGTAAGCAGGGCCTTATTTCAACAATATCAATGTGAAAGTATATCCCTGATTGCATACAGTATAGTCATGGATGGAATATACTGTACCTGTGAAATACACTGGGTTGGAATAAAAATTGGACTCCATTTTGCAATATAAGTTTGCATCTATTTCCCACCTCAGGCTTAAAAGAAATCAGGTCATCTCATCTCCACAGAACATAACAAAAAGGACTGAAGTGGGACAAGACATGCTTTCCTCAAGTTTTAATCAGCTAGTGTCTCAAGTGCCTGGCTAGATATCCTGTTATACAGGCCCTCAGTTTCAGCTTGGCTGTGTCTTTGTCCTCATGCTACATTGCAAACTGCTACTCTGAAATGGAAAACAAGGCAACCTGTTGCCTCACCTGAGGTTTCCACACCTTCCTGTTATCAGGAGTTTCCTCTTCTGCCACATGAAGTTTTGTATGGCACTTCAGGCAAAATGGGATGGTAAACCCTCAGTCTGCTGCTTGCCATGGATGGATGGTCTACGTTTGCCATGGTTCTTTCCAGGCATCCGTATTTTCCAACACTAGGCTCCAAACTGATCACATTATTTAGGAAGGAAGTTCCCTACAATCTGAGTCAGAAGGAGTTTCTAGCATCTTATCACAGAAGCCACCATCACGTGCATGTGTGTCCCAAAACCTTCCCAACCAAACCAAATACAGCGTTTCAGGTGGCAAGATTGTGGAGACTTCATCAGGAAGCATGTTATGACACAAGACACAAACAGCTTTCTATTTGGGAACCTTTCCTGAATTTAAGCATGCTTAGAGAGAGAACCAAGAACAATATTTTAAAACAAATATAAATAAGCAAATCACCAAGTAACAGAATGGAAAACTTGAAAAAGATGATGATGATATATATATACAATCAAATGCTATATATCATCAAACGTCTAGGTCTTAAATGTAACAAATGATGTTACTTCTCAGGACAGGATCTTGAAATTAGCTGGCATGAAGGTTGGAAACATGGTTTGTGTTTCCTTCTGTCCCCAGCTGTTTAGAAAGTTATCCCAGCAACTGGTATTATTAGCCCTTCTAACCTGTTAAGACAGAAATAGCCCCCTCCCCTCTTTTTATTTGTAACTTTTAATGCATTCTCAACAAATGAACACATTCACGTGAAAGGGCTAATGCCCCTTTTTGTACGTACATGGCATATCTTACATTGTCACCTCTTTAAAATAAACACTCCATTTGACATAACAAGGAGCTTTGAGACTTTTTCAAGATGCCATAGTCAAATATCCTTTATTATACATATATATATATATATATATATATATATATCTTAGTAACAGTGCAATTTCTGCTCTTAATATTCCAAAGACACCATACACAATCATTAATGACTTGTCTGGTTAAACAGCCTTTTTCTTTTTTTGTTTTTGGAAGACATCAGGCATTTGCTGCAGCACAGCACAGAACATGGAGTTTTCTATTTGTGTCCTCTTGCTTTCTTCACTGCCTGCAAGTCCCAACAATTCTTTAAGTGCATTCTAAAGCCATTCCCATGTATTTCAAAATTTACAGTAAAACAGAAGAAAATCATTAAGTGACATTAGATTTCTTCTTTAGCTCAGAAAGGTAATGAGACACCACCTCTTCATACCAGTTTCCTGCTGTCTTAGGTTCTCAGACCTCGTGACAGGAAACTGTCATTTCACTGACAGTTCTGTTGTCTTGAAGCAAAATGACACCATTCAGAGTATGTGAATTATCTTATCTTTTTCAAAAAAGCAGTGATAATTATGTTTTTATGCCCAGCAATGGAAAAAGTAACTATAAATTCATGGAATAGCTGCAGGAAAGTTAATTATTAATGGAAAGAAGTCCATTTGAAAACTGAGTAATTATTCCAAAAGAAATTGAAGGCAAAAAAAAGTTGGTGGGAGGAAGGGATAAAAAGTGTCTGGAAAAATGTAAGTAAATAGAATAGGAAGGAAACCTAGCAGACCTGAGAAAGACCTCAAAATGGCACTGCAGAAAAGTCAAAAGTGAGCATGTGTCATGATGTGGCCAAATTTCAGATCAATGAAGTTTGCAAGAAGCATAATTTTTACAGAAAGTTTTCTTTAGGGGTCTGCCCACTACCTCAGAATATGATTTCAGTTTTGGGTTGCTATTCCTGTTTTGGGTTGCTATTCCTGTGAGTATTTTTGTTTTGGATTTGTCTCAGCTAATCAGAACAACTGCCATCAGCTTCACAATGTCAATTATTAAGACATGCCTGAAGTACCCAAACATATATGCATGTTTCACAAATGAGGGTACAGGACTGAGTGGTCAAAGATTTTCAAGGACATGCATTTGTCCTTGGTATTTTCAAACATCTCAGATCTGCTTTTGTTTTTAAGGCTGAGTAATACTATAGGAAATATATATATATATAATCAAATGTCACACACTTTGAACAGACAAAGTAATGCAAATATTTATGTACTATTCTGCAAGTGGAAGGTTCACAGAGAACAACAGAACTTGCAATTTAAATTAATCTCCAAACATATTTTAATACACTGTACAGTATTTTACAACCAAATACAACTTTTTAGTTAAAGTATTTCTACTTTAAGTGGATTAACAGCAAAATTTCATATGGCGTGTAATACATATCTCAATTTATACAACTTTTTAATCACATTCTTGCAGAATCTTGCAAAGAATTTAAGAGTCTGCTCCAATTCTGTGCATTTTTTGACACTCGTTAGTTAAAATTAATGAATTATTTGTATGAATTCCATAGAAATGGTGTTTCCACCAAAAAAACCCAAAAGTCTACAATTACTTATAGTGTTTGTTAAAACATATTGCACTGAGCAACCAGCAAAGACAAGTACAGTCAGTTGAATTAGAAACGGAACATAAACCCCAGTATTACACCTGTGAGCAAAAAATAACCTGGTTTTTTAGAATGTACAGATAACTTCTTAGAAAATCACTTTTTGAGAACCACAAGCAGATGAAACCAGGTTTAGAATAACGTATTTCCTGGTGTTTTTTTACTAGAGATTTCTTTTACATATGTGATTTATTTGGTTTATAATACTGCTTTAAGATACTATAATATTAAGTTAATAAGATCTTGCTATTTGTCTTTTGCCACCAATGATAAAACTCAGCACTTTATAACAAAGGTAGGATTCAATTCTTCACACTCATTCCATTTTACTAACTCAGTACCCACCAGAGTATTTTAAAATTCCAATAAAGTAGAATGTGAAAAACATCAGTAAACTTAATGTAACATTGCTTTAAAATTGTTACCACTTTTTAAAAAACCAAGTAAAAATTAGTTTTTATTTTACATATAGTCCCAGCTCATTGTTATGATTTTTTCATACAGCAACCATGCAAATGAAATATATTCCTGGGCAATCTTGCCTAATTTATAAATTGTTTTTCCATCTGAAGCTGGGAGTTTCATCACGTACTGTTAAGAAAAAGAAACCAAATTAGTTACAAACCAATACTTAGATTTTATTTATAAACACTAGATTATCCCAATCTTAACCTGTACATGAATATGTATGTCTACACATGACATTTATTATTAAAACTAATGAAATACTTTCCTTCATGGCAGTGTTCAGTTTTAACTGAAGGTGACAAACATTAACTGTTTCACAGTGTAACCTAGCAGTATAAAGAGTGATTAATAAAAAGGTCTTAATAATCCTCTAGTTATTTAAATTTTGGTATATTAAACTTTCTAGATATTAAGAAATCTGAGGTAGTAGAGTGCTTGTTGCATTTTCTAAAATGCATAACCTTTAGATGGAAAAAAGTCTGTGCTCTTAAATTAAGAATAGATAAATTATTTTTATCTCTTCATCAGCTATGATGTGAAACAATGACCAAATTATTTATATCCAACCATGGGATAAAGCTTACACATGTGCATTGTGCCACACTCCTGCTTACAAGACATTATTTCTGTTTCAAGTAACAAGAACAACATTTTTGTTTGAATTAAGAGGCAATGTTGCTCCCAATTGCAGTTATAAAAGATATGCACCGACAAAATCCGCAATCCCTAGTATTGAGTGGGTAATTAATGACTGCAGCAGGCAGCATATGGCCATCATTTGCAGTGAGTAACTCACTTGTAAGGTTGTAATATGCCTGTCACATTCATTATTGATACTGACAAGATGTTCCTTTGGAAAAACGTTTGGAGAAAATTAAGCAAGACAGTGTTATGTCTACAGCTCAAGTCCTCCATAATGAGAATAAAACTTGAGATGCTGCAAAGTCTTGGAAAATGTGGAAAGGGCATCAAAGGATATTAAAATCAAATGAGCAAGTACCATGAGGACACAAGCATTTGAATGCTGCATGCTCAGAATCAACAGAATCAGTCTTCCCCAACAGATGCCCTTAATTTGAACTGAAAAATGGGTAAAGGCCATGTGATGTTAAGCATTTACCATAGGTCTGGGTCTAAGCTTGTATTTAAAAATTCAGCAACCCCAAGTGCTCTGATGAGATTGCTTCTCACTTTGTTTGTGCCCACAAATTCAAGTTTAAAAAACAAACTTCAAAGGGCACATCTTGTCTTCCAGGAAAGCAAGACACATCTGAATCAAGGGCCTTCAAATGGAGTAGGAGAGTCCCAAGAATTATTCTGATTAGCATCTCCTCTAATTATTTAACCTTTCTAATAATTTCAAATAGTTGATACTTCGTGAACAGATACATGACTGCATCTGGTCTCTCTTCAAAACAAAAATGTGATTTCTGAGAAAAACTGAGTTATTTTTGTTCAGTAAACATGAAAAGGGTGGTTTTGAGAAAACAAACCCTTATGTCAAGAGCTCACTCAACCAAATTATTTCCTGGGCATTCAAAATGAAGACACTTTTGTAGGGAAGACTACCTTTAAAGAAAAAGTTAATTTATCCACTATTTGATCTCAACAGAAAAAGCTGTTGCTTGAACTACTTTGTGAGTGAACAGCACCTCATGCCCTTGATGAATCTGGTAGCACAAAATTGGAGAAATGCATAGATCAATGATGTATGTTAATAACCAAAAACTGAGACAATACTTAAAATCTGGTGCAGTAAGTACCATGCTGGTAAAGTTTCCATGGCATTCTGCACAAAATAAGCCCAAAGAGAACATTTTCTATACTTCAGTGATGACTGTATTCATGTAACTCTATTCCATTTTCCTTGATTAAAAAGCAGGTTGTTATCATTACTACAAAAATTCAGTCTCAATTGTTCAGTTAGTACCTAGTAGCCATTCTATCAGTAAGATAAACAGAGGGTCTAAGTTGAAAAAAATACACTAATTTCATGTAGTTATTCAGGTTGGTAAATGGTAAAAATCTGCAACCTCTGTAAATTAATGTAATTATTTACTTACAAATAGACAGTCCTGAGTGCAGTCATGTATTGTACAGGAAGAAATACTTTCCTAAGCTTTAGCTGAGTAACATTTCCACATGCACTAGGCATTACAGAAACAATACTTCGCCTTGTTCACCATGAGTAAAGGCACAGTGCAAAAACACCAAACTAAATACAGCAGCTCTACTTAGGTACTGTACTAATCAGTAATTGCAAAAATTTACACTGCATGATTTTAACCATCTCTGTAACACATGCACACAAAAACAGGCAAAATATTTAGCATGGGCAGAAACTTAAATGTAAACCCATAAAATGCTGCATATGTTCATATTTAGAAAATACAAAAAGGTATAAATGCTAGCATTAGGAATGTATTCTATGGTATGTTTTAAATAAAAATTTAAAGGTATATGCATTGCAGTAATCTGAGCTCTAAGCACTCAAATACTTAGTAAAATATATTCTAAAAGTTTGTGAATACTGTACAACCATTCTGTACATTACTTTAACTTGTCTGATGGACAGCTACTGCAAAAAATTGCATTTTTTTCCCCCTAGAAAATAATGCAATAAAATAATATAAGAAATAGGGCATAGAACATCAAAATGAAAATGACCCTCCTTCCAGAACTTACACACTTTTCCTTCTTTTTCCAGCTTCTTCAAGTGGACTAGGAGGTTATGTTCTGCTGCTGGAAGTAAATTCTCAGGGATTTCCTAATGGGGACAAAAAATATGCATTTTATATTTGTTTAAATACCCATCCATTATTTTTTCAATATATGGAATCCATGGTTTATTACCACAGATTTTCCTCCTCTGAATCAGTATGGGAACATTCAGTGAGTTATGTAACAACAGGAAACTAAGATGAGTAAATCAACTTTACACCAGTTAAATGAGCAGTCTACAACACATTTTTGTTTACTTTGCATTATACATTTGTATTATGAAAATTTTGGCCAGCACTAAAGAAGACTTCTCTTCTGAGCTTGATCTGCCCTGGGTTGTCAGTGTAGCTGAATATTTTTAAAGACAAATTTATGATGCATTTCTCCAGACAACTGTCCCTTCTATTCCATGACAACATTTGCAAAGGTTTAAACAACCTATGGCAATTAGTATCTGTAAACAAATAAACAATAAAAAAAGTAACAGCTTTAGGAGGACAAAATATCTCTTACAATTCTTCAACACTCATTTTTGTAAAAAGCAGTAACACCTGTTGCCCAGAAAAGCTGTGGACTCCCCATCCCTAGAAGGGTTCAAGGACAAGGTGGATGGGGCTTTAGGCAACCTGTGGAAGGTGTCTCTGTGCATGGCAGGGGTGATGGAAATTGCTGACCTTTAATGTCCCTTTTAACCCAAACCATTCTATGATTGTATGACGACTGCTCAAAATCCTCCTCTCCAGTTCTATCATCCTAAAGGTAAAGCTCTTTTTTTTCCTTTTTGAAAATTAAAAAGTTCTTCAAGTAATATGTGTGGCAGGAAAATTCACTAGAAAACTAGTTAAATAAACCGTGAACCTTGAGAATACTTTGAAAGCATATACCTGTTTAAAAATTAAAAAGTTCTTCAAATAATATGCGTGGCAGGAAAATTCACTAGAAAAGTAGTTAAATAAATTGTGAACCTTGAGAATACTTTGAAAGCATATATTTTTTTTGTAGTATCAAGCTGTAGTAGTACTGAAAAAAATCTTATATAGATAGGACAAGTGGTTTGTGATTTACAGAAACATGAGAACGGCTCTATACTTGCAACCTAGTTCATCAGGTAGGAGAACTGCAGAAGCTGAATGGCTATAGGTCATCAGAACTGCAAAATGTTCACTGTGATATAGTAATTCTTTTGGAAACTAGGTATCAGCAGAACCACCAAAAATGAGCTGTGAAGCTGTTCCAGACCAGTTCACAAGCCACAGCCACTGGCAACTTTGACATCTTCCTCCACAGCAGAAATACTGTATCTCTTACCTCTGCTTGTTAGGAGGGCAACCCCACACCACAGGGAAAAAATGAAGAGGTTACATGAAGGATGATGAAGTAGCAACAAAGTATTCTTACACCAGTCTAAAGACACATACAAGCATCCAACATATGAGCTGCAATATCCTTCTCTGTGCAGTGGAACTGCAGTTCACCTGCAACCTACTGATAAATCAAGAACTCAAAGTTTCCAACCATTCTTCAGGAGACCCCAAACACACTTTGGGAAATCCACAACTAACAGTCATGTCATACTTTTCACCTTGAACCAAGCACTACAATTTAATTTTTACTTAGTCTTATTAAACTGCGCCTAAGACTTGGGTAGTTAAACAAGTTTGTAAGAATCATGTGGGCCTCACTCCAATGAAGTGCTTAAACAAGTGCTTAAAGGCACAGTCATAATTGAACCCTGAACAGGCAGAAATATTTTTTTATCCCTTTCGAAGAGCCACCAGGATTTTCACTCAAAGACCATTACTGTCACATACAAGTTTTATGAACCTAATCTCAATTTTCTTTAGTTTGACCTAAAAACTTTTGATCAACAATTACCTTGTATACCATCTTTACAAGCTCCGAGGATGTATATGATTTCCCAGTATTCTTCTGGAAAACATTCAGAATTTGCTGCTCACGTGCAAGTCGGTGAGAAATGTAGTTTTGGATTCTAGTATTTGCATCACGTACTACTGGGCCATGGCCTAAAAATCAAAACACATGTACCAGAGCACGATTACTTACATTTGTAATTAAGTATGCTATTGAATAATTGAAACATTCTTATGTCAACTTTAGTAGACTTAAAAGCCATGAGAAAAACATCTGAATGTCTGTATTACAGTCTGCATCTGCAAAGCATTAAGATGGAAAGGAAGAATTAGGATATTGAAAGTCTGAATGGGGAAAAGGGAATACTTCAGATGGAATAAGGAAAGCAAGGGAAGACTACTTCAGGCCATTAGAAAAAAGGAAAGGAGTTCACTGCTGAACAGATTTAAAAGATGAGATTTAGATTACTGTATTATCTCTATTTGCCCATCTTCCTCTCCCCAAAGATATTGACACTAATGATTTAAACTGATACTGGCCTTTGAACAATAATGGCTGATGCAAATGACTCAGGTACTATTGTCCTGTTAGGGCAAACACCAAGGTGACATCTTTAATTGTGACAGGTAATTTTCCTGAACAAATCTTCAAAACTGATTAATACACTGTATTTTACGCCTTTAAAAACACTGTCATGAGTATGATAAAAAAAATAGAAAACAAATAAGTGAGGTGGTCAGAATGTGTCAGGGCAGGAAAAACCTTTAAAAACACTGTCATGAGCATGATAAAAAAAAATAGAAAACAAGTGAGGTGGTCAGAATGTGTCAGGGCAGGAAAAGTGAAAGGCACAGGCAAATTTATAGGTGGATCACATAACGTCTGGCTGGTTAATAAGCAAAACATATTTTTCCCTGGACTGACTGTGGCAGATCAGAAATGTTCAACTTACTTAAAGGTCTTTGAATCACATTATGAAAAGGCTTACTTGGTAAAGCACTAAACTTTCGAGGAATTGACTTGCACAAACATTCATCACATACTTTTTATAGCAAGGTTTCCTATTTCTTTGCCTGTACAACTCACCTGAAGTAGCAGCAGCAACTTCCAGCTCTGCCCTCTGTGTGCAAACTCTAAGTAATTTATGAAATTAGTAGAAAAGAAACTACTGTATAAAAACATAGCTTTCTTTAAGAAGTTATTTGGTATCATCATAATCAGTTTCTTTTGGGGTTCTCAAACTATTAAAAAAATCACCATAATTCTTTACTTGTACTTTTAGGCTTACTGATTAAACGGGTTTTTAAATTTTAAGCTTTTAAAATCAAAGCTTATTTCACCTGATGACAGGCAGCTTATAGAAAAAGAGCAACTGATTTTTCATGTTTTGAACTAAAGTGTCAAAAGAATCTATCCTTCTGTAAGTCAAAATATTTATACATCTCAACTTACACACTCACTTCAGCATGTCTGAAATTACTAAGTATACATTGAAACTTACCTTGTTTAAGTAAGTATTATAAATAAAATATATGTAATGTGTAAACATAAAGCTATACTGGCATATGCATTTATATTTAATGATTTCAAACATACTTAATATGAAGCTATTTTTCCTTACAAAATAAATTACAAGTATAACAGTATCTCCACTGCTACCATTTATACAAAACTGAAAAAAAAATTTAGAAAAAAACAAAGATATACAAAGCAGAGACTGTAATGTTAACTGTCCATTCTATTGCGTTATCTAATGACCAAAGTCTCACTGAAGTAATCAAAATTAAGGGTTGAACATGGAATCACAAGGCATTCTTAAAACCTGGCCCTATTCTTCCAAGTGATTTAAGTGACTTAGACTACAAGACCAAAGTCAGAACCTGAAATGGAGCCCGCATTCTGCAAAGTTAAAGGGACTTCATATCCATTACACCATCTGATCTGTAGCTGTGGTGTATGCATATATGTACATTAAAATGATCTCAGAAAGCCTGGAACTAAATCCAGATCCAGAACTTTCCCATCCATCATTTTTCAGGGACAGCAGTACAGCTATTTATTTATTAATGAATAAATGGATTAATATCTGAATAAAAGCAAAATGTTTCTGAGCATATGAAAAGCACTCTCAAAATATGACTGCCTTTCCATGAATTCAGCTTTAATTTCAGACAGATTCATATTATTTCCTCATAACACATTGTGAAGTGTGACATTCTCTTCAAATTACAGCACAAAGGACAGAAGTGAAGAATACAATTGGGTCATGAAATCTTCCACAAATTCCTAATGTCGGTACCATTTTTTTCTGTATTACCAAGGAATATTGTTTATTATACAGGATGGGGAGCCCTCTGCTGACTAAAATGCCCTTTTCTTCTCCCAAAGATTCTCATCAAATATTATCTGTAATTAGATATCCTGAGTGTTGTGCCTGAGTCACTCCCACATTAAATTAAAAAAGAAACATAGAAGGGGAAGGATTGACAAAATTCACCTACTGTCAGGTAGCCAGCAGTCAGTTTGTTACCAAAATTCATGCAATTCTGAGGCTACCACATGAGTGCTAAAGCATTGGTGGAGGAAACAGTTCAAGAATTATGAAGACTGATTACTGCAGCACAAGAGTGATTGGCTTATATAGAATGTATTGGTAAAGGAAACTACTTCTGCTGCAGTTACACCCAACAGTACCACCAATTGTTCTGATTAGGCAATAGCACTTTTTGCACAACTGCACGTACATTTTGCGGTGCATGGATGTAAAAAGAAAATTATCTAAGTATTAAGATGGTTTGGAACTATCATCACTGAAAATGCATGATGTCATGGCTTTCTAATTGGAAGTCCAGTAAGAACACAGTTAAAACAGTAACAAACACAAATAAAGAGCACACATGTTCAGCCTTGATGAATGTGTAATCTAGATACAAAACCATTAAGACCAGAGTGAAATACAACAGATAAAATTGATAAACCAAACAGAATTTGACATATATGGGAAGGCAGAAATTCAGTTACAGGAACAGACTGCATTTTGCAGGTATTAAGAAAGAAAAACATTTGGTTGAGATTCTGGAGGCTAAAAATTGGTTAGTTTTAATGGTTAGTTTAGTCAGTTAAGTTGGTTAGTTAAGTCAGTTAAGTCAATAAATATGACCAAGTCACTATTCTGTCTACATCAACCTCCACATCTATGGAATACATAAGAATGCTTTTCTTAAACAGCATTTTTATGCCAAGATCATAAAGGACACATACTTTAAAATAAAGCTATTTTAAGAGTGAACACAAGAGAGTAGGCTAAACATAGATAGCTAAAGGAAAAAGACACAACTGATAACATAGATACAGTAGCTTGTTGAACAAGTACAAGTTGAAGATGAAACTGAAAAAGTTAGAAAAAATGCTGAGATGTAGCTCTGAAAAAGAAAATGAGGAGCTTAAACTGTAGTTACATAATGAATTCTTAAAATGTAGTCTTGTCAAACAGACATGGTATATATGAAAAGTAAATGCATTCCCAATGTTTGAAGAAGAGAGAGGAAAAGAATTATAGGAAATCCATAGAATGAATGAACAGGCAACTTATTTTTAGAACATTTTTGGCCTCCTGGTTCTTGTTCAGATTGAACCTAAATCATTAACTAAAACTACCACTCTACAGTTCTGCAGCTTTCCAAGATGTATTTGTGATTAATCTGTACTGCAAAGGACACACAACTCTCAAATAATATTACTAGGTTACTCACATTGAGAGTGTATGTGGGGATGAAAAGGAACAAAAGAACAACTATTATTTTTTTTCCAGGATAACATTCAAGCACAGGGATAGAGTAATATAAGAAAATTAAATCTGCCACTGAACGATTCCAACAGTGAAAGATTATGGCCCCTGGAGTCTTTGGGCATAGAAGGACAAGACCCACCCTGAAATGGAGAAATTTAAGAAAGATACCCATCACTGAAAATTTTCAAGTTTTGCAAATCATCATGACAAAGTCAGCTCAGCTTATGGCTTATTAAATTGAATTGTTACATCAGGGGTGATGTTTGATTGTAATAATAGTTCTCAAATTCTTAGAGGAGATTTAAAAAAAAATTACACAGTAAAAGAGAGCAGTTAAAATCAAAACCACTTACCTGGATAAATCAAATCTGGTTTCATTTCTAACAACTTTTTCAAAGTTTTCATGTAATCAGACAGATCTTCTATTACTGTTGTTCCTTCCCCTAAAATACAGTCACCGGAAAATACAGCATTTTCTTCTTCTAGATGTAAAATCATATGATCATCAGTGTGTCCTGGTGTATACAAAACTCTGTTCAAATAACAAAAATAAGCATATGTTTTTCATAGAGCATACATACTTCATTTTTGAAGCCAGAACAAATGATGGTAAAATAATATACTTGCAAAGCAGCCCATAACAAGAACAAGAAAAAATTGACCAAAAAAAGCTGAAAAGTTGATGTAAACAGGTATTACTTTGCCTAATCCCAATCCATTTTCTAATACCATCTAGAGAACACCAATCACCTCTAGCATGCTTTTACTTACATGACACACCATAATACAAGTGCATTAAAGGAGCTGACTAGCCATGCAGAATTTCTGTTATAGAGGGCATTATTCTGAAGCTTTAAAAAATAAAATGGACTTGTTATTTCCATATTGAAACACTTGAAGTTCTTGACATACACACTGTACTTTGGAAGGAGGGTAAGGATAATATCTATTCATTTAGAAATTAACTACAAACTTCTGAACCCGACCCAGATAAAGTTCAGTCTCCAAAAATTTATCTTTCCTTGAAAGCCCCATAGCACAGCTGTCAAAAAAAGAGAATCATGGTCTTTCAGCTGTTTTATGTGCAGGTCATTAAACACCTGCACGGTAAGGATTCAGAACCCACAGCTTGGACAAGCAGTGTATGAGCAAGCAGCAAAGGGACAGTGGGTACGTTTATAGGATATGGTAACCTGAGCTGCCAAGGAGCTGCACTGGGGTGTCCTTTCACAGTGATTTCTGAAAAGCAGAAGGACCTTATGCTGAGGCTGATGCAGACTGAAATAACACAACTCCAATCAGCATCACTGCTGACATTCATTAAAACCATCTCGTTAATGGCAGATGCATCACAGCAGTGATCAGGAACTGACAGAGCTGTTGCCAAGGGTGGTGTACAGGGCAAGGCTACACAGCTCCCAGCCAAGGTGATGCAGGGCTGGGAGACCACAAGTGCAGCATCATCTGATGCAATGACTTCCAGCTCCTACTGAATACTGAGCTCAGCAGAAAGCAGGTGAACCATTGCCCTGTGGAGGCAACATCAAAATCAAGTCGATGGGCTCACCTTTGGGACATGGTATCCTTCAGTTCTTGATGAAATTTCACCAGGAAGCCAAACCACTAACATGAAAAAACAGCAGAAAGAGAATGCCAGACAGTGTGTGGAGAGGTGCTACCAGCGTGCCTTGCCCCCTTGCTGTGGCACACCTTGAAAACCTGACACCTGAATTTTGCTAACTAAAATGTAACATGCAAATACTGCTGTCTTGGAACCAGTGCTGGGTCTAGGAGTATCCTTGAGGTGGTTACTGAATTAATCCAGCTGAGAATACACGCTTTTAGTCAACCATAAATTTTGGCTGCATTACCCATGGTGCAACCACCCATAGGGGCTGTGATGTTTGTTATAAATTCTCTTCAGGATCAACAAGGACACCATGTGTCTGGGAACTCCCATGCTTTCTGGTATAAATTAGCCCACTATCTGGTCTCAGAAGAAGACTCCTTCTTTCTCAGAAGAAACCCTTCACTTTGAGGACACACTTCAACAATTCTCCTAATTGTCACAACAAACTTCTCACAGGTGTTGGCTACAAGCCCTGCATTTTTACAACACCCTTCAACAAACTCCCAACTCCCACACCAGCACAGCCAGCCTCTCTGAGCCCTCCAGGCACCATGCTGGGGTGGGGGACTGGTGGAGGCACTGTTGAACCTGAAGGCAGAAAAGGAAGTTGCCTCAGGACCATGCTGTTCCACCTCCAGGGGATTCTCCCTGCCAATCACAACTTCCCTGTCTCCAGTCAGAATGTCTGAGACAAAACTTGCCTATGCCTGGTCCTCCACAATCCCAAACTTCAAAATGTGCTAATCCTTGACTCACTTGGATTGAAATAAAAAAATTATTTTCCATCTCCAAATTTTTGTCCAAACATAGGCCACTTAGGGTAGTGAAAGGTCTTCAGTATGCAATATAAGATGCTTTTTACTTCTATTTTTACACTATTGAAATAAAATGCTTTTGGACAAAACACCTCCTTTTCTTTTTAAATGTTTTTTTCCTTGCAATCAACCAAGTGACATATTCTACAAGTGGGATATAGTTCCCACCTAAAATGAGGAAAACAGGCAAACTTTGTCCTTATAAGAATAATGCCTTGTTAGTGAAAGGAGTCTGAAAACAGAATGGTCAGATCTTTTTATTGTGTGTGTGCTTCCATGAGGCACAGTAGCTTTCTGTTTCACACTCATCCAGACTAACATTATAGACAGTATGCGCCACGGAAAGAAGTCCTCCAAAACTGGCACCCTACCAGAACTTCACAGGTTCAAGGTCTAAAATTTAGCATTTTAAGTACTGAATGTTTTAGAGTCTCCTAGGGATATATTTTTAAAGTAAAAAGAAAAGCATGCTAAATAATCCAGCCAGAATACTACAGACTTCCACAATTTTAACAGTAACTAATTATGTAAGGGTGATGAGAAAGTATGTAAAATCCTATTTGATTTTAATGCAGAAAGTGTTTTTCTAGGGAAATATTGTTAATTTCTCTGCTGAGTCTAAAGACAAAATCCAAAGGCTAATTATTGATAATTCTCATTCATAAAAACAATATCTTTGTATTAACATATCCTGCTGGATCGTGATAGGAAGCCTACACGCGTAAGTGCTGACAAGATTAGGTGTATGGATTGGCAATCATTACAAATTAGGATACATGTACATGTCAAAATTCTGAAGAAAAAGGAACTCGAAGAAATTCATGGTTACCTGAGTGTGGCTCCCTCTGTCTCTATCACATCTCCATCTTTAAGATAAAAATATTTATGTCCTCCTTCTATTGTTTCTTCACAATGAGGGACACGAGGGAGCTTACATATGCGATATTCTGAGTCTAATATTTAAGGAAAGCAAAGAAAATGATGTTTTGAATTCGTCATTAACAAAGGTAATTCCACAGACAGGTTACTTTTTGAATAAGTGCTATTAATTATCACACAGTACAAATACAAAACTAAAAAAACCTAAATTCTGTGAAGTAACTTTATATTTGTAGAGCAGCCTTATTCCAGAGCCAAAACCACAAAACAGTGAAAGCCACTGATCCTGAATACAGCACTCTCTACCAGTGACAAATTTGAAGTTGGGAAAAAAACCTCAAATGAAATTAATAAAGACCAGTAACTATTATATTTTACAAATGTTCCTTCTTGACTCATGAGCCAATTCCCCCAAGTTTTTACAATGCCACTAAGATTTCGGCCCTCATATTTTGCTTCACAGAAGCATCACTCAACATCTGTCTAAAATTGCATGAAGACTTTTTGACCAGCAACCTCTCTCAGCTTTTATCATTCTGAACAGTGCACAAAACGCAAACACCTTGGCTGGAACAGCTACAGATAGCAACCCAGAAAGGCATTCACATCCCTTGCTAGCCTTTACAGCCACATTGATAGGCTGTCAAGACCAAAATCCTCACCAAGACACCAACTGTTTTCAGTAGTGCCCAGGCTTCATTGCAGATAAGCACCTGGCAACTTTACAAAATTAAGCCTGTGACAAAGCTTGTGACAAAGTTCAACAATGTTAAGAATTACCACATTATCCATTCCGCTTATTCTCTTCTCAGATGCCAACACAGAAATGTCTCCTACTGTTTATCAACATGGAATACACATTTTTAGACCAGACTTTACTTGCACACTGCCCTACTGCTTTCCCCTCATGCTCTGAGGCTTACGAATTTGTCAACAACTAAAGGGCTCCTGTAAGGAACTCCAAATGTTACGCACATTTCTTTTTCAAAATTCAAGCCATTTGTTTTTACAAAAGTGAAAATAACAATAAATATATCACTGCTGCCCAAGTAAAACAGAAGCAGTTTTTAAAGTTTTTCTCACATCTCTTAGTACCACACTGATAGTAATCCAGGTTTTCATTATTCACACATAAGAAAAATTCACTATGAAATTATGCACAGGTATTGAAGAAAACCTATAGTACTACAAATATTATATTCAGATTATTCATTGCTCTCAATCTACACACTGCAGCAGAATCATGAAATTGCACGCAGTTTATACAACAATTCCAGAAGAAAAATCCAGCTGATTTGCACAGAAGCATTCAGTTAGTGTTTTTCTTGTCATGTGTTTAATATTTTCAGCAATATCTGAAATCTCTGGCCTACCACTCGGAATGTTTTTGCAGATATCAGGTATTCCACCAGTATGGTCACGATGCCAGTGTGTCACTAAAATTTCTTGAATGGCGATGTTGAAGTCTGACAGTGCCTGCTTTAAACAGCTGATATATTCAGGAATAGCTGGCTCTCCAGTGTCAATAAGGACTCTTCTACACACGGACCACAAAAAAGGGAGGGAGAGAATAAAGAGTGTTCATGTAACAGTCAAGTAATACTAATAAAACATGCCAACAGATAGAAATTTAGCAATAATGGATGTCTCCATATCCAGACACCACCTTTTGCCTCCTGGCATTCCACCCCCGCAGGATAACAATTTAAAAAGTGGAATAAGTAATAATGTCGGCCATACATTCACAACTCCGCGACAAGTGGCAGAAGCCACCGTTTAGTACCTGAGGCACACGCTCGCCTCTCTCACTGAATTCCCGGCCTCAGCCCAAGGGTCGCCCGGACCAGACTCCATATCCCACCCTCCCAAGCCGCCTCCGGGCACCAGCTCTCCAAACGTACGATTTCTTTCCTCTTTTTAGCGCTGACTAAGGGATTTGGGAACAGGCCGGTAGCGGCCTCTCGAGCTGGAGGCAGGCCCAAGCCGCCTCCGGGCACTAGCTCCCCAAACGTAACGCGGTACGGTTTCTTTCCTCCTTTTAGCGCTGACTAAGGGATTTGGGAACAGGCCGGTAGCGGCCTCTCGAGCTGGAGGCAGCCCCAGGCGGGGCCGGGGCAGCGGAGCCCGGGGCGCCGTGCCCTGCCCCGTTCTCCGAGCAGGCTCGGTACCTGTGCCCGGAGCCCACCAGGTACGTGTTGGTGCCCTGCAGGGTCATGGGCCCCGGGTTGCAGCCCAGCACCCGCACCACCCGCGACGAGAGCCGCTCGATGCGTGGCAGCAGCGACACCATCTCTGCAGCGAACGGCCCCGAGCTCCCGGCTCCGCTTCCCTCACGACGCCGCAGCACAGCAGGGCGGAAGCTCTACGGCAAGATAGAAGCTCTGTGGCAGGGCGGAAGCCTCTGCAGCCGTCCTCCGCCTCCCGGGGCCGGCCGGGCGCCTTCCGCCCGCCCGTGGGGCGGCTCCTTCCGTTCCAGGGCGGGCCGGGTGTGCGGCTAAAAGGGGGCTCCTAACGGTGGGTGCTGTGGTGGTCCAGTCTGATGAAGTTCTCCCGCGTGGAGGAGGCCAGTTCTCGGTGGAATTCAGTTCTCTGTGCCGGCTCGGTGCCTCGCTGCTGCCCAGTGAGAGGCATGTCCGTGCTCTGCCGGCTTTTTGCGGAGAAATTTGTTGTAGGAGACAGACGCACTGTCTCTGTATCCCAGGAGCGCGTCTGCTTACAGGGGATGCAGGAACTGCGTGTGCTCCCGCACGGCACATAACAGCTATCTAGGATAAATTAAAAAAAATAATTGGAGAGCTGCTGGAGAGTGTCCAGCAAAGGGCCTCTAAGGGACTGGAGCATCGCTTTTGTGAGGGAAAGCTGAGAGAGCTGGGACTGTCCAGCCTGGAGAAGAACAGGCTCAGGAAAATCTCATCGTGTGTAAAAACCTGAAGAGAGGGAGTGTAGTGGGCAGAGCCAGGCTCTTCACAGGGCAATTGCCTCAGGTCCTGTCATGGTGCCCAGTGCCAGCACCAGAGGCAATGGGCACAAACTGGAACACAGGATGGTCACTCTGAGCATCAGGAAACACTTTGTCACTGTGTGGGTGACCAAGAGCTGGCAGGGGGCCCAAGGAGGTTGTGCAGTTTGCATCCTTGATGATGCTCAAAACTCATCTTGTCAAAGTCCTGGGCACCTGGCTCTAGGTGGCCCTGCTTGAGCTGGGGGCTTCAAACATAAACTCCAGTGGTCCTTCCCCAGCTCAGTCATTCTGTGATTTTGTGAAATTGGGTCACTGTCATCCAAGTAGAAATAATGTGTTTGCAAGCAGCATTCATTGTAGATCCTGCAAGGTGCTGAGATTTACCTGTTTGGCTTTGTGGCTGCTCCTCTGAAGTCCCTGATTAATTGCCTTTCAAGTGACATTGTTAAAAAACAAATAGGGCAGATTTGTTCTCTCCTTAAACTACATATAAATGAAGACTAAACATAATTTAATCCGAAATAAAAGTAGGTAATATTACTGCAGGTAACTTTACTAATATTAGAAATTCAAATATTATCTGGTTGTTTTATACTTACATAGAATCTCATATGGAACCTGTTACAAGGTGATCATAGCAATACAAAGCCACAGCCAGAAACTACCACTGCTGCTGGTAATTCCTATACTTAGGCCTTCAAGCTAATTTCCTTGATTTATCTGAAAAATCTTTTCTTATTTGGGATACCCATTTACTTATTTGAGATATAAAACCACTACATTTATTTTTTATTTTCATGCTCTTTAAAGCATGAACTACAGACAACAGAAGGGATGTTTCAGGTCAAAGGAAAGAAGCTTTTATGTGTGCAGGTATGTTGTTGAAATAATCAAGAAAACCCCATACACAATATTCTAGTGTCTCCCCATATAATTTGCCTGTATGCTCTTTTGTAAGAAACTGTGACTAGACCCAAATTTACCTAATCCTGAGGTACCCTCTTATGCTATTTTTGTAGCATATTTGTATAGCTATTGGTACGTTCATCCTATTTTCAGTCTTCAGGTAAAGTTTAGTTTAGTCATTAGAGAAAGCTACTACATAAGCCAAGTTGTATATTTAATGGTTTTCTATTTTAAAGAAAATTCTGAATGTTTTGAGAGGGTTTCCAAAATTATATTATTTTATATGTCATTGATAACTCAGTTAGGTGGCATTATTTTTAACATCACAAGACCTTCTCCCCCCCCCCAAATTAAGATTTGCTTGGGGAGCTTTAGACTTGTTCTTCAGCGAATACTTGTTACTACTCTTGCTGTCCTGTAGTAAAGCATTTTCTGATGTTAGGCAGGAGCTGTGAATTTGTTTTATCTGTAGGTGGCAGCAATGTTGCCTTTGGAGAGCGAAGTACAGGTTCTCTGATAATTTCCTGCACAAGCCCATCTGTTTAAAAAAATCTGTTGCTTCTCTTATAATACAGAGGTTAATAGGCATGTAGTAAAAGTCCAGCTATCATGCTCTGCTGTGATACAGGAAAAGATGAATGTATACCCTCAAGTTCTTTTGGTTCTCTGACTGTTTTGCGTTGTTAAATTTTTGAGGCGAAAAATGTTCTGAAGCAGGTAAGCTATCAGTAGAAAAACCAAAAACCAGCAGAGTTTCCTAAATAATAAATAAATAAACCTAAATTCAGATTGTTGGTGATATACAGTGATTAATTTTGTAACCATTATGAGATACACAAGACACAGACTGTTATTTCTGAAAATCCAGCAAGGTTCGAATTTTTAGCACTCAAGAAATCTTTGAATATTGGCACTTGGCTTTTTTTTTTTTCCCATTCTAAGTGTAAATATTGAGGATAAATGCCTTTCCACCGTGGCTGTGTAGTAGCTTAGCAGAATAGCACAAGCATGTAGTTCTGCAATAATTAGTCATAATCAATTGAACAGCAGATAGAAAATGTCTTGAAAGACTTATTGTCATAGCTATTGGCACATGAATATCTCAAGATGATTTTTTACTTGCAGAATTTTCTGTTTCATTATATTTTTATTCTTTTTATGTGGTACAAAGATAAGTAAAAAGACCTTAAATCAAAAAGAAGTGAAGCAGATTTTACAGAAGAAAGATCATGGCTGCAAAGTTCCTGCATGGAGGGGCAACACTGTATAGAAAACGTAAAATAGTCAGATCAGTAGGTTTGTAGGAGATGATTTGGGGGGATGATCCAGGGCCTGGTACATTTCCATAATAAGGAAAGGCTGAAAGAGCTGATACTGTCCAGTCTGGAGAAAAGAAGCCTCATCAATGCCTATAAATACCTTAAGGGTCATTCCTACCACATTTGGAAGCAAAAAGAAGGATATATACTGAATACCATAGGACATTTGTCACAATTTAGAATTGTGCTTGCTTTGATGCCAAGTCTAAGCAGAAAACAAATCATCCAGCCAGTAATTTATCTTGTGGATTACTTGATTTACACTCCAAGAATCCAGCACACAAACTTTGCCCCTCCCTCTGTGCCATAGAATTTTGTAATTTTTTTATTATAACAAAGGTCATAGCAGTGAGTTTGTGATTTAGCTGACTTAATGGTCCTTCAAGCAGTGCAAGGACTGTTTAGGACTAGGATGTTTCTAAAGTGTAAGGGAGAAGCAGGAAGGCACACAAAAAGTGATAAGGGTTAATATCATGTTCGTTATGAAGACACTGAGGATTATACCTCCTATCCTAAGAGCTAGAAAAGCTACAGGGTGAGGGTGAGCATAATCCTGTGCAGCGCAGTCACAGAGGCAGGATCACACCTGTGCCTTATACCCTCCATCTGTTTTAAACGTGTGTAAAAATTTAATGTTGAGTAACAACAGCTCAGCTGGAGCAGACTCTTGCAAACATCTGTAGTTTCACCAGAGGAGAACAATTTTAATCACCTGTCTTGGCCACATGCAGTCTCTCATGCATCATTGGGCAGAAGGGATTTCTTTTTGAAGTGCATTGTACTACAGTTTTTAATTATAGCCAAAAATATTGTTCTTTTTGTATAAATCTTTGGGATATATACATGGGTGTACAAATGAATGAATGAATATATATAAGCAAACATATGCATATAATCACACACACATACACTTGTGTTTCCAGAAATATCTATTGACTTTTGCCCAACAAGTCTAATGAACTAAAGTCTAAATTTGAAAATGAATACACAGATACAGAAACATACAGGGGCAAAGTGGTACTTTTTCTTTTTTTTTTTACTTTGAGGAAGTAAATTGTTAAATTATTTTATTGATAATTTATAATCTGTTCAATTTAGTATTTGTTATTAACAGGGACTTCTATACAAACTTTTTAGAATACAATTTTTATAATACAATCATAATAAGGACAGATAGCAAATCATTAACTGTGTCACATGGTTTCCATATGATTTGAGTTTCACTTTGTGTTATATCAGTAAGCTCTTTAATTTCCTTGGATTGTATGTCTTGTAAAGGTATGGATGGGAAAGCCATGAATATGGAAATCTACAGTTTTTGAAGTGAAAAAGACCTCTGTCCATGGCCAGTATTAAGGTAACTGCATTTTAAAATAGAATTCAAAAATATGTAGTAAGACCTGAAGCCTTTCTAATCCAATTTTGTTGTTTCTGTTTTATCACAAAATGATTCTGTATCACAAATTGATTCAGTGTGTTAGTTTTTAGAGGGAGCTTGTATTTATGTTGACTGACAGTTTAATCTTGCTGACTCTGTCATGTTAGGCATCATGTGTTTAATAAGACTGGGGACAATTTAATTCTGATTGATACAAGACACTCTCTCCTGTGGCACTTAATTGAACCCCACCTGGTACTGAGACCATGGTGCTCTTTGGAGTACTATCATGCATAAAATTTAGGGCTATTAAAGGCTGGGATCTTCCACAATGATTTCATGTGCACCTGTGAGCAGGTGTTGGTGCTTGGATTTGGAATTAAGACAATGGACATTTGTGATTACAAATTTGTGAGTCTTGGGCAGAATATTTTTTAGGTTGCCATGAGCAAAATATAAACCATGTTTCTTCTCAGCTGTTCCAAGGCTCTTCCAGGACTGGAATCCTTATTCAAAATAACTGTGAGACAGTGAGCAAGCTGACATGCTTGATAATGTGTGGCTCTTCATTTATCTCAGATAACCTGATGGCTTCAAATAGCACCAAGATGTCCAGACCGGTCTGCAGACTGCTGACATGACAGTAGTTTGGACAGTAGGCTTGTCAGGAGTAGAAATCCCCTGGCTCACAGCTTCTCTTCATGCTGTTATTTCAGAGGAGTCTGCCTGTAAAACTTCCTTTCTCCTAGTCCTCTTTTTGAAGTGCTCATATACAAAAAGGATAGGGAGGCTGTAAAGAGGGAGGAATCCTGTTACCTTTTTTATTCATTTCAGGTGCAAGAGCAGAGGCTACTCCTTGCTGCTTGAACGTCTGGTACAGTATTAGTCATTAAATGTGAACCTTGTTATCTTGCCTGATATAGTCATAAATTGTCTTCCAAAGGACTTTTTGTTTGAATCCAGTTATTGACTAACCTGTTACTGTTGTGCTTCCTGTAGCAGTTTTTGTAACAACAAAACTTGCTTGTTTTGTTTAATGTTTGTTTTTGTTTTTAAATCTCTTCTAAAAACCTTAGGTACAGCTTGACAAAGGTGGTACTCAAGTTGCAGAATGACGTGTTGTTATATAGAGTGAACACTGTTTCCTTTGGAATTTTCTTGAATGAACCCTAGTAATAAACTCTTAAGTTGGTTCATACACAAATTTGCAGACATAAAAAATTTCAAGTCACAAACCAGTTGGGGTTGGAAGGGACCTCTGAAGATTTTCTAATCCAAAGGCCCTGCTAAAGCAGGTTCACCTGTACCAGGTTGCACAGGATTGCATCCAGGCAGGTTTTGAATATCTCCAGAGAAGGAGACTCCACAACTGGGCAGCCTGTTCCAGTGCTCCGTCACCCTCAAAGTGAAGTTTTTTCTCATATTCAGATGTAGCTCCCTGTGTTTAGGTTTGTGCCCATTGCCCATTGTCCCATTGCTGGGCATCACCTGGCCTTAAGATTTCGTGTTCATTGTTAAGATCCCCTCTCAGTAGTTTCTTCTCCAGCTTGAACAGAACCAACTCCCTCAGCCTGTCCTCACGAGAGAGATCTTCCGGTCTCCCAAATATCTTTGTAACCCTTTGCTGGACCCTCTCCAGTAATTCCTTGTCTTTATTGAACTGGGGATCTCAGAACTGGACACAGTACCCCAGATCCAGCCTTACCAGAGTAGAGGGAGAGAATAGCCACCCTTGACCCTCTGGCCACACTGGTCATAGTGCACTCCACAATGCCATTTGCCTTCTTGGCCACACAGAGACATTGCTGGCTCATGGTTAACTTGTCTTTTTGTGTTTGTAAACACAGAGTCCAATTTATGATGGACTTTGTACTGAAGTCCACTTCCCAGAATCTAACTGTGAGTTGGATATAAATCGCATTAATGATTTGCAGGAGATTAGTGGTATTTTATTGAGAGAATAGGAAAGAACAGCGAAAGGATTCCAGCTATCCCAGCTGCAAGATTGCCTGATCTTTCTGACTTCTTCTGGGCCGGGACAGGAAACCTAAGTAGGAGATAGAATGAGAGGCTAGAAATAGCTAAGGCCTAGATCCAAAAAAGTAATCTATACACTCATCACCTTTTCAGGCTGTTATGTTCCCATACAATTTCATTAGGAAATTAGGAACTTAAGTTCTCTTTTTTGGGTTTGTATCTAGGTCACAGTGAGGATGAGCCCAGTCAACCCAAGCAAAGAACAGTCATTGTCTTTGTTTATGGGTTATTAACCAATTATCTCATTTCATTCCTCTGTGGCAGTGTGCCTGAACTCACAAAATCCAAAGGGACCTGCCTCCACATGCCCTTTCCCTGCTCCAAGTTCCCTGGTGCAGCTGTTATCCATGTATTGTCTGGAGCTGTTTGGCACTGGCACCAGCCCAGCCTTGGCATGTCCTGCATCCCATCCTTTGCATTTGCTGCCAGCAGCTTTTTCCTAAGATATGTAAATGAAGTAAAGGGACTTTGTAATTTTGAGTTTATAGCTTTGCAAAGGTGAATGAGAAGAAGAATGTACTGCCTTATAGCTTTTCTGTTTCACCTGGCAAATACCACAGATCTACAGAGGAAAGACATGTAAGGACTACCCAAGAGGTCAGAAGAACCCTTGCAGTGTTGGACAATGTAAAATGTAGTTCTTACTACAAATTAATTATATTTGCAGTGAGCTATGTGGTTTAATCATGTATGTGTAGCTACACACAGCTTAGAAGACATTTCTTAAAGATGTATACACTGGTCTAGGTGTGGCTCCTTACAGGCCACTTTAACAGGAGAGCTGCAATCTTATTTAGCACTTTCCTACTGCATGTGGAAAACCAAGCAAGAATGATAAAAACACTGGACATATGCACACAAATGCAGTAACACAGTTGGAAGCTGCCTAATAATGTTTATTCTGATACCATGGTGTGTGCTCAAGACAAAAGTTTTCTCAACATTTTGTGCTGTGCACAGTAAAGGAGAAGAGTTCAGAAATTAAGAAATTTCTGGGAAGGAATCAATCTTTTTTCCATAAGCTGCTTTAAAAAACTGCTTTTTTCTTAGTGTTTTGCAACTCTTAGGAATTATTTCAACAGCTGTTTGAGTGGAGAGTCACTGTTTGGGAGAATGGGTGACCTCAGCAGGTTCAGAAATGCAGTTCTCTTGGGCTGATTGTTCACTGATATCTCAGCACGTTCTGTGTTTTGTACTTGCATGTTCAAATGGTCACGAGAATTGCTGTAGGATATTTTAAATGATGAAGATATTGTTACTGCTAATCTTCCTTTTTTCTTCTTCTTTTTAGGAATCAGTAATGAAGAACGACTCCATCAATTAAAAAGACATTTTACATTTATCTTTTCCAGAATAGATGTGTATTTTAGAAGTTAATTTAATATTTAAATCAAGAGCATGGAAAAATGCAAGTCTCTTTGCCATAATAAAAATGGATAACCCAACTTTCCTTTGTACGAAGCAATATGAGAAGATGGTATTGTCAGGAAAAAGACTCCATTGTAGGAAAGCATTTAAATTCCTCTACATTAAGTGAGGAGAGAATGACAACAGTGGCAGTTTCACACATGATGAAATTTACTAAGCAGAATTTCTTTTTTTTAGTTGGTGGAATGATGATTTATGTAGTTGATATTGGAGTGGACTTCTGGGTAGCTAGTAGATATTTCTGTCAAGGACAATATTCCTGGAGTATATTGATACTCTGTTTTAGAGGTTTTTCATCAATAATAACTCAGATATTTAGTTATGAGTGGTTTAAAAACGACTGGGAAGGTACTGATACTGGGAAGCTGAAACTGGTTTTTCTAGTTCATCTCTTTCACTGTGGAATTTTTATAAGGTAAGCACATTTAAGCATTTATTTTAAATTGAGAAATCATGATGCTTTAGGACAGTTATTAAGAAGTGCTTAGTATGGCTTCAGGGACAAAAGCAATTCTGGCCTTAACAATTACTGCTCCCTGAGAACAAATGGCTTTTTGTGGTAAGTTTTGTCAGGTTTTGATGGACATGTAGTTCTTCCATATAACTGTAAGTAATGATTTTTATCATTCATAACCCTACTCTGTTTGATGAATCAGCCATTTGATGAGGCATACATAATAAAAATTATTGCTTTGAAATATACTACTATCATAACTGATAAATATGAGTTTTCAAAGTGATGTTATGCACAGTAAGCATCTGAGACAGCTGAAGAAGTAATGTTTCAACCTGGGTGTCTAACCATATGTAGAAAACTCACCAAGATTCAGAAGAGAAATGAATAGCTGAATAGTTACTGAGGATATTTGCAGCAGTATTCCCTCAGGGACTGACTTAAAGGTGATAGGAAACTTTGTTTGCTTAGTGGATTACCCTGACTTTAAAGCAATACACAAAACTCTTGGATTTGCCTGAACTCATACTCTTCCCAGTGAATACCTCTTACCATTAATGTCTATAATTTTGAATCTTCTTTCCCAGAATTAGCTCCATATTCTCTGAATGGCTTATTATCTAATAAACATTGTTTTGTCCTTTACTTTGACAGTGTTGTCAACTTGATTGCTTGTTCTCTATTGCACAAATGGTATTTTCTTCAGTGCTAGTACTTATGCTTGGAAAATTTCCAAGATGTTACGTATAAGTTACAAAGTTCTTTCAGCCACTCCTCACAACTCAGCAGTGTGGTAATGCATACTGTAAAGTGTAAGCTGGTAACAGCAAGCTGGCATCTGGGCTTGTACCTTTGTGATTATTACATACTTTTATTGTATGTATTTTATTTAGGTGTATCAAGGAACAACTCCCTCCTGTCCTCTCCCTTAGTCATCTAATTTATGTAGTTAATTTAGACAATGAGTCTCTCAGGTTCATCTGTGCAGTAAATGGATAAAAATAGACTCTGTCGAGTCAGGTCACACTTGTTAAGGTGAGATTCTCCAGAAGGTCATTTGGGGCAGAAAGTCATATTCTTCATTCAAAGAGGAAAATGAGGGCCTAGCCATTACACAAGATATAGTCAGTGAAGTCTGGAGGCTTGAAATCATACGATGTGAATAAACCTTATCTAATTATCTTTTTTCATTTTTTCCTCTTTCTTTCCTTCTTCCTCCTTTCATTTCCTTTTAAACCCCCTGCTCCTTCTTTGGGCTTAGATTCCTAGAACGTTTTGGTTTGGAAGGGACCTTAAAAATCAGTTCATTCCAACCTCCCTGCCATGGGTAGAGATAACTTCTACTTGACCAGGTTGATCAAAGCCCCATCCAACATGGCCTTGAACACTTCCAGGGATAGGGCATCCACAGTTTTTCTGGGAAACCTGTGCATCACCACCCTAACAGGAAAGAGTTTCATCCTGATATCTTTTCTTAGCCTACTGTCTCAGTTTGAAGCCATTCCCTCTTGTCGTATCACTCCATACTCTTGTACAAAGTCCTTCTTCAGCTTTCTTCTAGGCTCCCTTTAGGTACTGGAACTGGTGGCTTACAAACTAGTACCCTTTGGGAACTGGAGGTTTGTACAGTGCACAGAACAATGGGAATCAGTCTGGTTTTGCTAACACACTGTCAATGCTAAGTAATAAATATGCAAATCATGTTGCTATATATAGATGTATATACATACATACAATATATATAAAATCAGAGGCAAACAAAATTAAAAATATTTCTTATCTAAGAAGGCTTTAGTTTCTTTGTTGGAAAGAGTGTGTACCTGCAATTGTATTTTATATGAAATAGTGTGCTCTGCAAGGAGACAAAATTAAGTTAAATATGTACATTACAACTATGCTGACTACAATTGTATTTAGCCTCACCCATTTAAATGGCTCACACAGATGTTTGTAAATTGAGAACAGTCGTGACATAATAGACAACATTAAGACAATAACATTGTCATGGAATGTGGGGAAATGGGACATTTCCTTAGGGCACCATATGAGTTTTGGAGCTGTCCGATGTGTAGCAGTGTACTTCATCAGCCTAGGACACCTGTGGGAGACTAAACATTAGCAATTCATAACCTTTGCTGTCAGAATAGGTCACATAGGCAGCAGTCATGATACTGGTATCTGCTGTTGTGGTTCTTGATGCTTAAAGGGAGCTCAGAATGCCGTGCAATTTTGAATAGAAGCAGAAGAAAAAGAATTTTGCATATTTGTAAAAACTAATTCTAGATCCATGAGACATCAGAGTAAATGTGAGTGCTTTGCTGAACCTGGGGTTATTTCATTACATATTTCTAAAAGGCAGTGAGAAAAATTCAGAGCCAACCTAGGTGATGGCTGCAGGGTAGGCCCTGTTCTGAAGCAGTACCAGCCGGCAGCAATGAGCACACCTGTGGAAAAAGGAACTCCTCTGCTTAGTGACTCTGGAAAAGGAACTCCTCCGCTTAGTGACAGAGCTCTGGGAGGAGGTGAGCAGGTTGAGGAGTATCAGGGACAGAGAGACACCCATGCAGACTGCTAGAATCACACTCTGCCTTTCCCAGACTGCCTCACAAGCAGGCAGGCAGGCAGGATGCATGAGATGGATGATTCCTTGCCCACTCTTCACCTGGCTGAGCACAGTGACTTAAGGCTGGGGGCAATGACAACAAGTTCCTGCCCAGTGCAGCAGGTGTGCCTACCCCACCTTCACAGGTGCCCTGGCATAACAGGTTTGAGGCTCTGCAAGTGGGACTGAACCATAACAAGGATGTTGGGCCATCTGGCTAGGAGATGTCACTAAGGTTAAGTCACCAAACACCCTGTGTCAAACTCTTACTGCTCTCTACAAATGAAAGCAGGCTGTTGTCAGGTGGGGGTCAGTCTCTTCTCTCAATGAACAAGTGACAGAAGCTTGGCCCCTGCTTGCACTGGGAAAGTTTGGATTGGATATTAGGAAAATTTTATGGTGTTACACTGAACTGGCCCTTTGCCATCAGATTTTCATAGTGGGCACAAAAGATACTGTGAATGGACTGAAAAGTAGGAAATGATACGTAATTTGTGAAAGAGACAGAGAAAAAATTGATGTTAAACCCGTTGTTGGCTCTTTTTAAAGGTACCTTGGGTACCTGCATTGGAACAGGTATCCAAGGAAGTGGGTGAGTCTCCATCTCTGGAGATACTTAAAAGACATATAGATGTGGCACTTAGGGACATGGTTTAGTAGTGGACTTGATAGTGCTAGAGCAGTAGTTGTTCTCAATGATATTAAAGATCTTTTCCAATCTAAATGATTCTGTGATTCTATGTGTTTGATCACATTTTCTTAATATAAATATACTGACCTAAATATTGATTTAGTTGTATTTGTTTCATGGATTTAGTCCAAGTATTTTGATACTTAGAAGGTGAAATTTACCATGCAGCAGAGAGCAATTTTCCTTTGATATGGATTTGTACAATGCTGAAAGCTGTGACTTCATGACCAGAGTTTTGACAGGACAATCAGTATTGCCAGGCCACTTGCACCCTGCCTATATGAATTTCTAAATGGCACCCAAATATTTATCGGTGTAGTTTGATGAGATGGGATGTGCAGTATAATGCTGGGATTGTCTTACAAAGTCAGTGGAAATTGGAAGGGAAGCATGTGATATGGAAATGTTGGCAAGGCCTCTTGCTTGTCACATGTGAAGGCTGTGAAGCAACAAAACAAAATAGCTGTCACCCCTGTGAATTCCCAGCCAGAGACAAAGCCTTCCTAATTTTACAGGATCAAACTTCATCACTTGTGAAATGATGATGAACATCTAGGAACATCTCAAGAACAGAGAGACAATGGAGCTGTGTTTTCATGTTTACAACAAATAGGAGCCCTGTCATCTGTGTTCTCTACAAAGAAACACTACAAAGGCAGAAACCCTTTTTTTTCTGTCCTGTCAAAGTGAATGATATTTAGAAACACTGGTAATTCTTTACCATTCACATATGACAATTCCAGTTGCAAAGGAATTGTGGGTTTTTTACTCTGTTGGCTTCCAAGTAGCTTACCTACCTTGAAATAATGAAAAACATATTTTCTTTAGTGAATTTATAGGGAGAAAAAGTAAATGGTAAACCTGCATTTATCTGTATTATTGACATAACCATTTCACATTCCATTTAGGATGTACCTCTATCTAAAATACATAATTAATCCAATAATTTTAATTAATGTATTTTTATTACAGTTGTAGTACCTTTTAAAAAGACTTTTTACAGTTTATGAATATTGAAGCACAGAACTTCTATAGCAATAGATATATTATAGGAAAGTAGATTAGAGGAGTATAGCTATAATAGTTTCAGAGCAGGCACAGGGTTTAACTGAGCTGTGGGCATGATAAAGGAGAAAATTTAAACCTGACCTATCCTTTAGTATGGACTGAACTTTACCCTAGGCTAGGAAAGTACTTCAACAATAGGTCTAAAAGTTGGCTATGAGCCCTTCCTAAAAGGTCATATTACATGCCAAATGGACAGACGAGAAAGACAGTGTAAGTACAAAATACTCTTAAAATATGAAAAATTGTCACAGTGAACTTACAGTAAGTGACATAAGCATGTGGAGCTCAGAGAACGCCACCCTGCTTAATACATAATCAAAGGGCAGTAGAAGTATTTGGAGTTTACTAAAAAAAAAAAAAGTATTCTGTCAAGTGTTCCAAGTCAGAAGTGGACTAATCAAAACTACTACAACTAGTGACATAGCATATAATCTTATAACAACCTAATATACCTAATATAGGTATTATTGTATGTAAACCTAGTATACAGTGCTCAGGAGGAATGTGCTTTGAAACCTGACAAGCGACTTCAGGTATGCATCCAGCTGAAACATTCCTTTTAGGACATTTCTTGCCTTGCATATCACCTGCCATCTCGTCCGTGAGCTCTGCAGCTTGAAATTTGTGCAGATGGTTTCCACTTCTTGTTGCTTGGACAAACACAGGGTCTGGTGGGTAAGTCCATGGACAACTAGCAGATCAGTCTACCCAATTGTTTTTTCTTGAAAACATTGCAAATTTTCCAGATTTTTACATCTCAGATGCAAGAACCAGATGTTTTGGAATACTAATTGTTTTATAAACATAAAAAAGCATTAGATGCTTTGCCAAACAGTTCAGTTCTTTGCTTATGAGTTCAGGGAACAATAAGATAAATACACAAAACCATAAAAATAAAAATGAGTTTCCTTTGGGAGTAAATAATGGATCCAGAGCAAGCTCATGGACTGAGTCGCAGGGATGCAGTCTATGAAAGGAAAGGCTCTTGAGTAGTAACGAAGCTGCTCCACACCTACTCCTATTGTTGCAATTCTCACTTGTATGGTCAACAGACCTTAACATACCAGGGAATAAGTCATGAATCCTCTAGCATGCCCTTAACTCAGGAACTGACAATCCTGGCTGTCTTGCTTGTGGTTGTGGAAGAGAGCCCTACACTGCCTTCCCTGTGGTCAAAGGATTTGGTCTTTAAAGGTGGTAAAGGTGTTAAACTTTTAACCTCTGGAGGAGCCAGGGATTCTTCCTAGCTCCCTTAGTAAGGAGAAGAGTCCTGTGCTCCAGAGTTACATTGGGAGGAGACGACCCTGTGAGATCTGGCTGGCTGATGATCTGCTGCTCTCTGTTCTCTACATACAGGAAATGCAAGACACAGGTTTCATCAGGCCCGTGGTGTGTGTGATCCTGTGGATGGCCAGGGAATTAGAAAGCTGCACTCCAGCATGAATCTTGAAGTTATCTCAGATGCTGTCTTAGGGAATGTAAATAGGAGGCAAGTTAAGGCACAGGGCCTTGCCTTTCTCAGCTTGTGTATTAGTGGTCTTGTACAACTGTCTGAGAGAACCAAGTGTTGGCCTGTGGTGTTCTGCTTAGTTTCTCAAGAAAATAGATCCAAATGAATGATGAAACTGTCATTATTTATTTATTGAATTCGTTTCTCTTTTGATGAGGAAAGGCTCTAGTAGTGTTTGCAAGGCTAGAAAGATTGGCTGAATAACAGTGAGTTTTCTGTAAAAGAGACTACTTAAGTTGTCCTTGCCTGCTGGTTGTAATCAAAACGTGTTCATTGGAGAAGAATCTTAGAAGCTGAAAACATCTGGGAAGTAAATAGACAGAAATAGGTTTGGAAGTGATGTCTGAAGGTTGCTATGATAAAAATCCTGTTTATGGACAAACACATGGATTTATATACCTATAAAGCCAAGAAGTTAGTATAAATGAAATTCTAACAGTTGATTCCAAGAATCATTATTATCTAGATCTATTTATTACAGAAAAAGAAGGAATTCTATGCTTAAAAAAATCTTCAGTAATAATAGTAATAGTAATAATAATAATAATAATAATGTTAAAATTATCACATAGATATTTTTTCATTCCTATCCCTTTTTTCAAGCCATCCCTTATCATCCTATGCTTGTGCTTTTCTACACTGTGTCCTATCTCTCCACATCTCAGGACCTCTGCTATAATAGCAAGACTAGATTTCTCTATCCTACATCATCATGTATGTAATAAATACCTCATTTGATAGTGTATCAACAGGCAGTGTATCTGCCTGTTACTGTTACCTATATAAAACTATGACTATGGCACAAAGATGAAAAGAAAAGGTAAAACTTTGATTTCAGTATTTTCCGAAATATAAGACTTCCTGATTATTTAGAAAGTAACAATGTAGTAGGTGTTCTTAAAAGTGTGTTTTATGTTTGCAATTCATCAGGTACTATCCTTGGGGCTTATGGATCTATATTCTACTTACATAGATGTGGAAGTTCACAGCTGGATATTCATTAATACCCTGAAAAGGATGCAAAGAAAGTGAATGAGTGTCTCAAAGAGAGATTGAGGAGAGATGCTAAGTGAATTTTCAGAAAGGCAGTAATTTAAAGAAATAAGAAACTAACAAAATTAAGCTTGTAGTCTTTATTTAAACTAATGACAAGTCTCATTCTGTTTTATTAATTTTCTTATTGCATGGTATTGCTGGGCTTAAACGATTCTCTGATATCCCTGATACCAGACAGATATCAGACAAAATTTTATCTGATAAGAAGATGGAAAAAGTTGTAAGGCTGTATCATTTTATTGAGTTGTTTTTCTAAAAAGCGCTGTCTAATCAAGTGTCCTTTTTAAAATAGGTATTGGTTTGCTTTGAAATACGGCTGCCAAGCTGCATTTAAACAATCAAGTAGCAGAGGTGCATCAGAAGCAGACCCTTCCAACTTCATTCAAAAACAAGCTATTGATGCAGTGACTGATATTAACATGCTCAGGGTGTTCAAGACTTTTCTTGAGACCACACCACAACTTTTTCTTCAGATTTACATCCTCATGGAACATGGCAAAACTCATTTCTATCAATGTAAGTCTGTCTTTTTCCTTCTGTTGCAAGTTGAGTATCTTACCTAGAAATATAACTTATGACTGGATAACATTTTAAACATACCTTGGAAAACATGCTTTCCACATTAATTAGAATTTCTGTCTAGTAGATGGTCCATTCTGTTAAATCAATGAGAAGGAAGTTTTCACTATAAAAATGAGAAGTCATATATAAATACTGTGCATCAGAAATATAAAAGTCATAATAGCTAATAAAACCATAATAATGCATCTCTTGAAAAATAAGCTCTTGAATACAATTAGCATGTAATTTGCAGAGCAGTTTGTTATGTGTGGTTTTGATTACAGATTCTTTTAAAACTGCTAGCTAGGCATTTGGAAGTCAGTAACATAATTAAAGCATCTCTGCGAGCTGCCACTACCGTCACCCGTGTTACAGGTGAGGGGCAGAGTCAAAACTAATTCTAAGGATATGTCAGTATTGTAGAATGCAACATGGTGAAGAGATACTGGTTCAACTATCAGAAGTAAGACAGCAGCTGTACCATTTCCAGCTCTAAAATGAGCAGAATTATTGGCAGGACATTGACTTATTCAGGGTTGGAATTTATCTAAACAAATGGGGATACCTGCATTGATGTTTAGTATTCCTTCAAAGTCCATGGAGTCAAAATTTACTCAGGGAAATGGATCAGGCAAATCTCACCTTGGATATGACCATGTGAAAGATCAAGTGTTAGTTATAGATTTCTGCATTCTAGACACAGCAGACTCACACATATTGGTTGCTGAAACTTAAATTTTTATGGTCTATTTGCAATGTTTTGGGAGTTTCTAAATCACCTGTGTATGGAGATGGCAGATATGACATGCAGCTTAGACAAGGCCAGTAAGGACCAGGGGCTGGGCAGGATAACATAAGAGTACCAAACAGCATCAGATGCCTAAATTGAAATAACTAAAGTGAGCCTTAAAATTAGGGTGACTTGCTTTGGAGCAGAGAGTAAATACAAAACTGGGTTAAAGAAAGTGTTAGGAAAGCATGACATTTTCTAAACTTTCATTCAGCAATCATAATATAAAATAGTGTATCTTTTTCTTTGATGTAACATTTTTTTCTTGTGTTTCGTTTAGATGCTGCCATTATGATGTCTTTTTGTGGTATCTCCTTATCAATGGTTGATTATCAGATATCACTAAGAAAATCTCTGCCTGAAAAAGATGAATTTCATGTGCTTTCCAAGTTTATGTATCTCTTCTATAAATTGCTTACCATCACTTCTTGGATACTCAGTATTTCGTTGATTACTCTACTCAGTGTCAGAATTTCTGTAATTCTGCTGATATTTCTTTGGATTTGTGGCTTCACTTGGACTTTGAAACAACATACAACATTTTGCAAGTCTAAAAAGATGGAATATCTGTACAGAACTGTAGTTGGAATCATTTTAATTTTTTCATTTTTTAACATAAAGGGGAGAAGAACAAAAGTTTGCATTTCTATTTATTATGCTACTCACACTGTAGTGACTCTAGGTATTTTGTTTGTATATATGTTCTGGAAACCTTTCATTATCAAAGAAATATGTTTTACAATTGTAAGCATCTTAACTATTTTGAGTCTGGTGTTAGGTATTATTTTTCTTGTTGTTTATTACAGCTGTTTTCATCCCACTACTTATTGCAGACCTCAGGCATCATCAGATGAAGTTGATGGAGTGGCAGGGCAAAAAGTAAGAGTGAAAACTGGTAGATTTCAGAATTTCTTAATGCAATGAACATTACAGGTTTTGGGGTGTTGTTTTTTTTTTTTTTTTTTTTTTTTTTTTTTTTTGTTTGTTTGTTTGTTTGTTTGTTTGGTTTGGTTATTTTTGTGGCCTTAATAGCAAATTCTTGCTGGACAGTGTGTTTCTCTGTCATTTTTACTTATGTATCATCACTGAGGAGTACATAGTGGACCACAATTGTTGGCTTTGAATAACTATTTGTTTTCCATGATACAAAGACTTTGTAACATGAACATTTATGTGCTGGTGAAAGTTAGTTTGTCAAAGAAATGTCTATTCATCCAACACAATTCAGTTTTAGTTTTTTAGCAATACAAATGTAACATAGGAAAAGCTGAGAGTTAAGTAAATGAAATACAGCATTAAACCCACATTCTATTAACTTATGTTGATACTGTTAAAAACAAGGCTCTTTTTTTTCCTTTTTTTTTCTTTTTTTTTTTTTTTTTTTCTGGAAGGAAGGAAACAAGAGCACATTTAAAATAACTAAGGGCAGTGATCAGTCTTCTGCTTCTCCCCAATACTGTAAGAGCTGCAGTTCTTCATGTTAACACACTGTACTGCCTTCTCCCTGAAGAAGAATAGCTTTGATTTATGGCTCAATCACTGTCTTGCCACAAGGAAATTTGGGGAGATATTTTCAAGCATTTTATCATTTAGGTGTTTTAATGACTTCTTTGTTGTTTTTGTACTGTTAATCTTTCACACAAACTTCTGCATTTTGGGGTGATGCCAGCTTGTTCTGGGTTATAATAGCAGCCTGAGTGATTTATGGATGGCAACAGGAGTCTTGCATACAAATGAAGAACTATCTTCCATGAAGCTTTCTTCTCCTTTGAGCTCTAAGATGTAACACTTTAAATGCTGATTTTCACTAAAATATGAGGCTATGCAGAGCAGGCAGTGGTGCAGCATCTTCTGTCTATCACTGGACAAAAAGCAGCGACTGTTCTGATAACTTATACTCTCAGGGGCTGGCAAAAGATAAAACTAGCTTGTCTATCAAAAATTTTTGGCAGAAGGCAGAGTGAAACCAGACATTTCAGCTCTGTGTTCAAATGCTAAGTCAACAACAATGAAATAAGGTTGATAGCCACAGTTTGTTCAGAAATAAAATCTAAGGGGGAGTATTTCAGAGCTGCTGTGTTTTAAATCTGTATTATGAAAATCTGGGCTTTCTCTCCCCTCCTTACTCCTTCCATTAAGTCACATTTGCAGTTAGATTGGCCACAGGCAAAAGTAGGGAACTAGGTTTGAGAAAAGAGGCTAGAGATAAGAAAAACTGATAAACTTTGTCAGGAACCAAATCTGTTCATATTCTTTATTGACAACAAACTTCTGTGAAACTCTGGCGGAAGGGCTGAAGCTTTGGTTGATAATTAGGCTTCTTAAGAGCTGTGTCTTGTGTCTTTTGTGTCAAGTTCACAGACTGCAGACTGCTTTTTTCTTGTTACTCTTTCAGCCTTACCAGAGCTCAGGGGAAGTTTCTAAAAGTGTTTCTTTCCTGTTCCATGTCCACACTTCTCTTTACCAGGCCAACCACGTACATCTCCTTAATCCTATTCAAGGAAATTAATTTCTATGTGCATAGCTTGGACTGAACAGTCTGCCTTTCTGAGGCTGCACATGAGAAATTAGTGTAGTGAGGAAGAGTTTACTTCTAAAATCCCTCATTCCTGCTTGGGGGTAACAAAATGTGGTCCACAAGTTAAGACAGAAAAGCACAATCCATGAGACAAAGCAATACTAGTTTAGTTTTACTAAAATTGGTATAAAAACCAGTACTTTCACTTCCTTTACTCTGGAAGAGAGATATTCAGATTTGTTAGCCCTGGAATATCTTTTTAAATAAGAAGAAAAAGCCATGATTGTCCTAAGTTCTGTCTTTATTGCAGAATTTTTATTAGTGGTGATGGTGTCCTTGGAAGCAAAGTGCATGCCTGCTTTTAGGCTGAATGTACTCTTATTTTGCTATGGAAAAAATAGAATCCTAAATGGTGAAAACAATCCCTATATGGCTTCCCATGATTTTACTCTTTGTCAGTCTAAAATCCTGAGAAATTACTAGGGTAAGGAATGGTGGAAAATAGAGAACATTATCTCGCAGAAAATGATGAAATGTTTTCTAGCTATTTTTTAGAAGATGACCTCAAACTTTATGCATGATCTGAGAAGCAGATCTCTGGGGAAATATGAGATCGTAAGAAGTCCTAGTGTGGGCAATTCGGCCCTGGGGCCTCCAAGTTCTCTGCCTACTGCCCAAAATCTGGAGCCTGAGTTGCTCCTGAAGAAAATTAATTTCTGGTGTAACAAAATAATTTGTCTTGGTGATTTTTTTTCTCCTTTCAATGAACTGACAAATTCCAAAGGGAAGTCTGTCATTGCCATCTCTCTGGCCAACTCCTAACACTCATTTTCTCTCAGGGGAGACAAGCTGAACATTGTGCTGCCTTCTGTTGTTCTCCTTATGTCTCCTCACTCCCTCTTCTGTGCCCCTAAGAAGAACATTATGCTGAAGTTGAGTTGGTAAGAGACATCTAGGTGGCTATTTATATAATTCTAATTCAAATGCACACCAAAAAACAAATTACTTCAGTTTCAATCCTTATTTTAGGCTTGTAAGTCCTAGTTGATATAAGTTCAGGCATATCCTAAGCCTGGAAATGGTCCTTTGGAAAATAATTTAGATTATTTTCATAAATCTTAAAGATCTTCAGTGTCCTTCCACCAATATGTCCCCATTTTGTTGCCATCATTCAGGGGACCTCAAAAGATGGGAATTCCTTGTGGTTTGCTCCCAGTAAATTTTTATCTAGAGGGGAATATTATGAGAATAAAAAAATTAAAACTTTAAATTCCTCCCTGTCTTCTTGACCTTCAGTTCAAGATTTTCACTTGATTCCCTTCATTTTCACAGCTATGAAAATGTCTTCTCACTCATCAGATTGTTCTAACTCAGAATCAAAGTAGGAGAGAGGACAAGGAAGCATATGAATTGACTCCAGACACATTTCATATCACCAGTGACCACTTCAGACAAAACAAACAAAGCCCCACTTCACCTGGGTGTAAAGTTCAAACAATAGACTTCATAGATATCCTTTCTGCTTCCCAACTACCCTTAAAATTCAGCTGCCACTCAGTTCATGCATTGACCTTGTCATTTTAATCTAACAGCAAATTGAAAACAAATGGTTTTTTTTACCCTTTATCTTTTTGTGTTAAGTATGCCCATTACATCTTACAAAAAGTATTTTAATAAGTTAAATAAAATTAATAAACAATTTCTTCCTGTTTTGACTACTGTCAGACCTGGGTAAGAAGAACAACATCCAACAGAATTGTTTTAATTATCCTACTAATATTCAATGTGCCATTTGATGGCATGGGTGAGCTCACCTGATGTACCACAGATAGCACTGATTTATTAAGCCATAATTGGGTTTTCAATAAACATTTGTCAAAATAATGTATTCATTTAAACCAAAGCCTTCTTTATTTATTCATATAAAAGAGCACTTAACTTTCAACAAAGAATTGCCTGCCATCAAAAACACTCCATAAACGGGGGAAATTTATGAAGATACAGTACCAGAGGGTGATCGGTGGAAGACTAAAGTTCACTTTAACCCTTTGAGGAGCTGAGTTCCACCTCTTGCTTGGTACTGGTACTGTACATATTTCTCACTAAAAGCCTCAAGCCCAAACATTAAGCTTTGTATATTTACACATGAAAGTACCATCTCTTTTTTCTGCCATTGAGTCTTATATCTCAAAGACTGTTTCAAAACTAACATCTCTTATTTATATTATACAGTCTAGAAGCATGCACACAACTTAAAGTTCTTTAGGCTGCCCACAGTTTTCATCATGTGTAGATTCTTCCAAAAAAAGCTTTGAGAGGTTAAACAACATATCTCGTCTGAACCTGAGGTAATACATGTACTTGTCATTCATTCCAACTGAAGAATTTTCCTGTTCTACCTCTTTGCACTCTTCTCTATTTCCTTTGCACTTTAGTTTAATTTTATATAATTTTAGTAGAAGAATAGCAAAGTAGATGGGCTGTACAATTGATATTTGAATGGAGTGCAGCTAACCCCTTGGAGTCCACCTTCAACAAAAATGTTCTTTTACCAGCAGTTGACTAACATATAACAAATACAAGTCACTGAAGGTTCCTACTATGCAAGTCTTATGTTTATTACCTTAGTAA
This sequence comes from Onychostruthus taczanowskii, assembly GCF_017590055.1. Taxonomy (NCBI): domain Eukaryota; kingdom Metazoa; phylum Chordata; class Aves; order Passeriformes; family Passeridae; genus Onychostruthus; species Onychostruthus taczanowskii. Next base: position 9,816,082 of record NW_024501459.1, read on the forward strand.
AATTTAGAACTTGGTGTGACAGGGAGTGTTGGTTTAAAATTAAAGCAGCTTGATAACACCTGTTGAAAATACTAACTGCACTAGTCTTCCTAAGACTGTATTTCAGTTTCCATATTTTAGCATACTTTTTGTTTCTGACAGTGAACACAGATGTAAATAACAGAATAGAATGAGAAAGAATAGGAAGATTTCCAAGTGCATGCTCATGCCACAGAAACTCTTTTGCTAATCTCAATACAAATATGTCAAGATCATTACCATTATCATTACTACTTGTGCCACTTTGTCAAGGTGAAAAGGATGACAATTCTTAAAAGAATATCTCTGTTCAAGGTGAAAAGGATGTCAAGGTGAAAAGGATGACAATGCTTAAAAGAATATCTCTGTTGCAACTGGAATGCAACAAAAAGCTTTGTCTTCTCAGCACTGACAAGTGATCTTAAGTCTTGCTGATTTAGCACAGGTATTTTTAATGGGAGCCTAGAAAAGATGCAGTTAAATATTTTGGTCTTTGGGCAGTAGGTAAACTGCTAAAAATAAAGTGCTAAATGTTACTGGATGCTTCCTGACTGCTATGAGAAAGTAAATGACAAAGCTACACATTTGCAGGTCAGTTGCAGAAAGGTACAGAGAGGAAGAGACATAGTGGATAGAGAAAGAGGGAGCTGGTATTTTTTTCATGTACTCCACACATTCAATCTAACTTGAAATGTGTTATGCTGTAGTAGAGCAGAAAGAGACCTCAAACATAATTTTGTAGTTTGTCCTACAGCAGGATCACTGTGCTTGTTCAATTCCTGGCAGATATTTTCTAACAGGTTCTGAAAAGTACAATATTCCAGTCAATCTCCCGAGGTCTTCTCAGTCAGAAGCCTCTTATGTTCAGATTTTCTCTTGCAATCTCAGCCCCTTGTTGTCCTCCGTGCCTTGCAGAGCCGACTGGTACCCTCTTCTGTGAAGCAGAATTTTACGTATTTGAAGATCATGATCATGTTCTCAGACTTCCTGTGCCAAACACAGGAAACCACTTAATCATGTCTCTCTTTTCTTCAAACTGACAGTCCTTCCTGCTGCTTTCTCTTCCATTTCACCATGTCCTCCTTCAAGTTCAGGGTCAAAACTGTTATTCAGTACTCTAGCTACTGCTGAATGTATCCAATGGATTATTTCTTGTGTCCATAGGCTATAATCCTATTTTTGTATTGTAAATAAAGTTTGTAGTTTTGTATCATAAACAAAGTTTTAATATTTTATAATGTCTTGACTTGTAATGACTCATGTTCAGTGCCCTGTAGAACAAATATTTCTGTGCAGAAGCATTGTCTTATCTGTTCTTCGCTCTTTGGGCGTTTGGTTTCCAATGTAAGATCCAAGTTCAGCTCCTGCCTTCTTTAAGGACTGGCTTCCCTGAGAGATTTGTTTTCAGGAATAAAAGATATCTCCTCTTCAATGGCAAGTATCTATTCAACTAAATTTGTCTGGGTGTTCACATAAAAGTTTGGGGCACTTCAGAAAAATACCATTAGCTTTTTACAATCCTTCTGTGCTTATATTTGGGGTGTTCAAAAAAATGCATCTTACATGAAGACGTGCATTATTAGCGAACATTGAATTATTTAACTGAGAGAAGAAATGCGTTTGTGTGGTTGAAGCTATGTTGTGTGGAGATACATAGCACTGCCACGATGGAGGCTGCATGCTGTTGACTGTTTTGTAAGCCACCAGGTCTTTGTCATGCTGTTTAATTGGATGAAAAAGCAGAGTGAGAAGAGAGTATTTTTGTAATTTGGACTCTGAAAAATGGAAAATGTACAATGACATGGAAAGATTACATACTGCAGTTGTCTTCCATCTGTTTTGAGCTGTATTTTGCTGGGCTATAGACATTTGTAAACTTAGATTTTGGAGAATAAGTCTTAGTCACCTGTCAGTTGCTTTTGTCACCACTCCAAAGCAGAAAACAGTGCCTCATATAGTTCTGTGCTGCTTTGCCACATGCACTAGTGTGTGGCAGAGTTACCTGAGTGGTATTGTAGGTTACTTGCAGATTGGTATTTACCTCAAACGTAATAAATTAATTCAAGTTGTATGTTAGGTTTGTAGGGTTCTCTACAATCAATGGAGGAAAAGTCACACCCAAGATATTGCCATCCTGTCTGCCCTGCCACCTGTTTAGGATGTGGTAGATGTTCCTTTACAGGTGCCCTTTCCCATTGACTACAGCAAGAATTTTGACAGGATGAAGTTTAGTTGGGTACAACTTTGTTAACTTGGTTCCCAAGTTATGACCTTTTGTATAGTATTATGGCTTAGGTATTGATTTGATGAGCAAATTGCTGATGTGACCCTATTTTCTCACTTGAGAAGAAAAGAGGAAGCAATTTACTCTTGGTGAGTTCTCCCTGGGTTCTCTACCATGACTTTGACTATGTGGTCGTGATTCATAGTCTGCAGAGCTGAACAGCAATTACATAAACACAAGGAAAACAGGCTAGGACACACAACACGGCCTAATTTCCTTACAAACACCATCTTAAATGACACTACTGGAACTTGCATATGCTAATGAGTGTGTGCTTTGGCAATCAGCTATAGTAATCAACAGCACTTAAAAAAGCATAATATAAGCAAAATTATATTTCAAGTTGAATGTCCATTTCTACTTTGATGTGTTATACAGAGGATTTTCCTAAAAGAAATAAGCATGGTGGTTTCAAACAAGAGTGACTATTATGTAGAAAAAATGAATGTAAAATTATTATTAGTAATTTGACATCTATAATTTTAATCAGACATGAACTACAATAGCTATTAGTAACTTATTCCTTTGTTTTAATAGAGAAATGAAACCCTAAAAACCCTTTTCTCACTTATGTTTTCTTAGCCAAAAAATAAAGTTTACATCTATGTATTTAGAAGTATAATTAAGCAGCTGGGTGTGGCCTTCCTCAATCAGAAAGAAAAACAAAACACAAACCCACAAGGTTTTTTTTTTTTTTTTTTTTTTCTTAACAATGAGGGATTGTTCATGGGAGAATAGGAACTAATAACTTGCAGGCCTTGTTATGGGCAATAATTGTTTTTCTCTCACCAAAGTGGGCTGGACTTCTCTCTGAGGCTCAGGAGTCACCAAAGTACACATGCAAGGTGGGTGGTGCTCTGTGTGCTTTGAGGAAGGTACTCAGCTCAACTGCTTGGGAAGAAAGCAGCTGAATCCCTCTAAAACACTAGGTCTTCCAGCTTTTGTTTATCAATATAATTTTCAAATTGTGACTGTCAAAGCTATGGTAAATCTGCTGCTTAGAAAAGTCCCAACAATATTGTGTTGGTGGTATCTTATGTATGTGACAGACAGCTGTACACCAAGCCAAGAATTCTACGTGATTTAGGACCTCCATCTGAATTTTTGTTTTAAAAAAGAGCTTTTTCATCAGTAGATCGGAGAGCCTCTGTAGTTACTGATACAGTTTGCTGTAGATAATCTCAGAAAATTGATGAGTGTTGCCCAGGGGAATAAATTGATCCATTCAATATAGCGCCATGCTAAAAAACAACAACAACAACAACAAAAAAAACAAACAAAAAAAAAAAAAAACAAAAAAAAAAAAAAAAAAAAAAAACCAAACAAACAAAAAAAAAAAAAACCAAAAAAAAAAAAAAAAAAAAACCAAAAAAAAAACCCCTGCTAGAAGCTTGTTTTTCACAAGGATTCTTCTACTGCCTACTGAGCTCTAGAAGCAAGTTTTCAGCAAGTGCAATTCACCATCACTTAATCCCCTGGCAGTCAGAGCACAGCCTGAGAAGTCAAAACATACGACATCCCAAGCCATTAATAAATAATTTCAGAGGATACTTGCCTGTACCTTGTCTCTCTCATTCCTTCATTCCCTGTGAAGGCTCACCTGGTGCTTTTCAAGGGTTAGCTCTCCTGATACTGTTCATTGAGATACAGGCAGTCTATGCATAGGTGGGACAATATGGCAACAGGATTTTATGTACCACCTGAGTGGAACTGAGGTGTAGGAGAGAGAAAGGAAGACTATGTCAGTCGGCTGACCTCCCATTTCATCCCCTTTACTGCTTCTGTGCACTTATCTTCATTTTCCAGGTCTTTTCCTGCCCATTTGTGCTTTTATGTGATTCCTCCATCCTCTGATGCCTTTGCCAAAGCCACTGCTGCACTTCTGCCCCTGACATTATTTTGTTACTTATTATTTCTTCTCTTTCTATCCAGCTCTGTCACAATCATGGAACAGCTGAGGTTGGAAGGGATGTCTGAAAATCATTTAGTCCAACCCTCCTGCTGGAGCAGGGAAACCTGGAGGCACACGGATGGTTGTGAAAAATCCCTAAATGCAGTCATGTTACAGTTACAGCTTTCAGCAATGTTCCTGGATTGGAATTTTTGGGCTGTGAGAACTTGAAAAAACAAACATACAAAGAAAATCTCCCAGATCCTGGAGTAGCATTGTTACTCTTGAGCAGGCCACAGTGTTTAGCATTTCCAGGTAAAACTGAGCAACATAAAAGGAACCTAATTGCCAGAAAGAGCTGTAGCTTTTACAAGGCTTTCAACACCTAAGGAATAATAGAAAAGCCTGATGTAATCTTCCTGATTTAAATGGCTTTGTGAGAAGTCTCAGCCTACACGTTGCTGCTCTATCATGCAACCTTTCGTGATACTGCTGTTCCCCTAACTTCCCACAGAGTGAGGTTGAATAGTCACACCTTCCATGTCTGCAGGTGTCAACAGGAGCTGCAGAATGACCATGCTGCAAGGGCAGGAACCTGGGGACCACCTCTAAACGCCTCTGAAGGGAGGCATTAGTGTACTCCAGTGAGCTGCTTAGTGGGCACCTTGGGCCCAGAGAGTTTTTACTGTGGATGTGCTGCTGTCTAAAAGTGAATAAAGGCCTCTGGGCTTCAGCCAAAGTATTCCCACAACGTTCCACTGATCCATGTGTATGGTCTGGTTTTGGTCAGTAAGTCCAGGACTCCAGAGCCACTGACCTCTCTTCTTTCTAACTTAACTCTGTGTTCCTATAGCCTGGTTTATATATTTCTATATAGCCTGCATTTATTTTGTCCTAAGTGTTTTACCTTTTGTACTCTAGGCAATGTAGTTGACTGCCAAAAGAGTACCTCTTCCAATGCTGTCTTCTGCTGTAACAAACAGAGCAAGCATGACACCAACAAAAATAGCACACAAGCAACACAAAATATTCATATGTACATATATGTAATGAAAACAGATGGTTGTTGCTGTGCTGGGAGGGGCAGTATTGTATAAGCCACAGTAAGTGTAGGGGCTGCTTTTCATTCTCCTAATCCTTCCTTGACATACTTGGTCTGTTGCCTGCCAACTAATCTCCCTCATGCATAAACTATTAACCAGCAATTCTAGTATTAATCGTGCAGTTGATTGTCTTTATCTAGGCACTATTTTCATCTGAAAACATTTTACATTAGAAACACATTCTTAGCAGAATTGCTAAAAAAGACTACATAGTTTTTCAAATAGGCATCAGGGCATTGGTATGGCAATTTCCTTGCATGGTAATAATGGTCAGAAGTTAGGTTTGTGAAGAAAGCATTCTCCTTCTCTGAGATTTAATTCTCTAAGTGTTTAATAAAGAAAGGAATGTAACAGAGGGACAAAAATAATTTCAGATGCTAAATTTTTTAGTAACTTTTTGTATGACTCCATTCTTTGTCTACTCCCCCTCTAACTGTCAGAGTTTTCTTTTTCTCTTAGCTTACAAAGGTGGGAAGTTAACAGTGCCAGCAGTAGAATTTCTCTTTTTACCCACAGAAATTTACAACACAGGTAATGGCATGTTTTCAACTCACCCTGTCCTATCAAGTCAGGCTGTTCTTTTAAGTGGTGTCTGCCCAAAAAAGGTCAGGTAGCAGAAACTTAGACATAAAATTTGTGGAAAAAGTGGCATCAGTGTCACTTATGTCAGTTAGTATGTGGGATAAGGAATTATTAGCTTTCTTGTTTTGATTCTGTGGTTAAATTGTTTCAGTTCCCCTAGACAAGAACTTCAGTGGACCTTGCAAACTACCAGAGAAGTTCTAGTGAGGTATTTAAGTCATGGGCTTAAACACATCTGCAGCTAAGCAGTGAAGGTTAGCTACATAAACACGGGTTGAGGGCTTGGATTTACCTGAAGAATTATAATTATCCTAGGATTATTCAGCAGTCTCTGGATTATTAGAGAAATCTTTCAATCCCCTATTACCCAAGACTTGGTCTAACAGATCAAGGGTTGAACAGATGTTTGATTGAATGGGATAATAATTTAAGTAGGCCTGACCTCTCTTTGAGCTGGAAAAGCTGCAGATGAACACCAAATTGAGATAAAATTTTGTTTCTCAACACTTTTATGAAGGGCTTCTTTTTGCAGCAGTACCACACCATTCTACAATTTCACAATGTGCTGACCTCAGATACTGAATGCTGTTCTTATTTCCCCATCTCAGAAAAAGAATGATTACAAAATATTCTATAGACAGACAAGGACAATCAAAGCTATTTCACAACTTTCACAGAAAAGAAAAATTCTTCCAACTAGAGGGAACTGAAAGGTGGTATATTACAGGTCTACAAAACTAGAAAAGAAAAGGAAATAATAATTCACTATTTACTTATCTGTAGTGATATAAGAAGGGAGCATCAAATAAAAGAGATTCCACTTGTGAAACAAAACAAAACACACATATGCTACAAAAGCTCTTGCCATAGATATAGTAGATATTAAGAGATTATGTGGGTTTACTCAGCCATTGTGGGGATGGGGATGAGGGGTGGGGAACAAACAAACAAAAACCCAGAGAATATATATTATTTGAGGGCTATTTAATGTAGGCACATTTTAATCACAAGCTTGTCCCAGCTCTTCACCAGAAGCCTAAAAGGTGCTTACCTTTTAGGCGCTTACCTGCAGTCCATTACAAGAACTGGGCATGCAGGAACAGGACTTGGAGGTGAAACTCTAGCACTGGTAGTGAATTTTCCATATTCATGAGGTGACTAAAATTTGTCATTACAGAATCACAGAATGCATAAGGTTGGAAGGGACCACAGTTGGTTGTCTGGTCCAACCTTCCTCCCTGCTCAAGCAGGGTCATCCTAGAACACAAGTATGGGATCATGTCCAGATGTTTCTTGAATATCTCCAGTGAAGGAGACTTCACAACCACTCTGGGCAATCTGTTCCAGTGAACTTCCTGTGCATCAATTTCTTCCTGTTACCTCTTGTTCTATTGCTAGGCACCACCAAGAAGAGCCTGGATCCAGTCCCCCCCTTCAGACACTTGTGTGCATTGATGAAGTTCCCTCTCAGTCTTCTCATCTTGAGACTGAACAGGCCCATCCCTTGCAGCCTTTCCTCATAAGAGGGATGCTCCAGTCCCTTCATCATCTTTGTAGCTCTTCACTGGTCCAGCTCCAGGAGCTCCATGTCCCTCTAGTACTGGGAAGCCCAGAACTGGACACAGCCTCTCCAGGGCAGAGTAGAAGAGCAGGATCTCCTTCCTCGATCTGCTGGGAATGCTCTTCCTAACATACAGCAGGATTCTGTTGACCTTTTTGGCCACAAAGGCACACTCACTGCTGGTCTTGGACAGCCAGCACATCAGCTTGTTTTTCACAAGATCCTTTTCTACAGAGCTGCTTCCCAGCAGATCAGCCTGTGCTGGTGCAGGGGGTTGTTATTCCCTGGGTGCAGGGCACTGCATTTGCCCTTGATGAATTTCAGGTGGTTCTTTGCCCATCTGCCCACCCAGTCCATGTCCTTCTGAAGGGCTGCACAGCTCTCTGGGATATAAGCCACTCCTCCCTGTTTTGTGTGGTCAGGTAACTTGTTGAGGAGGCATCTGCCCCTTCATCCAAGTCATTGATGAATAAGTGAAACAATACTGGGCCCAGTATTTAACTTTGGAGCACACCACTAGTGACAGGCCTTCAACTAGATGCTGTGACACTGATTATGAACCCCTGGAATCTGCCATTCAGGCAGTTCTTCAGAATCTTTGGAAAGTTGTCAGTATTGCAGTGTGACAGGAAACTGTATATTCAGAGATCCACATTTTAATAAGCATCCATTAATGTTACATCCATTAGCTACATTAAACAGAAATGAGTAACCACTTACCAGTGTAAAAATGACAAAACATAAACCAAATGGGAAACACAGCAATTTGAGTGTTTCAGTTCCAATCACTGAATATAACTTTCTTGGTATCTTACTAGGGAGACAGAAGTTAAAGAGAACAGCAGATGAAAAATGATGAATACTCTTGCTCTCCTTACAAAACAGGCCATGAACAGGGTCCTGCTTCTGGGTTTCAACTGATAGTCTCTGACAAGCTAAAATGATGATTTAGGGCCAAAGTCCAGCCAGCGACACGTCAGGAGCAAAACCTAAGCTATTTCCCAGGTCTGATGTCCATGCAGGAGCTACACTTAGAAATAGAGTTGGAGAGAAAGATTCCTACCACACAGACCTGGTGTCTATTCAGAAAAACCCACAGCCAAACTTGAATGGGCTCCTGAGGCCATGGGCAAAAGGTGTGTGTGTGTCCCAGGTGGGGCTGCTCAGGGCAATGGAAGGCAGGTTGTGCAGCCAGGGCACTGACAGAGTCTAGGAAAAACATCCAGCAGGAGTGAGCTAAGCCAATGTGTTTGGTTTGACAATCTCTGCTTTGTACAGGACATCAGAGGGAGATTTCTTAGTCTCACTGACTAATCCCTGCCCATCTTATAATATTTATATGCTCAAAACAAGCAGGCACTCTTTTAAGCTTAAAAAAGGGTCAAGCTTTGTCCTGTCCTCCTGACCTCAGGTTTTGAGGTCAGTAATAAAATTCCAATTGATTTCAGTTGGGTCAAGACTTTACCTCACTGTTTCTTTTCCTGGGCTGCTGTTTTGAAGTCTAACATGGTAATAAAAATAATTAGAGGAAATGCCACAGACTCTCTTTTTCCAAGCCTTTTCTGGAAATCATGGACATCTCTCCTATATGAGTGCATTTTATACTCCCTACTTTGACCCTTGTGTCAGACTAATGCCTTTCTGATTAAGAGTCAGATAAACCTGCTCCAGAGTGCATCAATATCACTCACTTTTGGCCAGAGGTCTGGGTCAGTGATGTGTGCATGAAATATCCTCCTGACCTGCTGATGGAAAAGTGTTGTGCTACTGTAGGGCTTGCTGCTCTGAGTTAGAGACAACCTAACAGATAAATCAGAAGTGAAGTCCTTCCCAGGGTAATACTTTATGCTGAAATTGTTTGACCATTTTCATAGTAAATTTTTACTGGCAATAATTTTACCTCACATGTTTCTGGAAATGGATGAATACTGTTAGTGTCTTCTTGTCAAAGACCCAGGGATTTCTGTTTGTTTATTTTTGCTTGAGAAGAATAAACAAACTGGGTCAGGGTGACTAGTAACATGCCAAGAGTTTGAACACATGAAATGCTTAAGTTAATGCTTTCAGTGTTTTTCTTCTCTGAGCATCCTCATTGTTCAGTGTTTGGCTAATAAGTTTTCCAAAGATTATATTCTTCTCTGCTCTCAGTGAGTTTACTAAGGCAGTCAGAAGTATGTGCACATCCATCTTTTAGCTAGGAGTTATGGAAATTACACAATGCATGGGATTTAGTGTCTATCTAAACTGACCAGTACACTAGCATATGCACACTAGCTGTCCAGTCCACAAACTTATAACTCCACAGGGAGCTCTTTAACTCACTCTCCAGTACAGATGGGATTTCCTTGCCTAATCATGTACCTCCTACTGACATTTTTGATGCTCCAGGATATTTCACCTGGCTACCAGTTGCTGCTCTTGAAGGGCAAAGATTTTCCGTAGGTCTTGGGCCCAGTGTCCCTTGGTTCTGTCCCAAGTATCCTAGAGCATCTCAAACAGCTCTCAACATCTGTCTTTAGGAGAGTGAATGCCTCTTTTGTTTATTTATTTTAGGATAAAGTGAAATTTTCTCCCAGCTTCATTGACTGTATTGACTGGGTCTCCACGGATTACTCTGAAAGTTTAAGATGACCTTGGTTCAAAGTAGACAGTTAAATTCTGGTGACTTTCTGTCTGAAACCTACTCCTTGTGCCCCTAAATAAAAGCTTCTGAGTCTTCAGGATTACAATTAGTATTTCTCAACATAGCCTGGTTTAAGGAATTATTATTTATTTGGATCAGGTTGCCCTTTAATCACAGCATATAATGGTGCTGGTGTTCTCACAGGCAGCCTAAAAGGGGATTTGAGATATGGAAGAGCTTGTACCAACAAAACACAACAGAGATAAATTTAATATTTTGTGACTTTTCCTTTAAAACAAACTTACTTATCCAGGAGGTTTTGTTCATGTGTTTGGCAACTTGCTCAACAGTAGCCTTTGGAAGACCTGTTGTGTCACTGACAGAAGTTAGCATTTTTTTTCTAATTGGGATTATCTGTAAATTCAATCATTACCTTTGCTTAAAAATGGCAAAATATCTTTGAGCCTTAATTTTGCTGAAAAGCCTTATGACATATATTGTTCAAAATTTATACACTATTTTGCAGTGTCTGCATAGTAGCAGCCTCATGGTAATAGATATTTTTACTCCTTTGAAGGTATAACTCTGTCAGTGTGTTGCTCTGTATAGTTTATTTGTACTAATTTTTGAAGTGCTGAGGAATTAATAATAGTTGTAGAACCTCTGTAGGTATCATCTGGTGTTCAGCTTTGAACTCTTGAGGAATTAATGATTTGGGATAAAACAAATGAAAAATTTGTCTCCTGCTTTCCACGGAGAAAACATGAATCGTGGCCATAAAAGGGACATATAATTACATTAGTAATCTCTTCCATAGATTACCTAACAGCTCAGTTAATGATAGCAAACTAGATTTATATTTATATGCTATTGTTACGCTACAGATAAACAGAGCTTTGCAATCTTGCAAAGGAGACATCAGCTTTTAGGTTTCTATCTTTATTTTGTTTTTCCCTTACAAAGACGAGTTGACATACAGGCAGCAAGGCTACATTGTATACCTTTTTTATATGAGAATTCTATATATATATATATTTTTAATGCATGCTACTGCACTTCATGGTTTGGAAAATGACATATGATATCATATCAAAGATCTCACAGCAATGCATGTACCCAGGGGACAGAGTCTAAGCTATGGTGTGTAAACTTAATTTGATCATTTCCTGACTTAGCTGATGCTAACTAATTCACTTTCTCATGATGTTAATATTTATAGAGAGCATGTGTAAACATAGACTATATTTCATTCAATTTTTGTTTTAGTTATTTTCTATTCTAGTGCATCTGTTTCTACTGGAATAATTCTGTCATAATTGATTAATGTTAAAAAAAGTAAATACCTTATTTTATTTAAGAAAAAATTCCATTAAGAAATCTAATCTTTGCTTATACCCTGAAGGCTTGCTAAGCTATTCCAATAATTGTATGAATGGTGCTTGATTGCATGGATCTGGGGGAGGTAGCAGTGGAAGTATTTGCAGATATCAGCTCCTCTGGTAGCCTTTTGGTACTCTTTTAAAACTGAAATCGGTTTGATTTCTAAGTAAAGACAGGCATTGTTCATTGCTGTTGGTGCTGTATGACACCTGGAATATTTAGCATGGTTTTTTTACCAATTTTGCATTCCATTTCTGCCTGTACAGCAGTGAGTCAGTCAGAACTACTCCAACCATTTTAATGCTGCACTAACTATTGGAAAGGGTATTCCATCCTCTCTGCTCCCATCTTGAGCTCCAGGGGGGAATTTCCAGAAGAAATGAAAGTTCAGGCTTCATTTTCTACCTGTTTTTGTCTGTTTTCTTTGCTTCCTTTTTTGACACAGGTCTCCTACTTGGGCTTTATGCCAACTGTCTGATAGAGGATATTAGACTTTCCTATAGTTTTATGAGTAAAAGTTTTGCAGTTGCTTTCCTATGCAATTTGTAGGACCAGCTGGAGTGAGTGGGAGATGCACACCCAGCACCTAAACAAGGCTTGTATATTCCTTGTGCAAGAACTGGAATAGCTCTCTGATGTCACTGGAGTTCAGCCTCTTGAGCAAAACCGTAGTCTTTTGGTGGTCAAGTTAGCCCTTTGATGGTACATGTAGTTTCTTCTTAACTTCTTAGAGAACTCACTTTCAAACTCATGACAGCAAATTCTAACCCTAATATTTTTTATTAGAGCCTTTGACAGGAACTGTGGAGAAGTAATATGAAAAGCTGTGATTCAGATGGTAAGGGTTCATTCTTGCATGTGGTTGAGTTGGAAGAGCAAAGCACAAGGAAAAGTTTTTATTTTGCGTAGTAGCATGGGTGAGTCTCTCCCTAGCACTCAGCCTCTTCTACCTTTCAAACTGATGTTCTTTCTTAACTCCATACAAAAGCATGTGCTTTGCTAAGTTGAGCAATGGATTTAAATGCTCAGGGGCATTGCAGTCTAAAAGAGCAACTTAACTTCTATATGCATTAAAAAAAAAAAAAAGGTTTGATTTTTTTCAAAGCAGAAATGGTTAACTGGAAAAACACAGCCCAGCACCACAGGCTCTCTATATGTGCAAGGGCTTTAATGACCCCCAACTTTTAAAAATTTGTCAGACATAAAAGCAGTACTAATCCGATTAGTAACTGTGATTGAGTAAATCTACTGTAAAAATGGACCGTGCCCTGTTTTGAACATGATACCATGCTGGTCATTTGAGAACTGCCACTGTGAAACATAAAAGTCTCTTTGATGGAATATTTATTTCATGAGTTGGAAAAAAGGGATAATATAGTATTGTTTGTTTTCAAAAATCACTTGTAAAATTTTATTAGCCAAGGAGCTAATATTCAAAACAATGAAGAAAAGATGTGCTGTTCAGTAAGAGAGAGATGAAAGCTCATCAGAATCCTAGGAAATCAAGTGGTTAAGTCCAAGAATTGCTCACTCTAATTCTTTTTACTGTAGAACCCCATAGGAATAAAAAGAAGACAAGCATTTTAGAAAACAGTATTTGCTAAGTTGAAAAAGTCAGCACTGTTGTGTGGTCTTGGAAACACTCATTGAGTTTTCTTTCTGCCCTCCAGAATATTTCTGCATGTCAGTTTGGCAGACACAGCTACTAATTTTAAAGCAGAGAAGTGTCTTCATTCCTTGGGGCTCACATGCACTGCAATTAGTCTTATTACAAAATGCCAAAAAATCTCTGGCAGCTACAATAAAGTCCAGGGAAATGTCCACACCACTGATGAATGAGTTCCTTGAAAAGAAGTAGGGATGGGCACGAGCCACAGCATTTGGATCTCAATCTAGGTCTGGAAAACCTGAGGACTGTGACTGTGCTTTGGCCTGTCCCATTATATATATATGTATATGTGTGTGTGTATATATATATATATATTTTTTTTTTTTTTTTAATATGGAGATCAGCAGCAACATTGGCATCCTGATTTCATTAACTGTATGTTTTAAGTACATGCATATGTACACACACACATTTTACAGTTGTTATCCAAACTTCAAACAGAACAATAAATAATATTGCATATGTAACATCTCATATTGCATCTCATATTGCACCCACATTTAGAATATTTCATTTTTGATCAGTGTCTAAGAGGTTGTCTTGAGTCAGGAATGCTTGACCAGCCTCTCTTGCTCCGACACTAATGTTCTATTTACCTAATTAAATGTTGGGTCAAGCTGTTTGCTTGTCAGAACATGCCAGCATTTGAAAGGAAAAAAACCTACTTTCCTAAGCCAGAATATGCATTTTTCAGACATGAGATCTAATTTACCAACCCAGCTGAAAAACTTTTAATTTTTTAAAAGAAAAATGAATTCAGCTTGTAATGAAAAGTTTTAATTTTGTTCGCCAGCGTGAAAAAAATTATCATTTTTAGGATATATGGAAATCTGAATTTGTCCTGCAACAAGTCTCATGCTTCATGTTCAGTTTGTCAGCATTTTTGTACAGAGGAAACATTCTAGACTGTATGCACAAGAAACTATCAGGATATTGTTCCTGCCTGCAAGATCTTGCCATAAAGCAATTTGCTTCTGAATCCAGGCAGCTATTGAGCACTTGTGGGAGAAGTCCCAGATGCAAAGTCCTGACACTTTGGTTGGGGCAGAAGGAGAAGTCCTGAGCACTGGCAGTGTTAAATGAGGCTTTAAACTCTGGCTGTGGGACAGCCCTCTACAATGACTTTTACTGAACACTTGCAGTTAAATCTGCATTTCTTTGAAGAAAGTTCCTGAATTTAAAACTGGTTGAAAGTTTTTGGTTGATACCCTTGTAGTAAATATAGATAAATTAATATTTCCCCTCCAAAGGCTGTGCTCTGTTCATTGAAGAGAAAGAAAAATAGGTATTTTCAACCGTTGTAACCTCTGATTCAAGCTCTTCATAGTTGTATGTGCATGCATGTGTTTTAATATAGATAGATGCATAGTTATATTTTAAAGATCTTTCCATAGACCATGACTCTTATAAAAACAGATCAGTGAAAATTAAATATGAGGCTAAAGAATACTTCATCTAGGCTGGGGTTAGATTTCTGGAGTGTAAAGATCAGTACACTTTGTTCCAACCCCAACAACCTACATCTGTGCCATACTTCTTTTTCTATTTTGAATCTTAACTGAATTTTTGCTAACAATTCAACAGGTGCAAACTCTAAAAACAAATCACCAAAATGGCTTATTAGGATAGTTTTCATCAACAGATCCTGCTATAATAGAGGCACTGTAGAGAGGCTCAGCTTCTGAATATGAAGTAAGGTAAAAAGAAATTTCCTAGGCTTAAGAAATGGGTCGCAAAAAGGAAGATGAATGCCTGGAAGGGTTGGCACACTGCTCCTCAAGACCACAAATAAAGGTCCACTACAATTACTTTTTTTAAGTATTGTATGATTTACTCTGTACAAACCGCCCCCAGAGGCAACTGTGACCATAGCACACACCTATTATGATTCTAAAATGAATCTTTGGTCTTCAGAGAGTTAATTTATGACATAAATTTTCTATAAAGCAACTACATACATACAGAAGGACAAGGAGTAATAAATATATAATATTTTAGTTTAGGTTACTACAGCTGAGTCAAGGCCGGAAATCTTAAGGACACAGCAAAATAGTCCTGGTGATTTCTGATCTCCATGAAACATTACATTGCAAAAAAAGGGGGCAGAGGTCAGGACTATTAAAACACAATATGGATTTTTTTCACCAACATTTTACTTTCTGACACAAACTGAACTCCATCCACTGTTTTTTACACTTTCAGTACACTCTATTCCAGTACATTTCAAAATCAAACTATATGCTAGAAAAGGGGTCTATTTATGTCGAAACACAGGACTTGCATATTTTCATCCTTCTGAACTAAAAAATCCCAAATGTATGGTGTCCCAGCATGCTTCCTAGGGAAGATGGTTTGTGTACAAAAAGTGATAAACAACTCTCTGTTTCATTTCCAAACAGTTTTATAGCGCTCATTTACAATCTCATAAACTTCATTCTATCCTGAGGCCTTTCTGCAGAGCTTCATTTACACACACACAAATTGAGCATTTAAGAGGTTTACTTTAGTTTGATAGTGATCTATTAGGACTGATTATATACATATAAAAATTTGGTCTCTAGTACAAATATTCTTTCACATAAACAAAGCATCACCTCATTTCACTACAGACTCATTTCTGGATGGGCTATCAAGTTCATAACATTACTCCAGGGCAAAGTGACATGCTCTTGTATCGTGGTTTGGAGCTTGTACTCTCTCAAAAATACAGAGCACCAAGTCTTCAGCATTTTTGTGGAAGATCCTTCTTAACAGAGGCCATAGTTGAAATCAGGTGAGATTTTATGAGTATGTATATGATATTATATGAGGTATATATATGTGCATATGTGGAGTGGAGGGGAAGAGAGTTGAAAGGACAGTATTAGTGGTGGGGACTTAAACTATCCTTGTCATTTAGAAAGGGCATTCAGCTTGTCACTGGTTATTATCTAAGCTCCTTTGTTTTCAAGTTGTAAAATATCCCAAATAGCAATTCCTGGATCCCTTGCCCACATTCTTTTCCTTCAAATTCCTTCCTAGGCTTCTGCCTTACAAAATGTTATGCATCTTTCTAACCTTCCACACGCAGCAAATGGCAATCTCTCTGGCAGGAGACCAGATTTATGACAGTGGCTTGGAAGGTGCCCTGTGCAGAGCTGTGAGGGAGTGGTTGTGATCACTGCCACAGCACTGCTATTCCTTAGCAGGATGAGTCAGGCTGGGGAGAGAAACTGGGAGTGAATAGATTGAGGACAATTCTGGTTTCTGCCTTACACCAGCATCTGAGGTTGTCCAGAAGACACAGCAAGAAGGAGGTAAGAAAAACACGCCAAATAGGAATAAGTATATCCCAGACACTGCATCTGCTCTCATGGCTCGTGCTGCCACGCAGAAAAAGGTTGTTGTGATGGTGGTGGCTTAAATTGGCTGGAAGGAGTCCAAGGGAGCAGAGAAATTTACTGGAGAAGCGATGAAGTGCTGCAAGGAAGAAAGGAGAAGGACTTCTCTAAAATGTTTCTCACCTGAAAAATGCGACAAATATCACTTTATTGCTGAAATTCTCTGTGATCAGTGTCCCAGTGCTATTCTTCAGCAAAGGAACAAAAGGAAAGTCTGGTCACCCGTCAGTGCCCTGGTGCACTTGACAATTCTATCAACCAGTCAAACAATGAAAATATTAATCTCTCTTTAAACTGTGCCTGACTTATTTAATATAGACTGGCAGTGCAATATCAGCAACATATGAAGTACCAAAACCGATTAATGCTATGTTCCATCCTCTCAAGTGAAAACACAAATGAGCATGTTAACAATTTTTCCTCATCCCTCTGTGACTTAGCAGAGCAGATCCCAGTGAATGCTTTTCCTCTGAAGAGTCCATGAGACCAGCTATAAGTGGAAAGACTAGAGAAAACAAAATAATTTTAGATTTTATGCCAATTCCAGATTGTATTAAAAGCCCCTTTTTAACCAACCTTTTTGCACAGAATTTATTTCAGGTATGATACTGTACATTTCTGGGGCTGAAAGGAATCCACAAAGTATTTCCTTATTGGGTTAGTCCATAGATGGGTGTTCATATGTATTTATACCCAGCACAGATAATTATGGCTAAGAATATGGAGCCAAATAAAAACCCCAAAACTGAAGGGTAAAACTAATTTTAAAATCTTATATAGATTCACTTATCTTTTTCTTCTGAAGGACTTTATTTCAGGCAGACATTCTGAGAGAAGGCTGCAATGGTTGACTGTCAGAAAAAATCTGATTCTTTGTTAACTGTTTAACTAATGTTTATAATATCCTCACATGTAACGTCAAGGACCAAATCAGTCTCTGCATTCAGTTTGTTCTCTCACTTGAAATGAACACCTTCTGAAAAAGCTGTAGTTCACCGCTGCCAAAAGAGTGGCATGGATATAGAAAACAACAGGGCCCCACTGCAGATAAATATGTGCTTGAGGCCCAGCATTGCTTTTTGATGAATATACAGTGATCATTACCTCTAAATATCACTAAGTATTGTCTGCACTAAGTGTCTTCTTATCTCTGAGAGAGACTATTTACAAGAGCACGTAGTGACAGGACAAATGGTGAACGGCTTCAAACTGAAAGAGGGCAGGTTTAGAATAGATGTTAGAAAAAAATTCTTTACTGTGAGGGTGGTGAGGCACTGGAGCAGGTTGCCCAGAGAAGTTGTGGATGCATCATCCCTGGAAATGTTCAAGACTGGGTTGGATGGCACCCTGGACTTGTTAGTGGAAGGTGTTCCTGCCCATGGCATAGGGTTTGGAACAGATGATGCCCTGGTTCCTTTTAACCCAAAATGCTTATGATTCTTGTATGCTGAGATCCAAGTTAGTTGATCACCAGTTCAAGCACCAGAAAGCCTTTCTCACGGCATTCTTTTTGCTGGAGAATAATGTCAGAAGAAATAGGGGAACTTTTTATATTTTCTTTTTTCTTTGAGTAACAATGACTAGTTTTCTTGGTTATTCTGCATTTCTGAAGGTACTGTCTGGCCTCTTGGAGTACTGATAAGAAAGGACAGACTAACTGCTTGCAGCACTGAAACAAGGGGAGCATAAAATAAACAAAGATGAAAATTGTAAATTGACCAACATTCAAGTTTAATGACCTCCTCAGTACTTTATGCAGAGCATATAATTGACAAAAGCCTATAAAAGCCTAAAAATAGACCTCATTTTGTGGTTACAATCTGTAAATTAAGCCCTGTTGGTCAGCGGGACGCTCAGTTCATAAACCAGCGCTAGCTCGGCCTCTCTCCTGGTCCCGCCGATTTGTTCCTACAAGTTTGCTCTCGGAGGCCAGAGGCTGCCCCGGCTTGGTTCGCACCGATCCAGCGACAAGGGGGCTGCTGGCCCTGCAGCAGGGAATGAGCAGAGTGTCGCCGTGCCCTCTGTGCCGCCGTGCCCCCCGTGCCGGTGCCGCCGTGTCCCCAGGGCCGGACGGGGACACCGCGGGCCCGGCGCGGCCCCTCAGGAGCCGGGCAGCGCGGCCGGCAGATGGCGCTGTCTCCCCGCGGAACCGCCGCCTTCCCGCGCCCTTCCCGGGAAACCGGGCGGGATGGAACGGGAGATCGGGGAACATTCTTCACTCCCAGCGTGGGGAGGCACGGAACGAGCTGCGCAGGGAGTTCACTGATGCCGCAGTGTTCGATGGACTCCGGGCAACCTGGTCTACTGGAGGTACCCCTGCCCACGGCAGAGGGTTTGAGCGAGGTGATCTTTGAGGTCCCCTCTGACCCACACGCGTCTGGGATCCTACGAAGCAGAATATTTTTTATTAATATGTTCTATACTTTAGCAGCTGATGCAGATGTTCACTTGTCAGACTGAATCTGACAATGCTGATCAACAAAGAATTTTTCAAGAAATGCGTAGATGTCTCTTACAAAAATGCTCGCTCCAGAGATGTGAGAAAGCAGAAGACTGTCTATTTTTACAGAAATCATGTCTACTGCAGCAACATTTTCATATTTCTGAAATTGTGACTTGACACTTAAAAGCAAAAAAAGCCCAACAAAACCAAAAAGAACAACAGCAACAAAAACCCCAACAAACCCAAACAAAAACAAACAGGCAATTCTAAGACATTCCAATTTTCAGAATTAAAATATTCAGCATTTTCTGGAAAATCAAGCATATGGTGTTTCATACTGAGAACCCCAAATTACTGGTTACTTCTGAAAATCTAAGCCTATAAGTGCTGAAACTCTTACTGTCACTCTATTCACTGATAAAAATAAAGTAGCTCGTATTGCCATCTGAAATATTTTGGCCTTTGGAGCAGACACAGATCTGCTGTCTCATGAGATCATGGCTAAGTCAACAGTATTTATTCAAACCTTTGGTTTTTCACTGGCCGAGCCTCAAAGGATCTGTGTTTACCTTCAACTGTTAACAGCCACCCAGCTGGAGAGCAACATGAGAAATGATGCTCAGGGCTTGGTTTCAGAGTCAAACACCTTCACAGCTTGAGGAGGAAGAAGAAAAGAAAGGTGATTTGGCCATGGGTTTTGTTCATCCCTTTGTGCACAATGGGGTCCACTGAGATTTTTGGATCTTGATCCAAGCATCCATGAAACACAGGAGCTTTAAAATCCAGGCTCTTGGTTTGGTTTGGATCTACCTCTGTGCTTTGAACTGTTTGTGTGTTTACTTGAAGATTGTCCAACTTGTCCACATTTTTTGAATCTGGAAAACTGAGCTGAACATGTGACCAACTGTCTTTTTTGTGGTATTTGAAAATTTCAGTTCTCAACTGAAAAAGGAAATGAAGTCTGAATGTTTCAAAACTTTGGGCACTTCAGCTGGCAATTAGAGTTGGTTGGTAACAAGGACAAAGAGGTGCAAATGTGAGCCTCCCTGAATGGTCATCATTGTCACCTCCCTTCTTTCCTAGACTCGGAATACCAATGAAATGTTCTTATAGGAAAAAATATTTTAGAGGGGACAGTGTTAAGACAGCACATCCCCATAGATGCTTCATTCAGAAACAGACTTCCCTATTCCTTGATTCCCACATAATTTCAATTTCGAACAAGAAAGTTAAATGAAACATAAAACTGTTACATGTGCCTCTAGGTTCTAGGCATGTGAAACAAGCTCCCACTGGCTTCAGGGTGGTTTAAAATGTTTTTTATATTTAAAATTACCTTAATTTTAATGCATTGATTACTCCTCTTCCATCACTTAAAAGTGCATTTAACTAAATTGTAATTAATTGTAATTAATCATAATTAATTGTAATTAATTGTAAATAATTGTACATTAAAGTATAATTAAGTAAAAATAATCAGAACATCTGCACTGGTCCATGTTTGCATAATCCTTTCATAACTACACATAATTTTTATTTCAATTCTTACTCTCTGTTATTTTTCTTACCATAATTGTGCTCATAATCAGTGAAACATGATTTTGAAAGTACCCGGTAGCCTGATATTATTTGAATATTTAATTAAAATCTAGCTGTAGTCATGGCATGATTTCATGTTGTCCATGTCATTTCACTTCCTACATACTCCAAGTTTTCCTAGTTTATAATAAGCCTACTTGTGTCCACAGCTCCATTTAAATCTACTTTGAACAATGGGAATCCACTGTGTTCACTTAAAATTGCACTGAAGCAAATATTTGCACAACTGGAGTCTGAAGTCTATGCAGGTTTTCCTTATGTAATTTATAAAGTAAGTTAGGGATGAAAAGTGAAAACTCCATGTTCATATTGTACTAAGAAAACCATAGGTATCAGGTGGACTGTAGGCACATGCCAGGGAGGCAGTGGCATACACAGATGTCATTTATAGTAATGACACTCATTTTTTGGGTACCTGTGTTCAGCAGCTGCATGTGAATTTAATTTTAAGAATGCCTCCTGGAATTAAATCAGTGTAGCAAATCTCTGCAGATAGCAATCTGCATTTTCTGGTGTCAAAAGAGCAGGTAGTTTAGCATTTTTAACTTGCAGAATAAGTACTCAAAAGCTTTCTGGGAACTTTTCCATGTTACTGATGCTACGTACCTCTCACAAAGTAGTTGAATGATGACTACAGTAAGTCAAAGATAGTAGCTAGAAATATAAGAAACAGGGTCACAGCTTATTTCTCTTCTAAAACAGAATAAATTGCTTGATGCTTCAGGATGAAGAGCTTTAAATTTGCAGAGTGGATTTGCTTCAGCTGACAGCCTTTGAAGAGCTTGACCTGTAACTTGTATGCTCCTGTTCCACTGCCAGCCCAGCCCCATAACTCACCCTGAGAAAGAGTGACAGCCTCACCTATAAAATTATGTCCTATCCTCACTAGTGAGCTCAGGATTAGTCTCCTTGAAAATGCTTACTGAGGTTTGAAGGTATCACATGGCTTCCTGGGACAGCAGTGGTGATGTTTGTGGAACCATTCGCTGTCTCAGGGCTAATCTCCAGGATAATTTAGATTAACCTTACAGATCTCTGGAAACCCCATTCTCCATGATGGACTATCCCTCTTACATCCAATCCCAATCTTAAGGGTTTAACCCAAGCTGACATCATGATGTTATATCAAAAGCCTTAAACTGATATATATCTAAATAACCTTCCAACCTTCCTTGATTATACTTTACCTTTTGCTTTAAGGTCTCTTCCCCCCCTCACATAAACACTATATCTACTGTGAATAATGTTAACCAGAGAAAGCAGGACATTTTGACATCTTCTTGTGTTTACTTTGTCACAAGACAGATTGCTGTGGCAAATAGATGTGTTGTATCAAAGAACTCCCCCTCCTCGTGTTTGGGAAGGTTTTGAAATCAATCAGCCCAGGGTGGGAAGGGAGCAGGGGTTTTACCTTAGCAAAGGTACCTCAGGGGCAGGCTCTGGCTTCTGGCATGAGAAGCCAAATTATTCTCTGCTAGTGAAAGTATTTATAGTCACCATTACAACTTCAGCTGTGGAGTATATGGCCAAAAGCCATTAGAAGCATAGAGAAACATGAACTAAAAGTGCAATTCCAGTCCAAAGCTGGAGTAAAAGAAATAAATCATGCTTTGTAGAAATATTTTTAAAAATTACCTTGTCAAAAATTATGCAAACAGCTTTTTTTTTTTTTTTTTCCTTTTCTTTTGGAAAGGTGCTTTGCTCCTGGAAGAAAGGAGTTTATGTCTCTGGGATTTTTACACAGCAGCCAGGATAATTCTCACAATTCTCAGTGTCCTGCTGAGGTGGCTGCCAAGCCCTCCACTGACCCTAATGTCCCTCCCCAGCCCAAGGCAAGCAGAAGGATGCTGCAGTGAAGAAGATTGGCAAGGTCTCAGCATTGTTTGGGCCTGGAAAAACTCTCCTTACCCATAAACTTATTTCTAATGACTCCTTACCTATAGACTTATTTCTAATGGCTCGCTTGCTTGATCTACATCACCTGAGCCTTCTCACTGCCCCCTGCATGTTCATCACCAAGAGGCTTAGGATAAAGAAGTGTCAGCAGAGTCATTCCACTATTTTCTCTTGTGTACATGGAAAATCTTATAATAAATAGAATGTCTAAAGGAGGAGGAAGAGACCTACATGAGGTATCGTCATCTCTTTAGGCAGGTGCCCCCCTCCACCCCCCTTTTCCACACCTGTGTTTGGACCACACTACAAAAAAGGTGAAATCCCTATGAAAACAAAAAGATTAACCAACTCCTTGGCACCATTCAGTTGTTGCTGCCCTCCCTGCATCATGACAAAGAAGATTTTACTTTACAATTTTGAAGAAGTTGAAGACCAGTTACAGAATAAAGAAAAACAATGAACCTAAGAAAGGCAGGTCAACCATCATGTTTCCAGCAACTGTGAATGTTTTTACTTCCAACCTTCTTTTTGAGTTCTAGTGTCAATGATGGAGCAATAAAAGCAGCAGCAAAGTAATGATGCAAAAAGGCCATGTGTCTTATGGTTTATGTATGAGACAGAAGCTGACAGAACATTAAAGACTGCAACTGTCTGAGAGGCACCAGCCTTGGGAGAACATTTTTTTTGCATTTCCATGTTGGTTATGCCCTGGGGAGTACTTACAGGATTGTTTCTCTGGTCTCTATGATTTCACAATTATGCAATGTACCTCCAGGGATATGATCTGTTGACTCAAAAAATAAAACAAAAATCTAAATAAAAGTGAGTACAAAGGTACAATAGGAAAATAGATTTAAGGAGAAAATGTAGAAATTTCCAAGCATTCCTATGAAGATCACTAAACTTAGCCACATATTTCTTCTACTTCAGTGTAGAGCAAAGCTGAAGTAGACAGTGATGCGATTGCAAGTCCTTGTAAAGCCATTCTGGTTGCCCAAAGTGGCATTAAGCACGACCCTCAGCTCTTTTGTTCTGTGTTCCATCCATCCCAAGGAGCACTGATATGTGATGTATTTGATCTAGGAATCCTCTGAGTAGTATAACTTCCCTGTGATACCATCCTTAGGCATGCTTACTACGCCTACTCCCCTGAGTACTGCATCTGCACTGGTGGTAGCTGTAGCTTCCTTATCTTTCTGTGCCAATGCAAAATCACTGTCAAACTGCTCAAAGGAGCAGCTACAGATTCCTTCAAACAATTTGCTCTGAAGTTTTGTCTTTTTGACCTGTTGATAACTCTTGATCTGAAGAGAAGGAAGTCAGGTCAGGCCCTACTTTCTGCTCTTGCACCTATCAGATGCTTTCAGGACAAATGGAGATCCAAATTTTCTCTTGATCTAATGGATATGGGCAACTGCTGTCTCATTAATTATCAAGTGTTTGAGGGGCTAGGTGGTCTGCTCTTTCATTCAGACACTGAGTGACTTAATGGCTGTAAAAAAAGGCCCTTTAAAAGTTAAAATCACTTCTCTGCCATTTTTCAGAGACTCACTCAATATTCTGAAATTGACGAACACAAAAAAATCACACTGCATTATCTGTCTCACACACATCCCAGATAATGTAAAATAAAAAAAGTTGGTGTGAAATGGAATAGTGAAATGGAATGGAACAGTGTGAAGAGATTGGAGAAGAGTCCTCCTGAGTGTTTGTTTTCTTTTCCACAGCAAAAGGTGAAGCTAGGCCCAAGGGTTTTATGTATAAGTGGCAAGAATCAGGTGAGAGCCCAGGATCTTGCAGTGTTCTGTTTTGGGGTTCCCAGCACAGGAAGGACATTGACCTGTTGGAGTCCAAAGGAAGGCCACAGAGATGGATCACCTCTCCCATGAGCTGAGAGAATTAGGTTTTTTCAGGCTGGAAAAGATAGCTTAGGCATGGCCTGAATGTGACCTTCTAGTACCTAAAGGGAGCCTGCAAGAAAATATGTAGAGGGACATTTTACAAGAGCATGTAGTGACAAGACAAGGGGGAGTGGATTCAGACTAAAAGAGAGTAGGTTTAGATTAGAAATTAGGAAAAAAATATTTACTGGGATGGTGGTGAGGCACTGGAACAAATTGTCCAGAGAATTTATTGATGCCACATCCTTTCAAGGCCAGGAGGTTTAGACTCTGGGAAGCCTGGTCTAGTGAAAGGTGTCCTGTCCATGGCAGGGGGTTTGGAACTAGGTGATCTTTAGAGTCCCTTCCAACCCAAATCATTCTATGATTCTATGATTCTAATATTCTATGATTTTGTGCAAGATGAATAGTCTGAACAGTCAATGAAGTTGTTTACTTGTGCTTTTTGCAAAAATAGTCTCATTTCAGAAAGTGCTGACAATTTTCTTTCCCTGTGTTCAAATTCAACTCCCAACAACACAGGTACTAAAAATTGACTTAAAAGACAAAAGGTCTATTTAGTCTAGGTATGGTTATAAATAAAGTGATAAATTTGACCGTCAGTATAACCGACACAATTTCTAACTGCACTTACAAGCATCCTTCCCACCGCCTGCCCCAGGGATCCTCACTGTGGTGCAAGTGATCTCACAACCATTTCCTTCAGTCTGTGGTGGATTTGGCCTAAATTTCAACTACATTTCTGGTTTTTATTCTGGAATCACTAATAGTGAGTCAAGGAATAAGTTCAAATGCTGTGATTTATGTGAGAGTTAAATGCCTCTGAAAGGCAGAGCAACTGCTTCTCAAGACTGATTGCTGTTGCGATGTTTGGTGTTTTCCTTAAAAGTCCCAGGGAGAGTTTCATGAGAATCCAGTTACTTTAAATTTAAACTGAACCCCAACAAATTTATAGGTCCTCAAAAATTGTGAAGGAAACATTAAAAGAGAGGCTTTTTAATGGCTTAGAAGCCAAAGAACCAAAAATTTAAGCCAAGGAACTGAATGTTTAGCATTTGAACGAGGATTTAAAACCCATCGCTGCCGCTTTTAAGATAATGATTTATGAAGGATTGCTTTGGTCATGCTGAACAAAGCCCTGGGCCCTGAGGCTGTATATCCTCTGTGCTTGCTTTGACCTTCAGGAAACACAGTTTTACTCCAGAGTTTAGAGGCTCAAAGGGGTTTCATCTCATCTGACTTTGGTGATTAGATAGATATCTATGTGTAACATAGATGTCCCTATTACAGTTGTCAACCTGAACAACTACTGAGTGATGGCAGCCTTCTGCAAGATGAGTAAGACCTGTTGGAAAAGTGTTCTTATCGTGTACAAGAGGAAAAGGCTCATAACAACCACCTGCAAGCTGAAGCCTTGGCACAAGGACAGAAAGCAGTTAAGGTAGGATGCTGAAGGAAAAGAGACAAAGGGGCTGACAGGAAGAATGGCTTGGGTACCACGGGCTGCAAACATCCAAGGGGGGCACAGGACTCGTGAGAGACCTGGGGGCAAACAGTGGCAAGTGTGTATGTTTGGGGATGCTGTGGTCCCGAGGGCAGCCCGTGGCAGGGCTTGCAGATGGGCTAGGGAGCTCACTGCTTGCACTGACATCACAAAGGCTCCAAGGAACAATCCCTTTTAAAATTGCAAAACCATATCGTGTATCAAGGGCAGGAAGTGCCAAAGCTGGCAAGGATGGGGAAAGTATGGCAACAGCAAACTCGATGTGGTAATGCAAAGGAGATGAGGCCCCTGAAGAGCTATTTTGTTCCTGCTGGGATGAAAAAGAGTAGTGTGGTTTGCACTGATTTCATAGAGCAAGCCCTGGGAGGGAGATTCCTGAGCCAAGTCACCTGTTGTATGGTGTGTGAATACCTCTGGGGCTCGTCAGAGGGAAATCCAAGGCATGGCAGCGGATGCAGGAGTGCAGTTCTGCAACAGGACTGCTGTGTTTCTTAAACTTAGTCTACTTGTGCAGCTGCTCTTCACTGAATGAGAAGCAAGAGTAAACTGCTTGGATCAACTGTGGTCAAGGCCATGCATTTACTGTCTGCCTTTAACAGTTTAGAGCAAATGAAAAATTTGTTTTGTAAGAAACACACTTTATGTATTGACCCAAATCACATAAAATAGGTGTGCCTGTAGAGTATGAAATAGTCCAAGCTGAAGTGGTGAGTCCAGTTAACTGTTATTTGCAGGTCATGTCACCCACGTGTTTTGAGTACTCAGATGACACGAAAGGCTATAAAAACTCTCAAAACTGAAGTAGTTCACCATAATTGATTAATCTTTTGGCACAGACACTTTCAAGTACTTTATTCTCTGGGTGCTATTTTTAACATTTTTTCTTCTTATTAAAATCTACAATCATACAATCGACTCTCAGAGACAATGACCTATGACTCATGTAACCATTGACAGACTGTTTTGGAACAACTCACAAAAAGCTGAAATGCATTAAACTATTCAGTTAATACATAAATAGAATACAGGGTCAGTTTGCAAGCCATTTGTTAATAGACTAAAAGGCTCACTTCCCACAAAAATAATTTAAAACATGATTTATCCAGCTTCTTCCAGAGCAATTAATTCTTTCCAGAGCCTCCTTGATGTGAGTTACAGATGCAAAGGCTAGTCTGGCTACAGCAGTCAAGGACAACCTTTTTGCAGGTTTTGGATCATTTCGTATTGCTCATGTGCTTGCAGAAGCCTAGCTGGCTGTGGTAACCTGGCCTGCAGATAATTTTCAAGAGTATCCTTTCTATCGGTTCAATACTCCTGTATTGAAGTATTTGGCATTTTCTGTCTACACAGGAGTTTCTGGAGAGCTGCGGTGATCCTGGTTGAGCAAGCTGATAGAGAGGAAGTTCTTTATATAAATAGGCCAAATGCTGAGGCAGTGATCAAGAAGTTAGCCAAAGGATTGGATTTGACTGAAAGAGAATTGGAAAGCAATTTCTCCACATTTGGTTGTGTTGAAAAATCTTTTGTTGTTCTGAGTACATGCCAGATATCACTGTAGAATGGTGGAAATGCCACCTAACTGCTGAACACCCTGCAGTGCAATTAAGAATATATATCAATATATAGGTATGAAGGAGATCAGAGGATAATTTATTCCGCTATTCTGTTTTCAGTAGCAAAAAAATGGCAGATGCTTACAGAGATGTAAGAGAGTAGGGCAAATAGATAGTTCAGTGCCTGTTTGCAGCTCAGGGACTTGCTCACTTAGACAAACCATCCAGTTTTCTGATACCCCTCCGTGGAGGTTTTTCCCCTGAGTTGTAGAGTCAGTGCTCAATCCCATGTAACCTCTCAGCATTCATTATGTTCTAGGGATGTGCTAGTGATAGAGCTAAACTTCTTTTATTAATTTTGAGTATAATTCCAGATATTTTTAATTGATGACACAGAATTTTACTATTGTGTATAACAGCAAACATTTGCTTTCCATTCAACATCATATCACACAAGATTTTGGAGATAGTGATTTTACTGCCTTGATTGCCTCTTTTCAGACTAAGCATTTTAATCTATGTTGAAGACATCTGATCTATCATTTATATCTTTCCATCTCAACTTCTGATATTGACATTATGTCTCATTACTGGTACATGTAGCTGAATGTGCCAAAAAATGTTACTCTGTAAGTTTGAATTATTGGTTTTATCTGATAAAGCTGGCTGCCAAACCAAAAACTTATTTGTCAGATTTGTAGATATGACTGTGGATCCCGAAGCCTGCAATGCTCCCAGCCTCTCCACTAGAGTAGTGCAGTGCAGCCCGTGCTGCCTCCCTCTGTACCCAGGCTCTTAATAGTCACATACATTGTGCTGGCAGTCTCTTCATATGCTCTGCCACACATTTTCAGCCAAAATATGAGCAAACATTGCACCTGCCTGTCTGCAGGAAGCAAATTCTCTCCTGCCCTGCCCCAGCAGCCCCTGGGTTGGCAGATAGCACAGGCTCCAGGAACAGTTCCCTGGCCACATATTTGGGAGAAACCCATTAATATCCATTATTGAGGTGTCTAGGGGGAGAAACCCCCTATAGTGCTGGGGCTCCCTCAGCTCTGCTGCCTTGGGGCTCCTCCTGAATCTGGTGAGAGCCAGTGGGCTACTGGCAGGCTCAGGCTGGGGGACTGTGGGTAATTTAAAGTGCAGATGTGATTAGGTGCAAACTGCAGCACGCTTTGGGGAGGACGGATGTGACCGGATAGGTGGAATACACATGTGGCATTATGTCACTGCGAACAGCTGGGCTTGGCTATATGGTTGTAATTTTGCATATAATTACATAAGTTCTTTCTGGTCTTACAAGGCTTTTCTTTCAAAGGTCAATCATGATGTCCAGATATGTTTTTATAATGCTTTAGTGTTTAATTATGATATTATAGAACTACGAAGGATGTACTACTGAATTACCTATCAACATCCATCCTAAATGATCCTTACTGTATACAGCAATATATTTTGAAAGGAAATATAAGGCTAAGAAAAGCAATCAGCTTTTGAAAGAAATACATTACCTTTTTGTTTTAAAAGGTAAAGGAAGCTATAAAGATTCATTATTTTTCACACATGGTTGTGCTTTAAAAGGCATCAGATGGACAGAGCCAAGTTTCACAGCGAGATGAAAATCACTGGCATCCTCTATAAATCAAGCTTTCCTTTCTTTTAGTCTCCTGAGCCAGGTGCTCCAAAGGGTTACCACTAGGAGTTAAATCTTTCCAATGGGAAAAAATAGCAGTACATAAAAACATATAACTTGCAAAAAGAGAGAGTGTGTCGAGCTTTGTGCCTTTGAAAACTTGTTAAACAAAACCAGAGTTAAAGCTTTTCATTCCAGCTGTAAGCCGTGAGCTTCCTGGGACCACAGAGGTCACTTTGCAGATTACTAGTCAAGATAGAGGATCTCTGAAAAATTTCTAAACAGAAAGTAGGAAAAAACTAGAAATGGAAGTGCATATTTTTGAAGGAAAGTAGTAACATTTAATTAATTTTTGAGATTATCTGATCACTGTGGGTATTAATGAGGGTGCAGCTGTGATCTCATAACATTCCCACATTTGTTGATAGTGAAAGCTGCATGAAAGAAGGTGCTGCAGCTCCTTATCCCAGAGATATACCTTACTTGTTTTTGGCATATGAAAGGAGCTAGTCACTTATCAATCATATACATTACACATCTCCTCAGTCATAATAAGTTATCTATTTAAGGTAAGATGGAGGAAGTAGAAGAACTAACTGTAGGCATTTACAGGTAGAGTGACTTTAGAAAGGCATTGGATCCTACTGTTCACACGTAAAGTAATTTGATCATACATACCTGTAAACATAATGTATATTAAATGAATATATATATATTATGTCCACATATACATATGTATAAAAATAAATGTCTTATATGTGGAAATTTAAATACCCACCTCTTGCAACCTAAATTTCTAAGGGTTATCAAATCTAAAACTCAAATGTTTCGAATTGTAAGCTGGGAAGAGATATAGTCTAATGAGGGGCTATAATTTACCTTCTATTTGGATGTGAGCACTATCATGAGGTATATCTCTTTCTAATCAGTCTCTGTCAGAAAAAGAAATGGGAAACATCTTCCTTATGTGGAAAGTTTTAGGGCAATCTAGAAAACATGGCTCAAGTCCTCTTTAGGTGATCCTCTTTAGAGCAGGAGAAGAAGGGCAGACTAAATAATGGCTTATAGTCATATTCAGCTCTGATTTCAGACTCTACGAGAGGAACACCACTACTGTGTTGGATATTCCTCCATAAAGTCTGGCTGCTCCTCCCCAACACTGAAGTAACAGTATGGAGAATGCAATAGATAGGTTATGCATGGCCATAGGAATTTTTGTCATTCTTTGCTGTGGTATTGAATGGACAGAGAAGATGAGGCACCAACAAACACAGGCTCTTTCTCATCTTCAGCATTATTAGAATTAAGTTTGTTCTCTTCTTAATTCCTATGTGAAAATAACATGTTCCTTATCACTGTACATTCGTTCTGAAACAACTGAAATTAAATATCCTATAAACAGAACCAACTTGTGTGACACCTTTGAAATGAGGATGCAGGGGTTATTGAGAGGAGCAAAGGCCTGCAATGTGAAATGAATCCTTTTTTGATTTTGACAGTATTAACAAGGAGTTGGACTGGACCATTTCTCTGTATTTTCTGATTACTTTTGATGACAGGGGAAAATCATTGTAGATTTTATCTGCCCATCTGCTTCTTTTGTTGGTGAATAGATAGAGAAGGAATTATTTTTTGAGTCTGACCTAATGTATCAACCATATTCCCCATATCTTTGTTATACTGTGCAGGATACAGAAACTCTCTAGACATTTTATGAAAATACTAAAACTTCATGGAAGCCTTCACTGTGGTGCTTTTTAGAAGATAGGTGCCTGGGATTACCTACCTCAGATAAATCAGTGAGTCATAGAGGATTAAACAGTGGGGAAAATCAAATGCTTCAAATAACTTTAGTCTGGTTTCTTGGCAGACTTAATAAGTGTGTCAGAAAAAATATGCATTGAATGTAGGAGAAGCTCAGCTAAACATGTTGCAGTCATTTAATAGTCATGACATAAAAGATTGCATGTCAGACCTGAAGTGGTATTATTCTCAAGAAATGCTTCAAAATAATTTAAGAACTAATTGACTGAATGGTGACAGAAATATATCTCATAGCCAGGTAAAATATTCACTTTCATAATGTAGAATAGGGATCCAAAAGAATTCCTGATGAAATCAATGAAACATATAAAGCGTTGATTATATTTTGCATGAACAACCCTTCCTTCCTTGCTTTTCATGTGAAAACCTGCTATGAACACAAACAAGAGATTAAAAACCCCTGTGCAGAGATACAAACCTCATTTTATTGTTTCAAAATTAAATTGAAGTTTAAAATAGGCCGAATACAGAGATCTTATTGAACTCGGTAAAAACCTTCTGTCCTCAAGCTAGCATAATCCCAGAGAGGTAGAAACAGGAGCTCCCACCACAGCAGCCTGTGTCAGTAGTTTCAGTGTCATGTTTTGTGGGAAGATCATAAATTAGGTATATATAATTGTGTTAATGTTTTCTGCAGGAAAATAGAGAGGAAGTGGCTAATTTGTTAGCTGATAGCATTACACCTAAAGCTATTCTATGGGCTAAACTCATTTTCAAACTATTGTTATTACCTGTAAGGAAATCTGCGGCACGGTTTGCTGGAGGTCAGTAGATACAGTGGGAACATGTTTAATGCTGAATGTTTACCAGGGGGTCATGAAGTGAAGAAACAGCAACTCCTTTATCTGCAAAAGCAATTAGATAGCAGTCTCACAAATGACTTGGTTGCTGAGTGGTGCTCAGAGAAACACGCTGCTTTCTCTTCACACCTGTCCTGTGTGGCGTCTGACAAACAGTAGTGAGCTATTAGCAGTTATTGACATTTGTCAACTCTCTGGTTTTCCAGCAGGAAAACGGAAATGACAGCAATCATGCCCAATTTAATTTCTCATGATGTCAGGACTTCATGGACTCACGCACACATCAAGAAGCACCCAGAAAAGGTTTACAGATGTGCAGAAGG
Organism: Onychostruthus taczanowskii; assembly: GCF_017590055.1. Classification (NCBI taxonomy): domain Eukaryota; kingdom Metazoa; phylum Chordata; class Aves; order Passeriformes; family Passeridae; genus Onychostruthus; species Onychostruthus taczanowskii. The sequence goes on from NW_024501459.1 coordinate 9,848,049, forward strand.
CAGTCAGCTATGACAGTGATGTTGCCAATGTTGCACATGGATCAACTAACGATTAAGATATCAAAAGCGATCACCGTGGCTTACTGACAGCGAGCTCAATTGTTTGCACCTGTTTCCCCTGCATTACACATAAGTCTGGAATGGATTACCCTGCCTTGTGCTAGACACATTTCACCTTTCCACACCGTGATATACTCCAGCAACATCTCTGCTAAAGATCAGGCAACTCACTTTACCATAAGGACCAGGAAAAAGAATGGGACAATTTGTTGCCTGTTTTCTCCCTGGTGAAAGATTTCAATTGCCACGGTGATTTAAAAAGGACATATTGGCTTAAACAAGAACTTATTGCTTCTTCTCTGCAGAAATCAGGTACTGACTGCAAGCCATTCAATCAGACCTGACCACTTAAATCCAGAAACAGGCCTGAACTAGGCCTCCCACGAATTAGAGTTACCTCTTCTGCTTACCATAGTATTTGTAAAGAAACTATGAACACTTTGTGGTCAGATATGTAGCACAGAGGACTGTCTGATCAACCACTTTTCTTCAAACCAATCCAGCACCAACAGAAATAAATATGCAGGAGTTCAGATCCTTAAGGAGAGCCCATAAATCTCAGAGCAGCACAATTTTCTTGGACTTGGCTTCCAGGTTGCCAAAACTAGTGAAATTTAAACTGCACCAGGTATGTCTGGTCATGTTGCCATCTGCCCCCTCTTGTAATATAGGCACAATTTCCATATCAGATGGGAGCAAGCTGCTAGGATCAGGCTGCTGGATGCATGCACAGATTTTTTTTCAGTGATTATAATGCAGAATTATCAGCCAGGAATTATGCCTCATTTGTCCAGAAGTTCTTATCAAAAATCTGGTTCTGGTAGAGGGCTGGTGAGAAGACTTGGTTTGGGGATCTCAGTTATAGTTGACTGAAGTTCATCTCTTGCTAGGCTGAGGCTTTTTTCATCATCTATTCAGAAACCAGGAAGACATCTTCAGAGAAAACCAGTGTCAATTCAGAAATGGTTTTCTACGAAAACAGGATAAATTTACAAAGAACATTCAGAACAAATAGTCCAGCTGTATGTCACGTACCAAATGTAGGGGCTGACATGCCAGTTAGTAACACAGCTTTTGCATGAAGCCAGCAATGAAAAGGAATAAACCAAGCACAAAGAACTTCACATTGAATGGATCATAAGTGTCACGTTATTTTCTTGAGAAGCATTGAAGCAAATAACAAAATGGAATTTCGAATAATTTACATTTTTTCTGCTACATGGTGTTGCTGCCTGTCACAGGCTTCTACGTGTTTATAATTAGCTACTGCTTCATTTTAGGAAGTGATTTACCTGAACAAAATTAAAAAAAAAATCCAACCTTAAGGTACTTCAAGTTTTGCTTTATCAACACATTCAGCTTACTGTGATTAACACACATTTCTGTTCAATTTCTTTACTTTGTGGTGTTTTGTCTTAATTTGGTAGATCTCACAGGAATGGAATGGAACATTTGAATGACAGGACCTTAAAATGAAAACCCAACTATTTTCACTTGTGGCTTCACAGTGCATAAATATCAGCACAGGCATTCTTTGAACACATAGGGAACACAATATCCTCTTTGAAAACAGATCATATCTTAGACTGAGCTTCATCTCTTGTCAGGCTGAGGCTTTTTTCATCATCTATGCTATAGATATGCATGGTTGGAAAGCACCATCCTCCATTGCTCTGGCTGGTGTTCACACCAGTTTGACCAGATGAACAAGGCACTGTCCTTGGACTCAGAGGAAATGGATGCTATTCCCAACTTTGCTGCAAGCTGGCTGGTATTTTATCATTATAGATCACTCTTTTCCAACCTGTAAATGAAAGGGAAAATTATTAATTTGCTACTTAATAGGGGGAAAATTGATGAAAATCCTTGCAAAGCTCTGTGGTTGTTTTTACAGAATCTCAGAATGGCTGATGTGGAAAGGGGCCTCTGGAGGTCACCTGGTCCTACCCACTGCTCAAGCCAGTTGCCCAGTGCTGTGCCCAGAGGCTTTGGAATATCTCTAAGGATGGAAACTCCACAACCTCCTTGGGCAACCTGTGTCAGTGCTTGGTCTTCCTCACTCTGAAAATGTGTTTATTGAAGGTCAGAGTGGTTTTGGTTTGTGCCCATTGTCTCCATTGGACTGGAAAATGTCTTCTTTGCACCCTCCTTTCAGGTATTTATATACATCAATGAGATTGCCTGAGCCTTTCTCTTCTCTAGGCTGAACAGTCTCAGCTCTATTTTTGTTGCCGTATTTTGGATGTTCTCCACTACGTCCATATCTTTCTTGTACTGGGGAGTGATACCTTAAGGGACAAAAAAAAAAAAAAAAAAAAAAAAAGAATCCATTTTACTTGTGTTGTAAGCTGTCTCTCAACTAGAAAGGTTTAATTCTGATGTCAAATGTACACTTCAAATGCAGAAGGTGGCACATACCACAGTGTGAAATCAGCTACTATGTCTGGGTGAGCAAGTACTTTATAAGATTCTCTGGCATGTGTAAAAATAATATAACAGATCAACTTAACTTAAGACAATGAATTTGAATATATAAATATTACTTAAGTAACAGTAACAAAAAACCCAATAACAATAAATAACAACAACAATAACAATGAGTAATAAAAAAAAATCATATTATTTTTCCATTGTTTTTATTTCTGTTTAACCTATAAGATATTGGGCAGACTGAGAGAACAACCGGACTACAGTGGAGATGGTCAAGAAAGTGAATTATGTTCAGAGTTTGGAGCTTTTTTGTTCTGGGCACACATGGTTAAGAGGAAGCAAGGATGCCATGCGGAAAAGCGAATGAAAATAACAAAAATGTCAGAATAACAGTAATTAGAAAGCAACATGGTAGTATAGTAGATATTTTACATTTCTGTGTTTTTTAGTAAAATAAAATAATCTTTCTAATGCATTTTTGATATATTTATTTTTTGTGTGTATTAAAACAAAACCTGTATTTTACAAGGTAGTACAAAGTATGTCATTTAAAGATCTCTCAAATACAAACCAAATTCCTCCAGCATACATGGTATCACAACATCTACCCCTTGGCCCTTAGGAAAAAATAAGCCAATAATAAACTTCTATAGGGTTTTCTTTTCTTTCTTTTTTTTTTTTTTTTAAAGTAATTTATATGCAACTGCTGCTGATTGTTACCTAAAGTCATTATTTTACAAACATTAGTAAAGTAAGTGGGTCACAGAAATGGGACAGACATTAACTGAAGTACATGGTCAGATTACATAGATAAAGTGACATGCAAGAAGGCCTCGGACTATTGGGCCATAGTTCTAGGAAATATTTTTTTTACAATTCAGAAAGGTGAAGCCACTATTAGTGTATAAAGAATTCCCTTTATGCCATGCCACAGGTAAAACAGAAAGGAAAATACACTATCCAAGTGGAAGTGCATTATTTATTTAGATGTTAAGAATTAGATTAGAATCTTGGTCGCTAGCTTTCATACAATCAAAATTACTGGTTATGTCAATGACTTCAAAGGAAGTTAGGAGAGTAAAAGCTGTAATTTTATTTTATTTATATATATTTATACACACACACACACACACACACACACACATAATGAATAATGGGACATGGATGACTTTTCTCACAGAAAAATGACAACATTAATAGTGTCCCTTACAAATATGTCCTATAGAATATTTTCTTACAGTGACAGGGGAAAGGAATAGCTCATTTTTAAAAAAAGTTGACATGAACAGTTTAGTGGGCCAAGGTATTTGCAATGCAGAAAAAATTTACAGGTCTTTTATATTCAGAAATTACCTGTCATTCACTATTACTATAATTATTATTAATAATAATTAGCAGAATCAAGATCTTCCCCATTAACTCAATTTATGAAGTAGAAGAAAAGGCAAACTGGCATGGCTCAGCAGAGCAGCTAATAGCTAAAGCACAATTTAATGTAATTACATAAAACCTAGCAAAAAGGGAAAAGAAAACCAAGAAACTGTTGCAAATATTTTGTGAGATTTGTTCAAGAGACCCTGGGATCCAAAGTCTTCACTTAAATCCTGAGCAAGCTCTTACCTTTCACTACATGTGGTAGGAGGAACTTCCAAAGATTAGCTATTTGTTGTGTGTGTACCTATATACTTTTTGTCTGCTTTAAACCTGCCACCTACTAATTTCGTTTGATGCCTTTTAGACTGTGGTTAGGAAGAGACAAGGAGCAGCTGATCTGTATCTATGTCATGCCACTCTTTGTTTTGCAGCCCTTGATCACTGTCTGCCTCAGATGCCTTTTCCAGGCAGAAAAGTCCTTACTGATTCCTGTCTGGGCACTCTCCTCTCCCTCTGAGTATCTTTGTTGCTTTTTCAGGAATCTTTTTCCATTCTATAATATCCTGTCTGAGAAGGGGAAAGATGTGGGCAAAATGTTTGTGACTCCTGTGTAGGAGTGACACCTGTCTTTGAACGGAGCCCTGGGAATATCCCTGGTTACCTTCTTTGCTGTGAAAATGACTTTTCAGCACTGATTTCTGCTTCTCTTACTCACTCTTGCTTATGCAAATCTTAGGGCACTCATTTGAAGTGCTGTAATAGTTTTTTTGATGCATGACATCCCCTTACAAAAACTACTCACTCTTCTCTGACACCTCTCTTCCATGATTTTCTGACATTGACTGAGCACAGAAAAACTATAAGGGACACATCCCAGGAGTGTGCCCAAAAGGATAGTGCACAGATGCAGAACATTTGCATCATACTCAGGCAAAGCTGGAGGTAGATTTTAACTCTCCACAGAAGATAATACTTGAAAGAATGTAGAAAGAGAAATTTTCCAAAAATTGGGTGTTGCAAAATTTACTGAAAAAAGATATTTACTTTAAATAAATTACACCCTAGATATGTAGCTGTTGTTACACACAAAACCTTTTGTTTATATATGCTCACTATCTAAACAATAAATATGAAAAATTGTCAACCACTTCAATGAAACCTCTGTATTAGAAATAGATGAGGAACTGCAGTTGAAACCATGGTCCTGCAAAATCTATACTTTCCTTTTGAACTTCAAACCCTTGGACTTTGTTTTTTTTTTTTTTTTTCATTTATTTTCTGTCAGTTTTCTAAGACGAGATCAGACTATATGAATGAAGTTCCCTTTGCTGTAGCTGGATATCTATTTCATACTTGGGGAACTGAGGCAGAAAAAGAGCAAATGAATTACTGAAGGTCACGCAGGCCATGCAGAGCAGCAGGCGTGGAAGAGGGTTCACGTTTTCAGGCTCAGGTTAATGCTGAGCACAGGACCATGCTGCTCTCCTAAGTTAGGGCTAATTTCATCTACAATATTGGTAACAAAGGGGACAAAGGCATTTCAAAAGGGTAATTATTCCTCTCCAGTCCTATTCAAACTAGCTTTGTGAGCACAATCTAGTGATTGTGAACATTCACAGGGCTTCACTGCTGCTAAGAAAAAAAAAAAAAGTTGTTTGCCTTGGGGCTATTTGAGCAGAAAGAGAAATGTCTCACAGTGTTAGGAAACAGTCTATCTTAGTCAAATGAATCATATATGGCCATAAGCAGTACAGATGTGTTGTAATCACTGCTTAATAATTGCTTTCAGATCAAATAATACTCAAGAGATTACCGCAGCTGTAAGATGGTCTAAATAAAAGAACAGGACATTTTGTACAGACTGACTTAGGAAAGCAGCCTGTTATTTCAAGGGATGGCAACTTTTGGTACTTTATTACTGATGCATAGAGAAGCAGAATCTACATTTTTAGCACAAGAGGAATATAAATAATCTCACTACTCTTATGATTTTAATATTATTAGCTAAGTTTTCCTCCAACATGGTCTTGATATAAAAAGCACCTCTGAAACTGCATTTTGTGGATCCTCTTCTGGATGGTGTTTGTCATTCTGCACATGTGCTATGAGCATCAGTTAAATTATTTCCCCTGATTGTCTGAAACTGTCTCATCATAGTCCAGACTCAAATTAAACACATTGCATATGCTCATTTCTGTGAGTCCCATGTTGAGTTTGGGAACTAACCAGCTACAAAAGCACCTATACCATAACCAGAGGATCAGCAGGTCTCAGCTCTGTGACCATTAGGTTTGTTTTGCTTTTCTTCCCCTCTCTCCCCCTGCTCTTTAGAAACAGGTGGTATTTATCTAAGCAGCCTGCACTGGGCAGCTGGCTGATGGGTCCCTCCAGCTGGACATCTTCTCTACATTTAGCTCAACCACACCTGCTTCAGATAGCAAACAAAAAATGTTTTTTCTCCTGTATCTGGAGGAAAAGCAGGGGGTTATGTTTGAAATGAGATGGGGGGGGGGATGTGAGGAAGAGGAGAATGAGAAATCCTGGGCTAATCACATCTTTTTCAGATGTAATATTTTGTGAAGCCCATCTGGTCTTGTACCAGAGGAAAAAAGAGTGAAGTTCAAGAGCTTTTTATTTTGCTGTGTTACACTACTCTTTTTAACACAGTTATTTCATTATCTCTTGCTATCATTTGATCAGATTTATCTTCCATTAAAACTTCCTTTCCCTTGAAGTAGACAGTGACATGAGAATGCATGCCTTTCCAAGCTTTTATTGTTCTGAATTAAGAAATGGTAGAATAGTCTCATGAAAGATTAATGACTTCCTGTAAGCATCTTTGTACCTGAGGACAAGCAATTACAAAAATATGTCCAAAAGAAAACAAGAAAGGATATTAGACTGTATTGGCCAGGTATTTCTTGGCAGACAGCAAGCTTAGCTTGTTACACTGCCAGGATATTTAGAGGTAAGGCAACTTCTGTCTTGATGCCATGTATCACGTTTTGTTTTGTATGTTAGTAGCAATGTTGTCTTTTCAAGGCAAACTCACACTCTGCAGATATTTTCCTTGATGCTTCATTGTACTTAAGTTGCCATTTCTGTACTGGCGCAGAAAGAGGTAGGGAGCTCTTTTTCAAAAGGTAGTTGTGCTCAAAGCTAATACTTAAGGCCTGAGAACAGTATATATGTCTCTGGAAACTATTTCATGCTTATCAATTCTTGTTTTCTTTCCTACCTTTTTTTCTTTCTTTTTTTTCTCATGGAAGAAATTTTCATAATGTCTATTTTGGGTTCACTAAGAGATGTAGGACAAAAATCTGTAAAATTGCCTAAATTTTAAATAGTCTCTAATGGTCTAAATATTGAAGAAAGCATTCACCATTTGATAGACTGTTTGTTGCAGTCTTTAGAGAGGTTGGAAACCAAAGACCTTCCTGTTTCTCTAATAAGTGCACTGCAAGTGCAGTGTGGACTGATTGTTCTCCATTTATCCCACTAGTATGTTGGAATTAAATAGAAATTAAATAGAATGCTGCAGAGTGGAGACTCCTTACCACAAGTTCTGATCCTGACACATCCTCTCGGGAAGGGCAATGCTGATGACCATGGAATCACCTCTGTGACTGTAAGGTAAAACATTTGACAGGCACAGTCTTTGCATCTGGCTTTGTTAAAATTATAGAGACTCCTGCAAAATCCCCACTGGTGGGTCACCTTATAATGACTTTGGATCTATTTCCAAAAGTTAAAGGGTGATCCTACAGCTTGCCTAAAAAGATAAGATTTGACTGAAATTAGCCATGATGCACTTGACTTCCCTGTCCAGTTCCTCAGTATTATAGTAATTTTAGCTTAGATGTCTAATCTATGTAAAATTGCTGAATTTTGTCATTTTCCCCATAACCAAATGGGGACATACAGATTTTGAGAACTCACCAGGGAACCTACATAAGTACATTCCCTAGAGACCCATTTTTCATTAAGTCTGAGATTCTTCATTGAACTGTGCTAACTGTGCTATTCTGTGCCCAGAGGTGGGTGTAATGTAGCCTATAGTAGATAGATAGGAAAATGCTGTTCATATTGGACCAGGATAGCACAGCGTGTTTTGACATCAAAGCAGCTTTTGTGGTGGGTGGAACAGATGCAGAAAGGCTGTAATGCAATGGAAAGTAAAGGTGTGTTGCAATATTTTTTGTAATAGCATCATGAACCAGGATGAGCAAAAGCATAACAAAGAAAAGTGCATTCAATATTTTTATTCCATGAGAGTTCCTTAAGTAAAAGCATAGCCTGCACTTGATGTACTCTAGAGAAATGAGGATCATTGGTAGTAAAATTATCTTTAGTTTCAATGGGTAAGTTTTGTTTGTTTCAGACGTCTGCAGTGGCACTGCTAAAATCTGAGAGTGGAGGTTACAAACCTTTGGAAGTACAGCAAGCATGTGGGGATACATCAGCTTAATGCAAAAGAAATAAAATCTTTTCTGCTATGGTCACACAATTTAGAAGATTTTTCTCCTGACCTGTAAAGGCTATACTGGATGGGCTTACTACATGATAAAAGAAAAAAGGAGGAAGAAAGAAATTAAAAATGATGTAAGTCTATTTTTACAAGTGACACCTTAACTTACACTAACCTGCTTAAGAACTGCATTAATTGTATGGTGCTGAAAGTGACATACCAAAATGAAGAAAAAGACTAATGAAAAATAATTTAAAATACTGGGAAAAGCATTTATAAAGGCTAAAATATGTTAGAATTAAACCACATTTTTGACCCTACTTATGGGCCAATTATTTTAACCACAAATGATTTGTACATTGGATGGCCTTATAAAACCCTGCCCATTGTCCCTGTCTGCATTAGCAACCTTTTTCACTGCCAGTTTCCCACAACGAAATTAGGTTAATAAGAAACTTTTTTTCCTTAGAATGAAATGACACAATCATTGCCCACAAACATAAGCACAGGAGACTACAAAATTAACAGGGGTAAGCAGAGGGTGGTGCAGACAAGGCAGAGGCAACCTAAGCTGTCAAATGTTCAAGTGGGAAAGCAATTGCAGGACCTTGACTAGCTCAGAGAATGCAACCTTTTGCAACAGTAAATTGACTTCAGCATGCTGGATTTGCAGTTGTTGGTCTCTAACCTTCCCTTGGTGGTCTCTGAAAAGTGCTGAGAGCTCAGGGACTGTCAGCTGGTCTTAAATAATGGGAATGCTGCTAAAAGAAATTTCTCTGACTTTTCATAACTTTGTAAAATACCCATGGATGGAGCTCACGCTAATCCTAACTTTTGAAGCAAAAAAGCAAACATTGCTAAATGCTCATAGATTATCTGTTTTTATAAAGTGCTTTTGGCTTCTGTTTTATTCTCAATTCCAGATAATTCACTTACTGTAGTTTGTTTGCCAGTACCAGCTCTGGTTTGTTTAATGCTATGTGTTCCTCATTGCAGTTATCACAATTTACTCAACTTTTAGGTTGAGATTTTGTTGGGTTTTGTTTGTTTAGGTCTGTTTGTTTGTTTGTTTGACTATGTTACTGTCAGGAAAAACTCCAAGCCAGAGCAGTTCTCTCCCTCCTGAGTTCAAATCAGGAAGAACTATAATTATAATGGATAGAATGATTTTCTATATAGCTTTTTGTGTATCAAAAATCTTCTGTGAAAGTGAATGCAGAAGCGGACAGTAAACATGATGAACTGTTTTTTCTTAATGTGAGATCATTCCCTGAATGCTGGGATAAGCCTGAGATGGCTATTTTCTTATCCATTATGATATCAGGTGAAGGGAAGACTAATATGGACATAGATACATTAAAAATGTGAATTTTTAAAGTTACTGTTTGCAGAGAAACAGGAAAGTATCTTCAGTTTCTGATTCCTACATGCATCATTCCTGCTGTGGAAACATGGCACTCTCCAGCTTGTAGCTTTGATTGACTGAAATCCTCATTTTGAGCCTTGACTGACTGCATGTAGGTCTTTCAACAATGGGATTTAACATTCTGACCTAACATTTAATGTATTAATCCTAATTTTATGCTGATACTAAGACTCTCTGCTGTATTAAATCAACCCAGGTTAATTCGAAATTACGTCTCTCCCACCCACTATCAATAGGTCCACTGTTTGGTTCACCAGAACTGACCACCCACTTTTATGAGAATCTGCAGTGAATTAGAAAATCTGTCATTGCTGGAGGAGCCGGACAGCTAGGATACAGCCTGTCATTCCTTCCATACAATACACACCCTTTGTCTGCTATCTCCTAAACTAACCTGACATAACTTAGCCTCCCACTCAATGGCATCTTTATTCTCTCCCAAGGAATGCTTCGTTCACCAGCATTATTAAGAAATTTCTGGACAATGTTTAGTGGCTGCGCAATCATCCAAGGTTCTATTAAAAAGCCATCTGGGTAATTAATAGCACATTTGTTCTCAGCCTCCTCCCAATTTGTCCATTAGTGGAATAAAAGCACAGGACAAAGGGTAATGTGGTTCAGTTGTATTTTACAAGAATTCTTCAGGAAGTTGAAAACACATGATAGTTTTCTAAAGATACATATGTTTATGGCCACTCTATGAGAGCTGCAAAACTGCACAAGCCAGAGGCTCTCAAGCAGGCTGTCCCTCGTGGACAGCAGATCAGCCATTGACGTGGGCTGCCCTGTGCTCCTGGGCTGCAGCCCGAGATGGGGAGGGTGCGTGAGTCATCTCCTTCATCTCAATTCAACTGCAGCTGATAAAACCGATTCCAAGATCCACGTCAGGGCACCACATCAAACACAGCACGAATGACTTTTATACTCTTTTACCTGATATTTCAAGGCTTTTCTGAGGTTTCTTAATAATGTCTCTTCTTGAAAGCAGAATTACAGCCTCAGGCTGCAGTGTCTGAGGTGGTTTTAGTATTTTCTTTTAATTTGCTCTTTCTTTTTCTTGTCCGTTGAAAGCACCTGAAGAAGCAACATTTTGAGATTTCAGAAGTTTGTTGACAAAATTAAGAAATACTCATCTTAAGCTGGCATTTTAGTCCTTCTACTCTTTTTCTCTACTCCTATGAAATAAAGTATTGCTAAAGAGCTGTGCTTCAGCAGCAGAGATCTCTCTTGTATCACAGACAATTAATGCTAATGTTTGTGTCTTTTCAGTGAAAATCAGTGTGAGGCCAGAGCTGGTGTAAACACAGTGATGAGCTCAATAGGACTGTAATGATTTATACCATGTCTGGCCTCTTAAGAAAATGGGCCTCAAATTCATCAGCCAGAGAGGTTTTTCATATGAACTCTGTTGACAAAAAGTTGGATTGTGGATGAGTCGTGATTTTTCATTAAAAAACCTCTGCTTTCTGCAGAATTTTTTGTTTCTTTGTGTTGAAAAATGAAATTTCTGAAAAAAAAAAAAAAGACATTTATTTCCCTGTATTGCCTCAGGGACTCATGGGGATTGTATTTCTGTTGTTTTCTTTGTCTCAGTGGGCTGTGCACTGCAGGGAAAAATGCAGCTCTCAAAAGGACCATGACATGACATTGTCATGGTTCACCCTCTCATGGAGATTGCAGCACAGAGAGCCTGTCTAGCCAGTGTGTTGTGTCCATGCTTTGCACGTATTGTCCAGTCTGCAGATCACCATGACAGTGTTTCAGAAACCACCAGCATTTGCCTTTTTTGGATTTTGATTCTAATTTTCTTGAGGTGAGGATGCTGGTTTGCTTTATTGTTTTGTTTTAGTTTTAGTCAATTTCCTGGGGGGGTGCAACTATTCAGTGTTTGAGCATTTTTGGATCTTGCTTTCCTTTCTTTGTTTCACACACTAAGTGCAACCCTCCTTTGTCTTGTATTTCAGAGGACAATTATGGATCAATAACAAGCACTGTGTGAAATTACCATTTTCACCATATCCGGTGAATTGTTGCAGCTAATGGGATTTCCACCCAGGTGGCAAGGAGCCATTCTTCATAATTCCTTTCTCCCAACAGCAAACAGAATTGTTTATTTATAAGACTTTGTTTGCAAAACAGTTTTCCATTAAAAAATGAAAAAACATTCTTGTTTTATATGCAGCTCTAGTCTGGGAGGTAAAAGACTAAGTTCTATAGACAGCTTTTTCCCACCTTTGTGGAGAGTGTTGGGATTTCAGTCTGGATTGGAGCCAAAGCAAAGAGAGTGTAGAGCACAGAAGCAACACAACACACACACAGTTGGTTTTTAATTTACTTTGCACTCCAAAGCTTCCCCTTACACTTGTGTGAAGAACCTCTTTCCACAGCAGTATAAATATTTGTTGACACTTCACAGCCTCAAGTGCTTGTAAGAACATTGTGTTTATAAAGTAAGTGCTCTGTAAATACTCAAAGGACTTAGGTTTGGTATGTCTGACTGTGCAGCACCCATATTTAAGCTTTATTGGCATGCTATAGACCTACTAACTTAAGCAGTGCTCTCAGTAAAGGTCACCAAAGCTCTTCAAGCTTAACTTTCATTCTGAGAGTAATCTCATTAAAATTAACAATGCAGCTGTAATTCTGTAGATTCCAGTGGACCTGCAGCTGCCTGTCTATGGCCATACCAGCCAGGAGGCTTGCCAAGCTTTTCTGGCATGACATGATTTTTCCTACACAAAATGTTCCTTAATATCTCCATCCTGCACATCACACTGATATATTCCTCAGTGCCTCTCTGGGTGATATTTGTATTGCATGTGCTGTAGAAAGTGAAGGAACTCACCCCACACAGGCCCCTGGCAACCTGAGCATATCTTGTGACTTCCTTATGTGAAAGCATGTGCATGCTTCTTCAAACATTCTAAATTACAAGGGGCAGGAAGATCCCATGGAGGAAGAAAGGACAACAGTACTAATGAATCATGTTAAAAGTCTAAAATCACTTAGGTGCAAGGCACATATAGTAGAGAAATTGTTGAGGAAGATTTCGAATGTAGTTCCCCAACCCACAGCCTCCACAAATCCCAGATACCATATTCACAGCCTCAGGAAGCTTCTGGGCAGTCAATCTCTCCAGAGCTGCTAATGACACTTAATTATCAGTTGCCTGTGCCCCAATTTATATCTACATGAGCCTGTACAAGAGAAGCCTGTTGCCTTAAAATAGTACTTAAACCTATGCCTGCATGTGCTATTGGTGTTAAAAACTTCCATAATCTCTGAATCCATAAAAGGTGTTGGTTGTATGTGGTGCTTACACAAAGCGGCTGAACTAATTTTGTCTAAAGTTTTGCATCCTATTATTTTTGTTCACACTTTCCCTTTGGGTTTTGGTTTTCCACTGGCTCTCATATGAAGGATTCCTTCCAAGAGATTTACAGAATTTTTTTTTTCATCAGGATCAAATGAGGTGCAAAAAATAATTTTAAGTCTTGTTATAGACTCTTGTTCAAAGTTTACTGATGTTAACTAACTTCCCTAGGTTGGTCTGCAAGCTCAGACAGAAGACTTTTGAGAGGAACTGGAATTCCTCTGGTTCACAGGCGAGACAGGCTGTGTTTCAGTCAGGAGAGTGGGGCATTGCTTGTGTGTCTTGGCTGAAGCCACTTGAAGAAGTTGGCTCGCTTACACCTGAGGTTTTTAACCAAACTCAGGAACTTTTCATTGCATGGGTGCATTAGGTACAGGACAAAAATTACTGGTTTTCCAGATCATATAACAGGACATTTTCATTCCATACCTCTGTTTTACTTACAGCATCCTCTTTCACAATGGTAGAGAATTTTGTCTTTGCTTTTGTTTGTGAGACTGTCTGTATACTGAAAGAAGACTGATCCTAAGCTACTTACAGAGGATATTTTTGTCCCATTGACTTTCTGACAAATGAGAGCTGCCTTCTATAAAACTTAAAAGCAATGCAAGATGAACAGTTTCTGACCTGTACTTGACCTACTTAGCTTCATCTGCTCTTGACAGACTTTTCAACAGCAAGCTCACAAAACTCTCTACTCTTTTTTTTTACATTACTCTTGGATAAAGCCTTTAATGGTTTTTTTTCTTCACTATTTCAGTTTCACTGAACTTTGTGTTTCACTGTTTCTGCTCATTCTTTCCTCCCCAGGTTCAGCTTGAAAGAAAAGCACAAAGAATATTCATTTGCTATTCACAGCAGAGTGCATTTCCAAACTGTGTGAGTGTGCTGAGAGCCACACATAGAAGGACTGAACAATTTAGGAAAAAACCCCTCCGAGTCACTTCATAGAAACAGATACTTTAGCTGAACATGTATAAAAATCTGCATATGGTGAACTAGAAATGCTCCCTGGGGTACCCAGTCATGTATAGAGGTGGTTGAACTGAGAACGAAAAACCCCCACAATTTCCTCTCTTATGGTTTTACCTATATCTCTCAAAATAAAGTGTTTCATAGTCAACAAAATTTCATCTTAAGCAGTTCCATTTTTAGTATTTTGAGTCCAGTTTTTTGACATACTTAGTATATCCTGTGAGATGTTAAATATGAAAGCAGTAGGACTTAAGCACTAAGCATTCTCTGGAAAGTTTTTCAGTGACTTCAGAAGAAGTATAAGTAAAGTTGAAGTATAAGTGAAGTTCTTCATTGTCCTGTTCACCAAAAAGAGCCATCTTAGGCTGAGATTATTAAGTTATTACTTTAGTTTCCTTTCCATTAATTTTCAGTTTATGCAGTGATTAATAATTCATTTTTCTTGATATGATGTGCTTTTGCGTAGAAAAATATAAATGGGAATTTATCTATTTCTATATTATAGAGGTAATTAAAAATTAAGTAAAATAGATGATATGCAGTCACTGAAGAAAATACTGTACTCTTGAAAACACTTTTATTTGCATAATAAAACAGCAACAAAATTTGCCGTGCTGTATCAGATCTCTGTAATCACTTCTTCCAATGATTAAAGGCAAAAATCTGCTGCTCCTATTAAGGTAAGCTCATTAGAAAACACAGGCTAGAAGCATATGGACTACATACAAATAAATTAGGGACTAAATTAATAGTACAGATCTCATGAACTTCAGTGCTTGTATGTGATACACATGGAAATCAAGAGGTCTGTGCATCTATTGTTTAAAGGAATTTTAGCTATTTGGATGAAGTACATTGTCTTGTGGTTCCTGCTTGTGCTTTACATACTTTTCCTACCATCCATGGAAGAGTTGGTCTCATCATAGGTGCTGAAATGACATCAAAGTAACATTTCTAAAGAATTCCATACAGAGGAGAGAGGAAAAAGGAAAGCTGATGCCCACCTTACTCTTCTTTGGTGCTGTCTGGTGCAACAAAATGTGTCTTACAGACTCTGTCCGGTGAAAGACTGCAAATCCATTCTAGGCACAATCACATTTTTTTTTCCCTTTAGGATAAATGGTAAATTTGAATATATATTTTGTTAATCCATTTTAAGTAGTTTTCCTGCCTCTCTTACGCAGGATACAATGCCTCTCTTACGTAGGGCATCTGGAGCCATCAGTGCAATGAATAATGTGCTGAAACTCACCGTAAGAAGAGCCAGCATCCCTGATGGTGTCACCATGCAAGTCTTAGTAGGCATAGTGTGGGATGTTCAGTTGCATGTAGAAAGAGAAAATATTATGGCTGTTCCCTGTTCTCCAGCCAAAGCTTTCCAATTTTTTCTATGTTCCATAAATGTTGGCAGAAAAGGATGGAGTACAGGGAGACCTAGAATCTGGAGTCTGAGATGATAACTGAGTTAGATTTGTAAATAGCAAACAGATGATGATGAAGAAATTTTTTTGTTGACTGATGATGAAAACCAACTGAAAAGTGCAAAGATTAAATAATAATGTGTCTGGAAGTCATACATTGTAATTAATCTACTTGTCCTATTCATTTACATTCTTTCTACTGAAGGGCCTTTGCCAGAATGCAGTAATCAAGAAAAAAATTAGTTAATTCCCCATATCCCTACAGATTGATCTCCTGATTAAAAGTTTACATTTTTAACGTGACCTCTACTTGAGTCAGGTTGTTGAAAACACTTTACAGCATTAGTTATTTCTGTTTTGCAGTGCACTATAATTTTTAATGTAAATTGTTAAAAAAAATCAGGAATGTTATTCCCAAGCCAATGTATGAAAATTATTAAAAAGATTCAGACATTTTTCTGACTTTGAGCTTTCCTATATGGTCTTGTTATTGATTTTGCATTTCTGAGTCTGAAAAATTCAGACTTTGGTGCATATATAAAAAGGTCCTCTTCCCATTCAATATAAGATTTAATTTTTTGTGCCCTCAATATGAGAGAGGTTACCAATCTTGGGGTAGAAATCCCTATTTTCTTCTGTGTCCTGAAATGTATACCTGTTTGAACATCAGCATGGATTGCCATCATGTATTGGACTGCTTTTACCATAACTCACTAGCATAAGAGAAATCACAGAAGTAATTGCACTGGTTGTGCCTATCAGTGTTGTTCAGCAGAAAGATTCCACTAGACTTAATGGACTCTTTATGTGTAACATTCTGAAGAATTATGAATCAGTCAAGCTTAACCTTAGGGCTCCAGAAAGATAGAGAAACACTGTCTTACACAAAACAAAATTGTAAGAAATAAAGGAATAAGAAACATTAATAAAAATATAATAAGTAATAATATGACGAGAAACAGTCAGAATGGATCGCCAAAAGCAGCTTGAGCCAAAGCTAGTTCTAAATTTAATTTTCTTACTTTCTGAATAAGTAGTGTGATGGATAGGCAGGAAACAACAATAGTGACATACTTTGCCTCTAGGAAAGTTTTTTTAAAAATTCATGCACCATGTGCTGTATCCGTAAAGAATGGGAAAAGAGTATTTTGGCTTTCTTAGGTCAGAGCTAGGTCAAGATCAATAGATGCAGAATTGCTTGAAAACCTGCACTCAAACAGTACTTATTTCCGATTTTCTGTTTCTGTAAGTAGGATCCTGGAAGGACGACTTCAGCCAGTATCACTCATCATTTTCAGTATTGACTTGGCTGATTAGAGGTTTTTGAACATATTTACAAATTATGCAAACAGCAAAAGACTGTTAAAGGGTTATTTGTAGACTAGAAGAAAGGATCAACATTTTAAATACCTTTGAAAAGTTGAGAAGTCAGAAATCAATTAATTGAATTAATTAAGCTCAATAGAGAGAAATTCAAATGAAAGGGAAAGAAAAAGACCTATTCAATGTACAGGACAATTGGTTGAAGTAGTAATAAACAAGTTAAAAAAAATAAGGTAGCAATAAAAGAGTGAAAAAATAAGAGCCTTAGAGAAACATGATTCTGTCTTTTAGTCAGGAACATTCTAGCTAGAATTCAAGAAAAAATTCTTTACTAGTGTTTATTGGCTTTATCTGGACCAACACTTCCCTATTGGCATACCTCTTTTCAAACAGGGTGCAGATTAATTAGTCCAAAATGGCAACAGCAAAAGAGCTTTATAAAGTGAAACCCACAGGAGATATTAAGTTAATTACTAAAGCTTCATCAGGGAGATAGGAAAAGATTAACTATACTTATGAAAGCTCTGCTGGGGATGGCCTAGATGTAAAATTGAACCCACCTTAGAGTAAAGGCTTGACAATATTTTGAGACCCCTCTATTTCTGTGTTACATGGTTTTGGAGATGGACTCAGTTCACTTTGCAGTGGCATTTGTCATGTTTTCCTTTTTCATGCTTTCTGAGCTGGTGATTCAGGAAGCTGGGGCAGGTCCAGTCATGCATTAGAGTTAATGGTTGTTTACACAAAGAACAATGTCTTTGCACTTGAGGTATTCAAAAACAGATGAAATCAGAAGAAGGGCCTCCCTCAGTGGTACTAAGGGAATTTGGATGCATGTCTGTGTGCTGTGAAAGCAGCCAGATCTACCCCAGCGTGAAAGCCACAAACCAGGACTGTTATTTATCCATATACCAGACAATTTAGTGACGAAGGTGTTACCTTGCCCACGCTGCTGCAGGTTTTGGCACACTTTTAAGACACGGAACATCATTCTCTATGAACAGCCTCATGCACAGAGTTCAGCAGTAGGTCAAGCTGTTGCCAGACTCATCTTTATTTCTGTGAGGTTACAGAAGGGTGGACTGAGATGGCCACTTAGAATTTCTGCAGACACTGGAAGTGTGGCTCTTGTGTAGACATGGTGACACTGTGCTCTGGGCTACCAGGTGGGTGGACAAGTCACGGGCCACGTGAAGAGTGTTGGGTCAAAAGTGCCCATAAGGTGAGCTGACAGGAATTAGAGAAATCACACAATTGCAGTGTGGCCCTGGCTTGCTGTTTCTCTGTGCTCATACATATGGACTTCTTGTGCAATGAACATGATTTTTTTTGAGGGTGAAGGTAGGTATTTGTTGTGTCCTGGATCTGACATTTGACTTGGAGTCCTCAGGGCAGTTTTGGGGGAAACTTTTCTGAGTTATGAGTTATGTGATGAAGACCATGTAACTCCTTAATTTGTGATGGTGGAGAACACAGGGTAAATGACACAAAAGAAACACAGAACTGTGACCTGATTCTTAAACTGATCTCCGTGGCTGTTGTCACAGAGTATCTTGATGGATGGACAGAAGCAGCCTTGTCCAGTTTGGTTCTGCTAAAGGAAATGCACAATATGGCATTTGTGTTGTGCAGGAAAACTAGGCTTTGATTTCGTATTTTACTGAGCTTGATACCTTTCTTTTTAATTAAAAAAAAATAGAGCATCAACTAGGTAAAGATAAGCATGTGAGATTTTACTTTAGTGGAGCTGTCTTTTCCATTGAAGTTAGTAATTTCACTAATGATGAAAATACTCACCAGTACTTGCTACAACAGTGTTGAGATCAAAGTATTAATTGAATAATGTATTGCCAGACAATGCTTATACATTTTCAAATAGGACTTTATGCCTCCCCTCTATCTTACTCAGAGGAATGTAAAACGATGCGTGGACAAAAAGTTACAGTGGCTATTTGCCACTCAACAAATTTTTTTCAAAATTAAAAATTGCTATGTCTGTTCATTAACTTATAGCTTGTTCTAATGTCAGCTACCAGTGTGATCTTGTGTTATTCATGTGTCACTGAAGAGTACAAATGGGATATATCAGGTCATTTGCAATATCTTAGAGGGTTTTCATCCCTTCAGCTTTATTCATTGCTTTTTTTTTCATGCTGAAGTCCAGGTGTCCTTGTCCTGAGCAGCCAGAAATAGCTGCTCCTTGCAGACATATCTGGCTCACACTCACCCTGATGTCTACATGTCTCTGGCACAAATCCCTTCTCTCCCACACACAGTCCCATCACGCTCCATAGCGAATCCAAAGCCTCTAGTACAAAAATCCCAGAGCTTTGAAAGCTTTAAAAACTACCATGCACTCTTGAAAGAGATCAAGATTCACTGAGGGTTTTGTCAATGCACTAGCCTGTTCTTACTGGAAAGGAATTTGTTCGATGAAGTTATCTGTGAAGTTCATTTCTTAGGATAATTCCTCAGAGCTTCGCCCCATTCCAGGGGAACTGCAAACTCCCTTTCCCCTTCATAATCCTCAGTAACTTCTGCCTATCTTTTTTCTAAAAAGTCTTTTAAATTTACTCACAGGGCCTAACTTAGTCCCTTTTCCGAAGATTTTGTGTTCAGGTACTGAACAAAATGTCTCTTTTATTAGTGGTTTCTTTTATCAACACATTGCTATCACAGATGTATCTTCAAGTCTTATTTTCACTCCACATACCTGATTAAGCATTTCACCAGATGCAGTAATTTTTCATATTGGTGCACTAGGCAGAATCCTTAGTGAAGTATTAAATAGATTGCTATGGCACATTAAAATTGACTGTGATAAAAAAGATAAAAAGCAACAGAGATTTGTAGACAAAGCTCTGTGTAGCTTGGAGGAGACAAGAGGCCACAGTACACAGAGGCCTGATTTACAAATAATTTTTGTATGTCCGAAGCTAATATTGGCTTTCAGTGTCTATCAGACTTACCTTTTATTTACAATTATTGAAATTTTATCATTTACTTACAATTTTTTCAAGTTTTAAATTTTATTTATAATCTCCAGATGAGTTCCTACAGTCACTCCAAGTCTTCAAAATCATGCTTCTTATGTACTCCACATCCCAACCCCTTCAAAATGGCAAGTGTGGTTTCGCATAAAACAGATGCTTCCCTTTAAAAAAGTTTGTTACAAGAGAATAGACTTGAGGATCAAGGGAATTAGGTAAGCTGTGCAATTACCAGAAAATACATGCTCCAGTGCAACTGGAAAGCACCATCTGGGACATTTCAGACTGTAGCAGTTCTGCAAAAATCTACTTGTTGAAAGAAATAGACACTGCAAGGGCATTTAATCATCTCACTTTCTTAAATAAAAGGAAATCCCTGAACTCCTTTAGAATATCAGCTTTGAGTATAATTAGCCTGGTGATGATAATGTGCTTCACAGGGAGGGTGGGTTTTTTGAAAGATTTAAAGTTATTTGAGAAACACATTTATCAGCTGATGTTATTTCCTGCCACCATCACCCAGTGACTTCAGTAAATGGAACTGCAGTGACAATTTCTTACCTTAGTTACCCTGAGAGTTGTTAAAGGAAAGGCACAGGACTTTAAGTGTCTTTAAGATGCATCAGAAAATTAAGTTGGAACCATGTTTTTTTAAATTTATTTTAGACTATGATGCCCACCTGCAGAATCCTCCTGGCCACAAGCTACATGGCATTCTGTGCTAGCATGTAAATCAAATTTTAAGAGGGTTATTTTCAGCAGCTGGGGGACACAGCTAAAACACCATTGTGTCTTCACAATGAAAATGGCATCCTATCACTCACATTGGTCAGGTTCCCTCCTGTACTGTTTTGAAGAAAAATGAATTCTCCTATAAATATTTTTTTAGTTGAAAAACCAGTTAACCAGTCTGCATCACTGATACTGTGCTTTGCTCACTGATGCTGTGTCAGGGGTTTAGCATATTAATTTCTTTACATTTGTTTGTCACTTGGGTAGAAGGTGGTAGGTCTTGAAATTCTTACTTACCAGTGATGTCTGCTTCTCTATACTGCAACTAGAAGAGACTGCTTCTCGTGGGCCAGTTGTTCCCAACACCTGGACTCCCACCAGAGCCTTAAGTATTAAGGTGGTGCTGTTTACTTTAACAGCCATGCAGTGCACAGCAGAGGTTGAGTATGTGCAGATGTTTGAAATGTGGCTGCAGCACTGGGGCTATACTGAAACGCTGAAGCTGATATAGCATATGTCCTTACACTGAACTGAAGGCAGACATGATCTAATGCTGATTCAAAATTGATGTGGCTGTTTTACTCTCCTAGTATGTCCCACATGCCGCTGATGATGGCACTGTGCTAACACAGCACTGTGGATAACTTGCTCACTGCATCCTGCAGACACAAGGTATGGTGACAAGATTTCTGAGGCAGATGCATCAGCCAACCTAATTTTTTACTCACAGATTACCAATATCCTTCCAGAAAAAAAGTTTATTCTGGTGACAGAAATAGTTCATGGAGTAAGTTGTGGTCCTTCCACTCATGTGCCATGCATTTAGACATCTTATGCTGCTCAGGTAAAACGCTTGACAGAAGTTCTCTTTGTTCTAAACTTGAACTGTGGTGATACAAGATAACCAGTGACAAAACTAAACCCAACTGAAAGTTAGGTGTCAGGGGAAAAAGCATCTACCACAGAGAAGAGTCTTGCTGACAAGAACATTATTTTTGCTTCTTTAAATTTCTAGACCCCTCCCTGGTGACATGAGAATCTGTTTGAAGTGTGCAGAGGATATCTATAAATACATCCCTGCCTTCTCTGACATCTGCATTTTAATACCTACTTTGATACAAAATTTGCTCTAGGGTGATTGCAGTCATTTGTGATGCAGTTACCAGCACAATTATATCACATTATGAGCAGCTTGAATACCAGCAAGGCAATCCCAATGTACTCATTGCCTAAATCTCACTCGCCCAAAATAAACTGAAGTCTAAAACTTCTATAGCAGTATTGTGTAGTAAGGACAGTAGCTGGCATACTTACTAATATCTTTTAGTGGTTGAACATGAAAGGAAATTTACACAACCAGTTCAGGCAGCTTGGGTCCCCCTTTTCAGGTGTGAAACATGATTCTAAGTCATATGAGCAGGTATAGCAAAGGCAGCTTGGTTACACAATGCCCGGCTTTGTTACAAGAGCAAGCTTGTCTTACTGGAATCTGAAATTTTGCAGTCTGTGTGACTTTAATCAGACCAACAGATGTTAATCAGCTGACTTTGCTTTGTTCACATGGAGTGTTATGTGCTGCTTCTGTGGAAAAGGACTTACAAGAGAAAGCAAAGCACAGATGTCCTAAACTCTAAGCCATGGTACCAGACGATGAGACACCGGAGCTGCTTTCAGGCATGCTCCTTACAAAATGTTCAGTAATTAATGGATCTTCCTTCTGCTTAATGTACAAGCCATGCTGCTGTGTGCTTAGTCCCACAGCACCATTCCACCAAAACTCAAGTCCTAGACCAAAATATATTATTGTATTTCTAAGCAGTGGCTGTTTTACTGGTGTGTATAAAACTGCATTTTTCCTTGGAAAACACTAGTTTTTGAGTATTTTAAGTATTGTTCCCTGGCTTCTGTTATTCATTAGGAGTCTCTTCCTACAGTATGGATTTTGAAAAACAGCTTTAGTTACTTTAGTTACTCAACATCACCAAAATGGAAAGAAATTTTCACCAATATTTTTTGCTTGTCTTTGAAAAAAGGGAATCTCTGTGTCAGAGTAGGAGATTGCAAAGTAGTCCCTCTTTTTGGCAATAAGGTTAATATTCTTTGCAAAGTAATATTTTTTCTGTTACTTATTTCAGTTTTTTGAATTATGCATACAATTATTTATTGCTGTATAAGAAGTGAGAGAAGAGTGAAGACTGACATATTCAGGGTCCTGATGCAGCACAGCACATGCACCATGTCAGTTCAGGGTTCAGTCATTAATTATCACAAGACTAGACTAGTCCACTTCTTGCTCACAAAGAAGATAAAAATTAGGAGGAATCATGGCTAAAAAGGAAACATAGATTAAAAATGCAGTTAAAACATAACAGAGAGGTGATCACTCATCGACAGTATGCATGAGAGAAGGGTGAATGGTTGAGGGTATCAATTGAGATAATCAGTTAGGGTATGGTTTCCACAGCTTTTTCCCTTTTCAGCTGTAGTGATGGTATCTGAAAAATTTGACATCAGCAGTTCTGCCGTCCTAGAGTCCAAACTTCAATTACTTCTTACTGAGTTCTGGAATTGTTTCTGTGCAGGAAACACTGAGTGGTCTCCAGAGAAATGGATTTTGTCTTGGAGTATTCCATGCTTCCCTGCACAAGGAGAGTAGGTGGGAAGCAAATAGCCACAAAACAGAACATAGAGGGAAAAAATGAGTTTGCTGTGCACATGACTGAACTCACAGGGCTGTGTTATCCCAGTGCCAAGTCAATTAAAAAAGCTGTGTTAAGAAGTGACAAATATTGGAAGAGTCTAATAGTCATATAACTTGAACTGACGTTAGGCCATGTCTGTCTTCAGCGTATTCAGGACCTATTCTGTATCAGCTGCAGTTTTGGATCCACATAAAAAAAGCAAGATATGTTTATCTTCAGCAGGAACATCCAGAGGGTAGCTTAGTGCTAATAATGTCTAATGGTTCATATCTAACATAAGAGCTCAGAGTTTACAGGAATTCAAGTGAGTCTGTAGTGGATGGTGTCTTGCCAGAAGAACAAATCTCAAATAGAAATTTCGTGTATGTGGCTATGGGAGTCTCCAGGGATGCTGCCCCAGACTGTGCTGATCATCATGCCATGTACTGGTCTTGACTAGGATAGAGTTAATTTTTTTCAGAGTAGTTTGTATGGTGCTATGTTGTATGCTGGAAACAGTGTTGATTATACAGAGATGTTTTAGATGTTACTGAGCAAATCTTATACAAAATCAAAACCTTTCCTTTCCTCACACAGCCCTGCCAGTGAGTATGCTGGGGGTGGGCAAGAAGTCAGGAGGGGAGACAGCTGGGACAGCTGACCCCACTGACCACAGGCATATCCCACACCATATGAGGTTGTGCTCAGCAATAAAAGATGGGAAAAGATGGGAAAATATTTAGGTTATGGTCTTCCCAAGTAAATATTACAAGCGACGGAGCCTTGCTTTCTTAGAAATTACAGCCTGTTTGCTGATGGAAAACAGCAAATTCCTTGTTTGCTTTGCTTGCACACACAGATTTTGCTTTGCCAATTTAACTGTTTTTATCTTAACTCATGAGTTTTTTGCACTTTTACCCATTCAATTCTCTTCCCAACCCAACAGCCAGCTGGGATTGAACTGTACTGCAGAGTTAACCCACATAACCCCATGGGCTTCAACACATTATAGTCAAACACAAATCAGACTGGCTTGGTGAATTCAGGCACACTGACTCCTGAAGTTTGCAGATCAATGATCAAAACAGCTGATAAAATTTATCATTGAACTTTGCACCTCATCTTTTCTTAGGAACATTTTATCACATGTGACTAACACTCTGTAGCTGCTCTCATCTGCATAACTAGAAAATTCCATGAGAGCACTCCAGTTCTAGCATTTTAGATATGCTAGATACCCAACAGAAAGTGTCTTTTCTCAGCATCTTTCCCCACATCACCTTTACAGTGATGATTGGGTTGTCCACACTCATAGGAAAACCCACTGCAAGAAAAAGGACCTCACAAATAGCCTCTGTAGACAGAGCAGCACTCCTTGTTTATGTCCAGGAATATTTTTCTTTGCCTAAACTGAAGAATTTAACTGGTAAATCTAAATTAGTATCCTAGCTTGCCTGACTCTTGCACTGGGGAAATATTTCCAGTATCTACTCTCCATTCAGTCTATGGACAACCAATTTTATATTTAAATGTTTAATGTTAGGTAGCCTAAACCTCCCAGTAATATCTGATAGTTCTTTTAATACTTTTTTTTTCTTTTTCTTTTTCTTAACAATAGAGAAAGCAGGAATATGGGCAAATATTTTTTCTCAAGCACTGAAACCACTCATCTTGACTACCATGAATGGTGATTCTGGAACAGAGCTGGTTTTTTAAAAAAGGGGAGTCTTACATATCTGGGTCAAAATGGGAGTTTCTGAGCTTTGTATAGTCTACTCACCTGTCATGTCAAGTTTGCTTTTCTGGGTGCAAGATCCTGTTTGGAGCTCTGAAGCACCACTGGCGAACAAACACACCCCTCATCAGTGTCTGACACTGACATTCCAGCACTGACATTCCACACCACCAGCAGAATAAGAAGATGGGATGTTGCCGAGGGGCATTCTTTTGATCCAGGCTGAAGACAAAAAGTTTTGGCTGTGCAGGCACACTTTGTGACTGTAGAAGTGCAGTTATTTTTGCTATTTTTACTGAATTATACAACAACCGCAGGAGCACATGAATCAAGTTCTTTTGTTTGCATATTTACAGTATAATGTACTTGAGCTGCCAAACTAACTTAATGGAAAATTAGCAGGGATTCCAGCTCTTGCTGTGGCTCTGCCTCTATACTATGAACAAGTTGATGCAAACCATGGCAAACAACCACTAGTCAGTTCTGATTATAGAGAGCAGACATTTAACTTGCAGAAATCCTACATCTTGTGGTACTGTCTGGAAAGCAGAGGCCTTGATTTGTGGGATAATCCCAAAAAACCCCAAAGGTTGTGGGATCCACCACTGTGCTTATTATTTTAGAGTTAGTTCAGGAGAAGAAAGAAAAACTGAGAAGATTAGTTTGCCAACCCATAAGTCTGGCTGTCCTTTTCTGTCATACATATCAAAAGAAAAAAGTCCAAGAAAAGGAGAATACAAGGAAGCAGTTTGCTTGGCAGCTCTATTTCAGTTTCTGCCATGTTATATTTTGGATTTTATATTGAGTTCTGTGCTAGGAGATTGCATCTGTTATTTGAATTTTAATGAACATACTTTTCCTTCCTGAGCATAAATTTTATTATCCTCATTTCCCTACCATTAATATGCACTCATTTAATCAGTTTTAGAATAAAAATTATTATTCAAACTATAATAAAATGCTGAAATTAAATATGATGTATAGACAGAGGTTGATTTGATTCCCTCTTTTGCAAAGAGGGATATGCAAAGGACGCCTGAAGATTTTGTCAGAAATACTTTTTCCTCTATTATTTTCCCCGTGAGTAGTTTAGACCCAGTCCTATTTTTCCTGAAAGTCTGCAAGAAACCTGAAAGTCATTGTGACATCTTTAAACAGACCTGAACAATGGAATTAACTGAAACCATTGGGTATTTTTTTTTAAGATGACACAAATGAAACTCTCAATTTTTAAATTAATAATTTGGATCAGAGAAAAAAATACTTGAAAGAAAAAAAATAATTAAAAAAAAATCCTTTTTCCTTTGGTTCAATACTAAAAAGAGTTTCCAGGATAGCAGTAAGTCAATTTCAGTGAATTAGAAATGAATTTTGATTTGCAACCCTTGACTGTTTTTTCCTACTGACTCTTCATATTCACTCTTGTAACCATTCTAGTTAACACTAAAGTCCATGGAAAATTAATTTTCAGTCCATGACAAAGTTAGTGAAGTATATCAAGTACAACAATCTCAGGGGCAGCAGAGTTTTTTGTCCGAATTTCTCATTAGTTTTAAGATGCCTATCAACTCATTTTGGCAAGTGAAGGCATGACCGAGATAATGCATGCAGGTCACTGTTGCTTGAATTGCCTTCAGCCCAGCTGCACTTTTTTACTAGATCTTTTTCCTGTTTGTTTTTTTTCTCTTCTTTGTGTGGGCTGATGCCTGGAGATTCAGCGTGAAAGATCCTACAGACGTCTGACCCTGCTTTCCCACAAAGACCATGCATGTTCATATGTGCTACAATAACAATTTCTCTTTCACAACAAACCCTTCTGAAGGATAAAGAGAAATATGAAAGACAAGGTGCCGTACAATAATCATGAGAATGAATCACCAGAATGAGACACAGATGTACTTCTCAGGATCAACCTGCATATTGGAAATTTGCAAATGCAATATTCACACACACAGAATATAGAAGGTGAGATCCAGTGCAGCCAGACTTTAGGAGTGTTGGAGTGATGTAATCCATAGCGGTTCCTATAGTAATCTTGACTATGCAACTAATCTTTGTTGCCAGTTGCACTCTGAATCAACAGCTGCTGATGGATTAATGGAATATTTTCTCAATGGTTATTTCAAGCCATTTATCTTCTTTCTGCACAGACTGAAAAGTTAAACATTCAGATAGCTCACATACTAAACTGCATCATGCACAGACATACTGTCTCTTCTTCCTGTGGTGCAAAAACTTCACCCTACATCTTACATATTAGGCAAAAACACTAGGAAAAACTAGCTAACCTCACTGGCAATTTAATAGTCTCCCTCCAAACAGCAGCATAAGCACATGCAGGGTGAAAGTAAATTTACAGTGAAGCTGTGTAGGTCCTCAGTAATTTTCTCACTCACATACCATTCAACTTACTATTTTGAAACCTGATGTATCATGGATCTAGAAGTATAGATTTATTTCTCTGCATTGAGACTTGCTCTTAATTTAGAACTATCCTGGCAGCAACCTGCTCCATGCTGGAGCAGATGATATTAGGAAGGGTCTCAATTTTCTGCCATGAAGATTGAAAATCTCATTCCTGAGAAGATTAATTGTTTCCTTTTTGAGCAAAGTGAGACTTCAGGGTCAAGAGAAGCTTCTGGGAAGCCTTCTTCCTTTACATCGAACTAGAGAAGAACAGAAATGTCAGTTCTAGATGCACAGTGGTGGGCATGTGGGCTGGGAAAGGCGATGGGGGAAGGGTTTTCTCTAACCACATCTAATGTGGTTATGCCAAAGCTATGCCAAAATTAGATTGAGAAGGAAAAAAAGCATCTGGAAAATTGCAGCAACTTAAAGCACAGTATTTTAGTGCAAGTCCAGGGGGACAGCAGGAGTGTAGTGATATTTATCAATAGCTACAACATAGAGTTCCAACAAAAAGAGAAGGAACAAATTGCTCTCTGCCCTCGGCATGATAATTTGCCTTTTACCTTCTGCATTTTCATATATTAGTTTGAAAAGCAGAGGACCAAAACAATCAACAACAGATGTTCCATACAATCAGTGTGGTACATGAATTCAGTTAGCATGCAAATTATCATCCCTGGGCTATTCATGAGGACTGCTGGGAAAGCAGGCAGCCTGCTTTGCAAAAATAGATAGAAGGAGTATGATTAAAATGTCTGGATTCAATCACATGTTTAATCACCATCCACTATTTTAGCTCAGCTACAATGACTGGTAGCTATTATGACAAAAATTTGAAAATGTGCATGATGCACAGTGGCACCCAGGAGCCCGATAGGTGGTCTGTGCTTGATCAAAGTGATCAAAGCTTTGCTCTGTGTTTTCCTCTGGTCCATTTCACCACAACAACTTTAAGTGCACAAAATATGATTTATAGGAGGGTATTCTATACTTTCATTTTTAGGCTTGAGTCTTACGAACTGTGTCTCAGTTTTACAGTGAAAGTAATAAATTGTTTTTTTCCCTCCTTTAAAGTTACAATACGTGACAGTGTTAAATATTCAGAACTGGGTAATACATAAGAATAGATTTCTAACCTGCCTACACAGAAATCAAAGGTGAATCCCAAGAAAAATTTTGATGTGTCCCATAAAAAGCTTATTCAAACAATTCTGAAACTTGAGGATCAGATAAATCGTCCTTGTACCATTTTGTCACTTACTTTGTAGTTGTGGATGGATGCCAGAAGGGTAGGAAAAAGTAGTAGGAAAAACTTAGAACCTTGATTTAATTTTTTAAAATCAAAGAAGTAGGTTAGTCAGGATTTTTGGCAACAATATATATAATTTATTCAATGAATGAAATGCAAAAAAAAAAAAAAAGTCTATCCATGAGGGATGGACTGGGGAAATTTTACTCACTTTGGTAAGTGCTTGCTCTTGTGAAGAGTTCTGTTGTTTTCAAAGGGACCTTTTTTTTAGTTGGATAATATCACTCAAAATTAACCCAAATTAGCTTGAAAACAGTCAAGTAGATTGAAGACTGTTTATATTACACTGTATATTAGGATCACCATAAATGGCAAAGCATCAGATAAGGAGAAATTCTGTAATAGAGTGATCTGAGGATCAGATGTAGTACAGTACTGTATTGACAAAGAAATAAAAACAACTGACATTTTAAAGGATATTCCAGGACACTACCAAACTTAGAATACTCACAAATATGGGCAAGATAAGCAGAATTTCTCTAAATCTAGGGAAATTAGGAACTGGGATAAAATAGGATCTGATTTGGGAATATGAGTGTTATGAAAGCAAAGGAGAAAGTAAACTGAAATACATAATAGCAGAAAACTGGGTGGCAGAAATGCCAAGAAACAGAGCTGAAATGAGAGCCAGTGGCTCTACTGCTGCAGCCAGCGAGGTGAGCACAGAGTTCACATGACACTGGTCATGGTTATGATACAGGTTTTGAAATTTGCACAAGTGGGGAGATTAGCAAGGATCCATAGTTTTGAGGAACAAATGGCATCTGAGATGGCTGCACTTCATTAGGATTCTGTGCTGGCCTTAATCAATTGCCTCTGACCTTTGCTGCAAACCCTTTTCATGAGCAAAGGGGCAGGAGATGTACAGTGAATTTAACTTTCTGAGGATGAAGTGGGTGGATGGTTTTGAAGAATTATGCCTTTCAGCCCGCCACAAGTAGAACACCCAATAATCCCTGTGTCCTTCCAATGTGCCTCAAGCTATGACAGCCCAGCTTCTCCCTGGAGTACCAAAACAATACCCATGTGTCTTCCATTACAGAACATAAGTGACAGACAATTTCAAATACAGAGTAAAGACGAGATATGGGAAGTAAATAAATAAAGAAGCACGATACTGCCTGCTAGATGTGCTAGTGCACAGCTGATGGGCTATAAAGGCAGCATTCACCCTGCTCTTGTAACAACTCTGTTGCCAATGGGAGGCTCATGTCATTACTTAGAAATGAAAGCCTGTAGCTGAGGCATGCAGATTAAGAGGAAAGACAGTGCTATAACAAGAAAAATAGCATATGCCAGTGGATCAGATGCAATTTGTATATTTTAACATTGAAACATTCTGTCCTGATTAAAGCTTAATTGGTCAAAACACTGCCTCTGCAGACTTCTTGGCTACA
Source organism: Onychostruthus taczanowskii (assembly GCF_017590055.1). Lineage (NCBI taxonomy): Eukaryota > Metazoa > Chordata > Aves > Passeriformes > Passeridae > Onychostruthus > Onychostruthus taczanowskii. Next base: position 9,878,152 of record NW_024501459.1, read on the forward strand.
ATGAACACAAATATTTAAAATGCACAGTTCTTGATTAAAACAGTGACTGTACACCATGACTAGCATCATTATTATTTAAACAAAAAGGAAAGGAATGAAAATATAGAATGTTCCCAAGTTACCCAAATAGAACTGCAGTGGTAATGGTTTTGAAGTTGGCCATTGTAAGTAATTTTTTTTTCTTTATTGAAATAAAGAGAAAGTAAGCACTCATTCATTTTGGTTTTTAAGCTGGGCTTGGCTGGTCAGCTGACCTTTCACTTTTTGAAAAATGCCTCCAAACCTATTTTCATACTTTTTATTTGTCTAGCAATTTCAGTAATTTCCCGTATCCTCCAGTCCTGGAGAAGAAAACTGAAGAAGGAATTCTCAGTTAGCTGCTAGCAAAATGGTCTAGAGATGTTTCAATAAATGGTTTCTGCTTCCTCCAGACATTGTTCATTTACCTGCATGGGCAGCCCTTCACTAGTCCTGCCTCTGGTTCAGGGCATTTTGAACAACACATTTGAAGGTGAAGGCAAGAGGTTAGCAGAGAAATCAGCAGCTGTTACTCACAAAAGCTGATCTATTTTTCAAGTCTTTCCATCCCTTTTCATCAAGGAGTGTGTAATCAGCCTTTCCCACCCAAGCTAATGGCAGAACTCAGCAGTTCCTCTCGCAATCCAGAAATTACACAATCTACATTCTAATTTGAGGACTATTCATAAGAATGAGTTGTGGTATTAATTTCAGATGATGTGTGAAATTTCTCAACCTCCTTTTTTTCCAGAACAATTGCTCATTTTGCAGGAGCAGCTCTCAGGTTCTGGCAGGTCCCTGAAATACAGAGCTACATGGCTGTTGACCCAAAGTGTAGACATCCCTGGAGTAGCCCTCTCAGCACTAGAATTAAGAAGAGAGTCTGCCTAGTTGCATATTTAATACAGGAAAAACAATAATTGTTGCTTACGATATTTCATGGAAAAGACCCAGTAGTGGGGAAACATTGCAGCCTGCTGAGCATTGCAGCATACTCAGCCAAAGGCAGTAGGTCTTAATTTCTGTTGTTAATTCTTTGATTTTGTTACATCTGAATTACACACAGAACCCAAAACACATAGAATGGCAATTGAGCCACAGGAGTAGGAAATAATTCCTCTCTTTTCTGAGTGGAGAAATCATTCTGCCAGTGAATTAAATTGAACAGACGCATAGTATTGTAAGCAGTGGTTTTTAGTCTGGGTAGAGGAAAAGAAGGAAGTAGATGCTCATTCACACATAATGTTGGAAAGTAGCTTTCACAGCTCAGGAATCTGAAAGTGCATCTTAAAATGCATTAAAAAAAAAAAGAATTTAAAATAAAAGGAGATGTTAACACATATTCCATTGTTATGTTGAAGTGGCAACAACCCGTGAAAATGAGTAAGCAGTAAGTTTCTAATGGGAACCAATGACTTGTAAAGCTCTTTCGGTAACTATTTCATCTACAAAAGTGCAACCCCCAAACCCAAACCTTTGTAGACAGGAACTTTCTGTAAAAGTCATATTTAAAAACTACTGAACAAAAATGCTTTGCCATGAGAGACTACCATCTGTTTACTATATTAAATATACAGATCTTTGTGTTTTTATTAGAGGACTTTTTCCTTTAACAAGGCATACAGAGGAGTTTACACATACAGCAAACCTTTTTACTGCAAAAATGTGTACAAGCTGTAGTGTAGAAATGGCATGTCGTTTGGGGAAGATTAAAATTCTGTCTTTGGGTGCTGCTCAGAGGCAAGAAATACAGTTATATTTGCTTCATTCCTGTAGCAGTGGATGTAAAAATCACTTGTCAGAGAGCACAAGAGATTTTTCTGATAGCTCGGATACTTTTACTCTGCTAGCCGACCTACCAATCTAAGGAATTGAAAACAAACTCCTTAGCTAAAGATTATTTTTAATATTATGTGCATATGTCTGTGTGAAACTTCCTAAAGGTGTTGATACCCATGCAATGGGAAATCATTCCTTCTGGAGCTGACCAGCTGATGTACCACAGCTGGACTGGAAGTGAACTTGGGACCATCCTGTTCGCTCAGTCATGGACTTCAACACTTCACTAAACAAATGGCATTTTAATTGAGGTCTGATATCAGAGATTTGTGAATGGTAACCAGATCCAGTTACTAATAAACATAGGTCTTGAACAGTATTCCTTAAAGAGATATTATGCAAGTACCATATTTCAATCATTAAAGCTTTAAATTATCTATAGCGACTGTTTCCTCTATTATACATACCATAAGAATGTGAGCAGCTTTTCAAAAGATTTTTTTTAAGGCACTGTATTGTCTCAAATGTTTTTTACTATTGAAAGATTTCTTATGGGTGTTTGCTTGCTGTGATATATGCATGAAATCTGTACCAAGAAGAAAACTTTGTATGAGGAAAGGGAAAGGGAAAGGGAAAGGAAGGAAAGGAAAGGAAAGGAAAGGAAAGGAAAGGAAAGGAAAGGAAAGGAAAGGAAAGGAAAGGAAAGGAAAGGAAAGGAAAGGAAAGGAGGAAGAATAAAGATGTAAAAGAGAGAAGAATGAACACAGGAAAAAGGAAGAAAGGAGAGGAGAGGAGAGGAGAGGAGAGGAGAAGTATTACATACCATTATTTGCAAGGGATAATTTTGGGCTAACTGATGAGAGTATATTGAATGTGGATTTAAGGCCAAATGCTGTGTTGAAGGAAATGGACAAAACTTCTTTGATGTCATTAGAGCATTAATCACTTCAATCAGCAGAGGGAATAGGACCGTGTCTGAGGTGGTTCTTTGAACAATTCACATGTGATGTGGATTGTTAAAGGAAATGAAAATTCTTGACTACAGCAGCCATTTTGATTCATGCCCTCCTAACATTTAAGAATATATAAAAGCTGCCCCATAGAGAAACAGGACTATCTAGTACTATATCCCTGTTTAATATTGTATGCTGTGTCCAAGGGGTGTTATGAGCATTCACTGTGATTTGTTTACTAGAAGACATGTATTTCCACGATGACTTTTGAAAGATCTTCCTATAAATGGATCTATACACAATTCAGTAATTTTTAGAATGTTGTGGTAATCTCACATCTTCTCCTTTCTTGCCTTAGACTACCAAATATCAAGTACTGAGGTGTGTTTTACTTGAGAAGCATAATGTTACAGATGAGTCATGGCATTGAACACAAGCTAATATGTCTAATAAATAAAAAAGGTACAACCAAAGCCCTCTTAAAGTGCAGTTTTCAGCTGCAGATGCTGACTTGGGCCTTGAATTTTGTTGTTGCCTGTTCTGCAGCTCCCCTTGCATCCAGCACTGGAGCAGCCATAAGCAAATACAGAGCATGGGGTCAGAGCTCATGTCAGCTGACAAAAGCCATTGCAGAAAATCAATTTCGCTGAGAGCATCTGCCTGGCTCTTCACAACAATTGCTCCCTCACCACTTTGCAGGAGCAAAGACCCAGCTACACAGAGTTTCTTTAGACTCTACTTCAATGCCCAAGGATGTCTACATTCTTGTCAGCTCAGTGGAAGGTACTTTATTCTAGTTGTTTACTTATTCACAGAAGGTGAAAAGAAAACACACATTTCTCTTTCCATGTTCACATTGGAGAACTGCTACACTTAATAAGTTGATGACGCTTTTGCATTCAAAAATTATCTCTATATTTTCATAAGTCTGAGTTGCTGTTTGCTGTATGTCTCAAATATATCTCATTGGTACCATGTCTGCAGCATTGCTCTTGTAGAGCATCACGTGTATGCCATCTTTCTCTTTTGCTTCCTCCCGTTTCAAGAGACTTGGGCAGGCTTCTTTCAGCACATGTAATATGCTAACAACACAGAAATGTCATTTGGAAACAGAGCTCCCCTCCAGCTATGTATCTATCATACCAAACCCAAAAAACAGTGTGTAATTAGCACTCTGTCTGGTCTCACTTGCCCTCCTGGCTTGACTCACCATATATTATATCTGAACCAGAACCCACCTTCTATCAGCAGCTTTAAATCCTGGGACCATATAAGGTCTTTGGACAGTCGATTTCTCAGGTAACATGAAGTCCTCTGAACCCAGCACAAGTTTCTTCAAGATCCACTGCACAATGTTACAAGTACCCAAACAAGACTAGCTTAGTGGTTGCTATTTTAAACTGGCTGTTTCTGTTTTAGAAGTATTTATAAGAAAGCTATCAACTCCAAAGTGTTGAAGAATCCTGGCTTCCTTCAGATTCAAATTGATTAAGTGGCAAAAGTTCAAAATTTATAATGCAAAATTCCAAGAGTTTTATGAATAAATAACTGACGATTCCTTCGTTTATTTTTGTTTTCTTAGAGTTAGGCTTTGAGTAAATCTCTGAGAGATTGTTCAAAACCAGAAAGGTTTAAAAGACACTGTTTCTTTTAAATAAAATTGTGTGTTTCAAATAATCATGTGATCTAGGAACAGGGCACTGTAAAAAGGGACAGGCTGACAGGAAGAAAAAAAAGCTGATAACTGAATATCAAATTAAAACACTAGATGAACTGATTTTGAATGGGGAAGGAGTTGATTAATCTGATTATCAGTTTTCACTCATTAATAATTGATTATTTATGCATTTAAGGTATCCTTACTTTAAGTAACAGTAGTTTGAATAATGAGAACTATTCATTTAGTAGAAAACTGTGACTAAGTGTTTTTTCCAGTATACAGAGCCTGTAGTTTCTATTCTTTTATAATATAAGGGGAGCTTTTTCCAGTTTGGTTACACATTGAAATTTCTGTTTCAAAAATAAAGGTGTCTGAGTAGCTTCTTCCACTGATAGAATCACTGAATCATTTAGTTTAGAAAGGAACTTTAACTGCAAAACCAGCACCAAAAGAAGTGATGGAATGACCAAGCATCCTTCCCCAGCAGCTGTCTATAGTGCAGCTGGAGATGACAATAGCGAGGATAAGGGCTGCAATTTTTACCATGCTTCCCTTCTAGTAATACAGGTGTTATTCATCACCGACCCACCCAAACACCTAATGTGCTGTCCCATGTTTGGTGGGACTAGCACAGACTGGAACACAGTTGGACAACAATTTGCAAGCATTGCATGTTGAGAGCTAAACTGAAGAATACCTTTTAACAATAATAACTTAAGCTCAACTGGTGTGATTTTTTTTCATGCATGGAAGATCTAAATTTTAACAGTTACAGGTGCTGGGATGGAGAAGACAGCTTTTCACAATTCAAGAAGTTGTATTTAAATTATTTCCAGCTCCACACCGTGTTTATTTGTTTTGCATGGAGTGTCCTTTTACTAACTTTCATTGGGTTAAAATAATTTTAATTCTGATTGTGCTTAGGTAAACATGTTCTGAGCACGAGAAAAATCTCTGCTCAGAGCCAAACTTTCTAAATTTGAGAATGCTCAGATCTAGGGATTTGACTTTCTACCTGCTTCTAGGGTATACAGTAATATTTATAAGTGAAAGCTTTTTGCCAAACTTATTTTACAGTATTTTATTCTTAAAGCAAAGTTTCTGAGTTTTAGAAGCATAATTTTCCATCTGTGAGATGTAAAAGATTGACTGAAAAAGAAGCATCACACAAGCTATATAACAGAAAAAAATTACTTTCTTCAGAGAAGGAGCTATTATACATAAGGCTGCTCTGAGAGTCAAAATTGTAATTTCCTACAGAAAATAAGTAAAATTTCCCCCTTTCTTACTTTATGTTCTGTCATACCCAGTGTTGTCTCTCCAATGCTACTGGAAAGATCCCACTGGCCACTGTGGTTGCTAGACAACAGCCTCCTCTTCCTAAAATACATCCTGGATCACTTTGAAATGCATAATGCAATCAAAAATAGACATGCTTTACTCTGTGCTCGTATATTTTTCCATTTAAAAGGAAAAATGCTGCTGCATGTAAGCATGCTCAAAGTCAGAGGCCAAAAAGCCTGGCTCATGTTGTAAGAACCCTTAAGGTAAATAGCTGTTATTTTTAAACAGACCTGGCCTTCATGGAGACTGCTGAATGCCCAAAAAAAAACTCATTAAAAACTCTGCCAAAGCTTTTCAGAGACCTCTAGCTGCTTCCTGAATCACCTCAGACCCTGCTAACACCCAGGGCTATATCTGCCTCTCTAGCAGATTTGTAAAAAGCATCACTCCTTGGCTTATTTGCTACTGATCACAAGATTAAGCATCAAAAATAAGAGACTGCTCCAACAGCCAGTAACTCTGTGTGTTGACACCTAAACACCAGAAAACTGAATTTGACTTTCATATAGCTCAAAAGTTTAGAAACCTCTGAGTTAAACCATTTAAAAATGCTGTGAGTAGGTGAGGCAGAATTCACATTGGCTTCACATAAAAACCATAACTAGTAAAATTGAGCAGCCCTTTCTCCTCCCTCCACAGATCCTGCCATTTCCATTCCACAGAGCTACAGACCAACAGTGGAGTAGTGAGCCAACAAAGAAGCCTTTGGTAGCATGGATTTAGGAAAAAAAACCATCCAAACCCATATTAATAGTCCTGTTTGTTTCAGCTCATTTCCTCTGGGGTCAGAAGTTAGTAAGAGATCCAAGGAGCCAGTTTTAGAGCGCCTTTAAAGGTTCCCCAAATTTCCTTCATTGGGTCAACTTCATTCTGTTTTCAGTCAGAAAGGAACCAAATGAAAGCAGAACATGAGAATGGCTAGAGACCAATGTAGAAACAATAGACTGAAGATGACAGAGGAATGAATTTCAAAATAAAGATGGTGAAAGACTTCTTTTAATTGCCCCCACTGTGCCAAAACAAAACAAAACAAAACAAAAACCTAAAAAACTCCATAACACAACCAAAAAATCCCACCCCAAACACCAAAGGCTGAAAGAAGCTACTGGAATAAATGAGGTATAAGAGGTAAGTTCCTGACAATATTGTAGGTTCAAATATTCTGCTCATATAGCTAAAACTTACTACACCACACATCTGTCTTTGGATATGAGGAACATAAAGTGTACAATGAATACTAACAGAGCTAGGTCCGTTTATTTTCAATATTATTTGAGACTGCTCTTGCTCAAAAGGAAATGTTAGTGACTACCCTTCCTGCAAGTTTTATCCTTTCTTCCTTTTCTCTTTAAAATGAATGCACTTAAAGGTTTGCCTTTCAAATTCTTTAATATTATCATATTAAAAAAACCCATGTTAAAAAATTTATATTCTCTACTACTCTGAATAACAAACGTATAAAAATATTTATTATCTGATATATTTGTTATTCTGTCACTCCGCTTTTGCACATATATACTAGCCATAAAAATAATGTAAATTCTCCAAGGTGAATGCAAGATTGTACAGTCTGCTTACTCTCATACACACTAAAAAAATATTTACTTTCAAAGTTCCAAATATAAAAATGCTACTTAAAATGCATTCTACAAAAACACAACTGGCAAGGTGGCAGTGACAAGCAGAATGAAGTGGGAAAAAGGTTACAATGAGATTAAATATTGCATAAGAAAAAGGCAAGGGGAAAAGGATTTGTAAGTGCCAAAATACCTGCCAAGTAACAGGCTATTCTTCAGCTGTGTTGAATTTGAACAGTTTCCCATTGTATCACATCATCCATTTTTGGGCCACCTCTAAGTTTCGAGCTGGCTTGTTAAAGTAAAGCACATAACAACAACTCAGTGAAATAGGGCAATTCCCCAGAATAATTTTCAGTTTCTTCCCTCTTCTTTTCCCCTTGCTGCACTCCTTTACAAAACAGGGAAATGAAATAAATTTAGAGCCATGCTTTCCAGCAGAATGCTTAGCAATGAATATCAGATTTTTAAGACCTGTCACCTGCATTTATTTTTTTAGGTTCACCAAATTATATTTACTGCAGTAATTGCAATAGTTGCCATTAGAAGCCCAAAAAATTGTGGTAGAATCAGATTGCAAACCATTAAGTTTACAGGATTTTAAAGGAGGTCTGCATGGAGGGGTGAAGGCTGAAATATTTGTTACTAGCAAAACTTTATATCTTTAAAAGTATTGTTGTTGATAATATAAATTATCATTCAACATTTATGGCGGACAAAAGGATTATTTCTGTGGCTTGCTCCTGCTATTCCTTTCTTCCTTGTTTGAGTCTTCATGTATTACCATAGCAATGGCACTGGAAGCTGAACTACATTCTCTTTCAAAGCTGTGGACTACAGGTCATTCACCAAAGCACTGAAAAAGATTAAATGCTGAGAATCATGCAAATGGGAAAATAAAGGAGAAAATTCCCTTGTTCGGAGCTTGTAATTAGCTCTCCTTTAATAGGTGTTCACCTGAGTGTTATTCTCTGCTGGTAAAGGGCTGTTTGGGAGATTTGTGGGCACTGTGCTAGGGGCTACAGGGAAGTGTCATTCTTGGGTTCAGTCTGTAGTAACGGGGTTGTAGGGCAAACTGGGGCAGGAAAAGCTCCAGTGGGAGGGAATGGTCTTACACTAATATTGCTAATATTGCAGCTCCTGAGGGCTGGTCTTGCTCTTCTCTGGAGGTATGACTGCATGACAGAGGCTCAGCTCAGAGTCATAAAAGCCTTCACACGTGTTTGGAGTGCACATTGAAGAGGGAACTGATGCTCAGTACTGCTGCTGTGATCTTCCAGCTGAACAGCCTGGATGCACATCTTTCCTAGATAGCTCCCAACCTGCCTGGCCATTCTCCATCTGTAATTTAACACGTGCCTGAGTGAGAGATGAGTTTTCAGTAGGGACTTCAAGGAGGGGAAAGGTTACAAGTCTTGAAGAGACTTTCAAGGCATGGGGTCTGGCACTGGCCCTCTGGGTCATTGCTCTTTGTACCTCCAGCACATATGCAGATAAGCCTGGGAAAAGGAGATGGAGAGTTTTTTTGTCAGCTAAAGCAAAGATGTATGTCAGTGGATCAGTATGGCTGCCTTTTTAACAGCAGCTCCTGGCTACTGTTCCATCAGCCCTGTACTCGAATTGCTCACAGCCTTTGCACCTCAATGGCATTTCCTGAGCAGCAGGAACTCAGCAGAGCTAACCTTCAAACATGCTTGTGCCTGCACAGCGACACATCGCTGCAAAAGAGTCGGCATCAAGTGAAAAAGGACAATTGTCCCCTCTAGAAAATACTAACTCTGGGACCTACAATCATTGCAAGATGTTGCAAATCCAGAAGCACATCTCGGTCTTTACTATTGCAGTTTCAACTGGGCCAGTGTCTTTAGGAGAAAAAAAAAATAAACACTCCCACACATATACAATTTTTGTTGGCAGAGTAACTGCAAACCTTTTTTTGGGCCAAGAGCAATCATAACACAGCAATTGGCTGCAGTAATTATACTATTAGATTTCTTTTTTGTTGTTGTTTTTTTCCAACCAGAGAAGTGCTTGCATGGCAAGTGGCATATGTAAGAGACACCAATCAAAGGGAGTAAAGGAAAGGTGTACCTATGCAATTCCTCACAACACCAAAATGAAATATTCTAAGCATGGGGTTTTTAAAATTTATTTTTGTCCAAGATGTGACTGTGCTATACAACTTTATGACTGTAACCAGTCTGAGTAAAGTCTTCTACTGCTGTGTCTTACATCAAAATTTTAGATGGTTGCTTTCTTTCCTCAGCTTATGAGAAGCTTCCTGTAGCTTATGAATGTATTTAAAGACTAAAAGAACAGAAAAGCATCACTCAGAATGCATAATTCTCCCGTTTACAGAAGCAGTGTAATAAGGTCACTACCCCATATTCTGATCTCCCAGTTCCAGAAATGGATCTCCAGATATTACATCCAAATCACTGGCAGTTCACTGGATTGTTGTATGTGTATTAACATCAAAAAAGCCAAGGTAAATAAGCACTTAAATTCCATATTTGCTCCATTGTCTGATTTACCAATTTATCATTTAAAACAGCATATATTTTCTGGAATGTTGCAATTTGTTTTCCTTTACTAACTTGGTTAGACCATGAGAAATTAGAGCTTAGGGTTCAGATTGGGAAACAATGATGGTGTCTGTCCAGCTCAGGTTAATCCATTTTTAGAAGAAAATTTCCTGCTCTACATAAACTTAAAAGAAAGCTACAAGCTATTGAAAAAAATCTTTTACAAATTTTTCAAAGATATTTTGCTGTACTGTTACTTATTTCATGGAACAATGATGTAGCAATGACAGGATTTTGTCAATTTAAGTTTTTATTTTAAATACATTACTTTTATGAATAATATGCAATTGTTGGGGGAAAAAAGTTAAAAAAGAAAGTATACTAGTTTTTTACTAAAGCCATAAAAAATAATGTAGTCTCTGCATTTCATTTAAAGTTATTGTGTAAATTGAAACACTCTGGGAAATTCTTATTTATAATACCTTAAAAGCTTACTAGTCATCCTTCTACAAAACACTGGGGTGGAGGCCAGGTAGTTTCAATATTTTCCATATTTGAATACTGCCATGAGAGTTCAGGGTTGAGATCTTAATTTATGGAACTTTGTGGAGAAAGGCAATTTTCCAAAATATGAATATAAATTCCAGTTTAAGAACTGGCGACTCAGCAATGCAGGCTGTACTAACAATATACAAAGCACTGTAATCTGAGGAAAAATGTAATAGGCTTTAAATTACCAATTCTTTTCAAGGCAGTGTAAGCTTTATACTAAGACAAAACTCATATTTTAGATAATAAATATAAATTTACATAGTTTTACTTGCTTCTGTCTTTCAAAAGCAGTATCACCAGTTTTGGAAAGGATTAATATCCATGCAGCCATTTGATTTCAAGACTTTGCTATAGGCAAGTAGCTATTTAATATTAAATTAAACAGGATTTTTTGGGAATATGAATTATAGCGTGTGGGGTCAAGAGCAAGAGAATGTGAATCTGAACTCTGCTTCTGGAGTTAGAAGTCAGGAAGAAAATGTAATCAGGAGTTTTGGTACAAAGCATCAATGCTTCAATAGTTTTTAAAACAGCAAACACAGTTTTTAATTCTTGGATGGACTTTGCCTGTTGTGTTAAAGCAATTTACCCCCACGCACCATGCTCTATATTGTCACTTGATGCATCCTTATTACTTCTCCAGGTATTAAAGCAGTACTATATGTTTTCATTTCATTAATCTTCTCTCAGGGGGCAGTGATGAGTTCATCCAACTCTCTATTCTCAAGACTGAAAATTCTTTTCAATTAAAAAATCATCTCCACAGATGGTACTGACATTAGCAGCAGCCCATTCTGTCTACAACAACAAATATTGAGATATTTCAGGAATTAGCCTATAAATCACTGGACGTGGAATGATCTGCAGGATAAAAAAATTAAAAAAAAAAAAAAAGGAAAAAAAGGGCTACCAAAAGTTAAGATGCTGAGAATCTGGGCCATATGGTTTATTGTCTCTTCGATGTATCAGTTTCATCACTGTGTCTGGAGAATTTAATTGCATGTTAAGGTGAAATATAGTGAAAAATTTAACAAAGCTATTAACTATAAATATGTTATCCAAAACATTAGGATCACAAAGGTGATAATAGAAATGGTTTAAAGTCAGGGAAAATTCTCTGTTAAAGGGGATTAAAGAGGCCATTTATTGAATAGGATGGATTTCTTCCAACCCCCTATGTGCAGAAAGCATGCAATGCGTGAATAATTCATCCAGAAATTCTATCGTGAAGTTGTATCAGTTTCCACAGTAAAACCTGGCTGTGGAGGAGGAAAATACATCAACATCTGTGACAGGCCCTATGAAGAGACAGTTGCAAAGCCTTTCAGGCACCAGGAGCAAACCAAAATATAATAAATTCACCAAGTGTCAAATTTGTGTCGGCTGAGTAATGACACCATATGTCTGGGTTGCCGTGTCACTGCAGGCTGCCCCACAAAGCAGCCCCCACGCCTCTCGTTCTCACTAAGCCCCTTCCCAACCCCCCCCCACGGCTTTATAAAGTGTGCTGCAGCAGGGGAAGTGCTTCAGCTACCGTTTTCCACCCAGAAGATGGATAGAGATCCACTTGATAAATATGACTCTTGGCCAGTCTTTCGAGCCAGAGCTCAACCACGTCTCTTTATCCCCAGCCCAAGCTAGGTGAAATGGTCACTTCCAGTCCAACACGAGCTCTCTAATTTATTGTCTGATGAAACAGAGGCATCCGATCCCACAAGGATGGTTAGCATTCCAGAAGGCACAGGCTTTTCTCAGCCCGAGGGGCATGAAACAAAGCTTAAAACCTGCAGTCGGAGCCGGCTGACTGGGCTGGTGGCAAAGCATCACCACCCTGCAGGAGAGGCTCTTTCTTGGATGTAGTGATCAGCCCTGTGGTGAATAAAGCCAATAAATTCTGGTCTGCTGCTTGTGCTCCAGAAAAAGGTGCTGACTGAACTGTTCCTAGTGTCTGATCCCTGCTGGCAACTGCTAGACAAATAAAACAGGGGAAAGGAAAGGGGCAGGGGGGTGGAGAGAACTGCAAGTTTTATGTGCTAAATTCAGTTTGCTCTACTTTGAAAAATAGGGACAAAGAGACAGGTCTTGGTATTTCCCTGAACTGTCTGTGCTGACAGGTGAGTCCACTCCAGATGACATATTTGACTCAAATCCCTGGAAAAGCACCTGAAGTTCCCTCCAAGTTCTGCTTAAAACCTCAGCTCTGCTAACTGCCTCACAAGCTGCCAAGTTGCACTTTGTTTTACAAAGCTCTAGTTTTGCCATAAAGAATCTCCCAACTTCTAATGTTGCAATTGCTCTTCCTTCCAACCAGTTTTCTCTCACTGGTAGCTTTTGTAAGTTTGTTTCTCATAGAACTCATTTTAAGACCTGAACATAAACATTTTTGTGATTACCGTGGAATGATCCACAGAAAATAAAGAATTGTTTTTTGTGGAGCAACTAGCATATTACATGTGCTGAGAGAGCTAGTTATGAACTCTTACAAGATATCAAGAAGTCTTATTCTCTCTTGCAAAACAGAAGAATACTGGATAAAAAAAATGTGAGATCAGTTAGAATCAAACTGTTAAAATTTCATTAAAGTCATAGAAATGTGAAGCTATGCAGTAGGGAAGAAAAAAACAGTAGGAAACTTTGCTGCCCAGCAAAATTCTATATTTTTTTACATTGTTCAGTGGAAACAATCCATAAATTCCTAAATACACTTGCTCCAGATAAAGTGAAAAAAGTCAGTGGGAAAAAGCAAAAAAGAAATACCTGCTAGACAAGTGAACTCCACTGTGGGTTGTTCAGTTACAGACATCTATCTGTCATCATTGCTTTTATGAACACTGAAATCAATGAGAAGTCTGTCAATAAAAGGAGGGGAAAATGAAACCATATCTTTAAAAGAGAGGGGAAATATATCTTATATGTATATCTACAATTGTACATGTATATCTGCAGGCTGTCAAGCTAACACACATGGAAAATGGAAACCAGAATGTCCTCTAAAGAGGTCACTGAAGTGGGAAGGACAAAGTCATAAAGTCATACCAGAATTGGTTTTGCTTGTGTTTTTTCCTCATTTAGCAAAAACAAAAGATGTCTGAAAAACTTTGTTTGCAAAAAACCCTCAAAGCAAAGCACAACAACAACAACAGTAACAACAACAACAATCCCCCATAAATAAATTTTATATTTGGTTGAAGAAAAACTTGAGGAATGACAAGAAATAACATTTTTGACAAAAATAAGCTTTTGCTGGTTACTGAAGGGCTGGAAGATTGCTCTTTGTTTTTGTTGAATGACTTCTTTGTGACTACTTGGAGAGTAATAAAGTTACTAAGAAAATTTTTGCCCTGGCTTTCTTATTTAATAATTAAATGTATGGAATTTTTGTCAAGGTCTTCTAGGAGACAGAAGAAAGGTGTGAAAACCTTAACCTTTTAACTTGCTAGAGTTTACTAATCATACCTTTCCAGAGACATGGAAAGGAATGGTTCATGAGCTCCAGCAAGTTAAAAACCTTTTGTGATGTAATGGGCACTTCCAAGAACATACCCCTTAAAAATATAAGTAAATGGAAGGTTGCAAAGTGAAAGAGTGTATTTTATAATCTCATCTTTACAGGACAGTAGTATGGGTATGTAAAAAGATAGAGATCTGATCTGATTTGAATTAGCAGGTGAAGCATCAAGACCTGAAGTAGACCTGAAGTATGAACATATTCAATATATCTAAATCCTTGTGTCCATAAGTCTTGACTATGAAAATGGACATAGTTTTAAATACAAACAGTTACTGTTTTAGCTTGAACTAATTTAATGCTTGATAATTTTAGGTTTGGCAGCAAAAGTAATAATTTTTCTAAGATTCTTAATGTGTCTTCTGCAAGACTTGCTCAACTTCACCTGCTGCTTTCCTAACTCCTTGATCTGCTTTTTCCCTTTCTTTGGCTCCCACCTCTATTTCTGTAAGAATTTTCTCTCCCAGTGCTCCTGTTCACATTGAGAAGATGAAGATGAGCCTGATGCTTCTGGACCACCTCTCTCTCTTCTGCCTTCTCCTTTGTTTGGTTTCCAGAGAAGTCTCAAATGCAAAAACACCATCAAGGTTCATTTGGTGACTACAGCAGTGGGGTTCTGAAGACTTCAAAGTGGCACAGAATGCATTTCAAATAACTAGCAAAAACTGAAGAAAAAGCAATATTATATCCTATCTATAAAATCTTTCAAAAGAGACAAATGGAGAAAGCTTCTCTTATAAACTGACTTTTTCTAAACATAGTCATGAAAACTATCTGGTATGAGGGAACCCACTGCTCTTTGAAAAGTAGAAACAGTTGGCAATATATGGGGAAATGTATCTGTGAAAGTGACCTTTACCCCTGGAGCAGAGTGCTCTTTGATGCATAAATCTTATGGAGAGACAAGCGTAAGAGGCTTTAGCTGCTGATTAATCTCTTTTTTTTCAGCAACAGAGAGACCAGACAGTAAAATAAAAGCCTGAGAGATGGTTGCTTAAGAGGTTCTAAAAAGTTCTTTGAAGGGAAGAATTCCCTTAAAAGGCTGAGGAAACTTCAGGTTATTGACTGACAGGCTCACTATTCTATATTTAGTCAAGGAAAATAGCTAAAAGATCCACAGCATTTGTACATATTTTTTTTCTTAGAACAGATGTAGTCTGAACTTCCCCCATTACAACAGCAGGCTGATCTGATCCTTCTCAACTGTTTCAGGGTTTTATACAGTCACAGAGTACTCAGGAGAAATCATGGGAATTTTACAGTGCTGAGATAAAGCTGTGTGAAAATGCCTATGCATCTCCACAAATATTTTAAAACTCAGAATCTCAGGAGACTCATTTTGCACTTAAAACTGACACATGAAATTTTGTGAGCATGAGATTTTAAGCAAAAGTGATCCATTTTCTTCACTGAGCTTCATACAAAGAAAATCCACTGCCCACATCCTAGTGGCCCCACTAGCAGATCATCTAATTTAGGAAGGCTCTTAACTACTGCATCCCCAAATTTTGTGTAATAAATTAGATGCAGCAGCACCTGTAAAATATTCTTTTCTCACTGTCAAATTTCTCACAGTCTTTCAGAGCTGTTGCAGTCAGTCTCATTCATTTTGACAGAGTTGGGACTTTTATATGTGCAAATATGTCTGCAAATATAGAGTTGATGGCAGGGCTGGGGACCTTGGCATTAGCTGAGGTTCACCTTGCCTGAATATCTGTTCTGAGGTGGAGGTTCTACATAAATACTCAAGAAAACAAATGAAAACACCAGAAATTTGAAGGTCAGATTTTTTCTTTGCTTCACACTAAATTAAATTAATATGGAATTATAATTTTAATGGAATGTATTGTACAGTCATTTCTAGTAAAATATAAGAGCTCCCTGGCTATATAAGTCAAGTAAATGAAAGAAGTTAGCCTGGAGCAAAGAAGGGCTTATTAATCCAGCCAAAGAGGCTTTAGACCTCTGATGCCACAGATGCTTTTTTGGGCAGTATCTTCCACCTTAAGAAATTATGCAAATGGAATGTGAAAATGTTCATTGTGAAAATGTTTATTGTGAAACACAATTTTAGTCTCTTCAATAACTGGAAGCACCCTTATAGACCATTTATACCCCCTCCTAAGAATGTGGGGCAAAAGGATATGTGAAATTTGTAAGGTAGTTTGGACAACCAAGGGAAGACTGAGCGTTGCAGCACATGATAACAACATCTGGTAAAAGAAGAGGGAAACTTTCCTGGTCTTCAGATATGACATGCTTAAGTTACTAGTATTTCTCTTTGAATGCAATTCCAAATCTGCAGGACATTTTCTAGGGATAATATGTTTTTGAGGATAATGCACACTTAAAAAGGGTAAAAAAATTATAAAGAAAAGGAAAGAGGGAAAGATTTTCTATTTACAGAGGTTTTTCTAGTATCTCAATCTCTTGCTCAGGTGAATACACTGATTATTTGTTATGACATTTGTCCCATGTTGAAAAGTCTTCTTAGTACAAGATCTACCTTTTCCACTGTTGAATTACAAGCCAGATTTACACTCCCTAAGCTGAGACAGATGTAAAGCAGAAAGTTCTAACTGCTATATGGTCATCCAGCCTACTTTTCCAGATTGCGTTGGATTTGTATTGTATTTATATTTTAATAACTTTGATTTCACATTCAGTGTAAGAAAAACTAAAAAGAGAAAGACCCTATGTTGTATATAGCACCACTGTTACTTACAGCAATTATAACAGCTTAGTTGCCATTATAATTGCTACTACTGTGGCAAGTTGGATGGACAAATCTGAATAGAACAGCCTGCTTCTGCCAATGTTCAATAAATCAAATGATACACTCCATATTATTAATCCATCATCTATACCCTGTCCCATCAGAAATTTCCCCATATATTTTGTTAGACTATCTCCTGGTTTTGCTGCTTTACATTTTTCTGAGGGTTCTTTTCTCACTTTGCACTAAATTGCAATTCGCTCCATAGAGTCATTGAGTCATTTAGGTTGGAAAATATCATTAAGAACATCTCATTGTTCTTAATATTTATTCCCCTCTCAGTCTCAGTTGTCAAATGTCACCCTCCCATGGCCAGATTACTGGATTACTCATTAGAAGTGGGACTGAACATTTAAGGATTTTAGAATTGTCTTTCCAGGCAAAAAACCCCAAAATCATCCTTTAAAGTATGCTCTCATGTTTAGACCTTATCAGTTGCAAGATTATGTTTACTAGATAATATAGCAGCATTTTAACAAAAAAGAAGCACACTACATGCATATTGAACTCATGACTGCTCTGTCGGTGTATATAAATCATATAAAATAAATATCCAAAGCACTATTAAGCTTCCATGATCCTTTTTTCACTTTTAATTTAGATATTGTTTGGACTGTCGAGGAAATCCAAATATCTTTCAAGGAGCTACTAAAAATTCAACTTTTCTGTTTGGTTTTAAATAGATTTTATTTAGTCTTTGATGAAGCGTTGCTCTCTCTTTTACCTCTAGCAAGAATCAAAATCCTATGAAACCTGTGTGGACCAGAAATAACCTTAAGGCATCAAACCTGCCTCCTCAAAAACCACTAAATGAGTTTCTTTTTCTTTCATACATCCCTTTTACATGGCCAAATACTTAAAGTGATGCCAAAATCATAAAGAAGATGATCTATCTCGTAAACTCTTGGCTACTGATGCTTGCCCTGGAGTCGCAAGCCCATTGTTTACCTTTCCTTTTGAAGCCTGGGAAAAAATATATCAAAGTATTTCAGGCTGCCAAAACTTTGCACACAGAGACATTGGCATTGTGACAGGAAACCCAGATGAAAAAAGATGTCTAGGCTTAAATATCACACTCTTCCCTGAGCTCTTTTTGGGAGCTTAAAAACTAGCTTGCATCAAGGAGATGATTACAAAATCACACACAGAAATGGAAGAACAGTATGACTGACCTACTCTTTACATGAACCATCTGGGCCTGACATAATCAGGCATTTCTTTCCCCAGACTGCTATGGGAAAAGGCTTGAAAAGGGCCATTTTGTTTTGCAGCCCATATTTGGCGAATTCCATATCATTTACCGGTGTTGTTGAGGAGAGAGCACCCGTTTGCAGCAAACACTTTGCTGTAGAGCAGAGAAAGTGACTCTCTTTCGAGGTTCATGTATTGATTTGCTAAATGGACATAGATCCATTTTGTGCTGAAAGGTATGGCACAACTCACAAACTGCATCATTCTAATTGCAGAAAATCTACCTATAAGAGTGTATTTTTTTTTTTTCATTAAGACGTTCCCTTTTCCTCTGATCTTCCAAGCAAAACTTGTTACTTTTTGCTCCCCCTCTATCTGTCTCTTGTCCAGGTAAATATTCCACTTTACCAGCTGAAACCTTTTCCTGCAAACCACATAGATCTTCTGTCTTTCTGTTGTTGCATAAAATGTCTTTGGATAGTCATGGGTGTAAGGTTCTCCAGCCATCCTGCAGTTTAATTGCACTAATTGTGCTGTTTAAGTGAACAGTTAGGCCACTATTCTTCCTCAGTGTAAATAATAGCCAAAGAAGTCAAGCTCCCTGGGTCAATTTCCTGTACCATTTCTGTATACTAGAAGTTTTCCTCTAAGTCACACCTCTGAGACATCCAAGGCTTAAAATAATAAGAGGATCTTAATCCTCTGTATGTCCCAAGTATATGCGGTATGTCACCAGGCTAAATGAAGCAGCAGTTCTGCCTTATTTGAAAAAACATTCCACCTCAACTTAGAAATACCCTTGTACGGAAGAAGAAAGAAAAAGAC
Source organism: Onychostruthus taczanowskii (assembly GCF_017590055.1). NCBI lineage: Eukaryota > Metazoa > Chordata > Aves > Passeriformes > Passeridae > Onychostruthus > Onychostruthus taczanowskii. The sequence continues at coordinate 9,896,860 of NW_024501459.1, forward strand.
TCCCCACCAACACGCAAGTTTCTCTGTTCTGTAGCAGCAATCCCTTTTCTCAGCAGGTCTCTTGACAAACACGGAAACTGGGCAACAACTGAAGATTCCTCAGGTCAGCTTCCAAGGAGGTTTAAGCAATTGGTTAATTTGTTTTTTATACTAACTCACACAGTACATTTTGCTCTTTCTTATATAGACTGTGTAGCCTTTGGGCAACAGAAAGACAGCAGCCATATATAGGTACAACACAAAAGAAAAGGATAAGTCACAGCAAGGCAACAATATGATTCCACATTATGCATATTCCATTCATTCACTCCCACCTCCACTATAGCATTCCTTCAGGAGACCACCCTGTCACACCATATAATAAGATGACACCTTCTCCCATCATTCAATGGGATTGCTCTTTACGTAACATCTTTGTGTTCCAGATGTTCCAACTGAAAATAATTTCAATAGTATAGCGGAAACTAAACTGTTCCAAGATGTTGGCAACTACCAACCAAAATTCCAGTAACACATAATTTTAACATCAAGATCCTCTGTTTGAGCAATCTCTTTGCTGTGGGCTATATTCCAGCAACACCCTTCTCCATTGTCCTAGCAGCAGAAATAGGAACTGTGAACATGCAAAAACCTTGGGGACAAAATCCCTCCGGGCCACCAGCTCCTTGTTCTATGAGAAGACAACGTTTGCAGATGTTCCTATGAGGCCACTTGCACAAAACACACATCTCCCCAAGCCTACAGGTCTGCCTGATGAAGTGTATCCCTGCCACAAGAAAGATTTCTTTTTTATTATGAAGAACCCTTGTTAAAATATGTTTCATTTTTACTAGAATTTTGTCTGATAGAAGCAAGTAAAAAAGTGTACAGGTAGCTGAAAAGTAGTATTGTTCAGGTAGTTTAGTACTTTTTTCTGTCAGAGACTGACTCCTCTCTCTCTTTGGTGTTCGTATTTCGAGCACTTATTCATTCTGTGTCAACTATGAACTGAGTTTCAAAATGCAGCTTAAGTGACTGAAAGACCATTTTAGAGCCATTTTTACTTCAACAGGTTCCCAGCACAGCTAGGAAATAAAGTCAATTTTCCTCTTCTGTCCCAAACCATGTAATAATTTTGGTTACATGAAAATAGACCTTTTGCACTACTGGTGTAGCCCTGCAAGACATTAAGTCTGACTGGGAACTCAACCAGATCTGTGCTGGTGATATTTTGTCTTGTCAGTGGAAATTCCCTATGTGGAGCATGCAGCTGAAGTGAAGAACTTCTTTCTGAAAGAGCTCATGTTGCGTTTTGGTCCAGTTTTCAACTCATCAGCATTGGCTGTGCGTTCGTCAATTCGTGCTGGAAATGGTCAGTGTGCATCAAATTCTCAGCCAGCCTCAGAAGCAAGCAGGAGGCATGACAGGAAGTACCTTCACCAGTAATGTCAGAGAGGTCCTAGAAGAATGACACAAGCCAAACCCAGAATTCTCACCTTGAAAACACCTCTGTCCACATCTTTTGGATCCACTTCCGCCTGCTGAAAAGCACCTTCATGATCAGGTTTGAAAAGATGTAGAGGCATTTGCTAGCTCTCAGCCCAAGTCACTTAGGTAGGATATACTGAATTCTTTAAAGCTCAACAGTTCTGGCCATTTTTTTTGTGTTTTTCTTTGAATAACTGGAATCTGTGAGACCCCACAACTAGTTGAAAGTGTAGTTATTCTTTTTTAATGCCATAAAATCTTCAAAACAGTAATCCCAAAAATATTGATATGATTGTACCTGATCTTGCCTTACCTCACCAAATAAAACCCACCTCTCTGTTGACTTTAGAGAATAGTTTCCTTTTCCTTTTACTTCCAAATATTTTTATTGCACTTCATTTAAATGTACAGCCAATGCCTGAAACTAGTCCAATAAAAACTCAGAATCCACAATCTACAATCCTTATCCTGTAACATTTTCTGAAGCAAACAATTGCAGGAATTACTCCTCTCAGACTCATTCTTTATGTGTTGCTTTTTTAAAAGAAGTATTTAGCCACTGAGCACAAGCTAGATCCCACTACAAGCCCATAAGAATGTTACTTGCTAGAAATCCCCTTCTCATTTGTCACTTCCACCAATATGATGTGGTAGCAAGGATGACTGCATTTAGCATGCATCAGACATGCTCTTGTCTGCCATTCCACTTCAACACAGCTTTCTTTCAAACAGACCACATGTTTTTGGGGTTCCCATAATGGTTTTTTCAGTGGATGTTACAAAATTACATGTGAGATATTTATGAGAGTTTTATAATGCATTTAAGCTTTAAATTACCAGTGTGTGGCCTCAACCCTGACTGAATTTTAATGTATGGTTTTGTAATAGCAATGTCAAAATCAATATTTTATTATTTGCATATTTACATATTCCAATTTTTGTTTGGAAAACATTAGTTTCAATTTATTCCAACCTGTTACAACTTTCTTTCCTCAATTGTTCCCACCTTATCTTAAGATATATTTTATTTGTCTGTTTCAATCATGGAAGCCATATGGATAAAGTTCAAGTTATATTATTATAATTATGATTAGATTTGTTCTTTTGTTTTTTTTTTTTTTTTTTTTTTTTTTTTTTTTTTTTTTTTTTTTTTTTGTTCAATTCAGAAATATTTATCAAAAGCAACAAAAGAAGCACAGAGTAAAAAAGGTTGAGGAACCCTTTCCTGGATCAGGAATTTGTTTGAACTTGCTGACTTAATAGCTCCCAATGATTGAGCTATAAGAAAACCGCTTCATCCCCAAGACAACAGAAATTGTGAGATAAACTCTGGAAACAAATCAAACATTTTTGTGGGGAAACTCATGTGGTCCTGTGGAGCAAGAAGAGTTGTAGGAAATGTCTTTGAAATCAAAGTTTATGAATCACTAGTGTCTGTAAAAATTGCATACAGATGTTATAAAGTGCCTTTTCAGTTTTGATTGCCAAGAAGGTAAACTGAAAACACAGTAGTTGTAAAATGAAGGCATAAAAAGCTGATCAATGTCATAAATATAGAGGAGAAAACCTGGTTTTTAAATACCTTTTTTATCTGTATCATCTACTGATGTAACTTTTGCAGCAGTTATCAAAATACAGATATAACAAATTACCTCTTGATTCAGGTTTTCTCTTCTGCATATTTTCTATGCTCTTGCATTTGCTTGCATATGCAATTTTAAAAAATCCTATCAGCATGTCTAATCCTCCCCAAATCTGCAATCTCTTTTGTTAGAACGATGTTCAAACCTGTTCTCAAGCCTTTGCACTACTTCATTACTTTCTTTGGGGTCTTTTGCCTCCTTACTTCTATGTACTGAACATTTGGGAAAGAGTGCACTGCATTGTTTTAGCCTTCTTTTGCTGGAAACAATAGCCAAGCAGCAAAAATGTTGAAAAAAGTATTACAGATGCCAGGTGCCATGTCTGCTTTTCAGCCATGCTTTATCACTCAGAATGTTTCATTCAGAAACACTGGAAAAGTTCTTATCTGGATGTATAATACTTAAAACCTCTGAGGTAGCTGGCAACACTGGCCTTGTGGGTGCTGATGCAGTGCAAAGCATCTGTGTTGCATACCAGGATTTTCCTCTATGTCCATTTGTTAGCCCAGCTGGCTGTCACTGAATGCTAGGTACACCAACACTGGCCACAAATGTCCACAGAATTACAAAAATCTTTCTGCACAGACAGTCTAGCATCCCTGTTGGATTGCTTTTTGCAAGCCTGAAGAGATTTCTTCAGTGAGTTATAATAGATCTTTACTTTTCTCTGTTTTCTGGATCATATATTTAGAAGACGGGAATCATCCTGAGATCTCAACTTTTGTTTTAGTTAAACAAACTCCATGGAATATATTTTATGACAACAGCACTGAAAACAGAAATATTTTGGTTTTTTAGTTATGGAAATCTTTTTTTTTTTTTTTACAGCAGAAGAAGAGATGCATTTCCTTTGCTCTACTCCTTACATGGATGGCTGAGTACATCAGAAAATAAAATCTGGCTGGGAAATAATTCACTGAATTTAAGTAGTGATGAAACAGCATGATGTATAGACTTAACCTAATTGGTCAGGCATGTGCACATAATGCTTCAGATATGTAACAGGACATTAAGAAGTCTGAACTTCTTACCAAATAAAAAAAATATGGTGTGTATTACTAACCCACTTCCCTGTGTGTCTGTATCAAAGATATTTCTTTATGACTCTCATTTTCACTTATGCCACTGAATGCTCTGTAATACAGGGGGAAGAAGTGAAGCTCAGCATTTCCTGTCCTTTGTTATTTTTAGAAAACTGAGGTAGCGTATACATCTGTGAAACTGCTGTGTCTAGAAAAAGCACTTTGTGCCAGGCTTCTGTATTATTGCATTCAGAGGGAGATGGAAGCAAGGGTCAAAGCAGGTGATGGTCTCAGAAAGACCTCCAGCTGGAGCTAAGTGGGAGTGAGGAGGGCACAAGGTGTTGGTGGAGATAGTGATCATGCAGAGCCCATGAGCAGACACCCTATATATATGTGTAGAGATATATATATATACACACACACACACATACATACATATATATATATATATATATATATATATGTATACATATATACATAAATTTGTTGACCTCCATTTCCAATGACTGAAGAAGCAGAGTTGGAAGAGCCTGGACTGTTTTCCAAGATGGTTTTAGTGATGTGATCAGAAGAATGACAGGTTCACATTTTCTTTGTACTGACTACCTCAGTTCTTCTGAGGTAGTCAGAAGAACTTCCCGGTTCTCTTCTGACGTAAGAGACAGGACACAAGGACACTTACTACAGGATGGAACAAATTACATCAGCATTGAAAAAAAAGTTACCTGCCATTTAAAGTTTATTATAATTTTAGAAGGAAATAATTTACAGAGCTAAAATGAAATAAAGGCCTCTGGGACTTAATGTTTAAAGAAAAGTTGACTCTCACAGAGCAGGACAGCAGCTCTCCTACAGCTACAGAAATAGAATGTCCTCAGACAAACAGGCCGAAGTATGCATAGCTTTAGTCCTCGTCTCACTGCGTGTGCTTCTATCTGTGTTCTCCAAGATCACTATCCCAAACTTCATATGACTCAAGAGATATTTTCCAGCCTTGTGACTATGGCTGAGCTTGTGATTCCTTTCACCTGCACCCCATGAAAACGTTCCCATAAACAATCTGAAGTTACTCAACTGTCTCTCATCCTGAGACCCTGAGGCATGTTGCTTTTCCCACTCTGAGTCAGATTTTCCAGTTGTTGTGGAAGACAATGCTACCACAACAAACCTAAAACCTCTTACACTAAACACCTACTTAAACTACTCAGGTTTTACTCTTCAGTTTACAGAAGTCCACCATTTCTTTCCAAAGGGGCTTTCAAAATAATCCTGCATTCATATTCATTTTGCATAATATAGCTTTTAATGTCTTGTTTCACTCATTATATAGTATGCACCAAAAACTACATTAACATTCTTACACGTCCCCCTTTGTTTCTGAATCCTGATTACACGAGCAATAATTTAATATTTGCATGGGTGAGTGTTGAAAATCAGACTTTCTGAAAGTGTAGATATTTTTAAAAAAATTATTTTGATTTCTGTGTTGTGGCCAGGGCTCAAAAATTTATTTATTCTATTATCAGGTGCCAACTTCAGCTACAGTTTGAATCAATGAAATGCCCTACAAAATGTCTTGCAAAGTGATTTTCCTTCCACAGAGGAAAAAGGTAACTCATTCCTAAACTCCAGCCATAGCTAAATTATCTGATGTTGGCAGTGATTCAGAGACAATCTACAAACAAAATTATAATCACTAGGCCATCAGTTTCCATAGGTCTGGCCAGAAAGGATTTTTCCCCCCAGACCTTATCCCATTTAATCTTGTTTCTTTTGTCTTCACCGTTTCACTCCCTTCTTCATGCTTAATTTCTCACACTTCTCTCTGAGTCCTTTCCTCAATCTCCACTTTGGTTTCCCTTTCCAATCATCATCCTTTGCTTGATAACACTAGGTGCGAGAAAATTCCAAATTAATCAGATTTGGCTCAGGTCTTAGGGTTTTCTTTGTTTGATTTTTTTTTTCTATTTTTTTTTCTATTCTAAATAAAGGTGAGATTGGAGTTGTAGTCTGAAATGCAGATACTAAAATCTGATTGATGAGTTTTGACTCCTACATCTGTATTTTGGCATCTAAATAAAAGTGGTTGTCCAATAGCTTTGAATACCTGCAGTGGAAGTGTTAAGAGTTGCATTTAGACATTCACTTATAAAATGTTTCTAACTACAAAAATTTAAAATTTTGGTGGTTAAAGTATTCTGTAAGTGAACTAATAATATTGTCTAGAAATAAATTCTTCATACTAGCAAAGTTAAAAGTGGTGCATTCCAGTCTTGTGAAAGTTTTTTGTTCCATGGTTCCATAACACCATGTTTTTCATATCATGTTTAATTATGGTATTTCTTAGCTAAGATAATAAGTGTTCAAAAGGAGCTGCAAGAGCCTAATTAATAATAATCCCCATTCCAAAGACTACAGTGAAATTTGGGAAATTAGTATGAATAGAACCATTTGTCTATCTAATCCATCCTTTTTCTTTGGACTGCTATTCATCAGCCATGCCCCAAAATGCTCTCCACTCACTGCTCTTCAACTCCACCCTGTTTGAATCTTCATATGTTGTTAGACTTTTCAATATCCTAATTATGTTTTTAAGTGAAAAATCTCTCATTAAACCCCAATTTAAACCTCCTCCTCATTTCTCATTTTAAGTCACAGTGGAAACAAAACAATGACCATTACCAATTTAGCCCTTTTTTATGCAACATTTGTTACATTTAAGTTTTCCTGTCAGCACTTTTTTCAGACTGCAGACATTCAAGCTCCTCAAAACAAGCTATGGCTGTAATATAGCCAAAGGCAATCACATCAAGGGAGCTTCAGTAAACATCTTTAGAGAAGCTTTTACATTTGGAATTTTCCTTAGCTTAATTCTAATGACTTAGTTACTAATAATTTTATTTTTTTTAGATCTGCTGGAGGAATATGGACAACAAAAAGGCATCTAGTATCAGTGGCTGTGTAGGTTTTGCAGGGTTATTTGTAAACGTGAATTTTTGGTTCCTAGATCCAATCTCTCTCTGTACTAGAGGTCAAGAGATGAGTGGAGGAAAAGGTAGGCAAATTGCTTTTTTCCCCATTAAAAGTGATGAAGAACTTCCTTATACAATTCAAATGACACGTCTATGGTGGTATGCGAAAGATTGTCTCCCCACAATGCATTTTTCTTCGTAAACATCCTGTCAAGGTGCCTCAGTGAGCTCTGAATTGTCTTATCTCTGCCTCAAGGGCAAAAAGACAGTTGTCTTTATAATCCTGTGTTTTAGGATGCTTTAAATGCTGATCTAGTCTACAAGGATTAGGCACTCTGTGTTCCTTAATCTGGGCCCCAGTGATGGCTGTGTTCAAAGAAGAGCATGCTCTGGGAATTGATGCAGGTCCCTTCTGGGCTCAGCACCTGCAGAAAGTAGGGTATAGGAAGAAGGCTAATATCTGCTTGGAACTTCTGAAATGGATTTGCAGCACACAGACCTAAACATTTCCGTCACGGAACCGCTTCTGTGGTCCCCTACAGCAGCCATAATGGAAGCATAACATTTGCAACTTTCAACAGCTGCAAGTAGGAATGTTAAACACTTCCAAAGAACATGCTGCATTTGAAACAAACAATTGTCTCTCCACAGCCCAACTGGCAAATGATTAAACCTTTAATACTCTTCTCTTGTGTGCATGCCATCAGATGCAGTGTACACAAGGGATTAGTAGGTCACTGAAGAATTCTGAAATTAAGTAGAGAAGGAATAAATAAAGTTCACAGATGCTGTGAGGTGCCAATTTAATCTGTGTCCTCAGAACATTGCAACATGAAATGCTACTAACCAAATTGGTTGTTTTATAGGCACTATCAGTATTTTGACATCTTGATTGTGAGGAGTTAATAGGTGTAGGGGTCTGACTGATAAGGTCAGTCCATGCCCTTACTGAAATAAATATATTACCACATGCTGTGAAAAATATCATCATTCTGCTTATTTACATGTCCCTTTACATGTCTATATTAGATTTTTTGCACTTGCATGGACTCTGGAGGATAATGGCTATATCCTATATTTGATTTTATAAACCATGTTGATGTAACAGCAGATGTAAGCTAACAAGTACATTCCCCAATTGGCATGTATAGGTGATGTTCCATCTCATAAGCTCATGTTAGGACCAGTTCTAATAACAGCATAAAAATCTCAAAATGTCATACAAAACTAGGTGACAAATGCTTGGCCTTCCTCCACAAGCTGGTAAAGGGTAAAATAGAGCTTTCTAGGCAGTTATTCTTGGATATCACACCAGTCTGGATGTTCCCCAAGAATCTGATCCCAGCTAGAAACATTTGTTCTTTAATTTGTTCTGATCTCTATGACATAAATGTATCATGAGCCTCTTACTAAATCCCAGGAGGGAAACTCTTTCCATTTCCCAAAACCAGGATAGGAGCCTTTCTTTAAACACCAGCCAGCAGACAAACCTCAAGGGACTAGAGAAGGTGACCTCTCATGTGCTTTGGCAACTACAACCTCCCAGCATCTTTTCCTGCCTAGGGCTAAAAGTTCTTAGGATTATGAAGTATCTTAAAAGATACACCTGTGACTTTCTTTCTCTTAGCAATAGTAAGCTGGTAAGATAGAACACTGGTGTAACTAAAAAAAAAATATTGAAAAGTTGCCTGAGAAAATATGGGTTCAGAAGCCTGGGACAAGATTTGCAGTGAGACTTAAGCAGTTCTGAATGGCTTACAATGAACAGCCTTAGTAACTTGCAGTCTTTCTTCTTGTGGATCAGTATTAAAAAGAGTACTAGAAAAAATAATAACAAATATTTATTACTTAATACTTTAAATAAGAAATGCTTTTACCATTTGTTGTCTTTGGGAAATGCAGTTATAAATGTTCACACACAATGGTGGCTGGGGTCAGTGGGACTCCAGAGCAAGATTTGTGTTAGCTCAGTTTTTCATGAGCAAAGCTGATGTAACCCTGACACCCTGAAGAACTTGAAGTGGCCTGGAGAGGTTATGGGTGAAGGCAAAAGTAGGACTGCTGTTTAGTACAACAGAATGGCTGCAGTTTTCTCACAGGACAAGGTGTAGTTATCCCTGCCACACTGAGTCACACAGACATGCTGTCCACTGTCAGCTCAGGCACTGGGCCACAGCCAAAAGGAATTGCCTGGTTCTGGGCTACAGCTGACAACCTGCCTGACAATAGCCTTTGGCTACTGAAGTGCACACACCAGATGCCATTGGTAGAAATAAGAGCCAGATGTGCGAGCTGGATGTGTAAAATACATGAACTGACATGTCTGCTGAGGTCTCAGCCCCGTTAGTCCACACTATGTAAATCCCTCAGTAAGCCCACCCCAAGTGGCAGGCCAAGCCTGACCCACCAGCTGATTGTCTCTGACTTCAGGTGCCCCAGCAGCACAGATGAGGTGTGGGTGCTGACCACACTGTCCACCTGTGCCATCAAGCCTGCATGTAAACCAGAAGCAGTTCCTGGGGAGGGGAGCTGGGAATGTACAGTCAAGACGTGTCTGGACCATGGGAACTGCCTCTGCACAGCCTTGGTTGAACTGGTTCTGTACCTGCGCCAAGAGCTGGTCACTCTTGTCAAGCATTAGAGGACCCATTCATGGTCTTGGAACAGAGGGGGCACCTTTGAAGCTCTTGAGAACAGTGTGGAGATGCATTTCCTTAAACAAAGAAAAAAAAAATATTTTTTTTCATCTATTTTTTTTCATCTATTTTAATATATTATTTTCATCTATTGACATTCTAACAGTAGTGTGAATGTTGGCTTAGGAACCAGCAAAACCTCTCCTTCAGTCCTACCATCCCATTAATTTGTTATGTTACTTTCATGCACTCCATTCTTAAAAAACGGAAAATACCTTTTTTGTTTTCCTAACTAGTAAAATCAGTATTTTCTTATTTTTAAAACTTCCTGACTTTTTTAAAGAAGCAAATTGATTTAAATATATTGTATACTGGTAATTAAGCTCATACATTTATGCCTCTCTTGGAAGTCAGTTTTGTTCCTAACTCAAATGTAGGATGAGGCTTTTGTGAAACTGTTTGCTCTATGCAGATTATGACCATATATACAATAGTGTGCATTTGGACTTTTTACATATTTTACTACTTTCAAATATTAAAAACTGCATGGTAGAAAATGGTCCTTTGAAGTCTTCACTATCTATTTGTGGGTCTCTTGTTATTATTTATGTAGCAATAATATGATATAAAAGCACACATATAGAATGCACAATATAGATTTTTGTTCCTGTCCCTGCACATTATATTCTCTTCATTACAACAAAGCATCTTGTCCTCAGATGACTCTCAAGAGAATCTGAGCTCTGTGTTGTGATCTGAAGGGCTTGCATTATACATTTGCCTGGAGCTTTCATTATTAATAGACCCTCCTTGAGCACCTCTTAGCTAACTGACATTCATTTGAGACCACTGAATTCCTAAACTTCTCTGACCTTGCTACACGAACTCAAGATTCATAGTCTCCAGTAGAATGGATAAATCAAATAAAACATTTTTTATTATGAGGTCTCAAATGTTGACAGCAAAAGAGAATAAAATTATATTGAAAAATATTTGTCTAGAACAACATGCTTTTATTCCCCAGTTTATGGAATTTTTCCATTGTGTCAATTAAAGTGAAACGGCAATTTCTTCACTTCTAGCCAGTTATACTGTATTTGTAGTAAAAGTTGAATAGGAAGTTTTTCAAAAATTATTTTCATAAGTATTTGAACAGTCAAAATGACATCATGGATTTTTTTACAGTAGCATTAGTCCTTGCCAGCTATAATATGTCAGTCAGTATAACTGTAATATGAGACTCTGGTAGGAATAGGTATTGGATTTGTTTTATGTCAAGGTTTCCTTCAGATTTTTCCATACAGTCCCTGCAGAATGAACCTTCCTGTGTTTTGAGTCACTTACTCTAAGCATTTATTCTTTTGTTTCCAGCACTTTGGGAAGAACAAGAGGAGAGGTCACTGACAGAAAAAATCCCAGCCTCGCTGCAGAAAACATGGGACCCTCTTTGGGTTTTGGGGTTCAGAACATGACCCTCAGCAACCAACAGCAGGCAGCTGACAGCCTTTGTGGAAATTTGCCCTTTGGTTCTTTCCACTTATGCCTTTTGGTTCTTTCTACTACTGAAGTGGAGGTTTGAAACACAAGGAGGGTGTTTCCTGAACCCTTTTTAGATATTGAGCACACAGTACATGTCAAAGTCTGCAGGGTTCATTCCCTCAGCACATCTGAGTTTCCAAGTGTCTAAGACTCATCCCCTAATGAGCAGTTTGTCTCTCACAACATTTCTGCCATTTCTTCAGAAGAGTGTAAAGTCCCACTCACAGCCCTAGGAGAATTTCACCAACAGAAGTTCTGTATTTGTATGATAAATCAGTTAACTAACACCATAGATGTCTTTGCCATGTAGATAAGAGGATTTCTGCAGAAATATCTGGGGAGAATGGAGCCTTCAAACAACTATAGTCCTCTGTCCAGGTGACATAAGTTTCACAGGAGCTCTTCTTAAAATCTGTGCTAAGAGAAGATGTACAGACTTGAGGAATTGCCCCAGCTACATGACTAGTCCTGAAATCCACACAGTCATGTCATATTACCCTCTTTAGAGTATTCCTTTCTGTTTGAGGGATGTGATGTAACATGTTTTCAGAAATGCAAGTCCATAATTTTTTTTTCAATACTATTTTTAATAGCTTAGTCAAAAGGCACTGTGTTTAGACTTACATCTATCAAGTCACTGCAAAAATAGATGCTAAACTGTGCACAGGATTGTATACAAAGGCTCTCTGAATTTTCCTTTGAAAGCAAATTACCACCCCAAATTTAAATAAGAAGGTTGCATCTGGTGTGCCACCTTTGGAACCTAATTTAAGTGATTTGAATATATGCTTGGAAGTATCTTTTTCCACTGACTACAGTAAAAGTCCAGGGTAATTGCCTGGGATAAATTATTCACTAAAGTTAGGTTCCTGAACTTAGACAGTATGACCGTCTTCACTGCCTATCTCTCCTGTCTTAGTCTTTAGACTTCTAAAGGTGAGCAATCAGCAGGTGGGGATGCAAAAGCATAAGCAATCATATCTGGTCAAAGAGTGAAGAAATTAAGTCAAAAAAAGTCCATATTTTTAATAAAAAAAATATTTTGAAAATGTTCTGAACATTTTCCTTACTGTGAACATTGTCTTCATACTACCTAGAGAAGAACATTGCTTCTGGAAGGGGTGCCTAATTAATTTACTTGGGAGAGAAAATGACACCTCAGAAAGTTTTGTGTGTTTTTCAGTGTCTGGAAACCTTTCAAAGAGCATGTCGACTTGCAGACAGTTGTGGTAATATTAAAGCAACACAGAGATACTGATCAAGGACAATACTAGCTCCTTCCTAGAGGTATTTGTGGCAAATGATGTCTGAGGTGCTTCCTCTCCCCCTGACTTGCAGCTGCCTCAGAGGTTTGGGCAGGAGTGAGGGCACAGAGCTAAAGCAGAGCAAACATGAGGCAAAAAGACCATTCACAGCTCTCTACATGAGAAAAAGTGGCAAACGTCACAGTTCCTACAAAATTTGGACCACTGGACAGATCTGAAAGTGTTGACTGGGATGGGATATTAAGGATTTTACTTTGTTCTAGTTCTAGTGGAGAACAAACAACCAGGCCTGTTTGCCTGTCTTTGGAGAAAAGCCAAGGGTTTTATCCCACAAGTAATAAATTATACACATAAAATATGAGGCATCAGGTAATGTAATTAGCTCAATTTAGATGCACTATTGACATGACACTAGTGCTTATTACTAATGAATACACTGCTAGTGAATCATTAATAATGGGAGTATCTAACTACCATGCTTATGAATGCTTTATTGTGGAAAGGTAGAAAGTTCATTTAGGCTGTTGGATTTTTGTGGGCCAGTTGTTTGCTTCACTTTTCACCTTTTTTGCTCAGCTATTCTCACCTGGGTTTGTGACTTAAAACAAAATGAGCTGAGTTTTGAAGGAAATTTGGTGCCAAGGGTAATGGAAAAGTATTGAATATCTTCACTACATTTTCTTTGCATCACAGTTGTGGCCAGGGCACAAAAAAAGGCATATAAATATAGAAGTAAACTGCAAAAGAACTGAGTCAGCAACAAACAGGTCCCATTGGTGCAGAGGATGCACTTGCTGGAAGAAGAACATTTAAACAACGGGGAAGACATTTTCAGTGAGGATTTGCAAAGTTACAAAGGCAGTCACAGAGGTGTGGAAGTGGGAAATAAAACAGCTACAGGAACCTGTTCTACTGCATAGCCATATCCCAAACCTCACTCAGGCCCTCATCCCAAAAGCTGGATGTGCTCTGACAGCTGCACTTGTGGGAACCGGGACTCGGAGCAGGGACACTCCGCAGGTGTGCTGACGGTGTAGGATGTAAGCAAGGGATTAGGACTCAGGCAAATTCACTAAACTTCAGCTGTGACTTCTGGCACCAGAGGGTTAATGACAATCCCTGGTGTGGCAAACAGCTTGCTTCAGGGCAGCTCCATTTTTTAAGTAGAGCTCAGGGAGATTTGGAAGCCTTTGCAGTGCTGACTGGTGCTGGGCACTCAAAACAGCTCTGGTTTTTCTCAAGAGGACACCAGCCCTGCCAGCAAACCCTACCCATTGTAGCCAGATGTTTTGCTCCTCACCAGACACTAGCCAGTGCTCCATGTTTCAGGACTTGGTGCTACATCCCCAATTCCTCAGTGAAAAAATTCAGGGAAATCCAGGTGCATCAAAACTGCATGGATAACAAACTTTATATTGGAAATGCTAGCTGGAGCCTCACCAAAACTGAAATATTTTACAGGCTGTTTGGAATCTGAGCAGTAGGATGCAGAGATGTGGTATCTTGTGACAAGCTGGCTCAGGCTTCTGGTATTGAAGCAATTCAACTGATGAGATTTTGCAATCTCAGAATCACTCTTATTATCCCTTGCTAATTGATTGAAGCTGTTCCAATACCAACACTTTCCATATAAAAATAAACATTAAAAAAAAATCTGCCTTATAGGAAATAGAGTTTTCAAATAAGTATAATTTCACTGAATTTTTACAGTCCCATTTTGTTCCATATTTTTAGCTATAGATCAGATTTGTGTGATCAGGACTGTACATCTGTGTCAAATTCATCCAAAAGGACAAAGTGCTCAGGATGTTTCATGACCTTGACCTTCACCTCTGAACTTGCTTTATCTCTTTGCAGAACCAAACACAAAATAGATGTGCTCAGACTTGCTTGTCCTTTTCAGCTCACACCTTGCACCCTACACAGCCCCTTTTGCATCTGTTTTCCTCCTTTCTTGATTGAGATTAGTCATGTAAAATGTAGAAATCTGCTAACCCTTTATGTACTGGATTGTTTCAAACTATTTTGACAAAGATGTCAAAATAGATTTTAAAACAAATTGAGGCAAAAATCACACTGTATTTATGATTTGTGAGTTGAAACAATTCCTCTTGGATCGATAATTTGCTTATAAATAAAAAAAAAAACCCATAGAAAGATCATGCTCTGAAAAAATGAAACCATAAGTGAGCATGTAGTGCATTATTTTTAACAGATTTCATATTAATTTAGCACAGTTCCATGAATTTGCAAAGGAAAAGAAATATTCTTTGGGAAGAAAAAAATTACTTCTTAGCTAGATGATTTCTGCTCTGGATTGTCTTTCTTTCTTGAATCACAGTATATTGGAGGGGACTGCAAGTAATTCTCAGTTTAAAAGGTAGCTACAGAGGGAAAAATAAATCTCCTGGAAGCCAAACTTCCATTTTTTTCTGGCATGCTGTACATCAGGCAGAGTGTTACAATCTGGGCTGCAGCTGATAAAAATAGGAATCTTCCCATCCGTATAAAACATAGGAGTATTTGCTAGCACTTACTATGATTATCCCCAAGAAAATATTCCTGTGTGAACATGGAATTAAATGTCTCCAATCTACAATCAGATATGGGACTATGGAGCCTGAAACCCACAAGACTCTGCACAAACTACAGCTCTGTATCCATCCCATGGTGGCTCAGATTTCAGGATCAATGCTCTAATTATCCCAAACTTGAAAAGTATGCTAGAAAAATGGTTTTTGCCAAATAGAGAAGGAAACGGAAAAGACATTTCCAGTGTGAACAGACATGTCTATGCCATAAAGACAATTGGGGTTAGTTTCAACTGAGTTGTCAACTGCCACTGTCAACCCTGGGAGTGTTTAATCATTGAGGTAGTGATATATCCTTCAGTATGGGAGGTGCTATTAAGGTGTTGTGTTTCCTTCTAAAAGCTTCTAGCAATCTCACTTCTTAGAATGACACAGTCAGTAGTTAGGAGCAAGCAGAGTACTTACCATCCAGATTTTCAGTGGGAATTTTGTGCTACTTGGGTCGTGGAAAGGTTTGACACATGAGGGTTGTGCGTCCTCAGTTTTGCCCTTGCATTTCTTTCAGACTTCTTGCCTTTCCAGTCTCAGTTCTTGTTTCTCCAAGTTCTGCCTCCCAATACCAAACACTTTCACTCCAGGGGCACTAATGAATGTTACACAATGCACAGATAAACCAGTACTTCTATGTCACATTAAACTACTGCACATGTGCACATACTGTGTGTATGGTGAAAGTGCAGTCTGATGCTTATTTAAAATGCTATGTTCCTAGAACCAGCGTTTGCCAGCCCATGCACCCATATGTTTTCATGGTCCATTCTTGATTGCAGTATATTTTCCTTTCTCTCCCATGCTGCTATCCACTGGGAGTGTTTCCATTCTGGACTCTCATGGAGGACAGCATGTTGTATGATCAGGATTGTATCCCTGCTGCAAACTGAGTTCGTGTGACAGCCTGACTGCAAACAGAGTATTGCAGGGCTTCAGGAAAACAAACTTCCAGATCTTCAAGGAGATAGCCAATAAGATCCCCTGGAAGACTGCCCTCTGGGACAAGTGGGTGAAACAGAGCTGGCAGATCTTCAGTGAAATCTTCCATGGAACACAAACTTAAGGGAAAGAAGCAAATGCAGAGGCATGGAAACAAGGACAGGTAACCTGGGAAGAGTATAGAGATGAAGCAAAGTTGTGTAGGGATGGGGTGAGGAGGGCCAAGGTGTAGATGGAACTGAACCTGGAACTGAAGGTATGTAAAGAATAAAAAGTATGTTAACAAGTATGTTATACAAGTACATTTACCAGAAAAGGTCAAAGAAAACATTCCCTTTGGAAAAACGATGCTGGAATACTGGTAACAGCAGGTGAGGAGAAGGCTGAGGTAAGATTTTTTTTGCCACAGTCTTCAGTGTTAGCCTCCTGAGAGACCTGATTGTACTTCAGGCTATATGACATCATGAGCTGTACCTCATAGTCCTAAGGAAATTGGCTGATGTAGTTTCCAAGCCACTCTCCATGATATTTGAAATGTCATGGCAGTCAGGTGAAGTCCCAGGTGACTGAAAAAAGGAAATTATACCCTTCTTAAAAAACAGTAGAAAGGAGGATGCTGGGAACTAGTCTGGTCAGCCTTACCTCTGTGCCTGGGCAGATCGTGGAACCAACCCTTCCAGAAACTAAGCTAAGAAACTTGCAGAACAGGGACGTGATTTAAGAAAGCCAGCAAGGCTTTACCAACACCAAGTCCTGCCTGACCAAACTAATGGCCTTCTACAATGGAGGAACTACATTAGCAGACAAGAAAAAGTTACAGATTACATTTAACTGTATTTCTGTAAACCCACATCCTGCTTTCTAAATTAGAGATGCATTTGATGACTGGACTGTTAGATGGATAAGAAAGGGTTTGGATACCTGCATCCAGAGGGCAGTGATCAATGGCTGAGAGTCATGACAAGCATAAGTGACAAGTGGCATCCCTCAGGGGTCCATACTGGCACCAGTGTTAATTAACAATCTCTTCTCTCTGGTGCGTCCTGAGGACAGGGGACGTTTATGTGGGATGTTACATAAAGGTTCTTCCCCCAGAGTGGGGTTGGGCACTGGTACAGGCCCCCCAGGGAAGTGGTCACAGCACCAAACCTTACAAGAGTTCAAGAAGTATTTGGACAATGCTCTCAGGCAGATGGTGTGACTCTTGGGGATGGTCCTCCTGGGTGCAGGGCCAGGAGTTGGACTTGATGATCTTTCTGATTCCCTTCCAACTTAGCTTATTCTGTAATTCTGTGATTCTGTGATTCTATCTTCATTAATCACATAGACAAAGAGATTGAGTTCAGCCTCAAATTCACAGAAGACACCAAGCTGAATGCTGCAATTGCCACACCTGAAGCCATCCAGAAGCACCTGAACAAGCTTGAGAAGTGGTCTCTTGAGAATCTCATGGGATTTAATAACACCCAGTGCCAAGTGCTGGATGTGGGTTAGGACAACCCCCGATATCAATGCAGGCTGGGGGATGAACTGAGTGAGAGCACCTCTGCTGAGAAGGACTTGGCAGTGCTGGTGGGTGAGAGGCTGGACACCAGCTGGAAATGTGAACTGGCAGCCCAGAAAGCCAATTGTATCCTGGGCTGCATACATAGCAGCGTGGCCAGCAAGGTGAGGGAGGGGATTCTTCACCTCCACCCTGCTCTGGTGAGATCCCACCTGCAGTGCCACGTCCGGCTCTGGGGTCCCCAGCACACCAGCCTCCTGTAGCAAGTCCAGAGGAGGGCCACCAAGATAATTAGAGGAATAGAGCACCTTTCCTACAAGGAAAGGCTATGAGAGAGTCAGGGTTGTTTAGCCTGAAAAACAGAAGGCTTTGGGGTGACCTAACTGTGGCCTTTCATTACCTGAAAAGAGACTGCAAGAAAAATGGAGAAGGACTTTTTACAAGAACATGTAGTGACAGAAGAAGGGAGGAGTGGATTAAAACTAAAAGAGCGTGGGTTTAGATTAGATATCAGAAAGAAATTCTTTCCTGTGAGGGTGGTGAGGCACTAGAACAGGCTGCTCAGAAAGCTGTGGATGCCCCAACCCTGCAAGTGTTCAAGGCCAGGCTGGATGCAGCTCCGAGCAACATGGTCTAGTGAAACCTCCTGACCATGGCAGGGGGTTTGAAACTAAATGACCTTTAAGGTCTCTTTCAATCCAAACCATTCTATGATTCTCTGGTTTTGAAATGTTATGAAAACTTGGGTGTCTGAATATGAGCTTGAGAAAAATCTGGGCCCAACATCCGATCCTGAAATATTTGAAAACCTGAATAGCAGTGTGTATTCTTCCACCAGCTCAGCAATATGTTTTGAACACAATACTAACAATATTGGAAAGCAGATCGATTTTGGGCCACATTTCAGCTCTTTGGTAGCACCAGCTGAGCAGGTGGCTGGTGTGGCCCGAACCTCCTTTCAAAGGAGGTGGCTCCCCTTGGCCCCACCCTGCTGTGCCCCAGCTGCTTGGGGCAGCAGAGCCCCATGCCTGCCCTCTGCCCAGACAGGTGATTCTGCATAACTGGGGATCCTTGGCTGCACCCCACCCTCCCAGGGCAAGTGCCTATCACACAGCATCAGCCACTTGATAGAAAGCCCTACAAGAGCAATTGACTCATTTGCAGACCTGCTTATCTCTGGCAATTTATCTGTAATGCCTCAAACCCTCATGTATTTAAATTATTTGTATGTATTTTGCTCACTTTGCTGAGGAACTATGTAGAAGATCTGAGAAACATCCACCAAACTAGCAAGCGTGACAAACCTTAGTTCTCAGTTTAATAAATTTGGAAAAATATTGACTACAGGGTGATTTCAGAGCTATGTTCATAGCACTATGAATGCACACATCTCACAGTAAAATACACATAAAGGTTCAGGCTTCTGCATGAAATTCCTTGGGTCCTGTAATCACATGCTGAAAGCTGAGTGAGGCTACTGACAGAATAGTTTGCTTGCAGCCATAAATAGTCTTATATGGCTTCCTATAGGAGACTGTTTATTACACACAAAACCTGGACAAATCACAGGCACATATGTTTTTCAACCATTCTCTAATATCTCACATACTACAGAAACCAAATATGTATTATTCCTACAGTAAATTTTAATTTAGTACTTAATTATCTCATGATAAGAGAGAAAAAGTGAGGGACTTCTCTCTCCCTTTTTGGTGTGGGGGTGTCTTTTGTAGATAGGTACTCTGATTGTGGTAATATAAAGGTCTCTTTATTTGTAGGAACATGTTCATCTATTTTGAGAGACAACAGCTCCATTAGATTTAGATTTTCCATTAGTGGCCCCATTTCCATTTAGATCTGCATTGGTGAATATTCTTAATAGCAATTTATGTGCATGTGAAGGTGAATATTCAGACAATTGTCTTGGTGTTTTATATTTGATATCTTTCATATGTTTCTTCATAGCTTCAAAAATGCTAGAAAGTTTTACAAACTTTTCATCCTCTCACTGCCCTCAGATTTGCCATCTTGCGCTGTTCATTACTCATGCTCTTGTACCCCCTTTTGAGAAAATGGCTTTCTAGCTAAGAGGAAGCCTATGTAAGGGTTTTACAATGGGATAGCATTCTTCCAGTCTTCAGGAAAACACAGCTGAGCTCACACAAATTGGTGGGCTCTACTTATCTAGTGATTATTTAGCAACACAATGGCTTACCAGCTTATTTTTTGCTGGTATAGCTGAGCTCCATTAAAAACAGTTTTCAGTCACCTGAAGCTGACTTTCAGCCTAATCCATAGCATTTTTGTGACTAACAATCTTTGATATCCCCTTTGTTCTTCTTCATCCCTCTCATGTTTTAATCACTTCTTGACAATTAAAAAACTGGTTAATATTGGTGTTTAAGCTAAACTCTCAAACCTATAGTGTCCAAACTGGCTTGAAATTGGGGAAAATGAGTTTTTATGGCCCAGCAAACGTGACTACCCTGCAGAAGGGCCTGAAACTACCCATGATAATCGTTTTCATATTATCTCTACTGTAACTTTCCAGTGATATATTTACTGCCTGTTCTGGCAGAGATACAACAGCACTAGTGGGCAAGTACATGTCAGACATTCCTGTATTTGTAATTATGGTTCCTTGCACATGCCAGATGAACTGAAGCATGGCACAAGTGCCTGTGTGTTTCCTCAGTCTAAATCCATACACTTGCTCTAAGCTTTTACCAGCCTGGCAGAGGAATCTCTTGTATTCAGCCTTTTCTCTTCAGCATATAGAAATTTTTATTAAATTACAAGAGTGATGAAATGTTGAGACTGTCTTCTGCAAATCTGATACAAATCAGGAGGCCAAATTTTTACTTACATGAGCAGTTCAATTACTTTTTGTGGTCATAGCACATAAATATTAGCAAAAATTGAGACTTGAGTGTTTTATTACATTTGCTGTGAATGAATGTGACATAGATTAAAAAAAAACCTGGGAAGTGAACTTAGTGAAACTGTTTAGTATCATAAAGAGTACTATGAGGGAAATCCTTGTTCCAAAGGAATTAATGGGAAGCCTGATGTAAAGGACAAGCATCAGAAATATGGTGTATAACCACAAGAATTCTCAGGCATATGCTCTTAGTTAAACAGTTTAGAAGCTTTACTTCTTACATAAAATCTAATATTAGGAATATTTGTGTTAGTTTAGAACTTAAATAAGTTGAAGAGGGCTTCATTTCAGCAGATTACCTTTCACACAGTGGGTTCTCTTATTTGTGGTGGAAGACTAAAATTTGTTTCCACTGGAGAATATAATTGTGTTCTGTGTGAAGTACTGTAGGTGAATTGGGAATATATGATATTTTTTCTAATTAGAGCCAGGCTTTTGCCTAATTAGATCTGAGTAAGGATTTCCAAACTTGGGTCTGACAGACTTTGTGTGTGTGATAATTTTATTGTGGCAAATAAATTAGTTTCAGGCCCATGAAGCTACATTCACTGCAAGAATGGAGAATGGGACAAAGCCAATAACTTTGCAACTCCTTCCAAAGGAAAATCCTCTTGAAACATAGTAGTCTCAGGTATATTTTGTAAATATAAACCTATAGTAACCTATGAATAATCCAGGAAAAACCAATGAATACGTGTGTCCACATGGAGTTGGAAGCTGGAATGGTGGATTAGAGCTGCTCCCAGATTTTCTAGCTATTTGCCTTTTCCAGCTAATCCCCTTCAGCTGGATATTTGCTGAAAAGCCCTGGGGGGTCTGGTTTAGTAAAAACATGTGAAATTCCTATATGTTGGAGCCCTTCCATTAAAAAAAAAACAAAAACAACCAAAACCAAACACTTTATTATACTGAATATATGCATATATATAAATCTCAGTGTATTCTGATAAGTATTTGAGTTCTCCTTTCAATAACCAGAGAATATTTACAATTATTTTTAGTTCCTCATAGTCTAAACAAATATACTCATTAGAAACAACTGAGCAATGAAAAGAAACATGCCCAACCATGTAAACCAAATGCAAAAAATCTGCCAGTCATTTGTGAAAATGGTTTTGATTTGACTATATCTAAATTAGTGGCGGTATAATTTTCCCTCAGGTACACTGATATGGTTTTACATAGAGGGTTTAATAAAAGAGGTGGCATTTGAGAAATGCAAAAAAAAAAAAAGTTCCAGGGCTGTTATTTTTCACCTAAAAATATTGAGACAAAAATACAATGGGCACTGTGGATTTAAATTTTTTAAAATTAAATATACTCTACCATCTTTTGCTAGAGGAAATCCAGACCTACATGGATAAATGTTCCACTACTTTCAGAAATACATAACATAAATTTTGCTCTAATATTCTGTTTTTCCTGTTGCACACATACAGCTTACTCTGAGTTTAAGCACACCAACACCAGACTATGAGTTCTTCCAGTGATCTTGGTTCTGTAAAACACAAATTTTATCAGCAGTAGAAAATGTATCTTCCACAGGAATCTGTCCTGTTGGTTTTTTTGTTTGTTGTTTTTTTGATTTTGGTTTTTTTTTTTTTTTTTGGAAGTTTTGTTAACAATTTTATTTGTGTGTGAATTGCAATGTAGTTCTCTGCTTTGTGTCAGAAAAATAATTTGGTTGTTACAACATGTTCATTAAGTGATACCTCATTATTTGCTATGATTGGACCAAAAGTAAGAATAGTTGAAGTATTTAATAGTATGAAAAGTGCTGAACAATTTGGGCTTTTGATTGTTTGGTCCAAGAAGGTGGACATTTTTATCAGAAGACTACTATGTTCCTAAATACGACTATCATATTTCAAATTTATAGCAAGACCTTGTTTTAGAGAGCATCACAGTGTTGCAAATCAAACCTTTATTTCAAGACAAATATACTGTCTTCAATTTGCACTGAAAAAACACTATCTAATCATGGTGAGTTACAATAATTCCTACCAAGTCCTTTTCTTTTCAACAAAATACTGTATTCTGTGGAGCAAATGTAATGGTTAAAAATGTCAGTTTGTGCTTATTCTGTGCCTTGTATCTGTGTTTCTATAACTTTGTGGCTAGCTTTGAGTTTTCCAGCACTGTATGCCACTCAAATTAGAACAAGATTTAATTAAGTATATTAACAAACATAGAGGGACAAGCCTGCACAAATCTGGAACAAGATTCACTGACTTCCAGGAAGTCCATAAGGATTTACGCTATTACCGACAGAGCAATATTTGGTCCTGCTTCTTTGCTATATCAACGTGCATAAATTATAAATCTCAAATCTGGGCTCTCACAGCCCCTCCACACATTAATTTCGTTATCTGATCTCATAGCAGTGTCTAAGGCTCCTCATTTAGGGTACAGAGAGGTTTTTGATGCAGAAATCCAAAAAGTTGTGCTTATAGCTGCAGCCTTCAGAGGTCTGAAGGGGCATTGCTGCCACTTTGCAACCACGATTTGTCTGCAGTGGGACTGAAAACCAGCCCCTGCTCTGCTCTGCAGGCTCTTTGTGTGACCATGGCTGTCCCTGGACAAAACCTTCATCTTCTCTTCCCCCTCATACCATCCCATTGGCATAGCTTTGCCAGCAGCCAACACTCAGCAACTCTCCTGCACCTTAAAGACACAACAGTTATCTTTACCATGTTTTAAAGAAGATTTACATATGGTTTTCTGCTATGGAAAAGTGAAATCAGAATATCACATCAGAAAATGGGTAAAATACCACAGCCTGTGAGACAAACAAATCCTTCCTCCTTCAACAGCATCAATGACTTCCAGCCACGTTAATGCCCAGTTGCACATGTCTGCAGTAAATCTTCACCTTCTTCAACACCTCTGCATGATTTGCTGTCTTTAGGTATACTGACACCTTTTCTCATGTGAGAACTTTATGGCTTGATAACTATAAAGGGACAGCTGGACCCGCAGAGTGGTTACTGCTTACACTCACCTCCTAGTTAGTAGGAATCTAAATATATAGAAATGCATGCACAATTCTCACTTGTAACCTGATCTACGGGAAATGTCTAAGCTTATTACTGCAGGGATATGTGTGTTAGATCAGCAGTGACTTTGTAAGTCCCTTTGTAATAATAGAGCTATGGCTCACTCTGAGCAGCCCTGAGCTCTGAAGGAGGCTGAATGTAGTCCTCAGTGAGCCAATGGATCAGGTCTAGTTCCAGATTTGGCTGCCTCTGGTCATGTTGTGCAGAAAAATCAGTCACAGGTAAATATTATTTAGAAAAAATACCTAAATTCACTGTGCTGAAAATGTGTTTGTGGCTGATTTTGTAAATAAGGGAAAAATCAAGACATTAAAAAAGTTCTCTTAATTTCTCCCTCTTTCTTTCTCAGTCTTGTCTTGATGATGTTAATTTTGGAGGCGAGGCATTCTGAGCCCTCTTTTCACGGGGCTGGGATGCCCTGTGATTTTCTGTCTGCAAGAAGAGCAGACTGTCTCCTCTTCACAGGCCAGGCAGACCTGTAGGGACAGTGACTAATTACCTTAATTTATCATGCTTCCTGGCATTATTTCAGATAATCTGATCAAAATCTCTTACTTGACAGTGGCTCAGGAGTCATCAGTTCATAGGACCACTAGAGAAAAGTACTGAGGTTTTTGGGATTATTGCTCTGGCTGATAAGGTATTTAAACACTGTAACACAGAGGGAAAATATTGCACGTGTCAGTTGCTAATAAAACATATGTCTTTAGTTTTGCCTTTATAAATCCTGAATTCAAAATAATTCTAACTTTGTGGTTCCCTCATTTCGCTGGGATGGGAAAGAATAGACAGTACAGGAGAAGAGCTGTTCTCAGGTAGCTGGGAAAGAAAGGATGAGGGACCAGTCACGCATAACTGAGGCAACCTGTTGCTAACTGAACAGCTTTCCTTTAGATTACCCTCAAAATTAAGGTATCCTATGTATGGCTTTTTCCACTAGGGAATTGTGAGGACCAGACACCACCTCTTGCCAATGAGATTCTGTTGGAATTTTCCTCCTCTTCTGCCATTGAAGAGAGGTCCTGGCCAGATGGAAGGCGTTCAACAGGGTCATAAAAATTGGTCTTCCTTTCCTGTGGTGAGGAAAGGCACATTCGTTGGATGGGGATTGTGGCTGGAGTGCATTCACAGTGGCTTCCTTATCATAAGAAAACCTTTTCCTTATTGTCACTTTTCAGCTGGATGAATTGTGGAGAATCTTTAAGGAAAAAAAAAAAAGGAACTGGAGGTAATGAGCTAGAGTAGCTAAAATCAGAAGTGTTATGTTTCTCAGAAATTAGAAAGCCATCACCATTTCCAGCAATTTCAAGGACACCCCACAATATGATAATAAAGCTCTCACGACTTGACAGATTCTGTGACAAAAGTTCCTACAGCTGGACTACCCTGACATTGTTTTGTGAAGTTTCTCAAAAATTATTTTTTCCACCAAATTATCAGTACCTCTTCTCAAATCTTGTCTCATGCCAGCGTGTTTTCTTTTCAGTTCAAGATGAGAAAAATATCCTTCTTTGCTTTTGCAAACCTTTTATTAAATTCCTCCACGTTCATGGAACATGCCTTAAATACTGTATATTTATTTCATTAAAATTTCAAGTGTCACTCTCCTCCCTTATTAAAAGTCACAATCCTCTATCCAGATCCAGATCCTTGTTAGAGTTTTTTTTCCTTATCTGAATGAAATGTTACTTTGCAATTCCAAAAACCTAAGAAACCTAATTCTGCACTTAACAGAAGACTAGATTAAATTGTGCAGAAGGCACCTTTCCTTCTGTTCCTAATTATTTCATTACTTTTTACAAAATTTACCCAAGACAAGAGTTAATCTTCATTTAGGGAGAGTTGTGCTTTATTGTGCTTATTCTTTATAACATTAATCTGAACTTTCCCCCTTGTAATCCATTATTTAAGCAAAGGGCCTTTGCATAGAAAGATATCCATTTTCAAGCATGAAAGTGAAATGGTAAAAAATACTTTTTTCTAATTGCAGTATTCCACAAAAGAAAAAAAAAAAACTCAGTGAAATTAATTATTGTTTTGAAGGATTATACTTTTGTATTTTGTATGTTCTCAGAATGGAAAATGAATTGGTCCATTGACCTAAGATCCAAAATTTCATTTATTTAATCTTCTAGAGCTCTGCTAAATATATCCTCAGCCATGTCAGTAGCAGTGTATGTCTGTGGTTTTGCAAGTCATGCACTGCATGGTATTGTGTTACCTCAGTGCTATATTTTGAATCCCACACACATCTATTACTGTAAAATGGGAAAGTACTTTCCTTTTGGCTATGCTCTCTTAGATATTTCCTTACACTTGACTGAAATTCTCAAAGACTTATTCTGTTCGTTAAATACATATTTATAATTTCATAATGCATTCCAAGAGTGATCACTTAAAGCATCAGGTACTTGGAAGGTTTGCAGACCAAAATCAGTTCATGTACACTTTTCATGACCATTTCCTTGACCTATTCCTTGCTTTTACAGCTTAAAGCAGAGCTTTTGTGAGAAAAAAAAAAATGCTTCTTTTTGGGATTACCTCATAATTTGGAATGTTATCACTTGGACTACAGTGGCTGTTTGTCTCTTGCTGATTTTTCATTCCTTGAGTAGGTAAGAATTGTTTGTGTCAATACCATCCTATGCTCCCTAGCAATTATTCTAATGCAATACAATTTATATTAAAGTTCTACCACTTCCAGGCTTTTATGTAGGAAAAAATTGCAACATTAATCACACTATTGATATGCCTCAGAATGGTGACAGGAATATAACATCAAAAGAAGCCAATGAAAAAGTTCCCCATTTCCAGGCAGAGAGAGGGGAAAAGTCTGTACTATGTGATTATCTATACAGCTCATTTAGAAGGATATTTTGCTATTGCCTGACCTGTTTTCTCTTTGATACAGGTAGAATTCCTAAAGAAAACTGAAGTGGACAGGAAAACATAATAAAAATCAATGTGCAACATAAGACTGTAGTACAAATCTTTTCCTGACCTGTATTTCATCTAACTTAATGAACTTTTTTCTTGAGTCTCACTGGAATGTCTGCAGTCAGTAGGCTGTGCATTCACAGCAGTTTATGGTAGGAAAAAGAAGGTAGGTGCCTTTTTGTGTGATTTTATGAACTAGTCAAAGTTTCACTGATTTTAGAACAAACTTACATCCTGCTCCCCACCCTGCCATTCCATAAACTGTCCCAGTCAATTTTGTGACATCTCACAGGGTTATGCCAGGTAATCAGTGGGGCAAGAGGACTTCTCCCTGTCCAGCTCTGCAGGGCAAGTTTATCTCTGAAGGAGAGCTTAATAATTTTTGTACATGAAGAAGGTCATTTTAAATTTCTCAGAGTGGTTCCGGTTGTTAGAAGGAATTTTAGGAAAGATAGATTAGTGGATTTAATGAAGCTAGCGACCAATCCAAAGTGTAATTTATTCCTGAGGTAGATCTACAACTCCTAAATGCGACTGTATGTTTACAGATGATAACACCTTAAAACTGAGTCACTTTTTCTGAGTATAGACATAAATATATACATGAGTATAGAAGCTCTCAAAGTGAACACATTTGGCCCGAGTTTACATTTTGGCCTGTGAATATGATTTGCCAGAGTTGGGGCATTCTGACAGGCAGTCAGGGAAGTCAAGCTCATGGCTTTCAAGTAACAAAAGGCCTGTTAGTAGTGCTTCTCAGGTTTCGGATGGAGGTTAGAGGAGCGGGGTTGGGGCTTTATTTTCATTTTTGCAACAGAGGCCAAGAATAATTCTCCTGAAGGATGCTCAGCAGAGAGAACTGTGCTCATTCCAGGCAGTCTGAGCCAGGCAGGCAATGTATTTTGTTATCCTGGCAAGAAGCAGTGATGTCTTATCACATCTGCTGCCCCAGGAAGGGTAGGAGACTCAGGTCATGATGTGGGAAGGCAAGATGCAGCATGTGGTCCAGGTGGGGATACATCCCGGGAATCTCACCCCCGCCACTGCCAACTACACAGCTCAGACCAACAGCAAGGTCAAAGACCTGGGAGACACCAGCCATCACTCATGGTTTAATTAAAATTCATCCATGTAGGAGATTTCTTAGGCTTTCTGGGTAACTCACAGATATATCACTATAGTCCAGGGGACCTGAGATTAAGAACCATTAAATAATCTCTTCAGATTGGAAAATAAAAGCCTGAAGAGTGTAAATCTCTGCAGAGATTGTGTTTCAGAACTCATATTGTGCCAGTAGTCATTAGTGTGCTACCTTTAGGTAACGCAGGAAAATTTTCCACTGTAGAGAAGAGCTAGCAAGGTTAACTTTTTAGCATTCAGAAATCATCAAGAAAAAAAATAAGTTGGCAAATATCTGTAAACACTCCTTGTCTGCAGGTGAGATATCCTCAAAACACTGTTGGATAAAAAAAAGGAGCACAGCCATGAGAGTGCTCCACTCAAATTACTGCCACACAGTCCCAGAAACTTACATTGATTTGACCTGACAGCATGATTTGTATTACTCTTCAAACACATCTTTTTCTTGCTGATAACACTTTTTTTGGGAGTTTGTTCATTGAATTGTAATTATTTTAATGTATTGAACCACAGGTTGTCAGTAGGTTAACCACAGGTTTATGACTGTGATAGGCAAATAAAGCAAGTGCACCAGTTCCAGTGGATTCTGCTATCCCTGGAACTGGTTTGCAGGAATGCTTGAGCAGACTCTGGTCAGCATCCCCCATTGCTGTGGCTGTGCAGATCCTCACTGATGTGATGGTACTCCATGATGGTGGGCTGAACCCAGAGAGTTACTGCTGCAGCAAGGAGACCTCCTAGTTCAGCAAGCACAGTCTGAGCAATTCCTTGTGGGAGTTTCTTAACATTGTTCTGTCTTGTAGATTTTCTTTTAAATGTACACAGAGCAAATGAAGTTGGAAGGGAGCAGTTTAGAGATCACCAGCTCATAGAGCAATAGGGTAACAGAAGAGTTTACTTTGTAAAAGACTTCCAATACCACAGATTCCAACTGTTAACCCAGCACTGCCAAGGCCACCACTAAACCAGGTCCCCAGGTGTCACATCTCCATGTCTTTTAAATACTTCCAGGGACAGTGACTCAACCACTTCTCTGGGCAGCCTGTTCCAATACTTACAAACCCTTTAGGTGAGAAAATTTTCCTAATGTTGAATTTAAATCTCCTCTGGTGCAGTTTGAGGCCATTTCCTCTCATCCTGTTTCTTGCCACTTGGGGGAAGAGACTGAGACCCTGCTAGGCCTCCTCCGAGGTAGTGCTAGAAAGCAAAAAACCAATGTTCCCCCCCAAAATGGCGCAGTCAGACTTTGTGGTCTCTTTCTGTAAATATTTGCTTTGAGTTAAGTAACTCAGAAGAAATCTACAAAACTGTTAAAATCAACCAAAGCAGTTAAATATCTGCTTTGAGATATTTTGATTCACTAGCTGAACAGCTCACTGACTGTAAGAAAGTGTCATTTCAATAAGCAACTTGGGAACCCCAGGTGATCTGAATGACTTGGCTTTTGGTGTGTGCAGGCATGAAGAACATAGTCACTTAAAAGGGGGAATGTCTGGTTTCTCTCATGGATTAAGGTCATTGTGACACAAGACAAAGGTACACCAAAGCACGGGCAGGACATCAAGTACACGAGCACTGCTGTTGCCTGCAGTGGGACTACTCTGAGCTGGGGGTGAAACCAAAGTTAAATGTTTTCCTGGGCTTCTGCTTGCACTTGTTTTTAAGGCATGATTTAATTTTTTTAAGCAACAAGTAATACTTCATGCCATTGCAGGCTTATGTAACAAGATGGACTCTTTATGCACTAAATTAAAAAAATAAATCTATCCTCAGTTTTCACCTGAATTTGACATTCCCCTTGTTCTCTTTGTGTTTAAATTTAAAAGTGGTAGCCTAAGGGAAGGCGTTTGAAGAATTCTGTGTTTATAAATGGTCTGTATTATATTTTATATATGTAGGCAGTAGCTATAGTCTTCCCTTTTAGGCCTGAGGGGAAGGCAATGGTTTCCTGCATGACAGAGCTGCAGCTCCTGTCTGTAGGCAGGTACACAAAGCTCCCTTTAACTGCCTGGAAGGAGCGGTGAGATGAAACATGCCCACTGATGGTTAACAGATCTGTCCCTCAAGACTGCTTTTCACTGAACATGGCATTTGTTTACACTCAGCTAAAGCTTTTAGCATTTTTGGGCCTATAAGAGGATTTGGCTGGTAGCCCTGCTGCTGATTGTCATATTCCCTAGCTAGAAACGTCAGTTACCACTTCTCTTTCTTCTTCCGTTCATTAAACTTTTTGTATATTTTCTCTGTCTTTCCCAGGAATTAGTGATGACATGTTCCATTTGCATATTACTGTAGTTCTTCCAGGGGATGTGAGTGCACACAGAGCTTGCAGCTTTTAACCCACTAGGGATTCAGGGACCAGGAGCAACATAATATCATCAGAATACTGTTTGTAGCATCTTGTGTATAAAAAAAAAACCAGAGAAAAAATAAGAGCTGTTCAGCTGGAACTGAATATACACACATTCTGCTTTTCTTTCATGACCTACCACTGAGCATTTTCTCTGCAGATGACAGGAAGGTATTTCTGGAAATTGGTCACAGTATAACTATCTGAGAGGAACTCGGAGCTAAAATTGTTTAAAAACTCCCTTTTTATTACTGCGTGGTGCTGAGTTGTCACACTGGAAAAGCAGCTGATTTCTCAGATTTGCCGTTGAAGAACCTTCACAGGGTTGTTGCTTCACACTGCCTGCCTGAGGAGTTACCATGGGCTGCCTCTGCTTCTCCTGTGCTCATATACAGGGGAGAAAACCTCTTCCCCCTTTCCTTTGGTGATACAACTTTCATAATAATACAGAGTACTCTGCCATGCAGGGCTGAGGCTCAAGACCACGTAATTAAAACTTCAGTCATGGACAGATGATGTCGTCCAGCTGCTGCCAATTCATATTTGTTGGTTTCCACCTCAAAATGCTCCATTCTGCCATTTTTTCTCCCTGGTTCATTCACAAACGCAGAGTTCATTGACAATTACTTACACAATCTGAACTGAGGAGGCAGTAGCCTCGGGGAGTTGGGTAGGAGCAAGCAGCTGGGCATCAGTAGCAGTTGACTTCATTTGCCTACCACAACTGTCTTGACTTGTTGCAACAATGAACTGGAGGGATTTAACCACACCAGAGTAATTTCACATACTTCTACCTAGCTGAAAATTATAAGCTTGTCCTAGCTCACAAGCTAGGTTCTTGTTGGTGTCTAGAAAAGAGACAAGCACCTCCAGAAGGAATTGCTTCTGTTTTAGATGCTTTCAGAGCAGCTCATCTGACTCTGTCTCCCTGGATGATGGTAAAAACTTCAGATTAGGGCAACCGGGCTGTATGGATTGGTCTGGAATTCCAGGGATTGAAGAAAGCTTTCAAGATATTAACTTGTCCAGATTTCAGTAACATGAACTAATGCCTTGAGAGGAATACTGCAAGAGATTCATCTAGGATGTGACTTCCTCCTTGATATGAGTCTTAGCAACTCTTACTCATTTCAAACCTGCAGCAGGACAGGAGGATTTCTGCCCATGATGCTCCCTGACATATTTGCCATTCCCATTGTAGCTGTTAATTCTGTGCTCAGAGTCAAGCTGTCATATTGCAGGTGTATAGAATAGACTACCTTGGAAACCTCAAATAGTTAAAATCCAGGGAAATTAGGTGCATTTTAAGGGATAAATATGGTATAGACATGGCAACACTGGCTTTAAAATTGATAGCTCAGAGAAAAATTACAAGTAGCTATAACAGCAGAGACCTCAGTTCATGCTGAAAAACCTGCCTTTATGAAAAAATTTATCAAATTCTCATACCAGAACTCCATTCAAGCAGGGCTACATCCACAGCAGTATCAATTAGCTACCCAAAACCTAGGACAATAACACGAGTTACCTATGCAGTACTGAAATGCGCACAGTCTTACTCCCTGTCCCTCTGAAATGAGACTTAGTCTTTGACAAAGGCTCTGGCCTAGAAAGGCTGGCGTTTATTAAAGATCCGCAGTAACCCCAGCTCAATTTGTGGCTGGTGCTTGGCTTTTATGTATGATGAATTAGAAAGTGGGATGGTTCCTCCTCACACTACAGGTTTCATTTTACTCTTCTTTGTGAAAAATTCCTTCCTTTCAACCCACAGACCTGGAAAGCATTTCAAAGCCTGTCCTGTTCATGTGATAGTTTGGTAATTCCTCAAGAACTGGTGAATTTAAGAAGTAAGTTAAAAGTTCCCCACATTCAATTCTGAAGCGTATCTCAAGACCACTTTTGCTGTTTCCGTTCTGTATCACTTCTGGAATTTCAGAGATCACTTCTTTGATTTGGTAAAACAATGTAACTATATTTCTAATAATTCAACAGGACTAGCTGAGCACCTTCTCTGGCAGCATGAATACTACAAGGGGAAAATCTATATAACAAAATTTTTCTTGAAAATGCCCTACAGGACTGAGGTAATTTCAAGTATATATATACATATATATGCTTACATTTTTCAAACACATAAACAAAAATCATTTTATTTTAATATTTTTTCTGTGAAGTAGTCCTTTTAAAAAAGTCCTCTAACTGTTTTTAATTGCAAATTGTTACGTGTGTGCCAGGCTGTACATCCTCCTGTTATCCTCTTGACAGACCAGTGAAATCTCTGCTAGACACACAGCTGCTGTGGGATCCAGTTTCATTAGCCACTTCCTGCGGCTCTGTGCTGTTGCTGGGGCTCTCAGCTATTCTTCTTCCCCTTCTTTCAGTTTGCTCCCCCCTCATTTATTCTCAATAGAGTCATATACTGTAAGGTACATCAGCTCTGATGTCTTTTCTGAAAAGTTTTCAAAAGAACTGGTACTCTTAAAGCATGCAGAGATGGATGTATCTGGTTTCACCAAAGTACACATAATTGAGGGAAGCGGGAAGTTTCAGGCAATGGCCTCAGCTCCAGCAGTAGCAAGGCTGCATTTGTATCTTGCATGTCAGCAAATTATTTACACAGCCTGAAAGTTCACTGTGAGAATTGATGTAAAAGGGAAGGGACTGCCATAGTTTTAGAACAGGGACACAGTTTCTGTGAAAATTCAAAAATTATAGCATATTCTGAAACTGGCCATATTCTGCTAAGATACTTTGCAAAGTTATTAAGTTGCACACATTTCACAGAGTGGAATTTGGCTTACTGTATATCAATTAGTAAGTCGTTTGCACTGGCTTGCTACCTTTGGATAAGGATGTTGTATTTGATCTGTTTCAAACAGGGACTCTTCAGTGCAAATGGTCTTTTTTTCATGACAGTACAGTCTTAACCCAGTGGAAATGGATGGCTTGTCAATGCTATGTGATAAAGACAGTAATGCTATTGATTTAACAGAAGCTTACAGCTGATAGGAATTTTCTTCTTTTACATTTAATCTTTCAAGCTGAATTAGACTTCTGAAGGAATATTTTGTCTTGTGGTCATTTTGTGTCCCTTTCCCATTTAAAAATATTTATTTTTAAATGCACAAAATAATATTTTATAACAGATATTAAAATGTAATTCTCAAAACAGCCAAAGCTTCTAAGTATTTATTGGATAGAGATTTGGATTTGGCACATAGGAAGCTTCATGGTCTGAAATCTTTCAGCATTTCAATAGCCTAGTGAAAGTCTATTTCCTTTTGACCAGATTATCACAGTTAAGTATATGTGGTTTTTGTAGAAAGCACAATGTGATTGTTTTCCTAACTAACTAATTTTCTCCTCCCTCTGTGCTTGCCTGTGTAAGTAACCTTAGAGGAGTGTTCAGTCTCTGAGGCTAGGACTATTCTAGTAAATTAAAAAGTGGCAAGGGATGCTCCCAGGAACAGTGTTTCAATTACATTTACTTCTACATTTTTAAAAAGGTCACAGGGATGGTTTTGGCTCACACTAAATATCCAGACATGATCTGAGGGTGAGAAAGGGATGGAAAGCCTTCTCAGTGGCAACCTGAATGCAGGGACCCCACTTTGAAGGGCAAGACAATGTGACAATGTGTACACAAGTACCATCTGTGCTCATTGCCAGAAAGTGTTTTCAAGCATGTTTAATTTATTAGTTCAGATACAATTTGAGTGGTATTAAGGGTCATCTACCTCTTTAGTATTTGAAGGGCATTTAAGGTACCTCTCTCATTTCAAAGGAGCTGATAATGAACCCACAAAAACTTTGATATACAAAGACACTTAACCAAGTAAGTAGTTCTGTGACAGTCAGCAGTGTAACTCATATGCTTGAGGTCAGCTCCATCCTCGTCATATCTCTGGGTTGAAGCCTAAAGTATGTAAGTTTGGAGCTGTCTGGCCTCACTGAAGTTGAGTCTTCACAGGATGGTCTCTTGTTACATTGTGAAAAGTATCTGAGGAGACAGACCAGTTCAGCCCAATTTAAAATATTAGGCCTCTTTTTAGTACAGCCACATCCTCTATCCACAATGAAATATTTGGTTTCTGCCCACTTGTACAGTTACTCTTTATCTAACCTACGTGGTGTAGAAACAGGAAAAGGCACCAGCTGGTGCCTCATGTCACTTGTCTCAGGAGACTGATGACAGCACCGGTGTTGCCATCAAACTTAGCATCTTTAAAATAGAACAGCTTAGGGACAAAAACCATATAGATGACAGCTGATATGTCAGAATCAAAACTTGCATGTGCCATTCACATCTTAAAGATAAAAAGGAAAAGTTGGTACATTTGTCATTGATGAAAAGAGAGAAAGTTTGTATCCTTTATTTTTACCATCTGAAAGCTACATCTCTGACCTAACCAAGCTTAGGTTTCATTTGAGAGACATACAACGCTAAAGACACCTCAAAGAGTGGTCTTGAAGTGGAAGGCTTGTGAATGGACCTTGAGGGTGTTGTGCATTAAATATCTGATTTTACATCGCTAAAATAGAATCCTACCTTAACTCCTTACATGGCCATTTTTACGTCTTTCTAGAAAATAGATGCTGTTTCAGTTAGATATAATGTGTCTGGAGTAATTCGGGAAATTCTGTGGTCTCAGTTCATATTAGAGGAATTTAACTGTACCTCTCTGTTTAGAAGATACTGGCCTATGAAATCTTGCGGAGATGACACACACTGAATGAAAGAAGCAAGACTTAAGAAGGAAAACTATGCACAGAGATGGCTTTGCATGATTTTGCCCACCACAAACATATGGATCACATATTCAGCATCAGCATTTGATATGGCATCATTTGGTGTTGGACAGACTTTGTACCAAACTGCCCTAATAACAATCTTGTTTTCAATGCAGGGCTTGGTTGTCTTTATTGTTCCTTCATAACACTATGAAATTTTAACAGAAATTTTTCCATGACACAAAGGGATTCCCAGGAAAATAACTGAGATTTATTGTTTATTTATTCAAATCAAGCTCTGGATGTGATGACAACTCCAGCAGAATCAGAATATCCAAGCACTCACTGCTGTAACTAAGCAATACAACTCAGACCAAGAAGTGGGCATCTTGTTCTGTGATGGATTAGAAGGGCATCAGAAGAAGATGCCCTTCTAATCTGACAGAAGATTTGAAAAGGTAAATATTATTTACCAATTTTATCATCATTTATGAACAATGACAAACCTCCAAAAAGTAAACTGCAAATCTTGAGTCCCAGAAGTGGAGAAATAAAATCCAGGGGAAAAAAATCTGTGTTGCCTGCAGGGAAGCCCGTTGGTCAGGACAAAAGGCACAAGGTTGCTATGAAGGGATTGAAGAATACCTCTGTCAAAAAAAAAAAAAACCAAAAAAACAACAAAGAAGGGTCTGGCTATTTATTCAGACCAGAGATAGCCCAGGATATTGTGGGCTAGTGTGCCATTGCTATGAGAACCAGGCTGGTGGACATCCTCAGCGCCATGCAACTTCTGTCAAGTATGCTTGCAATAATTTCCATAACACCAGTTGCAAAGGGAACAGAGGGGTAGGCTGCACAGAGGTTACTTGGAGTACCTATCGTAGTAACAGGACACCAGTCCAGCCTGATTTAGTAACAAGCACACAGTAATTAGTCTGGGTGTGAAAAAGCAGCCCTGCCAGAGTTGTATATCTTGACTATAAATAGGTGGGCACATGGACTTCTAGTACTTATTGAAGACATTTTACCTCTCCCTCTTTGGATTAAAACCATCAAGCTCTAGAAAAAAAATCACCAGCAACTCAGTCAGACAAGGATTTTTGAGTCCAGAGACAACAATAGCCTCAAAGTGGGAACCAAGAAATTTAATTGCTGCTTCTCTTCTCCGAGCCCTTCCCATTGAACAATTTGTCATATCTGATTGAGGCTGGCTGATTTTATAGTGTAGATGACAGGTCTAGGCAGGCAGCGCTGCTTGTACAGTAGGACCAGGAGGAAAGCCCAGGTAAATCTGTGCCAGCTCATGAAATTAAAACAGTTTTGCATATGAAAAGGAAACCATAACTAATTAACACCAGGCAGGTGGTCTAGCTGGAAAACTAAAATCCAAACGAGGTCACAAGGGAATATGGGACTTGGCAGATGAAACTGTAACTGAAATCATCTTCTAAGACCAGCCAAGTGAGAACAGAGCCAACTACCCTGATGAAAAAATATGCCTGTGCTAGTCATTTCTGGGAAAAACAAGCCAAGGACAAATGACTGCTGCTCTCAGAATGAGCATGATTACATTTAGTCTTCAGGGCTTTGTTTCTAAAAGAGTTTTTTGTTAAATGCTAATCTTATTTGGTCAGATTCACAGTGAGATCAAAATCAGTTTTCATGGTGCTTTCAGAGAATCAGCAGGGAAGATGATTGGGGGTATCAAGTATTAAAACAAAGGGAAGGGTGTGAAAATTTATGTCAAATTTTGGCGGGACTTGGAGGAAGCAATAGACCCTGCTGAGTTATGAAAGCAAAAGCAGATACCAGCAAAATACAGAGCTGGCTATGTATCAACTACATTATCAGGAACTGTAACCAGAACGGTGGGAGAAGGTTTTGTTTGGAGGAAAGAAATGGAGAAAGTGAGATTTGTGAGGTGAAAGATTCTGTTCTTTCACTGAAAGTAATGACTGAACAAATACAAGCGCAGCATCTTAAAACTTAACCATGAGTAGTGTACGGACTTTGGGAAACTGAACACCCAGATCACATACTCAATTGGTGGCCCTTAGGGAAACCAAAATGATTCCGTCCCCTCAAATTCCTGAAATGTAATCCTATGACATAGCTAAATGTTAAAGCAGACTGATGGAGACTTACCCGCAAACTAAAGAAATAGGTGATAGATTTTTACTTTTAAAAGCTTATGAGAGCTTGCAAATGTGTAAGGTAACAATGTGTACAAAGTCCCAGCTATTCCTACTGCTGCAGGTAGATTGTTCCACTCAACTCACTGTACCTGTGGTCAGAATACATATAGTTCTCCATGTGAAAATCTTGAGCTCTGCATTTAAAACACACAAAAAATGCAGCCTGTAAGATCAATTGACTGTATTTTAATGGCATTCTTTGGCAAGCAATTCAGTGAAGAGCTAATTTTAATCAGCAAGAAGTAGCTCTTTAGCTTTAATCAGCCTCATGGTACCATTTATACCTCCTACTATAAACACTATTATGGTAATTCTATAACAATTCTCATTCATGCTTCACTAAGATCATGACTGTTCTACTTTACACAGCAACGCTCACATGCAGTAACTCACATATGTATAGCGTTATGCACATGCCTAAAATACAGAAGGCCAAGGTCTTACCTGGTCAATAATGGTGCAAACTACTGCTTCCAGGTAAAGCCCAGACACTTGCATGAAATCCCTGCCTTTCAAATATTTTTTCAGCCATATTTAAGTATGTACAAGACAAGGCACAAACTAAGGGATCACGGTTTGCTTGTAAAGAAACTCTGGGACATGGAATGATGCATTCTGCCAGATCAAACTAGAGTACTTGAAGACTTAACTGTCCTCATTTCTCCATTGCCAGCTCACTGGACCTTCTGCGAGCCCACAGCTCTACACTATCCAGGCCACCTAGGGTAAATTAGCCCAGATAAACTTCAAAACTCATCACCGAGGTTTGAGTTGATCCACAAACCCTGCGCTGAAGTAGATTAGGAAAAACTCTCCATGCTTACTGCTGAGACTGTGCTGGCATAGCAAAAATCTGTCAGGGTGAGTAACATCTTCTGGTACCACAGTGTTTGCAAGGTAAATGTGTCATGTGTCAGAGAAATGAGCCCAAACATAAAAACCATTAGCAAGACAGAAAAGAGAAGTGATGTGTCACAAAAGGCTTATGAAGCTATTTCATCAAGAAGACAGCAGCAAGGAAGGGAAAAAAAGTTAAGATTGAGAGGGCATAAAAAGGGCAGAGCTGATACCAGACGTTGTAGCGGCAGCATGAGAATATAGTTTATAGCTCTTAGTGCATGAGCAGAGCTGTCAAGCTTCTGCATCAGACTGGGAATAGACCATGCAGGAGCTAGAATCCATTTCACCAAGACAAAGGGGAAGTTTAATCCCTCTTTCATATCATGTTCTCACTAATTAACTGCTCCCAAGACATTGCCCTGCTAACGGCTTTTGTTATGTCCCTTCAAAAATCTTCAGTTCATAAAAAATAAGCAATTAAAAAAAAAGAAAAAAAGACAAGTGTGGCAACTGAGAAGCCAGAATCTTTCTTTACATATTCTGCTTTAAGCAGTACACTGTCCTTCCAGCAAGCAAGAATATTCTCTGAATGGGAGCTAAACCAGCTGAATACCATTGTTTAAATGCTCCATGCTTTTAAACCTGCTGCTTTTAAACATGACCTGCTGCAGTAAACTGTCTACTCAAATCATTTGGGAGTCTTCTATAGTTTGTGCACAGAAGAATGATGGACTAATTGAAGCAGTCATCATAATCTCTATAGAAACATTTCTCATTGTCTTGAGGGAAACATATCTGAATCTGTACGAACCTTTATTACTTATATTAAAATTATTCTCTTGGACAATTATCATATTGACTTGGGCAATGTAGACTTGGGCATTAAGTTGAAACTAAGCTATTAAGAAACCACCCTGAGGTGATTTTTTGTAAAACTTTTAATTATTGAGTTAAATAAAACATCAGTTGTTGTTTAATGAAATATGTCACTACATTCAGCCTTTCCCTTGGGTTTATGAGGTGTGCTCAAATGAACACTCATAGACAGCTCTGTTATTACAATTTTTATATTTATCGTGCCAGATAAGTGCTTGTTGTAGTTGGAGAGGGACAGATAGTAGTCTAAATATGCTTGGACTACTCAGCAATGCAAATGAATATCACAGGAAAAGAGGCTTTAGGAGAATGAAATAGAAGAAGGTCAGTGTTTGGCTCCCATAGAGCAAAGCTGATAGTCTGTACTGTAAACTCACGGCATGGCTACAGGAAAAGGCAGACGCTTGCATAAGAACGTCAAGTGTCCAGCCTGGGTCACCCAGGCAAACCCTGTTCCCGGACCAATTGCAGGTAGATGCCAGACCTGAAATACTCCCAGACTACAGGAAAGGAATGCCCAGGGCTAGACTATTCCTCTGCCAGGATGCAACTGCTGTTCATATGGCAGTAAGCCCAGGCATACTGAGAATCCCATCATGGCTTTGTTGTGCATGCAGTCCAAGGGAAGAAAAAATGGCCTGGGAATCACATTATGGAACTTCACAAGATTTGCCTTAGATGCTCCCATCCTCGTCAGGGCACATGTTGACTGCACATGTTCAGGGCCCTGACTGCTGTCAGGGACAAAGGCAGCGCTGG
This sequence comes from Onychostruthus taczanowskii, assembly GCF_017590055.1. Taxonomy (NCBI): domain Eukaryota; kingdom Metazoa; phylum Chordata; class Aves; order Passeriformes; family Passeridae; genus Onychostruthus; species Onychostruthus taczanowskii. The sequence goes on from NW_024501459.1 coordinate 9,936,254, forward strand.
AGACAGCACCTGCTTTATGAAGCAGGAGTGTTCCTTGACGGGAAGACGTGCTTCACTGTCATAAAGCGTCTTCTCTGTCTTTAACAAACAGCACAGTGACAGGGTAACATCTCTGTTCTCAGAGTGCTGCAAAGTGTTTTGTAAGCACCTAAAGTGAAGACAATGGGTACCTTGAGAGGGAAGCAATAGAGGCTTAGATGATACATGGGCTACTGCTGGACTTGATCCAAGGCACACTTTGGGTGAAATCAGAGTCATCCCATTGGCCTCCCTGGGATTTGGATAATGCCAGTTTGGCTCCCTGACCACCAGGCACAGTTTGTACTGTTCATGCAGATTATGTTGTTACCCTTTTCAGCTTGATTATCTGTGCCAAAAAAATTGGAGGCTTGAAGGTTATTCTCTTTAAGAGGAGAAATTGATGATAGAGTCAGATCTAACTTGCATGCAGTTCTCTCTGGCTGCAAACCCTGTGTTCCTAAACCCAGGTAATATTAAGCAGTGGGAGACAACTTTGGTTTTGGCCAAACACAGTAATGTTTTTGAGCATGATCTTACACCCCTTTGAGTAGAGGTAAAGGGTTGTGTTCTGTTTTGAGAGGCTGCTATCATTTCTTTTACACACTTCCACAGAGGAATTTCATGGTTCTCTTTCCAGCCTTTTTGAAGGAAGGGTGGCAGCTTAGTCCACTTCCTTCAGTGAATTCATGCCCATCTCAGTTCAGCCTGCCTGTTTCACTGTAGTCGTTCCTCACACTGCATGATTTTCCCTCTCTACTGCTCTTCCATTCGGTATCAAATTTTCTGCACATTTTGTGTATTTTATGCACAATGAAAATCAATAAAACAGATCAAACAATGAAATGTTAATGAATAACAACTGAGAAACTGCAGCTGTTTCATTTTAAGATGCTTTTAATCTCCATTACCATAGCCAACAACATGCTTTTCAGCGACAACGGTTACCAGGACAGACGTACTGTCCTCATCACTAATGATAAATCACTGAAAGACCTACTCAGCTGCAGCATTGCTGTGAATGATCTGAGTCCATTGGTTGAAGCTCCTACACCAAAATCTAGGAGTCTCTGTGCAACATCACTTTCAAGCACTCAGATCTATGGAACTGTTCCATGAAGTGACTGAAGCAGTGCAGCCCAGGCTCTTTCCGTCTTTGCCTGTCTGCCTAGGGACACTGGGAAAAGTTAAGGCGAACCGGCTCAAGGTGGGAAGTACTGCACATAAATTACAGCATGCTAATCCCTTCCACAGATGCTCTCATTTAGGTGTAAAATGGTTTAAGGTTATTGAAGTTCCATGCCACTGGGATTTATTTACATTTCCTGTAGGAGGCTGTGGTTTGATGTTACAAAATGGACAACAGTGATACCAGCTTAAGACAAATTTCCCCAGTTACAAAAGGAACAACAAAAATCCCCAAAAGACCCAAAGTAAAATGTGGCCCAAAGTATATTTAGCTGATTTTTCAAACAGAGCACTTCACCAAACTTATTCACAATGAAGTCACACAAATAGCATGCTAAAAGCTTTCCTTTTCTTTCTGATAAAGTTTGTTCTGGAAAAATTGAGGTTTTATGTCCATGTTTTACTGTTAGCAGTTAAGAATAGTCCCATTGTAATAAATTTTGTTCTGTTCCACCCTACTAACTAGCACAGTAATTGCAAAAGTGATTTCAAATAACTGTCTTAATTAGCTAAATATGTACATGCATAGTTAAGGCAGAAACACGAGAATGTCTATTCAAAAAATTCCCTCATCAGCCTGTACTTCTGCACATCCTTTAAGTATTTGCACAGTTGCCATGAAGCCTAACACAGAATTAGTGAATAATATTAAGTCAGTGGGTTCTGTCTGGTTTGTGAGGTACAATCCAAGAAGAATAAAGCTCAGTTTACTGAGATTGGTGCATTTGGTCAGTAGGTACCCTGATCTGGTAAACAGAAAACACCTGGGATTAGAAGTGTCTGAAAGCAATCTTCTATCTCTGAGGCCTATGTGGAGATAGGAAAGTTAGGATCAAAAACAGAAGACTTGGAACCAGAGTGTGAATGATTCTGCACAAAGTGGAAGGAAAGAGTGTGAGACCAGTTTTGACTTGTAGTACTTAAAATCCTCCTAGGATCTCTAGGAACTGGGCCAGGATTTGGTAATCTTAGGAATTAGACCTAGAAGTGATCTCTTGACATGGGGATGGACTGAAGCTTCTTCCCCCAGTAGGAAAAATCTCAGTAACTCTACAAAAATGCGGCAGGAACTACTGAGTGGCACTGCCCAACCAAATTGGAGACAAAGATCTTTATTCTGCACTTTTCTGTGGTTGGACATACAGGATAGATACTGGCAGATCTGCTGTGAAGGCACCTTGGACAATTCAGAAATACTAGTCTCCTTTTCTAATGAATGAATTAATGCAATTTCAGTGTCCTTTAAAGTGTTTGAAAGTCTTAAAAAAATTACTTTCACTAAACTTATTGTCTATTTAGGATTACATCAACATTAGTCAGTAGCCTTCTTTGAATAATAAACTAGAGTCCAGCTCCCTGGCAAAATTTACTTCGATCTGTATTATCATTTAGACTGCACCTGAAAACCTCATTAATTTAAATAAGCAATAGAGACTGAAATAAAATTCCATTCATGCTTAATTCTCCAATGTGGTTTTGAAAAATCTTTCTTCTTTAGCCAGTCTTATGTTACATGCTGGATGGTCTTTGCTTTGACCACCTCATAAAAAAAGACTCATAAATACTTTCATGTGTTATTTAAACTAGCGGTACTCCCTGAGGCACCATGCTTTTATTTTTAAAAATCCTTTGTGTACTCCTGAAGCATTTCTAAACCAGTAGCAGAGGTAAATGTGTATTTTAACCCAGGCAAGCCACGTTCTGTCAATATGAGAACACAAATTTTCTTACTCCATGCTGATGCTGATAAGAATAAAACATTTTTAACAACTTCCACTTGATTCATGTGCTTCCCTCCTAAAAGTCAGCAATTTCTGATTATGAGTGTAAATAGCTGAAATTATTTTTCTTGAGTAGATGCTTTCCAGAACAGAAAATCAACTTCTAGTATGCTATAAGCAACACACAGGGAGGGTCTCCCTTTCTGCTTGGGAATGCTTTGAAAGAAGGAAGGAGGTATGAAAGCAGCACCTGGGATGGATGAGATCTTGCCTGGAGAAGAGTGTCATTAGTACAGGTGTGACTGTAGGCATGTGGAGCAGGTGGGGAGATGGGAATGCAAAATATCACCTGGCATAAAAGATGTTTTGTTTTCCCCAGTTGGCAACTATGGATAGCAGTAGAGTTAAGTTCTACTGTGAGCAGAAGTACTTGTATTCACAACATAAAATATACTGCAATATTGATGGAATATCACATTTTAAAAAATAAAATGTAAAGTAGGATTTAAACAAAAAAGATTAGAAATTACACAGTCAGAATAGGCATCAGGTCTTTGGATAAACCCAGATATTCCAGAGAGCTAGAATGTTTCTTCCACATTCCAGTTCTGCTCCCAATTTATCTTTCAACAGGCAAAGAAAACCCCCCAAAAAGTCTTTTTGGCTTGCAGCCTGAGCATATTCTTTTTGGCAATTTATAACCTGTGAGCTTCTTTGTATTATCTTAAATTAGGACAGGAATGACATCATCCTGAGTGAGACAGGTATTGTCATCCCAACCTCCTTAAAAGACCCAGGCTGTAGTGCTCCCACAAATATACTGACAATAAAATCAAGAGAGAGGTGATTTCTAGATTTTTTCCTTAGATTCTGCTGTTGTGCTGGTGCATTGGGTTTACATGGCAGGAAGAGTGGGGCTACAGGAGTGCCTTCTGTGAGAAGCTGCCAGAAGGTTCCCCAATATCTGGCAGAGCCAATGCCAGATGGTTCCAGGATGGATGTGTTGCTGGCCTGAGCTGAGTCAATGGGAGATGGTGGCAATGCCTCTGCAGAAACATATTTAAGAAGGAAAGTTATTGTGCAGATGTAATTGTGCTCAGGGAAGAAGGAAGTGAGAATATGTGAGAGAAACAGCTCTTCAGGTACCAAGGTCAGTGCAGAAGGAGGGGCAGGAGATGCTCCAGGCAGCAGAGCTGGGATTCCTCTGCAGCCTGTGGTGAAGAACATGGTGAAGCAGCTGTGACCCTGCAGCCCATGGAGATCCATGGGGAATTCACCTGCAGCCCAGAGCAGAGCAGCTGGATGCTCAAAAGAAGGCTGTGACCCTGTGGGAGGCCCACACTGGAGCAGGATCCTGGCAGTGTCTTGCAAACATTTGCAGAGAGGAACCCATGCTGGAGAAAATTTCCTGGTAGGACTTGTGACCCTGTGGAGGACCCACACTGTAGGAACCTGTTCATTATGGACTGCATCCCGTGGGAAAGGGCCCATATTTGAACAGTTCATGGAGACCTGTTTCCTGTGGGATAGACTCATGCTGGAGAAGTTCATGAAGAACTGTCTCCTCTGGGAGGGACCCCACTCTGGACCAGGGGAAGGACTCTTCTCCCTGAGCAGCATCAGCAGAAACAATGAATGATAAACCAACCATGACCATTATTCCCCATCTCGAAAAGGCAAAGCCCAGGAAGAATTCTGATTGGTAATAAATTCAATTAATTAACAGACACAAGTTCAATTAACAGACACAAGTTGCGTCTGTTTTGCCCATTATGGTAATTAGTGAGTGATCTTTCCTTGTCCTTACCTCAAGTCATGAATCTTTTGTAATATTGTCTCTCTCTTGTAGTGTGGGGAAGTGATAGACCATGTTTGGTGGGCACCTGCTATCCAGCTGGGGTCAACCTGCCACAGATGGAATCCCCTTGGACACATGAAGATCAGCTGGTACAAGGGATAACCCTTTTGTTCATGCAGTTCATGTCAGTGCCTGACAGATCTTTAAAGGTTCCAATTTCTTTAATGGATAAATTCCAATTAAAAATTTGTAAGTTTTTCAGGAGAACCTGCCAAGTTCTAATTCTTGCTGAGATGCATCACTAAGACTCATTTACAACTTTAGAAGCAGCTGACCTGCTAGATACCATATTTAAAAACAAATGTCACAGAAAATGTTCACATACTCTTTTTAACAGATGTCTAATCAAATGCTCATATTGTCAAGACTTCCTTTCATTTATCCTCACAGTTTTTAAAAAAACAGACTCTGAGGAAAACAAAATAAACTCCCCGATCCTTGTCCAGACATCTCAATTACTGGGTAGCCTATCAGGTTTAAAAAAAAAGGAGGAAGAAAAAGAGGTTTATGAAGAGCTGAGAATTCCATTTAATATGGGAGAGAGAAAAGTGGCATTAGAACTGGTCTAATAATACTGGATTTGAAGCAGCTTTTTCTGTAAAACTATTTCTTCCTCCCTCCCCCACATTCAGATCATTCCCTTCAAACAAAAGCAAACCTTTCACAACACCTTTACCATTCAGCTGGCACAGCAGCTCTAGGATTCAATTCCAGTTCAAATGTGAAAGGCTCCTGGACTATAAATTATCTGTTACACACCTTGCAGTAGCCAACATGGGAGCCATGGTCAGGAGCAGAAGTGGAGTTAGGAGCTTTGCTTGTAAGAAGCTTTCTCCTCCAGACATGTTACCAAATTCAACAAGAGATGAGGTTCACCCTTCCCTGCAGAGCCACCAGCCTTGAATTTAGAGGAAATGTCATCTCCATATACTTTTGTTGTGTGGTCACCAAGGATGACCATTTTCCCTACCTCCCATTGCAAATGACCCTATGCATCATTTGGAAAGCCAGAGTTAGGCCACAGTGGTACCCTCTAAAGGGACACAGAAATCCATCAGGAGAAGGAGAAGTGGGACTGTCTCTAAAACATCAAGTCTGTTTGACCCACTAGGATGTGTGGGGAGTAAAGAAAATAGAACAATTGAAATAGGAATAATACTACAAACTAAAATAAAAATGCACATACAATAAAACATGGACAGCACCGAAGCCATCTGACCTTTTTGTGAGTTGGAGAAATACACCATACCTCACATCTGTAATCTTCCCATGTCCCAACACTTGTCTGTGTATGATGTTTTCCTTACTAAGAGGTAAGAGACATCAGATACAGTCAATAAGTCACTTACCTGTCCTGACATGGGGAAATCAGAGGATGCAATCTGGCTTTCCTAGATACTGGAGCTGCACTTGCAGTCCTTCCAATACATTGCTGTTGACCCACAAGATACCAGCTCAAACTGGAAAATGTACTTCCATGAGGTGCATTGGAGGACAAGCGTTGGCAAGGATAAGGACTTTTTCCTGCTGGCTGTATTCACACTTTACTTTCCTAGGCAGCATCCAGGGGATGTACATGCTGTGCAACTCTGCACGGGGTTCAGTATTTTAGCTCTGCATGGGCTCAGCTGTCCCTGCAAGAGCAGCAGGGGTATAAGTGAAGATCCCCAGTCCAGAGAAGGGTCATACACGGCTGTGCTGCTGTCGAACAAACTTGGCTGCTCCTGCCATGGAGCACTGCTTGCTCTTCTTTCCAGGGGATTGGTTAAGCCCCAGCCAAATTATGTGTTGCTACATTTCTCTTCATAGAGAAAAGCAAGGCACAATTCTTCCCAAGAATGTTTCTGGGATTCACATTCTCTGAACATCAGAGAAAGAGAAAACACAACTCTTATCACTTGCTGTGCCTGTGTTGTGCCAAAGTAAGATGCAATATGGAGATTGTTTACCCAGAGTGAGGATGTTTTGTTCCCTTGGTCTTTCAGGGCCAGGAGAGTGTGTGTGTCCAGACTGTCACGAGACAGTCACGGGAGAATCAGAGATGAGTGCAGTTCTGTACAGTTGTGTGCAAGGGTGAGTGCAAGACAGAGTCAGTTTAGATGCAACGTATATAGTATAGTATACTAAAGTAATTAATTAGACTTCTGATATCCACGGTCTCCTCCTCATAATTTTCTCTCCCTCTCTCACATTGGAGTTGCTCTTGTTTACAATAATTATTACAAGATATTTCAGCATCCATGCACTCTGAAATGAACCACAGATGCTGGCATGGCATGCAACGTGCTCTCTAAGCCAAAGCACATCTCCTAGCCTGGCTGATCCTTTCTCCCAGACTGCTGCCTGTCTTTTAGTTTCTGAGACACAAATAATAATTGATGTTTTCCCATCAGTTTTGTTATTCAACCTGCTTTTTAACCTAGCCTAGCCTGGCTTAGCCTTTTATTTTTAAAGATCTAGAATGGTTGTTATACACCATACATCCTCAACTACTCTTAAATGAAGGAATACTAGAATGCTTGCAGACTGATGCAGACAGCATCTGGCAAGCTTAAATGCTGTGGCAAAGTAGCAGACACCACAAGTTAGGTTTGTGGGCAGAGGTTTTTACCATTATCCTATTTGGTTTTGGGGTCTTTGGTGTTTTGCAGCTGTTACTAAAGCATGGTTCTTTTAGATTTACTGTCTGTGCTACAGACCTGAAGATTTGGGGAGTTCTGGCAGAACCAAACATCAGTGCTGGTGGATAAATAAAATGACATGGTTGCACAGATTCAACTTTTGGCTATGTAGCTTCAAATCATAAAGTGGCTTTCACTTGTATTTGTTTGCCTTCCTCTTTGAAGCAAAGAAAACTACAAACCACTGTAGATTTATAAGAATATATAAGGATATCAGAGTTGGTTAGAGTCTGACTGCTATAGGCTAATATAGCCTATTTTTTAATAGGCTATATCACCAACATCACAGTTAGTGTATGTTTTGGAGAATTGATGATTAATTTTATTTATAAACTCAATGCAGTTTTTCTTCCTGGCATTGTATCTGTAGACAGGCTTAAATTTTGCATGTTCTTGTTAAGAAGTACTTTGAAAAAAAGCCTTTCTTCTATCCATAGACATAAATACATGATATTCTGTTTATTTTACCCAGGCTGCCTTTGGGAATCATTGAACATGAAGAGAAAACAGAAAACTGTCCTTCAAGGGAAGATATAAAATGAATGAAACATGAGGAACTGACATGTAACTCAGTGACTTGACTCAAATTTAATTAATAGGAATCCAACCTGTTTAAAAGAGATAAGATGCCATGACAACAAGACACAGCTCTGCTATTTCATGTTCTTGCAGCATTACTACAACAACTGTGAACACAGGGAATTACTATTACATAATATCCAAAGGCCATGGTCAATGGGCTGAGGAATGGACTCTGCAGATATATGAAGTAGGGCTGTATATGGAATAGCCTAAAATACTAATTTCTGCATAAACATGGAATCAAAACAGAGTATCTGATGATGGGTGGGCAGGACACCTGGTGGCCCTGGGTGCGTTTGGGAACTCCCCATATCCATACTGATACTGACCATTGTTGATGCTAGAAGTGAAATCCAAGTGACAGGGAATGAGGCACACAGGTTAGAGGTCTGGGGAACGCTTGTTACATGTGATTCAGCATGTTCATGTGCCAGTTCTGATGCCTCGAGAGGCTAGCTGGAACAGAGGCTAGACAGAGTTAGAGGAATAAAGTAGGTATTTAATAAAAAGCCTTCAAAGGATACACCTTGGGCAGCACAAGAGCCCGGCCATGGCTCTGCCCAAGATGGACCCAAGATGGACTGGTCACGGATTTTCATGCTTTTATACGTTCTGGTCCATTTACATATTGGGGTTAATTGTCCAATTGCAACTTCAGGTTATGAAGTCCCATCCTTCCAGATTGCTCTCCTCAATTCACTGTTGTTTATACCTTTTGGGCCCAAAGCTGCAACGGTGTCCTTGGTTCTCAGGCTGGAAAAGGATAGTTTTGTCTAAGCAGACTGTGAAGAGACCTTGCTAACAATTTACATGAAGTTCAGAGTCAGACTCTAAAGCAGTATAGAATCTGAAAATATGAAAGCTAAAACTTGAGGCATCAGTTCTGCCACAAGAAAATTGCATCTTTCTTAGCTTTTCTCTCTTAGTTACCCTCTTTCAGATTAAAAGTGATATCGTTTGGTTATTTAGGTGGATTAGTAAACCTAAAGGTCAAAATCCAAATCTCAATCTCTCTACCAAATTATGGAAATAATGGGATTTAACCTCAGACTGCAGCTGTCCCTCATTTTGATTCAAAGTACATTTGAAGGGGGTCTACTTTCCATTTCCATTTAGAAAGGAGTGGATTAAATTATTTTTTTCCATTTATGAGAGCCAAAATCTCCCTATACTTTAGACTTCTGAATGAACAGAATGAACTTACAAGTCTAGGGAAGTGTAATTAACAGACTGATTTGAAGGCAGCATTCTTAGCTCATATTCAGATTCATGTTACACAATGATGCATTTACAATGGTTTATTCTTCTTTTATATAACAATTAGGTCATAATTTCAAATAAGATTTTTATTTCTACAAAATTGCTGGCAATTAGTTTGTCATCTGGATAGTAAAACCATCTGTCCAGAATTATTCCCACCAGGAAACTGAGGGTTTAGAAATCCCATGTACTTCCACACTTTAGAACGATACCACAAATATTCACCAGAAAGCCACTGTCTAAGAACTAAACCAAGTGCCTTGTGGAACAGACTCCTTTTGCCAGCATGTTTTCAAAATTACTAGAATGGTTTTAGAAACCTGACCAGAGACAACATAACCATTCAAAATCCTGCCAGCAACCTACAAAAGGTTTGAACATCAGTCTATATTTGGTACAGATGAAAGAGTAATTAGAAGGCTGTGGAAAATATTAGTATCCAAACTGTAACTTTTTCTCCACATTTCAGGTGCAGTACTCTCCATCTCAGAAGAGAAGAAAATGCATTACATACTATTATGGAAGTGTCAAATAGCTTCTGTCTCAGGTGTCAATGTTTAAAACTCTGGAGTATCATGGAATATGGAGAAGGGCATTGCATGGATTAGGAAAAAGTTTAAATGGCATGAATAAGGTCATAAAAGATCAGTTCTTTACAGACAAATGTGGGAGAAAATATGTTAAAAAAATAAGAAAAGAAAGGAAAAAAAGAGATCCATGAGATCAATATCTTCTCTCATCACTGAGTGTCCTAGCTCAGGACTTGGACTGCTCAGCAGGAAGGAGGATAAACACCAAACCACATTTCCAAGCAAAACATGATTCAAGAACTAAATAAAAGTCTCCAGTCAAAGCTCTGGCTTCAGGCTGCCATAGCACTCATCACGTTTGTCTTGCTCCTGTTCCTTTCCTTGTGGAAAGAAAAGAGCAAAAAATAAGCAAAAAGGCCAGTAAGCTTTAATGGTCTACAGTTACAGACCTGCACGGTTGCCCATAACTATAATTGAAACCAATGGGCAACCCAATGCCTGGAATTTTTAATAGACAGTTTCTCTTCAGGTTTTGATGGAAATGTATTCTTTGACTTCAAGGAATCACAATTCTGCTTATCTGTAAGAAAGGAAATCACAAAAAAAAATTGTTCAGAAATCGAATTTCTCAACTGTCATTTAACACACACCTGTTGCCTGTGTTAAGCAAGAACAGCCAAAAGTAACAAGGGCACCTTTGCTCCCAAGAGCAAAGGTCTCTCTTACCTTCTTGGCACACCCATCACCTGTTTTGGTTCTTCTGCAGGGAAATGCCCAAGAACAATCAGCAGAATCTTTAGATCTGCTGGTTCACACAGATGCTGGAGCAATGGAAAGATGAATCAGGTGGCATAAGAGGAAGTATTTGAGAAATTCTGGACAAAAAAAATCTTACAGAACAGTGCATTACAGCTGGACTATAGAAATATCAAAAAGAATGCAAATATTCACAAGACCTGACTTTCCCCCCCAACATAACTGTTGTTTAAAAGGGATATTGCAACCTTCCTAATTTTATTTTGCTGAGTTTTCCTTGTCTTCTAGAGAACTAAGTACATAGTTTAGGGGTGGTTTTTTGTTCCTACTCCCCTTTAAAAACTTTCTGTCTTAAAACAAAAGGGCTACAGGAAGGCTCTTACTAGGTATAAACTTGTATGGTTTAAATTGAATTTCAAACTCTCATTTTATAAGAAGGTATAAGGAGCAGTCTGAGAGGATTTACCTGCTGTGTAGTGGAAATATTACTGGGCAGACCCCCTGTGACCCCAGATTAGTGACAAATACCAAATGGCATGTAAGTAGACCTCTGATATCTATGATACAGATGCTCTACTGAATTTTAAGTGAGTCACATATAAATAATGACTGCACAGATAGATTTAGGAGCTGGAACATGAATTTAATGCAAAGTTAATAATCCCTTCTGGAATTATAGCATTTCTTGAGGTAAAGGGGAATGGTTTTGTTTCTATTCAGTTGCTTGTCTTGGTACTGAGAACTGCACTTGTTTACTCTGGAGAGGTGTTTTGCTGGTTTTGGCTGGGATAGAGTTAATTTTCTTCACAGTAGCTTGTATGAGACTGTGTTTTGGATTTAGGCTGAAAACAGTGTTAGCAATTCAGGGATGTTTTAGTTACTGCTAAGCAGTGCTTGCACAGAGTCAAGGCCTTTTCTGTGCCTCACTCCAGCAGTGAGCAGCTGGGGGTATGCAAGGAGCTGGGAGGGGACACTGCTGGGACAGCTGACCACAACTGACCAAAGGGATATTTCCCACCATATGGCATCATGCTCAGCATACAAAGATGGGGAATGAAGAAGGAAGAGGGGGGATATTTGGAGCAATGGTGTTCTGTCAAGTCACCATTATGTGTGATGGAGCCCTGCTTTCAGCTGGGATGGTTGAACACCTACCTGCCAATGAAATAGTGAATTAAGACCTTGTTCTGCTTTGTTTGTGTGCACAGCCTTGGCTTTAGCTATCAAACTGTCTTCATCTCAATCAATGAGTCTCCTCACTTTCACTCTTCCAATTCTCTCCCCCATTCAAGCGTGAGGGGAGTGAGTGAGTGTCTGCATGGGGCTTAGTGGCGTGCTGGACTGAAACCATAAGAGGAAGGAAACCATAAGAGGAGGCATTCAGTCCATCCAGTGGATTTTTCTGAGAGGACCTAAGGGCAGCACTGGATTTGGTGGTGTGAGCACATGCCTCAGAGACAGGAGCCCTGATTTATGTGCCAGTTCCCAGAACTTTCTGTACTTTGCATTAAGCAGCTACAGAGAGGCAAAGTGGTTTTGCTCTGCAAACAACATCCTTGTGTGCTTCACTGAGAGCCTGCACATTTGCACTTCTCCTTTCTTTTGCTCCCACGGAACTCCTCCAGCTCTCTGAGAATATTAACAGCATGCAGTTCCCACATAGTTCTGGACAGGGTTGAAAACAGACCTGGTCTAAAGTCACCTGTATCCTGTGCAAGTGGTGAGTAATCACTAAGCTTCTGCAGAGGGTAAACAGTGACAGCTGCAAAGGACATGGACAGCTCCTGCCATGTTCCTCAGCATGGGCAGCCCCTGGTCCTGCACAGGAAAGAATTCCAGCCACCACTTAGGGGGCAAGATGTGGTGCCCAAGTTCCTGATAAGGTCAGGATTTTGTGCACAGTTCTGGTGCCAGTAGCTGGCTTCAACAGCTCCTCACTGAGGCTCCCAGTTCTCTCCATGGAGAGCATGCATGACCACCTGAAGCCCTGGATGTCCTGCAGGTGGCCAGCACAGTGACATTTAGCTTTGCTGAGCCTGAGTCCTAACAGCTCCTGGGGTGTTCTGTGGCAGAGCCAAAAAATTAATTTGCCTTCCCAAACATAATTTTCTCCATTCTCAGACAACTCATTCTCAGACAGCTCAGCATTCTTCCTCACTCCTTGCTTTGCATTATTTTCTCCCAGATTTATTATCTTACATTTTCCAAATCAATTTATGTTTTGTCTTTATTTCTAACTACTTTTTGCCTTCTCTGCAGTATACCACCTATCACTGCAGTCTCAGATATTAAACTTAATGTGATATCTAGATCTCACTGCACTTCCATGTCAAATTTGACATGACTTGGCAATGAATAAAATGAAGCAGGCTGGGGCTTCCTTCGCAAATGATTCAACTCCCACTTTAGACAACAATGCACCTGTGCATAAGAATGGAAACAGCACAGTGTCAAAGGCCAGCCCTTCAGGAAGCAGCAGAGACCACTCCATGCAAAACATTTCTAAGTGAGGGTGAGAAACAAAACCCAAGCCACAAATACCTCTTCGCAGCAGAGACACTGCCAGCGCTGGCGAAGCGACAGGAAGGGCAGATCGCTAATAGCATACTTGCACCTATGCCTGACTTCCACGTCAGCTGGCAACATCATGTGGCTTCCACAGAGCTGGCATATCTGTATTTAGCTTTAGATAAATCCAAATATTTTATTTTTCTTCTGCTGTTATTCTATTACCATTAGCAGGAACAAACAGCCACTTAAAAAGCAGAAATGGCAGTATAGAATATTAGTAAAAAACAACCAAAAAAAATTTCCCTGGTGTGTCAGAACTGGTGGAAGTTTATTTATACTCACACATACTGAAATGCTGACAGTTACAAAGATGGATGATTTGAGTAGTCAAATGTTTATTTATCTTTATTTATCTTCCATAGCTGTGCTGGAGAACAAGAGTAAGGGACCATTTGCATAAAGTCACTTAGGCAACAGGTTCAGTGATATACCATTTTAATTTTGCTGTCATAACAAAGCTCAGAAACAAATATGTCTATCTATATTTGTGTATCTAGCTATATATTTATATGTATGTATATGTATGTGTGTGTATATATGCACATGTATAGTACAGAGAAATTCACACAGTTAATAGGTTGTGGAGGGAATTCAGGGCACGTACTCCAGAGATTTCCATCTTTGCTGTGTCTTTTCTGGTACATGGTGCATGCCAGCTGTAGAGAGGTAATGGGGACAGGGCAGGAGTTTCAGGAGGAGTCAGAAGAGGGATGGTAACCAGCCCCCCTTGATTTACACCATCCTGAGGCCCATACTGAGTTATGTCCACCATGCTGTGGCCAACGTGCCATCCATGAAGTTGGTGGGATAGAGTAGCCAAAGAGACTGTGGAACCTCTCACTGGTCTCTTGTCCCATCAAATTCCTGAGCATAATCCTGAGAAGCTGCTGGGGGCCCATCTAGGAGTACTGGTGCTCTACTCAGTGACCCTTCCTGGTTACATGCAGATCCTCTCTGCAGTTTTAGCCTTGTAATCCTCACATTTCTTTGTGGTTTTTTCCAACCTGGGAGATGACTGTTTTCCCCTGGATTTTCCCATTTCCTTCTAGCCCCTTGCCTGCACAACAGAGGTGGACAGTTTTGGTAGAGCCAGTCCCTGGCTAAACAGAGAATGGCAAAAGTGGCCATTGACAAAGGACAGGAAGACTGGGAAAGGTCTGTGCCTCTCCCTTGTCATATGACACAAAGAAACGGGTCTCTTGATATCCATCCTCTACTCATGTAGGGCAGAATTCAACACTGAGAGAAGCAGAAAACTGAAGGAAAAGGCAAAAAAAATTTCTAACAATATTTTATTGGCTTGCATTGCAAGCATTTTTGAGACAAAGGTATCACTCACTGAGCATGCATTCCAGCCATGAGAGACATAAATAATAATAATTACTATTTTTAATTTCACTTTCTTGGCACTACCTAAAAGTTACATGTGTGTTATTCTTAGAACAAAAACCATTACAGCTGAACATTTTTATCAGTGAGCATCTAAGGAATGGAAACTTCAAGCAGTACCGACATGTTTCAAAAAGTGGACCCCAAGTTTATGAGCTGCCTACATTACCTCCTTCACTCTATAGGATCCCTTGCTTTCTTACAAGATTTTGATTTAAAAAGGGTTTTCATATGATGCTCCTTAAAAGAAAAAAAAAAATCAAAATCTGAGTATTTAGTTGCTCAGAAAGAAAGACACTGACTTCAGGGGGCATTTAAGTGCTTACTTCATCACACTAATTTCCAGCATCATTGCTGCTGTGCTGAAAACACTTAATTCAACTCTGAGCATGCAACTTCCCTGGTGATGCCAAGTATGGAGATGTATGTAGGTCCTTGGATTTGCTTCCATTTGTTAGGTCTCACTAGACCAGCAAGTGAGAGTAAGGAATAACCTGCTGGCAGCCAAGGCTCTCACTGATGGGCAGAGAAGCAGAGGGATCTTCACCAGACCATGTGCGTACAACAAAACTATAAAATTGCTATTAAATGGTGGTCACTGGCACTCTTCCCAATTTAAAGGGCAGGTCTGCTCCATGCTTGGTAAAGTTAAATGCTAGTCCTGAATTTCCAGATGTTCAAGCCTGTTAAACCTCAGAGGATGGGACTTGTAGCCCTGAGTGAGACGTCTGAATGGCAGACTCATCCATTCAGCATATGGATTCCTTTGGATGACAGAGGCACCATGAAGTTCAGGCATTTGCTGTGAGTAACTCAGAG
Organism: Onychostruthus taczanowskii; assembly: GCF_017590055.1. Classification (NCBI taxonomy): domain Eukaryota; kingdom Metazoa; phylum Chordata; class Aves; order Passeriformes; family Passeridae; genus Onychostruthus; species Onychostruthus taczanowskii. The sequence goes on from NW_024501459.1 coordinate 9,951,627, forward strand.
ATATTTCCAGGACACCAAGGCCTTGTTCTGCACTGACCATCTCAAGCTGCTGCTGACAAGTGAAACAACTGCTGTAAACTGGTTGCAAGTATTCTTTAACCTATTTAACATCTCAGCTGGGCACCAGAAAGTGAACAACTTCTGTGTCTTGAGACAGCAAAGAGATGAGAGATGTCTCCTCATTCCCAGCCCAGAGGGCAGAAATACCACAGACTTGCATACAAGACAATTGTTTAATACGTTCACAAATCAATTTTATTAATTTAAAACAAAATTAATGAAGAAAAATTCTGTACACAATTGTGGACACAACACACTTTTTGTACAATAAGGCCCAGATAAACTTTGTTATTTTTTTCAGTCCGCGAGTGACTAAAAATTGAAAAGAGCCAAAGAAAAAAAAGACAACCAATCCCCCCATCACTGTCTACTTTGCTTGAGGAAAGAAAATGATAGTCTCAATTCTAAAAACTATCCACAATGTGCTTTATGCACGCATGTGAGTGCTGCACAAGTTTCAGCACTCATACTGGGTAAAGTAAAGCACACGTGCAAGTCTTAGTAAGATAAAAACCTCTCTGTTGGTACTAAGGCAATCCACAAATATTTTATTCTAGCAGCAATGTGATTCCTCCAATAGAGAAGGGTGTTGATTTGTAGCTACATTGGTGCTCTGTAGCTTTGCAGGTAGCTGTTTTGAGGCTGGTGGTTTTTTTAAAAAAATGAAAGAAGAAAAACCAGAAAATTAGCAACAAAGGTAAGGCTTATTTTTAATAAGATATTTAACTGGGCCAAGGGAATTGGTACAATTCAAGCCAAAAAAAAGTCAGACTAACAGTTTATTTAACCAAGTAGCTCAAAGCCTTCAAGATCAGAAAAGTCACAAGTCACAGACAGACACAGTCTAGGTTTGTCCTTTAAGTTAGTACAGACAAAAGCAAATTTTAACTCCTTGGTGATAACCATTTCAGCATTTCCATTGCCGGCAATGGATGTTATATCTTAGGAAAATCTGACTCCTGGTGGAAGAGGATTAAAAAACTTAAATGTATATGAGCATTCTTGTTTAATTTTTCCAAAATATTCTCATTTCTAATTTCTAAAAATATTAGTGATGATAGTTTCCTTCATTTTTGGATGAGAAAAAAGCTATTCAGTACCAAGGTTCCAGTTTAAGTTACATCTTAAAATATATTTGTGTTCATTCTCTATTTCTTTATGGAATGACCTCCTACTCAATTTTTTAATACTCTAAGAAAGAGTTAATATGTTAACTTTAAAAGAGGAAACAAAAAGACAATAAAGGCCTCCTCTTCACTTGGGTTTTATCTGTATTTGCTTCAACCAGGGGGGACACACAAAATCAATCTTTTCATAGAGTGGGTGAGAGAAGAAAATGGCAGAGAAACAGCTGAGAACAAAACCCAATTCCTATTGACACTTGACATCCATGCTTTTGGTCTTGACAAATTTATCTAAAAAAAATCCATTATCTACATATTTATATCCAACACATTGATAAGGCACTGCACAAGTTTGTGCACACGTGGCCTCATTCTTCACCAACAAGGCATTACTATCTTTCAATAGCATTTACCTTAACAATATGTAAAAGAATCATTCATTATTACAAATTTACACAAAAAATTCTTCCTGTACATGATTGTCTCAGTGATGTACCTATTAGTTTAAATTAGACATATTTTAAACTACTCTGTAATGTGCTAAAATCAAAAGTAGTTGCTGTACCATAAGGCAAAGGCTTATAATAGCCTTTAATCCTATTATACATATCCTCAGTTATATGATGTCAAAATACAGTCTGTTCATAAATAAGTAAAGATGTACAGAGTACCCTGGGTATGAGAAACCAAAACGTAAACCTTCTTTATAAGAAAATTACTCCACTGGTATTTTGTAAAATCTCAGTCTTCATTGTGCAATCAAGTTTGCTGTGTTGAAGAAATGGTGTGTGTCACATTGAAGAGGCTAAAAACTACAAAGCATTTGCAGGTCCTTTTTCTTTTCTTCACAGGTATGAACCTCTTTTTCCTTTCCTTTTCTTTTCTTCTTCTTTTTTTTCCCCCCACTTTGTTTTTTTCCTTCTCTATTTCTTTTTGGTAGCGAATACGGTAAAGATGAGTTGTTCAAACACTCGCATGGCTTATTTTCGTTGGACTCGCAGTACCAGAGCCAACAGCTGTTCTGAAGAAAAGAACATGCTCCTCCCCTCACTGAAAGGCCAAGGGTTAAGACCAATTGCAGCTGTACGTCAACACGTTGAAATCACAGAGTTCTGTAGTCCAATGCTGACACAAGACACAGGCATCTCATCCACGGGCAGAAGGAGGCTCTGAGGTTTGAAAGTGCTGCTAAGCTGCTACAAGTACTCCAGTTCCAAGGCATGGTGAAGGGCCATAAGGTCAGAGTGGCTCGAGATCCTCCAAAACGGCATAGCATGCTGTGAACAGCACAGACAACATGTGAAAATAACCCCAAGCAGTCTGGTATTTAGACGCACCCTTTGTCTTTCACAGGGATAAGAGAACACTTGGGGGAGAGAAAAAGAGCTCTTAAAACCTTGAGTCCTTCATGTTTATGTCTGATTTCTCTGACCCACCCCCTAAGCATGAATTCTCAATAACAGCAAATCTATTTACAATAGGAACTACAGCAAACACATCAGGAGATCATAAGGAAGGGAGGGGCTTCTAATCTCTTTATATGAAAAACAGATTTCAGAACTGTGCAGAAGAACATATTACTTCTGGAAAAAAAGAAACCAAATAACATACACATGAAGCATGTGGGTAGTTTAAGGAAAGGAACAGAAAGAAAATAAAGAAAGTGAAAGTGTTGTTTACTATCAAAATGTGTTTGCTTCTTGTAAAAATCTACTCTTGGCAGATGAGCTAAGAACAGAGAAATGGTGATTCAGAATAACTCCTGTTATGTGTGATGTGTCACATCACTTTGAAAAGATTTTTATCCCAGTGGCTTGTATAACACTGGTCATTGCTAACACTGATCTTAGAGCATCTTTTCCATATGGGACATTAAATACATATTTTTTTCCTATTAGTTGTAATAAAATCTGTCTGGGACACAAATACTTTTGCAAAGAACCTGAATAAACCAAAAACATAAATCCCAGCAAAAAGCACAGATTACCTCAATCATTAAGGGCAAAAATCTACTTAAGAACTGCCTTTATACTTGAAACTAGGGGTTCTAATGTCAACAAGAACTTTTGCATAAATTAAAAAAAAAAGAAAAAATATAACCATCAGCGTCTGTCAGGAAATTATTCTATAAATCCAGTGGGAAAATAGTTTCAATTCAACAGTATTCTGAAGGCTAACATGATTGTGTTTACCTTTTCATTGGGTCAGTTTGTGTCCTGGCATCTTTAGGAGGCAAACCACAAGCAATTTATTATCACATTAGCTTCTAAGTTTACCAACCATTTTAGCTATGATTTCCCAAATATGCTTTCATCATCCTACTTCAGCAGCTCCTGAGTAAATTCCTAATTCCACTGAAATCAGAGGCAAAACTCCATCTCCTCTGTCACTTTTATTCTGCTCTCCTTTTGTCATTCTGGTCTTCTCAAATTTTAAGTTAGATAAAAATTTTGAAAGCAATGTTAAACTCACTGTTTCCAGCTGCACATTTACTGTAATTTTTATACCTCTTTCAGAAAACAAACACCTTAACACTCAGTCTATTACATCCTCTTTGATATGACACTCCTGATCTGAATGAAGACGCAATATGGACACAACAACACATGCCCACATTCCGAGTATGCCCAGCTTCTAGAGCAAAGGAATTTCTTCAGGAAGAAAACAAAATGACCCCCAAGAAAACACCATTGAAACAGTTTCTGTTCTGCTTTGCTTTGCTTTAGAGTGTTAGAAAGCCTTGAGAAAGAGCTGATCGAATCTCAGCTAGAAGATAAATTCATGAGCGATGGCTGACAATGGAGAGAACAAACCAAACAAAATTCAGAGACAAGACAGATATTTTTTTCAAAAAAAATAAAAGCTTGTAATATTTCCAAAACACTATTATAGATGTATCTTTTCCTTAAGAAGGAAATGTTAAACACTACAACATTTTTTTCCCTACATCTTCAATCTGGACTTCCACTGTACTGTCTCTGTGCTCCACCAGCTACAGAAAGCAGATGCAGTTAGCTCACTCAGTTACAGCTCCACATCCCAGGGTCTTTCTTCCCTGTGGCATTATACAGACAGCCTACCCTCTGTGCTCTGTCAGGCCAGACACTGCTGCTTCCAAACTCAAAGATTTCCTAAAGATGAACTTCTTGCATCATATTCAGGAAATGAACCAGCAAGACCAATACAAAATAAAAATTGCTAGTCAAGCCATTCTCTGAATTTTGCAAAAGCTTCTGTGCACCAATCTGTAACTTAGGCTGCAAGATCTTTCTGACAGAATTTGAAATATCTGATAGGGATACTACATCAAGCACAAAGAGTCACAGGCTTGTGCTTGCAGCAGGTCCATGCTGTGTTTGGCAGATGACTGCACAGGTCAGCAATGCTCAGCAGTGCTGCCTTCTTTTTGTGGGAGGTTGCAGCTTCCCTCTTCTAACTCAAACCCCTGTCAGGTGGGACACAGCTGGTCTCCCTGACAGCCAGCCATAGCTCTCTGCTCCTCCTCTTAGTCAGCCTGGCAGCAGGTCTGCTTTAGCCACTGGGCAGGGAGGTGGAACAGAATACCTATGATGTGGCTGGCAGAGACTTTGGTGAACACCTGCCTATGCAAAGTGCCTCTGCAGAAGCCAAGAGTCAATGATATGGATGCCCTCCAAGGTCAGGCAGCAAACCAATGAAGAGGGAGAACTATAGGAATAAATTCTTGGCTTCCAGCTCCCACTCCATGCAGCTCCAGCTTTATACTGCTTCCCTAGTAACAACCTCAGCATCACAGATCATACAAACACCAGGCAGACAGAGCAGTTAAAGCCACTGATTGATTTTACAGAAGGTTTAGCTTCTGCTAAATCAAATGACAGCACCTCTTACTAGATGCCCATGTGCAATATCAAGTTTTGGATTACTCTGTTTATGGGTCAGCTGTTGACGATCAGATTTAAACCAAAACTGTAAGCAGTCATAATTTTCACTATATATTTCTATCTCAAATTCAGTTAAGTGTCCTCTGCTTTAATGTCTGTCTGTGAAAGGAGTATACCTGTAACTCCATGCAGTTACAGCAGCAAAGTGTGGAATGACAATAGAGTCTCATGAAAAAAAGGAGGTTGTGTAAATCTCAGGATTATATTTATTTTCAGTTCTCCTTCATGTAGGTCTAAAGGCCAGCTGTACACTCCCAAGAAATAAAGCATGCCAGGAACATGGTGGCTGCACGGGCCTGGAATTTGCTCTGATGCCCTTGGTATGGCTGAACGTGGCCAATTCAGATTTCTATCAGTCTGACTCTACAGTCCAGCCTCCAGAGCTGTGAGGAGGGGAAACAAACCTGATACAGCTCTATACATATCTGTATGTTTGTGTGTATATATAGAGCCTCACACATATGTGTTCATATATATGCATGTGTTTTCATAAGGCATGTATGCTAATTTTCACCCCATCTAAAATAATGATTGTATGAAACTAGAACCTTTAAAGTAACAAAATTATCATACAAAACCTTATCTATTATTCCTGTATTAACATGCATTGTTGATTCACAACTATTCAGCCATGTCAAAAGTGGCAACACACCCATGAGACAGAAGTACATTTTCTCTTGCCAAATGACTTGAGATCATTTGAGAGAGCAAGATATCCTTTGCATATATGTATATACGTATACACGTATATATGTACTAAATATTGCCTTTAAAAAGCCATCCTTCCCTGCCAACACTTAGCACACCCGTGTCATGAAGAATGCTTCTATTCTGAGCCAAGCAAGAAATGCTAATCTCGCATTTGCTGCTGCGGGAGAATGGATGACAAATGCTAACCACTAATAAATAGGTGGTGAAACTGGATGCATCCAGTATCTAAGGGAACCCTAAATCTACTATTTCAACATATTCCAAGTAAATATGAAGCTTTTGTCTTTTAAAAATCATTACTTTTTTGGTAGATGATACTGAGTAATAAAACATCTATGAACTTTTAAATGATTTGATTTATGAAATTAAATATGGTGGCAAAATTTTGGTTTTGATGTAAAAAGCATAAAAAATGAAACTACAAATTTAGTAAGCCTAATAATTAAGTACTATTAAAGAACCTAAGATATTAAGCTATTTTATTTCTGAAATAGAAATAATTTTGTTTTCAGCATGTACCTACTACATGTACAAAACTTCAGCTATTTTACTCCACAAAACAATGTTGCTATTAATATGCATGCAAAACAAATGCATTTTTTGATAGCAGCAGCAAAAAGTGCAGATTATCCTCTATCCTTCTTCCCTTAAATGAATACATATTTATGCAAAAAACTTACTCCTGAGATTTGTGATGGATTTGAATAGAAAACTCATCAGTTTTTGTCATTTTTCACGGTATTTTTATTGTATTCCTGCCAGATTTGCTAAGCGGCTGTCTTTACTTCCTACCCCAAACCTGACCAGCACAGTGTGACTCTGAGCTTAAAAGCAGTGGCATATTGGATACCCATTTATATTCTATTTATTGCTCCACAAAGATTTATGATTTTTCCTCCAAGGCAGCATAACCATTTTGGAGACAAAGGAGAAGCCCATTTGCCTAGGCTCTCCCGAATCACCTGATGTAAAATCCAGCTCCTCAGTGCAGAGAAGCCTTTGTCTCATCTCACAAATTAGAAATCCTTTGGAGAATTCTCCTAAGCAGAAAAACTCAGGAGTTGCGTTTTTTCTGTCTTATTAGTATTTCCTGAATGTGTCTCTAAAGGCAAAGGCAAAAGATGAGCACAAAACAAAACACAACAAAACACAACAAAGCCAAAGAAAATAACCTCCAAAACCAAACCACAAAACAAAGCAAAGCAAACCAAAATGCTGAGACAATGGAGTCTCTGGCAGGAACCCCCAGACCCTGGTACTGAGAACAGCTGTGTCACCGCAGTGGCACTCAGAGGCGGTGGCTCTGACCCACACTGGCACTGGTGCCAGCAGCTCCAGAGCACCCTTTGGGCTTTCACACTGATTTCTCTCTGCCCTCCAGTCCCTCTTTTCCTGGGGAAGCTGATATGCAGGTAGCAACCTGTGGGTGAACCCTGGCGTTACAGACAAGTTCACAGGCTGCTGCACTGACCCAGAAGGGTATGGTCATTCCTCAATCCACAAGACAAACATCCTGAGAGTTTTAATTGTTTCCTCAAATATTTTGCTGGAAGTGGCAGCTAAACAAAGGTGTCAATATCATAGTTCGACTAATGTTACCAGAAATGTAACAGCGTGCATTTTCCTCAGTGTATTACGTTTACTTACATCACCCAAAAGAGGCATTTTATGAACAAACTGTTTATCCTAAAAGTGTTTCTCAACAAAACAATGATATTTTAAGTGGCATTAAAAGTTTCTATCATTGAATTTTTATACTAATGACATTAATAAAAATATTTTAAATGTTTCTTTTACTTTCCTACTGCTATATTGACTCAATATTGTCCATGAATGAAGGACCTATATGAAAATCTTGTTTTATGATGAAGCAATTTATAAATTATTGGTAATTTTTTTTCAATAATAAACCTTAACTTTCTCACCTCCTAAGCTGTAAGGTAAACCTTTTCTTAATCCACTGAATGAACAGGGAATAAAAAAAAAAAATCACTAATTAAATAGGCTTGAATTTATATGCACACTTGAAAAGACTCATTACAGTTTACATCTAGACAATGAAGGGCCATCTAAAGAAGGCTGTACTGTTTATGCTCTAAATAGTTGCACTGTTTATGCTCACATATACTGATGGCTTCACCACAGGCCAAAGCCCTACAGAAAACTGCTGTGCAAAGGGGGGACAGAAGACCTGTTCCTTCTCTGAAGAATACCACAAAACCTGACATGCTGATGGGAAGCACGGCGAGAAGGAACCAGCTACCAAAATTCAGGGGTAAGCATGACAATGTCACGGGACAGTTATGCCACTCTGGGTTGAGATGCTTTGGGTAGTTTTGGGGAGGCAAAGTTTCTGTTTTGTTTGTGTGCTCTCCAGAGAAGACTCTTGCAGGATGTGAAGGAAAAAACTAAAAAGGAAATCCTGCATTCATAGAGGGAAATGGTGATTTCTTATTTGGTGGAGTAAGAAGCAGGACAAGAATCACAGAAGCATTTTCCTAAATCAGATTGATAGTTTATGCAGAAAGGCAGGGCTGCTGGTCTACTTATTGACTTCTCTGGCATTGCTGCAGCAGATAATTTAATCCAGAGCATCTAACATGCTTTCAACCTGAAAATTCCTTCCACTAGGAAAGAATACACACAAGTAATTGCACAAAGGAACTTTCTATACTGCTACTCCTCTTAGCGACTGGAAAGGCTTTCTCTTATGCTTTTCTGAATCATGTTTCCTGTTGAAAAAAGCAGTGGAATAGATAATGTTACCAAAAGGACTACTCCTGCCATTATCATATACAACACTATTTCACCGAGAAACAGAAAAGGAACAAAGAGAAGGAATTTTTTTTCCCCCCCTGATCTTAAATACAGCTTTTAAAATGTAATCATTTGCAGCGGGAAAACATTTCTCTGCAAAGATGAAAGGCATTTCTGAAGGAGAAAGGAGCAAACTGTTCCCGTCAGCCCGCCAAAGGGATATATGAAACTGAGACTCTGCAAAGTGCTGGGACGAGCCGGGAACCTACCCGCAAGGCTTCAGGGGCACAAAACCCAGATTTCATGAAGCAAAACCAGTCAATGGTTGTTAAAATGCCATGTGGACTAATTAGTTTCACTTCTCCAATTTAGAAAGTCACAGTGGAAAGAGATAGAAGTATCACAGAGAGTTTTGTGGTGAAAAAGCAGCTGTGTAAAAGCAATTTATCTGTGAAAGGAAGGAAGAACAAAAATGCCCATTTTCCTGCTCTTTCTCCTATTATTCAAATAGCCAAGGTTATGCCTCATTCCTCTAAGCAAAGAGTGTGTATCTGCAGACTACCTTGGGTAGTTTTTCTAGCAAGACTACAAATAAAGCCCATTATTTATGAATGGGAAGTGTTGCTTTTTATACAGCTTAATTCACATTGAAAAAAAAAAAAGTTATTTTTTCCCTTCTTCTCAGTGAAAAGCAAAAAAATAATAGACAGTCAAATAATATCCTCTGCTCAGTTATCTGAGATTATGAATGCATGCCAAGCCACAGGTTGTTGTCGGAACAAAGAATTCAAATTATGGACACACAAGAAAACGGAAATTCCTGTATACCTACTCCGGTCCTACATGTCTTTTTAAGGTGTGACATATATATGTTTCATACAGTCAAACGGCACACTGCCTTTGATCACTAAGAATCACCATATTTTGCTTACATTCATAATATCCTATGTGGTATTTTGGGTTGCCAAGGAAAACAGAACTGTTAGTTCTTGGCACAAAAGCCAGGGCCCATTTTCTGGCCCCTTTTTGAAATGCATCAAACATACATAGTTTAATGTGTCTTTTGGAGAGCAGCAGGGCAAATCATTATCTGTAGTCTTACCTGGCTTTCTACTAGATATAGTCAACACAGATTTTATAAGGCAAAGATATCCAGCCTAAATGTCAGTGCATGCTGTCCCATTCTGAAGAAAAGACAATTTTCCAGACTCTTGAAACCAACCCTCACCAAAAGAAGGTCATTACCTTTTTTGCGCCTTGTTCTTCTTCGACACCGTCTCCTATAACAACATACACTACTTTTCTTCCAAATCTTTGAATTATTCGCTCAAAACAACTTTCCTTTCCTGAAAGAAAAAAATCAGACTATTCAAGATAGGTGGTGATGGGATGTCATAAAATAAATAACTTTTTAGCTGGATCTCCCCAACCCTTGGAATTCTTAAGTAGAGCTACAAAGATGAGAAGAGTGTGTCCCTCAGGACAGTCTATCAAGGCTGATTGCAGCAAAGACAGCATACTAGAGGTCCACAATATGACCTTTCTTGTTTCATTCCCTAATATGACACAGGTTTTGTGGGGAGTTTCACCACCAGAAGAATTATCTACCATTTGTTTATTACCAGCACCCTGATTTTAGTAAATTGATTGAAGCTGAGTTGAAATTCTAGCTTTTTATCCAAAACTTGTGACATGATTAATCACAGCTCCTAAAACAGTAGTTCCCTGACTTAGAAGGTCACCCAAAAGATTAAGATTTAAATGTCTGTAATGAATGCAATACATGGGCCATGCCCTTGATCCTGCACTGGGATCCATTCATATAGGTCATTCCTTCCCTGCACACACCTAGGGAAATGATCTCAGTGCTCCAGCCCTATGCACAAGTACCAAAAAAACAAAGAAATGTTAAGGGTTGGAAGGGACCTTAAAATCATCTAGTACCAACTCACCCTGGCATATGCAGGGACACTCACACTATAATAGCTTATTTAAGGTTATCCAAGGTTATCCAAGGTTATCCAGGTTATCCAAGGCCTTACCCAACCTGGTCTTGAACACTGCCAGGGTTGTGGCACAACCTCCCTGGGCAACCTGTTTCAGTGGCTCACCACCCTTACAGTAAAGAATTTCTTCCTAAGAGCTAACCTAAATTTCCTCTCTTTCAATTTGTACCCATACTGGGAGGTTTCAGGTATGGTACTGAGAAGAAAAAAGAAAGCAAAAAGTCTGAAGTTGAGTTTTCCCAAATGTCCCCATTATGAAAGGTCACTTTAGTCTGGCCATGGGACATGCTAACCTGAGTGTCTACAGAAGTGGATGGGACAAGTTGTGGTTTATAAAATAGTTATTTCAGCTAAAGAAAAATAAAAGCATAAGAAAATGTAGGTTGGAAATTAAATGAAGTTTTCTAGCCATTATAGAAGCCAAACTACTTAATGGTACCATTTAAGAGTAGCATCAGGGATAAGAAACCTCCAACACTAAGTTGGAATGGTGTTTGAATATTACAAATCATGTCAAGTTAAAAAAATCTCATAGTTTCCTGTGACAGTCAGTGACAGAGCACATTTTTTCCAAAACCACCCTTCTATCCCATGTATGTGAAGTCACAAGTGAAAATTTGTTAAAATATGTTTTAATTAAAATGTGTCTTTATAGCACTATATTTCAAAGCTATAATTTACTATAAAGTTTTGATAGAGGGCACTATAACTTTTATATTTAGGAAAACATTAAATATTTTTATGGGAATGCTTTCAAATTTCTCTGTAAAACTGTGAACGAATTTCAATTTTTGTTTTGTCTTGTTTAAAAAAAAAAATCAAAAAATATCCCACCATTTGAGCTTGCTGCATTATAGATACTTCAGAACGCATGAAAAATGTGTTCTTGTAGCCCATATTATGGGGGAATCTGAGACAGAACAGATATGTCATAATCACATTAAAAACTACCAACACCATTGCCATCTGCTCTGGGGTACTTCTACATACTCAAAATAACATCTTTTATACTGAACCAGAAAACAGAAATAAACATTTGCCTGGCTGAAGCTTATTACAGTCAGTATGAAAAAACTTAAATAATTACATTCTGCAGCAAAACACTCTTGCTTCAGGTAAATTGTTTACCAAAATTTTCTCCAGAGTCCATGAAAACAAATAAGCCAGGGCTTACCTTTACAGAATTTTTCCTACTGCTACTCCTGGGATACTTCAGTGTTCTTTACTTACTGCCTATTAAAAATCCTTCTCAACTGCTACATAGCCCCACAGTTTTGAGAAATGATGAAAAAAAAGCAATTTTTTTTAACATTTATTCCCAACAGAGGCTGTACCACTGTTAACAGAGCTACAAAAAGCTTTCTGTGCTGGATCATCACACATTCAAAAAGCACTTTTAGGATGCTTTAGCAATGTTTCATGAGGATCGGGTGTTACTAATCTCTGTATTTGCTACAGTGAAAGCAAGTTAGAATTAAATATAGTCAGACTACAATACCTTTTCATTTTAGAAATACAGCTTTAAATGTATCACAACATGATGAAAATAGCTCACCTATTTTAGTTGCACTGTAAATATTCTCTATGGGAAATACAACCCCTAGTCCATACAACAAGACTTTTGCCAGAGCTGGAATTAGTTGAGTAGTTGTTACGAGAATGTTCACACAGTTTGTCCTATGGAAGAGAAAATGCAAATATCCTTTTTTAACAAAACAGGAAAAAATAAAATATAAAAAAAAATAGAAGGAAAACCTTAGCCCTCCCATAGGAACCCTTCAACATTATTATTACCACTTAAAAAGAACATATTTTTTTTTACTACCGTATCTAGGAACAAGGTGCAGCACAGACAGATCAGAGTAAGAAGTGAGGACAAGGTCCTCCAGCTTCAGCATTTTGCCCACCACACCAGACAGCCTCTTCCAGATCATCATCAGACATGCTAGAGCTTCCTTCCTACTCTTAATACTCACCTCGAATGTATGAGGGTGAGTGCTTTCAGTGCAAGTGTTAACCAAGAATCTGTCAAAGCTTCAATTTCTGCTCTCAGCTGTAACCAAGCCTCTCTTTTTGCTGGACCAAGCAGACCTGTGGAGTAGACAAGGGCATGTCTGCACTGGTACTAAGTAGTGCTCTGTCATTTTCCTTTGCTTTCACCAGCTCAGACAATTTTCTGCACAATGCAAACTAAGCAGCACACTAAACACTCCTAGAGAGGAGTAGAAACCAGCTCTTCCCATTTCCGACCTCTAATCCGTGTTTGTCAGACACTCCAGAGTCACTTGCCTCCAACGTTATTTTTGTAGGTGTTGTATATTTCTTTTACTCGTCTGTAGCGGAAGGCCAGTTTCCGCATCCAGTCCACCCCTCCGCGCACGCCGGTCGCCAGGCACAGATTGGCGCTGGTGGCAGCCGCGGGAAAGCCGTCTGTTCCAAAGTTATACGTGCTAGGCAGAGATAAAAAACCCCACAGATTAATGAAAGGCAACAGGCTACATGGAACCACCCGCTACCCACTTGGCTGGGTTGAAAAGAAGACAGTTAAAAGAGAGCAGGTTAATGTGAGCATTCCAGCAGCCCATCCCTTGCCCAGGAAGGAATTTGCGAAGCAGCTTTTTATCTTAATGAGTTCTCTTGTACCTTAAATCTTGACCGTTGTCATCCGAAGACACGTCGTCAATGTGAACCTGGTCGCATTCCTAAGGTGACAGAGAGATTTTATAATTTTCTTGATTTTGCAAATCTTGAAAACAAAGCTACTAAAAAAAAATCTATGACCAATCTAGTCATCAGGGATATTTTTAATTGTGGAAATCAGTAGATGGCAGTCTTGTTAAAACAACTATTTTACTTATTCCTTGTGCTCATTTCTTAGAATAAATACACACCGTCATTAGCTACTACTGTTAAATGGCTTTCCAAAAACACATTTTTGTGTTTAGAAAGGAAAGTGGTTAAAAACAATTAGCATATGTGTTCCATAAATGTTCTTGTAGCCTTTCAGGTACTTTAAAACATAATGCTGCTCAAAGCTGATTCAGTCAGTGCATAAGTGTAACTGAAACCAGACATTTTGGTAAATGTAACATATTAGAAAAATTAAACCTGATGCTAACCGCCAATGAAATTATGACCTCTGATTGCTGTTGAGCCACACACCAACACAGCCTGAGGCCAGTGTTTCAGAGGAGTGCAGATGAAAAATCTGTTCCTAGTTTGCCATTCATTTGAGAGTTGTGAGTTTCCTTCTCTCTCTTTGGTCTTAGTGCATGAAAGCAGCATGCAAAGATGAAGAAAATCTGAACAGAAATACCCAAATCAAACCGTTTTTCTTCAGCTTCTTGTCTGCAAACTAACACAATGTATTAAAAATTAGCTTTGTCCATCACTAAGTTAAAAATTGCAATGTATATTGTTTATCCACAAAAAAAAAATCCATTAAAACATTACTATTAACATTTTAACCGTGGGCAGGAAAACAAATAAACCTCTGACACTCTAGATCAATATCAATTCAATGCTTGTAACAATAATGGATTTCAATTATTTTAATAATTTCCTATTCTCTCTCCTAATGTGAAGCCCTATAATAAATATGATCTATTTTAAAGATGAAAATACTGCAATCCTTTATTTTTGTGTTGCTTTACTCTGAACAAATTTTTCTCTCTCCATGGATTTGTGAGGAAGGGAGGGAAGATAGAAGTGGAAAGAAACTCAAACCAGCTGTTCCCTAACAGAATTAAAATCATGACCCTCAACCCTTTTTCTAAAACATCTATTTTCCAGCCAACCCTCTCCCAGCAAGCAGCAAGCTCCAAGGAGGAAAAGACTTTGACCCTGTAACCTTCTCCTCCTCTCCTGAGGTCAACAACCTCAGATAAGCAAAAAGCTGAAGAAGCCTATGTGGCCTCACATGGTGGCTGTGGATTCTAGATTTTTAAAAACATTGGTTTACAAAAATGCCTCAGAAACTTGAAATGTTTTGAAGAACAAGGTGTGATCTTTTGCACTTGTACAACATATTCTTACTGCAATGCCTACTCTTCTGTATCTTATGTATAGGTAGCTTGTGCTAAAGGGAGAGGTGGGAGTGATAACCAGCACAGCAGAGACAATACTACATTTGCTCATATTTAACCAGCGTACAGTGAATTTCCTCCTTAGGCAGACCAAATGCATTAGATGTACAGACACAGCTGAAAATGCAAGTGTGAGCATATGCTGCCAGGCTTTGAAAATCAACTTGGCAGAAAAAAGAGCCAGAAGCTTCTTCAGCAAGTTATCAAATTCACATAATTTTAAAACTGTTTTTCGTTTAAAACCTAGAGCAAATGCCCATCCAAATGCATACCACATCAACAATTCAAATATGAGCTGAGTGTAAGCTAAAGAAGCAACACCCTCCTGAATTCATTAGTGTCCCACTTTAGTTACTCTTCTACTGCTCAGTGATTTCTCCTTCTCCAGCTTAGAAACTATGCATGACAACTGCAACAAGCTGCTGGAGAAGAGGACTCAAAATAGAAATCTGTGAAAAAGAAACTTTTTTTTTTTTTTTTTTTTTTTTTTACCCACAAAACTGAAGGAAGCACTAGAAGCTCATCTTCTCAAAGGAGCAGATGGAAGAAGGAATAACTCAAAAAATTTCCAATTTCAACTCTCTCAGGGAAAAGATAGAGGCAGGAAGAATGAGATCACTACATCTTAGATACCACAGTTAGAGAGAACCTGGGGACTTGGAGCTTTAAGTCACAGTGCAAGATCTTGGGACCATCACAAGCCTTGGATCATGACATTCTCCCCTTCTGCCTAACCACCTGCTTAGTAGGCAGAAAGTGAGAACTGTAGTGATACGTTAGAAATAGAAATTGTGGCAGCAAAACAAACAATTATTTTGGAGAGAAAAGCCCAGGAAATAAATCCGAGACTAAAAACTGGTAGGGCAAAGGTACAGAAACAGTGACAAGAAAGCAAGATAAAGGAAGAAAATGTCACAAGCACCGCAAATTTCAGACAAAATACTGACTATAATAAGAGAGAGATAGTGTTCTCTTTTGTCAGGAATAAAAGAAGAAAAAAAGGCAGGAAAGGAACAAAGCACAAGAGATACATGTTATAATTTGGAAAGGATTAAAGCCCAATGTGATTGACACTATGTTACAGCTAAAGGGAGGTCACAAACAGTGCACGACTGTTTTGTTCCTTTTGAGTGGCAGGGCACGGCTTTGGGGCTAAATGTGAGCTTTGAGTGCCAGGTATTTTTTCACACTGTCTAGCTGACTTGGACTTTGGGCTAATGAGTGATGGCTGCATTTTTCCACCCCTGAACATGGTAAGGAAAAACATTCATTTAGCAATTGCTCTTTTAGCAGGGAAGTTATTTAGGAGCAATTCTTCAAAGAAGCCAATTACCCACCCATCATTAATTGATGTGGTCCATTCTTCCACCAGAACCCCCTGTATTTGTTTTCACCTGCTTGGTTTGTGTGGAACATTCCATTTGTGAGCTACCTGTGAGACACTGCTCAGTCCTCTGATTAGATATAAGCAAGAACACGCACAGTCAACAACTTAAAACAGCAGTTAGCTCAATATGCACCATGATCAGGGATATGGCAAAACACTGCCCAAAAAATAAAGCATGCCCTTCAAACCAGAACATTTTCACAAAGGTGTATATATACACATAGACTCTAAAATCCTCAAGTACTACTCAGAAAAGCTTCTGCGAGGGGAGCTGACTTATAGCTAAATGGTCATTCAGAAAAAAAAAAAAAGTATGTTCACAGGCTCACTCACCATTTCAAACTTTCACAAATGTATATGACATTTTTGTAAAATTTTCATAGGAAATACAGTACTAAAATTCTCCCTCTAATTCTCTGGCAAAGTGAGATCTGAAACAAATACTGAGAGTCCCTGTAGAAACACTGTTATTTATGCAGATGTATTTTATTATGACAGGATCAGTTTAGCAGTCAAGCCCAAAGCAGAAAATTAAAATTGTGGGATTCTGTTAAAATAGGCTGAATTGGCAAATAAGGAGCAAAATATCCTGTGGCTTACATATAAAGCCTATGCAGCTAGCTGTGTTTTGCTCCTAAACGTGTTGACCTTGCAGCTTTAATGTATCCAGTTTGAAAGCTTCAGGAGGAACTACAAGTGATAACATGTTTGTACTAAAGATTTGTATTTCAGCCAGACAGGCTGAGATGCAGCTCTGCACTTTCAGATCAATCCCTGGAAAGCAAATGCACTTGGTATTGTTTAGAAATAATATTTTGAGGGAAAATGGGATTGTCAGCATGTGTAACCTGGCAAATCTACCAATAGTAGCTTAAGAAGTTACTGCCCATGGTACTGTCCTTTTTTGCTCTTTCACACAGCTGGCTTGCATGGATCCATGTGTTTATGTCCCTCAGACCCTTCTGTGCCACAGCTGGTAGCTTAGATTGAATCTCCTGCAGCAGCTCAATTAAACCAACAGATGTTGCATGGAATAGCTGAGATTTGTTTCTCCATTCCCTTCTATCAGCTCTGCTTTGGGGCTCAAAGCAGCAGCAGATATGTGCTTGCAGGAGCAACTTAAAGCTGTTGCAACCATTTGCTAAGTGAGTGTCTCCAGTGAAATGCAGCAAGCCAAAGACAAACAGCAACCAAAAATGAATGACTAGGTGAGTCTAGCCTAAGATTTGTACATGGAAAGCATATGTCTTCTCCCGTCTCCATTCCCAAAGCATTTGTTAACTTCTTCCTGCCGAGTTTTGCTCCTTCTCTTTTCTGTTTTTGTATGACAAGCCAAAAACTCCCAGAGATGCTCCACAGTCATCATTCACAGCTCTTAAAATGCCTGGACCTATGTAGTCCTCTGGAATCATTCCTTTAAACTAACTTAGGATCTTTATAAAGATTCATATGCAAAGCATTAACTTATGGCAGAAATGTTCTGCAAATATTTATATTACTTTGCTCCTTCACTACCACCCGTCAAGTTGTGTACTTCTGCCATAATTATGTAAAATACGCTTCACTACTCAACTTACTGTAGGAAAGTTAATAACAATAATAATAAAAAAAGAGATTAAGGCTGTTATAATGGTTCTCTTATCCGTGCCAATACTACATGCCAAGTGGAGTGACGCAACAGTTAGCATGCTGATCCTCTATATTTCTGTGTTACAAAACTAACAAAAATAAACCTAATAATTCTGCTGTCTTTGAATAAACACTGACATAAGGTAACTCTGGAAAAGTCTGCACATTATAGAGAGGAATAACGTGAATAATATTAACATAACCTCAGAGGATACTGAAGTATTACAGTTTCAAATCTGCTGATTGTAGCTAAAATACATTTCCACATTTGGATAATCTGCTTAATTTACCGTGAGAAAACTAACACCACACTGCCAACTAATTGTTCCAATACCTTAGTCTGCAAAGTCAAATGAGAGAGGGAAAAAAAATCCCGACCAACAACTACCCTTCAGAATGAGCTATTTTCATTTTGCCTTTACATCAGCGGGCCCATTGAGACATCCTGGAAGCTGGCCAACTCACAGGAAATGATTGCTGGGATTCTCTGTTCCTCTCATATCTGTCATTACGCAATTATATCCACTGCTTCATTTTCCCTACTGAACAGTAGAGAAATTTGGTCATGTACATGTGAGAACAGATCTAGCAAAACAAGTTAAAGATGCAATCCTTTATAAATGTGAAGTATCTGTAAAAAAAAAAAAATTTAAAAAATGCCCAAGTGTACACTGCTGTGATTTTAATGTATCTTTTTATGACAGCACTACCTCTGTTTATGTCTTTTCCAGGAATAAGATATATATATATACACTTTCAGTTGTATACGCCCTTTAAGACTATTATCTATTCCACAAATACTCATCACTCCTATTAGCCATCACAACGTGCTTCTTTAGGAATCACAGAGTTTCAAATTGTCAGATTTTTTTTTTCCAGTCAACAATTACATATTTCAAAGCTAGGCTGTGAACACCCCATGCCCCCACCTTTTTACTCATAGTTGTGACCAGATGTACCAACACTATTTGCCAGCATTCATTAAGCTTTAGGAGTCAACCTCTGGTTTTCACTTGACTAGAAGGATAAAATCCCTGTGCAGGTTGGAAAATTGAACAACATTACATCTACATCCTGTGTGTGTGTGTGTGTGTGTGTGTGTATATATATATAATGAATGTACCTAATGCTTCTCCACTGTACTTCTGTGCTTGTTAATTACAAAAAAAACCCCTCTGCACCTCCTTTCAAGCCGAGGCAACAAAGGCTGAAGTGCTGAGCTTCCTGAGCCGTCATCGCGGAGCGCCTGCTAAGGCGCAGCACAATCCATGTGAAAGAGCAGCGACCGCGGTTCGCAGCTCCTCTGCGCTGGCACTCCATTGGCAGGACCTGTCATCTCTGTCTAGCCTGCACTCTGTGACCCTAACATTTTCTCTTCTTTCCCACCACAATTATTCAGTGCTGAAGAGAAAAGGTGCAGATTACCTGTGGGTCAGGCACAGGATATTAAGAACAAAGAGAGTTCTTGAAATCCACTTCATTCTGTCTGACAATTTGTGGATGAACAGTCAAGGAATTAAATTGGGCTGCGAAGGCTTTCAAAATGCTCCCATTTTAAACTTAAGACTATAAAGAGAAGCTTATCATGTTAAAAAAAAAAACCCACAAAAACCCTACCAAAACCCTGCAAATCCTATCTTTTATTGTTAAATAGAACATCAGAACAAAAAATTAATTTATTATCTATATAAACTTTTATATATTAACTGTATAAGCTGTTATAAACATTGAAGACTAACTGAAATTATTTACAAACTCTTTTTCACAGCCAATGACTTTAAAGCACTCTCCTGCACCAAACATGTAACCTTTTATAGCACACAATGGATGCCATTCTTTTCTGATAAAAAAGTGATTAAAAAGCTATTTTGCTTGCTCACATCAACAAATGCATATGGATCAAATATGATACTCCTAAAGTAAACAGTGTATATTCCAAAATAAAGACCTTATTCTGCAATTTGTGTTATTGAAGTAGCTATGTAAACCAAGGTTTACATTTTCATTTCAACTGCAACTTGTAACTGGAAGAATCCAATTTAAAATAAAACATAACCTAAAGAAGTATCTACATGGCAACTGCAGTGGATAACACTGCCTCTCTAACAATCAGGTCTTGCTCCAACTCTGACAAAATAATTTGCTATTCTATTTTATTACGCTATTCTATTTCTGTATATTTTGCAGGAAAAGTGAAGGGAAGAGGGGGAAGAGGGTCAAAGAAAGAATTTTACCATTAGATAGAAACAGCTAAATAAAACTCAAGTGAATCTGCTTGAAGGGTGTGTTTTATTCCTGGAGAGAATGGTGTTAAGTTCAAAGTGTCAAATTAACTGTATTTTAAAAGGCCAGCACTTTACATGTAAATACTTTCTTTATTATATAATTTCTATTATCTGCTAATATATACTTTTGCAAAGAGAAAAAAATTCTATGATTAATGGGAGACAGTGAAAATAAAATACTAGACATTTTAAGACCAAAAAAAGCCATGAATCTCATCAGAATGTAATTAATTATCCCAAACTCATTAACTTGAAAGTATACTTTTAGGAACATATAGATTTTGTTGAAAATATACACTAAAGATTGATAAAATATATTTACATTTTAAAGGACCTAAAAATTAAACTCATGAAAAGAATGATTTTTTCACAAAAACCTTAAAATGTCTCATTTCTCTGGAAATTAGGGTTTCATGTTGAAATTTTCACTAGATGACCTAAGCTGTGTCTTTCAGTTCCACACAATCAATTAATTCACTTGGTGAATAATAATATAATATATATTATTCACTTGGTGAATAATAAACTTGCAGGGCCTTGATGCTGTTGATAATCTTCTAAATGGATGTTCAAAATGAAGCTGCAACACTTTGAGAGAGTGAGTCTCCCATCTTTTTAATTATCTGCTAATGGGACAAAGGCAGGGTTTAAAATTCTCTCTGCTAACCTTGCCAGTATGGACAGCAAGAGCATTTTCTTCTGTGGGCAGCCTGAAGACCTCTCCACAACACTTTGAATTTTCTCTTTCCTTTCCTTTCCCACTCCCAGTGTTGTGGGGCAGATGTTGGCCGTTGTGCTGCTGCTCAGTGGCAGAAGTGGGGAGTGAGCTGACCCATCACTGCCTTGCCCAGACAGAGAAGAGGGCAACAGTCCTTTGTCAGAGCTCTGAGATTGTCAGCTAGAGAGACAAGAGTTTTTGTGCCACCTTACAGCCTGTGGTGGTTCAACCCCAGCTGGCAACTCAGGGAGAAGCAACAGAAAGGTGAATAAAGTGATAAAGTGATGCTATGAGCATGGTAGGCTCCTGGGTATATCAGCTGAGCTGTACATCTGCAAAGAACAACGCATGTGATCCTCTTGAGAAAGGAAATCATATAGGCTCTATTTTTAGTGGCACCTAGCATGAAGGTACTTGTCGTTTGCCATGTGAAAGAAATTAAGTGGTTAATAAGTTGCATAAGCCTACAGGAATGGTCTTCTCAAGTGAGCAAAGGAGGTATTTGTTATTCTTTGTAGCTCTAACACTAAGGAACTGCAGCAGCACATTCCACAATAGCAAGGAATCTTGCATTTCAGAGGGGTTGAGGCTTTTAGCTGTGTTTTGCACACACCAGCAAAGCCACAGTTCTGCCTGAATGAAGACTTTGTTTTGCATTTTTGTTAATTTACCTACAGCTACATGTGTGATGTAATTTAGTCCCACATTCGTGAAGTGGAACTTCATGAACTTTCTGCAAGTCACCCATGGTAGTAGTAATCACAGATGAGAAACAATTTCCAGTCATTCCCTCACACACATATTAGGGAAAACTCTGTGCTGTGATTTGTATTTCCTTTCTTCTCTCTACCCTTCCTTCCTGCACTGAACTGAGCTGCTCTTGAATTGCTACTGTGGAAAATTAAATGCAAATAGATGGGTTTTGTGTCTCAGTCTGAACGTGAAAAGGGAACCGTTCTGATACCTCCTGGAAGGGACTTCACAATTGTTGACGAGTTCCTTAGAAAGTGAACTTGTCTTTGCCAACTCTTCATAGAACATATAGTACTTTAAAAATAAGGTTTGTATCTCTAAAAATAAACTTAAAGTTGTTAAAAGGTTTAGGAATAATTACATTTTGCTTTCCCAGAACTCTCTGTTGATGAACTATCAGAAGTTGAATCACATGCTTCTCACAAAGTATCCCTAGTCACTATCTGGTCAGGAGGTTCCCATTACAGACATCACAAACATGGGGAGGAGGTGAACTCTTATTTCAACCAAATGAGAAATGCAATTTTTGAATAGATATTCCTCTGCAGGGACCTGATGACTCCACTCTGGGTGACCAAAGATTTGTTCAGCTGCCATCCTTATGGTATTTGGGGGTGGGAGGAAAATAATTCAGTCTGCTCTGTTTGAAGCTTTCCTCTCCCTGAAACCATTCCTTGTATCTCACCAGGAATAAGGTTTATTCAACAATCTTTCCTGTAATTGCTTATTTTTTTGAGTCTGATGGTCCAGACATCTATTTTCGGTATGTTCTACAGTCCTTTCTATGTATGGTGTTTTTTGCTTTTTTTTTTTTAAAGAAGCCACCTCAGATGTTTCTCATTCAACATCTACTAACCAATTAGGAAAAGAAGAGCCAAAGTTTTGCTAAGACTTTCCAGGATCCATCCTCCAATCACAGCCAAATCAAACCAACTCTGCCAAAATCACATTCATGCCTCAAGGAAAACAGATATTTCTCACAGCAGTAGAACTAGACCTAGAGGTCTGAATATGAGCTTCTGTCCATTGTTTATTGCTAAATGAAGGTCATCTGGCAAAAACAATCATGAATGATTACATTCAACAGTCACCAAGAGCTGATACCTCTCTCAGCTCATCTTTAACTATTATACTCTGTTGAAAACTCTTCTCAAGCAAAAAAGTTTTTCTTTCATAGATTGTTTTTAAAATATTTCTATTGAAGAAACATTTCTTAGGATTTTAAAGAATGCACACACTATTTTTCTATTCTGAGAGAATGTGAAATGTAACTTTCTAAGAAATTTATTTTCTTTGGCATCATCATGGTCAATATTTATTTTTAGGTTGGTAAACTTATCCCTTTATCTCTACAGTGGTTGACCTCCACCTACCAACAACACAGTTGCTTTATACTGGATTTTTTTTTCTTTTTTACTGACATTGACACATCTAGGTAGATTTTCTTCCTTGCTGGCACATCATTGGTGATCCCAGCACAACAAACCAAATTCACACCATAATAAAAAACCCTGAGGTTTTGCAACACCGCGATAAATTTACAAATGAAATGTTTTAAATAGAAGTGGGGTAATTTTCCATGAGGAAAACAAAGAGCAGGAAACACTCAAAGCAAATCTGTTGCGTTTACTTCTTAAAAGAAGTACTCCTGCTACTTATTTATTAAAAAAAGAAAAACAAACAACCAAACAATACAAATAATAACAACCCTTTTCATATTCCAAAAACTTAACTTATGAATGGTTGAACAACTAAAACCTACAAAGTTGCTGTATGATTGTAAGAGAATCATTAAATTCTATGTAACTTTAACCCTCATTTTGAATGGAAGACAATACCAGCTCTACTGATGGTGTTGCAGACTTAATCAGTGGGTTAATCTTTTCAGCATTCTGAAAGCTTATCACAAACCAAATGTAAATGAGATAACTGTTAATGCTAAGTTCATCAATATTTTAATGCATTGTCCATCACAATTTTCTTCTAATAATATCATTTCAAAAACCATAAAGATGTGAAAAATAGTCAAGTGATACAGGAAATAACAGAATTTATAAAAATTATAAATAAAGTAAATAACGATAAAATTATATTAAATTCTGATGCTGCAATTTTTTCCCTTTCTCCTGAATTATTTTAATTCATATCTACCAATATTTTATGTTTTGCCTTGGACTTTGCTATAACTTTGAGGTAATTGTACTGATTTCTGAAGCACTTTTTCACACCCCTGCAACTGAAAGCCTAGAAGTCTCACTTGTTTTATGGTCAAGAAAAACGAGCTATTAAACAATAGTCACAATCACAGGTAACTTGTTTTGGAACAGCAGTGCTTAGAGGAGAAATACTCTGATTTACTGTTGTTCTGATTTCTTCTTTTTCAATGAGTTACCACATCATTTTGTAAACATAATTTGTCACCAACACCAGCCAGAGTTCTCTGTAGCTACTTTTTTCCTTTCTTTCAGATCTGTTATTCCTGCTGAGAGAATCTACTAAAGAAGAATTTTTCATACTGACACCAACTGTAGTCTTGCTGTGAATAACCACATTCCCATAAAAATCATTCCATTTATTGCAAAGTTGTTGGCAGACCATAGGAATAATAGTCAACTCAGGAAACCTTTTATCCTGAAATCACACAGCTTAACCCTTTGCACGACCACATGTAGTTCACTCATAATAGCTCTATTACCACACCGATATTTAATTTTATAGTAAAAGCTTTTCTGGTGTCAGCAAGGTTTTAAAATTATTTTTTCATAGTACTTCATTTAAGTAAATAAATTTATAAATAATTTTTTAAAAGACTGAATTTGACTTATTCAAGCAGTATTCAGGGTTTTTTCTCACTATACATTGTTGTACTAAAAATTAGATACTCTTTCCCAATACATGAAATATTCCATACCATTTGAATGTGGTTTTGATTATAAAGTAAAAATTTGCATTCATACAAAACTTTTTTCTACTTTTTTTTTGCATACATACAAAAGTTTTTTCTACTCTCCTATGGTAAAGAAAGATTTATGAATTTACAATGTAATGAAAAATTAGAAATAAAACCTGTTTGCTTTATGTTTTTTGTGGAAGGTACTTCTGCTAGTCATTATATTTGCTGTGTTAAATACCAAACTAATGGAGATTAGATTCAGGAAAGAGATGTTAGTTCTGTTAGTAAATCCTCTTGACAGTTTGGGAGTCAGAGGTTGTATTGCTTGCATTCAAATTTCTGTCTGAGTTTATTAAACTGATGGAACAAAAAAAAAAAGGTGGTGTATGTTTTCACTGTCTATTTTGTTCTGCTTGTAAATCTTTGTTTGTAGGTAACCACAGCTTGATTTATGCTTTATTCGTTCGACCAAGGCAATAATGGGAGTTCTGGACTTGTGAACACACCTTTGAGAGAAAGATACACATTTTGTTCCAATAAATGAATTTAAATATTTGTATTTTTAAACTTTTTAAAGCCAAAGAAAATTCCTAGAAACTGTCTCTCTCGTGTTCTAGCTGCTGCTACAGCTGTCTCTCCCCTTTGCCCAACAGTGCTAGGGAAGCAGTGATTCCCCTGTGTATTCATACTTTACATTCACAATATGAATTATACAAATATGCAGAGAAAAAGATGAGGTCTTTTAGCTGATTGAAAGGATTTTCTACAGTTCAGAAAGTATAATTTGCTTAGGTAAAGCTGATCTTTCTCGTGACAGCATTTCAGCTGAGCCAGTACTCAGCAGTCCGCTCCAGCTGTCAGTGAACACGCGTGAACTCTCATCTCCTGACGGCACAGTGCCACAGGTAACCCCCACATAATGCCTGGACTGCCTTGCTCTGACTGGACAAAGATCATGGAAAACCCAACAAAATAAAATAAATGCTCTATTCCTTCAATACTTCATTGTTTCTTTTGTTAAACTTTTTGTCTACAATTTTTGTAAGTCCTTGTTAAAGCCTCACGCTTTACCAGCACACTTTAAGGTAGTTTTAGTGTGCTATAGGATCACCCAGCCTCTTGAAGTTATCTAAAGAAAAAAATTTATAAATGCAATTAACAAGAGTCAAATCTGACTTTAAACCACAGAAAATAGAAGTGATACTGCAATGAGCAAAGGAAATAATGCTCTCCCCCTTTCTTTACAGTTTCATTAGGCCATTGAACTGGATGAAATTCAGATAGAGGCCTTATTGTAACCACACTGAAACAGTAGAAATCTCCTGAGACTGTGAAACTCAAACATTTTGGGAACCAACTTCAAGCACTCTTTTCGTGCTTTTAAAAGAAAATGAATGAAAGAAACTTCTTAAATTTTTTCCCTGTGGAAATATTTTAATATAATTGCTACCAAAAAACCAAAACAAACAAACAAACAAAACAACATAAAACCCCAGCACAGGTATGTTTAAAATTCATATGTATGCATATTTTCTTAACATTTAAACTTCAATCATAGCACTCACACATAACCACACCAGCAGAAATAGCTTTCATGATATCAAACAACTTGTAAACAAATTTGTAAATCCATGCCAAATTTAAAGCTAGGCTGACAAGATTGATAGAAACCACCTACCATGCATATTGCTAAGATGCTTAAACTGTGGTTTCAAATCTTTGTACTTATGTAAGGACTGGCTAATGTACTCTCACCCTGCAAAATAGGATGTAAGGATGACACTTAGTTTCACCTAGCTTTCCTAAAATGATTACATTACATAATTTTCAGACACTAATCCACTCAAAAAAACAACCAGAATAATTCAAATATGAGATTTTAAAATGGTTCCTATGTCAATCAGGAAATATTTTTTCTAAAGGTTTACTATTACGCTCTCTTCAGTTTGCCTTCTGGGTTTTTTTTATTGGAAGAGTCCAATGAGAAAAAAAAATTATTTTCCACAAAGTAGTGGAATCAGCACAAAATAACTGCATTACGTGAATAGAAAGGGCAGACTGGGAAAGATATTTGAGTGTAAATTAATGTTGATCTTAGCTGGAATAACTTGCACTCTTTAGCACTCGCAGCTGCACCAGGGACTTGACTGGCTATATGAGATTTTACACATCTGTCAGCTTAATCAGAGACCAAAACACCAAATCTACTGTTCAGGAATGTTATTTTAATTTAAAAAACTTTTTTGATTGCAAACTAATATTGGAATACTTAGTGTTATGAACAAGTCTTGACACCTATAATAGTAGATAGGATTTTGTTCAGTGTTATCAAATTCATAATGCCTAAATAAAATGTTAAAAAAAGTTCACATCAGTTCCATTAAATATTAAAAGCCAAAGTGAAGCCTCTCTAAGAATAAAAGGAAAACAATACCATAATTAGTACATTAACTGCTTTTACTGTTAGCATCAACTATTTGTTAATTTATTTGACATTACTGCTCTATTGTTTCAGATGATTCAATTAATAAAATGAACTTATTCAAATCTGAAGAGACAATTCTGGCACTAAGAGGCCTTCACGATAAATCACATTATTATCTAGTTTTGGATATAATACGATGAACCGTCAAGCACTGTATTGTGTCTGTCCTTAGGGAATGATTTGCATTGTAGCAAAGATCTGTGGCACATATCAGCAACTTTGCAACCTTAATGAATAAAAATTCATTAAGGGCATTTTTATGTGTCAGCAATATAACATAAGATAGTGCTTTGAAATCTGCTAATGGTTGCAAAGTTCTCAATCTGTTACAATTCTTGCAGTCAGTTTTGCATCCCTTATATTCCATCAAGACTTCGGCTTTTTAAAACAACTCTATTGTTTCATTACTGGCTCTGAGCTTTCTGCTGCAATTGAAGCTGACATATGGGGTGGATCTGGGATTCCAGTAACAGCCTCTGCCTATACACAGCTTTGATTCAGGTATTGCAATGGCTTCCAGGTGCCTTACCACTGTCCTTCAACACACTATCTCCTGACCTCGCTGATCCTAAATCTGATATTTCAGACTCTGCAGAACCTAGCTGTAACAGGGAGGTACAATTGCTACCTGGAAAGCATGCCAGCATTTGGTTTTTTCCCCTGGGAAAAGGACAAGAATGTTAGTTCTGTCACTGGAAGGAACACCTTTGAATATCTAATTTGGGAAAATACACAGACAAAACATGTTTTTACATTTTGATAGAAATTACTTTTAGTATACCATCTTGGAGATGGGTCTCATACCATTAAAAGTTAGAGTGCTGCCTAGCACAGATCTTTTTGCACTAGCATGTATTCCACCGACAAGTGGGATGCCGTCCAGAGGGACACTGACAAGCCTGAGGAGTGGGCTAATATGAACTTCATGAAATGCAATAAAGTGTAAGGTATTGCAGCAGGACTGGGACAGTCACCCATACTCAGTAAAGGCTGGGTGCTGAACCAAGAGTAGCACTGTTAAGAAAGAGTTAGGGATTCCAGTGTACTTTTTTTCTTTTCCCGTGTTTGAATATACATATTTCTTAATTGTGCCAGTAGAGAGAGAAGTTGTGCCAGTATGTTCCTGAGGACTAATATGTTAAAGAGACCAAGCTGAAGCTGTGTTAGAAAGCCAGCTACAACTGTACACGGTAACTGCTATAATCACCAGACTCAACTGCTGCTTTTCTCTCTTGAGTGAATTGACATATGACAGAATTATCATCCTTGTATCTGTAAATATCATCCTTATCATCACCATGGTGAGAAGACTAAGGTACAGTGATCAGGAATTACAAAGTATCGGCAACCACAAACACAGACCTCATGTCGTGTCATCTACATAAATATGTATGTAAAATATGCACCAGACAAGAGATTAGTACCTAATGCCAACAAAGGCTCACTCTGTCAACATTCAGGGCTTGGAGTACAGCTTTAGACACAAAATGACCTTGATCTGATTTTCATTTTGTGGAGAAGTTGAGAAAGCTTTTCTCTCTGGTAATGATGTTTCACAATCCTTCTTCTGCACTTCCTTGGTCTGACTGCAGCTTCCCCAACTCCTGTCACTGTGGATCTCTATAAACCCAGGCAACGTCATACCTGTCATGGCTGTCCAAAGCTGGCTCCATGACATTTCTACAAGGTGTGGAAGAATAAATGATGGACTTCTGCACTGCTAATAGTGGCCAACCTGCCCTCCCAGCTTGCTTTGGAGCTTGCTCAAAGTCTGCACTTAAGAGCTGGCTTGCATCCAAGCACTTCATTTGTTAGATTATTTGAATCTAGGACCAGATGTGCTAAAATGCTTTCAGAAAGAAGAGCATTTTACCCTACAGTGGTCATGGTTCTTTGAGATGTGCAATACTTTGCATACGGTAAGCCTGCTGAACACAGTAATGAATTCAATAATGTGAATTATCATAATGCCCAGGATCCCAAATCATCCTTTGGAGTGCTACTGTGCTAAAAGTTACCAGTCTGAGTCTGTGGTGTATTAAAGAACCTCAGACCCAGGTCTGAGGGGAAATGATTTCCCTTTCTCCTTCAGATTAAAGAAACAGAACATATGGCTGTATTGCTTCAAAGGCATTCCTACAGGGCACTGCGTGGTACACTGGGGACATAGCTGTGTGCACGGTCACTGAAGGACCTGTGAGGAAAGTCACTTAGTCTCCTGTGGTGTTACTGATACCTACAAAGGAGAAGTTTTCAGGCTGATGAAAAGAGGATATATGTCCCTGTCATGAAAAAAGGTCTCCTTGAGTGCCAGAAGTGATTTATAGGGTACATTTGCTTCCAGCAGCAGGGAGGCAGCCAGGTTTCACCTGTAAGAATTGAAGGCAAAGGCCAAAAAGGAACTAATGTTCAAGGAGCTCTGCTTCATGGTCAGGCTTTATGGATGTTGTCCCGGGTATTAGTTGTTTCCTTTCTTATCCCTGAGCTCTGACGATGATCTCCCATCTTGGAAATCCCTGTAGTGCCTGGTGCTAGTGCAGAGTGTATCCCAATCTGTTTTAGTGACACAGGAGTCTACCTTGCAATGTGTGCCTTAGAAATCCTTTATGTTCCTTTAGGGAACAGAAGGGCTCAGCATACTGCTGGGTGTCAGACATCTCCACCACATTTCAAGTAAAAAAGCTGTCCTCCACACAGTCTTGAGTTGAAAAAGAATAGGAAGGAAAGGTAGAATTGATAAATACTCACAGTCTAATGACTGGGCGCCACAAACAAGAGCAGAACTTCCACATAGTAAATTATACAAGAAACAATCCACCAAAAGCAGTGTTCATTAAAAAAACCCCGATAGTTAATTTCTCCCTATCAACTTCTAGATCTGAGTAAATTCAAGCTAGCAGTTACAGACTTGTAAGAGTCCTGGAAGTATTTACTGCCCTGTGGATGGAGGGAGGAGGTTTGCAAAGCAAACACAGAGCATGAAAGTGCAAGGACATAAATGCTGTTTATTCTCTGCTTTAAACTGTGAGAATATGCATCTGTGGAAGACAGCACCTCAATGCTTCATTAAAGCTGGAAATGTTCCGGTATGTGTAAAATGCAGGATTTGTAAAATGCCCCTGTATTAATCTAACTTTATTTAATGGAGAGAAGAGGCAGAGAACTGGGCTGCTCTTGTCCTGCTGCTTGGTGCCTAACTGACCTTGGTGGTGGCAGGTGGGCAGGACAGAGGAGTGAAGGTGCTGCCTGGTAGCCAGGCTGGGATGGGAGCACCTTGGCCAATGCCTGCCCTGGGCTGGCTGATGGTCCAGCCAGCTGAGGTTAATGACAGAGTTGCATCTTATGGAAATCATGTGCAACTCCAACACAGGCAGCTTTCCAGAGGGGTCCGTGCACAGTAATATGCTAATGTGGTGCTCTTTTTGACACACAGAAGAGATTGTGCTCATCACAAACATACTAGATGTGGAACACCAAGTGGATTTTAAGTAACAATCTCAGAAAAAATTAATCAAGGTCACCATCCTTGATTTTTAGAATATAACTGACTAACTGACTATTCTAATTTTTTTCCCAAAGAACCAAAGTTACTGCTTGACAGTAGCACCCTATGGCATTCCCTGATATCTTATCTTTAGTTGATTTATTTCAAGAGAAATATATCAACAACTAATGTAGCCTGGAAACTGATACCATACTGCCATACATTATAAACTACTCCCATAAACATATTATCCTTTTGCATAGACTCCACAAACAGAAGTGAATTGTGAACCCATGGTTGAACAATATATATACTTCACAAATGGCAGAAAAATTAGTGCTAATAACGACCATGCATCTATATATTTGCCAAAGGTGTGAAAATTTGATTTTTTGTAGTATCATTAGATTCTCATTTTGAACCTTCCAACAAAAGCCTACACCAAAAAACGTGAAATGAACAAACAGAAATAAAAGTCCTAAAAGAAAAAAAAAACCCATGAAATAAAACTACAAATTAATTTGCTTTTAATTACTTCAATAAAATTCAACACAAACCAAAAAGAAAAAGTATTCTAAATGTTAGGCAAGATTACACAAGAAAAGACTTAATAAATGACATATTCAGCCTCAGTATATACCTCTAAAGGAACAGATCTAATGAGATGCTGTCATTTTAGAACAAAGTTTGCAAAGCATTGAAGAAACTTTTTCTAATAAGATGTTCCTAATAATTCACAGCCACCAATACCTAGTTATACCTTTAACATACCTTGTTATAATATGCACCTGATATGCCAAAAAAATGAATACACTTTTAAAAGTACCAGTATAAACATATACAATCTTTAAAGATGCAGATAGAATCACAAAATAGTTTTGGTTGGAAAAGACCTTAAAGGTCATCCAGTTCCAAGCCCCATGACATGGGCAGAGACACCTTCCACTAGATCAGATTGCTCAAAGCTGCATCCAACCTGGCCTTGCACCCTTCCAGGGATGGGCATCCACAACTTCCCTGGGCAGCCTGTTCCAGTGTCTCACCAACCTCACACTAAAGAATTTCTACCTAATACCTAACCCAAACCTATCCTCTTTCAGTTTAAAACCAACAACCCTTGTCCTGTGACTACATGACACCTTGTAGAAAGTCCCTCTCTGGCTCTCCCCTCTATAGAAGGCCACGATAAGGTTTTCCTGGAGCCTTCTCTTTTTCAGGCTGAATAACTCCAACTCTCTCATCCTTTCCTCATTTGAGAGGTGCTCCAATCCTCTCATCACCTTTGTGATCTCCTCTGGACTCACTCTACACCCCTCTTTAGCTGGGACCCCAGAGCTGGACACAGTACTCCAGGGGTGATCTCAGGAGAGCAGACTAAATGGGAACAATCCCCTCCTCAACCCGCTGGTCATGCTTTTGATGCAGCCCAGGACACAACTGACATTTTGGGCAGCAAACATGTTTTGCAGGTCATGTTCAGCTTCTTGTCAATGAACACCTCCAAATCCTTCTACCCAGGACTGCCCTCAATCCAGTCTCCTCCAGATTTACCCAATATAGAACATACCCAGATTTACCCAGATGCACATTGCTGAAGAAGCCAAAGTTTTTCTTTTGAAGTGCAGGACTGTGAGCTTCCTGTGCACCCTCCTTGCTGCCCCGGTTAGGTGGTCCGTAGCAGACCCCCACATAATGTCACCTGTTCCCTGCTCTCCCATAAGCTCCCAGTCAGCTCCTTATCTATCTCCAGGCAGTGCTGTATGCATTCCAGCATTGACATCCACTGACACAGAGGGTTACAGGTCCCATCTGTCTCCCCTGCCTGTCCTTCCTAAACATCTTGCATATTTTCATTCCAGCACTCCAATCACAAGAGTCATTCCACTGGTCTCTGTGATGCCAATAAGATCATAGACCTGCAGACATGCTCATGCCTCTAACTCCTCTTGTTTACTCCCCATGTTGTGTGTGTTTGCATAGAAGCATTCAAGATGGGCCTCTGATGAAGCCAACTTACTGGCTGGAGTGGCTGGAATTCCTTTGTGCTCTTCTTCAGGTGCTCTTCTGCTGACCTGTGATCCCACTCCAAACTCTGGACACCTATGTCTACCACAGGTATCAGATGGGTAAGAGTGGGATGGATTGAATTTCCTCTCCTACAGCAGCCCTCCAGTTTAAAGAGGGCTTTAAACTTTAGTTTAAAGCCCTCTTCTTCAAGCCTATGACTGAAGATGTTCTTCTCTGACCGATGAAGCCAATCAGCCCCACCAGACCGGGTTTCTCAAGCAAGTCCCATGCTCTAAAATACCTGAACTTCTCTCTGGGATCCCAGTTCTGCAACCATTTGTCAATTTCCCAGATCTGACTGGCCCTTTCAAACTCCTTTTTTATGGCTGGGAGGATTGATGAAAAAAGTACCCGCACTCCAAAATCCCTTACTGCTGCTCCCAGGGCTCTGGACTCCATCTTGACTTTTTTTGTTTCCTTAGACGGTATTGCTGGTGCCCATGTGAAATGACAGCAGCAGACAGAAGTCAGAGGACAGTAAGAGGTTTGGCAGTCTATTGGTGACATCCTGTCTTGGGGTCACAGCCCGAGAGACACACCCCTAATACAAGACTCTGGCAAACATCACACCTCTCTAGAGAGCACCTGATGCTGGCAAATAAGACTCTCAGAATTGAGTTACCGACTACTATCACCTCTTACCTTCTCTTAGTTGCTGTGATTGTTACATGGGGGGTTATGGGGTCAAGCTCCTTACTCAGCTCCAGCGTCTCTCCTCT
Organism: Onychostruthus taczanowskii; assembly: GCF_017590055.1. Classification (NCBI taxonomy): domain Eukaryota; kingdom Metazoa; phylum Chordata; class Aves; order Passeriformes; family Passeridae; genus Onychostruthus; species Onychostruthus taczanowskii. Next base: position 9,984,713 of record NW_024501459.1, read on the forward strand.
GTGATGTGTCTCTCCTTAGTCAGTCTGCACAGCAGTGAAGCAGTTCTGCAGGGGCACCTCAGATTTTGGGGAGGCATCTTCCTCCTGCAGGTCCTTGCTTACATTCTGCTATGTTATTGCTCTCCCTCCCTTCTGTGTGTGCCAATGGGAGAGGTTTTGGCTGTTTGGCCATGGGCTGTGGGTCTCCTGCAGATTGCACTAGGAAGCAGCTATGCAACTGCACTGAACCAGCTATACAGTTTCTTCTCAGCCTCCCCAATGCTATGCAGGCTTCCTGCTGCCTCCTGCAGCTCAGCCACTTGCTACAGGAGTTCCTCCACCTGGCACACCTTTGGCATGCAGGTCTTCTGTCCTGTCCCTGCCCCAGGAGAAGCCTCTATTCACTTTCTGCAGTCTGAGTTCTGCACTGCAGTCTTGTCCTTCACCAGCCCTGTCTGCGTGGAGGCATTGGCCACTGTCAGGACAGAGGTGCAGATCCCCCATCTGAGCTGCAGCCTTTGCTCTCAGATGAGTGCCCACCATTCTGCCTTGGCAGTCAGGTGGGATGAGCGCCCCTGACCTGTGCAGATGGCTACAGGATGATGCTTGGTTGCTGGTAGACTTCACGTGTCTGCCCTTGGCCAGCGGATGTCCCTCCTCTGAGTTGTCACCCTGCCTGTGCACCCTGCTGAGCAAACTGCCACACCATGACCTGTCTGCCTGTCCTGGCCACAGTGCTCCTGGACACAGTGCTCACCAGGGCTGCCTACTTTGGGAAGAGGGATTGGCCACCATTACCCTGGCCTCGCACATGCCAGGAGAGTAAGACATTCTCATAAGAGCAGCTGGCTCCTGGTGGGTCTCTGTGCTCCCCTGGGGCTTCCCTGGCTGAGGATCCCCCTGTGAGCCACGTTCCCCTGCTCTGCTGTAGAACACACCTGCACCACAGCTGATCACCTCAGTGGATGTCACGTTTTAGTCCTATCATCAAGTTGCTCATTTCCCTAAAACACTGGAGCATACCTCCTAAAATACATAATATGTGTAATTGCTCCATATACACCTTTAAAATATTATACCTTATTATCCCTATCACAACATAATCAGCATGCAAAATCAAGCATTCTTTTCAGATGAGATAACTGTGGTTCTCTTGAGGGCACTACATCAATGCAGTTATTTCCTCTTCCACACAATTAAAATTCAACTATAAAACAGAGAGCATGAGACATTTAAATATAAAACTTCAATACTGAAAACCAAAAGCTTTTGTTCAGAAGCCCAAATGCAGATTTTGGAATCTAAATTTTTAGAACAATGCACTACCTTCTACTGTTTAGCCTAGTACACTTCTATAATTTCATTATGAAATTACTGGTAATTACTGCATGAAAATACTGTTTATTATGGTATTTAGATCAAATTATACATAAGTAAACATTAATATTTTTCTTTTCAGTATGTTAAAAATCATGTCATACCCCTTTAACATGCTGTTTAAGGAATATTCCTAAATTATTTGCTATTACATCACTTTGGAATTAATTACTCTAAATAAATCTGTGCAAAGTGAAGGAAATAAGCAATGTATTTTATTTTTTTTCAAAGCAATAAAATAAGAACCAGTACAAGGGTGCAAATCTAACTGTAGTTCACACATCCAGAAACAGAATACTGACTTCAAAGCTAGATAGTTAGGTCTGACTGATTTTTTTCAATGAGTTTGAAATTTTCAATTACTATTATTATTATATTATTATTATTACATAAAGAACAACATACATAAAAATAGATGATCCATTTACCTGGCTGTACCCCCTACTAAATTCAACTGATTCACATTGGCATTAATTCACTTTACACAGACTAAAAATTGACTGCCGAAGTTTAGAATTTAACCTAATAACATTCCTAAACCTCTAGGCTGAGCTTTGAAAAGCCAGTTAGGTCATACATAAATCAAACTCTGCTTCAGAGCTCACTGCTGCAACTTTGCCCTTTGCATTCAAAATGTTCATTCCATCTTCAGTATTTTATAAGACGAAAAAATATTTTCCCTTGGATAACAAGAGAGCTATTCTGATTATAGAGTTTTCTGGAATGTGCTGGATGAAAGAAGATTTTTTTATTTAAAAACATTAACTTGTGGTATCTGGAAAAATGTGCATCAGAGGCCAAAGTTATGACAGATGATTGCCTGGATTTAAAAGATGCCTCTCTATGTGCCAAGAAGGGTTCCCTCTGAGCCTGGGTGAGGCAGAGGGCATCAGCTTTCAGGTTCCCACTTTGAATTAAGCCTAGGCTCAAAGACACATCTACTCTGTGGGTAAGATATGTTCCAAATCCAGCTTTACTATTCTTCATACTACTGCTGGGCAAGAGTACCCAAGCTCTGCAGCTCACAGGCAATGTGCCTACAAATGTTTTCAATCCCAACAGCCCAGATACTTATGCTGATGATCTGGAAAGCTCAGACCTGAGCTAGATCTTTCAGACTTAGTTCTTCATCAGTGAGAATAGATGCTTCAGGCCTGAGGCATATCCAAACCTAATTGTCCACAGTTTTCCTGAAAGCCTGTCAAGCAGTGAGCAGCCTGCACTTCCAAATCACCAAACAAGGAAGGTCTTTTGAGTTTCTGAGATGGATGTGAGGAATCTGCCCTGAGGTCACAGCCCTTGGGAAACTGGCAGGCCCTGCTAGTTCAATGGTGATGCTCACAAGAATGACAGTGGTTCCAGAAGGATATGCTCCTTCAAGAACACCACATTTCTGTGACATGTTCAAAAATCTGTCACTGCTGGTGAACTGAAAACCCCAGTCTGTGATGATGTCTAGTCCTTACATGCTGCTTCCCACAAAGGAAGTGTACCTGAAGGCTTGTCTACGCTCACTGAATGTGCTCTTCACCCCTTGGACAAGGCACGATCCCTCAGACTGGAGCCCATGTTCCCCAGCCATGAGGATTAGGGCTGGTGTACGAGGACATGCACACAACTGCTCACTCCTGAGTGCCCCTATGTATGAGGAAGGCAGACCAGGGTACACAAACTATTACACTTCAGTTTGGACATACAACATAAACTGGCTTGTTATGGTGGAAATGCAAAGAATCAGGCTTAGCAGTGAGCTTCTCTGCCTCCATGAACCAGAAGCTGTTTTCTCATACACAGCTACAAAGTTCTTGAGTGAATGAACTACTGTGCTGTATTGTTAAGGCTGCAACATGTCTATTAGCAGAAGATAATCTGCCACCCTTACGATGCATTTGATTAACTTCCATTAAAGTCAGTGAGGTTGACAATCCTGTATGAAGTAGCTACATATCTGGCTCTGCAGAGCAAATGAAAACACACTGAACTTTATTAAATATACTTAAATACAGAAAGAGTAGCACTTTTTCATTCTGCTCTGGTTAAAATGAAATATAATCAGAAACAGAGTTGGAAAATCACTAGCATTGCTATATTTTTAGATAATACTGAAAAATAAGTCTTATACATGCAACTCATTGGTGCTTCTTATGTCCAAAACAATCATATCTTTAAATACTGCTACCTTAATGGAAGAAAATGCTACTTTAAAATTTAAAGAAACCAGCTATTTTACTGTAAGTATAAAAAATAAATACTCTAAGGAATGGAAGAAAAAAAAAAAAGCATGTTCAATAATTTCATTACATTCTTAGATGCCAAATCATCTGTGAGTGGTTTCTTTTTAGATGAAAAGAAATCAAAATATAGGACAGATGTTGGACAAACCACATTTGAGGTCTATCACACACTGGCATTTTTCAAATTATTTTGGCTCATCTATTGAATAAGGTGTATTTTGCTTGATTTCGAAAAGGGAAACATCAGGAAATATTTAAAGGCCAATTGCTGCCAATTAACTTTGATCAGCAAAAGTTGCATTTGAATCTTTTAGATTCTTTTGCTGTCTGGAATAACACGCTATTCTAAAATCTAGCAAAACAACAACTTGATGATTAATGTGTGTTGGCAGCCCCACCACAAGCTTGCTTAACAGCTGGATTTTAAATAAACAGCTGTCTTCACTATGATGGGAAAGAAATCTGACTGTTTTCATGTTTTTGCGTTATTAAAATGTGATCAGAAATTGCTTTTTTCCCTTTTAAGATGAAACAGCCAGGCATTACAGTGACAGTCTCTTTCAGCAGTTTGGAGAGCTTTGGAAGGATCTCCTAGGTGTTGCCAAACCATAGGCTATGTAGGCTAAAAAAGCCCTTGGCAAGGCACCCGCAGCTCCTTGCTGCAGGCAGAGGCACCCTGGCTCAGAACAGCCCGTGCCTGCTGCAGGCACAGCAGCCCCAGGAACATCCCACAGACAGCCCATACAACATTTATGATATCCCTCGGGGATAAGGTAACACTTGCCCACCGTGGCACGTAAGCAAGAAATCTGTACCCAGCCATCAACTGTTTATAGAAGGTGGAGTTTAATATTTAATGGTCTGTGCAGACTATTGAATTCTGTATGTTTATAGGTTCCTTCAGTGTATCCACTTCTGAAACTTGTCTACTGTCATCATAAGTGCTAAAACCTGTGAGGACAAAACTCTACCATTTAAACTGTAGTAACCTTTGAATGTCAGTGAAGACAATTAGTGTAGATATTATTATATATCCTAATGACTAAATTATATAGCTATTTTCTAAGCATTTCTGTATTGAAACTCTGCAAATAATTGTCAAAGCATCTAACAACACAGAAAACCAGACAAATATTAAATATTAGATCATCTCTGTGCATTTTAAAAGAATGAACACTTACTTCTAAATCGTTAAAGAATAGATGTGTGTCCGCCAAATTGAAAATCATCTCTTCCATTCGGAGTCCAAGGGACACAGAAGTGGGAGGATCCTTAAAGAAGAAATTAAGCAAGTACACCATCAATACTGTGCCTAACACACATACCCAAATACAAACTGGAGGGACAGCTTTTCATAGCATGCTACTTGTATCAAATGCAACATCTGCTTTGTCAGTTTCAGTTCAGTAACTGCCTAACACTTCACTACAACACTTCCCAGTAACACTCAAAAATATGACTTTAACTCAACTGACTCCTTGATTTTGCAGTGGGACTTCTGTGGTCCCCTTCATGCATCCCTGGCACTGGCTCTTTGCTCTGTGCAGAAGGGGCAAATCCATTTCACCTAAAACTTCTCCAGATTCTGCAACTGTCCACAAGTTTTATGATCAAGCAGGGGTATGATAATAATATTGTTACTCAAAATAAACTGGTCACAAATGACAGGATTCAGTCCTGGGAATACCTAGTAACTTTAAAGCAAAGAACTATTGATGTTTTATTTGCAAATGGTAATTATATTTAAAACCACTCCTTGATTGTCAAAAAGGTTTAATTATGTTTCCAGTTTGGCCCACCCATGCAGAGTGAACAAAACTATTGTTTGTTATTAATACATAACACACTTTAACTTCTCTTCAGAAATTACCATAACAACTTACTCCTTACTGAGCTAATAAACTCAAAAAGCATGTTCAGCATTGTGGTTACCAAACGCATTACAGATGTTTGTCTTGTTTTGATTTTTTTGGGTGTTTTATATATTTTCAATCTGAAAAATTGAAAAGAGACCCTAATACATACATTTGATATAGAGTTTCTCATTTATAATGCCAAGTCTATCCAGGAGCACAGGAGCATAAGTTTGAAAGAACATGTCATATTATCCCCCAACAGCCTCTATTAATAATGTTAGTTTGTTAGGAATTATATTTTAAATAGAACTGAAGAAGTGGCAACCCATATTTTACTTAAAATAAGCTAATATTCTAAACTTGATGACAAGTCACAGTTAAAAAGCAAGAGATGCAGTCCTTAGTTTCTTTTTCCACCTCTCAATCAAATTAATAGATGCTCCAACATGATCTCTGAACTTTCAAACATTTTTCTGTAACTACTGGTTAGAAAGGCAAAATGCGTCAGTACTGAAGAGCTGGAAAAGAATGGTGATTTGGCAGCCTGTTTGCCTTCTGGAAATGCCAAAACCCAAGAACTGCTATCCAGAGAAAGAATTTTTGAAATTTCAAAGCAAAGTTACAATGAGCAGACAAAACATCTATTCTTGAACTCATATCCATTAAGAGTAAGATTTTAGAATAAAAAAATAGCCCTTATAAATGGGAAAAAAATTGCATCATGCTATTTTGATGAACTTTGTCCTTAAATATAAGTCTTTTATTTAAACTGGCACAGCCAAAAAAAAAAAAAAAAAAAAAAAAAAAAAAGGAATTTTTGGCTTCTTAGTTCAAATGGAAACACTTTGAAATATGAACAAAAGTATTCTGTCTCTCTGTTTTAATATTGTTCTATTTGTAGACCTGTGCCTTCCTCTGCTTTACTTTTGTAGGCATGTGAGGTGGAAAGCAGGTGGTATTTTCTCTCTAGCTAGGCCTGAGGCTTTTTCTCCCTTTGACATTTTGACATTTCTGCTTATCTTTGTGCCCAGTTAGCAGCTCATCATCCTACACATCCTACAGTTCATTGGGCTTCTTTTTTTTTAAAAAACAGACAAAGATTTCTCTTGTGCCTGAGCAGTAACAGAAGACACTTCACAGGAGCCTCTGTTCTATTTATTAAAGGAATTAGATGGGCTAAATGTCTAAGATGCAAATGAAGTTCACTAGCCATGTCTAAGATGCAAATGAAGATTTGAGTATCAACTATTAATGCAACAAGATAGAAATATTTCCATTCTGACTTCCATCCCTAAATAGGAACATCATTTTGAAAAGCAGAATAAATGGGCAACAGAGCATGATATTGGTTACGAACCCATTTGACTAATTTTAAACTAATGGCTGCAAATATATATTTTACATTTCAGTGGACATTACTTGCTTTTTTTATTATTGAACATTTTTATCACATTTCTGAGTCTGTGAAAAGAGATTTTTGTAAAGCTTTCTAACCATTTTACTCCAAGGTATTTTTACATGGCAGAAATAAAACAGAATGGTTTTCTCCAAAGCAATACTAAAATAATGCCATTTATTAGGTTAATTTAATTAGGCAGAAAAAATATAAGAAACTCATTGGCACCTACTGAAAGTGTCAGATTAAATAACACAAAAGCTAAAAGAATAAACTGAATGGATTGTTTTTCAAAGAAAGCTTAATTCCTAGTTTAAATACAATCTTTTTGTATAGGAAGTTCCACTTAACACAAAAACTATGTTAAACTGTGGCTCTTGGTAACTACATATTTAACAGAAGCAAAAACATTATCTGCATTAGCATTTTAAATATCTGTGTAGTCACAAACTTGCAACTGCTCTAATGAAAAGTACAAGAACCTCGGTTTAAAGCATCATAGTATATCAAACTCTGCCATCAGACATTACAGTGGGGGCTGTAAACTTTAAAAAAAGACAAGGCTAGAACAAGGTTTTTAAAAAAATAATCCCATACCCAACCTTCTTTTGCAATTTTAAGCCACTAATTGCTAACTAATTATTGTGAGGTGTCACACAATGAGTAGGAAAGCTAACAATCTCCTCTTTTTGCCTGGGATTTGCAGGTTCAGTCAGCGTCTTTTCAGGTATGGTCAAAATCAGGTACAAATCTCTGAGGGAGGTACAGTTTAACTAAAGAAAAGAAATACCAATGTCAAACTGCTTAAGTAGGCCTTTTGTTTTGAATACTGGCATTGGAGCCAAAACATTGCCTGTATGTCATTTCTAAATTCTACCTACTTGATTTCTTTGTTTGGTGAAGGAACAAGAAGCTGAAAAACAGGAAAGTTCACTTTGGGTACCAGGCTTATTTTCCACTTAAGCCTACAGGTCACAAATGAAGGGTTAAGTGAAACCAGGCTTTGTTTTTCTCTATCTCTAAAGTATATTAAACCCCAATAAAATAGCTTATAATTTAAAGGAAAATTCCTTTAAAACCTCTGCATATAACTGCTTTCACTGGGAATGGAAATGTATGTCAAGACCACAGTATTCTGTGCCAATACTGAGATGTATTTTCACCTGCTCCAAGATCTTAAAGGGCTCCAACTTTTTCCAAATGCCAAAACTTAATCAGCCCTAATGTCAATTAAACTAACTGGCAACATTATATTTGATCAATACATCTCTCTCTGTACATAGTTAAAAAATTCCTAAAGCAAATGAAAATGTTTTGGGTTTTTTGGTCTAATCTTCTGGAAGGGCATATTCTTAGAGTTTCATATATTTCCATTAAATTCAAATAATCCTTAAATAAAAATGTAGTGCTTTATGGAGTAATTTTTGCCGTGACTACGTAAACTGAAAAATAAAGGTATCATTATGTTACAACAAAACTGAAGGAAAAAAGCAGGAGGAAAATAGAGCACAATAGCAGCTAAAGGAGAGCAGGTGATAAAAACAGATTAAAAAGTAAGAAGATACAGAAAAAGGTGGCACAAGGAAGAAGTTAGGAAGAATGAGGTAGAGAATTAGGCAAAGAAAATCAATCCCTTCAGCAGCAAGGCTGAACATCATTCATAGTCATTCACCATGAAACTCGCTCAGGCATTATGAAAAGAGCTGAATGCCAAGTTGCCAAATCCCCTATTATTTAATTAGGACATTTTTGTTTGTTTGAAGATCCAGCTTTTGTATTTTAATGATTATGTGATCACCCTAGATTTAATTTTTTAAAAGGGCATCTCTAGCCCTCACCATAGTGCAGATTTATAAGAGAACATGATGTTGGATTGCTCATAAACAAGAATACAGGTGAAAAGAATAATAATTCCCCTCAACTTTCTTTTTTTTTCAGATTAACTTATGGTCCAGATTTCTTACTTTAAATGCCATTAATCACAGGCAAGCCCTCTTTTAAAAACATGCACCTTCTGCTGCCACAAACAAACCCTAAAATTCTCATGTTTTAGCATGTTTGCTTTGAACATTTGACACTGTCTCTCTAACATCCTTGGCAATTACTAACTGTTGTCTGAAGCTGTCAATAGCCCAAGAGAAACTCTGATTTGAATGAAACCTTAGGAAAACAAAAACAAAATGGCACAGTTTCATGCCATCATCTGAGAGCCATGGACAGGCATGTTGCTACCCCTCACCAAAAAGATTTCATATTTATCCAAAGATTAAGCAGCAATGCCATCATTCCTCTCAACATCAACAGTTGGCTGTCATTTAGCAATGCAGGAATATTGTGCCAGATGCCATGAAACCAGAGCCAGCTGGGCAAAAGCTACTTCTTATGTAAACAGTGCCAACAGTGATGGAGCTGCAAGCAGGAGTCAGCCCCCTCCCTGCAGCGTACGTATTTATATCTCTTTGCAACTGAATCCCAGCCACTTTCCTCAACTTCAGCCACCCAGCAATAAAGTGTTTATGTTCAGGTCCTAATTAATGAATCCACTACAGGGAACTAGTAACAAATGGAAAAAATATGCTCACATTAGTACTTCCATGGCAGAGACTAATTAATTAGGCTTTTCCAGTGCTACTCTGCTGGCCAAAAGCCAGTGGTGAGATTCTGTTGTCACTGAGCTTTCCTGCAAGCACTTGGACTTGTTCTCCTCATTCTGAACCAAATTGTAATAGATTTTGGGGTACCACACAAAAGCTGGTTTAATTTGAAAAATGGAAAACAACTTTTGGTAAATATTTAATACTCTTCTATAAGTGCTTTTGTCCACACATATCCAGACAATAATTGTTGAAACATTTAAGTTCTAGTTTCTTTTTATTATCTAAATATAAACTAACAACACCTAGGAAACCAAGGCTGCTGAATTAACTGAACATAAACTAACAACACCTAGGAAACCAAGGCTGCTGAATTAACTTGCTTTACTGACATATAATGAAAAAACCTAATTATATTCCTCAAACAGATACATTGTTTTTACAGTAAACATTTCTGCAAACAAACCTTACCTGAACAAGTAAGAAAGGTTGCAAAGTAGTACTGCTTTAGATTTTTATAGATATTATAGCAAAAATCTATTGAGACCTGACCCAGGCACGGACTGAACTGGAGGTAGCTTTGCCCTTCACTCAGCTGGGTGTAGGGTAAAACCTTTTAGTGCTAAATAGAAGCTCTACAAGAACACAGAGGCATTACATGAAGCCAGACAAAACTATGTAGTTGTTCTTTACGCATAGAAGTTTTTGAGGTTAACAAAAAATCACATTCCAGTTATAACTCACAGGAGGTGAACATAAAAGTCTGTAACAGATTTTAGCACAAGCTGTTAGCTTTCAAATATAATCCCAGCAAAAAGAAGTTTGATCTCATAAGGACATTCCATTCATAAACTGTTCTTATTCACCTAAAATCATGTTTCTCTTCTGAGAATTACCAAGGAAATCTGCTGTCTGTAGACATATTCATCAGTTCAGTTATGATTTATAGACTGTGCATAATATAAAGATTTGACTCATAAGCAGACTTTTAAAAACATCAGTCAATATTTAGATTTTTAAAAAATCAAAGGCAAAAAATTTTAGACTAATCTGGCCATGTCCAAAAGAATTCCTCCTCTTTCCCTCTCAATACAGAGCACAGCCAATCCATCATAGCAATCATTCCTGGAAGTTCTTCACTCTCTGAGGGGATGCAGATCTTTGCAGATTTTGATGATATCAACAGGTTTCAGACAACCTGTATCTACAAACCAAACCTCAAATGGTCAAAGTACTAACTTTGAGTATCCCAACATTATTTAAATATGTAGTGAATACAAGAGCTGAGCAACTGCAAATCATGGACATGTGAAACAGCTTGGTATTTTTTTGTCTTGTAAGGCCAGTACCAGTTTGCCTCTAAATATCAATTAATGTTCTGGTACTCCTTGTGTATCAACCATAAACCAGCAAATATTACAGAAAATTTTCATCAGTTTCTTGACACTTACCCTTCCATATCTGTTAGCATAGGACCCTGTAAGCAAGGAATGGAAAATGATGATTGTCTCATCCAAATCCCAAATGAATACTCTCTGTAAAAAGAGAATCAAATCAATGTGTTCCTTTGTGAAGCTAATACTTGAAATGGAAAGTTAAAATTTGAATCAGTAAGCACACAAATGGGAAAATTGTACTGATATGGTTGCATATTAAAACCATAGCTTCCCTGCCAATTATTTTCAATAGTAACAAGTTGGTTTTTTTTTTCCAGGGTAGGGTAATACAATCTGTTAGCTTTTTACTATAATTGCTATTATATCAAATCCTTCTATTAGAACAGAATTATAGTATAGTCAAATATACACAGAAAATGAGACTGTACAATGTAATTTTTGAAGCTTGATGTCAGATAGAAACTATCTCTAAGAAATAAACAAAGAGAAGCATCTGAAAAGTAAATATTCAGGGTTAGAATTCCGTATTTCTGCAAGTCTTACAAGACAAAAGTCTTACAAAAATTCATGTAAGTGCCCTTGAAAATTACCTCTAAAACCAAAACAAAGCAGATTGCTGCTAAGCACTTTATTTCCCTTATGTTAATTTTAATGCATTTTAGGCATCTGAAGAACAAAAACTACGAACTTGGATGATGTATGTATAAAACTTATGGCATCAGAAAATAATTCTTTTGCTTAGAGACAATGGAAAATACGTGTTTTAAATTTGTCCTCTGACCACACAAAAAATGGTAAGTTAATGAAAAATAAAGTGTACAAATACAAACATTTTAAATCCTGGTGAGATTGTATTTCCCATGATGACAAATGGGGTAAGCTTCTGCAAAGGAAAAGTAATGCACTGTGGACACTTATAGCTGTGGTGTGTCACTGGAGATGTGTTCTCAACATAAACCCTGGGCCACTGCGAGGAATGTGAACAGAGCATGAGAGAACAAACCCCACTATTGTGCTACAAGTGTCTCCTGTCCAAATGAAAACCTTTCTTTGCCTTGGGAAAAGATTGCTCCTTCTCTTTCTTTCTTTTTTTTTTTTCCCCTTTTGGTTTCTTTTGGTTTGTTTGTTTGTTTGCTTTGTTTAATCAAAAGGAGAAAGAAACACCCAGTATTTTTCCAAGGAAGTAGAAGCTCTTCCTGAAGAACGTTTTTTAGAAGAAAAATCCTATTTTCTATGAAAATACTGTTAGGAAAAAGGAAGTTTCAATGCCACTTTATTTTAGACGTGTAAATAACACTTCTTTGTGTTAATAAAAATAATGAGAAAATAAAATAAAAAAAAAGTTCTGTAACAGGCCAAAGACATTTAATACATAGTACCTCCAGATCAGAGTCAGGTGGTGGTGAAGGATTATTGTTTCTTCTGCCACGTCCACGTGATTTCCCATCTGAGCTACGACGCAATCTATCTGAATCTGAGTCTTTAATGGGGGTTGATGGGCTGTGGATTGTACTGTACTCTGCCGTGGTAAAGAGAGAAAGAACACTTTTACCCTTCAGTTCAATGTTCAAAATGTTCAACTTACTCGCTCACATCAAACCCAGTCTCAACTAAAATAATTAAATATAAAATGGTAAGTGGTCATATTGATTCATAAATTAATTCAATCTAGCTCAAATTATATGTAGAAAGAGTGATAAATTATTTCAGTAAACGCCTATAAAAGACTTAGTAGAAAAAAACTTCATCGCTTCATTCCTTCGATTATGACAAGATTAAGCAAACAATTTTAAGGGATACCAGTTTTTCATAAAACAACATTAATTTAACTCTAGCTTTTCAAACTTAAATACCTTAAATTATTTAAAATAACTGTCATGGTGACAGGTAAGAAAAATCCAACCAGGTGTGAAAAAAACCCAGACATATATAAATTGAAAAATTTTCCAAATTGCCTGGTTGGAGACTCTTTTAGATTGCTACATTTGAGCCAGAAGAATAGAATTATTCCAAAATATAGCATAAACCAGAATATTTCTTTTCCCTCAGTAATTTAAATTAATTAAGTGTTAAATAAGCATCAGCTATGAAGATGGTATTTCTAGTATTTTTCAAAGGCCTAATAAACACTGAACATTTCCAATGAGCACCTTCAAGACAGAATACAAATCTTCACAAACAGTATTACATGCTAATTATTATGCTGTAGCCACATTTATTTATAAGAATATTTACTGTTACTGAACAGGTGCAAAAAGAATGACGATTCATGTAGTTAAGAATAGCAGAGTTTTTCTGAAAACATGACAGTTTGAAGAGATTTTGCTACTTTTAACCTCCACAGACTCTATCATAGTGAATGCTTGCACATTAACAAAGCAAACACTGAGCATCTCTTTTCCTTCTCATTAATTTAATTAGCAGTACCATAGTCTTTAGAAATGCAACAATACATTTTTAAATCTCTTTTGAAAACTTCCTTTCATAGTCTGAATTTCACAAATATTTTTATTTTGTTAGTTACCATGTTTTCTTTTGTTTTTCCTAAAAATACTACTTTAGTGAAGGCAGTTGCAATTTTTATGTTTCTCAACTTTACTGCTCAGTTAATATTAACTACTTTTTAGAGTTCAGTAGATACAAAATTTTTTGTTTGAATCTGCCTAGACCATGGCATTCCAGCTTGAACAGACAGGTATACTCCTCACACAAGGGATTCTCTCTCCTAGGCAAACATCCTGTTGAGGTCAAAGGTTAAATTAAGGAGGAGACTCTGGACATCTGTGTAGCACCACATATGCACAGTTACTCAAAATAATAACAGTTACTTGTGCTGAATGAAAGGAAAAGGTCTTGAAATTCTCATGCTCAGCCTTCAAATCTACACTTATTGAGAATTTGCACAGCTTACATATTTCACATTACATATTTACCTAAATATTTCAGACTACATCAAACAAAGCAGAACAAGTTAAGATGTAACTCAAATTTAAGCACAGAACCTTCTGAAGATATCTGACCTATACTAAAAGAGTGATTCTCTATGTGTCAAATAACAACAATTATCCAGCCACATCTATCTATACATCCCAATAATATATATCTTTTCCTATGACAATTCACACCTTAGAATACTTGTTTAAAGTATTTAAAATTTGAATGCTGACTGCTCTTTCATCTACTGTACTGAACCATAAAGAAAAGAAATTGTAACAAACAGTACAAATTTTCCCAGTAAATTTTTCTGCTATACATTATTTTGATTGTTAAAATATTTAATAAAAAGAAAAGAGAAAGAAAATTGTGCACAAAAGCCTTGAAATTAATTATAAGCTCATAAAATAAACAGACCAGAATTTCTTCAACAGATATACTGGCCAATGATGTCCTAAATATGTACTTCAAAACTTAGATGTAATGAAAAATTGCATTTTCTATTGAATAATTTAAATTACTGCTCCTTTTGCTCTCTGACACTGTTTTTAGGAGAGTGGCTTTAGTTCCCAGTTTTAGAAATTTTTCCTACAGACATGCTATGCCTAAAAGTTTAAACTTTCTGGAGTAATACTAAAACAAGTAAGGAACAGGTAAGATGGAAAGAGTGTAAACAAAACTCCATGACAAATAAACAAACAAGCAAACCTAAATGAGTGAGGAGAGAGATCAGAGCATGGTGGGGGCAGGGAAGAAAATCTGTCTGTAAGAGGCATCCAGCTCTCCATTTTTGCAAACACCTTTCACTTATAAATACTTTATTCAAAATTTCAAACACAGGGCTACAAGTTTGGGTGGAGGCTCACTTCCATTTCCCCTTCACAGGTAATGTGTCTGGATCTCACCTGACAGAAAGACTCCCAACCCTGCCTCAGGACCCTTCTCGGGACCACTGTACTTCCATCATTCCCAAGAAAGATTTGTCTGTCCTGCTCTGATGGATCTCTCCAGGAAATCTCTGCTGCTTGGACAGCTGTGTCACCAGAACATACAACTTCAGCATTCGTTACAGCAGTAAAAGTTTAATCTTTGAAAGTGGGGGAAAAATTATTCCCTCTATTGTATCTGCATGCATTTGAAGACTGTTCAGAGATCCCCTTTGTTGTTAGATTAACCCTTCCCTGTCAATCTTCTTTGCTAGGCTCTGATTCTCATTCTCTACAGTCTCACCAAACTGGACAAAGTAATGCAAAGCAAAGTCAAGCAAAGCTTGACTTCCTGAATGTTCTGCAGGCTACCCTCCCCTGCTCACCAACTGGCCAGAAAAAATTTGCATGTTCTACAGTATTTCCATAAATATTAGATTGGGCATTCCTAGATCACCCTCTGAGGAAGAAGTGACATTGAACTGATTGTTTCTCAAAGACTTGGACAAACTTTGCACATGATTGAACAAGCAAAATTGCTAATACCTGCAGCTTCTGAGCCTGCCCAGGAGATCAGTGTTACAAACAGCGTGACAGATGGCATCAACCAGTGGGGGAAAACATGACATTGTGTGCAGGAAACTTGTTCCATGTATATAAAGGGAAGCCTCTGTGTGCATGGCTGTGTCACCAGCTCAGTGTCCAATGGTCACTCTCAGGGCCTCATAAGGAAACACAGTTAAAGAATTCAGTGTCCACCTGAGACCTGAGCCTCAACAAGCCCAGCCCTGACAAATTCTGGAGAAAGAAAAACAACAGTGGCTGAGGGTACTCTGTGTGCCACTAATATCTGGAGTACTGAGAGCAGTCTGCAGGGAAAGGTAGAGCCTGGAAGAAGCTGCCAACATTCCCTGTCCCACATTTGTGCAGTTCATCATTCCTGCCTAAATGTATACCTCACACCTGCTCCTATTCAGATCACGTCTCCATTTTTTGAGTTCTCTTCCCGTCTCCAAAGTGCCTCACAGCCCCTCTCAGCATGGTGTCATCTACATATTTAATAGGCAAACACATTCTGTTCCGTCACATAATGATTAATGAAAATGTGCTCTGGTGCTAGGCCCAAGGCAGACACTGAGGAATGCTGCTGTAGCCATCCCTCTGTTTTAACAGTGAGCTCTCATTGACTTCTCTCTGGACATGATTTCCTAAACAGCTTTTTATTCTTCTGCTGTAATTCCTGCCAAACTGCCTTAGCCTAACTTGCTTTTAAAATTGCTAAGTGAAAACATTTAACTGTCAACGTCATCAAAAGACTTGCTGAAGTCAATTTACATAGCCACAAATCAAGTTATCACTACACTCATTACCTTATAATCATTGCTAAGAGAAGATTAAATTGTTCAACTTCAGCTGACTTCATGGTATCAGACATACTTTAATACTAGCCAAGTGAAATGATGATTTTTCTAAAGCACTGAATTCAATTTTATCCTGTCCTTGAGCATCACAAACCCAAGTAAGTACAGGAGAAAACTCTGCCCTCCACATAACCATGGGCAGAGAAGAGGGTGAGGATCAGACCCATTGCCTGTCCAACACAAAAGCAAGATCGCCAAAGGGAGCTGGCAGCAGCCTGGCTAAATACAAGGAGTCCAGACAAAAGCTACGAGATTTGTACACATTTTGCTAAAAAAAAAAACAAACAAAACATGCCAGCCTCCCAGAATATTACATGGGTTCAAGAGGGGCCTGAAAACATCCCTGGAAGTGAAATATTCAGGGGTGCTACAGCTGCACCACATTAGCAAGTTAGACCTGTGGGATCAGGCAAGTGGTGGCAACTACATCAGGCTGCACTGGCTGTTTCTGAGAGGTTATTTCAGTGCAAGTGCATTCTGATCTAATCTTCTGGGCACCCTCAGAAGGGGCTGGAGCAATGAGGAGCTGTTCTGGAGGACACCTTCCAGGTTAGCTTTGACTGGAAGGACTCTGCTTGAGTGCCCTAGGACTGCCCTGCTGAGCCAAAGCTTCACACCGAAAAAGACCCTACTCAAAATTAAAATGCTAATGCAGGCACACCCTAAACACACAAACAATAGCAGGTCTGGAAATCACCTGAGACAAAAATATCTGGGATCTGGAAAGATGCTTAGGGCAAATCTTACACAAGCCTGGCCTGTCCTTGATGCTCCTGAGGTGCCTGCTGGTGGCCCCTGCAGCAGGCAGGGTACAGCCTGGCTGATCCAGCACTCCAGGCTGCCAGTGCAGTGGCTCTGTGTTGCAATGCTTTCACAAATTTGTATTAATAGCAACAGTTAATACAAATTTGTATTAATAGCAACTGTAGCAACAGTTATTCTTCTGCATCCATGGACGTACACATCATTTTAGATCTCCCTGCTATACCAACTCTTTGTGCTTTGCTCCAGGCAGACACTAAATGTTATAGCTTACTTCTGCTTCACCTTCTTCGGAACCTTGGATAAGTGTAAAAGACCCACTCTTGACTCCTACAGTCAGTCAGAAAAAAACATTTTAAGCCCAGATTCTATAAATATCTTGTTTTCCAGGTGTGACTGGTACTCCCCTGCTTCTGACCTGGTAGCAACCCCTGTAGCACACAATGACATCAAGCCTGACAAAAACATAACTATGAGGAATTAAATGTGTTTACATTCTTAACTAAAATACATGGACCATACTGTATCAGACTTTCCTCTATGCTTCAAGGCACCACAACACTGCAACTTGACATAAGAGTTCATCAGCTTATACTTCCCTTTATACATCACTCTGGGCAGTGTTGATGGTTTTGTCACACAGGACAATTTTCCATCACATCAAAAACAAAAACACCTTGATTATTTATGAACAGACGGCTGCAGAGACAGCATTTGCAACACCATATTCTGTAATTCATTTCTGCTTGTTATGAAAATCCCCCCATAGTAATTGCTGCATTTTCTTACTGTTGATTTTGATGTACAGCAATAGTGTTCAATGACAAATCTGGGGAAAACTAGCTATGCCAGAAAGCCAAAAATCAAGTGTGTCTCTAGGTAAATCCAGCTGGTGTGTGGGTGTAAAGCTTTTGCTGTTGACAAAGGCATTGCAAATTTTATCAGACTTTTTCCCTACTACACTAAAAGGTTATGCAAAAAAGAGTAAACGTACATTATCAAAGTAATCATATCTCATGTCACAATGTAAATTACATGGATAAGGTGGGTCCAGGGGAGTTAGTACAGTCAAATGTCTCTACGAGTAGCTATGTACAAAAAATTTTCCATTTACATTGTGCCCAGATAAATGGCTTCCCCTTAAATCTTATACTTCATTTTGCCAGTGTTATTTCAACTCCTGTGTACCAGAACAAAAATACAAGATTCAAGTAATTTGAATATGTCAGTCTCACACTATGATTTTCTTACTTTTGCATAAGTTGCCTTTTGCATAAATACAACTAAACACAAATTCCATGAGCACCTATACAAACTCCTACTTGCATACAACTGGACCAGGATTAAACAATGCAGCAGAATCAAGTGTATTTGTGGATGTTCTTTTTTTACTTCTCTATAAAACATAATACTGTATTAGTAGTAAGTAAAAGCACTAAGTAAATATTGCAAGAAATACAATAGTGCCTGCTGGCAGGATCACAGAAGTATATCTCTAGTGCTGTTTTGACAAAATGTCAAAATCTTCGCTTGAAAAACAAATTTAATATTTGTATATTCAGAATTAAGAGCATGCTATTATAAACTTGACAGAAGCTCTCAACAGTCTGTTAAAAATAGTGGCAAAAATGACTATTTATTTCAAAGCCTGGTTGAGGTTTTGATTTAGGATTGCATATTTAAAATAATGACAAAATATCATATATAACAGTATTTATAAACTATTTATGACCACAACTGACAGTGGTCCAGATTTTTGTGCTCCAACGTTCTTTATTGAAGAAAAAAGATGAAGCAATGCATAATGGGCTAGTAGTACCTGAATCCTTTCTAGTTATTACTTGCTTACTCATTAGTTCAGTTTTCAAACAATTTTAAATCATTGTTACTTTTAATCCCACCAAAACCAAAGATAAGCATCTCAGGAGAACAACCAGTACTGCACTTTGCCATTCATCATTGCATCCAATTTAATTTCTGTTTCTACAGAATTTTCTGTGATTTTCCTTCCTTGTATAATGTATCCTCTAGATTTATTCTTCATTTATATTTATGAAAAAGAACAAACATTAGAATACCAGAAATGTACTGCAAATATAGCTGCATTTCTTTCCATATAAGAAAGAAAAGTTGTCTACATAAACTATTTTCCCTCTTCCATTTTTCTGTCTCTAATTTATTGTTATGAAACACGATAAGAAGAAACTGTAAAAGTGGCTTTCCCTTTTGCAATACTAAAGATGATGTAGTACTCAAGGAAAAAGAAGTTTAGTCTTTGAGAGCAAAATAGTGGCCCATGGCTGAGACCAAGTTTTGCTGACTGGCACAGCCTTTGTGAGGTTTTTAAACTGCATTGTGAAGTATGTGAGTAATATGAAAAAAAACCCCAAACCTTCCAGTAATATATTAAACACACTTATTACAGAAACCAAGAAAAATGAAAGAGATTGAATCTCAAGAACAATGCAAGCCTCTCTTGTGAGAAACACTGTTTAATAAATTATAAATACATCATTACAGAGCATAAATTCAGCCTTCCTGACTGGATGAAAAAAAAATTGCACAAATCAAGAACTTTTTATTACCAGTTGTGATGACGGAGTTGAAATATTGCAAGAAAAAACGATTATGTCTGTAGCAAAGGTAGTTTTTTCTATATTAACTCCTAGAAATAATGTTATGAATGTTGCACTAAGAATTTTTGAGGATCAGGGTAGGCAAAGTGGATGGGGGCATAACTCCATCTCTCCAGGGTAAGTTTCAACATTGGCAAACAGCTGGAAACTAAGTAAGAAAGCATAAAAAGGACAGACATCCACACAGCACTAATTTATCCCCAGTCTCCAGTGATCTTGTGCATCAAGAATTTCTTGTTGTCTCTGTAAATTTAATATTTGAGCTTGTCGAAGTTATGCTTGAACTGGCATAAACTTTTTGCATCCACAACATCCTGCAGCAAAGAGCCACACAGCTTAGCTACATGCAACATAAAGAAATACTGCTTTTGTTCGCTCTCAACCTATTTAAATGAATTTAAATATTGGAAGGGAGAACAAATATTTGCTCCTTTATCTACTACTATTCTCTTTTATAATTTTGATTCTTATTACTTCTCTTACACACTACAGCTTAGACAAAAAAATCAGCAACTTTCTGATTACATCACTAAGAAAAATACAGGCTTTTGTTCACAAGAAAATAACATTAATTTGTATATCTGATTTATGGATACAAAGACTATAAACATATGGGCAATGAATTATTTTATCCTGACTATGGTACAAGAAAGTTTCAAATCCTGAAAGCAAAGAGAAAGAAGAAACACTGAGCATGGAAAATCTCAGGTTTTTCTGCAAGAATCTCTGCATGTTCTGGATTGCATGGCAAAAACTTTCAAATTTAACTAGTAGCTGAGGAAAATCATAAAAGGATTATTTTATATTTGGACAAGGAATGAAACATATTTCAAGTGAAATTATCTGAGATTTCTGAGTCGGCAAAACTCTACTAAAAATGTCACAAGGGCACATAATTACTTTCTCCCTTTCACATTTTTCTTAGCAGACTCTTCTGTTTCACTTATTGGCCCAAATTCATAGAAACCACCTATGTCTGTCAAATTATTTTGGTGCCTCTGTAAAGTCTGAAGGCTGTTCTGTGCTTGTCCTGGCATAGTTCATAACCACACAGATTACATGGGTTTTTTTAATATAGAAGATGTCTAAGGATAGACAGCTGCAATTCAGCAGCTGGAGCCCATCCTACAAAATGTGATGGCTCTGCACTGCTCCCCACCATCTCTCATATGAAGCATTCCAGTTGTGGTAAAGAATCAGCAGCCTAACTTAAGCAGATGTGGCAAAACAGCCGCAGAAATTTTACTAACTGTAACAGAAATTTGTTTATTTTGCTCTTTTGTTCTGTGTTTTGGACTCAGCTATGAATTTCTTCTGTTGAATATGCCTTCCACTTGTCCCCACTCCACCAGCATTCCCTTCCTACATGTTGATCCCTCTTTTCTCTGGGCCCAGCCTTGCTTTGTCCTCCAAGGAGATTGTGTATGAGCTCAACGGAAGGTTAGCTACAAACCTCAACAAGAAAAAAAGTACAGCCATTTACACTGTCCAAGGAGAAATGGCAAGCACAGCACTGGATTCACTGATGGTTCCTTCCTTCCTTTCTACTAGCATTGAAGGTGAGGCAGCAGAAGTTCCTTGCCTAATTTCTCCTTAGAAATCAGCACTGGCACTTCAGCCACTTTAAACTGCTTTCATTCCAGTGCAGAGGCTGTGGCATCAGTTGTTCAATTGAACTCCAGTTGGAAGTGTTCACCTCTCTCCAGGCAATACAGAAGGAGCCTAAATGGGCTTGATCCTAACCTAACTGCATAAAGAAAAAAACTGCAAAAAGAAAAATGGAGAAATTTGGCCCTATACCTTCTGCTGATTGCAGCCACATTGATGGAGATGACTTTCATCAGCTCCTTCTAATAGAGTGGTCTTGGAGACCAGGTACTTTCCTACATGTGCCCCTGCCTCTGGTGGAGGCAGCCAGCCCATGATAACCCCATAGCTACATTAGGAGTTGTTATTTGCAAACTGCTGGAAGGAACTTTTTCAGAACTGTTAAATCAGTAACAATAATATCTTGGGAAAAGAAACTGAAGTCCCAGCAATGTCAGAGGAGGTGTGCACACATCTGAGACAGGGCTAAGCAAGCAGTGGTAGGGCATCCATGGATACAGCTTTCAATACATGAAAGCTTATATTTTCAATACATATACAACTTTCAATACATGAAATAACAAATTAGAAGAAGGATTAGGTGCAGAACTCATCCACAAGAAAGCTCACCAAATTCTTTCAAAGTTTTAGACAAAACTGTCATAACAAGAATATGGAAGATGTGAGGGAGAAAATAAAGACTTCTTAAAAAGGAACTGAGAAAAGTTCTGTTCAGGCTTATAAAGCATAGAAAACTATTTATATAGGAGGACAGTCTTTAAGTCACTAAGTTTGAGTGTGGGAAAAATATACCTCCTCTCTTCATATGCACATTTACTGTAGGTTTTAGGAAGTAAATACAATAGTAAAGATCAATGACTTTAGAGAAATACATGCAAAGACTTTGCAGAAGATCGTGACACAGATGATACAATGATTCAATTTTAGTATCTTGATAACAGCTAAAACTTGATCACCATAGGGTTTTGGGCTAAGAGGAACTTAACTGCTTCCAACTTAAAAAGAAAAGCAAACAAAATCATAAGAAAACAAAAGCAAAATATTTTTTAAAAGTGAAAAGCAGGATAATTTTGCAGACATCAATATGCATCCATATCTAAATGCCACAGACCCCAATAAGCACTCATATATTTAGAAAGATTCCTTTCTCCAATACAGTGCACACACATGACCTCATGTATATAAATGCACATGCCAGCTGTATTTTCTTCCCTACTTGCAGCACATGTCTCAAAAAAGACAGCACTGCATAACATTTTCTCCAGGTGCACACTCATGCAGAAAAGCAACAGAGGCCTAGCAAATTATAGTAAAATTTAGCATTGCACATAGAAGATCAGTCCCATCAAGTGCTACAAGTGAACTAAAATCAACATCATCCCAAAGAAGTCCAAAACAGAACCACCTGATACCACTGCCAAATCATAACTGCTTCTTCCTGCATTACTAAGAAACACATCTGCAACCTGGGACTTTCTCTCTGACAGACTTCGTACTTCTGCCATCTACTAATGACTGACATGCTTCATCTGTTAAAAAGATGGATTTTAGCTTTTTTTTTTTTTTAATAATGAGAAAAGTATTTTTCACCCCTCATTTCCAAAAACAGCTGGAGCAGTTTGGTATAAATGTTCAAAAAATATCTCAACTAGTAAAGGACTGCCAAATTCCACGAAGAAAGGTAAAATGACTGGGAAAAAGAATAAGCCACTGAAAATCTTTTCTTAAAATGGAAACACCTGTGCAATTTCAACTCTCCATTGCAAGCATTATTATGCCCTCTGAAATAAAGAACTCAAAAGGTTCTTTCAAGTAGACAGTTGGGTTATGGTTTGAAGGCCTCCTGATTTCAGTTTTATTTAAGAAAAATCAAAGGGGTTTATCTTAATGAATATAGAGCTTAAAAGCCCCAGGTTCTTGTTTACTGTAAAGACTTATACATACCTGCAATTTTTAACACACTTTACAAATAAATACAAATAACTTGTATTCTAGGCAAGCTTTAAAACTGTTACTGATCCTCTTTTTTTCTTTAGTCTATTTTCTGATAAAATCTGTCCGAGATATGCCACAGGCTCAGGATTAAGAAATAATAATAAAAAAAATCAACAACTACACAAAAAAAATCCAATTCAATCCCCTTTCAACTTACAAAAATGTTCCTCATAGGGACCATAAAATCCATGTAATTACCTGCTGCAGGATCTGTAACTGCTTGACTGGTGATGCCAGATGGTGGTTCTTGAAGCTGGTATGTTGCATTTGTGGAGGGTGTCGTAGGGCTGGTGTTGCTGTTTGTCATGTAATGTGAAGGGTATGGTGAGCTATTATAATACTGTGCATATTGGCCCTGGCCAAAACTGGGATAAGAGGGATATTCCTGCAAGACAAAAAACCAACTGAGCAGTCCATCAAAGTTTTGTTACTTTTTAGTATAAATTCCAAAATATAGCTACAAACACATGTCAGACTTTGAGCACGTATGCTTCCTGTACTGGATGCTGTAGGACCTAAAACTGTGAGGCAGTAAAGCAAAATCTAAATTACACATAATTTATTATGTCTTCTCATACAAGCAGTTTATTAGACACACTGCTGAAGATGTGTGAATAAGAACATCAACCTCTGACAATTAGTTCTAAGATGACAGATTGAAGAAAAACATTTATAGACTTTACTTTAACTTGAAAGATGACAATTTCTTTCAACAAGCTATTTAAGAGCTACATTTTTTCAGTGGAAGAGAATTCTAAGTTTGCCAAAGTTTGCTGAACTCCTATTTACAAATTTACCTGCTGTGAACTATTAAATCCAGTAGAATTTGTGAGTGAATTATTTCCTGCATATATTCCTGATGATGTTGTAAAACTGCTGCCTGAAATGAAAGGGAAAATGATGTGAATTACTAAAACAAACTATTGGAAAATAACTTCTATCACACAATTATATCATAACATTATGGCATATTTGTAATATTTCCCATATGTTGACCAATTCAGCTCTGTAACATGTTAATACTTAGAAAGTGATAATTCATAGTTCTTACACTCTGTGTTTCATTATTACAATAAAAAAATCCCCTTGAAATTTAGACTGGAATTCTGGACAGACCTCAGGTCTGATTGAAAATTCGGCTATTGCACCTCTGAATAACACCCAGCACTGTGGAAGTAAAGAGGGGTTTTTTTTGTTTGGTTTTTTTTGTTTGTTTGTTTGTTTTTTTTTTTGTTTGTTTTTTTTGTTTTTTTTGTTTGTTTTTTTGTTTTTTTTTTTTTTTTTTGTTTTTTTTTGTTGAACAGTGGAGGCAAGCCTTGTCCCGAGAGACACCATCCCCCCTTACGAAATCCCGGTGGATCTGTTTCTCCTGCCGCCTTTGAGAACTGTGTCCTTTCCCCTCCCTGAGCCTCAACCCCTCACAGGAGCAGCAAAAGCTGTAACTCCCTGCTTCAAACAGCTCAGTCCGACTGCAAAGCCATTAGGACTCACTAATCGATCAGAGACAGCCTTGGGCTGCAAACCCTTCCTCTTTTGACAGAGTGTACTGGGCATGACACAAGAGGGAAAAGAGTACCTCTCTGAAAAGGGAGACCCGAGACGGAATTTAGCCCAGAGACTGAATTACTGCCTTCATCTCCCTCCTCCAGCTTTCACAAGCCACCAAAAATAGACAGATGGGGCTCTCGTTTAATACCCAACCTGAGAAGCTGTTCCACTAAAAGGGCAACAGCCCCCTTTCAGCTGTCTTGCCCTCGCTGGCTGTAACCCAGGAGTGACACAGCCACCAGCTGAGACATATGGATGCACAGGGTGAAGCTGCATAAGCCACCACAAAGTCTGTAATGAGGCAACCTATTGAACTCATCCAGCAGGAGAGCACCAGTCAGCACAGGGTATTAAAGTGCACAGGTTGTTTACAGCCTCCCTCACCACCAAAATCTGCCCCAGTGCAAAGATATACAGAGACCTTGGGAGTAAGACTTGCAGGTGAGCAAAGGAGACAAGGAGGGATGAAAACAGGGAGTCAGGCATACAGATGCACCAGTCCTCTGATGTACCCAACACAACTCAATTAACAACCAAATCCAAAAAGAGGTTACTCATTGGGAGAAGCAACATTTCTTGCAGATCCAAAGAGGACAGAATGCAGGCAGGGGTCCATACTTACTACAACCCCTGAAGGACATCTGTGAGCTATTTGCTTTTCTTAAACAAAAAGCCACCAGACCCACATGTATCGTAGCTATGAGAAGTCAGAAGGAAAAATATTTAAATGTTTTGACTTCAAAAGTTACTAAAATCACATACAAGTTAAGTCTCAAAGAAGTAGATGAGAAGTCCAACAGCAGTGGGAGTAAAGGATGAAGCTTAATGTATGAAATTACTATAAACATTTATCTTCTATCTTCTATTAGTGCAAAATCTCTGATTGTTGATAGATGCTACTAATCCTGTGAACTAAAATCAGATTACTTCAGCAGAAGAGTTGACATCCAAGTTTAGCAGATAGTACAGATAAACAGTACTAATGAGAAAAACATGTTTTAAATTTAATTTAAAATTGGAAAACAGATGTTATTTTTTTTTTTCTTATTGTGACAAACACGAAAGCCAAAATACATCTGAAAAATATTTCAAACTGCAAAACTTTGAAATAACATTTCATTTCTAATAATGCTCTGGCTGGAAAAATATAAGTCACTGTGTCTCTTCTTATTTCTGTGGGGTTTTTTGAAGATGCAGTAATACATTCAAATCCAGGTTTTAAAGGTGCACAGTTTGAGCCACTCTAAAGAGATATAAAAGGCCTCTCATAGTTATAAGTAAAAAAAACCCAGACTTTGTTTGAGGAACACATTATCTTTCCTCAGAAAGTCTGGAAAATAATTTGCAAGAGCAAATGAGAAAAGTAATTACATGCCAGCCAGCATCTCTCCCTCCCAGACAAAGACACACACACACACTAACATGCAGATCTCTCTTTCATCTCATGGTCAGCACTGGCTTCTATGGAGGAGGGGTAAGGGTCTCCTAGACCGTAACAAACATGAAGCAGGTTTCTCAGAAACAGCTCTGTGGGCCACCCAGAACTACAGGCCTTAAGTTGTTTTTAAAATACTCATGATTTTTCAAATTGTTTTTTAAATATTCAGCCATAACATGGCATAGAGCCGCTACCCTGCCTTAGCTGAACAAACACAAAAATAAGAATCGCCACAAAACATACAAGATTTACTGCCCTAAGTTGGCTGTCTACATAGCTTTAAAATGTGATAAAAGCTGTAAATTGCAGGTCAAAGGTCTATTTTGCAAAGAGCTCTGACCCACATTAAAGCTGGGAATCCCAGTCAGCGTCGGAAGGCGGCCGGCCCCTGCTGGGAGTAGGGCGCGCTCCAGGTGCGGGGCGCGCCCTGTGCCGCCGCGGGCACGGGATAAGGTCCTCCCCCGTGTATTGGCCACAGAAGCCCATTTGCTTTCCTAGCTCAGTCTCCTTGCCATGGGCTATGTCTATCATCAGGGTACAATGTATGTGGCAGAAGTTTAGTGCAGCTCTCTTGGGAAAGCCTTAGACGGCCAGATGGGCTATTTAAGCTCAAGGTTTCTTCCGTTTGCTTACAGTGTTTAAAAATCCTTGGCAAACTCCCCCTTGTTGTCCTAGTAACTGCTTAGCCATCCAGCACAATATTTTTATACTGTATAATAATAACCAAATACCTTAACGTTTACTTTTTTACGGCTGAATTCCCAAACCAAAGGGATAGTTATTCTCTATCATCACAGCCTCGGTAACTAAAGCAATGCTAGCGCTCATCGCAGGTCTAGCACCCTTCCACCAGTGGTAGGGTCCTCGGGTGAAGGGTACAAGCCATGCTTTTTATCACAATCAAAGGAGACCCAAATAAGATATTTGCAAATGGAGTTCTTTCCTTGCTGTTTCCCCCAGCCCTTCTCCACTTCATTTATCCTCACTGTGCAATCCTTATAAATCTGCCAATATAGGAACAAGGGCCCATTCCCACAGCCATTAGTCATGTAAGTGGTCTTTCAACATCTATGAAGCAACTTATATGAAAAACAGCTTAAGGAAGACACTCGTTAAATAAAGTAAGGGGGAGGGGGGAGTGGGGAGTGGGGAGATGGGTCGCAGAACTGCCTGAGTCCTCTTCTCACCCCCTCCCCTATGCACACTTCCTTATTGAGATTATAAATTTGTGACAAACAAAAATCCAATTACCAGAATAAACTTAGCAAGGAGTCAGTCACAGGCAACAATTCTCCTTACAATTTTCATAAGTTGGCAGCCTCTCGCCCCACTATTGTTCGGTGACTAATGATGCTGTAATTTTAGCAGGGTCAGGAAAAGCACTGGGTTTAATTGGCTGCACACGCACCACGAGGCAGTGTCTCTACATTGCAGGCAGACATTCATCCCAGGGAGAGGAACCAGAATTAACTCCAAAGCTTTGGAGCACGAGGTAACCCCAGTCAGGGAACATGAGCAGGACAACTGCAAGGCCGCTAGGAAATCCCCTTTGCCGCAGGCAGGAATGCCAGCAGGGCCCCGAGCCGCTGTCATGTAACGCTCGGCTGCGGAGTAGGTTGTGGGATCCATTATCTCCATTTAGCAGCTCAGCAGCTGCACGCAGGAGATGAAGAACAGTTATTGCAGGCTATGACAAGGCTGAGGCTGCAGCCTGCTAGAGGGAAAAGGGAGAATAAACTCATTTTCCTCTCTGGAGGTTTCTGCACAAACAACTGAACAGCAGCAGCAGTAATCCCATCTTCTGTCATGAGAATCAATTTTGTCCTTAAATAATAGTTGAAATTATGAATAGGTTCTCTTTCCAAAATTAAATCAGGGAAGAGAAACAAATGTTCCTGTTTACTTTTAACAGCTGTCCAATCAAAAGGAAGAATTAGAGTTGTTTCAAATACACAAGTTTACTTAATGAAAATATTACAAAGACATATATTCTCATGTGCAGTACAGACATATATTGTCAAACATTTAACTGCAAGAAAGACCTGTTCAGAAATATTATTCTTTTTTACTTAGCAACTAACAACTCCACCAGTCATTTAATTTGAAATATTCTCCTTATTTCCAATCTGATGGTCTCCAAGGTTTCAAACACCAGTCCTTCCCTCACCCACACATTGTGCTGTTTATGAGCACAAAAGAAAGGACATACACACCACAGGGATGCTCCAAGTCTGACCTGTGTCTCTTCTGCTCAAGTCAGACTGTCAGTGATTCACTGACTTCCACAGGTGGGTAGCTCTCAGCCCAATTACAACCCAGGCTAAGACCCCCCTCCCCACTAAGCCCTGCAGACAATTCCATCATTAAATCATTGCTTCTGATCCTTTTCCTATTAGAGCTTCACAACGGGATCATCTTTAACATATTTCTTTTTGCAGTATATTTTAAGATCCTTGCCTCTCAAAGTATACAGATGAAATGCTTTCCAAGATGTTACTGTTCCATCTCTTGACAACTGTCACCATTTGCTGAGCTTGAAAATTCTGATCTTATACAAATTTTGCATATAGCGAAGAAAAAAAAAGCAATACCGTTTATAGCAGACTCTGTGCAGTCTATTGACAGAGTCCTAGCTTTGCACTACTAATGCCAGAATTCATATTACTTACAGCTTTCTCTTAAAAATTTCCAAGCACTCTCTACATTATCCTTTGCTGCTCCCTCTTCCCTCCCTCTACTGAATGAGTTTCCCACATCTGCAAAACTATTTCCCTGTCCTCCCTAAAATCCCTTTTTATTGACATCCCTCTGCTCGAGATCTTTCAAAAAACACCTTTAGAGCTGTTAGATAACCAGTATGGGGTGCCAACTGTTTATTATACATAAACAGTGTCAGCTTTAGTGTTTCATTAGGCTCTTCTAGTCTGTGTGTTTAATTTTAGCCTCCAACTTCTATGGACTATATTTTTATTTCCCTGTAGAAGTTAACACAACAGGAACCCAGTATATGACCGTGGCATGAAGGCACTACTGCAATAGAAATTATAAGCAGCACAGACATGATTTTTCAATCATACTATTTCCTAGCAACTGTGAATTATCACTTCCTTAAAAGCTGAAATGTTGATTCAGAAGTTCATTTTAGTTGCTGCTGGCAAGCATTTTGAGCTTTCTCCTACAGAGAGGTAGGATTTTTGGAGGGGGGAAGGTGGGTGTGGAAGTAGGTGTGGAGGTGTGTTTGAGTTCTTTTGCGTAGCTGCCTGCAGAAAGCAAAAGCAGTAACCTTGTTTGGTTATATTTACTCTGATGAGGAGAAGATCCTCACTATTCAGCATGTAGATGAAAATCCATGTGCTACTCTGGTCCTGTCCCTCTTGCTTGTCAGAGGACTATAAATCAGCAATATTTGAGAAGCCAGAGGGTCACTTCGGCCCTATGGAGCTACTCAACACACAGTTCAAAAGGAGATTAAAAAAAAATGCACCAAAAAACATCTTTCTTGTGTCTGAGCAAAGGACTGGATCAATATATCCTTAAAGGTGTGGAACAAAAGCAAAATCTTATTCACTTAGTCTCTGAAAGCACTTCTGCCTCAAGACATTTCATGGAGCATTTACTTGGTGGCACACAGTTTAGACTGAGCTTGATAATATATAAATGTGCTAAACTTATAAAAAAATGTGGTCCATTTCTGTGATTGATGACTTATTTCAACAAGTCCAAAATCTGCAATACACCTCGTATCTACTGCCAATCAGGGTGAAAAGGCCTGCAGCAAACATCCCAAATTAACTATTTCTGCTAAACAAAGATTTTTTTAAAATATCCATTAAGTGGTGAACAATCCAGAACCAGGCACACCCAGTGACTTCTCAATACAGAAGAGGGAAAAGGAATTGGGAGAACAAGGTGGAAAGACATTAAATAAACTAAAGAGGCAAGTACAGCTACAAAATATAATTGATAATAATAGCCTGCACATACAAAGACTTACAGCTTTTAAATAGACTTCAAAGAAACAGACTTCAATCATTATTTAGCTACCTCCACAGCTGCAGTAGGTATTTTTATCTTCTTCTCCCTCCTCAAACATGCTCAGGTGTCAAATTATATTTGGCACTTCCTAAATTCATAATCCTGTCACGTTTTGCAGGACTAGCTTTGTCTCATTCACTGTTTGCTAAACTACTGCTATTCAGAGATGCATTTTTTTACTGTAACAACACTAGAATATTTCACTGTTTAAAATTTAATGAAGCAAGGGTTCTTCTAAACTGCTGAAAGCTGGTCTGTTGCTCCCTCAGCAAAGGCAATCATCATTTTATCTCCAACTGCAATAAAATCAAAGTGCTCAAGCAAGCATTCATTTTTATTCTAGGAATATACCAAAATAAGGAGGAACCCCCCCCCCCCCCCCCCCCCCATAGTATTAGCTATATCTAATGAATAGTAATATCTGTTTATACAGACCTTGCATCTGGTAGCTATAGGGAGCCTGTCCAGGTTGAGGTGTGCTAAAGCTGGCACCGTAGCTGAGAAATCCTGTCTGTCCAGGTGACTGGGACTGTGCCAATCCACCTTCTGTCTTGATGCCTGCCCACAATGCACCTAAATCAGTTAGTGACAGCAAATCTATTTGTTCATATTCAAACAGGGATGGAAAATAAAATCACTTAATTAACAACAATTTTAACATATACCTACTATTGCCTGAGAGAACAAATATTGAGAGCATACAAAAATTAATGGGGTAAGGGCAGTCTAAGAGCACACTGAAAACTGAAGTTCACCAGGGAGAGGTTAAATTCAAAACTGTGTTTCCAATAACTGCAAAAGAAATTTATACATGAACAGGAAGTTGCTTTATTCCTTTTTTCCTTTCCTGCCAGAGGCAAACTTTTCCATATATTCATGACATTAGGCAGAGGCAGATTAGCAACTTCATATGATTTTAATGAAGCATAGCATAGCCAAGCTCTCCTGCCATCTACCCACTAATGACATAAATGAAAATTACATTGTATATTATTCCTACATGAAAATCACACAGCTCCAATAATGGTTTTTTTAAGAATTAGAAGTGGATACAGAGAATTAGCAGTATTAAGTGCAATGATGATTTTTCAAAGGTAATTAAACATTAATTCAGTTCTTAACAAATAAGCACCTAAGAGACAGGAACTGTTTCTAAAGCAATCTCCTGAACTGGGAAAAATATAGCAGAGTCATTAATCTACACTGGCAGAGAAATCCATTACACACCACATTACTCTCTCATTTCTAAATTTAGTTATAAAATAATCCAAAGTCTCATCAGTGAATGACATGCTGCCCAGTTTCAGTGATTCTTTTCTCAATTTGTAAGACAATGAGCAAGCAAATATCAGTAAGCAAAATACTGAGGAAATGCACACAATTCAGCCTCTGTCTCTTAGTTTTAATTATAAGGTTGTCCTAACATGAACTACCATTTAAAAATAATTATAGCCAAAGGAATGGAAAAGTGATACAATACTCTTAGGTTTCACTGTAGCATTCAGTGATAACTCATTGTTCAGAAACCAACAATATTTGAACTGAATTTACTAAGTGTGAATTAGTAACATTCCTTTGAAAATTACTGTTAATCTAAGTTCATTTCCTGGTTGGATTTTTCTTTAGACAATATTCAACAATGTTTCAAGGTAGGAGTGGGCTCAGAAATTATTGCATTGGCAAAACTTCAATACCTCCCTATAGACAAATGGCAGCATGTTTTCTACCATCTAAGTAATTATTTTTCAATTGTTGCCATTAATTAACCTCAATTCCTTCTGCCACACCTTCTAACTGCTGAGCTAAACCTGTTTGCTTGTTTTTCCCTCATGCTTACTTGATTCTTCTGTTTCATGTTACAATTAAGCAGTTCGAATGGCAAATGTTGACACCTCATTTCCAAGGGGAAACTCCTGCTGAGGATGGCTTGGTATCAACAATCCCTATTTGCTGTCTGTTTAAGGACTTCTGAAATGCTGATTAAATATGGCTTAGAGAAAGTTTAACTAAATCAAGCATTAAATTTCTAGTCTAAATTTCTCCTAGCAGCCTGATCCAACTCTCCATCTCAGACGGAGCAGAAGATGATCAAAAGCAGCAGTAGGAGGATGCCACTTGAGTGAAGACAACTTGGCACTGACATGCCCTTTTGCAAACCTCCATGCTATGAAGAGCTTTTCATCTCCTGGGACTTACTCTCACCCTTGCTCTCATCTCCAAAGCCTTCACTCATCACTTGGTGATCCCTTCTCCCAAGTCTAATGTACTCAAGGAAGTGGGAAGGGACAGTGACACAAGAGGACTGCCAGGATCTGGAAGGTAAAGAAATTGGTAAGCAAAGCCTTTGCTAGATGCTAGTGCTGGAGCAATCAGGAGGAAAGAGCTTCAGGAAATTCTCCAGCCTCCTCAGGGGCTTTGCAGATGAAGCAGAGCCAGGAGCCCCAGGGCAGCAGCTGTCAGTGGCATTCCCCTCCACCCCCCTTCCTGCCTGCATGGCTGTGGAGGTGGGGAGCTGGAAAAATGAAGAGGCTAGAGGTCTCTGAGACAGCACCTTCCCAAACTCTACTCTAGAGAGAAAACCTGAGGCAGGCTAATACAAAAACTCACAAATACTCTTTCTTCTAGCAGACCCAGAGTAAAGAAACAAAAAGAAAGAGGCCTCAACTCAGTTTTTTCCTTTCACATAGGCATAAGTCTTCTCCCTTTATACTGCTGTAAGATTTCTGCCTGGATGAAAGAAAGGCAAGACAGAGGGTACATGGGGTCTAAACTGCAGATCAAAGAGTAGAATTTTGGCTCTAAGCAAGGCTTCAGCTCATGCCTATTGCAAATGAGTGCCCTAATGCTCCCCAATTTCATTTGGGAGCATAGATTACATGGCATGCCTTAAATATGCAAAAAATATAAGTTAAGTCCGAAAACTTTTTAATATTTATTTGCTTTTAAATATTACTCCTGTAAAGTACATCAGCAATGAGCACCTTAGCACCAGCCACAAGGCACAAGTCTGAAAAGAACAAAACACATAAAAATTCTCTTGGCTCAGGAGCTGAGGATTTCAGTGGTCATAAGTAGCTCTGCAATGTAAAACACTGCAAATTTGTCTGAAGTCCTAGGCATGGGGGATGGACTAGGCAAAAAACCAAACCAAAACAAAAGAGCAGGCAAGCATGTTAACCCCCACAAGCAGTTGCCAAGTAAAGCAACTCTCAATTACAGCTCCGACGACAGTGAGACAGCTAAACTCAAGCAGTGAAATCAAGGCCTGGCTGAAGTCAGTGGGAATTTTAGAATTGACTTCAGTGAGGTCAGAATTTAATCCAGAGGAACCAAGCAAAAAACAAAAAAGTCACTGTTTGGGCTGCCCAAGCCTAGCAGTCAGCCAAGTATGAAGACGAGGTGTCCACAGGAGAAACAGGTCAACAAAAGCAGGGTGGGGAAAAGGGTTGTCTGTTATCATCCCCCCTGATCCAGATGGAATTAGCAGATGAGCTCCCATCAGCAACAGGAGCTCTTATTTGTGTCCAAGTCTTCCCACCTCATAGTGTAAGTTTAAAATATGAGCATTTGAACTGAAACTGAAACATCCAATAGATACTTAGAAACCTATTTTATAGTAAAAGGTAAAATAGTGCATTTCTTTTGCCTAGTCTTCACCATAATCTGTCATAGGGTATACTTGAGATCCAGTGGATTTTCAACTTGCAGACTTCAAGATGAGAGATTCACCAGTTTTGCACTTAAAACTTTTAATACTTTTAAAGTGGATAGCTTATATGGCAAGTTCTGTCCTTTTGGTATAAAACTTACATTATCTGAATGGATTTTTACAAAATATACTGCTCAAAGCATGTGGATTGTATATTTTTAATATATTCCCCCAGAGGAATATAAGACCTATTTTCTAATAATGCATCCTTGCTGCTGCACTGTTATGTGGTCTGCCAGCAGACAGTCTGGCAGGAAAATGGTCTCACCCATGGCAGCTTGTTTTTAAATTAAATTTTTTGGGAAATATTTGCTACTTAGTACTATCTTCTTCATCAGGCAGACAGAGCTTTAGTGGCAATTTACCTCAATTTTCACCTCCAGGGAGTTTTAAACCATTGGAAAAAGAGGGGTTTTTTTTTTGGATGGAGGCACATTGAATCAGTTTTTTTGCCTTCTGAAAATCAGCACAGCCTTGCAGATTCATCTGGGTTCTAGTAATCTGTACCAGCTGAAATTCAGACTTTTACACCCTGCTGTAACCTCACACACTGCTGGGGAGCAGAGCCCTGAGCGAGTCGCCAGGGGCTGGGTCTGTGTCATGGAAACCCTGAGATCTCTTTTCCCATTTCACTGCTGCATTTTTGATGTCACCAACAAGAAGCTAATGATGAGCCTCTCCTCACAACCCCAATATGGGTTTATTTTCTTGAGTACCTTTTTAACTCTTTAATACATAAATTAAACATCACTCATTCCAAGGTGAGAAAATTAACAGCCCTTCACAAGAAATGCTCTAGAGCACAGCTGTCCCACTAAGCACTCACCTAAGGGTCACACAGGCTTGATCTAAAGGAAATTTACCTCAGGAATAAAAGATCCCAGCCGGGATTTCTTACCATAGGAAGGGATTCCGTAGGGCTGGCCAGGCTGGGGGTAAGTGGCATAGGCTGTAGCTTGCTGCATTCCCGCTGTAAACTGCGTCTGCCCATAGGCAGCCATCGCTTGTGAAGACGGGGTAGGGAGAATATGTGGGTAGGGTCTGCTATTGATTACAAGTGACAGAAAATAGGACAGACACTCCATTAGACAGACACGCATGTACTTATTTTTAGCCTTATTATAATCCTGCTGCTTCATTAACACATAATCATAGGCTGTGCTAGACAACGGAAACTTTAAGAGACAAAATAAGGAAGAAATAATAAGAATAATAGAATAATAAAGAAACAATAAGAAATTGATAATAAAAGAATAAGTGAAATACGAACTTTACAAATATTTTTCAAATACATTCTTAGCATTTAATTTTTTTTTTCCTTAGAAGCTGCTGCAGTGTAAATTATGGCTTAACAGATGGACTCAATTATTATTTTAAATGAGGTTAAAATCTGCCTATTCCAGTTATTATTATTACTACTACTATTATTATTTTAAAAAGATATCATACTTGGAAGGGTAAATCTGTGGTGGGGAGAACTGGTGTGTTTGTCTTGGGCTGAAACCACTGCTTCCAATTGCTGCACCAAGGAGAAAAGAAAGCATACAGAAGTGTAAATACACACACCAAAGATAAATATTATTTTTCCTAATAGAATTTCAGAGAATTAACATGACTTTAATTAAATTCAAATATCATTGATACCTTAGATAGAAAATAATATTTTATGAGGAACTATACAGGAATGCTTAACATTAAAATCTTGATCGCAAATCTCAAATACTAAATTGCCCCTTTGTACAATTCCTGAGCCACAGTTTATTCTTTGGTTGAACACAGGCAACATTTACAATGCAAACAACCTATTTCCTAATGGAAACATTTCCCTTCATATTTTCAAAGGATTGCTGATATCTCAAGTGCAACATTTTATTAACTTTTAGAATTTTTAAGACCTACATTTTATGAAGGAGCTTTATGCGTGCCTCGATTGAAAACACATGGCCCGCTTCAGAGCACGTGCCTCTTTTAAAAAAAAATAATTCCTATTACAGACTATGTATTACCTTATTACACTTCTATTTTCTTCCCCTTATCTGCTGTCTAAAATGCTTTCAGCCCTTCAAATCAGTATTGCAGAAGGCTGTCCACTGCTAATGGAACAGGTGAGCGGAGGAGGCTGCACCGCGAGCCGCTCCCCGAGCAGCCCCAGCACAGCTCGCCCCGGTCAGCATCTCTGGGCGCTGCTCAGAGCGTGGCAGCTCTGCTGGCCTCCTCTGCTCAGGATGATATTTTTGGGAGCCTTTCCCTCTCTGGTTGCTCTCTGGGTGTCACTTCTCTGCTCGGTCCCAAGGGTGGGCTTGGGAGCCTTTGCCAGGAAAGGGTCAGCAGCAGGTTATGAGACTACTGTAAGATCAGAGAGCCCGAGAAACAACAGGCCTTATTGCTAAGTGCTTGGAAATAAACAAGGCACACATAATTACCCCTCACCAGCTACCCCCTTCCTGGCCAGCTACAGGGAAAATCCATCATCTTTACACTCTGGGAGGGAAGCAGGGAGTCTCTTTCTGTGCCTTCTACATCCAATAATTTTTCTTTTCTGTGGCCTGTGAGGCTGCAGACATGCCAAGCGTTACACTCCAACCTTTACTCAGATCACCACAGATGGATGTAGCTACAATTAGGTACAAACTGTATTTTCTTCTTTCAGAGAATTAAAATACCTTAGAAACCTTTCTTTGGGCTTTCAGGCTTGATGCTTTCAAACTCAATAGCCTGTGCAGAAAATGGAGGCTGTGACAAGACTAGAAAAGGGCTTGTCAGACCAGGAGTCTGACTGGTTGTGAGATGTCAAATTTTGCTACTACTGAAATGTAATCCCACAATATAGTATTAGATCCTTTTCTGATTTTATTTGCACCATAAAACCAATGTGCTAGAAATACCACAGTTAGTCCACAGGTGTGCAAAACTGAGCAAATACCTTAGCACCTTAGGTTTTTCTCACAGTGTTTGTATCCTGTATGTCAGAAGCTAAGATGCATTTGGCTTCCTCTAAGAAAAGAAGCCAGGCAAAAGAATGAATACTTTGGTAATAATAAATTACAATAAGTGAGGAAGACCTACCCCCCAGTTAGAATAATAACCACAGAGGCATGTATGTTTATTCACAGAAAACAAAAAGTAATTACTTTGGGCCAGAATACTCCCTAGTGAGACTCCCACCAAAGACATCAATGGACGTTAATAAGCCTGATACTGTAATGCTCCTTACTTGGGGAAAACTCCTGTTGACTTAGACTAAAGTGTACAGAAATTGGCAAAAGATGGAAAGTACAAAAGGCTTTTTAAGAGAGGTGCATAGGTTTAGATTACATGGGATAAGAAAATAATAAATGAAAAAATGCTGAGCTTAAGAATTTTGTTTATTCCTTACCTGATCCTGAGAAATTGTCTAAAGACCCGTCTGTGGTAGTAGTAGTAGCGATCTCACTGCTGTTCATTGGTTCTGTTTTAACTATAGAAATATAAACAGAAGATATTCTATATGCTCCTAATACTCTTGCAGGCACATGCACACACACTCACTACAAACACAAACTCAATAAAGCAAAAATCTGCCAAAAATGTTCTAAATCATGGCTATCCATATTTTGCATTTGATGTATTTGTGTATACAAACAGTGCAAAATACTGGCAGCTATGATTTACACATAAATATAAGATGATCAATAGGGTTATTCCTGTCCCCAAGGAATAAGAGCCACTGTAACAAACCAGAAGTCCCCATGCAACTCTCTGCACCTGTCCTGATTCCTCTTAATCCTACAGACCCAACAATAAGGATCCACATTTAGATCAGGTCTCACAGCATTTACAGACTTGAAAGACAGCAAATTGAATAAGACAAAAGAGGAAATAATTTTTAAATGGTTTTCGCCGAGGGCTGTTCAAATTTTGCTTCCAATTAAATAATTTTTCAGAGGAAAATTAAGGATTTGTGATGAAGTAAAACACTTTTCTTGTGGTGGATTTCTCCTCTCAAAATGAAAACCAACTTTATACTCAACAACCCTGAATAAAAAAAAAAGAGGACACAGTCCTCACCAAATACTTCAAAGAATGCTTTTACATTTTATCCCTCTGTACCCACAACGTAACACAGCTGTCTGAGCGTAAAAAAGAAACAGACCAAGAGATTATTGCCTGGCTCATGCTGATTCATAATCAATAATCAAATAATGACTTTTAATAAAACCTCAAGTAAAAAACAATTTC
Source organism: Onychostruthus taczanowskii (assembly GCF_017590055.1). Taxonomy (NCBI): domain Eukaryota; kingdom Metazoa; phylum Chordata; class Aves; order Passeriformes; family Passeridae; genus Onychostruthus; species Onychostruthus taczanowskii. The sequence continues at coordinate 10,022,776 of NW_024501459.1, forward strand.
CCTTTCTGTCACTCCAGTGCAACAATTTCCCTTTCTGTCACTCCATTGCAAAGTCTGTAATGTTAAGATCAGGACAGTATCCTGATCCAAAGAGCAAGGATGGGGCTGACTTGGCATGGATGCAAAATAGGCACCAATAGCTGCTCTCCATACTGTTTGTCTATATATGTGTGTTCAGGACTTACAGCCATCCCTAGCAGAAACCTTTGGTACCGAGTTTGAAAAGGGTGAGGCAGAGGCACTTCCCTCTTTTCACAAAAGACCTTTCCTTTCATTGTCAGTCCACATTCCCACATTCTTATTTCTGCATGTCTTATTTCCTTCACCAAGCCTCCTCCATGGAATTTGTAAGAAATCTCTCAAGATTTTACTAATTGCCCAGTATTTTCTTTTGTCTCTCATACATGATTTCTGCCTGCCAGCTTGGGAGGTCAATGCTTAGCTGCACACAAAACTCTGCTGTGTCTGCATTAACAAGCAATGCAGTCCATTTAGGAAAGTTTCATGAAGTGAAATGGTTGGGGCAGAGGGCCCAGTGTCCAGACGTTGGGAATTTTTGAGAGCATTTATTCAGCTTGAGAACATGAGCTGCACTTCCGCAAAGCAGCTTTTTTGAAACAAGCGAAGTCCAAGAGACTCCCTAATGGGAATTAACATGGTAAGAAAAGGTGGCCACGAGGTTCACTCCAAAAGTGTGCTCATTATTTGAACCCTAACTCCATTACAAAGGTATTACTTAAAAACACAGCATGTAAGTTATTCACCATCCATTTAGTGACTAAATACTGAAAGTCTAACACATAGATACAATGAAATATTTATTGCAGAGTGTCTATCATAAGTAATTTTTCAGAAACATTTTTTACAGCCTGTTCTACAGTTTGTCAATCTAAATATGAAAAATTATAGGATCTACATTATCTTCTGCCTCTTCTTAAAAGTTATCACAGTTACATTTTACAGTCAGACTCATGCTTCTTTCATAGACTACTCCAAGTTTCCCCAGAATCTGCAAGTCTTCTGAACCTAATTTCCATAATGCAATTGTACTTTGGGAATAACAATGAAAGACGCTTTCCTCTATGCTGGTATCTGTGGTGAGGAAAAAGAGAGGAAGATAAGACAGATCCACCTAACCTGGAGTAAAGGGTGGAATTTTTCAGTATATGCTTTCTCCAAACTCTTCTATATTGGAGAAACAATATTCCATATTCTTCATTTTTGGATCACTGCAAATTAGCAGTCTGAGGACTACGCTGAACTGCCGCACATAGTATAGAGAAGTATAGTGTCAGTTGTTCTAAATAAAAAGCAGCCCTTCTGAAAAGGACTTGGGATTTCTGGAGGATGAGAAGTTAGGTGAGAGCTGGAGATGTCCATTTCCAGCCCAGAAAGCCCAACTGCATCCAGGGCTGCATCAAAAGCAATGTGGCCAGCAGGGAAGGGAGGGGATTCTGCCCCCTGCTCTGCTCTCTGAGGCACTGCTGGGAGTCTTGCATCCAGCACAGGAAGGACATGGAGCTGTTGGAACGAGTCCAGAGCAAGGACACCAAGATGACTGGAGGGGTGGAGCATCTCCCCTGCAAGGAAAGCCTACAAGAAAAATGGAGAAGGACCTTTTCCAAGAACATGTAGTGTCACGAAAAGGGAGAATGGATCCAAAGGGAAAGATAGTAGGTTTAGAGTAGATATCAGGAAGGAATCCTTTACTCTGAGGGCAGTGAGTCACAGGTTGCCCAGAGGAGCTGTGGCTGCACCATCACTTGAAATGTACAAGGACAGGTTGGATGAGCCTCTGAGCACCTATTTGGACCATTGTTTAAGATACCATTTTCAGAAAAACATTGTCAAAATGTAATTTCCATTTCTATGACTAATGAGCAATACTTCTGTGCAACACAGTTTTAAACTGAATGCTGTATGCTACACATACTACTTTTAAAGGTACAGGAAAAAAATTAAATACAGTGCAGTGCATCTTCATGGGAAGGAATTCTAGTTGCTGACTGAGGTGCTCACCAATTTTTCATTAAAATGTTTTGTTTTCTCTTCTCAGCTTCAATCTCCCAAATATAAAAAAAAACCCCCAGGATATAAGAAAGAATATTCCCATTATTCCTGGATCCCTGGATCTGGATACCTTGGGTGATAACAAATATGCCCTAGAATGCTGTCTTTAGAAACAACCACAACCTTAATGAACCTTTGTGTCACAGATAGCTGGGAATTTAATAAAGATGAATAGGTACTGAAAAACTTTTCATTCCCCAAGCATTTTAATCAAAATGCCTGAAAATTGCTGCATATTTCCTTCTATCAGCTTAAGCACATTTAAGAGGATAAAATCTTCCAATACATAGAAATAAACTGAGAAGAATAGCCATGGGTTTGCCTGTTGGAAATATTTACATGTTCTCTTACTGCAAAGGAAGGTCTCTTGTTTGTCCAAGGCAAAACTGACCTACCACGGAGCATATTTCACCCCAGAACCAGAGGGAAAGAGAACTGCAAAGGGACTGCCTAAGAACACAAGTCTCACAGTCTATCCCAGCAGCACATGAGTCATCTATAAAGAGAGACATATGGAGCTGTCCAAGGAAGCCAGGCTTTGGGCGGGCACAGATCTGGCCCTGCCATGTGCTGCTTACGGGTGCTCTGGAGCTCAGCTCCTCACATTTTCCATGGCAATTAACATTTCTGTGACATGTCCTAAGCTTTCACAAGATGACACAGGGAAATGAGTGGGAATATTGCCACATCCAGACAACACATAGTGCAAGCTTGCCAGTAGCAGCCAACACCATGCTCAGTTGTGGCAGAAACTGTGGAAAGTGACACAGGAAAGCTCCCATTTCTGCTGCTCCTTTATCAAAACTGACCTTCACAGAGGTGCAGAATCATCAGACTTGAATTCTAGAGACAGACTCTGATTTAGCAATGTACTACTAAGTTTTAGTGCCACCCAAACCACTCATGTAATAGATTAGAAGTTCAAGAAGTACACTAATGTCTTTTTAACCTGCTGCAAAAAGTTAGTGTTTATTTAGAACTAGTGATTTAGATTTGGTTTATATATCAAGCAGCTTAAGAAACTATGTCAACAAAGAGATTTTTTTCCCCTCATTTTTTGCTTGTAGTAATTTTTGAGATTCTAAAAATACTTTAAAAGAAACTGTGTAAGTAAACACACAGAACAGTTGAAAAAATAGGAGTAGCAGATAATAGCACAAATGCTAGCTTGGAGAAAAAAAGCAAAAAAATTCATACATGTCACAACTGCTAGTCTAATATTATATAGATTGCTAAGATTTTTCTTCTAAAGGAACTCAGAGATTGCAAGTGCAATGTACCCTGTTTTGTCAGCTGTATAGCCAAAGGTGGTTAAAAATTACTTACATGGCAGTTTCTGAACTCTATTGAGAGAGAGAACTTCAGACCAGAACCCACAAGTTCATGTGGTTCACTGGCCAAGTAACAACTTTCTGAGTTCACAGCTTGTCATGCAGTTCCTGGTATAAATATCAGTAAAATGTTGTGAGGAATGAGATGCTGGCTATTTTAAATAAGGATTTTGAGACCTAATATTTGGCTACTTCTAGCACAGAAATTGTAGGAATACTTCATAAAGATTTGCACATTCAAGCAAAAAGTAAGGTTTTAAAATATCTTTTAAAAGAATTGCTTTTATTACATTAAATACATATAAGGCTTGCTCTATTGAACTCATCTTTGTTAACAGCTACGCCATATGCATTAAATCAGAATAGAAATATTGCAAACATGTCAGACATTAAACAGGTTTTAATTTTGCAGTTTTAAGATTGAATTAACACCATGATGTTATATTCTTTGTATTTTACAAAAAAAGTGGGAAAAATTAAATTATTCTTGGCTGACAGCTCTCATTGTTCATGGGCTACAAGAGACTCAACAAAGTGTGGTAGTTATTTTCTTTATAGACATACATAAAAACACAATCTCTTGACCTATTTTGGCTGGCATCTTCAAATAACAGTAGTAATTAAACACCATGTAAGTCTTGATTAAGTGCTTTATGTATAATCAATTGCTATTCACACACTGTTTTGCTTGACATCATCCTCTTTCTGTACTCACTATAGAAGCCCAAAGTTCACCCAGAAGCACAAAGATAATTTTTACTAACAAGACAAAAATTCTATCTTGAACCTCTAAGCTGATTAGATTTCCCATTATTTTATTCAAACAACCCTCTGTTTGTAGTGAAGAATCTTGCAATTATAAAAAGTTTACAGGCTATTCAATTACACTAATTCATATCCAAGATATTATTGTCTCTTTCTATCACAGATTATCAAATCATCAGCTTCTGACCATGAAGCCTGATAAACTTACTTGTTACTGCTTCTCAAAGAAGAGAACTCTTCCTGAATCTCATTGTCTGGAAACTACCAGAAGGTAATTTCCAGCCTAAATTTTTGTATGGTTTTCAAAAAAAAGTCCCTGCTCAAAGCAGCACATTCTAGTTCAAGCCCAGACTGTTCCCTGCTTTCCCCTCCTCTGATGTGAGAGGCTTCAAAACTTCTCCAATATTTGGGCTGTGGTTAACACTTAGGTTTTACCACATACACCCCCAAGACTCTCATCTTCCTCTTATGCATTTCAGATGAAAGAGCTTTAACATCCTTGTACCTCCTCATCTAGCAGTAAAAACTTTAAATTTACAAAGAAATGGTGTCACTGCTACAGTGCAAAATCAGAAAGAAAATTCAAAAACATCTGGATAGAGACAAAGGTGAACAGTATTTGCAGCTGCTAAGCAAGATTCGACTTGGATTTTTATCTGACAAGTACAGTCATGGGTTAAAATTCACTGCAGCTGGGAAATGAGATTATCTGAGTTAAATTAAGGTTCTTATGCCTTCACACTCACATGTCCAATTATACCAAATATTTGTATCTCTCCCCTGCAAATGGAGGCAGCATATATCCAAAACCAATCCTTTTAAAAGTGTCATGGACTACTCTATTTCCTTTTTTCTTTTCCTCTTTTCAGTTGGGAATCTGACCATGTACATGTTAACAATTTGCAGTGTTCCCAAACAGTATTCATATTCTTTAACCAAAGCCAGACAAAATGACCACAAGACATCACAGGCCCAGTCATTAAGGGCAAAGAAGGCTGTCTTCACTGTGTCTGGGAACATGGAGATCTTCAAGTGAACAGGAGAGCAGCATGGGGAAGTCAAGCCTGCTCTGCCATTTAGGTGTACAAGACACAACTCTACCTCATGAAGACAGAAGCACAATGACAAAGCAGGTGGGACTTTTCATAAATGGGAAATAATATGGTCTACATTTGGCCAGTGTCTGAACTCCAGGACTGACAGACCTAAAGCCAAATTCACAAAGAGAGATAGTGCTAGCTTCTGCTCCCCTCCAGCTAGCACCAGCAGCACAAATTCCCTAGCTCATTTCATCAAATCTTGTGACACAGGTACTTCACTCACTGACCAGGAGTCAAATGACATGGCTAACCCTGAAGTGTAACCAAGATTCATGCTTTTTTATCCACTTGTGCCAAGCAAAATCCATCAGAAGATTATAAGGTGCAAATGCAAATGCTACATCATCAAGCCACAAGTTTCAAGTGGCTAAGGCTCTTCAAATACTACCCTATTAAGGTGTGATCTTTGACTAAGATGTTCTACTTCTGTTCCTTCTGCAGGTGCACAGTGACAGCTGGGGCTGGATTTCCTTCTCATCTGTGTTATTGCCCAGGCATATGACAAATGACACTTCACATGACATTTTTGTATGGAATCACACAACTGTACACACACGTGCATAACAGGCTGCTCCCACTGGAAAGACACCACCCCTAGAACGATGTGTTTGGGCTAGTTTTCAGAAAAGAAGTGGACATCCTCACAGGTCCTTGAAACCCCATAGCCTGGGCACAACCACTCTGGGGCCCTTGGACACACTCAGAGCGTGCTCTCATACTTCTTCCACTGTCTGAAACAGCATGTGTTGTGAACATTTATATGAGAAGCTTTCAAAAATAAATGCTTTTAAAATAGTGGTGCTTCTAAGATTTTCCTTTTTTTTTTTTTTTTTTTTAAAGTAATTTGTCATTTGGAGTATTTTGTTTACCTCAAATGCCTGGGGGAACCAGTATTGCTATTCACTTATTACTTAAAGGAGGTCCTTTCTTTCAGGAAAAACTTATGGAGGAAACTGAAATAGAGACTCTTTCAAAAATGGATGGACATACATATAGAAAAGACAGTAAGTAAATATTTATTATCCACTCTCCTCCCCAAGACCTTGCAACCGGAGTTGCTCAACTGAGTCAGCAGAGAAGTGGACAAGTCATTTCACTGGCCAAATGCCTATGAAAGAGGAATAATGGAGCATTATGCTACATGTGCTCAGGACAGAAAGACTCTTGGTGAAGCAGAAGAATAAAAGCACAGGTAAGAGTCTAGAAGAAAGCCAATGTAATACAGCAAAGAAGAAAAGGTGAAGAGCAGGGAAGAAAGGATAGTCCAAGTCAGCCCCTTGCCGTCACATAAATCAGCTGTATCTGATTTTTATCCTCCAGAAGTGACATCAGGTGGAAGATCCTTACAAGCATCTACAGACCCCTAGCTTGCTTTTGGGAGCCCAGGACCCCTGCAGTTTTTGCCTCTGGCCAAACAACAGTCCTCTTGCACTCTTCTGGGATGAGTAAAGAAGTCAGCATCCACAGCTCTTGATGCTAATACCCTACTAAATGGCAAATATTGCATCTACCTTTAGTATGCTATTATTTCAGGATGTCTAAATACAGAGGTATCAATTACAAGTTTCATACCATCAAGCTCCTTAGTGCAAACACAAGTATAGAAATTTCAGCATACATAATTAGCAGGAACTCCAGAAATGAGTAATTAAAAGGTACTGGAATCCAACCAGAATCATCAAAAAAACCATTATTTTGTCTGATTATCATCACCTACCGCAACTTTGTATCCCAAAGCACACAAAAAAACCAAAGAATATAAAAAAATAGGAATAAATTAAAAATCAACCACTGCCAATCTGAATTGCTTAATTGCAATACTGAAAGACTATTTTGAGTGCTACAAAGTATTGCTAGAATTTCAAGAAATATAATTTATAGAAATATAATTTACTTAGAGAAATCTACATCACATGCCATAAAAATGACCAGCTCTACCCTCTCTATAGATTTTAACATCTTACTCCCCCATTACTTTAGGAAATACTGAAAACAATTTTTTCTCCATTCTGTAATACTGCAACTTGACAGCAAACATACCACACAGTGCTGCCTTTTGAAACCCCGAAGATGGATTTATGTTCAGCAGACTTAAAACAACCTTCTTAATGGCCACAAATCAGATAGTCTCATAGTGGAGAGCTTTGACTGCCTTTGTGTCAGATCTCATTCTCATGTTGCAGCAGGTACTTAAAGAGTAAGAATCATTTTTTCCAAAGCATTTTTGATGTCCAACTCCCTTTGAAGCCTCCCTTCCTATGTATCTTTGAAAATCTGATCTTCAATTTGTTATCCATTTTCCCTTCCCACTTGATATGACAATGCTTTCCCTCCTTCCTTCTTGAACACTCAAATAAAAGGGCAGTAGCAGGTCTGTACTGCTTAAATGAATGAAGAGAAGTTTCTCAGAAAATAACAGCTCCTTCTCCCAGTCTTCATCTATTATTTTCCATTTCAGTTGCATAAAACATCATCATGATGGGCCACAGGCTTCTGTTTCTCACTCTATGCTATCCATCAGATTTGATTTACATTCTTAAGATAAAAGTAAAGATCACCGTAGGCAGAAACTGGGAGCAGTGGTCTGCCATGGAAAACAGATTTCCTACTCCTTTCAAGTTTACTGATTACTCACGGCCTTTCCCCTCTAAAGGGTATCTACCAAAGTGGGCACTGTGTTGGAAAAGCCACCAGCTGTCTGATAAAACTTAATGAATGGCAATTTCATGAGCTTCTGTTGTTATTGTTCCTTTAACTCCTTCAGTATCAACCCACCATGGCAATTCCCTGGCAAAGAAGATTAGAGATAAGGCAAAACTACGAACATTTTGATCCCTACTCCAGTAATTTTTTTAAAGAGATTTTCTTAGGCAAGTTATACAAGGCCATAATTTTTATGGTGCCCAGCGCCTGCTCTTTTCTACAATAGAGGGCATGTTGTGAAAATACTCTTAAAGAGAACAGGAAAACCTCAAATACTGTAGTATTTATATAGTCAGCATCACTTTGGCATACTATGCCTGATTTTTCTGAGTGCTTTAGCCAGACATTTTAGTCCTCTGCATTTGATCCTGGGAAATTTCTGTCTGGTCAAGGTCTATAATTTCCTTGTTACTTCCTCATCAGTGAAGACCATGCTGCCTGGCCAAGAGAAGAATTTTGCTCTCTCAAAGTGAAATTAAGCACACAAAGAGTTATTATACATAAGCTGCACGTAGAGATTAAATTCAGACTCAATCACACAACTAAATCCCCATTCAGTGTTTTGAAAACTTACAGCTAGTTGTGAAGCTAAAAATATTGGCTAACAAAGTGAGCTATCTTCCAACCACATCCTCCTGCAGAAAAACATCAATAGAAGACAAGTCTGAAAATGTGCCTTAGAGGAATTAATGAACATTTGTTTGAAATGCAGCCATTTCACTTTGGGACAGGTATTTTTTTTTCCTTTTTCTTTCTTCTTCCCTTCCCCTCATCTAGTGAACATATCCTGTGCTTCAGGGTATGGAAACCTGTCAAAATCACACCCATAGTCAAATCAAATTTAACATATCTTTACAAGATATTTATAACATGCAAATACCTAGAGGCCCTTCTTCTCAGTCACATGAAGATCTCTTATGCTAGGGAAGGAGGGTTCTCTCACGTTAGTGAGAATGTGTGCATGGTAGAAGCTGATTTCACATATTATATTTGACATGTGAAGATTTAGCAACCCACATCTCCACTCCACGTGCAACAAACAAGCAAACCACATTGCAGCATCTAGAAAGAGTTTGGTGAGCCCTTACAACCACATCCTTACAACCAGCCACTCCTGTCTCAGCAGGATTCTGCTTCAAGAATCCCAGAAAAAATAATTTTACTTCAACCTTCGTTAAAAAAAAAATAGGAAACTTTGGCTTCAATCACTCCACTCCTTTTTAAGTCTCTTTAGCAGCTCAAGGAGCCTAACAAAACATTTTCTCAAGATAAAACAGATTAGCAGTAAAAATTCCACCTTCAGATTCTTAGGCATCTGCTTCACTCACAAATTTTGTCTCTTGGCACACATCTCGTTCAGAAATAAATTTTTCTACTAGTTTCCTTGAAAAACTTTCCCTTCTTTGTCACTTAAGAGCAATCAGAGACAGGAATTTTCAAATTAGAGAGCTGAGAGCAGAACCGCCAAGCACAAGCTGTCTCTCAGGACACTTTGGGAACAACATCCGCAATCGCATGCTGAGTGCCCACGCCTGCTGCGCCCACTGCAGCACCCAAACCTGCGGGGCTCTGTGTGCTAGGGCTGAGCAGCCAGTCTGCAGTGCTGAGGAGGGTCATGTCACCTGAGGGAAAAGGGCAGACAAAAGAAAACCATTTGGCTTCGACTCAGGAGGCAAACATCTATTGCAAGTTACAGCTTTCTGGGTAGAATTCACTCCAAATTCTTCTAAACTGGAAAGTTCTAGTGTTCTAGACAAATAAGTTACCATGGTTTAATTGACTTCCTTCAATAAACTGATACCTATCTAGAAGCTGAGATATTATTTCCAAAATTATTTTCTACCTGAGGTTAGTGCATTAATAGATACAACATACACCTCATTTCCTGATGAAGTAATATTAAGCACTTCTCACAGTGGATGCACACAGCCCTACACGTCGAACAAAAAGTCAAGTCAGACGATGAACATCTTTCAGTGTTTCAAGGAACACTCCCTATTTTTTTTTTTTTTTTTTTTTTGCTACAAAAGAACCTTCACGTTATATAGAAGGTAGAAAAGCTCATGAAGTTTACAACAAAGGCTTCTGTGAGGTAGAGGAATTTTAATTTGAAAGGGCAATTTTATTCTGTACCAAAAGTGGTCTATACCTGGTAATATGATATAAAAATATAATAACATACTTGTTTATTTTAAAGGAAGAAGATTCATTTATGGACATAAAATATTTTCCTGTTTAAACTCCATGAGCACAGTAAGCACTTTAGTTATCCTTTAAATAGGTGTGGGGTTTTTTTAACAGCTTAATATTTGATTGAAGCAATACTTTTACAGCAATAGCAAAAAGTAAATTACACACAAGTCTGGCACAAGTCCCTGTTAATCTGATAACCCATAAACTGTCCCCACTACCAAGGACTCCAATTACAATGAATAACAAAGATATGTGGGGAATTGAGTGGGGGGACAACATCTGTTTGATTGGCATGTGCCTTTCCTGGAAAAATGCATGTCCATAATCCTAAAGAGTTTGACAGCACTACTACAACCCAGTTCTCAGGAAAAAAAAAAACTCATATCTTTGCTACAACAGTTGTAGCAGTTTACCTACACATTTACACTAAAGAGCAATACTGAACCTGCATGACTCTGTCTTCTAGTAATGCATTAAGTCTCTGTTCACACAACTAGTTAAATGTCACGTATGATCTTTCCCACTATTTCCATAGAAATGCTACAGGAAAGAGCATTTTTTGCTGCTTCTTTCATAAACTCTTCTGTGTTTCATTACATACATTATTATATGTATTATAGATGTATTATATTACTGGCAAAGCTGTTAGGTTGTTCTGTTGTTAGTATTCTACTGAGAACAAACATAACTTATCAACTGCCTGACTGCTTCTTGAGAAATAGGTATCAGTTTACCCCATTGAATTACTACACCTGTTTGAATTTTGGCCACTCCATCAGAGCAGCAAGCTAGCCTGGGGAACTTTCAACACTCAGTTTTATTAGCCTACTTGACAAAATTCTCATAGCCTTAGGAGCTTGCAGAAAGTGAGAACATAAAGAAATACCAAAATAGAAAAAAAAGACTGAAAAATTACATTTTGTACTATGGCAATTGTAAACACCTACTTCTTTTCTCTCATCATTAAACGTCTTTTTCAGTTTTTTGACCTTTTTTAATTTAAGCTCTGCACATACTACCTGCTCAGTCCACTCAAACTCCATGAAAGAAACATAAATCTGTAATGAAAACTATTGCTGAAACTTGATAATAGTAACTACTGATAAACATTGAACATTGCCTTTATGTACCATATGAATAAACACGGAACACCTAAAATAGTAAAACATTATATAGCTTGCTGACTGTAAGAACACCAAAGCAAAAAAGGAGAAAAAACAAATTATGAAACACTGAAAAAAAAAAAAAAAAGCTGGCTCACCTTCTGTGCCATTGGGTGTCATGGAATTATTATTTATATGGGAGTTATCAAGTTTTGGACCACTGGGGGATTCACTACTACCACTTAGTCGTCTGTGTGGGCTGGCTAGATCCTGCATTTCCATAGACCTGAAAACAAGATGCAACTCGTTTTAGTGACATAAGTCATCATGAATTACAGACGAACTGCCTTTATAAGATGCAGCCTGCTATTTACCAACATCCCAGAAAGACTTAGCAAAAAATCAGCTACTTTTCCCAACTTGATCTTTTCCAGTGTTTAACTCATGTTGTAGCCCCACACATGAGTGGCCAGCTTCTTTAATTATTTTTGCAGCTTGCAACTAAATAAAACCTAGATTCCAAGCACTGCACTTTAAAATTTGGTGTAATCTTGTATTTTTAAAATATGTACAAAGATGGAATCACCAACATATGAAGACGTATATTCTCTTAAAACAAATTAACACTCTGCTTTTTCAAGATTTACCACTCAGTGGCAATATAACGGACCTCCAAAACAAATAAAACACTTGAAGCAATTGTGGAAACCTATCATCTACTGACAGGGAATGAGATATTCCTGATGTATGTGTTTACTCTGGCAAACTACTTAATTGTTCCTCTGTTTCCTTTGAAACAAATGCAGCATTAAAACATTATTATGTCTGCTCACTTGTTTGCTTTGTGGATTACATAAAGCGTGCCCAATTGGAAAGGGATCTGACCGATGTACAGTGAGTCCATACAGGCGTTAGTGTGCCTGAGCACTCTGCTGTGCCTCAGCAGCTGTCGCTTAGTCAAAATGAGGAAAGAGCAATCCCCAGCTAAAGCAAAAATTAAATGTTTAAGGCGCACAAAAGCAGCTGAATATTTAAGATTTGTGCTTTCAATAGCCCTATATTAACAGTCACCACCACCATGACATATCCCTTGGTTGGTGCTGGGGCTTATGAGTGAAGTTCCCTATCCTTCTGCTCCTTTATAGCTAAAACTTTTGATATTGTTATTTGACGTACTCATTCTAAGTAATTGCTCCCAGTAGAAACTTCATAGGTTACTGTGCCTCCAAGGCAGTTGAACTAGTAATTTTTCAGTTTAAAAGAAATGCTTAGGATCTTTTAAAGACTATTAAAATTATATATAAAATTACTCCTGCAGTAATGGTATAAATACTCTAAGTGTCTTTTTAGCTACAAAGCTTTTGTGTTTTAACTGAAATTTTATCACAGATTCTAAACATAGATCATTTAATATTTCTTTACCTAAAACATTCTACACAAAAAGAAGAAGATGATACTGCAATGAGTTCAAAATGCCTGCATTGAATACAAACTCGAACAATTTAGTGGAAAAGTTACGTGTTCATGGTTTACAGACGTGGTTGCACAGACGTAAGGCTGCGCTCCAGCACTTACTCATCTGCTTAATGTGAGAAACAAGAATAAATATTTTGCTTATCACTTGAAGTTAAAAAAAAATCCCCAACAATAGAAGACTCACAAAAAATTAGCATTTTTTTGGTCAAATCCTTACCTGCAGCTCGAGGAAACAGCAACATCTGAACTGGTTTGGGACTTCTGCACCTGCAAACCAGGGAAACAAACAGAAGCTTCTATTACTCCACTTTACTACGAGGCCTTAATTTAAAGAAAGGATATCACTACGGATGACAATTCTGTCCTTTAAATCCAAAGGGAGAGGAGGAGGGTGCGGTGCCCCTGAAAGGCATATTGTCTTTAAATTGAAGGCTCAACTGCTGTTTCCCCGGCAGGTCTCTCTCCCTCCTCCCCGCGCCAGGGGACGGCAGCCAAGTGACGGGATAGTGATTCATCAGGGGCCCGTGACAGCTGCACAGGGGCTCACTCCTCCCCCGGCTCGGCCCGGCCCGGCCCGGCCCGGCCCGGCCCGGCTCGGCTCGGCTCGGCTCTGCCTGCAGCCCGCAAAGGTAACCCCGCCGCGCCGCCCGCCCAGGGCAGCACCCGCGGCTCCTGCCCGAGCCCCTCAGCATCCTCTCGCCCTTCGCATCCCTCCTTTCTCCCTCTCTCCTGACAGAGTCTTGCCCTCATCATACTGGTTTTCCTCTTTCTTTGCTCTTCGCCATCCTTCCTTTGTGCCTGGGCCACAGGGAACCCACAAGTCAAGCTCACCCCAAAGGCAAGTTGGTGATGATGTTATTTTTGGGGAGGAGGGATAGAGGATAACAAAGGGCAAGTCTACCTATGTCAAAGACCTTCACTACATAGCACACAGCCTTACAGAACACCTCTGAAAGAAGCCCATCTCCAGCCAGGTCAAATTAAAATAAAAACTCCACATTATTGCATAGTCTTACTCCTAAAAATCCCAGCTGCTAATGAGATTTCTGATAAAATTACTTAAAAGGATACTTCTGGCTAAATAAATGGGAGGAAGCTGTAAAATTTACCGCTGAGGTCGCTCATGAAGAAAAGGAATCTTTTTCCACTGGAAAGCCCATCAATAATTTTTCGTCTAATCGAATTATTCCTTTTTATAACTCAGGTGAGTAATAGTTTTCATATTCCATCAGAAAACCTCTGCTGCTTTACTAACAAACTCTAGGCAGTAACAATTGTCAGCAGGTGATAAAATTCAGGTGGAAATACACTCCTAGACACTGTTAGCTCCAAAGCACACGAAAGCTTCTCTGGGCAAGGTATATATCCTCTTAATGTCTGCTGCGAGGATCTTTCTTGTGCGTTCCCATTCAACCTGAACTGACATCTCTTAAATGATCACAGAGCAAAGACAAGGGAGATGAGGCATTTTAAGTGCCATAAAAATCATCCGAGCAAATCCTACTTATGTGTCTGTAGGGTGGGTTTTTTGTTATTTTTAATCACAGACAGAATTACTACTAGCAAGAGTAAACAACTGCTAGGGGCAGTCAGGCAAGGAAGAACATTACAAATGATGTCAAGAAGCATGCAATAATGCATGCTGAAGAACATCAATCTTTTTATAACTGGGTACTTAAAGTACTGCATAACACGCTTTTCAATACATTGTTGCATGCCAAATCAAACTAGACTAGCAAATAGAGTCAAAACTCTGCATTTTGGTGTAAGGAATTTTTTTCCCCTTAGTTCTTTACCCCAGAAACTGCTGCAGAGTGCCTTAGGATATGCTTCTGCTGTTACTTCTAAACACCTGGAAAAAATTATAGGTGAGAACTAAGTTTGCCTACAGAGCTATCTTCACTCCCTCTTGCACAGGATCTTATAAAACCCATCTTTTCTAATCGAAAAAAACTTCCTTTTTCAAATGGATGCTTTAAATAACTGATATTTTCCAACATGCACTACACATTTATTGGTACTTGATTTAAATTTTTTAAAAAATGTAATCCTCACTATTTTACGTAACAAATTTTTACAAAAATAGCAACTTCTGTACATTTGAAAATATATACATTTTATATATATATATATATACACACACAGATATATACATACATGTTCATGTATGTGCATAGCAAGAATGATCTCATTTCGGTATTTGTAGGACAGGGCAAAAAAAAATAACCACCTCATTCACAGTGAATTAAATATATACCTTAAATGTCCTCCAACACTCCATGATTTGTGAAAGTTCATATCCACAATTTTCATTTTCATTAGACATACTTTAGATATATTCCTTTGTGTCTCAAGGATTATTTAAACCATGTGTTGCACGTTACCAAATTTAAAAATGACTCTTTAATCAAAATAACTTTAAAACAACTAATCCTCACTTAGGCTGGTCAGCTGAATCCACAGAGTGGTCCAGGAAAAATAAATCTACTCTCAAGAATGCGAATGCAGACAACAATTAGACACAGATGTGACTGAAATTAGTTACAGTTTACAAAATGCTACACTTCACATGCTTTCAGTTTTTTATGTGCAGTACAAAATTACAACCTAGTAAGGAACCACACTTATGACGAGCAGTTAATTCATAGAATAAAAACATTTCTGGGTGGTGTGTGCTTGTGCTTTCTCTCATATATTCCCATTTTGTCAACAGGTTTCTGGGTAATTGAAGTTTGGCAATATAACTCACATATCAAATAAAAAGTGGGGGGAAAAAACACAAATGCTTGGCCTTATCTGGACAGAAATGGGTCACATTTAAAAAAAAAAAAAGGAACTGTCACACCCCCTTCATACTCAGTGCTCTGCTTAAACTAAAAATGCCTTATAGGCTAAATGGCATACACGTTCTTCTTAATACTTCAAAAACATTACTCTGTATAATTTGATTTTTGTCAGCAACAGTCACATCTTTCTCCCTAATACAGACTGCAGATTGGGCACTATGTAGTACATGGCAAGAAAAAAAGGACAATGATAGCAAAGCTACTTAAAATTCATCCATTTAAGAATCTTAAATCAGTAACATCAAATTCTGATTAGTTAATGAGGTCTTTTAAGTTTGCCCTTTTTTCTAATTAAATTTATAATTCTTCACAGATGTAGGTTTTGTTGATGTTCAATTTGTCTCTCTCATTTTGTTAAACCTCACATAGTACTCCACCAATCCACTGAATAGCCACATTAAATCTGTTAATACCATGCTCTTCAACCCCAGAAATTATTTCCAGAAGGCAAACTTGCTTTGAGAGATCATCAAACAGGACTTAAGGTACACATTTTATCACATATTCCCTACCACAGAGCTCAGGATGCAGAGGAAAATTCATGACTTTTGCACTGTTTATTATACTTTGCTAAATTACAAATCAAAAGCATCTGACAGAAGATCATGTATGAAGCCAAAAAGTTAATAATGTTCTGTGAAAAGTAAACTGTAAATGGGAAGAGATTCTAAATTTCAGCAGCACAGAGCAAATAAAATGTAGGTACTTGTCTAAATTACAGGTTTTCCACAGTATTTTTGCTTGCTAGGAGCAATTTTTTTAATGGCTATAATTTAAAACATTTTTCCAGCTGAAAAGAAATTTTCAAAGTGAAAATAAGAATTTAACCCAGAAAACTATAGCCAGCACACACGTTTTCTCTTAAAATACAGTTCTACTTTAAAGAAGCAAATTTCAAAGACAATGGCAGTTTTCAAATGAGGGTGTTCCTTCTTAGGGGAAAAAAAAAAAAAAATCTGTCATTTTTAGTAAGGGGTGGAGGGAGGGAGGGAAAGGGACTTTTCTCCCAACAGCACTCTTTACCTCCCTACAAGAACAACGCAGTCGGTATCTACCGACATAATGGCTTCAACAGCCAAAATGTTACAAAACTAAAATTGGCTGCAGAAAGGCACCTTGCTGGCAATCCAGGAAGCTTGGTAATATTTTCCCTCTTTTAATAATCATATATCGCTGGGCTCCAAGAGGTTGGGCTTTTTCATTAGATATTCACATCAAAGACAAATTGTACTTATTAAAGCAAAAGCAAGTAATTGCAGTTATTAAATTTTTAATTGCCAGTTTAAATGCTTCTGAAGTGCTATCCTGTGTGCTCATTTCATACACTCATGAATGAAACATTTTGAAATCCCAACACTTTCTTCCCCTTAAGAAATACTACAATGTGACAATGCTTCTATTATGACCAGCCATTTAAGAATGTCCTTCTGCTTTTCCAAGATTTTTTTGGCTCCTGACAAATATTTCATACTTATTACAATTCAAACAAAATGATTACTCATTCTTTTTTTCTCCTAAGGTGAAGCATGACTCAATCCGTCTATCACTGTGCAGAACTGCTGAGAGGGGATGGCTGCTCATTTCCAGACCCTTCCAGGCCTTGGGAAAACTCTGACAGCAGCGAGGTGCTTGGCTAAAAACTGCATGTCATAGGTTTGTGAGCAACATGAAAATGCCACGTGCTTACATGTTTATACACCTATAATTCTGTAATGTCTTAACACACACGTATATGTACTTTTACCAGTGCGTATCCGTGTAAATACTATTCACTTATTTGACACCTCAAAACAGTAGTCTGCGTTCTGGCAGATGCTTTGCGAACCATCTCAGTGTGGGTTGGAAAATAAAATAATCTTTATACATGGTATCTAAAGTTAAAAACTTCCAATGCTACACTACACCACATTTC
This sequence comes from Onychostruthus taczanowskii, assembly GCF_017590055.1. Taxonomy (NCBI): domain Eukaryota; kingdom Metazoa; phylum Chordata; class Aves; order Passeriformes; family Passeridae; genus Onychostruthus; species Onychostruthus taczanowskii. The sequence continues at coordinate 10,040,275 of NW_024501459.1, forward strand.
CACTTCTTATTCCAAATTTCCCCCGGTGCTCATTTTTAAATTAAAACAAACTACATGAAACACACTATCATTTTTTTTCCCGGAAAGCTTTTATCTCTTCCGCTTACCTCAGTTTTGAATGTTTGCTTACAGAAGAAAGAAAACCACACCAAACCCCAGCCACCTTCAAAGAAGCAATTTTAAGTGCACTAACACCTTTATTTTTCCAGAATCAATCTTGCACTGTAAAGACCAGTCCTTCCTCTTGGTGTTTGAAACACCAAGAGAATGTTTGGTGGGTCCTGGTTGCTCAAAAGGAAGATGTAAATTTAACGAGACTTCAGAAGGTCTTTAACTTCCCTGTTCTAAGATCACCGTTCTGAATAAGCCACCTAAAACGTCAATAAACGTCAGATATTTCAGTTGTGTAGATGTTTATTCTGTCATCCTGAAAAGTTCTCCTGTGGGGATCTGCATGTTTTCCTTGGTGTTTGCAAAATTTAAACATATTAAGCAAAAGGATTTCCTGCTTCAGAAAGCACTGTCAAAATCTCTGTCAAGCATTCTTCCTCCCAATTTTTTTATTATTTTTCTCACGCTCTCATGTCTCTTTCAACAAGGTCTGCTGGTTTCGTACCGTACGTGCCTATTTCCACCTCCCATTTAACATCTCCCCATCACGTTACTCCTATCTGCCGAACCATTAGCACTCGAGGAAATCAAACAGGAGAATCCCCAAACCTGGCTGATCACAATAAACAGAACCTCCTAACATCTGTTTTGCGGGAAGCTTACAAACCCCAGCCTGAACTACGGCCAAAATTAACTGCTGCCCCCAGTGATTTATAATTGAGCGCCGCTCTCCCTTGGAGCGGCAGAACGCGCGGAAAGCGCCGCTGCCCCTCCGCGCCGCCCGGGACCCCGCGCTCCCGGGCAGCCGGGCTGGGCACGGCCCCTTTCCCGGCGCTGTCCCCCCGGCTGGCCCGTCCCGCCGTCAGTGCCCCCGGTACTCACGGTGCCGGCGCGCAGCTCCGCGGGTCAGAGCGCGGCGGCCGCGCCTGCCATGGCGCGGGGGGCCGGAGCGCCCCGGGGCCGGGCCGCGCCGGGCCGGGGCTGGGCAGACAAAGCGCGGCCAAGGGAGGCTGCCTGCAGCCCCGCCGTCTGTTTGCTCAGCCGTGTGTGTCTGCCCAGGCACTGCCTGGGGGCACGCCGCCGCTCCCGAGCCCGCTTTCCTTCTCACTCCCCTTCGCTTTTTTTTTTTTTTTTTTTTGGTTTTATTTTTTTTTTTTTTTTTTTCCCCTTTGGGTTTTGTTTTTGTTTTTGTAATGCAAACCGCAGCTATTCTCTTGTCCCAGCCTTATTGGTTTAAAAGCAACAACTGCAATGAGGCTTGCGCGGTCTGGAGTCAGCCTTCGCGCACGGGCGAAACGCAGCCGGGGCTGCCGCGCTCCGCCGCGGAAAGTGCGCGGCCCTGGCCCCCGGCCGCCCCCTCCGCCCCTGCCCGGCCGACAGGGGCCCCCTTCCTCGCACCTTCCTCAGCCTCACCCCAGAAAAACTCCTGAAAATCCCTCTGGTCCCGCCTCATTTAGAAAGTTGAATTGTCCGTAGATGCGTCCCCTCTTGTAAACTGGGTTTAAACTAAAGCCGTCCTAATAGAATAACTGGAATTACACCAACATTATATCAGTGAGAGAAGCTAAATAGGGATACTCCTAGAGGCTCTTAAGCATACAACCAGCGTGCACGTCCGGACATGCCGTTTTGATTGGATATGTAACAGATTTGTTCTCAAATATCTGAGATTCTTGCAACCTTGTAAAGAAAGGGTCTGCTAAAACTATTTAAGCTAGCCTTCTCCAATTCAAGGGCACTTATTAAATAAAATATCTGGAACTTTTAAAATGGTTTAAACCACTTAAACCATTAAATACCTCTATGCCTGAAAACAATTGCAAATATAGTCAAATTCGTATTTTAATTATTACTAATCACTTACTAAAGCTTTAAAATTTGAAACGGTATAAAGTCTGTTTCTACAGACTGTATAAATGTTTCCAAAGAAGGAAGAGATGGTTGCATAGAGTTAAATTTGTGCATTAAGTAACCTTAGCTTTTACCAATCAATAGGTAATTAAGTTATTTAATTAGTAAACCATTAAACTGAAATGGGTTTATGATGCTTTTCTATTACAGAACTTTTACTTGCTCATAATTAAAAAAAAAAGTCTTTCAAAAATACGTACATTACATTAAAAAACATTATAACGTACATAGCAACTAAATTTGACCAGCATTCTCCAGAGTATTTCCACTATGCAGACAGTATCTTTCACTTCATGTAACACTAATTTTTTTACACTGTTTTTCAGTGCGCATAATCCACATATGATGAGGAAAACAGAGTAACGATTCGTAGTACCAAAAAAGAAGTCTTAATACCACGCTAGGTCTAAAGTACTAAATTTTAAAAAACCAGAACAAAACGAAAAATCAACAAACCCCCCAAATTTATACTGTATAAACAGATTGAAACAGAACTTTTTTTCTCTTTACAAAAACCTCTGGTTATTCACTGCTAATATATCCTTACCTTCAATTAACTAATCTGTGAATGTGAAAGCAATACTTCTAGAGGAGAAATATCTTCTGGCTACTACATCCCAGTAAGTGAGACATTATTTTGCAGCAAGTACATTGGGAATACTTCAGGAAAGCAGATCGGTTTGCAAAGCTACAAGTCAACCTCGAGCTGAAAACGCACCTAGGATTTCATTTTGTTTAGCGGAGAAAAGGGATCTCGGGACAGTCACACACCATATATGGGAACCCAGGTCAAAATAAGCAGCTTTCGATTGGGCCCGTCTGCGTAGCCAGCACAAACACAATCCCATCACTTCTTCAGAGTCACAAACCACATCTCACACCAAGAAAACTATTTATCGTGTTCTATATTAAACTGCGAATGAAATACAAATTGCTTATTATGGAGTCACGCAGTTTTGTCAGGTAAAAGTCACTGAAACCCTGAAGCACAAGGCTATGCAATCATTCTGAACTATATGCTTTTTTGGAACAGCCACGATCTTCTGGAAAAAGCTTACCACTGAATTCTTTACCAGTGCTAATAAGATCGCTTTTTAAAAGCCCTACCAAATCTAATATAAAGGCGCATCTTGCTTCACTGACTGTAGGACCTACATCTATTAAAAGAATAACATCAGGCACAGACTTTAACAAAGCAGAAGTTTTGGTTTTTTTTATTTCTAGAAAAACTCAAAAAATATAATATTGTTGTTGTGAGGTACAATCTAACACTGGAAAATGTAACTCAAAACCCTTTTTCAAAAACAGTGATACTTAAATGATGGTATGGAAATAAAAAAATATTAAAAAGAAGACTGTGACTTCAATGATGCATGCAAATTTTAGCATAAATCTATTTCATTCCATTATTGAAAATAAAAACCAAAACCAAATAGCACAAATATATGAATAAATTTTAGTATTTTAAATGAAAAGGTGACTGAAACAGGCTTATGGTTGTTTAGTTTGTTGTAGTCCCTACTGGGAGTTACATCTAAGTAATAACTTCAGGAGTGTGCCCAGTCTCTGTATTTAATTAAAGTAAGACAGATCCCCGCACACACGTACAGAGCTTGATGATGTGAGGATAAACATGGGATAAATTACACAGAGGCTAAGATGATCAGAAAAAGGGTGTTGACGATGCATTGCAAGGAAAGAATCAGCTTTGAATTTTTAATCTCTTCTGTAGTATGGCATGTAGGCAGTATGGGAACTGAAGCCATATAAATGATCTAGATGGGGAATATGAGATAAAGTAGGGTCCTCTGTGTTTATACAGCCATTAAAGAGTGCCTTAAAGTTCTTTATCTGATGTCTGAAGATTGGACTTCAGATCAGTGTATATCATTACCCCGTGATAGGGTCTAACCTATGAACTTATGCTACAGCTGATACCATGGACCAGAGCTTCATTTGGTTTAAGTGAGTGCAGTTCTTTTTATTTCCATAGGTAATCTAATTATGACAGCCGAGTACTGCACCGATTTGAAACCTACTTAAAAGAGGTTTGTTTACTTATCTTTTGGGGTTTGTTCTTCCCAGTAACTTCATACCAAATCAGTGCAGGGTGGGTTGTTGGTCACTGGCACCCAACATAATTTTCAAACCACAATTGCACTAACACTGGGTTTGGAATAGAAATTTCAGTGGGATTTGCATATGTTTACATCATGCCTAAATTTGTCCTGATTCTGCATTCCCATTAATGCAGCTGGCATCTCAAGAGTCTGAAGAAGTAAAGGACCAGGCCTATTACATAACGTCAAATGCACAACAAGCCACTGGGTATATTATTACAACCATTACTCATGCAATATGGCTTTAACTTCATATGCAGTGTCACACACTTGTTTTAGCGCAAGTAAAATGGGTCCATCTGGAGCACAACATTTACTGGGTGCTTAGGTGCCATGATTGCAGATGTTCTGGTAATTAAGAAAAATTAGATGTAAGATGGATATGGAACAGTGGGGTGTTCATATGTTTGTCTCCAAGCAGGAAAAACTACTTAAATATTTAATATCAGAAATAGGCCTAGGAAGACCACACTTCACTAAAGCAAAAGATGTATCCCATTGCTCCTGAGAGCCACCACCTGGCTCTCCCCATAACAACTGCAGTGTGACGTCAGAACCCTCTGAAGCAGCAATATCCCTCCTATGCCTCCATACAAGTTTTATCTTACACATAGCAGCAGCTGTTGCCTAGAGACATCTCTGGCTGGAACAGAAGTTTGCAGCATTTGACAGGAGCCCATATTGTCTCATGCTACTCATGTGAGCAAAAGCAGAAAGGCCTTGGTAAATACAAATAGAAAAAGTGACAGACATCAACCATTTAAAGTGTTCTGTCCAAAAACTATCAGTGTGCCCAAGAAGAACAATTTAATTATATTCTTTCAAGATATATTGGATAAAATTCATATTGAACTAAGGTCTGTGTAACGTGTTATAAGAAAAGGTATGTGCTGTTAGCCATCGGCCTTAGCCAAAACACGGATGAACTGCTGGCTCAAATTTGCTAGTTTTGCTAGTTTGCATGAAATTGTAGCTGTTTTCAATCCATCATTTCAGTGCAAATTACAGAACCATTTAGTATAATTAAAAATAGGAAATAGTAATCTTTATTAATCTTAAGTTGGTGCTGCTTTAGCTTTTTGAATGAATGCATGACTTACATGTGCTTCTGAAATAGCTGACAGCTATGACATAAAAAAATGCAGACTGCCCAGAAGAAGTGTTCAAAGTCTAGTTTGAAAGCCAATTCCTTAGTGTATCTCAATTTTTCACGCTCCAAAGTGAAAGCATGCTCGGTTTTTTTCAGTAGATTTCTTGCATCTTAAAAGCATTATGTTAAAGGGAGGAAAAAATAGTAAGTGTGTGTATATATATATATCTATTTTCAAGCACTAGCAGTGCAAATTATATATATACTCAGTATTCTAAATGCAAAATAAAAAAGTAGTTTGTCAGGGTGAAGGACAGGTTTCCTAGATGAACTTAAATGTATCTAATACAATCATTTCCCTTCAGGTATTTTTCAACACCCTACATTACTTGTCTCTCCTTGAAATCTCAGGAAGGGAATGACTGGCACACAAAAATACTGAAAATCTTTGGTCTCCAGATCACTGGAAGTAGATATTCTACCCAAAAGTGATGGCTTTTCCCTAAAGACCGAGACAGCAGGTCTGTGACATCCTGAGGGCAGAGCTCTAAGATCTACTTCAGGTTTAAGAGTAATGTCGCTTTTCCAACTACAACAGTCTTCATTTTAGCAATGTCTTAGCTATTAAATTGAGCTATAGAAAATTGCCTTCCATTTTCCAATAAAGTTCAAGAGTTTTACAGGGGGATTTTTAATACTGTCTGCAGTACCTAAGAAACAAGGGGAGCGTTACTTTTATTTGTTGCACAAAAACTTCTGCTCAAAAGACATATAAACATGTAACTATTTATAAAATAAGTCCTGCTGAAGACAATAAAGATGTGTCTGAAGAAAGTTATTTGAAAATTATCAATAGTAGTTTACAAGATAGGTGAAATGAAGGGAGTAAATTGCAAGCTGTGAGGTTCCTTAGGAAACAGCTAATTTTTCTAATTGACATTCAGGCTTTTACTGCAGCTCAGCATGGAAACATAACTGCCTAAACTTTGAAAATAATCACCCTTCATTGTGAGATGTGAATAATAATTTGTTTATAAAAATGAAGAAGTCAAATCAAATGCACCACTGATGATGAGAAGCAGCTTGCTAGCATTCTAAGGGTGATAAAAGCTATGATCAGTAGTTCCTTGGAAGACTGGGCTGCAGGAAAGCACACTACAAATGAGAGATTACCAGTGAGCTGACAAAATAATCAAGTCCTGTGGTTCTGCAAAGACTAAAAAACACATCATTTCACACACATGCCATTTTTCCATAGTTCATCCTCCCACGACTGCTTAGGCCTTCCTCATCTTTCATTTAGTGCTACTAGAATAAAGGTAGAACTTACAAACCATTGCACATTTTTTTTTCACAGCAATAACTTACATTTTTGCTAGTAATATAAATACAGTGCCCTGTATGACATGAGTCAGCTCAGTAATATTAGATTGTCTTTTTTCTAAATTTTTCCCACTACCATAAACAAAAGCAGTTTTCTCATCACCTTCTATAAGGTGAAAGAGAAGATGGAAAGTTCCTCTTTCTACTCTGAATTAAAGTCATACTCAGAATACACTGTTAGGAAAAGATGTTTGTTCTCTAACCACAGAAACAATAGGGTTTTTTTTATTGTAAATTCCATTTTGTTATTATTTCCTAAATGCAATTTTATTTCTGGAGTGTTATTCATGTCACTGTTCAACAGTAGATGGAGCAGTGGATCATTACTGTATTTTAGTTATTTGTGCCAATTATTACATAATTTTTCAGCTACTGACATATAAGTTTGCACAAAAAGCCCAAAAAATATTATATAGAGAAAATAATTATTGATTAAATCATTTTGAATTAGAAAGACTATTGGAAGAACAGCAACCCAGTCTCACTTTGACAAATTATTAAGACAAACCTGCATTTATGATGAATATAAGTGACTCATAAATACAGATTCAAATTACAAACCTTGCATTAGCTGAAATTATTACATACACATTAGTAAATATGTGCATCCTTAACTCTTAAACATCCAGTCACACAAATGTTTCTTTTGGTGATCTGAATGTCTTCTAAAAGTGACATGCATGAATATTCCCCACTGTGGGCCTTGTAATGAAAAGGACAAAGTGAAGGTCTAAGTTTGAATAGTCCTGTGATTTATTTTACATTTGCAACAATGTTTTTTCCCAGAAACTGTTTTAGGTAATTTAACACTATAAATACTTCTAAACATTACAGTAATTATATCATGAGCATCAATTGTTCAGCAGAAGCTAAATTCTCACCAATGCGTAGTCATCTAAAATTAAGGATTTAGTCAAAAGGTGATCATCCAAACCCTCATCTGCAGGGGAGAGAAAAGCACTTCCAGTCAATGCAGGGGACCCAATTTTGAGGTGTCCTCTCCCTGTGGACACAGATGATAGACTTAAGCTACTTTCGGGTTTTGGTGGCTACAGCTGCCCCAAGAATCCAGACTGTCAAACCCAACAGTATAATTTCCCTTAGAATCAATTGGGTCTCAATAGTAATTGTATTCACAGAAGTTTCAAAATAAAGCATTCAACTCTATTTTGAAACTTCATATAATTACTGACTCAGACTGCCAATATTTGTTGTTACAAATCAAGGCCAAAGGAAAACTTCTCAGATGGCTTCAAAGACCCAGTTCTCATCTCCAAGCCCAGCTCCCTCCCCCGCTTCCTTCCAGCAGCATTAACTTTTTCTCTGCAATCTCACAAAAAGGAAAAAGAGTAACCTCTAAAGCTGTTTTAGACTGAAGGTCAGAATTCAAAGGATTGGTAACTTTATCCACGGAGCCTTGCAATCACATTGCTATTGGAAACACACCCAGAAGCACCAGCACTCGAGATGTTTTTATTAAGCAATGTCAATAAGTACGAAATTTGAAGGTTGGTTTGTTGGGGTTTTTTTTCCATAGCATAAGGTTTATCAAGACTCATATTTGCAAGAGATCAAATTGCTTTCTGCCACTGAATTTTAGTTTAAGGCTCTCTCAGGTAAGGAAACTGGGCTCTGTGTTACATGCTAATGAAAACAGCAGCTTTGGTTTGTTTATCTAAATACTTAAAGAGAGGCACCTCTTGCAGCCACAATGTAAACAAAGCTTAAAGTCTTTTTACTGCTTGGATACTTCCAGGCTACTAATATGGATTTTTTTTTTTTAATTAATGGCATTATACTGATTTTCTACATATATATTCTGCTTTAAAATATACCCTTCTGTAGAAATATTTAATTCTTAAACCAATTATTCATAATTACACTTTGAGCTCACAAACACAAGATGACAGATCCATTCAAACATGGGCTCAAGGGGGGGGGCGGGGGGGGGAAAGTCACAGACAACAGTCAGAAGTTTTGTCCCTAAACTGGGCTTAAGGGTGGGGGCGGAGGGGGGAAAGTCACAGACAACAGTCAGAAGTTTTGTCCCTAAAAACCTTTCACTAATTAAGAGGGAAATAAGTTAAACCAAAAATTTCAAGTGAGTTTCACAAAAATTAAGAACAAGCAAAGTTGTGATTCCAGTATCTAAAAAACCAAATCCTATACCTTGCCCCTCTCACTTGTACCACATCTGCATGCCCAAAAGAGCAAAGCATTCATATCCACCCAAACTTTTCACCTTAGGAAGTTCTGAAAATGCATCTTTAGGAATGCCTTGCTTTGCACAACGCAGGAACTTCCATACACAACCACTCCATTAAACAGTGTTGCTAAATTAGGCCCAGGCAAATGAAAATGCATCTTGCACTGGATGCCAGCTCATGAGCTGAGAGACACAGCATGGGTGCTGCACACTGGGCAGAGGCAGAATGCTTTTCTTGCAGTGGTACCAGAAGAATGCACTATCATAAGGAGAACAGGACACAGAGCTGCACACAACGGCAGACAACTGCATGAAGAACTTGAAGCAAACTTGAGTAACCTGGTTTTAACTCTTATAATTTGATTTTTAAAAAATTGCAATCTGTCTGCTATCAGTATAAGGAATGTGTTGTGTGCAACTCAGAAATGCTTATTTGTCTTTGCCACTTTAATTACAAGCAGGATATTTTTTGGAACCAGGCTGATTTTTAATAGCCCTTTTGGAAAGCACAAAAGCCTAAATTAGAGACACCTTGGAAAATTTATTAGCTTTGGTAGCCTGGAAATGCATTAGTTTGAAATATATTCCACCAATGTGGAATATATCTGCGCTGCAGATGGCTGGTTATAGAAAAAAACAAACCAGAATTAAACTTCTGGAGACTCAATGCTGCATGTGATGCCTTATGGTGCTTGGGACACAAAGGCTGCATTGCCCTGGCTGAGGACACCTCCTGCTCCACTAAACCCCAATGGGCTTTGGTCACACACTAAAGCATCCCCAGCCCCTGCAGCCACTGATGAAGTGCTAACCCACCCCACAAGCCTCCAGAATGAAGGCTTCCCCTCCAGAAGCTTAATCTGTGTCTAGAATGGTTTTGAATTCAGAAATAGTCTCAGGACCTGTGTGGTGGTCTCAGGAGCAGTTGAAAATGGGAAATCCAAGGGATGGAGAGTGGCTCCCCCCAGTTTCCTCTTGTTCCTCTGTGAAACCCCAAAAAAGCTGCCACAAAGCCAGGACTCCAGGCACACTGCAGCTGCGAAGGGCATCCCAAAAGCAACGCAAAATTGCCACAACATGCCTACCTCCACAGCTTCTTCCCTGGAACCAGCCCTAGCCCTTGGCAGGAAAAGCAGCCTTGGGCTAGGGTTAGGGTTAGGGCTATGCCTAGGGTTAGGGTTTTGCAGACCACAAAGCCCAGGGCTCCAGGCGCACTGCAGCTGCAAAGGGCATCTCAAGAGGAACACAAAACTGCCAAAAGATGCCTTCCCTCACAGCTTTTTCCCTGGAACCATCCCTAGCCCTAGGCTGCTTTTCCTGCCTAGGGCTAGGGTTAGGGTTAGGGTTACGCCTAGGGTTAGGGTTTTGAAAACCACAAAGCCCACAGCTCCAGGCACACTGCAGCTGCAAAGGACATCACCTGAGCCTGCTTTTAACTTTGCAAGACATAAGTTTCTCTGGTTCAATAAAACTGCACTGCACAGCTTACGGATACCTGCCTAATTTCCAACTTCAGCGCTGTTTAAGCATGTGTAGCTTTTCTCTTGCTAGAAAGGTCCATGGATAATACCAATAAATCTTCTCTCAAAAGCTGAGAGCTAGTAGCAGTGCAAAGTATTTGCAATCAGAAAGCAGTGATGTCTAACAGTAAAAATTATGAAAGTACACAGGCAGACATCAGTGGAAATGTGATAACCTAATATTTAATAAAAACAGTGATAACCAGACTTCATAAGATTTCCACATTGATGTCATGTGCTCAGGGGAGTGACAGTTACTATCTCCTTTAGCATATGACAATGTGTTTCTCTCCTTCCATCCCATAAGAACTAATAAGCCACAGCATCCTTCCCTGTCTAACATCAAATGCCATTCTATCCATATTAACATCTCTGTAGGTTTGGCTATACTGAAAGAAGTTAATCCAGTAAATTTTCATCACTTGTATTGGTCTTGGATTAGCTCCATTATTTGAAAATCCCAAAAAATGTACTTCTGAAATGTGCAAATAGATTCACAAAATAGAAATCAAAAAAAGAAAAAAAAATTGAAGTCCTGACTTCCTCCAAGCCTAAAAAACATAAATATTGATTTATCATTTAAAATTAGTTTGGTTTCCTCACCTGCCTGAAATTACAACTCTAACTTCATTAGCTGAATAGTGCTAAATGCATTCCCATCATCTTTTCATAACTGAACCCTGAAAGACTGTTTCATTTCCTCACTGTTGATCACCTTATCTGATTATTTCTCTATTTACATAATTCCTTGCTAGCTCTGGAAATTACTTTTCAGAGAACATTTATCACAGAAGTCAATGCATTGTCTCACCCCTAAACTTGTTACAAATGCCTTCTTAGGAGTTTGTTCTCCCACGCAGGGGTGACTGACTATGGCAAGTCAGATGCTTACTTCCCTCCTCTTGACTCTGCAGATAAGAGGAAGGAGTGGATGTATTTATTAGATCATTTCTGTGTTCACTCTCTCATCTCTCTTTACGTGAACCCCTGAAGTTGGAATCACTGATATTCTGAATTATACTGGCAGTATGGACACTGCTGTGGCACCACAAACTGGGTGGCTCAAGGTTTTGCCCTCCATTTGTTCATGAGCTGCCAGCAACAGCTGATGATGCCCACAGTCACCTTGCACGATTTTCCAGTTCACAATTTACTGTTTCATTACTCAATTTACACAGTTTGCCTTTCTTTACACAAGCCTGTTAAAATTTCCTTCTCTGGGAGAATACCCACACGTATTTGCCAGGGGAATTTATTCTCTTAGATATTCTATAGGATCAAAAAGGTGTTTGTATTTTATTTGTAGGGGATCACTCTCTCTGATACTGATTTGTTATATATTCCTCCTTACACATCTAACCGTTCCTACATCACATCTTGCTAGGAAGGGTGTGAGACTCTGGGTCCTGCTGGAGATGTGATTGTTTCTTTGTTGAGTTTGGGGTCTTGGGAAGGAATTTTGTTGCTTCACAACGTCAGCAGTTGAGGATCCTTTGGTTAAAGCTGTGTTATACAGAGAGAAAGCAAAACATTTTTTTTCTCTGATCTCTTGCATCCAGCATTCAGTCTATAGGGCAGGGAAGTTAAGATGAACTGACAGAGCCCATGACAGACTAATTGGTGATGGAATTATTTGGCGGAAGATTGCTGCTTGGTTTGACAAGGATTCAAAATGTGAAAACCACTTGGTAGACAGGGAAAGCTGCAGAATACCTACTTTTCATGCCAGGCTTTTTAAGGGCTATATTGATTCAGAATTATTCTCATTTTACAGGCATTATCATTTTTTGACCTGCTGCATCTGTCCTGGGAAAGCCAAGGTGGTACAGAAATATACTAACAGCTGAAATTAGTTCTGCAGCTCTTGGGTTTTGGAGGGGATGCAGACACCATATGACATTTGTTTTCAGTAATAACCACTTCATCTTTCATTCTTTCCCTGAGCTGAACTGACAATCAGAAACCATGAGCTTTGCTTTGGATTTATGATGTTGAATGAAAGCCCAGTGGATAATAAAGTTAACACCATTCATGACTTAATTAATGATAAGCACCATGTGTCTTTTACTAAGCCAGCAGTAACTGGACACAGGACACAGTGGATAGATGGGTTCTGAAGCAAAGGCAGAAGCCTTTCTTTTTACCTCCTACACCTTCCTCATATCATTCTGCAGTGCAGGATGCAGATGCAGCGCAGTCTTCAGAGTACAAAGAATTAGTTTAACCCAATGCTGAGATCAAATTAAGACTCTGGATACTTTACTAGAAGGTTGTTTGATACCTGGTGATCTGATTGACATAAACATGTCCTCTAGAGTGATGCAATAATCTGTATTTTGGGGTGTTTTATACATACATGGGAGTAAAGATTTTAAATATGTTTTCTAAATGTGCAAGCAAGGACAGTGACTTCATTAAAAGTAAATTAAAAAATATTTCCATTCTAAATAATTGCTGAACAGTTTTCTTTTGTGTTTAGCTACTCCATTCATATGTATTTTTTATTTCTGGAGAAAAGTGGAGTTTATGTCAATAATTAAAAACATGTAAAATTATGTGATCACTTTTTATTTACACTGGCTTTTGCTTCATCACCTGCATATTATTCTGACTGCATAAAAACACCCGGGGAAATTTTCAAAGTGGTGCATAGAGACTACACTATGCAGTTCCTATTAATTTGAGTAAGTCACATGGTTATGTTCTCACACTCTAATTTGAAAATTTCCCTCCTGCTTTCCACCATCTAAAATAACTATCTAATTCCGGGTATGCACTGTCTGCATCTCCCACTCTGCAATCTATAAATACAGAAGGAACATAGAGTCTTTTCATACAGACACTACAGGATACTCCATTAGCATTTTATACTCAGAAGAAAAAGTCTCCAACCTAATGATAGTTACTCTATTCCTTGTGCTTCTCCTAATCCTCATCTCTAAGGATATTTCCACTAATATTTTTGCTGAAATGCCTTTTAGATGCATAGAGTATCAGTATCCTGGGAACTTCTAAAATAATTAGAAGTACAATTACGAAAAAAAAAAAAAAGGATCAAAAGAACCACTAAAACTAGAGTAAGAGATAATCAACCTGTAACCCATCAAGAGAAATTGTGCTTTGACATTCCAGAAGCTAATGACAGCAAGTATAAATGAAAGATTTTTGCATTTGACTATATTTGAACTTTCCCCACAATGTGCCAGGAAGGTCAGCCAGGGTATTTTAGAGCAAGGCTGTGAGTAGAGAGAATTACAGGCTTAGAGTTACTTACAGGGCCTTGCCAGAGATTCCCTCTGTTTTATAGCTCACAGGCTTCAATTTTCACAGTTGCTGCTTCTAACCAGTTTTTTTTTTTACATCTCCTGAAAACCAGGAGTGGGGGAAGGGAGGGAGGACATTTTTCCCCACACAGATAACTTCAAGAGATCCAGTGCTCATGGAGGCAGAGGCAATGAACATGGGCAGCCAGGGGGAGGACGGCTGGCTCAAAGCAGTGCTTTGAACCAGGCTGAGATCTAGTGGTGGAGCAGCTGCAATGGGTTTGGAGCTTCTGTGCTGGGAAACTCGAAGAGAAGATCACGGGGTGGCTTAAGAGAAGGGAATCAAGTGGCAGGGAAGAAGGAGAGGTGTGCTGATGAGATTGGTGTAGTTCTGGAGAGGAAAGAGTCTGGCTTTTGGGATGCAAGTTGCTTAAAAGTGAATTATCTAGGCTTTGAAGTCCTGAAGGTGCAATGGCTTGGGGTTGACACAGCCCAGCCAGGTACCTCTTACCAACACCTCAGTCTGGGGAGAGGGACACACAAGGGGTTGGGTCATCAACAGCACCTTTAGGACCAAAAGGCAGCTTGCCTGCACTGGAGACCGGCATGCCTCCAACCATACCACCAGCAGTACACAGCAGCTCCATCCTAGAGCTCCACAGATGTCCACCCAAAGGTACATTTGTCTTTAGCCTCTCATCAGTCAAGGATACTTCCACACATTCTGCACAATCCATCTTTGTGTTTTCCTAAAGCTTAAAGGAGTGTGACACGTGTGAGGCTGGCTAGCTTTCCATCAGACTGGATTGAGACTTCCCAAGAAATTTAAAAGTTATTATTAGGAGACATGCAGCTAGACAGACACATACAAAGAATGTGGTTGCAAAAGCCTTTTTGCTTTAGGAAACCAGGTTATAACAAGACACTGCCTGATCTCCATTTACAGTTCTGTTCAGCTATTTTAATGAAGTTTTTGATTTTGCTGACAGGGCAACTTCATTTTACATAGAAAGACAGTCCCCAGGGGATAAGATCTGTCAGTTGTCACACGAAAGCCTTTCAGTCCCTACCCACAAAAGTAAAACTGTACCTCAAGAAATCAGGCTCATCCTATCGAGCTGCTGAAGGAAGGAAAACCACACTACAGACAAAAATTGTGCATTGCTTCCTTTCAGGGACCAGCTATGGCTGCAATCAAGAAGTCACTTCTTATTTATATTATAGATTGTTTGAGTTTTTTTTTCAATCTCAGACCTGATGTCCAGTTAACAGCTGGACTGTCTTCTCTCATATGTGGACCAGACTGACTTTCTCCTCTTCACCACGTAGCAGCAGATGATAAGCAAGAGTGATGTCAATGAAGAGCATCTTTCTTAACCCATTATTTCAGTCTACTTTGATGGATACCAAAAAATAAAACCAAAGGCACCATAGCAATGCAGGGAAGGATGAGACCACCGGAAAAGAACTGCAAGCCAACAACAATGGACACCATGTATGACCTCATGAATTATCTGATTTTCCACCAAGCAGGTCTTGAAAAGGCTTTGTTTGGCCTACTGGAATGCCTGAGGCTGTCAGCTTGTTTCAAAGCGAAAGGGAAGACTGTTGGCAACCTCAGGGCCAAAAATGCTGGGGAAAAAAGCTTTGCATTAGGGAGAGGTGAAGCAAGAGTCTTTCGTTCTCACTTAATGACCTGATGCCTTGATGATTTCCAGTTAGATTTATCTGATCTGGGAAAACGATCAATGCTCTTCAGAAAAGGATTTTTTTCCTGAAACAAGCAAGTCTCAAATCAGGAATCTCTTCGCCTAAACCAAATGAAGTCTCTCCTATCAAAAACTATTTTAAAAGCTGTAAAAATAAAGAAGCTGAAAAGTCTTTGCATTTAGAATGTCCTAAAAAAATTACTGTATCCTGCAATTTTCTGAAAATCCATGTTTCCCTCTGGTTTAAACAAGTTTTTCCTTTTCAATATAATTTCCCTTATACAACATTATTTTTACTACTATCTTAACTCCTCTTCAGAAACCTGTTTCTAGTAAAACAGTAATGGAAGGGGAAAGCACTAAACAAGCACCAAAGATGAAAATTTACTCTAAGTAATACTAGTACTAAACTCACTTTTTTAAAACATTTTAAAATTATATTAATCCAGAACCATACTAAATTGATTCTCTCCTTTATAAATAAAGACAAGTGCCCAAAGATTATAACCAACTAGACTCAATCATGTCATGTGTTTTTACCATCAGTGTTAAAAATAAAGCTCAAAAATTGAACACAGCTGAAATCAGTAGATTTTAAAGATACTAATATCTATGCATTGTTCTATTAATTATGGTCTTTATTAAATGCAAAAGATAAGGGATTTTGAAGAAAGTTAAGTCTTTAGCAAGATTTACATAAAAAGCCTGCCTACAAGATTTTCATACCAATGATGAATTCATCACTGAAATTCTAATTTTCCTCATAGATCATGTCTTTGCTCAAGTAAAACTATCAAAACTTGTATTCAAAGTATTGAGAAGATGTATCAAAAAACCCTGATCCACAACATAAACTCATTTTAGGGCTTGTGTAAAGCTTCAGCCTTTGAAGCTCTTAGAAAGCTCACTTTTTTCACCTGAAAAAAGAAAGGTATCATCACATGTAAAGAAAGAGAGGAGTATATGGAGAGTTGCAACCACAATCAGTCTGCAAACACTGAAACTTTCACGCAATATAGGTGTAAAAATTGCATACACCTACCAGTACATCTGGCCTAACTGGATAGCTATAATTTAAGCAGGTGGCTGACAGATGTCATATCTCAAGCATGCCTTTTCATGTTCATTTTTATTTTAATCTCATTTTCATGTCTCAAGTATGCATTTAAAATTATTTGCTACCATATTGTAGTGCGTAGTGTACGTGATCCTTGAAGGAGATTTCAAAGTAGAGTTCAAAGCTGCCAATTGATTATACAGTGGGAAAAATGAGAATAACCACTGCCAATTTACCAGCCCCCAACACAGACAAAGATGGGCTGTTCCACAGCTAACTGCAGCAGCAAGGTTTGAGAAATACAGAAATCTTTGCCAAAGTTAAAATGAAGTTTTTGCAGCAACTTGCTGAAAAATATATTAAAATGCTGCTTTTAGGCTGGGAAGACATGGATGCAACTCACCCTTTCACTATTCAAGGATTTACAGATGGTAATCTCATTGTACTGTAAAGATGCAAGGGTTTTCCTGTAGACACTATTTTTAAGCTTCATTCAGAGGTTTGGTTCTGCAGAGGAAGTGTCAGAAACCAAAAATTACCAGTTATGGTACCATCACTTGCTTCATATAAGATCTTGGTACTTTAACAGAAGAAACAACTTCTGTGTAACTACATCCCAATCTTACACAGGACTATATCTATCCAAGTGGGAGACGAGTGGTTATTCTGGAAAATATGAGCTAAATTCTCGGCTGGCAAAAGCAGCATACCAAAAAGCAAACCTAAGTTCTGAATATCATCTGGAACGTTGTCCTAATGAATGTAATCTCCCTCACAGGAATAAAGCCATTCTATCAAACCCACCAGGGTACACTGAGATTTAATTAACTGTCCTGACTTTCAGGAAGAAAGTACCAAATAATAGCAACAGGTGACATTGATAAAGTCTTAAATACAAAACACGACTGTTTTGCCAAATACAAGCAATACTCTTTTGTTTTTATTAACAGATGCATCATGTCTCATTCCTTCAAGATGAGGACTGAAATGCTCTATAATAATTTGTGTGAACTTTGGGGCACATTTACTTAAATCCTCTAAAATATGCAGTCTATTTGGCCAGTGAATTTCAAAGTTAATGAAGCAAACATCCTCTTACATGCATAAGTGAGGAAAAAAAAGGAAATAAATCTTTCTGTTTGACCCCCATTCAAATCTGAACATGAAACAAGAGCACTTTTAAAGCAAGGCAGAATTTTGCAAAGTATTAAAAGCATATGCTAAAGTCTACTGCTACTAAAAAGCCTCTTGCTTGACTTTATCATTGCACTGCATATGCCACCTCACAGGTGTCCATGAGCTTTTATATACACACAGTTTCTAAATGGGAAAAAAGAAGAATCAACTAAAAGCAATCTTAGGATGACTTTGCGATTTATAAAAGAAAGCTCTTTGAAATGCTGCCCTGAGCCACACAGAACTCTAGTTGAATAATTAATTACATATTGACAAGGTCTTATAAAAGAAAAGCTCAGAGCTGTATTGACATTTATATCTTTTTCTTAAATTCATTAGAAAATGCCATTCTGCTTGAAACAATTATTGGTAGCTTACAGTTTTTGCCTTCATATCCAAATGTTTATCAAGAAGATATGTGACTGACAATGTTTTATGCTTATATGACTTAACAAGTTGCCTAAAATCTAATCTTTATGATTGTGTAATTTATATTACGAGAATATCAGTCTTCTATAAATAATTATTATTGTGTGTGCTTAACAAGTCACAGTGTGCTGCAAACATTTCTTTGAACTAGTCTAATTATGTTTTACATCTGAATTTTCTGTGCAATTAGGAGCCATTAACACACAAAATACAAACAAAATTATGATTTAAAATGACTGTCCATGAACTTTATTAGGAAGGATCTAAAACTGAGATGCACCAAATAATTGCAAAATATGCAATACTGTCAATGTTCTTTACTTCAAAAGGAGAGAGGATAAATTTTCATATTTCTGTTTTCCTATTACATTTGCAATTAATTGAACTAATATGGCATGCACATTTCTGCTAGAGCTCTTCTGTTACAGTACTTCAGTTGCACTTAATAAATTGCACCTTCCATGAAAAGAAAAGGTGATGGATTGAAAAATGTTTAGCACAACCATGCATAATTGATAGGTTCCCTAGTGCAAATAAGTGTCTAATAAATAATTAAATTTAATCTCATTATAAGAGTTTTCATAATGGGATAATTTAATTAAATGAAAGCCAAAGGGTTCTTAGGGGTTGAAAGATGCTGCTGATGCTATATTTGGCTAATGGTCTGGGGATAGTATAGTGAAGAAGGGTAATTCACATGGGTACATGCATTATTTAATGAATCCCTCTGAGATGGAAGAAAGGACAGATCAATGATAACTTGTCATTTTATCATTGCTTACAATGCACATTTAAACAACCTGGGAAATGTTAAAAACAGAGAGAGAATCTTGCAAGCCTTTGCAGTGCATCAGGCCCTGTCTCTGCCACAGACACAGTGAACATTGCCTTTTGCAATATGCAGTTTCACTCTCATCTAGCATTGTTAATTTTTTTCCTTCTTTCAGACAAAAAATAAAAGCAAAGCCTTACAAGCTTCTGTACAGTTAGGGCAAGCCTGCCCCTAAGTGAAAGTTATAATGGATACAGCATGTATATCTGATACTAAAAAATTGATAACTGTGTCACGTGGGACCCATTAACAAGCTTTTTGAGTGGGCTGAGTTTTGAGCTTTAAGTCTCCAGAAGCACTTAGCTAGGGTAGGATACTAAAACCATACAAGTCTAAGTAGTTAGCTCATTTGCAGGTGATCAGTTATGAATTAATATGAATACTGAAGGTTATATCTTTACAGATAAGACAGAAGTGTCACCTTGCACACAATAAATGTGAAAGACCCAAAAAGCTAAATGGATGAGTTTGCAATCTGAACTTTCACTTTTCCATGACCTGTACACTCACAAGCATTCTCATTTAGAAATTTTAATCTTTACTGGTAGACCCTGAATCCAACGACCACTGTAGCACCTCAGGCTTGCAGTTTGTCTGATGGTACCAGACATTTTTATCAGAAAGATTACAATCACTCTTTTAGAAAAACAGAGGGATACAGTTGCCCATGATTGTGCCTTCTGAAGCACAAGGATTATGTAACATACATAAGAAAATATTTTTATTACAGCACTTATTATCTGCTTTACCTTTGTAAATACCCTTCTAAATCTTTCTGAGCCTTAAAAGTGATTTTTTTCTTCTATCAGTAACACAGGACTATTACTTGCACAAAGAAAATACTTTTTTTCTAGTATCAACGAGATAATTTTAATTTTTGTTTGGTGCTATTCTATGAGCAGAAGTGGCAATAAGCTACATAATATTATGTTCAAATGTCTGTAGAAGCTATGACTACAGCAGCCCACATTGTCCTACCAAATAGTTTGCATCACATTTGCCAGTTATATGAGGTCCCACAGGAGTTCTTCAGGCTTTCCTAATCTTCACCTAAATTATCTTGTCTTAAATTTGCCATCTCTCCAGTCATCCTATTTTGAGTTGATTAATAAGTACATTAATCAAGGTACGTTTATTATAAATGCTGAAGGTTTTCCACGATGAATATCAATCTCCTATTTTTATTCTCCCAGACACTTTTCAATCCACATGGAAGTTTAGCAGTAACATGCTTCTTGAATTATTTCTTGTGAGAATCTAAACCTTTCTTGCAAAATCCAAATACACTGTATCTGTCTGGTTTTTGTTCACCTTCTCAGTGACTCACACGAAGAATGCAGAAACCTCATTGTGTCTCACACATATTCTCTGAGGGATTTACACTTCCACACTCACTGGTTACCTCATACAAAAATATGCTTCAGTGCTTTCAGTATAGTTACTCATTTTGACCACCCCCTTCTTAAGCTGAACAAACACCATGCCATTTGGCTTTCTTGCTGCTGCTCTCTTATTTGGTTTAGCACCTCCTTCAGCATTGAAAACACAAACAGTTCCTCACTTTGTATAAAAAGTAGGTGTTTAATTTTACACTAACACAAATGAATCATTCACGAGTCATTACAGAGATGTAGTGCCTCTTTCCTTCTCAACTGTTATATTTAGATTGTTACAGTTTAATAGCCTGACTGATTGATGTTTTGGCTTTTACAAAAGGAATAAGTGGATGGTTTTTATTCCAATGAGGATTTGCAAAAGGATACCCTCTTCTATCTATTTCTTCACAAACAAAGAAACAAAAATATACATGTCTTGAGAAAATGAAAGTGGCTGTGTTTTCTGTCTAGGGTACCCAGAATTTGGTAGCCTGATTTCCAGGAGAGTTAGATATTCTTGGTGTCTATGAAAGAAGATTCAGAGAAAATGTACTGAAATTAAGATGTTCTTTGCTATAAATAAACTTCTTCAGGCACAGTTACCTATATAAATATTTGCGTACATTTTATTACAGATTATTCAATTCAAATGGCTGGGAAGTAAGATCCCTGATGATTATAGTCCTTTAAGAACTAATGAAGTTCTCCATCCACCTCCCATCTTCTCTAAGGAAATCTCCAGTAAAAGAGACCTCCAGTACACCAAGCTAAAACACACAAGGCATTATAAAATTGAGAGTTCCCCTGTTTTATATAAAATACAGGAGAAATACAGTAATATTTTTTTTTCCTTTTTCAGATTGCATTTCCACAATGTCTTATTGGAGCATAACTTCAATGCTGAAATATTCTGACTGGTATCCAAAGTTTAAGACTTTCGGGGCAGAGGAATTTTGTTTTTTTTAAAGAGTGAACCTTCTATTTTTCTTATTAAGTTACAAAGTTCATTCCCCCTGCCTCCAGGAACTAGTTTTCTTACCCCAAAACCTCAGCAGACTTCTACACATGATGTTGCAATAGTGATCATACCCTAGATTTGAATTACATTCCATGATTTCTACTCATAGGAATCTGCTCCTGCTTTCCCAGCCTGTATGATAAAATTCCAATAAGTCATAAAAGAGAAAAAAGACTCAAATCAGAAAGAGACATGGAGATATTTTGATGGAAATCTACCTAAGAAGAAAAAATTCTGGTTTTATGGCTTTTTTTTCTTTAAGAAAATTCCTGTCAGCCACCTAAAAGTCCAAACTTTGGCAGACAGAGTTTTCACACTATACTCCAGTACTCACAAAATTTAACATTCACATGTGGCAGAACAGTGGCTCCATGTACTCTAAAACAGTCAAATCACCATGGTACAGTAT
This sequence comes from Onychostruthus taczanowskii, assembly GCF_017590055.1. Taxonomy (NCBI): domain Eukaryota; kingdom Metazoa; phylum Chordata; class Aves; order Passeriformes; family Passeridae; genus Onychostruthus; species Onychostruthus taczanowskii. The sequence goes on from NW_024501459.1 coordinate 10,061,885, forward strand.
GGAAATATTTTAAGTGAGCTGCATCAGCAGCTTATTTTCTAACCTGATTCTACACATCAGCATCTCCTAGTGAGGAGTCAGTTCTTGGCACCAGCTAATGCCTTTGCGAAGCTCTGCTCACTGCGTTACTGAACCTCAAAGCACAGGAATGAGCAGGCAATGGAAGAAATACATGCGATATGGCCCTTTCAAAGGCAAACCAAAACTCATTTCTAAAACTGCATCTGTATCTAAGTTATTGTGCATTTGGGGCTTTTTTGATTTAGCTAATATTTCTTTTGAAATCTACTCCTGTGAATATAATTTTACTGTAGTATTATCACTTCAAGAAGAAGTGAATCTCTTCTATGATGACATTGGGATAAACTGTGCATGACCTATTTAAAATATATAAATTAAACCTGAGAATGACTTCCCAAATAAATATATATTTTATTATTTCCACAAGTCCCATGAATCAGTATTTCAGCCTAGCTTTTATTTAAAAAACCCAAGCACTAGCACAGGCATTTACACTTTCAATTATTACAATATGAAATACGGAATGACCCCAGAGGTTTTTTCCTCAGTGTATCAATCCATATCTTGTAAGTTTGTTCAGTTAAACATAAATTTAATAGGCTTCAACAAACAAATGAAAAACCACAGTTTTACTGCCATTTCTGGACTCCTTCCTTCTGCTGTGAAGTCCTTCCCCAGCCGCTTTCCATGACCTCAGTTCTCCATGAGACATACTAGTTGGCATATTGAACAACAAAACTTCAGTTATGCTGGAGAAAAAAAAATCTACTTAAAAAGAAACCAAAGAAACCAAATAGAAAGAAACCAAAACACTAATATTTTTGCTGCTTGCAGCATGGGAGGGATTCTCTGGTAAAACTGGTCAAAATCTGTAGAACTCAGACTGGTTACGTGTTGCTAAATGAACTCTTCCTAAGGCACCTCAGGGATGCAATCAAACAAAAGTCAACTAATCAAAGAGCAAACTGTCAATCTATCCATACGTTGATCATGTTCACTCAATAGCTGTTGCCAAATCCAAATGATCACATCTTTTGATATTCAGAAGGATCTGGAGATCTGCTCCCTTCCTTCCTCATGCTTCTCTGTCCCTCCATCTAGTACGTCTCTCCACAGTCTCAGGTGGCACTAAACCTCCTACAAGTCTTCCAAGGATGAGAACAAAATGCTACACCACTGTTCATTTCCATAAAGATAGAAATCAAAAGGAAAAGCTTTCTATCTCTACACCTAACCATTGTAAACTGAGTCTTTACAGTAGAAATAACACATTCTGTGGGGGGAAAATCTAGATATCAAGCATAAAACTATCAGAGAATCTCAAGGAATTCTTTATGTTTCCTACTAACAGTTTGTGCTGGAAATGATCTGTTGGATATATTTCATTAAGACTTTATGAAAGCCTCAGCTTCACACAACCCAGCTACAAGTTCTCAGGAGCCCTATAGGGACAGAAACATTGGAGTCAAGCATAAAGTTGTGAGAGAAGAGCAAGGCTCCAAAAAAAAAAAAAAAATCTATTAATCTGGTCTCTCCAACACCTTACACAAAGTAATTTCTGGTGTGCTGTAACTGCTGAATGCAAACCTGTTAATACAGCTGGACAGGTCAGTTCTGTATTCTTAAACTGCTGGCTGGAAAGTAACAGATTTTCACTTCTTTCTCTAGGCATACACAGGATATCTTTTTCAAACGGGAAATGTAAAAAATGGGATTGATACATAGAATGCTTATGTTTTGTCAATTTTAGCATTTTTCTTTGAAACAAATATAAGACACGCCCTTTAATTCCCTTTGAGCATGTATGGGAATGTCCCCACTACTCCCTTAAGTCTAGTCTTCATCCAGACACAGGAACAAAACATTCTTGAACGCAAAGTAACAAAGATAGCTGATGACAACTTTGAGATAGATCCCCAGAAGGCTGAGATTCATTCATTTGCAAAAAAAATTTAAATGCTCATAAAAGCAGATGAACCATTTTTCATAGTATGAATATTTTTGAGAAACCTCATGATGAAAATTAACTGTGCTAAAAAAAAACGCACAGCAAACCAGAGAGCAATCAAGGAGAAGATGTCCTATGAGTTTATGAAATACTAAGTAGTAGTTAAATGGTATAATCTGGTGAAGATCAGCAAAACAGAAGTTCTCTGAAGATAAACTTGTGTTCCCTTTGTACATCTGACTTTCATTTTAAAGTTTAAAATCCCATCAAAAGGGCAGAAAGCAAAAAGGATGCCAAGACAGTATGTCCTCCTGAATAGATTAAGTGGGAACAGTAGAAGAGAGGAGACCTGACCTTTAGAGGAACCTTGTGTGATTTATATAAACACCAGACTACTCCTATCATGGGAAGAGGCACTCAAAACTCATGCATGTAACACAGAGCTTTGAGTATCCACAACCTAAATATCCCTCCCAACATTTTAGCTCTTCCTAAAATGAACCTCTGGGCACAACACTCACAACTACTCACTGATGTCAGACCAACACTGGTACAGCAGGGAAGGGCATGGTCCTAACAAACATTAAATGTTCATAAAAGCAGATGAACCATTTTTCATAGTATGAATATTTTTGAGAAACCTCATGATGAAAATTAACTGTGCTAAAAAAAAACGCACAGCAAACCAGAGAGCAATCAAGAAGATGTCCTATGAGTTTATGAAATACTAAGTAGTAGTTAAATGGTATAATCTGGTGAAGATCAGTAAAACAGAAGTTCTCTGAAGATAAACTTGTGTTCCCAGTAGCTTTGTACGTCTGACTTTCATTTTAAAGTTTAAAATCCCATCAAAAGGGCAGAAAGCAAAAAGGATGCCAAGACAGTATGTCCTCCTGAATAGATTAAGTGGGAACAGTAGAAGAGAGGAGACCTGACCTTTAGAGGAACCTTGTGTGATTTATATAAACACCAGACTACTCCTATCATGGGAAGAGGCACTCAAAACTCATGCATGTAACACAGAGCTTTGAGTATCCACAACCTAAATATCCCTCCCAACATTTTAGCTCTTCCTAAAATGAACCTCTGGGCACAACACTCACACCTACTCACTGATGTCAGACCAACACTGGTACAGCAGGGAAGGGCATGGTCCTAACAAACAAAGGAGAGGGCAAAAAAATCTGGGGGACCTAAACGTGCCAACAGAGAGCTGTTGAGAGTTGTTTAAAAGCTAAAATGTGGTCTTTATTTCTCAAAATAACAGGTGGCTTAGCCAGTGGAATAAATCACACAAAATCTACCAAGTTTAGCAGGTAAAGGGGAACCTAATTGCAGCCTTCCAGTACCTGCAAGAAGGTCATTAAGAAGAAAAGAACCAGGCTCTTAACAGTGCTTGATGCCTGGTGGGGGATTCAGGACAGCAGGCACAAGCTGAAATTCAAGAGCTTTAGAGTGTATAATAGGAAAATCTTTTTCACCCTGAGGTTAAAAACTTGGAGGTTTTTCAAGATTGGACTAGATAAAGCCCTGAGCCACTTGGTCTGGCTTTATGCATGATCTTGCTTTGAGCAGGAGGATGAGTGAGGGACCTCCTGGATTGCCTTCCAAACTGAATTTTTCTACAGTCCTAACCCACTAAGTTGTTAACTGTTAAAACAGATAAATGGCTAAATAATTAAATATTGATTACAGAAGAATTAATGCACAAAGCAAGAACATGTACCTCTAGTATTTGCTTAGCATCAGCCACTGCATGCTAGGCTTTCAGAGTTCCCACACCACTCATTATACAAAAAGTGTCTTCATAAAGCCTTACTTAGCATATATTAAAAGCTCAATAGAAAATGGTAAGAAATCTTAGTCAATAAGCCATAAATTAAATTGTCTCCCAGTAGATCTTGGCATGTTACAGTACATTTCCATTCAGTAGGCCTTGATTGGCAGATTGTAATGATTCATATTACATTAGTAATTCATGAAATAGTACAATATACATAATCCTAAAACTATGTTCAGACATAGTGGAGAGGGGCAGCTCCAAGAAGCTGACTATTCTCCATTCCTCACCTCCAGCTAAAACAAAGAGCAGCCCACCCTGTACTTTACTAACACAGTCCAAAAACTAATGAAACACAGAGCAGATAGTTTCACCATGACCTCTCTGTCCTTCTAGTTTCACTTTTCCTGATGAGAAAGGAAACAGATGGTACAGGAAAATTATCTGTATCATTTCTGGGCAGGGACAGGATCCTCACTACCTACTAAGGATTTAGGTGGCCACATACCATGTGCTGTAGAACAACCTGATGACCTGGAGAAATATGAAGTGAATTTATAAAGTGCTATGGATTTCCAGAATCAGTTCTGGACATCTCTGATTAAACCCTTTCCTTAAAGGCTGAAGTTTTAACATTGTCAGGCTCTAGCCGTGTCCTTGAATTTGTGTTTGCAGCAGAACTGCAGGCTTACATGAGTAACTGAAGCACCTAATACCTGACTTAGCAGCTGTAGATGCTCTACAAGCCAATATGCTTTTAAAGTCCAGGGATTATATGCAATGCTATATATTTCTGAATGTCTAGGTATGTATTGATATAGATACACACATACACATAAATAGTTGTGATTAATTCTCCCAGGAATTTTCAGTTTCCTGTCAGTGGATGATTTGCCAGACCTAGGCAGTCCCACTAGAACTTGGAGAATGTTCAGAAAAGTGATATTTATGACCTATTAAATCAAAATTATGCTGAAAATCTATTTACAACATCATTTTATTTGCAGTATCCCTTCTGGTGCAGTGAAATGGTAAGGAAATAGGGGGTTTTTTGTAGTTTTTCAATAGGGATTTTGCAGAAATATTTTCCATTTGCTAGGCAAATTGTGTTACAGGGCTTTTTTAAATAAAGCACTATACAGTTCAAATGATAAAATTCCAGCACCATGGGTTGTTATTTATATCAGCAATGTTAAATATGCCATAAAAGTTCAGAAAGGTAGAGAAACATACCTCTGCCATATTATCTATTAAACCTACAAAAAAATATGAAGGTACAATTTCCTCTATCGAAACAGAAGGCTTGCTGCTGAAGCTAACAAAGAACATCTGGATTTCATTTGAGGTGCAATGAAGTGTTCATTACAGTGTCCTTGTTGGTCATTTTCAGTCTTTTTTTTTTTTTTTTTTTTTTTGCTTGCTTCACAATAGTTTGTGTCCTAACTCTTTAGTAATTACAGCGTGGCACTAAAAATGGTCATTGTCATTGTACCATTTCCCTTTGAAAAACTGCAGGAGAAACATGAAAGAGCCAAATGCAGATCTCATCTGATTTCAGTGTAAGAGCAGCTTCCACAGCTCACCTTGTTCATACTTCCTAGGGGTGTTTATTTTCTGCAATTATTCATCTAGGCTTCACTGAACTTGAATACTAATAAATTTTAAGAAGTGAAACAAGAAGCCTTCATGCTGTCTGCAGGGAGGCCTCAGAAAACTCTGCATTGAGAGTTATTAGTATCAGCACCAAAGGTACTAATTCTTTGTTACTTGTCACAGAAAGCCAGGTCAGGTGAAAAACATAGGAAAAAGAAAACAAAACCTTTGTACATTTTCTCTGAACACATGAACATCCTTATATATTAATCTAAAGTAAAAAGGTTTAATATAAACTGTAAGTACTTTCTTTAGATTTGTGTTGTGGTCCTCTATAAAGTTCTTAGATGCATTTTATAGAAATCTTAGCTTTAAACATTTAATTTCAGTAGTTTATAACTAAATTTTGGGGAAATATCAATTATTTAATTACACAAAAGAATGTGCATTATTTATAGTCACAGTTTAAATTTAAGAAAACTACTTCTGTGCTTTAAGCTACATTTCTGTCTCAGTGCTTGAGGTCAAGAAAATTCAGCAACATACTGGTACTGCACCCTAAATAAATTAACACTGGTATGGTTAACAAAACTACAAAGATTCATAACACTTGACAGGCAAATAAAAAGACAAGACTGCCTCCAAGAACCCATACATCTGGAGTTAGATTGAAACCTCCCTGAAACATGCATCAAAAATTCACAGGATGTAAATGTGCGCTTTAAACACACATAGGATGCACATGCCTACTGTGTTCTCTAAAAGTATTTTAATAGTTACACAGGTTACACAGAGGTGGTTCTGCCAGTAGGCACAATAAAAGCATTCTCTGAGTGACAGGGGCTATAAAAACACTTAAAATCCTTGCAGCCTGACAGGGAAAGGGTAGAAAAGCGCTTGAGAAGAAATGGCTTTCCAACTTACCTCCCAGCCTGGCTGGCAGAAGCCTAGAAAGCTTAAGTGTACACATGCTTTAGCTACTAGGTGAACAAGTTCCACAACAAATTTGCAGCTTCCCAATATCAAGCTGATTGACATAAAATGTCAAGCAAAGTGTTCAGCTGTTTCTAGAATCATAAGAAAGAAAGCAATTTCACCCATATTCAAAATAATTATCATTATTTTAAAATTATCATTTTTTAAGCTGTGCAATACATTAGGAATGTGAAATTCATTTCAGGGCAGCAAATATTAACACTACTATGAATCTCATAATAAATAGTTAACCCTGGAAAACTGAAGTTTATAGGAGAGACTTGACAACATATCACATTTTAGCAAGTCAGTCCTATGGACCAATCTGTTCACACTTGGCATGCTTTGAGGAATTCTGAGAGCTGTCTCACAAAATTAGGTCAGCAATGGGATTTATCTTCTTTTTAATGATCTTTTCCTTCCTCTCATTCTCTGTCTAGTGTTTACAAAGGACAGAGAAAGAAGTTGATTCAAATGCAGGGAAAGAAGAGTAGCTGAAAGAGAAAATGAGCTCTGTGGCTGAGAAAAGCATGAAGAATAGGCACACCAGTGAGCAGAGGAAGGAAGAAAGCTAAGGATTAGCAAGGACAGGAGATGGGGATGCGGGACTCTAAGGGGCAATGCAGGACTAGGGGTTGGAAAATGAAAGAACAAGAAGTTGGAAGACCCTGGGAATGAACACGAACATGAGAAACAAGAGTGATCAGGAAGATCCACTCAGGAAGAGAAATCAGTATTGGCAGAAGGACAGGGCTGAGGCTGTTTGCTGAGGTAAGGCACAACAGGGATGCCCAGGGGATCAACCACTGTCCAGCAGGAGCCACCTGCAGGTGCCCAAGTGTCTCCCTGGCCAGCCTGGTGATGCAGCTCGACACACTGAGGACAGGAAGGGGGCAACTCTTTGCAAAGCTTTCTTAAAAGCAGACCAATATATCCCAATAGTCAAGGGAGAAAAGCAAATGAATGCATAAGGAAGGAAATAATATGGGCATGTGGCTAAAGCAAGGAAGAGCTATTTTTACAGATTCTGCATGTGATCACCAAAGCCACAACAAGAGGTGTTTATATAGGGTAGAACCACCACCTAGAAAAAAAATGTCTGCTGCATGAGAACAAGCCAATTTTATCAATAATTTTGCTAAGTGCAGAAGTTAACTCATTCTAAGAAAAATGTTTCCTTACATTCATGCCACGTCCAGTCCTCTTTTTGGACTTCTGTTTACTTGACTTGACATCACCCTTAATATCCAAAAAATATTACCCAACAGAGACCATCCAGAAAACTCCATTCTTCACAACTCTTTCAAAGCCATTATCTACAACAACATTCCCATGTTTCCTGACCGTACCACTTACTCTGGGTCTCTTTATGCAGAAAAGATTATTGTATAATAATTCAGCATTGTTCACTGCAAATACTTTACCTAAGTCAAGTACCTGAGAAAATGTCATTGTTAAAGGAGCCCCTGAACAAACTGAGTTTCCTATTTTCCTAATAATGAAAGCTACAGTAGTTGTGGACACTAAGCACATCAGAGAACCAAGACTGGGATTAAAAAACTGTCTCTAAATACCTGCAATCACATTACTATGTGACTTTTTAAAATAATAAAGATAACTTAAATGTATTTAAATACATTTAGTTCCTACACATTCTACGTAATCCAAATATTGCATTCCTATCTTATATGTGATCCATGGCACAGTACTGTCTGCCTAAACACTCCCATTTACTACAAACAGAATAATTTGTTTAGCTATATAATCTGCAGAGAGGCAGCACACAATAAAAGAAAGCATTCCAGCTTTAAAATGAATAAAAATTGATTGTGTCCCTATAAAAACTAAATTGGCAGAGTGTTAATTGCATTTCACATAAACATCTGTAGCAGTCGGTGACTTGTTACTGTGCTGTAATGCAATACAGGACACTTAGGAATAAATGCATCCTCTAGATGAGTTCATAGAGATTTTCTAAAAGCGCCTGATGAGATTGTAAAAATCTGATTAGTCAGAACTGCTAATGACACTTAAAACAAAGGGAAATTTTTAAATAAAATTATTTTGCTTTTCTTTTCTCTTGATAAATTATATGCAAATTACCGTTGATTGAAAAATGCCTGCCTTGAAGGGAAATTCATACTAATGATGGAAATGTCATCAGACAACAAAAGTATTTGCCAAAGAAATCGGCAGGCACTTGAATAATATGCTGGAATAAGAAAAGACACGCATTCCTCGTATTATTTGTTGTTATAATGCATGAGACACTCTCCAGGGAGGAAAGCACACTGATTTGCTTCTCTGGAGATCTCAAAGTAAAGACTCAGTTCTCCAAAGATGCAAACACGTGTTTAACTGTATCACCTCAACGTCAACCACATTAGTTACGTGCAAATGCCTATCTGCAAGAACATGGACTAAGAAAGCCATGATATGGAACATAATCAACACCAAAAGTTTATGCCTGAGCTGATGACAAAATAAATACATAAATAAATTATGTATAGAAATTACCAGAAAAAATAGATATCCTTTAGTTCTTCCACTAAAAAAATAAGTAAAACGAGACTGGTAATATAGCTACATTTAAAAAAATACATAAATTTTAATCATTTCAAATGCAGAATGAGTGATTTCATTCTAAGTATGGTAAAGTTCTACTGTATTGAACATTTATTTCAACAACAGTGGTAAAATACAAACATCAAGTGAAATAAAAGCAAAATTGAAATTCAAGATTCTCACTGAAAATTTTTAGAATTCCCCAAATGTCAAGTGAGAAAACGGAGCCTATCTTTTTGATTTCTTCTAATTATCATCAACTAAAATTACACTTAATATGTAAAACAACTACAACATCTAAACAAGAAGCTGCACAGATATGAGAAAGTCACTACTGCATAAGTTGAAGCTACGGAGAAATGGTTTTGGAACAGATCAAAAATCACATCTAAGCAATATGTGTAAAAAAAATGTTTATCCTGTTGTGATATGCAAAGTAATCCTCCCCAGCAAGTGAACCTTGCAAAGAGCAACACAGACAATCAAGCTGAGGAAACATGAGCTATCAGGAATTGCTCAAAGAGCTTGGTGGATCTAGGGTTGGTGGATCTAGAAAGAAAATTGAAATTGAGAAGAAGAATGAGATTTATATCATTACTGATTCCTAAAAGTCTCCTACAAAGGCAGTGAATTACCCTCTGTGAAATGGGAATGGAGTAAATACCACCATCATGTTAGATAAGTGTCCCAGTGGTACAATGGTAATTAAGATGTTTGATTCTGCTTCAGAGACAGTGATAGATGAAACAATCTGTTGAATTTCTCATCCATGCTTCTATCAAGACTGTTCATTTTACATATGGCATGTTTAAAATGTTATGGTGGTATGTAATGTAGCAAAGAAAAAATTCATTAAAAGTTTAAAAGGTGTTATTTTATTCATAGATCAATGATAATTAGTCTCACATGGCCTCACATATATATATATACATTTACATCTACATAAGTATAACAAATGTTCTTTGTAGATAAATGGTAAAGCAAGTATTGATAACTGAGAATTGTCTTATATCATTTTTAGCATTACCGCTTAAACAACTGCATCAGCCAAGAATGGACTTTATCCTCCCTGGATTTCTATATAACAGAGTAGTCCCATTCCTGGTGAGTGTCTCTAAAGAAAACTCTTCTATAACCCTAAAAATAGCAAATCCCAGTTTCAAGCACTGATTTTAGTAGAACAAACTCACAAAAATTTAGCAAAATAAATAATCTTAAATCCTTGAATGGAACATAGAGGAGTTCTAAATTCAATAAACATGTTTTCACTTCACTCCCACATGAACTGTATTTTTTCAAATGAACAAGGCTTGTGTCTAACCTCACAACATACTGTATGTTCCTTGCTGAAATAGATTATAATAATGTGTTGTAAAGCCACTTGGTTTGAACTGTGGCTGATGCAGTACCCTTCAATAAATAAAAAATGAATGGACATATGGAACCACTAGAATCCACTCTATTCATCCCTTAATGGAGGGTCCTAAATCACAAACCATAAGTTTAGCCTGTTGGTAGCTGTGCTGATTATAATGAGACCATTTACTCCTGAGGTTAATGCTTAAGCTGACTCAGATTCTTAAAGCAATCAGATAAGGCTGGCCAAGATGTGGTGCTAGACAGAAGTGGTTGTTCAAAGGATTTCCCTGCTAAATAGAAAGGCAAGCAGAAGGGTTTTAGTTGGGCTGCCACGTAATCCATATTGCCAGGAGAGTCCAGCTTGCTAAAGGTGACATCCTTCAGCTGCTTTGGGACTCAGATGCGAGGCAGGTCAACCCTATGGAGCACAGGGACTCTTCTTTCACTTCTTACTGGGAAATCACACTCCTTCTCTCTTTGACTCTCCTGAGTATGCAATGGACCCCAGGCAGCTTTTTATCCCCAGAGATTTTAGGATGGGGTTCCCACAGTGAAGAAGTCTGTCCACCTCTGGTTTAAAATTGGAAGCCCTGTTGAATGAAATGAACTTAAGTATTCACAGTTCAGCCAATTCTACATTCTCATGAGCCTAACTGCAACAGATTCAACTTGGCTGCTTCCTCTAAGACATTGGGAAATACAGGACACATTGCATTTGTGCTCTCCTCTTTCATTGACATTGCCCAAACTGCAGCATAAGCCAGGAAGAGATGGAGCAACCATTCAAGCCATCTCACACAGTAAAGCTCTTCCCTGAAATATCAGCAAAATATCTCTGATTTTATTTAAATTACTGATTAGAAAGCAAGACAGAAAATACAATGGGTTCCTTCCAATTAATACTACTTTTTTTTGTGCATTTCTCCTAAGCTAAATAATTCAGTTAAAGTAATTTTTGTAGTAAAAGTTTTATACATTATAGAATTACCAATTGCATCCACCTTGATACGGGAATTCATTTTTCCAGGATGCATGGGTGGACAATCTCTTGAACTTGTAAGTTCTAGTGCAAAAATGAAATATTAATGCTTTCAGCATATGAATATAGGGAACTTAATATATGTTTATGTTTCTTTCTTTGACAAAATAAAAGATAATATTTTTATAGCAGCTACAAAAGAAAGATTACTAGAAAGCAGCTCTGATACTTTTTTCAAAAGTATCCCTTTTGAAAAAAGGAAGAGAAGAAAGGAAGAGAGTTCATTCTCCATGTACTAACTGGAATGTTTTGCTCTGATACATGGCAAAGTATTTTCCAAACTAAGTTATTTTAAAAAACAATAAAGGTACCCTTCTGCCAGATGAAAAATATTTCTACATTTTCTGATAAAATATAACTTTTGTCCTTTAAAATCTATTATACAGACAACCTGTAAAATGTCCTTCCGAGACTGAGTGCTGTAGCAGTCTGGTATGACTACTTACTGAAATACTTTCAGTGCATCATAAAATTAAATTATGTGTTCCAGCTCATTGGCCTCTAATTTAGATAAAACAGTAAGATTTGAATTCATAAGGCTGGTTGGTCTGTAAGGGGGCCCCAGTAAGGGACTGCATATTAGGCTATTAAGACTTTAATTTTAGCTGGATTGTAGTTATGTCATGTACTTGAAGTGAAAACATGATTAAACATTTTGAGAAAAAAAAATGATCAATGGGATGCTTAAATGAGCATTTATGGGGAAAGCATTTAGACCTGGCATTTATGCAGACCGTAAACAATTTCTAATTACATCCACAATGTCTTCTCTATGAATAGATCATGCTTTCTTCCTTTTATAGATCAGCATTTAGATAAGAGGGAAAGAATTGGTTAGGGGTTAAATGTAATTTCAAATAAGCATCAGATTCAAACTGAAAGATACAGTTAATTGCTTCTCCCTTGTATGTAACTAAATCATCAACTTCTGCTCTGGAAGGAATAAATCTGAACATATCTCTTCCATGGCAGCAATCTGGAACAGAAAACAGCCATTCTCTCATCTCTGTTACATTTTAAATAAGTTCAGTGAGTGAAGAGTCTACCACAGAGAGTTCATTTTTACAGAGTGTTAGTTCAGCTGCAACTTCTCCTGAATGATTTAATACATATAGCTATTATGTAACTCAGATTGTCTTCCTATGTTTTAATTTATTCAGTCATTTCCTTTTTAAAACATGTGCTATAAGGTACAGCATACCTCCTGGTTGTGATTTTGAAAGCTTTCAATTTATTAGTTAGATTTCAGACACTTAAATATTTAGTTATAAAAATGTAAAGATTTAGAACAGTTGGAAACCACTGTTTCCATATTTTACTCCTGACTTGCAAGGGCTTTTTGTCCCAAGGTGAATGTGGTAATGATGTAGATTTGATTTGGATAAGCCCTAGATAAGGTATTTTTTTCCAGAAACACACAGTGAGAAGTTGGTTGGGAGAAAAAGTTATGAGAATATGAGCAAGCCACCAAGGATTAGAGGAAGGAAACTTGGAGCTACATCTCTTCTGGTGTTCAAGTATGAAGTCGTCCAACTCATTAGTTATCTTATTCAACCTTGACATTCATTTATATGGAAGACAAGGCTACAAATTACTTTAGCAGGCATGCCGAGTCTCTTCCTGAAAGAAATACAGTCAGAAAGAAAATACAGTAGTCATTTCAGAGCAACTTGCAGGAGGAATGTAGTCTCTGTTAGGAGCTTATCTCAAGACATTAATTATTTGTTTCCCCTAATAAACATCCTATTACACTGGTTACTATGTTTAGGCTCAAGATTGACAAGGAGGTCTTGCATAGCAAAGATTTAGCTACTGTCTCATGGTGCTGCAGACCAGATGCTCAAAAAACCTGGTCTCACACAGAGTTGTTTTAATATTTGTGTAGCAGCCAGGCAGGCGAGTTTCCTGTATAAAAAGGACATTTGAACTTTAGGCGTCAACACTAGAAGAATTCATGTTCTTTAATTAGGTCACTGATCCCTCTAAATTTCTATGTCTTGACTAGACATAGAAACATTTTCTGCTCCTCAAGACAGTCAGCCTGTCCCCTCTGGTTCATCTGAAAGAGGATGGTTAAAACTGTCTTCCAGGCACATTCATCTAAATCCTCTAGACATTGTTATCTATATAACACATTGAGTGTTTACAAAGGAAGAGCAAATCCTATCAAATAAAATCAATCATGTTGTACTTTTAATTTTCAGGAATGTGCATAATGAAATGGGGCACCTTGCAAGTGAGACTATGATCCACAAATATCTGGATAAGGTGTAATAATTTTTAACTAAGACTTATAGTTGCAGATGAATCTTAAAAGTCTGTTGCTCTATTAGCACTGTTTAGTACCACAAAAAGGGAAATAAACATTAAAACACATCAAAATTTTTATGGTTCTGCATCACTTCTGTGTTGGCCAGGACCTGGGGTTTTTTTTGGTTGGTTTTTTTTTTTTCCTTAATTATAAGTAGTCCTGCTATTAGTCACTTTCCAGTGAGTAGACATCAATAAATTTATTTCTTACTATTAATACTGGCTATTACGTTGGTAATTCACTTTCAGGGGCTGCTGTGGTACACACAGAAGTACTACACAAGCTCCCAACAAAACATGTAGGACACAGAAGTCACACAGTGGAGATAACACTTTCCTTCACACTCTCCATCTTACTTCTTCTGGGATCTTAAAAAACTTACAATTGCTTTCCCAAGATTTCATAATCTGACTGTGCAAAAGATCCAAAGTGTCCTCTTAAGGTAGATGTGATCTGAATTTTAAAAAGATCCAATGGAATGCTACTTGGTATCTAATTTCTTTTACTCAGAGGTGTCTTTTCAACACATGATGATGCTTAAAGGTTTACTTTGACATCCCTTTTATTTATATTTAATATTTACATGACAGAAAGGTTATTATGTTAAAGGGTATATGTTAAAACTAAATATGTTTTTTCATTTTTACTCTTTTTTGAATTCCACAGCAAACAAAAATCCAACTTCACCTCAAAAGAAAAACCACCAAGTATTTTACTGTCATGCAGGCCATGTGTTTATCATTCTTTGGTAACATTTGAATTTGATAGCCAGAGGCCAGCTTCTACATTGCTAGGGGACAGAGATGCCTCAGTGGAAGAGTGATCCTTCCCCATAAATGGAAAGTCTGCCTCATAACCTCAGTCAGATTTTAGATAATAGGAAATCCAAGGAGGAGACAGCTACTGAAAACTGAGCTTCATAAATTGCACCAAAGGTCTACTTTTAATCTGATAGAATTCAAAATAATAGTCTTTGAAATGCACAACAGACTAACAGATTAATCCACTACAAACCAATTATCAACTAGTAGAAACTGCCATATATATAAAAAGGGAAGAATTTGGGCCATGGAGATATCTCAAGTAAGCAAAAATGACAATTGCAAAAAAATTGGGAGCCTCATCCCTCTGAAATCAATGAGTTCTTGCTGATTTCGACTGTATAACCTGAAAGCTCACAATCAAAAATCAAGCAAAATCAAAGAGTGTGACAAATGATCTGCCTAATATTCATGCTGGCTGGTGTTCAGAAATATCACCTACCTTAAAAATGAATCTTGACACTAGGAGAGTTTCCTTGATAATTTTTTTTTTCAATCAGATACCCAGAAAAGAGTGTAAAAGTCCCTTTTACAAGGCTCCTTCTAGGAGATATAACATACTAACTTTGAATGTTTTGTGATTGTAACACTTTGCTTCTGCTGAGATGAAAAGATAATACAGAAGGAATTAAAGCAAGGGATTAGGGATAAATACTTGAAAAATTCAATTACTTTTTAAAACAAAATTTGTTTTAATAGATAATTTTTCTTTTATGCAAACTTGAGATCCCTTCTCTACTGATGATAGTAACACTTACAGTACTACTGAGAAGTTTTCTAAACATCTTCCCAGTTAACCTAAAATAAATAACATACATATGTATTTATATAACATAATTATATATGCATGTACCATGTTTTTATTCAGGTGTGTTTTACAGAAAAAGGCAAGTCACTGGAACAAAAAGTTTAAAATCAACCACTTCATCACGGATATTGCTGAACTGCAGCTTCACCACAGCTGAAAACAACGGCATTAATATTCAACTACATGCCTAGTTTTTCCCTTTGTGAATTCTTGTATAAATCTCATTAAGGAGAAACTGAACTGTAAGGGATATAAAAAAAAATTTGGCGTAATGTTATTTCAAAAATCCATCAGTAACACCCTTTTGTAACTTATGTAGTCTTTTTAAACCTGCTCATTTTTTAAGATCTTTGAGTTGCTTTATGGAGTTTCAACTACCACAACTATTCCAGAAACCACTGAGTAAGTCTAATTCTTACCCCTGAAGGATCAAGAAGAGATGAAATTTCAGGCCTATTGCTATTATTATCATTATTATTTTTGCATATTTTAGAAAATAAAATTATTTTGAAACCTTACATATAGGTTCATCAGATTTAAGACCTTAAAGGAAGTATCTGTGATGGACCCAGTTTTAGCACTACATAATGCAAGCTACTTTATAAAACTAGATTTTATAATTTAACACAAATAGCATTTTTTGTTAATGATATCCCCAGGCTTAAGGCAAACAGTGCAGCAGTTTACTTGATGGAAACCTGACTGCAACTCAGAAGGGACAATACAATTTAAACTAGTTTTTGGTAATTCTTCTTGAATAACTCCTTAACAATTTCAGAATTAATCATGTTACATCTAGCACTCAGTAGCATAAAGTGGATAAGGTGGAAAAGGCAGAGGAACTGAAAACATTTGATCACCTGTATCTACATAACTCAGTCTTTGCATTCAGCTTCATGTCTCAATCATCAGTTCAGTACTGTACTCTTCATCATGACTTATAACAATGTGAGCAAAGATAAGTCCACTAACAGGTACCAAAGAGTTACGGCTTTTTGTCACTGTATTAGTAAATTTACTAATTTAGTGATTACTGTTCTTCCCTGCAGACAAGGGCAACAACTGGAGTACTTAAAAAAACCCTCAGTATAAAAGGCAGGGAACTGGAGGCATCCCAGAAAGTAGGGAAAAGCATTGTTTTAATGTTGTGGGTATTGAACTTGTTTTGTGCATTACATAATGGGAAAATATTTGGGCCCTGGTGTTTAGCTACATTAAATATTTTTTGCGGTTATCAAATTTTGTAGCCTAGTTTCAGCTTTTAGAAGTTGCCACAAAAGCAGTTTTCTGTTATGTACACTGTACAGGCATAAACATTATCAATTAGACAAAGTGACAGAAAATTGCTGATCATTAAAAAACGAGAACTTCCCTCAGGAATTGATAAAATTCTATCACACTCTCAAAAGTCAAGGGGTGTGTTTATGCCATAAGCATTACACAGGAACAGTAGTCATTCACAATACAATAATTACTTTGCATTCTTCTTCAAAGGGGAAAAAAACCAGAAAAGAGCACACTTAGATCAATCTCCTAACCTAACAGCCATGGTTTACATCCTCAATCTGCACTCATATTTTACTGTTTTTTGGTTTTTTTTTGTTTTTTTTTGCTGAAATGAGCAGCCACTGTTAATTATTGCCAATTTCCAGGCAAAATGGCTGCTTATTTAAAGCTATTTCCTTTGATGCTTAGGGATAAGAGTGACCTTGAAAAATTGTTCTCACCTTGGGAGAAAGGAGCATGTCTCAAATCCATTATCAGGACAGGGAGGAGGATAGGGAACCTCCTGGTTTGAAAGCAGCACAGGTTTGGCAGACTCAGCAGTGGGTACTGCACAGTGACGGGCGAGAGCAGGAACGCAGCACAGCCCCACTCCCCCATCTGATCATTCAGAAGAGCAGGTGGGACCTGCTGGCAGGACCCCACGGGAGTAGAGGGGCCCAGGAAAGATGGTTCACCATCAAGAACAACCTCCCCAACGCTCTGTCCTTTCCAACACTCAGGAATCTGAGCAGGAAAGGCAAAAGGCCAACATGGATGAAAAAGACACTCAATTCTGCTTAAACACAACAGAGAAGAACACAGAGGGTGTAGGCAGGAACAGGCTACTCATGAGGAGTACAGAGACACAGCATGAGTGTGTGAGGATAAAGGCAGGAAAGTGGCATCACAGAGCATCTCTGAGAGGTCACAATGATTAGAGGAGACTCCTTAAGACTTCAAAAAATAATGCAATATCATCATCAAGAATAACAAGAAGACTCTGGGAAAATACAGGCCAGTCAACCTAACCTCAGTCTCCAGGAAGATTATGGAACAAAACCTTTCAGAAACCATTTTTAGGCACAGGACAGACAAGAAGATAGAAAGGAATAGCCAGCATGGATTTAACAAGCATGACTTGTGCTTAACTTGATTGCTTGCGAGATGAAACAACTGGGTCTGTGGACAAGAGTCTGCAAGCCTCTCACATTATCCTTTCAGAAAAATATGTAGAAGATAAGGCAGCCGGAAAATTTGGGCTTGAAGGCTTGTGATCAGCCATGTAAAGGCCAGTGTCATCTTATCAGGCATTGATAATACAGCCCATAATGTTTGCTATCTTTACAAAGAAGCAGGGTGAGGGGTGGTGTATACTCTGAACAAGTTTGTAGACTGCCAAGTTGACAAGTTTGCCCAGACTGGTTGGGCAGAGCTGCAGTTCACCAGAGTGATGTTGATAATTTGGAGATATGGGTCTGTAGGAAACTCATGGAGTTCAACAAAGGGAAATGCCCAGTCCCATGGCAGGACAGAATACCCCCATGCAACAGTGCAGGCTGGGAGCTGACTGGGTGCAGATTTACAGAAAAGGATGAGAGAGCATTTGAAGCATCATGAGCTATGAGAAGTGAAGGAAGCCAGAGAATATGGGGCTGTGTTAGCAAGAGTGCAAGCAGCAAATCATAGAATGTTTTCCCCCCTTCTATTTGGCACTTAAGAGACTGCATCTGAATTACTGTGTCTAGTTTTGGCCTTCCCAATCTAAGACGTTAGAAAGGGCCTAACAGGAGTCTATCAAGATTAGGGGGAACATTTCATACGAGAATAAGCTAAGACAACTGGTTTTGATCTCACTGCTCCTTTTTTTCCTAGTAGGAAGATAAGAAGATGAAGCCTGATTCTTCTTGGAGATGCACAATGACAAGGTAAGATACAATAAACATCAGGTTCAACATGGGAAATTACACACAAGAAGAAAACAAATCACCATTAGAGTAGTGCAGTTTTCAATATGCTAATCACTAATTCTCAGAGCATCAGTATAAGATACTTCTACTGCCTGTGAATATGTTCTTTGGAAAACTGAACACAGTTTATTAGGGATACATAAGAATATGTCAATACCAATTTTTTCCTTGTGGTAAATTTGCAATTCTTTATTGTTCCACACTGGAATTCCCTGTGATTGAATGGCATACTCTCAGCAGCACCTGACACTTTATGCAGCAAGACTGGCATAACAATAGTCTCATCCTATAGATCTTTTTTACATGCATGAAGATGAGTCTTTCCTCATAGCTTAATTATTGAATGTAAATTATACCGTGAAAGAAATAACTTTCAGTAGGAACATCAAAATATGACAACTGGCTGTACAACCAGACACTTCTATTTAACACATCTGATGTAAGGAAGCTATTAATTTTCTAAATGCATGGCCAAACTTCTTTGTAACACCTGACACAGCATTTTGCTAGGGTAATAAAAGAAAGCCTGACAGCTGCAATTTTCTAGAAATATGGGTTAAGCCTTTCAATACACTCTTGGGAAAGTTTTCTCTTCTATAAGCTTTTATAATTCATTTTAAAATGGCTGATCATTCAGACCCGGAGTTCTGCATCCACTCCAGTTCCAGCTTATTTTTTGTCACAAATATATTTAAGCACTGGGAAAAAAACAAACAAACAAACAAACAAACAAACAAAAAACATATAATCTCCTTCATATTCTCTCTGGCACTAGTTTTAAAATTATTTTGTTTAAAACTTTCTTCCAGGTATTCATAACACCAAAGATTACAGGAACAAAAATCATGCTGATAGACTTGATTACCACTTATGCTAAAAAACCCACCCCAAATTATATTAACTGAAGGGGAACATTGCAGTGAAAGTATCTGGCTTTCTCTTCTGAGAACGAGACGCACTGGTGCCTTGTGCTGTCTGGTGACAGGAACTAAATATATTATCTGAATTCTCCAAGACATTCCACTTTGAACTTAACATGCCAGTAGTCATGGTACTAGTGAATGGACAGCTGCCATGAGGAAAGCATTTAATGTTCGAAACAAAGATTAATAGACCAACCACAGTTAAATATAAATTAAATAGGAGAAATACATATGGCAACTATCTTTACATTTATAATTTAAAAATAAAGATCCTAAAATTTGCATTGTTTAAAAAACCATCAAGTTACCAGAGAATAGATTCTTGCTGCTATTAAAATTGCATCACGTAGCCCTCTGTTCATGTAGTATCATTTGTACACAGTAGCAACAGCAGATGGCTAAAAGTAAGACTACTAACTTTGTCCTATCTTAAAAACAGCTAAAGAAAAAAGTTAAAATCAGCTTTATTTATCCTGGTATTTTCTTAATTTGCCTCTCAGTACCTCTTTGCATTAAACTACTCAATATACTAAAAACTACTACACAAATTTTATATTTTGGGTTAATGCAGAATATTCCCACACTATATTCTGGCCAGATGAGAACAAAGAAATGTGAAAGTATTGAATAGTGTCACTTAAAGATGTGCTTAGCATTTTAAAATGCCAATGTCTGCTATAGAAAATAATTGCTCTAGCATTTAAATAGCACCAAAGCATACCTTTTTTCATAAACTGTATAACAACCATGATAAAAAGTGTGTGCACTCACAAAGCAGAAGGAGTCAAACAAAATAATATGCCTTTAGAGAAATTACTGCATTTACAGAATACAGAACAAAGTTCTGGATCAAATTCACAGCTTTAGCTCTGCACACACAATTCTCATTCCCTCCATGGGGACAGATAATACAGTGTTCAAATTTAGACTTCAGATCTTATCAGTTCAAAAACATATGGGTCAGTCTCTGTGTGTTTTGTATTTGACCACTGGAATATAGTTGCTTTGAGCACTTACACAGAGATCTTCATAGATCTTCATAGTTCATTTTTCATGCCTGGCACTCTCATTTTACTTTGAAAATGATAAATTCAATGCTCAGGACTATAAGACAGTGCTTAGTGCAACCTGTATATATAACAGATGCTTACCACAACTAGCTCAAATTATTTAGACTAATATGATGAGAAGGAAAACGTTACTGTCCCATTTTGCAGACAAAGAATAGGCAGAGACAAATTACAGTGCATCACAGTCATAGAAGCAGTTTGCAGTTTGCCGTGGAGAGGATTCATTTCCCAAAGTCAGATCGATGTCCTAATGACAAAACCCTCCTTACTACCAGAACAAGGAGATCTCAAAGCAGAGAAATTTCATTTCCTCCTTACTGTCTTAGATGTTTAAAAAGTGTCAGCAGAGCAATCATGAAACCTCTAGTGACAGTTTAGGCTAACAC
This sequence comes from Onychostruthus taczanowskii, assembly GCF_017590055.1. Taxonomy (NCBI): domain Eukaryota; kingdom Metazoa; phylum Chordata; class Aves; order Passeriformes; family Passeridae; genus Onychostruthus; species Onychostruthus taczanowskii. The sequence continues at coordinate 10,082,717 of NW_024501459.1, forward strand.
AAGATCTTGGATTAAACACATCAGATGTTACAGTTAATCCACTCCTCCAATTTTGACAGATTCAGAACTAATAAAAATAACAAAGTTTTAAAACTCCTTTATGAACCGTAAAATGAAAGGTTGTGGTGGATTTAGAGAATGTCTGTTTCAGAATACCAGCTCCTGGACTCCACATGGTCAGCTTGTTTATGATCCCAATGATGCTTGTTTAGCGTCCCTCCAAGAGCCTCTACAGCTCTGCTAACACCACCATCACACACTTCATCACACTCACGTTTATTTTTCTTGGCAGACCTACACAGGTCCTGTGTAACAGTTCCTATCACTTAATTTACTCAAATGTTACTTTTATACCTACAAATTACTCACAGAAAACAAATGTTAAAGCACAAAACACTACGGGTTTGTCAGCACCACTTGTTTCTGACAATCCTCTTTGACTTATAAATGTAACTCTCTCTATTTCCCAGCAGGGTGCAAGACGTGCAGGAAGAATAATAATGCCCTCTAAACTTGTATCTCACAAGGCTTTGGTATGAAAGATACTTAAGCATGAAACATTTGCCAAGCAACCCTGTAAAAAGAAAAATACTAAGACAAGAACTCCATGACAGTAAACGCAGTAAATGCCATGTGCAATAAAAAATGTGGCAAGAGTTTGCAGTCCTCTCTAAGTAACAGCAGTAACAACAACATAAAATCTCCCACTGAGTTCGTTTGACACAAACTATCCTCAACTGCTCAGCAAAACCAAGAAGGACAGGACTTCTATTTGTAGCAGCTGTCTTTAATGCTGAACGCCCTGTGAACACTTCGCAGCGAATAATGTTTTCCTACTTAGCCACTGACAATGAGAAACTACAGCGGCACAAAACATCAGTGGTTGAATAAGATGAGTGCAGAGAAAACAAAAGTCCCCAAAAGAGCACTGGCTTTTCGGCAAAGACAGCTGAAATCTGCAGTTTATTATTAGCACCAGCTGACAATCCATGGGAGTGAAGCCAAAGGTGTACCTGGGCTTAAGGAAAGGAGTCAGGATGACCTAAACTGCATCAGTGTAAATCTGGCATTAGTGTGAAGTAAGCAAATAGTGAAAATGCTCATCAGCAGAAGTACATAACTGATAACTTTCAAAGTCATGTTGGAAAAATATTTAACATCCATTTTTATTTTCATGGTGGGCTATAAAAGACTGAAGATCTCACAGGCACAAATAATTTTTCAGGCATGTGTGGCTATGATCCTTGGTCAACTGAAATAAAGGACTTTTTGGTGCCAGTAAAACATGAGAACAAAGATGAGAAATCAAAGGCTGGGAAAGGCAAGTAAGTGGAGGAGTGCTTTCAGCTGGAGGTAAAAGGAATGAGCAAATGACATCCTTCTTTTTTTCCCAATCTCAGTTGCCTCACTTCCCATTCAGAGTTATCTTCCACAGCATGTCATTACCCACTCTTCGATTACACTACATAGTGCAATTCCCTCCTTCCTCCCTACCTTTGCTCAGCACAACCTCCTCCTGCACAACACACTGAGTGCCACAACATGCAGGTAACAGCTCTAACACACAGGAGATGCTCTAAAAGGCCCAGGGATCCAAAGGTGCTGGCATGACCCTTCTCACTATATGATGACAAGCAGTCAATACATCTGGGCATTTCAAGTATAGAGGAATCATCACACCCCACCATCATAATGATCCACACACAGACTGTCTAAATCTTTAATAAAGAAAAGCAATTAATGCTTTCAGAATTTTAAGGTATTACAACTGCTTTCTTTCTGCTAACACGTCTTGTTCTCTTCCCACTTATATGCCAAAATATTTCATGAGGAGGTCAACAAGCGGATAAAATCTTTTGTTATGCCATTATAATCCAATGGTCATTGGATTAACTCTTCCCCTGGAAGAAGCCTGGGAAGAGACAGAAAAGGGATTTGGAGCTGCTATATTGCTGGTGCCCGATAAAAGCAAGAGTAGAAGGAGATACAATTAAAATAGAAACAGCTTTTGTCACCTGTACACCTTTAATTGTAATATGTTGACCAAGTTGGGCTCATGATCTTATGAGCTGTTCTCAGATCTACAAACTATGCTGCTACAGACAGTGTAAGGTATGGTTTTAGCACCTTTACTACTTGAGGATTCACAACTCATATGCTAGAGGAATCACGCAAGTAAATTAGGACTCACTTTTCGTGAACAGAAGGCAACAGAGAGGGGAAAGAAGAAGAATAAAGTGGAGAAAGAAGAGCACAAGATAGGAGCAGAACCACACATTTTGCACTCCAACTGACTTGCTCGGGATTTAGCTGCAGTGCACAGGAGTGATGATGGAGAGTGTCTCTTCGGTCCCAAGCTCTAAGATTTACCTAGCAACACTGCAGCAGACACTGGCTGCAAGTGCCCACTGAAGCCAGGGGTGCTAAACTGCCTGGGGACTGAGTCTCAATAGATCTGACTGGTTACTGATCTTTAACAACAGGGACAAAGCCCTGTATAAGAGTCAGTCTTCAAAGACTGCAACTGTTCAACCCAAAATATAAGAAAAAGTAGTCACTGAATTACTTATTAACAGTATTGAATAAATTCATTTTTCATTTAAAAATTATAATATTTTAAAAAGGTAAATTAAATAATTCATCTCTCAGAATTTGCTTTTAGAACAGATGAGCTTAAAACTCTAAAATTTAGTCTTGCATCGTATGTTGCTCTGAACTAAACATGCAATTTCTTTAAGTGACAGCTTGCTTTTCCCTTTCCTCTCTCTGTGCCATCTGCCAGAATGGGTCTTTGATCTTCTCCTATATATAAAGGACATATATATTTTTTGAAACTCACAAAGCTACTAGTTGACCTTAAAATAATATTACATAAATAACTGAATGTTTCCCAGCAATATCTTTTCTCGGTCAGTAAGATGCAGGTTCCAAAAGGAAAGCAAAATACACTCCCATATGCAAGTTCTTCTGGAAAGTTATGTTCCCACTCTCCCAAAACCTATCTGTCTATCCCTTTTGAGTCAGACAATAAATCAGAACTATCCAGAAACTTTGCTAGCAGGAGAAGAAGAAAGTTTTGGAGACAGAGCTTTTAACAAAAAGATTGGATGACAACAGAAAAAGCAGGTAGGTGGCTGAGGCAGGTGTTTCCTACAACCCTATCTTACAAGCCAAAGAATGAAAAAGAGAGCTTAATCCACATTTCTGCCTGATTACAGCTAGAATTCAAACTGCTCCTCCAGGAAAGCACCATTCCTTTTGTTTGTCTGGAAGAAGTTGCTCACCTGTAGCCAAGTGAGCAGAACACTTGATCATAATGGCGAGGTGTTCATTCCCCTCTCTGTGCTGGCCCAAGCTCTCTGTCACGGGCAGACTCCCAAAGTACCATCACCAGAGAACAGAGTGAGGAGGGGGTGGAATCACATCTTCCTGATTTGCAGCTGATGCCAGTACCCCCAGTTTCTGGAGGTTTTTTTTGCAAAAAACTATTTAACCTAATTCATCACAAGTTCATACAGAGCTTTAGCTTCCAAGACTTTTTTTTTTCCTGATTAGCTTCAGTGAGAAAGGTTCTGAATGTCCATCAGAGACATTACACAAGCTGAGTGCCACACACTACAGTTAAATACCTGAAACTGGAAAAGGGCTCATGTTCAGTAGATTCAAATGCAAACACAGGAAAACATAGGCAAAAAAATAACCCAGCCCTGAAGAACCATTTGTTATTGTCTCAGATTAATATAAAAACTTCATTAAAAATATGCAAAAAGCCAACATTTAACTGTAGTAACAAAGAAAAATTCAGTCAAGACAAGACCATTACAGAAACAATTAAATTAATTATTTGAATGATGCTCACTATCCAAAAAGATAAGACCTTGACAGCTCTAAAACAAAGTATCAGCAGAAGCTTTGGGAAAGATTAACAAAATGAAGGGACACAAACCAGCCAGATTCAAGAGTTCACCCAAGAGCTCTAAAACAATGGAAGCATGATCAAATCAGCTGCTATAATAAACAAGATAATTGGTAGGCACAGGGGAATATGATGTAATGGGGAAGAGAAAGCATGGCTTTGTAAAGAGAAGCCATAACTTCAAGATTACTAGCGTTTCTGTAAGGAGTTAATGATTATTTGGATAAGGATGATTTGGTTAATGTAGTATATTTAGATTTCTGAAAAGCTTTCATGAGCCAAAAGCTCTTAAACAATTTTTTCATAAGGTAAAAGATTTGTCATGATTACTATTTAAAGGATGGAACTGAGTAAGTGGGCAGTTTTCACAATGTTACTAGCGGAATTGCAAAATGACCTGGTCTATTAAACATAAATACCCTGGAAAAGATGACAAACAGCGAGGTTATAAATTTGCTACATAACTCAAGTCAGCTCAAAGTAAATCTGCCTACAGAAAACTGCTTTTATGGTGACACATGACAAGAGCTGGTGAAATTCTGTGTTGGTAAATGCGAAGTAAAAGACAACTCAAACTGAGAATGGGCAAGGATAAGTGCTAAATTATCTATTGCTCCCAAGGAAGAGATCTTGCAGTTGTTCTGAATAATTTTCTGAAAACAAGGCCTTAGTGGCCAATGGCAGTCAAAAGAGTGGATGTAGTGTTTAAAAATATTAGGAAGGAAATACAGAGTAAAACAGAGAACATCACAAAGCCAGAATACTCACATCTTGAATCTCCCACACAAAGCTCAGCAGCAGCCTCGGGAAAAAACAAGGCTCTTCAGCTTGGAAGAGACACCTTCATGTAATGAAAACAAGAGAATTCTACCACATCAGGAAAGAGACTGCAGGAAGTGAACAGAGATTGGCAAGTCATTATTTCTCATGTCAGGAAAACTTAAAAACCCCATGTTTTTGCTGCAGTTATTATGCAGCAAGCATAAAACAACAGAACCACTTTCTTTGAAAAGGCATAATTATGTTGTGGAACTTACCACTACAGAGAATCAAAGCCACACATATCCAAAAGCAAATTCATGAAGGACAGCATTAAACACAATGTTTTGGATGTATCTTCCATCCTCTCAAAAGCAGGATTTGCTCTCTTTCTCCTACTCTCATTAACTGTCTGCCACCAGTCCCAGAACACCAGGCTAAGTTGTCTATCCCAATCTGGTGGCACTCACCTCTTGCTCTCCTGTGCTAGTCCCACTCTGGTTCTTCAAGCTGTCATACGAGGCTCTTGTTTTCCTGTCCAGCCCTGAAAGTGTTTGCTTCTGAGTAGTTTTTGACTTTAAGTCTCACTAGTCAGACCAAAATACAAAATCAAATTAATTACACTCAACAGAGGTAATTATTTTATTTAAAAAATTGCAGATGGAGAAGAAATTGCAAAGATGGAGATTCCAAGCCACCAAGAAGTGCAAGATACTCTTTGCTCCTGATGATCAAAAGCGGATGCAATACTGGCAAATAAGACAGTCTTTGAGCATCAATAAACAAAACAAGCTAAGAACAGAAAGAGCTGATGTCCAGAGCTGCGAGGATTTGGCAGTGTGCTTGTCTTCTGTTTATAGAAAGCATAATGGCAGCATACAGCCCTTACAGGGACTGAGCAGAGGATTTATGCAGTGTCTGCACTATAGAAACCTGCTTGATGTGCCACTTAGCTTTTACAGAGCCTTGCAAAAACCAGAGAAAAACATAATATAGATCTTGCACCTTCTCCCTCTTCAAAGTATTGTTGCAAAGGACAAAGGTCTGAGGGACTCATCAGCCTACCATTAAATACACCTTGCCTGTCCCCCAAAAAACAAATGCTTCAAACTAGAATAGAAAAAAAGAAGTGGAACAGGGCAACCCTAAATTTAGATTCTTTCTTCATGTACATATAACTGAAGGTGAAAGCCAGGCATATAAGCATTTAACTAGTTGATTCTGAATACTGAGATACTTTTAGATCTTTTAAATTATTTACAGGCCTAAAAGGGTGGTCAAACATGAAAAATATGTCCAATTATTAAGAATAAAAATAAAATAAAAAATAGATCATGCTTACTTTCTAAAAATATCTACAGTACTAAACACACATTCAGCAAGAGCAAATTCCTGAATCTATGAGCACCAAAGCAGTGCTTACTCTAAAAGCTCACACACTGAATCCCCATTCATTTTGCCCAAATGCTACACTTAGATTATATTTTAAAATTACTCTACAGCATAGGGAAAGTATAAAAATGTGTCTGAAATTACTTACTCTCCTACCTTCTTCTTTGAAAATAGAATTTTAAAAAAATAGATAAAGACTTTTTTTTTTTAATCTCCAAGCAACTTCATTCCTTGACTCATGACCACTAACAGCATTTACAGCTCTGTAAATTACAATCAGGATAATCAAATCCTGTGCCTTGGGGTAGGAGCTGACCTCCATAGGAGCTAGGGAGAAATTTTCTCCGATCTGCTACACTGCACAGTTGTAGAGGTGCATTGTCAGTACAATGGAAAGTCCACCCCATGGGAATGGTGGTGGCAGAACATAAGGCTTTGAATGCCAAAAATGCCGAAATGACAAATTCTATGTGATTGATGAGAAATCCCTATGAAGCTTTCTATTCACTGCCAGACTCTGCTGCTGTGCTGTGCACGGACCACGAGACCACTGAGTCTACGACTTCCAGGAGAGTCTAGACAGTACAGCTACAGCAAGGCAGACAGAAATAGAGAAGAATCTCTTTCCTACAAAGTCTGAATTTAAATTTCTCATGTTGCAAACAGCTCCTTGACTGATTAATCTTACCCCCAGCAAATATAATTTGATTTTACTGTAGCTATATATGTAAACATAATATGAGAAAATCATGGCATTAACATTATTAACTACTAACAAAATTATATTCCTCAAGTAAAAGCTGGAATGTAACTTAATTTAATCTAATACATTCCATGCACACAGACACACACATATATAAACTCACACCAAAATAACATTAATTTAAACATCATGTTTCTGAAATTCACTAATCTGAGGTCAGTATATACAGGATTGAAAACTGCACTTAAACAGGATTTCTTTCTCTTTCTATTGTATTTTATATTACCATAGGACAACAGTAAGAATGAACTATATTTTACTATCCCACATAAAATAACAAACTAAAACTAGGAGTTTGTTCTGTATACAGGAGCAACACCAGTGACAGCCACAGCCCAACCCAGTACCATAAATATTTAAGTGACAGCTTGAACCTCCCATCTGCTAACATTGCTATCCATACAGTTATCAGGACATACATGTGAGCTAAACAGCACTGCTCCATGCCAAGAACCACCCAAGATGTCAGAAGGAAAAGGGTGAGTTGGTGACCAAAATCCTTGTCAAAATACTGCTTTTAGGTAACATAATTCTATTAAGCACAAGTAGAGCAGCTTCACTACTGGCTTAGTCACCCTTCTTACAGACAACATTCCTTCTGCTGGGAAGCTCCAGCTTACCTGCAAGTCAATGTCATGGGGATGAAGCTGAGTGCTGGAGTTGGTCTGCCATTAGTGTTGCTAAATACAGGGTATCACATAAATATGCATGGTAAACTTGAGACCAAATTTACAAGAGAATGTCTCTAAAAAAGCTGCTGAAATCCATGTGATTGCTCCACACTGTCTTTAAGATGCACATTCAAGTAGCTGAACATGAAATACCTGATCTGTAAAGTTTTCATTTTATTTCTTAATATTCAGATTCTCTCTTTCTCCCTAGAAGTATTCATAGAAAATTGTGGGTTTATGTATGCATCAAAACACTTCTCCTTTGTACCTGCAAGAGTACTTTAGACTAGAAAACGCACTTAAAATTGTATTAACTTCCACATTTACTCAAATGTACCAGGACAGGGAGTGGAAGAAAACAGGGATGGCATGGAAGTCTTGGCATCTGAATGACTATCCCAGCTTTTGAAACAGCAACAGAAACACATCCTCTTAATTAGAAATTATCATTTCGAGAAAAATCGTATGTACTTAAAAACAGCATTTCAGGTAGTCCACTTAATTTTGCATAAATATACTTTGCATTAAAGTTTTTTTATAGAAGCCAAATTCAAAAAACAGTTTAGGCATGTATAAGTAAAGCAGCCTGTGTATGTGTGGGTGTGTAAATACCATACACCCAGATGCAAACCTTCACTGCATTAAGTAAACTTCAGCTCTATACCTTAGTACTCAATTCTGAGTCTGGTTACCTTCCGGATTGTTAAGTCTTTCTAAATTAGAACAAGCAATTTCTCTTTGTTTTACCTAATATTTGAAAATGGCAAAAAAGTCCCATGGGTCACTGAAAATTATCCCTTCATTCCTGCCGCCTGTTTCAAGTCAGTCAAAACATTCCAGACTTCAAAAGGGGGCTTTGCCTGCTTAGGCCATTTTGGTGTCCTTCTATGGTTGGCCTATGAGGGATTGGTTATTTGGATAAATTAGTTTGTGGAGCCTGCTGGCCTTCTAGAAGACCTCAGTGTCTGACTGCAAATTAGTTCTACCGAACATGTAGAAATCCCTGGGCAGACGAGAAGAAATAATGGTGATAAAATCTAATACTACAATGTTTGTAATGTGATTTTATTCTGCTCTGTAGCTTGTAAGCAAAGCTAATGTTGAATTAAAAATTTTCAAGTATAAAAATGTCAATGAAAGCACAAAATCAGATCAGTATCCGAGTCACAGCACAGAAGGCTGGATGCCAACTTTAAAGTTAAGCTTCCCGCAGGAATCTTTTACAAGAACAAACAAAAAACCTCCTGGTTTTCCACAGAATCAAGTAGGTATTTACATTACGGATGCACCCCTGCTTAAGCCAGGAAGTCACACAGTTGAATTCGGCTGGAGCTTGGGCTGTGAATAAACTGCTATGCAGTCTTTCAGTGCATAGCTGTACAACTGCCTAAGGAGAGCTTATCCTTAAGGAAGAGAAGTCAGAGAGCCAAAACTAACAAACATGGCTCTTCGAGCGGAACAATGGTCCAGAAAACCTAGTAAAAAAGAAAATAAACTTCACTGGCAGTTTGCTTTTTACTGTTAAGGGCTAAGCTACAACTTCATCAAGACTTTCAAGAAGAGACTCCACGCTGAACAGTTGCACACAGTGGCTGGAAAAAGTCAGATGGATTGTATATTTCTCACATACCCACTTTTACAAGTCGTCTAAAAATGCCTCACACTGTATCAAAGCAAGGATTTGAGGAAACAAGGATTTGTAACCAAGATAAGTGCTGGTATCTGTTGATGGACCCCAACAAAACCCCTGCAAGACGTTTGTGACCTTGAGGAATATGCCCAATGCTACAAGCGGTGGGTAGCAGTACTTCTGTCAGTGATACAAGCACTGCTGCCTATGGCACCTTAGGAAAGATACATTTTAAGTGACAAGAATTTCTCCCTGGTGTTTCTGCAAACACAGATGAATGGAGAGCCTGTAGTGAATAATGTTTTCAAACTGTCCACAAACATCTTATAATTTTCAGGAGTGTTTTCACTAAAATGTTTTGAAAGAAAAAATTCTATTAATAGTTACTGATTGAGCAGTTGCTATAGACAGCCTAGCAGCAGCTCACTTCAGTTTGGGGAACTTAAATACATCAGCTAGTTCCGGCTGTTCATTCTTTTTGACACTTACTGAGTGTAATAAGTGGGTTTTGTGGCTTATGTTTCCAATATTCTACCAATTGAAGATAGAGAGGGGAAGGGGAGTGGGAAGGGTGCAGGCGATTACATTTTATAGGCTCAGTTACAGATTGCAATTGCATGGTGCTTGTTGGTTATTGCCTTGCAGAGCTTTCCAAAAAGGAAGCGTGTCACACATTTCTTCAGAACAGGAGGGGAACACAGAGGGGAGAACTTTGCCAGTCTTTGAGAAAAACTAGGCAGCACATGCATGACTTTCACACTGACAATGCTCTAAGTTTTCAACCGAAGGTAAAATATTTCTATTTTCACCCTTCCTCCTCATAGACTTTGTTCCCTAATGTGACAAACAGGTAATGTGAGTAAGCATGACAAACATGTCATTGATGATGCTGTTCAAATCTGCAGGTCACCAGCCATGCCCTCAGGCACAGCCATGCCACCACCGTGGCAGTGGCCTCTGAAAGTGCTCAAGAGTTGTGCTGCCGGATCCTGGCTCGCCTTGAAACAAAATGAACTTTCTAGCCCTTCTGGTAGTGAAGATAACCTTGAAAATGTGAAGAGAGTGTAATCTGATGCCTCAGTAAGACTGCAAGGAGCTTGAAACAAAGACAGAGAGATGTGAACTTCCCCAGCCATCTCTCTCTGGGCCCCATGGACTCAGCATTTCTGTGGTCGTGGAGTCTGGCATTTTTCCAAGATTCCACAGAATCTCGCATGTTTGCTGCAAAATTCATTATTTTGCTGCAGCCAGGTGCTGGATGTTTTTTGGTTTGGGTTTTTATTTTCTCCCCCCCCCTTTCTTGCTGAAACCAGCTACTTGCTCTGTGTCTTTCCACTAACGGAGGTAGGAGATGAATTTTCGGTGCAAAGTGCTGGTCTCCGGTACGTGGCACGGGAGAAGTGTCCAGGGAGCAGCAGGGAGGAGAAAGAAGTTGGGAATCCACAGCCAGGCTGCCCAGAGTGCTGACTGAAAGCTGAGGTTTGGGGGCCGTGGGGGGAATCAGAGAAGACTAACTGCAGGAGTGGACCAAGAGCACCTCCTTTTTTGGCTCATTGGGTACACACTATTTGGATCTACCTTGACTGCTGAGGGCCTCAGAGTCTTCACTCTGTTTTCCAGATGGGCAAACTCCACCATCAAAAACACTCGATGCTGAAAATACTTCTTGGTGTGCAATTTTGCAATGAGAATTTTCAATTATGAGCCTGGACAGGGTAGGAATGAAAATTATTTTATGTTATATAATAACTTAATATTGCTACCAGAGAGAGAGTTATGGAAGAAAAGCCCCCCAAAATATCCCCAGAGGGTATAGTAATTGCTGAAAACATGCCAGTATTGTGAAAATTTTCTTGTGCTGAGTTTTGCAAATAAATAAACCCCACACATTAAAAAAAATCACAGGCAAATCAAACGAAATAAAATACCTGCTGACCTCTACACTGCCTTTTTAGAGTTTTTTTTTGGAAGTCATCATCAGGGTATCTCTAACTACCTGGGTTATCATGCTGAATCTTATCAGTGTTTGTCATGTTTTTAGGGCTTCTAGAGGGTTTCTAGGGCAACAGATTCATGCCAATGCCAAGTTTGGAACTGGTAGACTTAGCCTACCAGAAATTTAAGCAATGATAATTTTGCATAAATTTTTTTAAAATCAATTTGGTATAAGATGTACTATTACACAGTCTCAGGCTCCTTACAATTAGAATTTCTGTAACACCCAAAATTACATTCTCATCTCAAAAATAATTAAAACAAGAGGCTGGTATTTTATTTCTCAAGTATATTTGAGCAGTGGGACTTGTTGCAAATGACTGGCAGGCAGAAAAGCCCCTTCAGGATGGTGAAGAAAATACCAATTAAGAAAACCCAACAATTTGTTTTAGCTTGATGAAACATGAGTGAACCACCTTTGATAGGTGCATATATCATTAGCAAACAAGTTTTAAAGTCTTTTTTGGACTTGGAAAGAAAGCAACAGAACTTCAGCGAAATTTTCAGACAGAATAAAACACTGACATCCTCTGTCCAGCCAGCCTCAGGTTTGTGTTCTGCTTCTTTCTCAAGCACCTAGTAAAGGAAAGGCAGGGGCAGACGTAATGTTCAGGTTTGCAAGCCCAAGTCTGAAATCCATTTCCTACAGAATGCAAATCAAGCATGTGACAGTTAGTACAATTAGAACCATTTCTTGATTAGAAAATGGCTAAAATACTCTCTCAGCTGTGTGAGTATAACAGAAGTGCAGAAGTGACTTCACTGGGCTTATTATAGAATCTTCTGTACACATCAACACTGACAGGCTGTATTCCCAAGTGCAACACCATCCTCTTCCTCAAAAGAGAAATCTTGGCCAAAGACAATGGCAAAGTACTTCCTCATATAATCTCTCATACTGTTGTCTGATAACATTTTTTACATTATCCAGCTGCATTTCTCAGTTGTTGAATAAAGTTCCTCCCTTATCCACATGTACCTGAAATTGCTTCCACCACATAGTTTGCATTGGCCAGTGCAAAATTAAATCACCTCTCAAATGGTATGTGTAGGGAAATTTTATTCTTTTTCTGTTGACTAGCACCAGGTTTTCAGAGTCACTACATGTATTTGGGATCTTAAATCCCAAACAGATTTTGGTTTCTGGTTTCTAATTACAGAGTGCTAATCTATCCCTCACCCTCTCTTTCTTTCTATGCACACACAGAGAGCAAAATAAACAAAAAACAATGTTCATGCCGTCATTATTTTCACTGAGATTATTTTGCTTCTGACTACTGCTTTTAGGAAATCTCCCTGTTGGTCAAGTGGCTGTTGCAAATGCAGCAGACTGTCCAGTTATGAATGGAGACCTAATTGAAGGATCTGATGCCAGGGTTTAATACCCCAATTTTAAACCTCTCCAATGACACTGCAATCAGCAGAGTCACACTCTGCCCTGTGTCATGTAACTTTGGGCACCTCAGTCCTCATTTACAGAAGCCTGAGTCCTGGTCAGTGCAGTGGGTCTATCCAGCAGTTACTGGCTTAGATTTTGATAATCCTGATAGCATCAACAACTACCACCCACTTGGGTAATGTGAAGGGAAACTCTGAGCAGACTCTGTTTTACAGGCTCTCTGGACTAAGTGGTGAAAAGAAGGAATGGATTGAATAACCCCAACAGGAGTGCTGGTGGTGCCAAACCATGAACAAATATTTCCCTTAATACTCCTGTTATGCTAAGTGACAGTTACATTTGTCATTACATACAGCCCCAGCACACAATTACCCAGCCCAAACCCTCCACAGCACACAAAGCCCAGGCTATGCCGGGCACACAGAGGGGAAGTATTGCAGTGGAAGCCACAGAAAATCCTGACAGCATTAGGGAAAGGCTTTTCATGCATGGAGGAAAGCCTGATTCCAAATAGAACGAGGAGCCTGGGTGGTGCTGAAAGCTCTGGCACGGCAACTGCAAACAGGACCATCCCTGTGTAGTGCCTGTTGGTAACCATGGCCACCCTTTCCCTAAAAGTTAACTGGTCCTGTCCACACATGGTGGTAGCAGTGATGGATAAATACCCAAACACACACATAGAGACAAGACTGGAAAAAATGAACATCGGAAAATAATCAAATCCATATTGCTTCAGACAGCAAAAATTGCACTACACATGAAGTGTAACAAAAACACGCAACGCAACAGGCTTATTATCAAGGGGCTTGGTTTTTTCTACCCTGTTGCTACATGAAATGGAAGCATCAGGGAAACTGGATATAGAAACATAAAATACAAAGGGAAAAGTGAGAGAGAATAGACTACTGTCAAATGTAGAAAATAAACACATCAGGAAAAAATGCAGGAAATAAATCTAATTAAATTTACTAAATAGCTTTTGGACTTATTTTACAATTGGTAAAAATAAGGTAATCTCAATACACACACTTGTTAAACAACTCAGAATAAAAACATATATGCAGCATTTTGAATTTCACTGAATGCCAAGAATGATGTCACAAATTAAACTAACAAATCCAAAACACACAACTAATCATTTGACCATGCATGAAACATTCTTAATTGTGCCTGATAGTTTGCAAAATTTCTTATTATTGTGACTCTACAAACAGGAACTTACGACAAACAACAATGCTACTATATTGTTTTGCAACTGTTCTTAAGACTTTGCAGCTAGGAGTTGTACTCGCTTCTCCCAGAGGCAGTATTTGCATATATTCATACAGGCAAAGAGAAATAACTTCAAGTAATGGGACGAAAACTCTCTAACAGATAAAAATGTTAACAACATAAACACAGTGGGCCAAATATTTCTTAGAGAACAATCATCATTTTGTAATATGAATCACTGAAGACAAAGATTTTTAAAGCCATACTTAATTTTCTGTAGCTTTAGCATAAGCCTCCATCTCTCAATTAATTTCATAATTCCCTGCTTCTTCCAATCACTAAAAGTGCATGTAGCTCTCTAAGACTTTCCTTTGCTTGGTTGCCACAAAAATAATTGCCACTTTAAAAGCCACAACTTTTTTTTCTCAGGACTGACAAGTTGTTTACTTACAGACTTCCCATTTATTCCCTCGGGGTCTTCCATTGAAGATTTCTCCTTCCAAATTATATACGGGCTATTAGTTACAGGGAGCTTCAGACAGTCCTAGCACACACACACCTGTGGAAAAGACAGCACCACATCGTCGGATTAATTTGTTGGCATGAAACTAGGAGCTGATCTTCACTTCTGCAACTTTCCAGCAACTAACAAGTATTCACAAGTTGGGAGCAGTTGCCTTTGAAGAATTGAATCAGTCTTGAAAATAAACACATAGCTGAGCTGTTTATTGCGAATCCATGCTAGCAAAAAGCAGGCAGCGAGAGCCCCGTTGTGCTCACTGTCTGCAGAAGAATAAAAGGCAGCCAGGAACGCTCCTACCGCCACTATTTCTGTGCCAACAACACATCTCTTCTTCTTTTTTTTCCTTTTTTTTTTTTTCCTTTAGGAAGCTCAGCCTTCCCCTGATATCTATCAATGTCAATCATACTTTAATGCTAAGAGGAAATAATAACAAAGCAATATGATTGCAGACTGAGCCAGGATAAAAAAGAAAATCCACAAAGTTTTCCAACGTTGCCCTCAAGCTAAGGATATTTTTATACTAAATCTCTTCAAGTTTACATTAGGTCACAGTCTTAGGCCTCATAAATTATAAATATGGGATACTTTGTGTTCTCTCACCTTTGGAAAGGGTGCTCTTTGATGTTTAAAGTAACAGTGAAGTACTCATATGAGGCAAAAAAGGTTTACCCTCCCAAACAGGTATCAACCCAAAGTATGGTTTCCTTCCGCCTTTAGAATAAAATGCTGTATACCTCTTAAAATTCAGAATTATTCATTGGAATAATTTAAACCAACCCAGCTAAAATCTTCATTAGAAAAACTGGCACTTTTTTTTTAATACATGGGGAAAATGCTGTCAGTAAAGAATAAAAATTAAAATCTGGGGTTTTTTAAGTGTGTATATATATATATACACAGACACACGTTATCGACACAGAAATGTGAATAGCACTTTGCTCTTCTGTGACAGTTGAAGATATGGTCTGAAGATATACAGTTTGTTCTAAAACCACTCTGCATATGAAATACATATAATTTACAATCAGGACCCAAAATCTTATTTATCTTTCTACCTGGATAAGACTCTAGCAAGAAAGTAAAAAAATCCCTTCAAACCCGGAGTTTTGGACACTACTCATTGCAACATTTGGCTACTTCTATAAAACCTAAGCATTAGGAAAGTGTTAACAGGTCCACTCCACACCCTAAGGAAGATGCTAATATGAACCATGCTTCTGCAATGCATCCACTCCCTTCTTTCTGGTTTACAATTGAGAGATCAAATCCAGTCCTGCTCCTGCTGAGAACAATGGCCAATCTGCAATATTTCTGTGAAATCAGGGTTTGGTGCTTATATTTGTTCTGACACCAGATTATAGGTTAGAAAACTATTTACAGCTTTAAAAAGTGACAATTAAAATTAGGGAGGGAAGGAAAAGATTTTTTTCTAACTGAAAAAAAAAGAGAGAAGAAAACAGCCCTCTTACAATGCCCCACTACTAAGCAATGACTGACATCTGTTTCAAAAACTGTTTTATTGCAAAACTCAATAAATGGAAAAACCGCACAAACTGAAAGTCTGCCACTTCAGCGAGGAAATAAAATGGAGCCTTTTCTAATGGAAAAATATTCAAAAGTCAATTGATGTAATGCTGGTATGGATGACCTGATGGATTTTCAGATCAGCAGCGCTCTCTTTACTAATGGAAAGAAAACTTTACAAAGACTGGTAATTTTCTCTTGAAGCCCAGAAGGAAAAAGCATATATGTTTTAGAGTGTATTATAGCTCAGCCGTAATTAGGCAACCTAACTTGCAGGAGCTGCTGTGGCAAATATTTTCTCTCTCTGGGAAAGATTCCTATAACACACCACTGTTAAAAGAGCCTACTCTTGTAATTTCTGCTCTGACATACGCTGCACTTCATGTCACTGCAAAAGAGGTTTACAAAAAGCTCCTATATATGTGGGCACTCACCCACACTGCTAGGGGCAAAGACTTGTCTTGTTCAGAAGACAGCAGAGACCTCTGGTAGCAGAATCAAATCATGGGGCTTAGATGTTAATACACAACAGCTGATCCACAATCAAGTAATAATAATTAAGTAATTTTAATTTTGAAAAATTCAACTTTTAAACATGAGCAACTTAGTTATCCTGATTCTAATTGTCATCTTAAGTTATTTTTAACTTTTAGTGAAGCTTTACAAAAACTAATTAAATTCCCTTGACATGTTAATGTATCAAAAAATACATCCAAATTACACGGTATCTATTACAGAGAAGCTGTTATATGCAAAATGTGCCTTCAAACATGAGTAGGACAAAAACTCAACTTATTGAAAAAGACAAGATCTAAATTGAAGGGAAGTCATGAAAGCACATATCCTGTTTTATTTTTCTCTACTTCTTTGGAAGTCATTTGCTGTGTAAAATATTATTACCATTAAATACACAACAGTATTAAGAGTCCCACCAGCTAAAGAAGTACTGTAGTACCAGACACGATGACCAGCCCTCTTTCCAAGCAGCTATTACCATTTAAAAGGGCACTAAAAAACCTCACAGAGAAGCACAGAAAGTGATTTATGGGGGATTTTTATTCCCTCCTTTCTGAAACGTTAGCCAACACCATGCAATTTTCCCCACGCACGCGGATCTCAACACGCGCCTTTGCCGCCAGGCACAGGGCGGCTGCCAGCCCCTCCCAGCACGCTGCCAAGGTGGCAGGAGCTTTAAGGAGCTCCTTGCCAGGGAAGTGCTGTTCCCCTGTCCCCATCTGAGCACCCACCTGAAAACCTGGCAAAAGCCAGTGTTAAGCAGATGTTAAACACAGTCACTGAGAAATACACTCCTAGGGCTGGGAGGTGCCAGGGGAGGCTGACCACTTGCAGAGAGAGTACCAAACACAAGGGTGTCCAAAAGCAACTGGCCATGGCTGACCCCTGGCACCTAGACACCTACATTTAAGGACAAGGAACCTGATTCTTTAAGCTTGCCAAGCTGTTCTTCATAAAAGCTGTGCATTTCCCATGCAAGACGTCCACTGCCACTAATCCACATCCTGGAGCTGTCCCAGGGCTGCTGTAACACACCTTCAGCTGCACTGAGCCCCTGACAAAACTCACAGTGATCAGAAACAGCACCAACACAATACCTTGGGCTGCCTTAGCCCTTCCATCACCAAGGAGAAGGAATTAAAGTTTTCATCCTGTTCCTGCACCACCAGCAAAATCAATCCTGTCTTACAACCTCCCGGCTGATCGTGCCATTGCAAAGTCTCCAAGATAAGGTCATTTTCAGTGCCATCAGTGGTTTCTGCTTTGCTCTTACTTATTTTCTTATGTTTTCTTAGGAACTGATGGGATTTTTCCAGTAACACTTTGAAAAAATTGTACTTCCCCAAACTATACACATTTGTTAGAAGAAAAAGAACCCAAAAAGCCACACGTGCTTTATCTTTTAGTAAAGAAAATAAAAAAAAAGAAGTTTTGAGGCTGAGTGAAATGGCCTTTTTTTACCCTGTAGATGATAGCATGTGGTATTTTACAGTTAATGTGAGGGAACTCAATGGTTTTGATTTTAGGTGCTATATTTGGTAAATTTCCTTTTCAGCACTTTCTAAAGACTCACTACATTCACTCTATTCCCAGGTAGGTCTCTCGTCCCCCACCCCTGCTTCCTTTTAAGGTGTTAAATTTGGCAGATAACCTGGGTAGCATTTAGAAAACAATTATTTCCAAATGCTGGGAAAGAAACTTGCCAAGTGTAACAGCTGAAAATTGAAAAGGAAGAAAAAAAAAGAGGAAGGAAATAAAATGGAAGAGGGAAAGGTATTTTTTAAAAATGAAATTTAGTAGGGACCTTTCAGCAGCTTTATAAACAATTAACTCCAGGGCTGTGACTGAAGACCACCTCTGATTCAGCCTGGAATGCCTGCAGATGCAATACAGCATCTTGCCTTCCAGTGAGCCTCAGGGACTCCAGCAAAACAGACAGGTGCCCAGATGTGTGGGACCTACCATGCACATCTGCATGAAGGCATCCCACACCAACTGCAGAGCTGACGCTGAGCAGAGACAGATTCTGGGGGTGTGCAAACCATGCAGCATGCAGGCAACATACTGAACAACAGCACAGGGGGGAGGTCACTATTTCTGCACCCCCATAAACATCCATGTTCATCTCATCAGATCTTTTTTTCCACTACCATCAAGCAGAAATGCATGGCGTAGCAGGACTTGAGGCTGAAGTAAACCTGTGGGAGAGGAGGCTGGAAGTTTTCAGTTTTATTTGTAAGGTTTCCTTTATATAAAATAGAACAAGCACTCTGGTGTCCTGGACAGGCATGTCTAAAACCCATGGCTCTTACACTCACTGTCAAGTCTAGGTCTAGCATCAAATTAATCTCATTCTTTATAAGTAAATAATGTAAATTAAGTATCAAGAATTTTGTTTTGCTATCTAGGTAATCACTTTTAACTTTACTTTAAAGATTAAAACTATGGTATTTCACTAACATTTTTAAGTTGACTGAGAAGTTAAATTTCTGGTAAGGAAACATGAGGTCTCCTCTGCCTACACAGGAATCTCACTGGGTGTTGAACCAGAATAACCAAGGAGACTCAAGAGCAAAAGCAAGCAAGAAAGAAGATAGAAATGAAGCATTATGAACACAAAAAATACATCACAGGCAAATGATATCAGTGACAGTCTGGAAAATACATCTGTGCTACTTTCTAAATCCTGATTGCATTTATAAAATTGCCATCACACTGTAAGCCTAAGTATGTCTTGAAGGAACAACTCTGTTGTTGAGTTTGTTCCCCATTTCTCCATATACCATCAAATTGAACAGGAAAAAGGTGTTGAGAACACAACTGGTTGAAGCCAACAACCCTTCTGGTGCTGTTCCTTCAACAGCCATAACAGGACAAAAGAGCAAGAACAGAACAAGCATATGCTATTTTTACAGCATTTTCCCAGTTTTCTGCCATTTCAGCTCAGAGGGTTTCCTGAGACAGATGGAGCTCATCTGTGTGGCAATCCTCAGTACAACTCTCTCAAGTACTTGTCTATTCTCCTCCTGAAGCCTATGTAATTTTTTTTCTTTGGTTCCTAGCAGTTCTGAACATCTATTTTAGGGGGGATTACTGAGAACTGCACAAATTTTCTTGGAATTATCTTAGATGCCACGACCCCACTTCTGAAAGGGTCAGCCCAGGGCTGATCACCTTCCATGTGCTGCTACAACTGTTTAAACGGAGGTTTAGCAGTTTACATTTATATCTGCAGAATTTCAGTTGCCATTTTACCATCTACTGACTTGTCTCATAATGTCCTTGAGCAGTTCTTCACCACTCTCCTTGCTATTCACCTCAAGTGGAAGAAACCTCCAAAAATGATTCTGCCTGATTAGCACACTTATTGAGACCTTTGGGGAGTGGAGTGAGGATAACAGAAAAGTCCTACCTGAAGAAACAAACAAAGGCAAAAGATATTGGCATGTTTTTATGGGAATCTCCTAGTTGCTAATTTCAGCAAGCTCAGAAGAGCTCTCTGGTCTCTCAGCATTGGAAGAGATGGTCAAATACAAAGAAAACTCTCCTGCAGTGGAGATAGAAGCCTGACAATGCAGTATTCAAAACTTAGAAGTGTAATAAGACTGAAGAACTAGAAAAAATGAAGAAAATAATTTGCCATTGCTTTTACAAGATCTAAAATATAACTGAAATATGTTTTACTGAAATATAACTGTTTCAAAAACTGTCTTCATGAAGTCTTTGAGTTGCTTCATGCATCCAATGGCCAGGAATGGTTTTGAACAGGAATTAGGACCTGGTATGTGTTTCAGGTATGAAACCTGGTGCCTGCAATGGGCACATTTCTAAGTTCAATCTCCCTCACACAAACACCCCACAGGGTGCCTCAGTCAGGAAGCTCCACAAAAGGCTAAAGTGGGAGACATATCCATACAAAAATTTAAAACAATAATGTTATTCTAAAAGCAGAGCTCTCCAAACATAGCAAAAGATCATATTTTTCATTGAATACTAAATGCACACAAAAGCCAAGATGTAGAACAATGTTAAAATTATACTGGTTACTTGCTTGCCAGAATTTCTTTTCTAAATTACTTACAGAATTAATACTGCATTTAAACTATCCAGTGGGATCAACTTATTTGTATCTGAAAAGTAGGTTGAAACTGTTCAGCAGAAAAACACACTAACAGTTTAGGACAGGAAATAAAGAATATTCTTAAGGTGAAAACATAAAAATTCTGCTTTTAAAAATTATTAAAATTACATTTTACAAGGTGAACTTTGCCTCGAATAAGGATTAAACAGCTTTCCTCTTAGCATTCCATAGGATCTTTATCATCAAAAAGTTAGAATTTCCCTGATTTTATTTATGTAGCATTAACAAAGAACAAAACCAATGCAACAGCCAATTCCTTTGTCATCATGTCTTTGAGCAATAGATCTGTTTTCTGCTTTCTATGTGTCAAACAGACTACAAAAAGTGGGGGGGATGAACAGATTAACACTTTTTGGTGAAGTGTCATGGCTAATAAGGAATATGAAATACATACAAGAAAAATGTTGAGCTACGAATCATAACTTGCAACTGGAACACTTACCTAGCTCAGGAAAGAAGTGTAAGATACTTTACAAACAAAGCTTTCTTTCAACCTGTGTGGTTCTGTACAATGTAGTAATTATATGTGCTTTAAGAAGCCTTTCTACACCTATTATAAATATAGATTAAAGGTAGGGCATTACTTATTATTTTACATGTGCTTTTAAAGTAGTTTGTAAAATATACGCAGTCTATAAAAGTTTGTGGTCTAACAGCAAGCAACTTGTCCTGCTTCTGCATAATTCAGTGCAAACAGGTAAAAGTCTGCTAGTTATAAATAATACAGGTCACATGTAGAGGTTTTAAGGTTTACACAGAGCAATTAAAGTAATTTTCCTCTAGGTAAAATGTCTTAGTTGTATAATTTTTTTAAGTTTTAATTATTTTTTTTTTAAATCATGTAAATTTGGGTCTGAAGTTGTAATAACCTTCATTAAAACCCAGGCTTCCCCCAAGCTGGTAAAAGCATTCACGTATATCGGCAATATTTTCAGTAGTGGATGCCACAGCATCCCAGAGAGCAGAAAAATCCACCCAGATAGATGGGTTACAGAAAGCATGGGTGCAAGGGAATCACCCTGGCTATAGAAAGCCAACATTCAACGAGGAAACACAGAGGCCAAAGCCTTGGCATCTCCTGGAGAGGGGACCCAAGCGCTGGCTCAGGGCCAGCTGAGGTCCCAGTGCTTCTGTGAGAACCCAGCTGCCTCCGAACTCCCCGTGCCCTTGGGAGCTGTGTAGTTGTCCTTGTGTGGCATAGAGCCATGTCTCTGGTGTCTCTGTGGGAGTGCCACTTGCAGATCTCACAACAAAACCAGCAACCCAGTGTGCATAGCAGGGGCCTTCCTCACACCACCAGCAGCAAGGCTAAGGATGCTGCCCTCCTCTTTGCAAAAAGGAAACTTCCCTGTCTCTTGAGGTCACCAAAATTTTCACTGGTAAGTCACAACAACCACACACCACAAGGAGCATGTCATTTTCAATCTTTACAATGGATCAATTTCTACAAATACTTTTCTTCCTGCAGTAGAGGTACCGACTTGAAATTGGGATGAGTTTCATAGTAGGTGCAAGTAGTCTATTTTCTTCATTTGGACTAATTTCTGAGAATGGGATCTTTTTCAACCTCTGTTAAGTCCAAATGAAAGAGCATGAACGGTCCTAATACTGAGAAAACCAAAAGGCTGTACTACTAAATTGTCAAATCTGTCAGTGTGAGATCCAACGGGACATTTAAAGGCACCACATCAGCCTAAGCCATTTATACTTGTTTGTCTGTTTGTTTATACTGCAAGCACCCTTGTGAATTACAGTGAAGACCCAGCTGCACCTTTAGCCACCTAAATACCCTTGGAAGCCTGGCCTATGGTGAAAATACCCACTAACTGAAATTCACTAACTGAAAACTAGTTTTAAGGCAGAAGTGATACTGTTTTTACCTAACAATGATGCTAATTTTCCTTCACGTTTCTGTTCTACATCCTCAGGCTCTTGCCTTGGAAGGCACTGCCCAGCTCCCTGTGGGGCCATCCCTGCTGTCAGTGGGTCAAGCAAGGAGGCACTGGCTGGAACCTCTCTCTTTTTTCTAGCCAGCAGCCACTCCTTATGAAATTAAACCCCACCAATACATGGCTGACAAATTTGGACAATTTGCATTGGAATATTACAGGAGAGAAGAAGAAAATTATTGTAGGAGTATTTATAAGACTCCCAATTCCTTGCAAAACAATGCTAAAACACTTTTGGTTTTTAATGCTGTTCTGTTCAACTTCATCATATATTTTGCTTGACAGATGACATCCTTCTTCTCTGATTTCTTCCAGACTATGTTTTCAAGAAAATGAATTCAGTAACTTCTCATTTTTAACATAAGAAAAACTGAAAACTTAAGGATTTGGAACCTTGATAAATAGGTTTTGCTTACACAACCACACAAAGATGCATTTTGTGGTTTTTGTCAGCAAAAAATGCACCTAGTCAAACAACAATATTTAGTTTCAGTTCCCCATGTCTCCAAACTGTACCTACCAATGAGAATGAACTTTATATACATTCATGGAAAAACCAAAACACTCAAGAGCAAAACACAGTAGAAACTAAGTAGTTAAATAAATCAGTCTGTCCTCTAGCAACAGGCACACTTCTGAAGTGTTTGCTTATCCTAATAGTCTTGCAATCTTTTTCACCACCACAGCTCAAGAAGAAACTTTAATTATTGTTAAATATTACTGACTATGGCAATATATTAAGCGGGAAGAACAGAAAAGACAATGGTTATTATCTAAAGAACATGATTTTTACAACTATTATAAAAATAGTTTAACTTATCAAATAATGTTATAGCTAAGTTTTTATAAATAATATTTCATAATAAAGGAAAAAGTGAAGAATAAACTACACTATCATTTTGAACAAAATATTTCACTTTCTTCTGAGAACAATATAACCTAAAACATAAAAAAAGAAAATTTTATTCACGCAGCACCATGCAATCCCCTTCAATATTCAGATGACAAAGAGCTCAAGCGATTGAGCTGAGTAATTAAAATTCAAAATTTTCAGGAATTAGGCCAATTGCCTAAAGTAGCAGTAGGTGTGACTTGCTATGGAAACAGCATGGGAAGGACAGAGAAACAACCTCGAGTTGGAAAAGCTTTTAAAAGCATATGAAGTACCCAGCTGTGGCCCCCTCGATTTTAAGGACTTTACACACAATTTCCGTTCTTATAAATAAAAAGAGCTTTCTCCTAGCTCACTTCATTATAAGGGGAGCTGCAAAAACGCAGACCCACCTCAGAGGGTGGGAGTTCACCTCCGTGATTTCTCCAGGCACAGTACGGGGGGCCCTGAGCAGACTGGGGCGCTGACTGCCGGCACTGCCCACGCCCCCAGCCCCTGCCCAGGGCTTCATTAGGGACAGCAGCTGCCCCCAGGCTCCCCCAGGAGCTGCCCCTCTGGGTGTCACTGCCAGGTAGCCACAGCTCACTGTCACACCATCAAATCCAGGCAAATTTTTCCTGGTCCAACCATTAGAACCTTTTCATGGTAGTTTGACCCAGGTAACAGAACCCAATGGTAAATACATATTTTACTTCCTAGCTCCATGCAGTAGGATTAGCACAATCAGAGTGAGAAGATATCCTGTGTCACAAAGGAAAAAGGAAAAAAAAAAGAAGAAGAAGGAAAAGAAAGCACTAAAAGTGTCCAGACATTTGAGAAATCATTATCTTATGATGTTTGGTATATCAGATTAAGCAGTCAAAGATAGAGAGAGTAAAAATGAGAGAAAGGAAGAAAATCTCAAGCCTCTTAACTCAGTTTAAACTCTGAATTTTGGATCTCTCTCCTTTTCTCTAAATCTAGAAGGAAAGTTTATTTTGAGCAATAATATTTTTGGATTCTATAATGAAGCAATTGAATGAGAGAAACAAAGAAAATAACATAAAATTCTGAAAATGCACAGGATGCCAGAGGGCCCCAGTTTCTAGCTGACTAGGAGAAACCATTCAAATTATCTCTGAAGAGTTTACAATTCCCCTGCCAGAGTCCGTACCTCACCTTGCCCATAGTGACAAGTTTTGCAGCACAAGGAGGACAGAGCCACAAACAAGAAAAAAAAGAGTGGTTTGTTTCCTCCTTTCTCTTCCTACCCTGTTTGTGATTCACTTCACATGGGAAGATGTAGCTAATGAAGAAAATTAGTAATGATGCATCAAGCTTGGAATGAATAACACCAGTTATTGATGCTATTGGTAACCATTGGTTATGGTCACATAAGGAAGCACTGACTTAACTTCTGCTTAGATGGGTTATAAATACTTTTATTGATGCTATTATAATTTCTAAAATTTTGAGGACTGGTGAACCATTCAGAAAGAGTAATCCACACATTTTAAAAGGTTCAGTAGAACAAGTTGTGTACAAGCTAGAACGAAGGTTTGGGAGGAATGTATCTAGACCAGCCTTCAGAAGATGTGCCAGCTACCTCCACAAGCTGCAGTTCTCAATTAGGGACATTTCCATACATATAGCCCTTCTGTCTCTTATTTTCTGCTGCAGCTGGACTACCTGCTCTGTGTCTACTCCATGATCCTACAACTACCCTCATTACAGTTCATGCTTACACAGCTTTTGGCAGAGAATGAACAGCTCTAATCTGGAAATTGTTTCATAGGGACTTTCCACACACCACTCTTTTTAAAGAACTTCTGACAGCACAGAATGATCATTTTCTGTTCTTATAACCATATTTTTATTTTAAAGTATTATGGAAAGTGTGAGTCTTCAAACGTAGCAACTGTGTGGTGCTGTTGTTCATACTGCATTTTGCTGGAGCATATGTAACAATAACAGTGTTTTGCTGCTAAAAGTCAATGGGAGCTACCCTTTGCAATTTAAACAACACTGCTCCTACGAATCTAAAAGGGAAAAAAAGGGGGGGGGGGAGCGAG
The DNA here is from genome assembly GCF_017590055.1 of Onychostruthus taczanowskii. Lineage (NCBI taxonomy): Eukaryota > Metazoa > Chordata > Aves > Passeriformes > Passeridae > Onychostruthus > Onychostruthus taczanowskii. The sequence goes on from NW_024501459.1 coordinate 10,108,050, forward strand.
GGAGGAAGCCTACTGTTATATTTTCATAATTGAAGAATACTCTGACCTTTGATTTTGTGATAGAAAAACTGCCAATTTGAGTATAGTCTTAAAGAACAGAGTATTTCCTGAGAAAAAAAAAAAAAAAAAAAAAAAAAAAAAAAAAAAAGCTTTATCTCCAGGATGAACAACAGAGACCAAAACCATTTCATAAGAAGCCACATCCATCCATCACTTTGAAGGTCCTAGGTGACGGCGGGAGAAATAAGAACCCCAGAAAGCGAGCTGAGGCAGGATACACCTGTGGGTGCATCCCCTCCCTGCTGCCCTTGCTCAGCACTCCCCAGGTGCTGGGATGCGCGGAGCGGAGATGGGGGAGCACCGGAGCATCCCTCCGTGCCCCGACCCGCAGGAGGCAGGCAGCCAGCGGGCTCCCGGCGGGAAGGCGGCCGCCCCAGCGGGGCCGTGCCCGGATACCGGTGCGGAGGCGCTCGGCGGGGTCGCCGTCGGTGCCCCGGCATCGCTCTCTTTTCCCCGTCCGTCGGAGGAGGAGCTGAGCGCTCCTCGCTCCCCCGGCACTTGCCGTGCCCACCGCCGGCAGCCCCGGGAGCGGGGCGAAGGCGGACACGCTCACACACGGCCAAGCGTCCGCAGCGCTGTCCTCCGGCACACAACACGCGTCCAGCGCCGCCGACGCGCCGCAGCGCCCGGCGGCCCCGGCCGGCACCGGGGCTCCCGCGGCGCCGGGCGAGCCGCGCTCCCGCGCCTGCCCGGCCGCGCCGCCCGCCGCCGCCGCTCTCGGCCCGCCGTCACACACGAGAGCGCCGCTGGCCGCCCCCCATGGCCGCCCCACCAACACACGCTTTAAAATCATTATTTTCTTTCAATTTTTTTTTTTTTAAATTTCTGAGAATTATGATGTTATTAGCGAGGGAAGGATGGGCCCTGAGGAACGCCGGCTTCCTGCAGCGCTGCGGGAGGTAAGGGACGGCTGCAGGTTACACGCCCGAGCCCAGCTGGAAGCTCCGCCGCTGTCTTGGCAGCGCCGGGCCCGCACGGTGGGCAGTCGGAAAGGTACCGGCAGCATCCCCCGGCCCCAGGGGCCTGTCTGACACCGCTGCTCCTCACCATCGTGGGTAAAGCCATCGCTTGAAGGCACAGAATGAGTCAAGGCGTCAAGATCTGCATGGGAATGCTGCGCTGGGAGAAGCTGTGCTAGGCATATGGCACCTGACCCCGCGGACTTCGGGCCATCCCTAAAATCCGAGCTTGTACGCATCCACCCCTCCTCATTAAGCATGAAGAGAGAAAGCATGGGTCAGATTCCATATGTCTTATGCTTCAGTTATAAAGTTACTGCAGAACAATGATAGAACATCCTCTTCGCTTCCTCATCCCGGCGACATGAATTTACACCCTGCATAAGGTGTATAGCACGGACATCATCATAACACAGATGAAAGCCCTGCTCAGTCTGGCAACCTGGTCCAGACACTGAAGCAAGCAGAGCTGCTGAAGTGTTTTTTACCTATAGCTGTAAATATGAGCACTGCAGTCCAGGCCTTCTCCTCCTCCCTTAAACCAGAAAAGGAAAAAAAAAAAAAAAGTTGTCATTGCTTCAAGTTCTTCCATTCCACTTCTTTGTCTTCAGTACATACTCTTCCACTATTTTCCCAGCTCTCTTAGTGTGCTTTTATGCCAGTTTCAGAAAGCAAAACACCTCTCTCTACCTTTAAAGAAATTGAAATTATGTCCCCACAAGCATTTATGTATATACAAGTAATGCCATTTAAATCACTAGAATATGTAATGTTTGTCCTGAAGGACGCAAATCACATGGAATCCATTTTAACTTTTTAACAATTGTAAGGGTTTTTTCCTCCACATGTTTCTTCTTGTCCTGTAAATTAAAGAGTGAGAGTTAATTAAAATGTCACACGTGGGGCCATATAAAAAATACTCACAGAGATGGAGTCCACATTCTTCTGAAGTTAAATACAGCCTAACGTCCTAATACATTAGGCTGTATTTGGACTTGACAAATACAGGATGTTTATATGTATATATTTTTTTAAATTTTCATTGTACCTGTATTACTTGAACATTGTCTTTCTTTTTCTACATAGTTTTAAGGTACAAAACTGAGTTTAATTCCTATTTAATCCAGTAGCCAAAATTCACCTTGACCTACAACAATGGGATAATGGATTTTTGCACTGCAGGGAAGCAGATTAAATTGCTGTAGCATACCTGAGCTGTGATCTGTAGGCTGTAAAAATTTTGGTTCACAGATTTTGAGAAAGACTCAGGAAAGGTAAAGTCACAGATCCACTTGCTGCCTTGCAGTGGAGTATGTAATGGAGAACAGCACATGTGATTCTATAAAAATCTCTAGAAGCAAAATGGAAAACCTCATCTCTGCAACTTACTTTGTCCTGGACTTGTGGAATAGACATGTGCAACCCATATTCTACCTTGCACAGAGCAGTTTCTTCAGAAATTCATGATCTTTGTTTAACTATCCACTTTGGCATGAAGCCTTTTTTCAAAATTACGTGTGGGGCTAAGTGTATGTCCAAATTATTTTTTCACCTAGAAATCTTACTGGTAAAAATAAAAATCAAATATTTGTATTTCATATCTATTTAGTAATTTTGAGCAAGTAGGAGAGTATTCAAAAACTATACGCGTACCAAAAATATTTAAGAGGGTCTCTGCCAGAGCACATCTAATTCCCCAGAGGTGCTCTTATTTTTGTGTTGGATACCTCAGAATAAAATATGAATGTCCCCTGCAGCATGGGCAGAATTGTTGCACAGGCATGTGAGAATGCTGGCAATACAGCTCCAAGGAGGACCATGAGTGCCCTCAACTTGCTTATAAAAGAGTGGACCTCCTTCCTACAGGAAGCCCTGGACATTGTGATGGTAAGTGATGTGGATTGTCTTAGATTTGGCTTAGAGGTATTTCTGTTGGCTTTACTTTTCTGCAGGTTTTTAAGCTGTTAATGTTGTGAGAAGAACCAAGTGAAGCCTATATAATAGTTAGGCACTGAGTGAAAAATCAGCATAATTATCCTTCACAATAGGAAATTGGTAAACATGGTTTATAGATCAAAATGTTTAGAATAGCAGTGAGATTGCCATCCTGCTTCCCAGAGTCCAGTCTAATGAGTTGTCAAGCATCTGCTGTTGCTACTGGATTAAAAACCAGTTGTGAAAACTCCCTCCCACCCCAAGAGCTGTCAGGTCACCTGCTGCCATTTATCCCCTTATCTGCAATAGAAACCTCTGAAATGTTAAGTGGTTTATTCGACCTATAATGTCAGCTGAAGCTGGTGTGGGTCTTCCTTATGTAGCTAATGAATTTCAGTAGGAATAGTAAGAAAGCATATTAGGTCTGACAACTCATAGCCATGAAATTTGAAAGACCGGTGCCTTTGAGAACTGACAGTAATGCCAAGGTAAACAGTTTCTCTTCTGTTATTCTTTCACTCCTCAAAACAAGCACCTCTCCAAATCTGAGAGCTTCTGGCAGGTATGATGAATGGCAAATCCTAATGAATCCCATGGTTTGGCCAGAAGTGTTAGGACTTAGCACTCTGTACAAATTCTCATCTGAAATAGGAGTATCAGGAGCCAATTTCTTGAACATAATTTATTCCAGACACTAGCTGAAATAAACAGCATTCTGTAACCTCCTCAGATACTTTGCCAGTAGGGAGCTGTCTTTACACTTCTTTCAGCTAAGCAAGGGATCCAAATACAAAATTCATCATTCAAGAGTACAGTGTGGTTTAAAAGACTGGAGGATTCGAGTTCATTTCCAGGGACATTTTTGTGTCCTATCTGTATGACATTTTCTTTCTGGATCAGGTCTACTGTGGTTTGCTGCTACCTTGCCCTGATGAGTTTAAAAAAACCCCAGCACTGGGGTTTAACTTTCTACAAGCATCTCAAGCTTACATTCAATTTCTACAATATGTTTCACTTAAGTTTCATACTGGAAAGGAAGTATAAAACGGGACTTCCTTAGTTAGTAAATGTTCTTTTGTCTCTCTTAAAGTCTTTTCAGACTTTGGTTCCTTCAGTCACCGACGGGCATTTTGTTATGAACAAAAGCACTGCCATGAGTATAAACCTGACTTATCCATGCAAAAAAGGACAAATAAAACTCAGCTTTTTAGTTCCAGGATCAGATGCTACATCTTGGCTACATGTAGATGTAATTAAAAGCAAGATTTTTATTACTACGAAAAAAGACAATATTCAAATGGCGCCTAATGGCTTCTAGTGGAACCTGGAAACATTTCTGAGACAGATGCTGTTGGGATCCAGTACAAACTGGCAGCCACAATGCCGTGTTGGTGAGCCACATGTGACAACAGGTCTCCACCAATTCCTTTAAAAGGTCCCAGGAGAAGACAAATAACAAATAGTCCATTCAAATATTAATCTGTCTCATTTTCTAATTTTTTATTATACTTTATTTAACTCCCCCAAAGAAACCATTTTCATATGTGATGCTTATGTTTTCAATACCACCAATGTTTGTTATCTTCCATGTGATTGGATGATTTAAATATAATTTAAAATATTTTTCCCTCTGTCATGCTGCTCATCCCCCACCCCACTCCCCTAGTAATGCATTATTTTGTCGCTATCTTTCTGATAGGTGGTTGTCTAGAATTAATGAAGATGGAGGTAGGTGGGAAAAGCAGCCATTTAGCATTGTGTGGAGGAGCAGATAAGATCGTCTTCCAGTTTCATAATCTGCTAATTGTGTCGCTGCAGATGGAAACTTCCCACAGTCTCCAGGTCAGTGGGAGAAGTCCCTCTGACTTCCAATGACTTTTGAGCACTGTTTTTTCAATATCTGAAAATGAATCTCGGATGCTAAGGTCTAACAATGTAGACACTTATGTTTTAGTGAAACTACTCCCCGAACTATTTATGAATACATGGATTTACAAAATTTTACTCCATGAAATAACTGGCTAAACCCAGATTATAGAGTAAATTATCAATGAAATAATGTATTTTAAACTGTCTGGTAATTTTAATTGTGCCTTAGCTCATTAAGATCTTAAAACTGAATACTCCATGTGCAGTGAAAGAACACCCTTAACCTTGCTGTCTCCACAACTCTAGATGAGATTTTTCAGCAGTAAAGGCCTGAAATCAGAAGCCTGTGTACCTAATGTCGGTATTAAAGGGAGGCTGAACCATTCAGAGTGACAAGCCACTTGTTTAATGTCGTATTCTGCTAACATGGACTTGCGCATTATTTAACATAAGACCGTTTATAAAGTAGTTAAGTGCAGTCACTATAGCAAATTTTGAAGTGCAGTTTATCAGGTACAGAAGTTCAATCAAAGGAGTCTTGGGAAACTGGTACGTATTTCACATTCTTTGTTTTTCTTTAGAACATTATGACTCGATTTAACTCCCAGCAGTCCAAGAGGCTGGTCGGTGTAATTTAATCATTTTTGCTGACAATGTTAAGTCTTGCTAATCTGTCATTACCTGTATCCTCACTAGGTTCAATGCAGAAAATTTCTTAGCATATCTGAGGAAATAGTGTTTGTAACAGGAGGTTAAGGTGTCTTCGAAGAAAATATTAACTCACAAGGCAAATATTTATTGTAATGATGACAAAATAAAAAAATATATTCTTTTAATGAGTAAAATTATATGAAGGCATTGCAACACATTTCTGACAGGTTAATAGGAAAAAGTATCATCCTTAGATATCTGGTGAGAAATGTTTGAATTTAAAATTACCATCTCTGAGTTTGCTCAAGTTCCTTCGTGGTTTACACGTCTGGAAATACTCTAGAAAGAGAATTTTTTGTCAAAAAATTTAACGAAAAGGCGAATTTTAAGTAAATATTTTCCCACTATGAAATTCGGCAGTGCAAACGTGCTAGGAGCAGACCAGGGAGCAGGGGGAAGCGGTGCCTCCCGGCCGCAGCTGCCCCAGCCGCGCCGCGCTCGCCGCCCGCCCCGCTCCGCCTCCGCGGGCCCGGGGAAGCGCGGAGCCGGCCAGGGGGTGCTGAGCCCAGTGCTTTGAACACTCCCCTCCCTGGCTGTTTGGTGGGACTTTCCAGGCTCGAGGGACGTGGAGCCCTTGAATGATGCTCCGAAGGACGTGGCAGGAGCGCACCCGGTGGCTCTGCCGCCTCGGTCCCCCGCAGCGAGGTTTGGGGGAAGCCGGAAGGTGGGCCGGGACTGGGGTGCAACCATGCGTGAAATCATCCCCTTCCACCCACCATGGACCGACCCTTGTTTCGCTGAGGTGACCTCCTGTGACACCCAAGAGAGGCTCCTCCAACCCTGTTCGGTCATTCCAGTGGTTTCTTACGGCCAAGAGAGGAAACTAGATCATATGGGGGAGAAAAACCGCAAAATCTATTCGGCTGAAGCCTGAGTCACTGCTCCTGCTTAATAACGTTCTAAACGGGAGTAGAGAATGTCCCACTGATCCCTTTTTCTGGTTTTTTTTTTTTTTTTAGCGCTTGAGCGCAGCCATTGCCAATAGTCGCGTAAGGACTTTGAAGTTATGGCTATTGTCTTCGCAGGCACTAGTCGGTGCTTTAATAGGTCTCGTTCTGGCTCGGTCGCTGAAAGATGTAAGCAAGCCAAAATTTCAACGCTCTTCTGGGGCATCTAAAAAGTTAGGTCCCTCCTACGAGAGGGACTTCGGTGTGAGGCCAAGCGCGAAGAGACGAATGAGTGCATGTGTTCAAAATTACATTTTCGACAGAAATTCAGATCTACCGGGTCGTGTTTAAATGCGAAGTGGGAGAGAAAGGGGGGGGGGGGGGGGGCTCAGTGTGCAGGAAACATCACTGGGAAACCTGGAATGTAACAGGCAGGATCAAAAGTTAATGGCCTATTTGATGTGAAAAGTGAGCTGGGGATGCCGGAGAGCGGGAGCTAAAAGAGCCGGCCAGACGCACGCAGGGGCGTCCGCGCAGCCGGGCCCCCCAGCCCCACGCAAATAGCTAAGCCAAAAATACAGCGCAGGTAGGAGCGCTTCTCGGTCGGGTTAGCCTGTAATCCGGTGAGTTTAACCTCCCGGGCGGGGCGGTGGGGTGGCTGGCTCGGCCCTGGCTCCGCGGGAGATGCGCCGGGCAGAGAGCCGCGCCTGCATCGGCTGCCCCCGCAAAGCCGCGTACAAGCTCTCCGCCGCCCGCCGCGCAAAGCCTGGGCAGCCGATGGGAGCTCCCGCCCCTCCCTGCCCGCAGCACCGGGGTGATGCTCCGCGGGTCCCCAGGGAGGTGCTGCGCCGGAGGGCGCGGGGAGGGAACGGGGTGCGGGCGGCGCGGAACGCCCCGAGGCGCGCCAGGGCTGCCGCTGTGACCCCGCTCGCAGACCTCAGTGCCCGCACCGCCGCTCCTGGTGCTGGGCCAAGCGCGGGGCTCTGTCTGCGCCTGCCACAGACGGACAGGAAAAGTTCAGGAGGAGAGGATGCGCTCCTATGGATTGGCAGGCCACGGTCGAGGCTCGCCAAAATTACAGACCGCCCTGCCACACAGCATCGAGCCGCCTCGTTGTTGATAAAGCTAAGAAAAAAATGTTAGCCTCTAGTATCGTCAGAATATTTCATCCATGCCAATTTGTTTAACGATATTTTTCTAAAAATAACTCTTTCCCTTGTATGGCTCAGTTTCTTCGTCTTTAGCATACGCTTTGAATTAAAACTGTTGACAAGATTGTAACGAAAATACTGATTGATGCAAACATGCCCTGAAACAAATCCACACCTGATTCTGGTTCTCTGACTACGCTGATTAAAGCCAACCCGCGCCTCCAGCAAGCCCGACCGGGGTCTCCAGCTTCCAGAGAAACTGCAGTCGGGACATAACGGTGGCAGAAAACGAAGGCACGGGGACAATTACCGAAAAAAACAGAGTTTGAAGCGCTAGGGGTTCCCCAAGTTGGTTGGAAGTGACACCGAGACAAACACATCGAATGCAGTCTGTTTCTTGTTCCTTGGTCTTATCCCAACTCCCAGATACAGTCAAATGTTGACGCTAGAATAAAAAGGCTAAGGGAAGCCAAAAATGCCTGTGGTCTCCGTGAACTACATTAAATCACGCCGTGGTTATATTTAGGTGGATAATGAAGCGCGTAAAACGGTAGTTTAAAATCAGTTGCTATGGACTGTCTAGGATTTCGTGTGTTTTTATTAATTTTCATAGGAGATTTTAAGATTTACGTGATCTCCCCGTTTCAAACTCCGGACGGAGCGCTCTCGGCGGCGGGAAGCGCCGGGGGAGGCGGTCGCAGCTCCCCGCCCGCGGCAGCCGCCCTGCTCCGCGCCCTACCTGGGGCCGGCCCAGCCCTGCCCCGGCCCGGCCGCCTTGCAGCAGCGGCTTGCGCTGCAATGGAGCCGAAGGCAGCCTGAGCTGCGGGGGATGAGTGAGGAGGGCGGGGGTGTGATACCGGGGGGCGCGTCAGAACTTCTGCTCCGGCCCTGATGACCCAGCTGCAGGTCAGCTCTGCGGGAACGCCAGGGAGGCTTGGCCTTCGACTGTTCAGACAAGGAAGGGGGAGGATGCTGCTGCCTCCGCACAGCAGCTCTGCTCCCTGGCTGAGCAGGACAAGAACAGCCCAGGTCCCAGCTACAGAGCAGCTAGCCTTGCAGCCTTCCCATCTCCTGGCTGACCGCAGCCGCCAGAATCTCCCCGTGCTCCCGCTTCTGTGTTCCCCGCCCTGGGGCGCCGGCACCAGAGGTAGCACCAGCGGGGGCCACTGGGGCCGAGTAAACAGGAAAGTCCTGCTGGATTCCCTGGCGATTCTCCCCGAGCCGAGGGGAGGAGCGGCCACCTTCCTCTCCCTGCTCTACTCCCGCCTCGGTCGCTCCTCTCCCGCCCACCGCTCTGCGCGGGACACGGGGGCGGCGGGGGCCTTCCCGCACCTCCGAGGGGACAGTGGGATCCCGCAGCATGCGGGAAAGCTTCCCGCTGGAATTTGTGTTCTTTTTAATAGCTACCCTTTGCCGGTTTAAAAAAATAAAAAACAACTTTATTTTCAGTGAAATCAGTATCACTGGGGATATGTGACTGCCGAGTAAGAAGGGGCTGGAGCACGGGCGGGATTTGCAGAGCGTCACGGTCCCACAGCGGCGTTATCCTACATCATAAGCAAAACTTAACCACCTGCAGCGACCGCATCACGGACACCCGGCAGCATCCCCACCCCGGCCCCGGGAGACCGCAGAGCTCCCCTCAGCTCACCGGGCCCGGCGGGTGTGCGCGGGGGGGCCGCGGGCAGAGCAGGTGCAGCCGGCTCGCCGGCGCTGCCCTGCCAGCGCGCCTCTGCGGGATTCACCGTGCGGCCGCGTCTAGTATCTTTTCCCGCCCCGAGTTTTGGCTGTTGTTTCTTTTCTTTTCTTTTTCTTTTTCTTTTTCTTTTTCTTTTTCTTTTTCTTTTCTTTTTCTTTCTTTTTTTTTTTCTGGTGTAGCTGATTTTCACGCAGTTGCATCTCACGTTTTGCCCCTCTCTCAGACTTAAGCTGTGTGCCAGCCGGAGCCTGAGATCCCCCGCGCTACTTCCTGCGCCCGTTCGTCTATATATTCCTTTTAAATATTTTTCCTGTTCCCCGTGGAAGTATAGATACATAGATGTGCCAGGTTATTTTCAGATGGTGGTGCCCAGACCAGTTAGCGAAGCGGCATCACTGTCTCCTCATGAGCTGGGCGCGTCACGGCGCAGGTCAGCGGCTCAGATCCCGGCACTCTCCCTGCCGCACCTGCCTGAAGGAGCCCTGAGATGGGAGCACTCCTGGCTGGGGTGAAAGGCAGGCGCTTCTCCCCTCCAAGCTCTCAGCAGCAGGGGACTTATTCTGAAAAGGAGAGAAATGACAGTATGACTTAAATACTCATTGTCACGCCACTGACTGCTGGTGCAGGTACCTGCCAGATTAACAAATTCAGGTTTGGAGCCAAACCTGCCTTCCTAAATAACAGGGTGCAAGCAGCCCAGGTGGCTCCTGGGCTGCTATTCACCTTTACTTTATAAAAACTGAGAGCTGTATGAATTTTACCAGCAGCCCTGCATTTTTTCCATGCATGGGCTGGTTTCTATTGGACGCTGCTGCATAAAAACGAGGGATGGAAAAGACGCTTTCTCTGCCAGGGTGTAAGAACGGTACGAAATTGTCATTTTGGACGGTGGTAAGGTCTAAGTTCAAGGATGGGAGTTTTGCTTGCCAGGCACTTGGAAGCGCGCAAACCCGCCCTTTTCCGCCCCGCCTCACTCCCTCCCCCAAATCAGCCGCAACAATAAACTCCGGATGTCAATTAGCCTTAAAAAAAAAAAAACAAAAACAACAACAACAACAAAAAACCAATACTTTTTAAGAACCACCTCGGAATACATAAGCACATAGAACGCCGAACCATCCTTGGCTCCAAGTCCCCGCAAAACATTTCTATTTGTACAGAGCGGGTAGAGACAGTGGTGTGGACGGGTGTGCTCATCTGCTTCACTGCTGTGGCTGACTCCCCAGGTCCCTGCTGCTGGGGTAAAAAATACCCCTCTCAAAGGTGCCAAACAACACTTTTTAATAGCCCAGCTATGCGGGTAATGGTGTAGAGCATTTAAGTGCTGTGGGTCATACCTAGGTTGGTATCACTGCATATCTCTCCCTTCGATTCTCCTCTGACACCCACGGGTGACTGGAGGGTGTGTGTGCGCACCCAAGAATATGGCAGCGTGGAAAATGCATTGTTTCCTGAAATAATAAACAATCAACTTGTTCAAGTAATCCGGTTTTTACTGTGTTTTGTGTGTGGAGGAGTGCTTACCTCAGGTCTACTCAGGTTTCTCAGGCATGAAAAGCCTGTAAACATTGCAAATCATCTAGGAGAGGGGTTGAATTCTACATGTCTAGAAAAAGACACGTACTGACTTTTTTAAAGGAAAAAAATACATTTGCAGGATACGTTGTAAAGAAAAAAAAATAGTGAAGGGGGAAACAAAGGGAAGAGAAACCGAAATGGTACTGGAAAAACCTTGGCTCTGGTAAGCAAGGAAACACCCTGTCTTCTTCCAGCGTCACTTGATGAGACCATAAAGAGACACATATCGTGCATTTTCTCAGGTTTTCAATATCCCACACACATATAGTAATAGCAAGTTTCAACAGCTATTGCCAGGGCTCGGGTTGGTTTCCCTCAAGTGAAGAAATGCATCTTTAATGGGAAATCTGCCATTGGCTAACCACAGTCAGAGATGTCTGCTGGGATAAACAGCATTGTTAATTCCTTCAAGCTCCATCTGTGGAAGTGATAAAGTGCAGCCATTATGGAAGACTGCAAAGTTAAATTAATTAGGTTCCTCCATTATGCTGCAGTCTTCTGAAGATGATTGCTATTTTCCTCTTAAATGCCATTATTCCTAGATCTATCTAGCAGCTGATGCAATTAAAGGGAACGTAATGTAAATTTAACAACACAAACGACACTTTCCTCCCCGTGTGTTTGAATGAGGCACGGAGGGGCTGTTTCTCAAGCTTGGACTTCCCACGTAAACATCTGATGTAACCTTAAAAAAAAAAATTCAAATAAACCAGTGTGTATTTGGATACTTTTCTTCGGCGAATTCTTGGATCAATACTTTTGTTTCATGTTTTCATGTTCTCAGTAATGTTAAGGGATCCAGTTACAAACCCTTGCCAGTAAGAAAGAAAATATGCCCTGCTGTGCACCCTCCTAAACACTTCTAAGAAATAGTGTTTTCTTTTCATTTGGAACGATTTTGTTTGTCTGCTCTGCCCCGGCGAGCGAGACTATAGATTATTGGTAGACACATTTAATTCCGGTCCATAAGGCGGGCGGCTGCGCCCAGGGCCGGCACACGCCCTCCCGCCGGGGCCGCGCCGGGCGGGGGGCGAGGGCACCGGGGGGCTCCCGGGGCTGGAGCCCCCCGCCGCCGGGGCGCTGCCTCCCGCCCTGCTGCCTCCGCCGGGAGTCCCGCCCCGTCGCCCTGCTGTGATTTTATTTTATTTTATTTTTACTTATTTACTACATTTATTTCTTTATGGGAGAAACGTGATTTCTCTAAGCCTTTGCAGCGCTTCATGGGTCATTATGGCTTAATGCAATTAGCGTAACCTTTTGTAACCCAATATCAAGTACTTCCAGGACAAATCTTTAAACAGATCACTAATCGTAAAACAAGTTATGGTGTCTGGAGTGAAAACTAAGCTATTTGCTATTCCCGCTGATACTTTCAGCTTTTCGTCCTTCCCCCTTTCTTTTCTCTCTTGGTCTCGCATTTCGGCTTTATAGGGTTTGTTGAAACGCTGCTTAACGTTGGTTGGTTTTTTTTTTTTTTTTTTTTCCTTTAGGTCTGTGTTTTAAGCCGCTAAAGTCCAGCGCTGGGTTTTTACGGTTTTCGTGAGGAAAGGCCGTCGGGAATCCGCAGCAGGAGGAGCAGACGGGCGCGCTGGGGGAAAGAGTTTGCGCACAGAGCAGTGAGGATCGCCAGGCGGGACCGAGCCCGGCCGGGCCGGGCCCCGCCGCAGCTCCGGAGGCCCGAGGTGTGCTGGGGCCGCGGCGGCCTCCGGGGGCGGAGGGACATCCATCAGCAGCGGCCAATCAAGCGGAGTGCCCTCCCCCCGGGCTAATTGCTTTTGCTTTTCTTTCAATTAGGGCCGGCGCTTCCCGGCGCGCTGCCCTCGGCCGGAGCTGGGCCGGGGAGCCCCGCGCTGAGGGCGGCAGAGGAGCCGCAACGCGTGTCGGTGCCTTCACACACGTCTGCATTCCCCCGCCAGCCTTGTAAAGCTTTCCGCAGCACGCACACACGGGGCAGGTTTGGCTGTGAAGTTTATGTTCGATTTAACGGCGAGAAGCGCTTCCTGGCCTGCTCTCTCCTTCCCGCCGTGCCGTTTGGGAGTAAATTCTGGCAGGATATTTAAATTTGGTTCAAGTGTCACACGGGTCATTTATAGGTGGTTCAAGGTAGAGCCACCACTTTACCTTAAATTTAGGCTTATTGTTGCATGTGTATGAATATATTTCTCTATGTGACTGTTACATAGATCATGTCCATGCGAGCAGCACCAACAGAGGCCCGGTTCAGTGATGTGGCACCCACCACAAAAAAGCGGAACAAAAAAAAAAGCTGGGAGTAAATTATACCGGGATTCTGGTTCAGGGGAATTGCACCCCAGCACTCAGAATATTAGATTCTGTTTGGATAGATTATTTAATCTACCACCCACCATCTCTGTGCTTCAATTTTCCCAGTCATGTGTGCAAAATTGGTCTTGTCCTGATTTCATTTTTACATCCAAGTTTTTGTTTGTATTCTTTGTTACCCCCGAGGAAAGAGAATTGCTGTAATAATGCATGAAAATATTTTGTACTCTCACAGTGTACTTGTGCATTCTGCTACATTTTATGAAGAACTCTCTATAATGTGTCATCTCTTACTGTTTTGCATTGGACTATAGCATGTCAGAAACAGTAATTAAGTCTACATATTAATTATAACAATGTATTTTCCAAAAAGGATCTAATAAAGGTAATATTTGAAAAGTCCCAGTTGTAAGTTTCAGAGAAAAAAAAAATCAAAAAAATCACTTTAGCTTATCTGTCTTTGGAGAGACGGACAGGTCTTCAGAGAAATCTTTCAGAATGCACAATGCATTCACCTTGTCTGGTTTAATAGAGGCAGAAAATGATTAGAGTGTGTTTTAATACTTGCTGTACATGTGATGTAGGAAGCCAAGCCTCAGAACAGTTTAAATGTTGATATACCCAGCTTGAAAAAGCTTGTCAAATAAATCAAACCGTTCTGGGGGCAAACCCATGTTGTTTTTAAACCACAGAGTGGGGCAGTGGGCGTGGTTACTCCCATGGTTGAATGGTGAATGTATAGATTTAAAATACATTTTGCCACACTGGTTTTCAGAGGATTGTTTTGGCCTCGTATTCCAATACCATGAGCCAAAACTCTGGTCAATGTTTTGACAACAGAGCCAGGAAAAACAAAAAAGGCTTACCCTCTGAAAAAGAAATGAAGATGTAGTGAAGGAAAACAGTAGTCTCTCTGCCACTGCCTTACTCAATCCATATGTGGACTTAAACACAGGAAATACCCACCATTCACCGCAATCAAGCCAGGGGCTTGTGCATCAGAAAGTGCCTTGTGGAACTAATTGTAGTTTATTAAGATTGTCATTGACATAGAAAAGCATTTTGAAATTTGAAGTCAGGACATTTAAAGAATACAGAAAAAAAGATATCTGCTGCATGAGTGTTAATTTTTAAAGAAATGTATTTACCACAATACTGCAATCTTACGATGTGCATTTACTATGGCATTTTACATAAATTAATTATCATTTTGTGATGTTTGTGATATTAAACTCCTTATGCTTACTGTTAATCCACAGTTCTTCTGGTGCAGGGTATGTTTCAGGATAATTTCAGAGTGGAACAAAATCTAAACTTCACCAATTTAAAAGGCTAATAAAGAAAAAGCATGGTACCTTTCATACAGGCAGAGTTTACACAGAAAACAAATAATAGTTTATAGAATTTTTTTTGTCATGTTACAAACTTAAATGGAAACTTGTCCTTGCCAACAAGTATTTGGCAGAGTGTTTATTTTAGGACTTTTATGCCAGATATATTTCTTTGTGAGGTTTTGTTGATGTTTTTCCTGACCGCATATATTTTTTTAATTATTATTTTGCTGTACTGTTGCATTTAGATTTTTAGCATGGTGAGGAACTATTAGACCTGACAAAACAGTGCTGTGATTGCCAATTAAATTCACCCTCTGGGTAATTTTCATTGAATTTATGTTCCTGTGAACACCTGTGATCTTTGCCTGACGATTTTGCTTCCTAGTGCTTTCCATCGAATCAAGAGACCGTTTGTGCTTCCAATAGTGAAGGCTTTTCCATACACTGCTCTACTGTGGGTCAAGTCACTTGGCCTTCCAGATAGACTGGCAAGTGTTTGAGGGTGCACTGTGTTTTCCACAGTTTTCTATCCATTTGACATTCAGTTCTCTACACCAGCCACACAGGTACTGTGGCAGGACTAGGGACAGGCAATTTCACTGCTTCAAATGGTGTCTCTGCCTGAAATAATGTTGGTCTTGTTGCTTGTCTCTGATCCTTCTTTTTTTCTTCATCCAAATTTCATAGAAAATTGCTGTTCAAAATCTCCTATCTTTTATAAGAATCTCGTGAGCAAACCTGTCCACAGAGAGCAAGAGTTGCAGTTGTCATTTCCACACGTTGAAATACAGCTGAATGAGATTTGGAATGCAGGTACCTGCAGCTCCCAAAGGTGCACCTTCAAGCCTTACTTTTGCCTGAAATGATTTTACCCACTATGTAAAATGTCATGTCAGTGGATGCTTGCTCTCTTTTGCTATTCTTAAAAGCCATTTTATCTTGGCTGATTTACAACCTAGACTGAGGTGTGAGATGCTTGTGGGTCACCATTCAAATTTCCTTCTGTTTCTGGTGCTAAAATACATTGAGAGTATCTCAGATCTTCCTCCAGGGTTGGGCCACAGATGACCACCTCCCAATCCTAGTTGTTTTTCTACCTTAAGCAGCAGCCTTATCCTGATATTTTGCAACTTTTGCAGATTTGAGTTTAGATTTTATGAACCATTCCTTGCATTTTATGTGGTCTGTTGGGGGGAAAAGTGGGGAGAAAATCTGTGTGTAAGTACAAAAATGGGGGATGAATTTACAGGCATGAGTCAAGTCTGATTGTAATGTAAACACTACTGATTATTGTGTTGGTAGATGTCTACACCAAAGTGCATTTGGAGTACAATAATCCATATGATATATTCAGAAAGTAACCGAATATGTAAGAAATCAAGAACAGACAAACCCATTATTTCCCTATAAAGTTGTTCGTTCTCCATACGTGTGATTCTTGACTTTTTTCAATGTGAAACAGTGCATACGCAAAAAGCTGATCTGAAGAAAACTCTCAGCTCCATCCATGCGTCCAGCAACATTCCTGTGGGAACAAAAAAGAGAACAACAGTTTGGCATCTTGAGACCTGGACTATGGACAGAGGCACTGTCATTAGTTTTTAGAAGCAAGAGCAAGGGACTATGGGCACTAAGATCATATTCTGAGAGTTTGTATTACTGACTTTGGAGTGACAGCAAGTAAAAAAACACCCCTGAAGGTCAATGTAATTAGATTTCTAAGTCAGTCATATTTTTCCTGATGAAATGAACATTAGACTGATGTGTATTGAAGGCAGTGAAAGTTAAAAGTTTTGGCTTCTTTGCTTTCTCTCTCGTTGCAGCAGAGTTTCCTTGGCCATTTGCCCATTGCAGGTCTCTGCAAAGCCAATGTTTATACTGATCCATTTTCTTTTGCTTTTTTTTGCACCATTGACATCTAAATCTATAAAATGGTGGCATTCTGTAAGGACACAAGGACAACAAAACAATAGATACTAAATCAGAAGAGCAAAGTAAAGAAATGCAGGAGGTTGTGTGGTAAGAGGAAAGACAAGAGATAAATGTGTATGGGGGTAAATCTCTTCCTTTAAAATGACACTTGTGAAGACTATAAATTACAACATACAGAAGCTCAAAACCTTTGCTAGATGCATCTGCATCTCATCCATGGCATGCTGATCTGGTGTGTTGCACCTCTGTAACATTCAGTCAGAGCCATGGAGGCAGGCATGGGAAAGAGAGCACAGATTGATAATGGAGAGGCAGTAGCCAGATTGAAACTAGTGTGAAAGTATGAACTTGAGGGAAGGTAACATTCTCACATACAGTAATTGATATTTATTTATGGCATTAGAATGTCAAAAGCAGTCAGGGCTGTCCTGAGCCTACTCTGTCTTGGTTTTGGCATTAGTATGTAGGACTTGAATTTCATTCCAAGCCCTACTACTATCAGTTATGCCCATGCACCAGCCTTTGAGCCTGGTTACTTTAAATAAAGGCTTTTAACTCCCCAAAATTGTAACTAGCTTCATGATGAGTAGTGTGAGCACAATGGCATAGACTATTAAAAAGAGTCCCTTTAGTTTGTAAAGACATAGTATCAGTAAGAGTTGTGGAACCTAGAGTATGAATTAGACAAGACTGCTGAAGACAGCAGGCTTTTTCTTATGGACCATTGCAGAATTATTAAAATAACCATGTAATCAAGTATTAACTCTAAATCATTTAGGCAGTCTTGGGAAACAAGATGTAAACAGATGTGGTTCTATCAATGTGCTCCTCACACAGCTGTGGGCTTATATCCACAATAATCCACACACTGGACAGTGGTCTTCCCCCACTGTCCAAACGGCTTTCTAAAGTGCTGTCCATCCTTTCAGAAGTTGAAAAATACAGACCTCAAAGTATGTGTACTCTGAATTGAAGAAAATGCAGATGTCATTGTATATGAAAATGTATTCCTAGATCAAAACAAAAATAATACATTTGTGTCTGGTACTGTGCGTTTTTAGTTGGGGGGAGGAAAGGTATTACTTTACATATTTCATTTTCTAATATTTCGGAATAAATGGCCTGGAAAAATCCAAACATTGTTATTTTTAGCCCAGTTTTTTCTCACTCTCTCCCTCCTACTACCCCTTCATCTCCCCAGAAAAATTCATGCCAATTTCAACCACATTTGAGAAAGGAGGAGAAATCCCAAACATCATTAAGTTCCAATAACTGCCTTGAAAATTTGTGGTTGGATGGCAGAGAAAAAGGATATTTGTTCTTCCAGGTAGCTTGGCCCCTGTTCGGCAAAGTCAGCTTTGCTTCTGCCTGGGTGCATGCAAGCACTCACGGCCACGCCTCAGCCAGCTCACCCAGGGCTCTGGGACGGCTTCAGGCCGTTCCCTTTCTTGCCAAAAGGGATTATCAGGTGGGGATGTGAGAGATGAATAGGGTTAATACAGGAGGAACATGCAGAGGATATAAGACACAAACACACAGGGGCTCAGGCTCTGTTAACTACTCACAGAACAGCTTGTTTCTAGAATATACCTAAGGTAGTTATTACATTCTTTCCTAGACATTGAATCTCATGTTTATAAAGTATAATCCTTGGATAATTTATCACTTTCAATAAATACTAGCATTCAATCTTCATGCTATGGCTTTTTCAATGAAGTCGTTTAATTGAAACAGGATCTGTGGTATTTTTCCACCAAGGTGAACAATG
The DNA here is from genome assembly GCF_017590055.1 of Onychostruthus taczanowskii. Lineage (NCBI taxonomy): Eukaryota > Metazoa > Chordata > Aves > Passeriformes > Passeridae > Onychostruthus > Onychostruthus taczanowskii. The sequence goes on from NW_024501459.1 coordinate 10,126,216, forward strand.
TAAGCTTTTTTTTAAAGGACAACATGCTAAGCTTAACACCACAAAATACTTATTTTAGCTTTACTTAGGTTACTAAAGTTAGCTTCCTATTATTTTGTATATGTGTTTTAAGTATTTTCAAATTTGGAAGCAATAGGTGTATCACCATTTTTTGTCCCAAGTGAAGAGTGTTTAAGAAATGACATGCTCAAAAAAAGTAAAAAGGGAAAAGAGGAGTCTTGGTAGACATACAAGGTTAAGCTTTTAACTGCTCTTTGCCTATAGCTTTTGATTTCAGTATAAGAAATCTGGAGCTGGCTTGGGAGAGTTGGTGGTGGATCTCTAACCCTCTGGGGGCTGGAATCCTCAGCTCCTCTATACAGGCCAGAGGGAAGTCAAGAGACTTTTGTGCTGGGAGTCCTGACTTGCTGCCTGGAAGGATCTCTCTTGTTCTGCTGGCTGTGTGGGAGCTGGAGAAACCTGACTCCCAACTTAGTCACTACTCTTAAATGCCTTCAGGTGTGTGGTGTAGTGAGCCTAAGTGGAAAAGGAGCTTCTTCTGACCCTGCTCTCAGCACAAGATAAACAGTCACAACAATATAAGAAAAGGTTTCTTTCCCCCTCAAGATGGACCTAAAGCAACAAAATTTCTCTGTGAGAGGAGGACATGAAGATCCTCAGCTACCTTATTAGCCATGCAACTTGCCATCACATTTCCTCCCAGACCGGGCCAGAGGGGCAGAGGTGGCATGGCCACATGCAGAGAGGACTGAGAGGTTCCCTCATGGGCTCTGTCGTTTTCTATTTCCTCTTCATTCCCTGTCTCAGGGACTGCCCTTTCATATGCCTTTTTCCACACCAGCTTTCCTGGAGTGTTTTCATGTTCTTCAAGTGGATTTCTCTTGCTGCTTCTCCATCCCTCATCTTCTGTGATCACTCCTTCAGACATCTGAGTTGCTCCCAAGTCTGATTTCCTAATGCTTCTGGAGCCACTCTACTTCCTCTTTCCTCTACTCTTTTCACTTACTTCCTCTCCTCTTCCTCTCATGGTGTCTCAAGCTTTGTTCTTTCATTGCTTCCTTTCTCCTTTTCTAACTCACTCCTTGGAAACTTAATTCATTTTCATAACTTTTTTTTACCATCTCCAGGAGGGTGGCTACCAAGTCTAAATTTCTGTTCTTGACAACATCCTTCATTTTTGTCTCTGTAATTCTCATATTTCACCCCTTAAGTCTATCCAACATGCAACTGCCAAAATTTTCTGGCTAGCTTACATTGCAATTTTCTCACTATTTAAGTAAAAGAAAAAATAGGGCAAACATTGGGTCTCATATCTCCACAACACAAAGGGGATACTTCTAGTCTTGGTGGGGTACCAGGTAATAAAGATAAAGCTGACTTTATTCTGAAGTCAGACTAGACTGCATATATTTATGTGTAGCTGCTATGGTGACATTTACAACAAATCATTATCATTCACATGGAATAATCTGTCAAATATGCAGGGATTTAAATATTTTACCACTAAAATTTGACTGCGTTTTTCTTAGTTGAATGTTGAAATTTCTGTGTAGGTCTTAAAACAACACTTTCCCCTCCAATATATATTTTCCAAAGCTGTATTATTGTAAATTACTATAAATGATCATCCTTTGTGTGGTAGAAAAGGATGGCAATGGGAGTGCTCATTCCTCCTGACCAGCCTTTGTTTGAACTGGCAGAGGACAACCAAGATCCTTCTGCCATGTGTGTTGTGCAGGAGGATAGAGAAGAGAGGGAGGGATCTCTCTCCACCGGTGGTTTGGATTTAAGAGAAGAGCCTTGCAAGGCTGACACTGGGAAGGTGACTCCTCTCCAGAGAAGAACTGAACATACTTCTGTCAAGTTTTGCAGACTGTGATGAGCCATGGGCAGGGTGCAGAGGCCAGGGATAGGAAAGTGAACACATGGAAGGGACAAGCAGACAGCACGAGTCTAACAGTTGTCATTTTGCTGCTGCTCATGGGAACTGTCTACTGGCTCCAAAATTAAACAGCTGCATTTACTTCTATGGTGTGCTGGGCACCAAACAGCATAATAGAAGCTGTCTCTCTAACATGAAAGGGTGTGAGTTTCTGTGTGAAGACCATACTAATTTTGTAGGTCTGATGACCTTTAGCTACAGTGTCAATTCCTGGATGTGTGCAGCCAAATGACAGAGTGAAGAGATGTGACACATCATGTGTTCTTGTGATTCAGTGAAGATGAGCTGAGCTAAAGAAGACAAATGTATCCATGAACAAAGATCATGATTCAAGAGGAGTAGAAAATTAGAGCACACACTTCATTGGTATTAAGGTACAGACAGAAGTATATTACTTTTTATTTTGTATTTAATTTTTTGGATGAGCACCAGAAACAAGAATTCTTTTGTCTGAATTGAAAACTCTTATTTTCAGCTGCCAAAAATAAATCCAAGACTTTTTTTTTTTTTTTTTTAAAGATCTCAGAGACCTGGAAACAATAAACATTTTGTTTCCTCAGATCCAGTGATGGAGAGCTGACATGCCAAAGTCATTCTTCTGTTTAGTAAAGATTTCTACAACATTTGTCTTTCCATTAGGGATGTCAGTAGAACTAAATTAATATTATACTATATGCCTCACCCACTTGTTTCAAAGATCAATTTAAGCCATATAAAATATCCTCTGGAAAACCTTGAAAATATGATGGCCTAAATTCTGGCTGTGTTTATAATGTTTGTACCTAATCTAACATTGTGGAAATCAGTTTTGTAGTTGCTCCATATAGCCAAGAGGCTACCTTTCCTGCATATCCTCCATCATGCAGGACCAAGGACAACTGGAACAGGATGGGCAGAGGACTGTGGGTGTGTGATATCTATACATCGCCACTGCATTTAGCCAGAGTGGCTGAACACAATGACTTCATCCATCCTGGCATGCCTGAAGTGTGACCTCAGCTCACTTTGGCTTCAATTTGTGTTGAAGATTCTTAGCAGGTGCTGGCAGCTCTGTGGATGTGACACAACATATATAGCTCTCTCTTCATCCAAGAGGCAGGATCAGTTTCATGCTGACCCTGCAAATTACATTTGCACTATGTGGAGTTTGTCCTCTTGTTGTTGTAGCTTGGATGATCTAAGTTTACAACCGAGTCAAGGCTTGCAAGCAGAGCTGGTATCTTTTACTAGACCTTATTGGGGCAACAAAGCAAAAAAAGTAGTCCTTGAGCTTCAGCAGCAAAGGTCTGTCTTGGCCCTCTCTAATGGCAAACAGAAATACTGAAGGGCCTGTGTTACTCTCCAGAGATGGGCCATCGCCTGCCACCTTATCGTTATATATGTGTAATTTTCTTCCATGCATCCTTAGGATATTTTCCTGTGACGGACATTCACAACAACACAGGGCAATGATTTGAAACAGAGTTTTTTTTATTTAGGCAGTCAGGACTGCAGGACTGTCAGGACTTCTGTGCATCTACTAAGATATTTTGCTTCAACCGAAGCCTTGACTCTCAGCAAAACACCACGTTCAAGACGCAGTGCTTCTCTTTGTGCCAGGAGATCTTAACCTGCTCTGAAATACACTGCTGGGTTTTCATTCACATAGACGTCCTTCCATATGGCAAAATTAGTGCTGGTCACACATTATGTGTACAGTAGCAGGTAGTACAGGCTGGTATGAGCAGATCAGGCGAGCAAATCTGTTGATCCCAAGGACCAGGCGTGTCAGAGGGGCTTTGCTTTGGTCTAGCTTGTGACTGTGTCTGGGACCTCTGCTGCCTATTGGAGTGAGTTAGGTCCAGTCCTGGAGCACATCTGGCTTAGTTTCATCCAATACATGTTTGTGGAATGTGCTCTTAGACCACTTCTGTGCTGGGAACCAAAGGGTAGTGAGTGGGAACAACCAGGAGGTTTGTTCAAAACTTCACGTCTGCTCTGACCTGTAGCACTGCTGCAGATTCCGCTGGAGTGCACTATGCTCTAGAATGGTGCAGCAGCACTTCCTCAGCTGAGCATTGTATTTCCTTTTCTCAAGGAACCTTGTGTTCCCAGAGGTGACTTGGCATGTAGACTGACACTTTTTCTGCCAGCATGACTATAACAAGACAGAAGTTACATGTAGAAGTTATCTTCTAATTGAGTACATTCTAACACCACCAGGCAAATTTTATCCCTGGGGCTGGGTTTCAAAGCCATAGACTATCTATGACTGTGCATGCAGAAACTTGATCAACACAGAAGGTACTTTTTAGGAGAACTCCTGGGCAGATGAAATATTTTTACTATCTATGCAAAAGGAAATATTCTATTTTTAGTGTTGGGTGATGTAACCATAAACTTTTAATAACAAACAAATGAGTGTGGTGCATTTACTAAAACAAAACAAAACCCCCAAACCAACAAAGAAACCAACCAATTAAAAAACCCCTACAAAACAATATCCCCATCCCGTGAGAAAAAAAAAATTAAAAAAAATCAAGGAACCTTTTAGAAGCCTCCACTGAATAGTTAAAGATGAGGGAGGGGTGTGAAAAATAAGGCTGACCATACCCTAATGAAAGGTGTTTTCATTTTTTAGTGGAAGTACATGCTTTAATAGGCTAAAATGTTTAATCATCTCAACTTTACTAGAATGTTTTAATCAGCAAAATTATTTAGAATGTTTTAATCATTAAATAAGAAAATATAGAAAGTACTGAAAGCAATTGTTTTAATAAATGTGAAGAAAGAACTAAGTGCCAAGAAACACATTAAAAGTTATTTTTTGTCTGTACTGCCACAGTTCAGTATGGCTTGCACTCGCTTGAGAGCTTTCCTCTGAAAGCATCCCATTGATTGTGGACAGAAATTGCTGTTATATTCCAGCATGTGACTTCATTCAGACACTTCAGTGAAAATAGTGCAAAACATAACAGAGGGAAATGACATTCGAAACTTGGTTTTCCTGATGGTTTTTTTATGGACAATGTATTGACACCATGAGCCCAAAGAAGAAATTTTGCAAAGATTGTGATGATTTCGCTCTTTCTTCAAACAAATTCTGAAGGCCTTCCCTGCACTCCTCAGTTTTAGCTGTGCACTGACTAGGCTGAATTGCAGGACTTGGCTTTAAGCAGTTTCAGCTATAGGAAAGTTTGGAGCAGACAGAAAAAAAGTACAATGTGTGCCTGAGCACATTGTAAAATAAGTAATGTAAAATATGAATATGGAAGAAGAAAGTAGACTTCCAATATCTTCATATACCATAAAATATGTCCTATAAGTAAAACAAAATCTATGCCAAACATTACTCCATTGTAATGTTTCATTGCCCTGCATCCATTTGCATGAGGCACTAACCCCCATTTGTAGCTGTCCACTGGTCTAGACAGACAAATCTTTGCACATCTATTCTTTTGGTGGATTTATCAGATTTCCATATCCATTTTGCTCATCTTTGCAATTTCTGTTCCTTCCTCACACTGGTGCTGGCTGCAGGTAGGTCCACGTAACTAATCCTCATCAGGGTGAGCAGTTTGCATACTTGCCTTCTCTTTCTTTTAGTCCTCTTTGAAGTGACCCCCCCTACCCTGTACTTAGTATGATTTGGAAACTGGCTGCCTCTGCCGTGAATTTAAATCCTATATGGTGCACACAGTACACTGCTGCCGAGGAGCACAGGATAACAAATCCGTGAGACTTCAGCTCCTTTAATGAAATGTGCGTTCTTTGTGCAGCATGTGCATTGTGTATCCAGCAAGCTTAACACTGCACACTATGAAAGACTTTGGAGACGTAAGATTGCTAAAAAAGGCTTTAATAAAGCAGTTTTCTAACACGGCAGTTTTTGTTTATTTTCAGAGTTCAAGAACACAGTACTTTGGTAGTTCTGCACTTCCGGATGTGTGAGGTATTTAGAAATCAGTTCCAGAAACCAAAGCAGTTCTATCCAAGGTACATCAAGGGCTAGATTCCAGCCACACATTCAGTATAAATAATGTAAAACCATCAGTCACATTTTATAGTAAGCAAAGCAAAATTGAAGAAGTAAAGACAAGCTAATAAAATAATTAATATTAGTGGAAAATAACTGGTATAAAGTAACAAATACGTTTCTGTAGACATACCACTTAACTCTAAAAAAATATATACATACATATATGATGGCTACAAATGAGCTTGTGATTTTCTTCCAAAAGTATCTGAGCAGGAAGTAAAACATTTTCCCAGTGGATGAAATAACATTCATTTTTGCCAATCTAAGCAAGGCAGATTTAAATTTTATGTGTGTCCAACTGCTTGTTCCCCCTCAGCTAATAACCTGCCTGCTGGAAGCATTTCAAATGAAAAGGAGTTCACAGTTCCTTAGCTCAGCTCTGAATATATCTGCCATGCATGTAAACAAGTAAACCATTATGTTTCTTGTTGAGATAAAGAATACCATGATAAGTGGGGACTTTTACCAAACAAAGGGCTTCCTATTGCGAGTGTGGATAATCTTCCAGAAAACCCTGTGTTTTGGCAAATCACACCAGATTAATCTATTAGGCATCTCCTTTCATCATCAAATTTCCGCTGCCTATCACAGTGGCTGCCTTATCAAGCACCCTTTACTCAATAGCAGGCCCATTCCTAGGATTTCAGGTGCTGGCCTTCCGAGCTCAGAAAACAGGTGTCCCCACTGTTTTCAGGCAGGAAAGGTCCCTGCACAGAAGCCTGGGAAAGGGCAGGGGTATCAGCCGCTGTTCTACCTGAAGGAACAGGTAACAGGAAACTGTTGATTCAATGGGCTGACTTAATTGGCAAGCATTAGTCAGCACTGAGTGTTTTTTGTGAATTAAATATCCTCATAAGAATCCTTCCTGACAAAAGTTTTGGAAAGGGGGAAGATATGTGCCCAGAAATGCCCTCCAGGAGCAGTCAGTTCTTGTAACTATTTTAAGTGCTGCATTCTCTTGGTACAGAAAATACGAACTAGGAGCAGAGGGCAGTGTCAAGCTTTACCTGTGTAAAGGCACTGTGTAGTGCTGAGCTGTTAGGCAAATTACCTATATTCAGGAGCAAATGGATTTGAAATCTCAAATAAATGCTAATATTCTAAACCAATTAGTATGATGGATGAGGTTTTTGGTTTTCGAGCTCACTCTCAGTGCCTTCCCTGGCCAGGCTTTTTTTTTTTCTTCAAATTAATGAAACTGGGGATATGGTTTCTGACCAGGCTATTCATCTGTGAAACAGGGCCATTCACTTGGACACTCAGCAGCAATGCAATATGGACCACATTCAGAGTCAGTGGTATGAAGAAAGACATTTTAAGGTTGACAGAGGAATGTATTTTACAGGAGCCAGTAAATCCTTGCTCATCTTATCTAACTTTCAGGGCTTATCTCTTCTCATCCAGACAGCATCAAGCAGCTCCTGTCCTGGCGGGTGTCTCAGTATCTGCCTGCCTTCTCAGGCAGAAAGACCTTCATTCTGTGCTCCAAACCCCACTCCTGAAAAATTGGCTTGTGCAGAGTTTGCTGTAATGAAATCAAGGCAGGCAGGAAGGCTGGCGTAGTGACAGCAGGAAGAGCCCATCTGCTCTCAGCTCCTTGCCTCGACAGCAGGGCTGCTCAGAGCATCACGATGAGCTCCCAGCTCTGCTTGGTGGGTAGGAAGGAGTTGATAAGAGCATGCCTGCCCTTCCGGGACTCCACAGCACAGGCTTTGTTTCATCTACAGATGATTAAATGGTCTACGGAGCAATTACAAACCAAAGGAAGGAATAGCCAGCTCTCTCCAGGTTTCCTCAATCAGCACGATTGAATTTCTCAGAGGAAGGCAGCAGTAGCAACAGCAGGCTCAATGACTTTTCCTGAAAAATGTTGTCCAGTTTAAGATTGAGCTTTCATTTAACTACTTGCTGTTTCATTTTATTAAGTGCAAATTGTGGCTTAATAGATTTACAGTTGCCATAAACTTCGGCATCGTGAAAGCTGTCAGACTGGCCAGTTGCACAGTGTATTTCTCAGATGATGCTAGAAAGGGTGAACAGGATAAGCCAGGCACTGAGAAAGTCTGCAGGGTATTTTAAGGGTCTGTGCACAGTGTTCTGAGAGGCAGACAGAGATGTATCAAAAGCAATTGCTTTCCTTTTGTTCCTCTCTTTTCTAGGAATTAGAGTGGAGGTGGAAGATTTCAGAAGTTTATCTGCAAATGAAAAATAGCTCATTTTGCCTTTTCAGACATAAACTTTGTAAATTGACTGCTAGACAGTGGTTACCCCAGTCAAAAACAGGTTGTTTTTTTCTTTGTGCCCATTACACTGTAGCTCTGTTCTGCACTCATTACACTATGTTTAGTTGTAGATACATACCAGCAAAAAATATAGACATACTGGAGTGAGTTCAGAGAGAAACATCAAATTTGATTGATGACAGAATGAACAAACTACTGTGAGAAGATTAGAAAAATTAAATTCAAATGGTTTGGTTAAGCATTGATGGGACAGTGGGCATGAGAGACACCTACAGTCATTTTCCCTAGGACAAAGATGACAGCCTGCTCCTGGTTAGAGGACTGATTTATCATGGATAAGAGGGAAAGCTGCTTACCTTCCTCAAACTAAGTGAGAAGGGCTAAAGAGAGGAAGAGAAGATGAATTTTCATTTTGTGTAGGGGAGATTTTTGTCACTTCTAAGTAAAGGCTCCTGCAGGAGGCTATCCATTTTGCAAGTCAGCAACTTTTCCCACCAAAGTTATTTGGCAAATATCTGAGTTCCTCTGTGTGTTGCTAAAAAGTTGGTTCATTTGCTCCACACAGCATACATAGGGATCTCTGTTACCTCCCATCCAGATATGTACAAAAGAGCTTAGAGGCCTTCAGGGAAGTTTGATACTAGAATAAAACAAGACTGCTACAGCTCTGCTCTGTTGCATCCCCTGAACAAAGAACTCTCCCGTGTAGGGGTATCAATGTAAGGGAGAAAAAGATCTGGTGTCCTATGCAGGACATTTTACCTCTGTATATCCACACAGGAGTATTTCACATCCTTGGCTTACACTGGAAAATGCCTCCATATGCAAAAATGCACCCCAGATGTGAAGCAGTAGAAAGGAAAGCTGTAAGTCAAGGGGGGGAGCCTATATTTTCTGCTACTGCATTCTGAAAAGGGTTTGCTTTATGGGTCAAGCACTGAAACGTATGTGTGAATTTTGCTGAGTGAAAACCATACTACCAGAGGGCAATATATCAGAGGACCTAATAACTGTGTGAATAGTTTCTTGATGTAATGATCCTGTGTGAAACGAGGCAATTTATTTCAAAACAAATTTAACAGACAGATAACTTTTCTGGTGACAATAGTGGGAGAGTTAAATTGTAGTAATTGTACTTACAGAGCTCTGAATTGCAATATTGATACTGTTTTATGATTACTTGTAAACAAGCATGAACCTGCCAACTAGAATTGAGGAGACTTTTGCCCTCCTGCTCTGCCAGCGCAGCTCAGGAGCCCACAGCTTACAAGGCCAGTGTACCCTTACAACCCATTCTCACTCCTTACCTGTCAGCAGCCATGCTACATCCCATAATGTGATGCATAGATCATGTCAAAAGGACTGGAACAGAATTATAATGTGTTGGGATATGTTCAGAGGTGCAGAAATCATTACTAACCCAAACCAACTCACAAAACCAAGAAAGGATGTTTATTTTTTAGGCCTTCTTGTGGTCAAGCTGTTAAATTGTGCTTTAAGGGAGCAAAGCAATGCTTCTAAGGAAATTTGTAGCTGACTTTGCAATATTGTCAGTCCCAATTCTTTCTAAACAAATATGAAATGTGTGCTTCAATTGCCTTTGTGTGAAAACACATCTTAAGAGACACAGCCAACAAGACTTTCTTTTCTCCCCACAGTTACTACATGTGTCAATTCAATTAATTTATTTCTGCAAACTGGATCTTACTGTATGAACAGAAGTTAAGGGTTTTAAGGCTTTTCGTCCACTCTGCTAATTACAGTGTAAAGCACTTCATGTATTTGTTGCCAGGGACCATTTTGAAGTCACATAAATATCTCAGAGAATTGCCTAAATCTTCTTCACTCCATTAGCGATTGTCATATTTACAGATTGCCAGAGGACTGGATGGTCACCATGCTCATAGACAGCTGCCAGCACGCTGCAGCCAGCAAGGCCATTTGTAATTCTCATTAACAGTTCTACCATTTTTGGTTGCATGAAAAGTGATAACACACCGATCTAACAGTCATTAAGAACTTTTTCTTACTCCTTTAGGATTAATTTGCACTGACCCAGAATTCTCTATTTGCTTAACACAAGCAGTGGGCCACTTTGATGTTATCTGCTTCTATAAACAATAGCATACAGTTCTCTCCTGGGCTAAAACAGCTCTTACTCTACTGAGAATTAGCTGTATTAATCATTCTGAAGTCCAAGAGTGCATGATCATAAATTGTGTGCAGGGACCTCACTTAGCAACTCCCAAGACTCTCATTTATCAACATTTTTTTCCCTTCCTGGATATTTAGTATGTAGGGAGTAATTTATTTCTGAGCCGGTGCCTTGTGATGTCTTTCATGTTGAAGTAAAGTTGGAAAACTTTCCGCAACAAATATAATTTTTCTTACTTCCTTAGTGTAAAAAAAAAAAAAAAAAAAAAATTACAGACCACAGCTACAGAATGATTCCCTCAAGTGGTCAGAACAGAAAGCACAGGCCAAGCTTGCAGTCACAGAGCTTGAAATTCAATGAACCAGACAGCAGTAACTAAAGATGACACAAATTGCACACCAAAAGTGCCTTTTCCTACTTATAAAATTAGAGTTTTTAAAGTGTGGGGCATCTTTGAAGCTAATACATGCCTAACTTTTCTTACCTTTCTCAAACTAAGTTGCCAGAACATTATTAAGTTATAATTAAAGCAAGATGAAATCTTCAGAGAGCATTAATTTAGTTTATATTTTCACAGAAAAGGTCTGACTACCAGCAAGTGACGTTTTTGTCTTTGTCATTTATTGGTCTTTTCCCTGCCATCAAAACACAATACAAATCTGCCAAAAATGTAAAGATGAAAAATGTTCTTCCATACCAGGTCAGAGTTGATGTGATACAATGTATTTCAAACTTTTAATGCAGCTAGTAAGCGACTTTTATTTAAACTCTCCCCCAAAATCCCCTTCAAAAAGGATACAAAGAGCATAAAAAATTCAAGAGTAGAGGGAGCAACACTCACATTTTCACTGAAAGAATGAAAACCTTGGGTCTCGTAAGGCAGTCTTTTATCTACATGGCTCAATTTCTTCAGCTTTTGGGATTTTTCATTATCTAAGCCAAAAGAGGAGACACAAGCCTGAATTCTGCTTTCCTTGAAGGGAGCATATGTGAAGTATCTTCATTGGCTTACTGGGGAAAGACTAGAGTTGAGGCAGAATCAGACTCACAAGCACAGAAAACTTTCTGACATTTTTCCTAGTTTCATTTGAGTTTAACTTTGATTTCAAAGCTCTCACTGTTTTATTGTAAACATGTGGTTTTAAAAATACTTCACTGATTCAAAGTTATCAGCGTGTGAGTTTATTTTATATTAAGTAGTTCAAAAAATATATGAACATAAAATGCCAACAGAAACAACAAAAATATAAATAAATCACCACATTCAGCAGAAGTGCTTTAATTCAGAAGGCAATCAAGACAGTCAAGGTTTAAAATGTTTATGCCAGAGTGTAAACTGAAGGAATCAGTAATTTATTTTTCTTTTCTGCAGACTTGCTTCTGCAGCCAAAAGATTCTCAAATGATGTCAAAAAAATTAAGGAGTAAAAGAAAAAAGACAATGGAAAAATGCTTATTTCCCCTCAAGAAATTCTGGCTTCTTTAGTTTGGCATTTTTCTCAGCTTTTGAGAACATTTGTTTTAGTAAAGGCCAAGAAGTGCTGTTATATTAACAGATTCTTCCTCTCTTCCTATAAATAAGTATTCAAGAGCTGTGATCTATCCTCACCTAGAGCTGTGCTGTCTCACTGATATTCATCAAATCATGAGAACAGTTCTTGTAAAAACTGCTCACATTTTGGAGGCTGCCCTAATTCTTCCTGGATTTCTAATTACAGAAGAGTTTGCTACCAGATTCAGAGGGCAGAATTCAGCTAGAGTCACGTGAAGCACTGTGACAGATTTTTTAGTGTAGTAAAACTATCAGTAGCTAGTTGTGGAAGAATTTTTCTTTAGGACTATGGACACATGTTGCCTGCTAATGCCTTTTGAGGTGATGTAGGTGTGCCTGAGCCAGTCCTGTCTCAGTGTAAATAAAACTCATAGAATCACAGAATATGCTAAATTGATTCCATCAGGATCACTGAGCCCAACTCCTGGCCCTACACAGGACACCCCAAGGGTCACACCATCTGCCTGAGAGCATTTTCCAAGCTCTGCTTGAGCTCTGTCAGGTTGGTGCTGTGACCACTTCCCTGGGGGAGCCTGTTCCAGTGCCCTTGCCTTCTTGCTCCTTCTTGCCCTTCTTGAAAACTGGGACAATGTTAACCAGCTTCCAGTGAGCTGGGACCTCTCCAGAATCCCAAGACAGCTCAAATATCATTGAGAGGCTTTAGAATGGTATCAGGTAGTTCTTTGAGGATTCTTGGAAAAACTCCACCAGGCCCCATAGATTTGTAGGGCTCCAGATGAAGCAGATCTCACACAATTTCAGGGCTGGCTGGAGTTGATAATTCTCAGAGTCATGGTCCTCCAGCTCAGGGAGCTGAGCTCAGTTTGCATTCTTGTTGAAGACAAACAGAAAAGAATGCATTAAATACCTCTGCCTTGTATCTGTCCCTGTTTGTGAGAAGACTGTCCCCATCCTGTCATGGGCAGATGCTGCTTCTATATTGCCCTTTGCCAGTATATTTGAAAAAAACTCTTTTTATTGTCCTCCACATTTCTGGCCCACTTCAACTCCAATTGACCTTTGGCCACGTGAATTTTCTCCCAGCAGTAGTGAGCAGCATCTCTGTATTCTTCCCATGTCACCTGACCTTGCTTCCACTTGGCATACACCTTCCTTTTTCACCTTATGCCTTATTTCCAAGAGAAGATTCCTGTTCAGCCAAGCCAGCCTTCTGCCCCACCTGCTTGACTTCTCACTTTGGGAATTGCCTGCTCCTGTGCCCTTAGGAGGTGATGTTTAAATAGCAACCAGCACTGATGGACCCTAGCATCTGCAAAAAAATGTTCACAGGGGACTTTACTTACTAATTCCCTGAGCAGCCTGAAGCCTGCACTCCTCATGTCCAGAGTAGAATTTTGTTGTCACTTTGGGCATTGTTGTTCACTAGTTGGGCTGATATGTCATTTTGCAAGAGTAAGGACATTTTAACCCTGCCTCAGGAAACACTGCACCTCACTCCACAGAGTACTACAGACATGCTTATAATGCAGTTAATCTCTAGAACATCAGCCCATTTTTATTTAAAATGCTGTGGATGGATGCATGACACAACCCTTGAGAGTTATTTTTACATCACCCATATGCTGAGAACTGTACTCCTGGCTGAAACAAAAGCAAATAGGGGCTTTCAAGTGCCCTCACTTCAATGGATGGTCAGCAGGCTTTTGACTGCTTGTTCTGTGCTCCTTTTTATACTGCTGCTGCAGCAAGATTTGATCTGGGCTTATGCCTTGAGCATTATCTACTGGATCCTGTGTCTGTACTCTGAGACAATGAAACTATCTGCCTAATTTAAAATCCATTTTAAAAGTTACAGCACTTCCACTGCCCTTGTCAGTCATGCTTCCATTGGCATATCTCTCAGGAATTGCATAATTTAAATAAAGCTATTATTTTATTGAGGTCTTGCTATTGTTATTATTACCTCTCCTGAGACTTAATTTCTGATATTAATTTTATGCCTTCCATTAGCTGTCACAGTATATTCATTTGTATTTATAGAAATTAATCTTTTGTCCTAAAAGCCTGTTTCCAAAATTTGCAATGCTGAAATATGTGCTTACTTATGAAAATCCAAAGTCCTCATTTAGTGTCTCATCTACATGCGAAGGTATAAACAAAAAATTGTGTTTGCTGGTGATGTTACAAATAACAAACAAAAGTCTTAAAGAAAGGAGTGAAATGAACTTTTTATGGCTGTATTTGCTGGCTCACCTACATCAAAAATTTCATGATACTATGGGAGAGGCCATGTTGACCCAGGGCTCCATCACTGAGGACTCTTCTGCTCCCTCGACCTCTCTATGAGTGCAACTGTGCAAACAGGTAAAAGATAAGCCATCTATAGATGTCTACAGAAGTCTTCTTTTGTGTTCTTATCTCACTGCAAAAATAATTTGCCACCTCCATCCAAGACACCAGGAGGCTATCTCACTTGTGGAATTCTTTAAAGGAAATGCCAGCAGGAAATTCAGGTAGTTGAAATTATACTGTGACATCACTCATCCCAAATTTGCTGCAGAGATTTAAGAACGGGGTCAGCTGGTACCTGCCCTTTGCAAATGTGGTCTTTCCAGTCGGTGTTCCCTCGTGTTCTGGATCCCTGCTGGAGGCACAGGCATTTCTCTAAGTAGGATTTCCTTCAAAAGCTTAAGAAGGGGCACAGAGGAGAACAGCTGCATTCAATTACCAAAAGCATGTGTCTGCTAGTCAGGAAGAAAGGGTGACTGCTGCTGCTCAGACAGAACAGCTCCCTGTGCTCTGGAAGCAAACTCTGGCAGATCAAAAATATACAGTATTTTACTTTGGTGAGAACACTAGTTTGGAAAAGCAAGGCAGCAACCTGACTTAAAGAAGAGTGGCCTCTGAAGAACTTACACATTGTGGTGGTCCCTTTAAAACAAACAAGCAGAATTTTTCAAAAATCAATTTCTCCTTAAAAATTGTTTTTACTGTAGTTTGGGGGTTGAGGGTAGGGACTAAGCAGCCTTTGGTCATGATTTCTCTTGAACCTGTAAAAATGAATAGACAAAACCTGATGGTCTGTGTGGATAATTTGCTCCCCAAACATCATGTCCCAGTTGTTCTTGTCTGATACTTTGCTCCCTGGTTTATTTCAAAGTGGAATATGAAAGTGCTAAATGAGTACCTGAGGAAGACATCACTTGATGGGAGGATGTGGCCCGATTTTAGTAACAGAGACAATGCAAGTGTTCCATTTTCGATGCAGTTGTACGTAGAACAGCAGGAAATGAGGAATCTGCTCCCTGTTAGCAGGTACTCTACAGATCCAAAGTGAAAACTCAGATGAAACCACTTGGACAGATACTCTATTCCTCAAATATTGGCTCTGCTTTTGACATGGTGTATCAGGTTCTGCAAGGAGGTGGAAAAGAGGATGAATCTCAGAGGGCTTTAAGAGCAGACCACAAATACAATGCTCATGCAAAACCCTCAAAAGAACAGACATATTTTTTTACCTCATATTTTTTACATTTTTTTTCCTAAAATATCTGTTGACTTTTAAAAATACTGAATTGCAGATGACCACCATACTACACTGAATTAAATAGAGCTCTGAAAGTGAACTGGAAGAAAATACACAGATTACAGGCCTTTGAATTGGAAAGCAGCCAACATTGTTCCTGGGATTTAGGTGATCTTGGATATAAGAGCATTTAATATTTAACTTGTGAATAGTCTCCAGTTAATTTACTGTGGGATTAAAAAAAAAAAAAAAAAAAAAAAAGAAAAAAAGGAAAAGAAAACAAAAGAAAAGAAGTCCATGTTACAAAGTTCAAGGATTTTAAAAGTAAGTGGAGGAAGGAGAAGGTTATACTACACTTAATCCTACAATTTCCTTACTGCTAATGAGTTATAGGAGGATATGCAGTTGTTCTAGCTTCTGAACTGTGAAGGGCAAATAGGAATACATATTCTGTTGCCCTAAAGCAAAATCTGGTAATTCTACCTTCAGAATGCTCCTTGTGAATCACCTTCTGAATAGGAGTTCAATAAACTCCTCCTTTCCAGAAGGTGTGAGGGTCTTGGAACTATTCAACATAAAAAGAGTCACAAAAATTTCTGCTGAATCTGCAGTCACTTCAGCTTTGAAAGTTTTGCATTATTATTTATAGATAATATTTATATTACCATTACAGCATTAGGCAGCACAAGCAGCAATTTATGGAACTGGTTAAGGCTCTGGCAGCAGTGAGAAGACACATGCTTGAGTTTTGCAACCCTTTCTGGTAGGCTGAAAGGGACTGTTTGAAGGCAGAGGTAGATGGTGATGCAGAAGGGAATTAGGGACAGCAATTTTGGGAACACAAAAGCCAGCAGCAGCAGCAGCAAGGACAGCTGGGGCTGTGCAGCTGCAGTGACAGATGGATTATTGGACACAGGAGGAGACTTCTTGGGTAGAGCTCTGCAAAAGAGTCGGTGTTGCTCATATCTGAAGTCTGAGACAACATGAAGAAATGGCATATGACCAAAGGAGTTAAGCAGATCCTTACAGTGAAGAAAACTACTGTCTGCCTGTTCCTTTTCTGAAGGGGAGCAAAAGATTATTGTTGGTCCTTTGGTGAAAAAGAGACAGACGAGACAGAAGGTGGAAGGTGTTACCTCTTTGACCCTAAATGTGATGCTCATGACAGAAGATGAATAAACATCACTTTTGTGTCTTCTGCTTGAATTCAGGTTTCCTTGAGTGCCAGGCTTTGCTTCCCTGTCAGTTCCCATGGCACTGGTACTTTGGGTCACACTTTTGTGTCACATGAAGAAGATGCAGCCATGCTGTTGTGCAGGCATTTAGGCAAGGACTGAGCCTATCTCTCAAAACTGTATATCTCCAATTTTCATTTATTTATTTATTTATTTATTTATTTATTTATTTATTTATTTATTTATTTATTTATTTATTTATTTATTTATTGATAAGCAATCAAATACAATAATTCATTCAATGCAGCTTTTTTTTTTTTTTTTTTTTTTTTTTTTTAATCAGCTGCTTGGAACATGCCCCTTCTGCTTCACATCTGTTTCAAGACATGCAGTTAGCTTCTGTTTCCTTGTTATTCCATCTGCAGTTTCACAGCTGCATGTGTCCTACACACTGCTGTTTTGTTCAGTGACAGCATTTAGATTAAGCCTTTATTTCTTTCTATAGTCACCATTCTGATAGATGTACGTGTCTCCTCAAGCCCACCTAGGGATCAGGATTGAAATTGTATCTACCTCAGTATAATTTGCTAGCATAAAGGACAGGCAAACCATATTTTTCATTTGATTTAGTTACTAACTGGAAACAAAGTTTCATGTATTTTTTATTTTTAAGTTAATTCCCATCCCTGGGAGGTGATGGTGATATTCAGATTTTGTACATCAGTGTCCTGACTGCTACTGAAAAAGGTTTCAGTATTTCAATACCCGGCATTGTTTTCAGAGACTCTGTGGCTGAAGGAATGGACTGCTGAGGTTTTTCTCTGCATACAGATGTTTTGACTATTTAAACAGACACAGAAATATCTCAGCACTGTTGTTGTGTCATATCACAGCACATGCCCAAAGTATTCAGTAGGCTCCCAGAACTTATAAAAAAAAATACCAGCTATCAGTTTCTGTCTGTGAGATTAATTCCCTCCCTTAAACAAAATTAAGGAAAATGAAGAGATTTTACTATTGTCAAACCTCAGGACGCTGTTACCAGCTGAAGTGCCAGCTTAACATTAAGCCCCTCTTTGATATTCTTCCTTGATGAGAGTACATGATGGCCATAAATCCAACTTGGCAATGATTCTGAAAGGTCACCTGTGGATATTGTTTTTCATGGTGTTAAATAGACTGTAATGGTCTCATTATTGCTCCAGAAGGACAACTGGAAGTCCCATTGGTCTTCTTGCTGTCTCATAAATAATTAACAGGCTGTTTTAACTGGGCCTAACCTTTGTACAGAGTGGCTGAACTTCACCGCATAGCAGCGGCAGAAGAGATGCAGAAAAATATCATCCATCACTGATGGTACTAAAACATTCAGGTGATAAAGGAATAAAAATAAAAGACTAGTAATCAAGTGATACTCAAGCATTCTACAGGCAACTAGAACAACTGTCTTTCTGTATAGATATGAATAGTTTTAGCATCCTCCATCACTCAGGTAATTCTTATTTTTTTTACATGTCTTACCACATGACCTGTAAGCCAAGTTTCCAACATGAGAAATTTAACTGTGCAGTAGGTGAGAAAAATTCTAAATGTTTATTTTTCTCTTCTGCCATAGGTAAAATACAAAAGAAGAAGGATTAAAGAAGGACCAGATTCTTCCTAATATCAGGTCAAAACTTTCAAGTGGGGATGACTAAAATAAAATCCTGCATTTAAATATTTTAATTATTTCTTGTTTAGATAAATAGTCCTCTCCAACTCTGCATTATAAGCACTAAACTAGTGTTGGATTCAATATGTAAAGTACAATGCTGAAATCTGTCACATCTCACCTGGAAAGTCCCCAGGTTTCTTGGTAGCAACAGCCGGTGTTAGCAATCAGGAGCCAAGTCTGATCTCACAGAAGATGTTTCATCATGATGAAGTTGGGGGTTGTGCAGAAAATGTTCCTGCTGTTGGATACATGAAAGATTGTCTGGAAAAGAAATGCTAAATTCCAGCAGTGGAATTGCAAAAGAAGATTAAAAATAAAAAGGGGCTTAGACAAAGAGAATCAAAGAGAGAGAGAAAAAGAGAGACAGGAAACACGAGTCTCTCAAATGTTTCAGTTTTACAGAAAGACAGAATACGTTGTCAGTAAGAAAATGATCTGTATGTTTTCACTGCAACTGTTCCTCTTGTCTCCTTTGTTCTTCATTTTGGGAAATGAAAATATCTTCCATACAAATCATGGCAAGTTTGTATAGAAAAAGACATAGTTTAATAATTCTGCTTTTGAAGTTTACTTCTGTATAATTGAATTCTCTTCTTGACCCTCACATTCATGGACTGAAGAATGCATGACAGTTGGAAGAAAAGGAAATCTCTGAACACCCATCACAGGAGGAGATGTGTGAGATGCTCCAGGATGCTTGCTGGCAACCCCAGAAAGCGAAGAGCCTGACATAGGGAGAAGAAGGAATATTTTAGAGCAGGAGTAGCAGGAAGCTCCAATGGCATATTACAGAAAACTGACAATCTGGTGGCAACATGTCTGGAGATATGTCTTGATAATGACAGTCAGGGGAGTCTGAAGTCAAGCAGCTTTTCATGTGGAAGCCAGGGGAGGTTTTGAGCTGCTTTGCCCTACTGATCCCTGAACTCCATGGGTGTTAGAGGACTTGCTCTCCTGCCCTTCTTGCCAAGAAAACAAATCTTTTCCTTTTAAGAAGACACTCATCTTAAAGTCTCCAGCTTAAAGACATTTTAAAAAAATCCAAGGGGGGGTGATTCCTATGTATTTTTCTGGAAACTCTTTCCAGTACTTCAAGAGCTCCTTACAGTCAAATACTCCACATTTTTACCACATCTTTTCTTTCCATCTTGAGCTAGCTATTTTTTACATTTTCCAACCAATTTAAGGGGAAAACAGTAAAAGCAGAAAGACAGCTTGCAGGTAATTTTATGAAGTAGCCGTAATGGGTGGTAGTTTCTACTTGCATGCCACAGAAACTCAGTGGTACTGCTCAAGATGTCTGTGGGGTGAAGGGGCACTACTTGGAGAGATTTATTAGGTTCTTAACCTCAAGTTAAAAAGGGAAGATAATTAGAGGAAAGTCTCCTCCCAAAAGACCTCAATTACTTACAAATAGTCAGAAGACGCATTGAAAAGCTAACATTTTTTATCACAACTTTCCTTTTTCTTTATGTAACTCTTCTCTAAAAGCTGAACTGATGAATTACTTTCAAGCTGAAAAGTTCCCTCTCCTTGAGGGAAAAAAAAACCCAAAAAATGCCCAAAATCTAAGAGCATTTCTGCATTCGCCCTCTGAGCCCCCTGCTTGTACACTCAGATACGCTGCTGTAGAGATGTCCACACGTGTGGACCTTTGTGCTCTGCCCTCCTGTTCAAAAGCCCTTGTGCACTTAATGAGCAGATCCAAAGCTTCATAAAAACAGTCCTTTTACTGACTTCAGGAGGTCAAGACTCATATATAAGCAATTTGAGGAAAGAGAAACAAAATCCTATTAGTTCTTGCTGATGTTTTTGTGCCCTGAAAAAAAAAATTTGAATTTTTCATTAATTCCATATTGAATTAGGAGTACAAAAAACTCCTAAAGGTGACAACTTGACTTGCAGGAGTAGTAGCAGCCCAATGACAAACATCAGTCCTTACTGATCATGCCTTGGTGTTAACTCATGTGGTTTCTGAGCAATCTGATGGCACAATTATGGGCTGTTTGTAATATCCCAAATTTCTCCTACTGTCTCTAATGTTTACATAAACTCTTGCAACTCTGATGTGGATTTTCATTCATTTTAGCCTAGAAAATATTGTGCTTTTACTGACTGTTACTATTGTCTACTGAATGCAGTTATGGGATGGAAAGCAAACAAACCCTGAAGATGCAGGTGTGTGATGTGTTGAAATCTGATACTGCTTGCTGCCTGTAAGTAAAATAAAGAGAATTGACTTATATTAACTTAGGTGTTGATTGTGACCTCAAAGTAATTTTTTCCTTTTATCTCTTAAATATATATATATATAATGGTGACATTTAAAACTCTAGGTCTTAATTAATTTTCAGGGGGAGTTTTTCCTAAATACCCAGGACAGATTCTGATCTTTGACGTTTGGTGGAGTGTAATGACAGAGGAGAGTTGTCCTGTTTTCATCACTAGCTTTAAGGGATCTTACAAAACTTCCCCATTACAACAGTTGTTTAAAACAAGATCTGGATCTGTCTTCTTTCTGCCAGATCACAATCATCACAGAAATTTTAAAACAAACAAAGAGCCAGAGGCTACCTGTTCCTCTGTGCAGTGACTGAAAGCTGCCAAGGCTGGACCAAAGCCAGCCTTCAGGTCAGGTTTACATTATCGCCAGCAAAGAAGGAAAATCAGGTCCTGAAAAAAAAGGTACTGTAGTTAATAAGAGATTGAAAAAATCTGATTAGCACATCTGCAATTAATCAAAGCTGTCACAAATAATTCAATGAAATGTAACTCTTTGCTGAAATCTCTTTTGACTCAGCTTACAATAGTCTGAACAATTGTGCTCCCCTTCAGGAAAACAAACAAACAATTTCCCTGGCAAACAAGAAAGGGAGTATTGTTTTAACTCTACATGGGATGACAGTTTTTTGTGTACATATCACTACAAGGCACATTGGACATGTTTCCACAGCACTTACAGAGTAAATTTATATATTTCTTAAGGGCTTGTACTCTTAACAGGGTGGACTGAGAGGCTGCAGGACTGGATGAGTTAAAGACATGTTTGGTTTGGTTAGGCACCTGGATGAGAGGCTGCAAAGAGAAGTTTGGGGGCTGTTGGAAATATCGTACATAATACAATACACTTCCTCAAGGTTCTGTGTTTGATCAAAATTCCCGTGTGGTTTTGAGAGAAGTTGTGTCCATAAGTAAATCCCTTTTTCATTTAATTTTTGTTTTGTTTTATTTTATTTGAACATAAAACTGAAGCTTTGAAAGCTTATTTTAAACTTTAAAGATCCCTTACAGCCTTTCATGAGAAGCTATAACATCAATAATGATGCTCTGGCTTCCTGAATTTCCCTTCCAGTTTTCTTGGATTCATTACTTTTCCCTCTCCAAGAGATGAAATCTGGCTCTGCAGTATAGAATGGATGCCCCTGGGGTTTTGGTGGGGAGAAAGCCATCCTTGCTTGGACTCAGAGAGGCTATGATCCTATGCATCATTGAGCAGTTATTGAAAGAAGGGGAAACTGGTGGACCCAGAGATTTAAGAGCAGCATTCTGACCCTCTTCTGTTTAGTCACAGCAGGGCTAAAGCAGCAGGAGCTCTCCTCCAGCTCCTGCTGCAAAAAGAGAGTCTAAAATGGCTGCAGCTTTGTTTCCTACATCTTTCATTGCTCTTACCACAGCCTGCCTTTGGTATCTGCCTGTCTACTTCCACACCAGCTCTACAGCGTGGCTGTGTCTCCACCTGGAAAGTTCTTCATGAAGGGGCTCCACTGTAGACGTGCAAAGAATGGAGACTGCACGAGAAGAAAAGCCCTCTAGGTGATGGAGGGACCATGTTTGCACACATATAAAGGAGTGCAGTACCAGAGAGTTCCAAACAAACATGCAGTCCTTTTGTGTTTTCCTTTTAATATTGATCCCATGACAGACATAGTATTTTCTGTCCATGCACACTGGTGTGTGCCAACACCTAGAGTAGAGCTCCAAACTTGCAAATACAGCTCCTTTAAATAGCTCACACTGCTCTGTCTTGGCTCTGCACATGCTTTTTTCCCTCTTTTCTCTCCCTATTTTGTTATGTCACATCATAATTTAATATTTAGTCCTGCAAGCTGCGAAACCCAAGACGTATAAGGGGCACAATCTATAGAATTGCTCCCAACACGTTCAGGTTCTGGTGGGAATGGACTATGCTTGCTGCATCTAGGAAGCATCTTAACCACTAATGTCACTGTGCAGAGATAGAAGGGCCAATAATAAATAGAGCAGTAAGGATGAAGTGGATGCATTTTATAGTATTAATTTCACAGAACACAATGTAATACACTGAGGAGGACTTTTAAGTATCATAATAGTGGGTTTATCTCATGTTAGCCAAAGTGTAAACAAACAAGAAAAAATAGAACGCTCAGTATTTCATTAACTTGATATGAATGGAGCACAATAAAATTGGATATAGTGTTGTTACACTTCTCTACAACCACAACTTTGGATGGTGTACAAGTCTTGGAAATAGCACTTCTTTGTGGATAATAACATAATGTGAACAATGAATAGCTGATCCCAACGTTGTTGGATAATTATTATTAGAGATGTGAATATTCCCAAGAAGGTAGCTTTTTTATTGTTCATTGATATATTCTGGAACTCTTTTTTTATGTGTATTGCTGGCAAAATGTCTAGAGTGGAAAATCATAGGCAATTCATGTCAAGTAAAATGTGTAGGCCAGGAGTTTTGCATTAACATATCCATTCAGCTGTACTGAATTTATAACCCCTTAAAGCAGTACAAAGGGTTTTAGTATTGGATATAAATTATGTATAAAACACTCAGCATGAACTGTTGTCCCTGTATTAAGGTAGATACACCAGGCATAAAAAATAAATGACAAAATCTACATTAATGTTAAGAGGTCAACTTTAAACTGACAAAATCAAGGAAATGCAGAATTACTGCTGAATCCTTCTTTCACTCATTTTACCCCCTACTCAGTTCACACTGGGTTATCCCTTTTCTTTCCAAGGTGGAGTAAAACCTCTGCTAACAAAAAAGGAGCAATCAGGAGTCATTGCCTTGAGTATATGTGGAGCAGGTGATGACTGGGGACCACTGCTACTGATCTTCCTTCTCATGAAAGAAACCTGCCATTCATTTAAGAGCTACAGCTTCCTTCATTTCTGCCTGGGAACATTCTCCTCCTAGGCGCTCCTCCCTTCCATCTTACCCTACCAGCATGTGTTACACTCACTCAACATTTCGTCTAACACACCCCTCTTTAAGAAGAGTTCTATTCTGTTAAAATGGAAACCAAATATGGTTTGGACCTCAGGACATGGATAAGTTGTAAGTAACAGTATTTCAAATAATTCAGAGATAGTTGCATTCCAAAGTGTATCACATTGTTTTCCTACGAGCTAAATAATGACAGCATCATTAGGGGTAAGTTTTGAAGGGTGAATATGAAGCAAAGTTAATAAAAAGAACTAATTACAGACTGTACCCCAAT
Organism: Onychostruthus taczanowskii; assembly: GCF_017590055.1. NCBI lineage: Eukaryota > Metazoa > Chordata > Aves > Passeriformes > Passeridae > Onychostruthus > Onychostruthus taczanowskii. Next base: position 10,150,002 of record NW_024501459.1, read on the forward strand.
AAAATACTTGGATCCTCACGTCTACACCACCACTAATCACTATCAACCTTCCTCTTTTGGAAAAGAGATAGAAACATCAGAACTAGAGACTGACATTATTTACCCTAATGCACTATCTTATACCTTTTTTAACTTGAGGGGATAAACAACTCATACAAGCACACATATTCAGCAAAAATAGGATGTATTTTAGAAGACTTAAGGATAAACTTGACTTCAGATAGGGCAAGGGGATATGGATTGCATCCATAAATTTCACGTTCAGGGAGGGAATATTGTGTTAACCCAGCCTATTTGGAAGAGCTCTCAAGATCACAGGCTTTCATTCTTCCCTGTTGAAGAATTAATTTCCTTGTGTCACCCTTATTGATAGTGATTAGATCAGCACCAAAATTAGTGAACGTTATCGAACTCAGTAACTTGTGAATGAAGAGAAAAGATGTTCAGCTGGAAGGCTTCAAGACAAAGGCCATAAGGAATTATTTTGCTTCAGGGAACAATTACACACTTAAAAAGTAATTTTAGTCCCACCTGTAGCCATTAGATTGCATTATGTTCTAGTATTAGGAACCAAAAAGGTCCCTGTTGCCACGTGCAAGTAATTACAGATTGTGATCTAGTTGTTTTTGTGAGCCTAATAATCCATAACAACCTAACTGCCAGCCACACATGGAAGGTTTCAGTTGTCTCCTTCTGTACCTGAGTCAATAATTGTCAAGCCAAAACCTTGACTTATTGCTGGCAGAGGGTGGACTAACACAGATTTTCTAAAATATTTCCACTTTTGTCAAAAAGAAATTGTAACAGCAAAGAAGCTGGAGATTTTTCTTTCAGCAGCTAAAGTGGAAAAAGTGATGATGTTTGTAGGGTTGCAGTTTCTGTAGGAACTGGGAACATTGTCTTAGATGTGATTGTCTGGAGATGCTATGTCTAGCTGCTGTTTTGGGAAGACTCTCAAATTAGTTAAATCCAAATGTTTCTTTCTGCTGTATTTCTACAGGGTCAAATATATGTCTGGCACATATATTCCATTTCAGAAAGATTAATATTAATAACTTGAAGCTCACAGAATTGTTGATAAATGTATTTTAGCCCACTTTGAGCAAAAATTACCAAGTTCAATTTTCAACACATTTATGGCACTAAGACAAAAAAAAAAAAAAAAAAAAAAAAAAAAAAAAAAAAAAAAAAAAGGTGTGGCTCTGATGTTCTTCCACAGATATTTTGGGTTTGAGTTTGAGGGTGAGTCTTCTGGTACAGGATACTGAGCATTCTCAGCTCTAGACTTTCTTACATGGCTAATGGAAAGGTGGGTCCTCCTTACAACCCAAAGGACAAGATCCAGGTGAGCCATGGATGGCAGCTTGGAGGCTGAGCACAGCTGGGCCAGCACATCTTTCCTACAGTCATTACAGGCCAGGTTCCTCTCAAGTACCATGTGTAAGTGAGGGAAACATTTTCTGCTCTTACAATAGTCAGGTCACAAGGAATGCTGAACCAAAGACTAGCTGTAATCTCATGCAATCAGTGCAGTTTCACCTGATTTATTGGTGAAACTCCAGGACAGCAAAATCTGTCCTATTACACAGGACATATTATTATGCCATATATTATCTGGAGACAAATTATTGGAGATAAAGAGCTGGAACTGGAAAACTACAGGACTTTGTGACACAGCCTATGATATCAAATATTTTCCCTGTTTAGTACTGTTTTGGGTTTTTTTTTTTTTTTTTTTTTTTTTTTTTTGAGACAAAGGAAAATTACTTTTCCAACTGTTTTCCATTATATATAAATTTATACCAGAAATTTGGCATTTGCTGACATTTGTACCTTTCCAGGATACCTGAAAGACAGAGTAGCTGGAACTGCAGAGACTCCTGAAAAAGAATTAATTGATAACCCAGTGATTTGAACTTGTTAATCTAGTGTATTATAAAAGGGTGTTAGTTGGATGTTCTCTTTAACATTTAGGATGAGAAATTCAGATGTGATATATTTTTTTTGAGCAACAGGAAAGGAACAACATTATGTCAAACTTGCTGAAAAAAAAAAAGCTAATTAACCCTTGCTCCCAAACTTAAAAGTCATGAATGAATTAAAAAAAGGTAATGATCCCTGAAGAATAGTTTTATGGCAATGATGAAAATGCATTAAGATAAGAGTGGAATGATGTTTGCAGTGAATTTGATTACAGGAAATAATACAAATAGCCAATATGGAAACATTCACAAAATAATTACTATACAAGCAACCTTTAAGTTCTGAGTGAGCACAAAGATTCAGCCATGCTTTTGACTTTTCTTATTTGAAGTGTAACAATGTTTTAAGTACCAAAATGTAAAATCTGTTCTACAAATGTCTATTTAGTTACAGTCTTTCATGAGGGCATTATGGCTTTCAGGTGCAATAAACTACCCCTCTTTGTAACAACACCCCTTTATAAACACAAAGCAAAACATTATATGGAAAGGGGAGAAGTTAAAAGCCCTAAATCTTCCATTCCCAAGGATACTGTTACCTTCAGATAGAATGTATTTTTTTAATGTATGTATTTACTGCTTAAATGTAGTATATTTCCATTGGGTTTAACTGACAAGATTTTAGGGAGTTCTTCATTACTGATTTATATATATACACATATAGACACATATATGTTCAACTACCCATACACTTTTTTGCTCCTGTTTCCTAGCATAAAATTATTGCCTTCCCTGGAACAATGAAAATGAAACTGGTTTCTAGACCAATGACTATTCTTCCTTTGAAGAGGCTCTTAATAGGATGCATGAAACATCTGGAAGAATTAAATCAAAGGGTGATGGAATTCCCACTGGTGAACACATGTCAAACAAGAAAAAGAGTCCTGTGGAACAAATGAGATTTTGCCCTGAGAATTAGCAAGTACAACAGCTAAGCTTAGCATTGGATTGAGATGAAAACTCCTTAGAGGCCTATTGATACCCTTTTTAAACCTCCATCATGCCTAAAAAAGAGAATAATTTGTGTAATACAGTCTACAAGAAAACTATCTGTTTTTCCTATTCACAACCACTATTCAGAGAAATTCCTGAGATCCACAATAATCTGCAGGTAGGGAAGATGGTCTGGGTGACAGACTGCATCTGATAAGCACAGCACCATTAGGAGAATATCCAACTATAGCTCTAAAGTTGCAGTGAGAAGGGGAAACACAAATATTGTAGATGCATTGTGACCCTCAACGAGAAAAATTATCATCTGCAGCTCATGTTGTTCATTTTGGCACTTGTGCAGTTCCTGTTGCCACACTAAGGCTGAATTTCATCCAGTGCCTTTCTAAGAAAACATTTTTTCAAGGAGAAAATGAAAAACAGCCTCAGAAACTGATAGTCGCACGTCTGTCTGCCTTGCATTCACTCCTCTCATTCACGGCTGCCAAACAAAAAAAAATTACAATATGTCTCTACACTAATACTAATTTTTCCAAAACTGCACTGTGAAGCGGTGAGTTAAAGCAACCTCAAGGCAGGCCCTGGTCTCAACACACTCTGGGGCTGAACAGATCAAGAGCAGCCCTTGGGGGTGCTGGTGGCTGAGGGACTGGACAGAGCCAGCCTTGTGCACTTGCAGCCCAGAAACCCAGCTTGTCCTGGCCTGCACCAAATGCAGCATGGCCAGAGCTCAAGGCAGGGGATTCTGCCCCTCTGCTCTGCCCTCATGAGACCCACCTGCAATGCCCTGTCCAGCTCTGGGGTCCCCAGCACAGGAAGGACATGGAGCTGCTGTAGCAAGTCCACAGGAGGCACATCGAAATGCTTAGAGGAATTTCCATATGAGGAAAATCTGTGGGAATTTGGTTTGTTTCGCCTGGAGAAGAGATGGCTTTGGGGCGGCCTAAATGGGGCCTTCTAGTACCTGAAAGGGAGCCTACAAGAAAGATAGAGAGGGACTTTTTACAAGGCCGTAGTGACAGCACAAGGGGAGGATGGCTTCAAAGTGGAGGACAGTAGGTATAAATTAGATATAAATGGTGGGTGCCCCACCCCTGGTAGTGTTCAGGACTAGGGTGAGTGAAGTTCTGAGAAAACTGCTCTAGTGAATGATGTCCCTGCCCATGGTGAGGAGTAGGAACTAGATGATCCTTAAGGTCCCTGAAAACACAAAACATTCGTGATTCTGTGAGATTGAATTTACTTTTTCTGGGGAAATAAAATGCTCCTTCATTCATATTCTAATGGATACCCATCCAATCTTTTTCTATTTCTTTCTTTACATTCCCATAAATTAAAAGACTTATGGAAGACAAGTGGTAAAGAATGGGTAAGATTATGACTGCACTATATTCTTGGATAAAACAAAGGAAATTTTCAAAACTTTATTTCTCATTGGTCCAAAGGCAGTTCAAGAGAGCTGTGATGTGGTTTTCCCCTTGTTCTTCTGAAGTTTCTTTCACCCTCACTTAGTGGAGAATGATCTACTCATGGAAGAGGGAACAAAGTGGACTGACTGCTAGAAGCCCATGTGATCTTGGACTGGAGATGCATTTAGTGGTTGGATTACTTGATGGTGTTCTACTAAAATATTTTAGCTCTTTTGGATTTATTAAAAACATAACTTGTGAAATACATTACCTTTTATTTTTATTTTGACTACAAAGAACCTTTGTCTTTCCACTGCAGCAGGACTGATTTGAGAGGAAATTAGTCTGTTACTGAAGGTGGTGGGAGAGCAGATGTTCTCCTGTGGACAACAGAATGTGTTTGTAGTACTGCAAAATGCAAATTGAAGCACTTCCTTTACCCTTTTGTATCTCATGCAGTGGTTCCCTTGCCTCTCCAGAGAGGCCGTGTGATTTATAATTATAAAAGGTTTGATCCTTTTCCATCTCCTGGTCGTGTATGGAGGGGATCACCGACTGCTGTATTCATGGTGAAACTCAGTCTGTTGGGCTTTTATTCAAACCACTGAATCACTTATATTGGAGAAAAAAAGATGCACAGTAGGAAATATTTAAAGGATAAAACTGACTTTTGGAATCTCTGTGGAAAATAAGCTTCCTATGCAGATAAAACAAAGAAAAGTTATTTTCACCACAGTTAAATATTGAAACAATATGAACAGTACCCTGAACTATATAACCTTGAATGTGAATAGTGCAATTTACAGACTTCATCCCACCACATAAATTTCACTGACTACAGATTGCTTAGTACACTGGAGCCTTATGCCTTTTTAACACACCAGTTTCCCAGACTATTATTCCTACAATTGTTCTTTTTTATCCTTGGAAAGCTTTTTCTACACCTATTCTTCATGCAAATTTCAGAATTATTCCTACTTTGTAGATCTGCAGCAGCATGTTGCTGTATTTGCAAAAGTTTCCAGACATGCTGGTTCTCTGTCTTCTTGTTTGTAAGTTCAAATTGTGCCAGAAAGATACGTAGATTTTCTGGGATCACAAAATTAATTGGATTTGTCAGTAGTAGTCTGATTTATGTCTCCAGTTTAAGCCACAAGTGTGTCATCAGTGCTAAAAGTGGTGGTGGATAGGTCAGCATGATGAAATTTTTCACTGTTGCTTCAACTTAAGAGAATCTTAGTGTATTCAAATAATCTAATTTCCTTCTAACTGCTTTGTATTTCTGTAAGCATCTCTTTTGGTAAGATGAATTGTTATTTGTTCAGCTGAAAATCAGTGGTGGAAAAATGCTTTTTTTCTTCAGAAATATTGTATTTGTTGTTGGAAACATAAAATAAAAGGGCTCCTATTGTTATGTCTGAATGTTGTTATCCCAGTTTTGAAAATAGCTTTGAACATAATGGTCAAACTCTGCTTTTTTTTTTTTTTCTCTCATACACAAAGGATTCTATAAACTCTTATAAGTCAAAATACATACAGTTCATAATACTGAATATTTGCCTTTAGTGTCAGCAATGTTATGTTTAAAATGTACAGACAAAGAAGGCAGCAGCAACTCACAGGGACATTGTTTATAGAATCAGTGCCTTAATTACCAGGTAGTAACACAAAGCATACTTTAAAACAAAGCAGAGTGAAACACTTGAGAAGTTTGCAACAGTGCAACAAGTAAGACTAATTCTGCAATTTAATAAAATGAAACATTACATTTTCTTCTTTGTAAACACCAGTAAGAGTCATGTCAGCTGCCAACAAATGAAAGATCTTAATGTATTCTAGTGAAGTTTCTTTCAACAGAATTTCTGCTTCATAAGTTTTCTAAACAAGAAAGCATCTGAGCTGCTCCAGCACAGAGCTTTTAAAGGCTATCAAATGGCATTTAAAACACACACACACTCTGCATACCAAACTCTACCCCTCCTTTCCTCTCTGTGTTAATGGTACAGAGCGTCTCCCCATAATTAAACTAAACCCTGAAATCTTGACCATTGTGGTTGCTAAAGATCCCATGCACTTTTCAGGAGAGGAGGGGCATTAACCACAGTTTCCTCCACAAATTCCCAGCCAGGTAATTGCCTGCCTAGAAATCTCCCATCCAGCTTCCACTGAGTAAGCTATTTTCGCTCACCCTCTCACTGAAGCTGCTGGAGGGCATTATAGGCATGGGCTGACAGCTGTGTTCTATCTTAATGCTCTCTTGCTTTGCTGAATATGAAAACACTGCTACCATAACACAATAAAATGAACCAAGTGGCAGGAATATATTTGCCATAAGGTTTAGGAACAGCAAGTAAGCTAATAAAAGCATTGGTAAATCTCTACAAAATATACTGCTGTGTAACAGGTCATCCATCATACCAGATAATGCAGATTTGAGGTGAAAAGTTGATGATCCTCAGTTCATACATTCAAGTGAGCACATTTCATCTTTTTTTAACTCTGGCAAGCAAAGGAACAGCCTGGACTTATTTCAAATGTCAGCTGAACAAGTAAGAAAAAGCCTTAGAAAGAAAACTGCCATTCACCCAGTTTTATTTTCAGGCATGCTTACAAAACTCTCTTCTGGTTTCTATCTTCTTGTAACCTGATGGGAGCCTACAGGAGACTAAGATGTTCAGACAGAAACTCAATGATGGAGCTCAGAGTAAAATGACACAGCTTCCCACATACACTCCAGAGATATTTAATAGGTTCTGTCATAATCCATATGTTCTCTTCAAAAAATAGGAATAAAAACCAGCTGCCTTACAATAAATTCTAACTGCACTATGAGTTAATTTTAAACTGATGTAACATTCAGTCAGTTTTCATTTAAAATGACAGTGAATATCTTTGCCAGACTAAGTGTGGATTTGTAAAAACAGATGAGGAACAGTAAAATGTTTTCCCTTCAAGACAAATATTTCTTTTTAACATGGAGCTTTTAGATAATAGGGGATTGTTCAAGTGAAGAAACACTTTACATTCATCACCATGATGATGTATTACTAAAGTACTGTACTTTTGGACTCTGTTAGAAACCCCTCAGGGATGTGGCAGAGCAAAGATTGCAAATGGTGCCTGATGCCAGTTCTGCTGGCTCAGGTTCTGAAACAACTTGCTGGCTCTGGTGGCAACAGGATGGTCAGCACCACTGGGCACTGGTGTGGTGCCTGCTGACTCCAGCCATAGATGTCAAAAAAAGGAGGGAAGCAGCAGGCTAGATTATGTTTATTTATTTCTACTACTCTGTCCTGAAGGAATTGCCTATGTGAGGTTCCAAGTGATTTAGAAATTTTCAAATATCACCCCTATGAACAGAAAAAAATAACAAAAATACAGTTTGAAGTAACCAAGACCCACATTAAAAAATACAGCAAGCAACCCACTAATACTTCTCATTCCTACCATTTTAACTGCTCTTAGGTCCCTAGAAAACCACTAATGACTGAGGAATAAAATAGGCTTATAATGTGTCCCAAAGATCAACAGCTTTGACTGTGCTAGCCCAAGAATGTAGTCATTGCAGGAGAGAAGTATGGTGTGTCTTGGCACACACACACTTGGCAATAGTACGGCATGTCAGAGTGACTGGGACAGATGTGTCATTGAGGCCCCTTCTGATTTCTTACCGTGTTTTCAAAATGATGCTTCATCTTTGGTCTCAAAAAGAGCAGATCAGTCAGTAATTATGCTATATCCTCTTTAGTTGAGACAAAGGCTTTTTCCTATCTTCCCTTTCTGAATTGCTGTCCCAGTTCCTAGAGTGATAACGCCTCAATCCTTCATCCTGGTCTTATTCTCGATAGCAAGGCTGATACAAACAAAAGCATTTCAGAGACTGTCTGTAACCAACCAGACAACCTGAATGGTCCCATACAAAAGCTCCAGATTAGATCTGACCAGTCAAGACATACGTTTGTGAGTCATCATTTGCTAGATGAATCGGCCAGCTTAGTGTCCAGGACTGGTCCTAAAGCCATGTAATATTAACAACTGTGGAGAAAGAATTAGAAACAGGAAACACAATCATTCAAATCTTGACTTTTCCATCTTTTGAATACCCTCTTCATTCCCCGTTGCACTAAACAAGGGTGGTTAGGAGCATACACCAGCTTCCATGAAGTGAGAGGAAAAATAGGGTAGGAGCTTCTGGGAAAAGAGTCATCTCTGAATTCCCATAAAATATGAGAGGAGAGTCTGATAGAGGTCTGTAAGATTAACAAATAGTATTGAGAAACAAACAGAGGATGATTATTTTCTATAATAACAATGCGCTCAATGCAATTATTAGGCACTGCATTTCAAGAAAATCAAAGGAGGAATATTTTGAACTAAACCATAGTTAAATTATGAAACTCATTGGGACAGAATATTCAGAGCCTGAACTGGCTTACAAAGGGACTAGACAAGTTCCTAGAGGATAGGTCCAGATACTATTGTTCAGGTTTAAATGCAGACTTGGAAAACTCCTAAACTGTTATTTCCAGTGAATGTACTTAAAGAATAGATTGTTTCCTGAAACTTGTGTTACACACTCTGCCCTATTGTAACCAATGCCACTGAAGACTCAGTGCTGGGCTCAAGTGGACTTTCAGTAAGAAAACAGAGAAAAAGTCTTCTGTTTCTGAGAGGGATGTGGGGTATTAGAATGAATCTCTGAAATAAGTCATGAACATAAAGTGCAAAACCAATTGCAATTTTTAAAAAGTATTTTTGCTGGAGAAGCAAAAATGGACATGCTGTCACGGAGAAAAATGCTATCTCAAAAATAGGATTTTTTCCCCCTGTGACAGGTAAACTTAACCTTGAATGGGTGGCCTATCTTAACTTTAAAATAGTTGTTGTCCCTCTGTAAGCTTCTGACTATGCAAATGTTACATGCATGCTCACCTTTAATCATATGGGTGCTCCTTTGAGAACAACATATCTTTCTTTTCCTGTTCTGTGTTGATATGCTATTCACTGCTTTTCCTTTCAATTTTGAGTAAAGTGAACACGTTTTGGTGCCTTAAGAATTTAGCTTTTATATTTTTCAGATCCTGTACTGCATTAGTGTATAATTCCTAAACTCCATATAGAGTGTTAGTGAGCTCTCTTCACATTTTGGTCAGACAAAACAATCCTTCTAAGCCTGAGAACCAAGGACACCCTCTGCCTCAAGCCCCAAAAAGTACAAACAGAAGTGAATCAGGGGGAGGAGCAAACTGGGAATATATGACTTCACTACCTGAAGCTGTAATTGGAGAATTAACCTCTGGTGTGCAAATAGACCAAAGTTATATCTGTCTAAACGTGACCATCGTCTATTTTGGGCAGACAAAGCCCTTAATGTACCTGAAGGCCCTTTATTAAATAAATCTGTTTTTATCCTTTTAACTTTGCCTGACCTCTGTTTCTAAGTAAACCCAAAATAGGCATCAATCTCACATATGGATGGCCATTATGCAATGGTCTTTCAGTGGCTGAGTAATCTACTACAAACCTTTCTAATCAAAATCTCTTATTAGCAGCTCTAGGATAGTTAATACTGGAGCAGCAGGACTGTGTCAATGCCAGCCACATGTGAACTCAAATGATGCTATTTACTTGATTGATTAAACAAAAATTATTTTGGGGATGCAAAGGAAAGCTTTGTTTAACTACTGGGCTGAGCGATGCAAAAGGATTTTATTTTATCTTCCATATTTTCTTGTGTGTCTTTTCTGTCTATCTGTCTCTGTTTTTTCTTTCCTAGATGCACTGTAACAAGTCCATGATTGTTCAGACCTCTGAATTAGGCGGGACCCTGGGATACACAGGACTTCTGCTGATTCTTGCCATTTTTTTCCTAGAGAACCACAGAAAAAGGTGGTTATTCATGATATTTCCTTGCTTGGATCTATTCAGCCCCTTTGTCACACAGTAATAGAATATTTGTATTTTTCATAAAGCCTCTTCTGTAGCTAATTCTTATGAGGGTGGAAACTTCTGGGCAGAAGATAGCACATTTCACACTAGAAACTCACACTGATACCTTCACGAATATTTTGGCAGTGTTCTGTAAAATACTACTCAGTCCTTTCCAAGGATCTGTGGGCTTGGTATGGTGAACATTGTAGAAGTCAACGTCAGTGAATGTGTTATTGTAAAGGAATAAGGAAAATAAAAATGTAAAGGGCAATAATAATACACATTCTTTATTTGAATGGGAAAAATATACATTACTATGACTGGCTACTTTACATTGCAAGTGACTGGAAAGTGCCATAATTTCAATCAGAGTACACTGTTTCTTCCTTGGGTTCCAGTTTTTCACTGGAAACCTGTTGAAAGGCACACCATTTGGAAATGACTGCTCTGTGTCTCCCTGGTATCTTCTTTCTGAAGTAAAATTTGCAAGGATCCTGTAATGGGGGGGAGCACTGCAGTGTCCTGTGGCAGAGAGAGCCAAAGGACTGAACATGGTGGGCATTTAGGAGGGTCACAGCAGGGGCAGTGGGAATAGAGCTCAGTTCTTCTGGTTTCCTGCATCATCTACTGTAGGTATTGTGTTTTGTTATTTATTTAGTCCCAACTGTGCAAACAGAGGTTGTTGCTTCCATTTGCTCCTGTTAATTATTTCAGGGGAGAGTGGTAGCCCTCACAGCATAGGAAGTTGGATTTTTTTGTCCTTGAAAACTATGAATCTGTGAAACCTGTAAAGAAACCGTTCCTAACATTATTAGGAGTCTTAAGCAGTGTAGGGAAATCCGCATGCACAGTTCTGTGTGAATCAGAGCCATTGAGCTTTGAACACTGCTGTTTCCAGGACATGATGGCTGTCTCCCAGGAAGAAATTTAGTAAGGGACTCTGTGATGCTCATATCTCTGTTCTTGTATCTTAGTCGCTGAGTAGCAACCTATCACCTCCCTGGATAACAGCAGCATCCACTCTTCCCATTTATGCGGAGCATCAGCTGATGTCTAAATGTGTTGACAGAGACCTTGATTTTCTGAGCTTTCCGTGGTGGCTTACATCCATGGTGATGTGAACATGTGGCTTGATAAAAGAAGCTTTCAATTTTGATTAAGAAAAACCACACGAAGAAATGTCAGACAGTATGTGGAGCCTGGCCCATGCCTGTTATGAGAATGGACTCCTGCCCTTGAAAATTCAAATGAAAATGTTTATAAGGAAGTTGGTAAGGTAGAATAAATCCCTCTAATTGAGTAACCTAATCTTTCAAACAATCTTTCTCAATGCAATGCTATTTACTTTGGATTCAGTGTAAAAGGGGAGTTAAAGGACCAATGGGGCTTTAGGTTTCCCAGTAAAGTGGTGGCATTGTAGGAAAGGGGCAGAGTATGAGATGGTATTTATGGAATATAAATATCTGTTAATAAAGCATGAAAAGACAGCTATGCAGCACTGATCACTCCCTCACTGTGGGAATTCCTGTGGAAGCACAATTCACACAACTTTTCACTCCTCTAACGCAAAATGGGATTAAACATGGTTAGAAAACTCTTCACATATAAGGGGTAGGAAGACAGAAAAGAGGCAAAAAATTAGCAGCTGCCCCTACAAAAGGAAGACCTGCAGAGCCCCAGAGGAAAGCTTGAGAACTGAGGACAGCTCACTGAACTACTGAGCTGTACATGCTAAAATTCCTTACCTTTACATTCCTGCACTGTAAGATATTCTTTGGGTGTTCAGGGGCTGGAAACTCCTGCAGACAGCCCCAGGACATAACCTTACTTTTCTCCATTCTCTCCTGCAGCCCTCTGTCCCAGCAGTACCCTTTGTCCTCACTTCTCACCACTCACACAGGGCACGCCTAAAAATACACAGAGAGAAAGAACACAGGTTGCCTGCATTTCTTCTTCCTGTAACGCTTTGGCTACTCTTCTTGTACTCTGCCACATCAGATCACCTCTGTGTGCTTCTCCATTTTGGTATTCCTATTTGCATTGCCTAATAAAATTGTTGTCACTGCCTGCAACACTCTGAAGCCATAGAGGAGAGGACAGTCACAGCGTATGGTCAGCTATGACAGGAGAGTAGACAGCTTAAATTTTTGTTTTTAAGATCCCAGGAAGTATTATTTGGGAATGCTTTGTGGTAAGGAGAAGGTAAGCAAGAGATTCTTCATTTACTTATGATAAGACCAGGACTGCATTTAGCTTCCTTTTCCCTAGTGCTGTGAGTTTCAGCCACGCACTTAAACCTGTGGAGCTATTCCAAATTTACACCAGTGTGAGGGTGAGTATCTTGACTGTACATGTTTATTAGTGATTGCTAGCCACAGTTTAATTTTAAATGCATTAATATCACCAAGCCCTTTGTTTGACCACCCACAGTTTACAGCAGAATGGAAGTAGTGGCATAGTTCCTACCCCAAAATTTGACAGATGCTTAGGTAGATAAGTACTACGTATACACTTCTGTCTGTGTTCCAGTACTACTTCGATATTAAAAACATTAATATCAAATCAGGTCTAAACAATGTGAACCCTACTTTACAATAAATATCTGCCATGAAGTTATAAGGATTAACTGACAACGTAGTATTTGTTTAAATTGCCTGCCAACTGTGTTTTTTCTTCTTTGAAAAATCCAGCATGTACAGCATAACGTCTTCTAAGTCTGGATGGCTCTCTTAAATGGAAAATGCACCCTACTGACCTCATTTGAAAAAGCAGTTTGGACTAATATAAATTTACTGCAAAGCCATTTAAATTTCCTATCTGTTCTTTCTGCACTGTGTTTACTGAATGTGACAAGTTTAAGTAGATCTAAAGTGGATAATACTTTTCATCACATTGTTGCTTCAATTGTAACTATTCAAACTTCTGCTTAGTTTCCAAAATGAGAAGAAAAGCAGTGTAAAATATAACTTTAAAAATATACTGACTCAAAGTTCTGTCAGGCAGCAGTCCTCTGCCTAAACAATTAGAAACTATTCATTCATTAATGTATGTATTCAATAATTCTGTTCACACAATAAGTTGTCCTGTGAATTTGAGAGATCCAAATGGACTGTGAATACTTCTGTCCACAGCAACAGATGCAGCTGTGAGGAGGAGGCTGGATCTGTCTGTTCAGTCTGTGTGAACACCAGTCACAGTTGTTTTCCTAAGCTTATTGCATGACAAGTTCCTGGAGGATGTAGGCAGCAGGTGACATATTAGCTTTGAGCAAAGACAAATTCATTTTTAGGAAGCAACTCTTTCTCCTTGGAGCTGGAAGAAGTGGTAGGTTTGCAGGTGTTGCAGGTTACCAGCACAAGACTTACCAGCTTGTGGCTTTTACTCCATCTTTATTAAAATAAACAAACAAACAAACAAACAACCCCCCCAAAAAACTAACAAACAAAAAAAAAACCCAAAAAAACCAGCTGGGAATTTTTGTTCATTTCTTCCTCAGATGAATATTGGAGAATCACTGCTTCCAGTCATTCTCACATGCAGTCAGTGTGGGTCCTGTGGGAGGGATGAGTGAGGGGGTCATGGCTTGGAAGAGTTGTGGGGGACTTGAGCACCACCTTCACTTGCAGCATCCACCATGGGGTAAGGTCTTACAGGGATAGGCCTGAGCTCTTCAATGAGAAGAAAACAGATGAAGAGTGAGCAGTCAGAGAAGGAGAGCACTTCTAGCTCTCAGAAAGTTCATACTGATTTTGAACTACTTCCATTACTTTATTTTTTCCCCAGTAGATTATACGAACACTAGGGTAACATCAGAAATACCACATTTCAGGAATACTGGGGGGAAAAACCCCTTAGATTTTTCTTTAAATGTAAAATTAGAATCTCCAGTAATGGGGAAAGAACATTAGAGTATCTATACCATAAGGAGAGATGCAAAGTGAATTTTAAATTTCTGTATCAATTAATAATCTGGTGTAGTAGTGTAGAAGCTTTTCATGATTTTTGTGCAAAACTTACTAGAGAAATGTCTATACCAGCACTGGAAAACTAATAATACAGATTGAATGCCAGCATCCAAAACAAGTATGCCTTTTTATGCAGCACATTTTTTCTTCAGTGTACAATTTTCTTCTGAGTTTTCCTGAAATATTTGAGGCATCATATATGGTATTAACTTTATCTTCATGAAAAAAAAGGTTTTATTTCCATTTCAATCATTTTTGTTTTTGTTTAAAATGAAAAATGCCTGATCTAGTTAAGGTTGAGCCATTTTTAAACATATCAAACATTTAAGATAAAAATATGCAAATGGCACTGTTCATAATCTGTCAAATCACCTGACAGTAAAGCTATCTTATCAATAAATTCTTTCTAAAATTCAGCTAATTGATTGGTTTTGTTGTGTGACCAGAACAGTAAGAGACTCATGATGTGGTGACTCATGATGAATTTCACATCTGGAAAAGCCTTGTTGAAAAATCCTTTAGTGTTTTAGATAAGTCAGACAGCTGCAACTCTTTGCTGCTATTGCAGCTGCTATTTTGCATAATTATTTGCACTATCAAAGCAGTTAGGAACAATGACTATGACTGCATCATGTGGGGAATCCCCATCTTTCTCCGTGCCCTAAAGAACTCACAGTCCAACTGCAAGACAACAGTAAATGAGGTTTGGCTACATGGCTAGCTTCTGGGAGCCATCCCAGAAAAGAAGAGCTTTGAGGAAAGACTCTGAGATATCTTTATGGGGAAATGGAGGCAAAATTTTGCTGATTCTGGAAGAAAGCATAGAATTTGCTTAAAAATGTCCGTAACTGACGAGATTACAGTCGCATACTGCTGAAGGACTCAATTTAGCAGTGAAAGAGATGTATCAGTAGGCTGGAAGTAGGGTATGATGGCTTTGAAAGTGAAGGTAAATATTTTTTTTTCATATATTTTAAATAGAAGTGAGTAACCCCATTGAAGAGTCTATGCACTCAAAGAGATTGATTAAACAGATTATCACAACAATGTATCCCAAAAAGCTGTGATGGCACTATGCATTATCTAGGCTGGAGGGAAGAAAATTATAACAACCAAAGAAGAGAGCTTGAATGACTTTTTGGCTATCTGGCTAATTTTGAAGGCCTATTAGAACTGCCATACAAATAAAGCATTAAGGTTAGACATGATCTTGAGAGGGAATATCCAGTAGAAACTGCAATTTAAAGAACATCTGATTGTCTCCACAGAAATCACAGAGTATTGAACTATTACCTCAATTTTATTTAATCTGACTGGCAGACAAAATGAAGCATGTGGTTCCTTTTAAAGTCCCAGAAAAAAACGTAGCTTGCTAGGTACCTGCAGGTGATGTAAATTAACAAGAATGAGTTTTGATGCCTGGGAGCAGAGGTTTAAAAGACTTCCACCCTAAACAAGAGCACTGAAGTAAGAGCAGCTCTAAGGTGAGAAGTGGACATTCAGAGCAAAACAGGTGTTCTACTCAGCTCAGTTAGAAGAGGGCTAGCATTTTATTTGGTGGCTTCTAACTGGGTACTCTTGGTATGTTATTTTGGCTTAGTAAGAGATAAAATATTTCCAATCTGATATTGAAAATATGGTGGTAGCCTTGGAACTTCTCCATATAATTGGCCTAGTGCTAGACATGTGTAGGCTAGCAGATGGCAGAATGACTGCAGTTTATATACATATATTTCTTCTTGGCATGGAGTTGGATGGTGAGTTTATGGATTAGGCTTCCTAAGGGAGAAAATAATTTTATGCCCCTGCCAGACTCTTCTAATAGACAGAAATGGGAGAGAAAAATGTCTAACTACATAAAATAGGAAAAGATCAATGCTATTATTATATCTAGTGCAGAATGAAGCAGAGCTGGAGAGGAAAGAAGGTCTGAGTATTCAATTAAATGTGGTGAAAAGACAACTGGAATTAAAGAGGCAAATACAGTTTGTTTTGGTTAGTGGGAAAACTGGCATCACTAAAGGACATATATGAGACAAATATAGGAACTGATTGTTAGAAATGGGTAATTACATTGAAGAAATGAGTCATTTATTGCTGAGGAAAAAAAAAGTTATTGGTAACAGATTAATGGGAAACTGGGAGGAGACACAGCTAGGACAAGTTACCCCAACAAACAAACCAGCCAACCAGATATTCCAGATGATATTCTCAGTACATAAAGTTGGGGAAAGAAGGAGAAATGGGGTACTTTTGGAGTGATGGGGTTGTCTTCCCAAGTAACAACTGCACATGAGGGAGCTCTTCTCTCCTGGAGATGGCTGAGCACCTGGGTGCCCCCTGGGAAGCAGTGAATTATTTCTTTGTTTTTCTTTCCTTTGTATACATGACTTTTGCTTCTCTATTAAACTGTCTATCTCAATCCATAAGTTTTCTAGCTTTTACTCCTCTGATTCTCTCCCCTGTCCTGCTGGTGGGGGAGTGAGTGAGCAGCTGCTTAGGGGCTTGGCTGTTGGCTGGGGTTAAACCATGACAATATGCCATTGGACCTGTTATCATAGTAAGATGCAACCTCTTAAATGACCAGATCTGACTAAGGTTGAATAAACACGTTGAACAGAAGCAGCTGTTGTGTTAAGGGAAAGAGCCCTCTCCAGACAGATTTCCTGTTCTGCTGTTCCTCAAGGCACAGTGTGCTCTGAATCCACACAGGGCTCACAAGTTGTGTGGCTCCTTAACAGTAAGCAAAGGAAGAAAGTGAAGTCCTGCAGTCCAAGAAATAACCAAAACTATTGCTTTCAGTAATTTCTATAGCATGTTAAAGCCACGTTCAAATGTGCTTGTAAGTTTTCAAGAGAAGAATCCTTGCATTTTGTTAATTTGATTCTTCCTTCTTATCGTAACCATCATGTCAAATACAGAACTTAGAAACTAAAATAACTTTTGTCCAATGGCTAATTGAAATTGATTAAAACAACACAACATAAAGGACATCTCTTTGTGTCATGTACAAATTATTCACCACTCGCTGCCACATTGCAAGTGTGAATTTGAGGGAAATAGGCCAGTTTCTCAGCTGCAGAAAAATTGTATCTTGGGATACTCAGGTTAGGGATACAGTCCTACTGTGATCTGGCAGTGTGCACTCTTGAACTCAGACCAGAGTCAGGTTTCAAGTTAATCATGTAGAAAAACATATTTGTATTTAACTCATACCTGCAAAGTCCATATATGAATGAATCAGGTATTACCATACCTTGATAAGTGGCACTTATGTACCACGTTCAAACATATACTGAGGTTTTGCCCTCCCTGTTATAATTCCCTTCTGAAATCTTTAACTTGCACTGGCTCTGGTGTCACCCAGGAGGGTGTGAGTCAGAAATAAATGCAAACTCAGTGATGTAAAGTTCTACAGTGGTAAGAGCAAAGTTACTCTTCCTCAGATGAGCGTGCACATTGACATCCACATCCCCTGTGGTTTAACATTTTTTCTAGGAATGAATGATTACATTTTCTTCTTGTTTCTGTCCAGTTTTGCCGATTGAAAACCTACCTTGAATGCTCATTGCACAAAGGCACAGAAACTTTACAGAGGCTGACGTTATACTTCTGGTTATTATGAATAACATTTTTGTAAGAAACAGAATAGGAAAAATCTCTTCACTATAAAGACATTATATAATTATTGCTCTACTCTTAAAAGATTATCTGAAGAAAAATAAAGTCCCAAGTTGTGATACTGGAATAAGTGTTTTGTATTGCTTTTCTACTCCAAGGAATGACCAAACATTAAAATAAGGAAACTGGAAACTAGAATATTTAAATTGCTCAATAAAAGAACAAAACCACATTTCTTGAATAGACCTATTGTTCTTTAAAATGAGAGGAAAAAGGCAACTACCATAACTATTCATTGCTCTCCACAAAAGTACAATATTTTTTCATTATAGAGAAAATCACTGAAAGGATTTAACTTAGAGTATTTTAATTTCTAAAACTAGACCATTTTCCTACCCCTTGAAATAAAAAAGCTTAAGAATTATATAGGAGCTTAATTTGTTATATGAAAAGACTTAACCTCTTTATCTCTAGAGAATTCTCATTTCTCAAGCTATTGATGTTCTATTTAATACACTCCAAACAGCGTCTATGAGCAGGCATGTCAACTTTTTCTTACATGTTATTTGGGGACAGAAGCTAAGCATGTGTTGTCTATATCTTAAATCAGAGCTCTCATAAGTGTCAAAGATGATTTTATCATACTTTCAGATGTGTTTTTGCCTTCCTATTTGGGTGTTGGATTGTAGGCATCTTTTGCACGGACGAACAAAGGCAGGGAGGAACAAGGACAGTCATCTTTGTGTGGCCCGTACAATTGTGCTTACTTAGTTTAAGGAAGGAAGTGGGGTCTGTGACCTTGCCTTGCTCCGCACTGTGGAGGGTACACCATCCTAAAGGCAAACATTAATTGGAAGCCTGTTTTAGTTAGGAAAGGAAAGAGACAAAAATTGGGTCTATGTGAAGGAAGCAGAGGAGAAGCCAAGGGGAAAGCCGGGGGGGTAGGTGGTTAGTGGGAAGTGCTGAGTGTAATATCTGTGTTGCTCTGGACTGTGGGACTGTGCTGAGGGCAGGCTTTGGACATGATGTGCAAGGACACCACAACAACAGCCAATTTTTTGAAGGACTTACAGTGTAAAGTTCTTGGCTGAAGGACAGCTCTCGACGGATTCAAAGAGAGAAGGAGAGAGAAAATGGGCTTATGTTCATTGCAGTCCAGGGCATACAGCCCTTACCATCTGATGCATTTTAGGCAATATACCTTCAAAATGGGTATCTGACAGATGTTTTCCACTGCCCTTTTCTGCCTGCTGACCAGCATCCCTGCTCAGGTAATGGGTACTCCCCATCTGCCCCCTCTCACTGGGTGCAGCTGCTGCTGCATAATTCCCCTTTGTGTACCCTTCTCTTGCCATTGCTGGAAATAGTAATTAAACCCCACCATGAGTCTACCTTTTCTTTTTTTTTTTTCTTTTTTAACTCCCTGGTTCTGGTTTTCTGCTGCTAGCTCTTCATTTACTCTGGAAAGGACTTTCAGACCCAAGTGTCCTTCAACAAATATTATCTCTTAACTGGAAGATTATCTGAAGAAGTCATCTGTTTTATTGTCCCTACCTAATATAATCATCCACAACTACACTTGTACATCTGTTATATATTTACGTGTTAAGGGTTCTCCCTTGCCCCAAAGTGACTGAATTTAGAGATATTCTGCAGGTGAAAAGTTTGCATGCTACAGAGGCACAATGAGGTGTGAACAATTCAATTGCCAGCAGGGAAGAAAAATTATTATAACCTGCATCGTTTAGAAAGCTTTATGTTTGGAAATGATATAATCTAACCCCAGCCTTCCAGGTAATTAACTGGTGGTAAGAAGCCAATAGAGGAAGTGGGTGACTTTTGGTACTCATACACTTTATTTTACTTCCCACACGTCTACATCATAACCAAAAGCATCTGAACATAAAAGATTCTGCAGCATCTTCAGAAACATCAGTGAGCCTCAGTGAAATAGCTGAACCTTGACTCAGCCCCTTAGGAACTGTTATAAAGCTATTTTTGTGAAGTAAAGTAGAAGGATGGGTGGGAAAAAGAAAAACAGATTTTGTCACTCCCGAAATATGCTCAGATTCAACCTCCACTAACCCCATTGTGTAAAACATACCGAAAATTATTAAGAGAAAGCTTGCAAGTGTAAATATACTTATTCTCAATGAAATCAACACCATCAAACTGATTTGTAACCATTCCCTTAATACTGCTATAAACTTTACTGCAGTGAAAACACTGGCTATACAGATTGCTTTCCTCTTCCTCAGGATGTGTTTCACCTTTGTGGCATTGCCACTATAAATCTCATGGTCCAACAACCCCTTGTCTGCAAGTGATTTCAAGCACTATCATAAAAACGAAACAGACAGACTTAATTTGAGTTCCAGACTTAAGGAAACTCAACTAAAATATTAGCATAATTTTGCTGAAGACGGAGGAAATTGTTAAAATATGTCTATTAGAGAGTGTCTGCAATTCAATACATCTCTTAGCTGGCTCTTGGGTGCCACCCAGTGATTGATTTAACAGCAGGTTTGTAATGGTGTCTGTGGTGCACCACAGGCCATGGTAAGAAGCAGACTGATCACAGGAGATGAGAATCAAGAATGCTAGGAAGTACAAGAGATTCACGACATGTCAATTCTGAACCTGTGAATAATAAGTTCTGTCTGATGGATTGAATTCTTGGGGAATTTCTATGCTCAACAATACTCCTATTTCTTTCACGTGGGGACTGACAGATTCAGCAACCATTGTGCATGTTTCTTCCTGAAGGAAATTAGGGAAGCTTGTAGTCTTTTGATTTTTTGTACTTTATTTCTTTGGAAAATATGTAGTTATTGTTTTAAGATAATGGTGGTGCTCTGCTTTCCACCAAAATAAAAAAGTCATTTTCACACAGAAAGAGTATGTTTTTCTGTTGCGCATTCTTTAAATAATGTAAAACCACTGGAAAAAAAAGTTCTAGTTAAAACTAAAAGACATGTGATGGAAAACTGCTAAAATAGCTGGTGCCAAAATTGAAAAATCCTGTCCAGTGATACTACACGAGAGTATGATATTGTCCCAAGGAAATGTGATGGTGCACTGACTGCTGCCCTGGATCACAAGTCTTTACAGGCAATTGTTGACAACAATTTAGAAATATTGATGTGAAAAATATTTCTCCTACAGAGAGGTATCTAATCCCACAGAGAAAGCACAATGATTTCTACTGCTAGAGTCAAAAAGACTAGTATTTTTTGAAGTGGAAGAATTGAAACAATCCCTCTCAAAGCACGGCTGATTCATCTATACTGAAGTACTAATTGAGGGTAAGATGTATTTCACAAAGTGAGGCTTCAACTGAAACTAGGATGATTCTGGTCCAAAAATAATTAGGTGAAAGAAATAGAATTAATTATCAAAATGGGCACTTCTTCTCTTGAAAGTTATTGCTCCTTTGAGTTGGAGAAAAGGTTACACTGGGACAGAGCAAAAGAGTTTTACTCTGTGTCTCAGCACAATATCTGGCTGCTGTGCTACATACCTGCATCTCTGCAAGTCTGCTAAAATGTTTTGCAGAAGCTTAAAATTTTGTATACACTCTACAACTTTAAACTGAAAATCTCTTCTCTTTCTCTTACATTCATGCTAGCTGGGATGGGTAGAAGTTACCAAATTAATAAGTCAATTAAGTATATATGAATGCCAGGAAATGAAAGATTATGGTCCTCATTTCATATTCCATAAAGCAGCATGTTCTTTGTGGTTTCTTAGAAGGCTTAACAGAGTTTATTGGTTAAGGAGGCAACTTTATCTAGAGATTTAGCATTAGATAACATTTTTTGTGAAGTATTTTTCGTTACTGAAGTCAGATTGATGGAATAAAAAAGAAAATGTGTTTTGAGTAGACTGGTAAGAGACCAGCAGGTCCAATGTTAGCACCTTCCCCTTCCAAGCAAAGAGGGAGGTTTTGAATTGAATACCTTTGGGCTGCAAAGAGAGAACAGGATTCTGTCAGCCTAATCTCATTATACATGTAGCCATTACAGTCAAAATGAGTTTCCTCTGCCTTAGTTTAGGTTGGAGTAAAAGCCAGTTCTCAGAGGAAAAGGGTCATTACACTAAGGTAGTAAGTTACTAAATTGAGCTTCTTATTATACTGGGGTATACACATTTATGTTTTCTTTAACCACAGGGAGTTGAGATAAATAATTTGGGCATTGTTTACTAATTGGAGTCGGGCATCATGTTCTCATGAGTTAAAAAAAAGAATAGAGAATAAAATGATAAAATGAAATATATAAAATGTTAATTGTACAAGAAGTGGTTTGGGACCACGATTTTGTTCAGAACACTCCCACAGTTTGAGAAGATGCAGCATTAAGCCAGCAATTTGTGGCTCAGGCTCATCTTAAATGAAGTGAAATGAATAAATATATGTCATAGGAATCAATATTCTTTTGGCCACAATCCTACAAACACATGTGAATAATTTTGTGCATGTGAGTTCAATTAGATTATTCATATGTGCAGTGTTAACTCAGATATGCAAGTGTTTGCATTATTGGAATCATAGTTTATGGATGTTCACAAAGAGCCAAAATCTACAAGGAAAAGCTCAGATGCCACAAATGTTCAGGTAAGTGAGTATTTGTGCAGAGGAATACAGTACTTTTATACTCACAGTCGTGAAGTTTCTCAAAGGCTTCTACTCACCACTTCACAAATCAAGGCCAAGTCTCACATCTTGCAATTTTTACATGCTTAAATAATTCATTTGATTGAGCATAATTAAATATTGATTTGATAGCCAACAGAGAAGTCTTTTATTAAATCTTTAATGGATTTGATATCTCATTCCTAAATTTTAGCCAATTCACATGAATTCCAAATGTCTTTTATTTTTTTTCCCCGTTTGCATCAGTTTGTAAGAAATTTTGAGCCATCCCAACCTAGATTCAGTAAACAGAACTGATGGTTAATGAATTCTTAATTAAAATGAATCCAACATTACCAAGCAGTGGCTGCTGCCACAGCCACCCTTTCTATACTTTGCAAATATGCAGAAAATTTCAACATCAAGATGAAAACTCTTTTTTTGAAAAATTAATCATATAGAAGTAATTGTGGCATGGTGCAAGGTGAGCTGTGCAAGAGTTGGGGCTCTGGCCCCGGAGACCTGGCTACAGGTACAAAAGTAATTTCCAGGCCAGTGTAAGGAAAATAACATAATTTCTTGTCTTTTTCTGTCTTTCTCTGAGAAAGGTAGGCATAGAAGACTTTTCTATCATGTGATGGTAAAGAGCAGAGGCTGACAGAAATTCTTTCTCTTCTCTTCAAACAGGTGAACAGTGCATTTGCCATTCAAGAAACAGTCAAAATCCTTTAATTAATGAGGGAACAAGTGAAAAATAGCAACAAAAATTACAGGCCACATAAAAGTGCAGCCAAGTGTGCAAACTAATGTTTTACTGAATTTTGAGTCAAAACTCAAGGATATAGCGAGCATGACTGTATATCAGTTGGGTGACGTTTTGTGTGTGACAAAGAGAATAAAAACTTACGAGGCCAGGAAAGAGAGCTGGAACAAGTCCTGTAAGTGGCTGACAAAGGAAACATTTGAAGAAAGAGCTTTTTAGTTAGGTCCTGGCTAAAAGAGGTACAGAGTCCTCTGAGAAAAATATCTTTGCTTTGCTCTTTGGCCATTGTCTGCAAGGATAAGGGACTGAATACTATTTGAAAGTGAACAACAATTAATGGATTCTAGTACAGAATCATAGAATCATATCAAATCTTTCTTCTCAAGTGAAAAAGAATATGCAAGAAATTAAATCTGAGGTAGCCACACAAGGTGCAAATGATGTGTCAGATTTAAGAGGATATAAGGCCCCATACACTGTGAGGCTGTGCTGCAAGAACATTTACCTGTGTGATGACCTCTGTCTGAAGACAAAAGTGGCAGCTGTGTTCCTAATTACTCATTTGTCCACTCAGTCACTGTTGAGAGTTTTCAGTCCCTCTGTCCTGGCAGGACCAAGTTAAAGCTGTAGAAAACTGAATACAGGTCTACATCCATCTTCCTCCAGTACAGGGTAGTCACCCGTGCTTCTTGGCTGCAGTGTCTCACCTCAGCCACATGTAACTTAAATAGGTGTGATAAAGATACTGTAAATTCCTCAGCAAAATATGCTTTAGATCAATGTGTTATTGAATCATTGTTTATCCTTGAGAAACACTATGTTAGCAAAAAACTTTCCTCCTATCTCTCCAACATCTCCTAACTAAAAATGCTGAAGTCTTTTTTTCCTTTCTCAGTTTTTCAAACTAATATTGATTTTACTTCAGTTAAAAATAGTTCAGTGGGAAAATGTCATTCGGAGGTGCCAGCTGACTAAAGAAGAAAAAGGATAACATCTCGTGAAACACAGAGTAGAACTGAATATTAAATTTTGATATTAGTCTGCTACTCTCAGTGGATTATGTTAAATTTTTACACGCAAGGAAGCATGTATGATAAAATGTTGCTATGATTCATCTTAATTCTACAGCTGAGGAAAATTTTGTTGGAAAGACTGGCTTTAAAACTGAAAAAAGAGAGCAGATTTGTTTTAGTTTTGTCTACCAAGATCCATACATTTCATGGTAACTTTGCAGTAAAGCATACTAAAAAGGCACCAAATTCAATAGAGTCTGACTCTCACTCTGACAGTTTTTGGGCTAGCCTGAGATACGTTTAAAGCAGTGCTTATTTTACTAGAACACCACACTGCATCCACTCCTACCACATGAGCTCAAAATTCTTATGTCATTCAATGTTGTCAGTGCTGTCTATTGACACCTTCTTCCACAAAAAAAATCTCATTTCTTTTAGAAATAAGTTTTTCTCACTCCAGCTTCTGCAGCCTTCCTTGCCTTGGCTAGTCCCTTTCCTGGAAGTGGGACAATGAGTCTTGCTCAAACCAGGACATTTTCTCTACTTGGAACACAACTGTGAACATAATGAAGTTCACTGCTGAGGCCATTTCAGTAAAGTGGATCCAGAGAGGTGCTGTGTACCTTGACTAGCTGATGCTGTGTTTGCTTTGCCTTTTCAGCTTTCTCCCAGGAAGAGAAGTTTAGGCACAGAGTGTTTTTTGTGTATGGTTTTATTTGCTTCACTGTGCACAAGACTGTGCCTCTTTGATGTTAATTGTGGTAAGATTGAAGTAACCTGCATTGGAGGTAAGTAGAACAGTACAGGGCCATATTTTGCAGTCTTGAAAGGAATTTTGTTCTTTCTGCAGATGAGTTTTATTCCTATGTAGGAAGTTATGCAGTTTTGAGGTATGGTTTTCTTGGCAATTATCTTGTTGCAAAGCAGGGCTTGAGATATGAGGAAACAAGCTTACTAAAAAGCTTATGGGTATGTGCTGAGCATTTGAAATAATAAGTATCTTTGTTTTCCTGGACAGTCTGTGGGAACTTAATGTCTGTGTGGATCACATCAAAGATATGCTAAATTTACTAATGGCTGTGGCTACTGGGTCCTCTAGCTTTCTGGAAATTGTCCAGAGCTGAATACTTAGGAATGGCACCAGTATAGAAAGTAATTTCACATGATACTGGTCCCTCTCTTACAGCTTCTGGAAATTTACTGGTTGGGGATTTCCTGAGCTGAAAGTTGCATCTGCATTGTTGTACTTAGGAACTGTTGACAGACTTTTATGAACAGTTTTTTCCATCTAGATATTAAAATATTCATATTTTTTATATTTACTATGTCTTGCAGTAATTGAACACAAAAAAAATTTATTCTGAGATTGCTTATTTTAAAACTTCTGACTGGTCATTTTTCTTTGTGTGCTCAATTTTTGGCATCAGGAAGGCACTCTGGAGAGAAGAAAATAAGCCTGATGTGCTTCTACCAGCCAATGTTGTTTGAAAGCTACACTTGAGTTCCACATTTAGTTTTAACTTGTGCATTATTCCTATAGCCCTGGCACACATCTGTAAATTAACAGATAGGGGATGTATAAGTAAATGCAAATGGAGGGAAAGTTCATGTTGCCCAGCCCTAATTTTAAAGAGTAGCAACAGAGATCCTTTGCGATCACAGATGGATTAAATGATCCATCCTTGAACTTGCAAGATCATAATCCATGATTTAAATCCCTTGTAGAAATTAATTTTATTATCTGAAATGCAGAGCATTTTCCTAAAGACATCAGAGAGAAAGAAATCTACACCTATCCCCAGTCTTCTTGGTTGAAAAGTGGATGGGCAATGAGACAATTCCTCCCCACCTTTCAAGGTTGTCCCACCTCCAAAGTCAAGCAATGCCTTTCTGACTGTTCGGGCTGGTGTCATCTGAATATTTTGGTTCTGCTTGGGCCAATCTATGTGGTTTTGTCAAAAAAAAAAAAAATTGCTGAAACATTTGTCTTTGTTTATGACATTTTGTTAGTAGGCATCACTGTGTCAAGTCTCTCTTTTTGATATCATCAGCTCTGTATGAATTGTGTCTTTCTTTGGAAAAACTCTATTGGTTATCATCCAAACGCTAATTTGTTGACCATGTATAAGGAATGTAAGTGTATAAGAAATGTCTTCAGTTACCATTTGAGAAACTCTTCTACTGTAAATGTGCTGGAATAAAACCTTTCATTTATGGGTATCCTCTGTAATATGGCACTGGTAAATGTCTAGCTAGTCTCTCTCTGAGACCAGACCACCCACTAGCTCGACACAATGACTGAAGGACTGACAAATACTAGAGACGTGCAAGGAACAAGTCTTATTTCTCTCTGCAGATCTTAAAATCTGTCCAGTTGTCTGTCCTCTATGCTTTTTATTACCACACAACATTCAAAACTGGAAAAAGTTTTCCATTAACTCTAACCCCACACACCGCCCAAGAGTTATTGACAAATGCTTTCAACTGTAGTGGCAGTACTGAGGGTGAGTCCTGCCTACTTCCACAGTTATATTTATCCTGTTGCTTCTGAATTTGAAGGCAATGAAGAATTAATTTAAGAAAACTCACATAACTAGAATGCATCAGTGGTGTAACTCTTCATCATACTATCAATATATTGGCACCTATATTGAGAGGATTAAGTCACATTATGGAAAATCAGTACTGGCTCCAATAACTGCTAAAATCAACACTGGATCGTTTTCTATTTGTATTAAACTCTGGTAGCCAGATAAAGTAGCCTCTTTCACTTATCTCCTACTCCAACAAAAATACCTTCTACTTCACCTTGATGTAAGGTGTAGCATACCAAATCTATGTGACCAAAGTATAGTATACAAGAATGCAGAAAAAAAATATACTGTGTTTAAAGTTGAAAAGGTAAGATACATGTGAAAAGTGAGGTTAATGTTCACAATGTCATTTCAACAGTATTGAAATGGATGAGAAGAGTTGAATGTTTATCTAATCAAATATCCAGAATGCCTACCCCTTCGAATGTTCCTGTGGGGAATCCTGCTAATTGGAATTCTTAAGTCCATTTGTTAGGTTTTTTTCTTCAGGAAGCTGTACAGACTGTTTTATAATACAGTATCACACGACTGGAAGATTGACTCAAAAGGAAAGGTCAGCACTTTACAGCACAACTTCATTTGCATATGTTTAGAGTCTAAATGTTTGCTCATAACACATGTTCAAGAGTGGGTGTCTTTGTATGACCAACCATACTGAAAGTTTGGACCTTTTCAGTCCACATTTAGAAACAGAAGCAAAACATTGTTAGAGGCTATGTCTTTTTGTATTCCCTGACACACTTGGGTACACATGAAAAGAATACAGAATTAACACAGATCTGCATACTATAGAATAGATACAAAACCAATACAAATTGATGCCCAAAAGTCTATTGAAACAGAATTAAAATTAATGAAAACAGACAAATGTTTATCTGCTGAATTATATTGAAAACTTGCACCTTTGAATGTTTTGGCTGCAAAGACTGACAATGATAAATCACTTTCCAACAGCTGTGGACAGCTGCTTCACTCTGGGGTCTAGAGAGCTTAATTGGGGAAGTGTGTTATAAAATTAAAGTGCCAATGGCTCATTAAGTTATGTGATGACTTTGTGTGGCAGGCCAATAACACTGCATTCCAGGCTTTGGGAAAGGACATGCCTAACTCTCTGTTAATTAAGGGCTTGTTGAAGAATGCAGGTTTGCCAAACTGCAGTGTTTTCATAGGAGAGCATCTGCAAAAGAAGACTCAGAGGGAGAAGCTATTTACAAGAGTTTGTTGCAGCTAGAGCAGATTTTTACCTCTTTATATCCTGATGTCTGGGCATGTTTACCTTGTTTATAAACTACTGCAATATCTTAGATGCAGAGAAAGGACTATCAGACCTGCTTTGATAAATAACCATTTCTCTGAAGTGAGTAAACTAACACAGACACAAATATAAAAAATTCCACCCAAATATTAATACTTGCCCACAGCATAGAGAAAAAAGGTTTTCCATGATGACCAGAGAATTGAAAAACAAAGACATGAGGGAAACGCAGTGGGGTGGAGGAGGTGAAGTATATTACAGCCATAACAATTATTTGCAGGAATATGTTGTCATCTTTTAAATAGTTTGTATGTTGATTTGTTTATATAGCAGGAATTATATTTGTCTATTTAAATCTTTAGTGAGCTACGAAACAAAGGTGAATGACCCTTGTCAGCAGTGGTATGGATTGTAGAACAGGGACAGTGGGGCTGCCAAATTGGACATAGTTTGCAATATCATGGCAAACATGCTGGCTATTGCCTGTGCTAAGTGCAACCAGCTTCACACTCCCTCCTCTCTGTAGGGCTTAGAGGGCCATTAAATCCAGGCTTGAAGATTTTCCCTGTCACTCTCAGACTGCAAGGCCACAACTCCATCTAGCACTTTGGTTTAGAGACAGGCTGGGACATGTTGTCTGTTAGACTTGACCTGCACAATCTTCCTAAATAAATACAAGTACAAAAGTACAGAAGGAAGGACCAAAACGTGAACAATACAAGACAGATGAACACATCAAATTATTAAGAAGCTTTTCAAGTGGCAATGTGGAAATTTGAGACAAATTCTCATAATTTCTTTAATTTCTCCCTATTTTTTCCCTTCACATTTCAATTAAAGATTTATGCTAAACTGGAGAACATAAAGCTCATTCATAACTCTGTCTTATTCTTAAACTGCTGACTTGCAATGCTTGGGATTTTCCATTACCCATTTCTGCATAAGTCTTTAATAACACTTTCCACGCATTAAGATGGAAAAACTTATTTATTTGTTTGCCTCAATATAAACATCTTTTGCTAATAAGGTCAACATCTTGCCTAGAGTTAACAGAGATTTGATATTAAATATTCACACTTATCTAATCATAAATCTGCAATAATCACCATTCAGTGTAATTATCCAGAACTTATATCAACAAAAAAAATTTTGTCCTGAACACGCAGCAACAGACTACTTAAAGATCTTTGAATAAATGTGTTTTGATGAAGGTTTGGAGCCTGGCTGTCATTCTGTAAAACTGAAACATAGTGGGAAAAGGAGAATTTTTGCTTATGCTAAGAGAATTTTCTCTACAAATAGATTATTGACTGTCTTCATAGTAGGCTGTATAACAATTTTATTGATAAGTGCAAGACTTACTTTACTAATGAATTTGAAGCATCATGCTCCTGGTTAAAAAATCAGCAGCTGCTGAAAAAAGAACATTTTCAGTAGCTAGGTACTTTTAAATTTTATTTTATTGTAGTCTTTTATGTAGAAATAATTCTGCAGAGTCTATTTCTTCATGAATCTAAAGACCAGCTGATGTGTTTGTTCACACTTTGTTGTTCTGTGAGCTATTTGTTGCTGCTTCTAAAGTTTGAATGGGTATACTGTAAATATTTTCACAGAAGGTAAAATAGTCCTTATGTAGCATTTAATGAAAATAATTCCATATTCTGTCTGTATACTAGAAACATATTAGACAGAATGAACCTCAATAGTGATGTGGGTATTTTTTATATATATGTATAAAGTGCTTTGTTTTCTTCTCACTGAGGGGAATATTGTTTACTCCAGTTTTTCAGTTTTAAGATTTCTGTATTGTGACAATCACCCTTGTGGATGCTAAGAGCCCACTGAGCTCCCTCCCCTGGGAACTCATTGATGCATCTCACTAATCGACAGAGGACAATGCTGTTGAACAAAACAAGTTGAAGTATCTCTACCTCTAGTGAACATTTGGCAGAATTATGGTTTCCCATGCACTAGTTAAAACACATGATGCTGAGGTATGTGGCCATTCTCCTTCACAATATTCTGTCCAGTATTTTAAAGACAGAGGATGAAACTGTGGTCATATCTCTGCTGCTATTTAAACTTTGGACAGATACCAAGGCCTGATTTGCCAATATCTATTTGTGTTTGAAAGTCTCACAGAAGACACTCCTGGTGTCTCAATGAATAATTTAAGCCCTGTCATTTTTCAAAATAGACACTGTCAACTCTTGTGAAAATAAGATTTGAGGAAGCAAAATTTCAGTGCTAAAGGTGCCCTTTTATATCCTTTATTTGTTAATTAACACTTCTAGCAAAGGCCAAGGACAGCCTGGCTCTGTTTCAGGGCGAATAACATCCGTCAGCTCAAATCTCTCTCAGCAATGAATTAATCTAATCTTTTTGACTCTGTGCTGACACAGATGAAGAGCTGTCACAGGGAGATGTAATCATCTCAGGTGAAGGATTATGATAAACTGATGAGATGTGGTAACTGTTAAATGCTACTGCTCTTTTGCAAGTGAGTGACTACAGGCTAAGTTTCTCTGTGGTTCACTCCATTATTCTTCATCCACATAGTTGTTAAGGAGGCAACACACATCCTCTCTGTGGGCTAGGCATTTCTGTACACACATGTGGTTTTTGCTTGTAAAAGGGCCTGACCTTGACCAAAGTGTATAACAGGTATGGAAAGCAGAGTTGATGTATAGCCAAGCATATTCTGCAGGCATGTCCTACAGATAAATTTTGGTTGAACACTGCAATATGGGGATGCAGCAGCCTCTTAAAACTCAAGTCAACAAAAATGGCAAGGCTTTCTTGGATTTTTCTTAGTGTAAAAAGATTGTGAACTGTTCTCTGTTATTTTTGGATTTACTAAAGAATGTGTGTTGCATTCCACATAATTCATGGTTTCAGCATTCTATATTTTCCATCTCACTCTAAATTATTAGGAGGACCTCAATGTTCATTTTCAGTGATATTAAAAAGGAATATGCTTTCCAGCTATTTTTATACCTTCTTAAAGGGAACTTCAGAATTATCTGTGATGACAAAAAAAGGAATTTGCAGGTGCTTGGGCAGCCTGGATATACCAAAAGCATAACAACCTAGATAATCAAATCAATATGTCTGGTGTCCTGGATTAAAAAGTAAATATTTTAAAGCAAAATAACATCAAGATTAAAATGAAAGTTCAGAATAGCACCAAAAAAAAGCATATTGAAAATAAAAAGGCACAATGCGTTTTCCAGCTTTACAAAGTGAATGACAAATTGGAAAGGAGAGCAGGGAAAAGTGAGAGAGTTACTTAAAGGTCAAGTTCAACTTTGGGGCTGTAACTATATTCACCTTTGGTTGTGTTTGCTCTTGAACTGAGGAACTTCAAAAGCGCAGGCTGGTGACTGACGTTGTGCAGACAGGGAGGCATTAAGGCTTCTTAAGCTGATTTTGATGATATTCAGCTATTTGACAACATTCTCCTCTTATCATACTTGGCAAACAGAACAAAAACAAAGAGGTTTTCTTTTGCAGCATGGCTTCCTGAGCAATTGTCAAAGTTTTAGTCTAATAGAATATCCTTTGCAGTAATCCTTTCCACTTTTACTGCACTCCTTTCAGGGTCGACATGGAAAACTACAAAAAGAAATTTTCATGGTCTCTCTGAGGGAATAATACTACTATGTACCCCTACACAGAGAGGAAAAGTCAACAGGGGCAGATTAAATGTGTTGGTCATTTGATTGAGCTAGAGCCTCATCTAGGTAAAACCCTTACTATACTGACATCTCTATGCAGTGGGACATATGTGCCCAACATGATGCTCACAGTAGAATGTTTTTCTGTGTTGACAGCGATGGGGTAGTTGCTTTGCTCTGTTGATCCACTGTTCCGACCAAAAAAATCATGTTTTTCCCAGTAGTTCTGTCATTTTCTACTGACACTGCTCATTTTATAATGCAACAAGTAAACTGCCCTCAAGTAGATACAGTCTAAATTGTGCATGCATTCCAAAGGAAAAAAAACCAAACTAACAAAAAGATCTATGTGCTGAAACTGTAGTTTGATAGGTACCTTAAACTAATAGATTTATAGAGGGCATTTGCTTTCAAATGTTGTTAGTTGTAGCAACTTACTCTTTTTAACATATAAATTATGATATTTATGTAAGCTTAGGAATTTTCCATTAAACCAGTTTTTGAGCACTACAGAGCTTTGAAGGAACCTTCTGTAAACGAAAGCTAAATCTTTTTTCCATGGTTTTACTACTGCTTTTCAAACACAATGTCAATCATTCTTCTCTCAGCGGTCACTAGCCAGGTTATTTGTGTGTTTCCACACTGCTGCATCACAAAACATCATGCCCACTTGCCTCAAAAAGATAATATCTAACACATATGGAGGCTGCCTTTGATCTCCACGGTCTATCTAGAGGTCACAGACCTGTCTTCTTCTCTCCCTCACTTCAAATAGCCCCTTTCATTTACTGTGAAACTAAACATTGGAAAGACAAAGGCAGGAAAATAAAGGCCTTGATTTAGTAGTGCTTATATGTTTGGCTATTTCAAGGTAGATTTTAGTCCCCTAGGTCTTGATATTAATTGCCCTGCATTTCTGAATCATGGCATACTGTATTTGTTTTCATGCATATAGCCTTCAAAATTCAAGCTGCTATTTAAATCAATACATGCTTTGTTCATAACTTAATAACCATTAAGAGTCTGCTAATCAATTTGCAATATTCAGCACTGAATCCATCTCTGTGGGAGTTACATGGCAAAGTATGGTTATTTTACTTGGATTTTGGATATAGATTTTTATTTATTAACATGATATTTTTAATGTAGATGGAGTATATTGGGTGATCTTTTAAATTATCATGAAGATAATTTGGAATGGGAAGGTGAGAAAAAAGTGGCTACACTAGAAATCTCAAGGGTCTTAGGGAATAAGACCCTATGTGGAACAGGTGAGCAATTGCGTGGTAAATGATTTCATAACATTTGCCAAAGGAAAACATTTCTTTTTCACATGCAAAAGCCAGACATGTTTCAGTATGACCACTTTTGTTTTGCTTCAGGAAAGCATGTAGGTACCTAAAAAAGGATTTGAACAGCATATTGCTACATGTTCCTCAAAATCACATGTTCAAAATTTTAGTCTTGAAAATAGGTCTAACATAAAGACCTTTCAGTACTGATCCTACTGCTCTGCAATTCTGCTCAAGTTCTCCATGTTCTCACTCTGCAAGTGAGAACTGTCCCACTTCTCACAAACTTCCTCAGGTATCACTGCTCAAATTACTTATTGACACTCAGTAGACACTTATAAACAGGAGCTTATCTGCTTAACTCCCTTTAAGAATTCAAGCCAGTAGAAGTTTTCTAAGTATATTTAGTGAATGAGAATTTTTCATTAAGTGTTGTAGCAATTATTGATTTTTTTTTTAATATTGGTTAGCTGTGAAGGAAGAAATTGTCTTTTTTTTTAAGACCAGAGCACTCACCCAGATTCTATTGTCTTTAATGACAGAAAAATCCAAGTTTCTACAAAAGAAACCCTAGCAATGAGGTCATTGCATGTATTGTAGGAAATTTGGCATATATGCTGTTCCTCACCAGTTAGTGTCTAGGTCACTCAGAGTGTGCACAGTAGCGAAGTTCTGGTTCTGGGTCCAGCTTCTCTAACAGCTGTTTGGGGATTTGTTCTGCATTTTATGTTAGATATCCTTACAAAAGTTCAGAAGATTACCACTCCTTTTAGGTGGAATATGCACTCTTTCTCTTAGGAGTTTGTTTTGTCCTCATCAGAGAAGTATTTCCTATGCAGTAGACACAAGAAACAGAAGATGTGAGGTTCAAAACAGTCTCTGGATTCAGGGAACAATTCAGGGAGATGTGTGAGAACTGAAGAGCGTGAATCTGAAGCTCTGGACCAATCATAGTTCATAGGATGGCCTCAGTAGATAGAATATTAATTATCAGTTGTGTCCATTAACCTTTTCTCATCTGCTCATTTTTCAAAATGACTATTATGTTGTTCTGTTTGATTATAAAAATAAGTGAGGAAAAGATTTTGTATCAGGATCACAAGTGGAGGACAAATTATATTTGAAAATACTGAGATTTAAAATGCTGCTCAATGTGTTCCCAGATTTATTGCCTGAAGGGAAATAAACCTCATGCCTGTCCACAGGTGTCTCTTCTGAAAATCAAGCACCCTGCTCAGAGAGCTGGAACACGTCTGGGAGCAAGTGCCCTGGAGCAAGCACAACATTCAGCATTGCATCACCGACGTGACATTCTGCATCTACTTAGAAGGGACTGAAATAAAGATGCTCATATGTAATGCTGTTAGAAAACATCTGTGTTGGAATGTACCCTCTGACAAAAAACTGCTTTGTACTGCACAAATCAAAGCAGTAGTGTGTAAAGATTGAGTTCTATGATGGATAGAAAGAAGTTACTTTGCACACATGTAGATATTTCTACACACACACAGAGACACACACACTCCTTTACTTGAATGTTCCCCTAGAGAACATTCACCTTCTGAGCTTACAGCTTTACATACAGATGGATACAACTTCAATCCTCTTGGTCAACCAACAAAACACAGTTACTTCTCGTCAGGTTGTTGTTGAGACAGCAACCTGACGAGAAACTTTGTGGGATGCAGCTATTCAGCTGGAACTAGAAGTATAACCAGCTTCTTTCTGTGGTTACTTCAGATGCATTTCTTTTTCATGATAGAGGTGATTGCTATTTCTTTAATTTACATCAGATATCTCTTGTTAACTATCAGTCAATACATTTCTGAGCCCATCCCTTCACTGTATTAAGTCAGGGAAGAGATGTCAGCAGCTGATCCTAATGATCTTTCTGTACACTAATAAACTTTGCTGATGAAAGCAGAATCTTAAGTAACACTAATACTTTTAAGTGGTATAGATTGTTCTCTGTGATATTTAAACACATTAAGGGAATGGTTGAAGAAATAGTTGATGAGTTTCAATGTGAGCAAATGTTAAATGATGTATTCAGGAGCTAAAAATAGTAGCACTCCCTGTACATTGCAGAGCAAAGAGTGGAATATGCATGGTTTGCAAGAGTAGGTACATGAGAATGGAGTATGCTCCTCGGCTGCAGTAAAAGACAGTTAAAATGAAAAAAAAAGAGAAGCTCTGCTTGGAGAACCTTCCTCTGAAATATTTGCATCCAGATTTGGCCTAATGAAGTGTGAGAAAGCATCTGAAGAAGGACTGGAAACCGAGCAGAGGTTAGTGAGGCAATGACTGATTTTTTTAGAGTTTGAGCCTAATATGCAGATTATATCCAAAGAAAAAGTAACAAAAATAATTAAAGTCATGGGAACTAGAGAGACCTCAATATGGGGAAAGATTAAATATGCTGCAACTATTTTGTTTGGAAAGTGAAAGGAAGTAGGACATCAGAATTAAAAATAACAATAGCTAGAAAGCAATGTAGTCTTTCCAAAATTTAAAGAATGAAAAATAATTAAAGGAGAGCCATATAAAGAATAGTAAGTTTAATATATTATTTATGCAAGTAACAAAATCAACTTTTATTTTAGAGTCTTATTTTTAGAAGTTTCTTAGTAAAATCAGAAAGAAAAATAGACATACATAAAGAATACTTTTGGAACCACAAGGACAAAACTAGAAAGAACAAGAAAAGACAGTATTTTTTTCTCCTTGCAGGATGAGTGGCATTAAAAGATGGTTTTCAGCCTGAGATGATATTTTGGAAGACAACAGAACATCAGCAAGTAGGGCCAGCATCCGCACACAAAAAATTAACTTTCTCATGACCTAGGAAAAACATCGTTTCATGCTCTGAACCATTCAACATAGATTAAAATTATATTTTATTTGGATAATCCAGGTGCTATTTTAGCACCAAAGGTTTGCAGCCATTTCTGAGAGTGACAATATGTAGGAGGAATCAAACTGTTGTCTGTAAGCCCTTTTTTCTGATGTCTTTCTGAAATGAAAAAAGGTCAATAATGAAAATCTAATATTCAAAAACTACTGAAAAAGACAAAATAAGTTGATTTTCCATGCTAGAAGTGCAAACCTAAACCCTAAAATTATATCAACTATGTTCAATATCAAATACACAAAGTGCTGCAGGACCAGCTGTGTGTGGTTTGAGTTTGCCTGTAGGGAGCTATTTCCAGTAGCTGTAATTCATGTGGGAAGGTCACCTCGTCTGGAAAATTTGCTGTACAGTGTTAAGCAGAAACCCTATGCCTTCCTCTGCCCATTGCTGCAAGTAGAAAATCAGCTGTCTTTGTGCCATTACTGATTCGTCAGTTTCCCATAATTTATTGTCCACACACTTTGGCACTTGTGGTCTTGCATGTACCTATTTGTGTGCCAGAGGAGCAGAATCTCTGTCTCTTAGAGGTGACAGCTGGAGCACTTTTGCCTTGCCTGCTGGGTGCCACATTGTGAAACCCCTCTTTACAGTTCCATTTACTGAGAGACAATTAATTGAACTAATTTATGAACTTTGCAGAAGAATCACAAATAGCGACATACCATCCATATCTGAGCAAATGACACTGCAATTTTCTCACTGCTTTGTGGCTGAGACAGAAAGTAGCAGAATTACTTTGAGGAGGGGTTAAATTTTAATGGTAGCAGGGCACATTGTCCCATAAGAAGACAGTTATCGACATGTGCCAACTACTTTGGGTATTGGTGACCCACTCATAAAGAAAATGAGTATCAAAAGTCAAAATTGAGTATATCTCTTCTTTTTGCTTTTATGACTTTCTACATCAGCAGCTATGCCAAATTATTGCTGGATTTATTTCAATTCTTCTGTCTCTTGATTTGTTTTTTAGTGCTGTAATAGAAAAGTCCTAAGTCATTCTAGGCTTCTTTCCCATTGGAGTCTGCCTTATGGAGTCACTGTGTCTCTGTGTGAGTGTGTATTTTGATCTATATTTCTGTCTCTCTCTCTCTCTCCTTTGCAGAGTAGCTTCTGCACCTGGTGCCTGATTTCAGCCAAACCTAGCAAAAGAGCAATACTCTGAAAAATTAAGTTTCTGCCGGTATTATATGCAGGTAGGGGGCAAGGCCTGATCTGTGGCCAAGTAAGGGGCAGATTGCTACATAGCTTATCAGTCACAGGAGCACACATGTATGACAGAGATCTCATAGTCATGTCCATCAGATTTCTTAAGTAGCAAGTAAATCAAAGTCTAGAAGAAAATAGGCCATCTCAAGATAATAATTTGTTCAAACAGCAGGTTGTGGCTGTCCCAGTTTAGACTCAATTTTCCTATTAGGACTAAATGAAGAAGTAAATATGTCTTTCTTCAAAGCCCCGTGTGCATATTGATAATGTTTTCTTGCTGCTCTTCATATCCACTGCTTTGTGTATTTTAAAATTAGGCACATAAATAATAGTACACAAACTTTGCTTTCAGTTCAACCAAAGAAGACTGCTAAGGAGTGATGGCAACATATATACATGCTCCAGATTAAAATTGTAATTATTTTGATAAATTTAAAAATTCCTGCAGGTCTGAGTAATAGCACAGTAAAGATGATTAACTAAAAATACCCCAGTCACTGGATAAATTAAACATTACTGTCAGGACTTGATCAGGGTTGATAAATTCTAGCTCGTGGAAGATTTACATGAAGATTTACATGAAGTTCACTTTTGAATCTGGAAGTTATTAGTTTTGCACATCTCCCAACATTTACTGGAATAAAGCGTTGACCCTGGCTGGACACCAAGATCCCACCAAAGTTTCTCTATTATGCCCTTCCTCAGCTGGATAGGGAAGACAAAATATAACAAAAGGGTTGTGGGTCAAGATAAGGAAAGGGAGAAGTCACTCATCATTATCACAGTCAAAAACCAAATTGACTTGGGAAAATTAGTTTATTACCAATCAAAACAGAATACAATAATGAGAAAAAAAAAAGAACTTTAAAAGCATCTTTCTCCATTCTTCCC
The DNA here is from genome assembly GCF_017590055.1 of Onychostruthus taczanowskii. NCBI lineage: Eukaryota > Metazoa > Chordata > Aves > Passeriformes > Passeridae > Onychostruthus > Onychostruthus taczanowskii. Next base: position 10,188,096 of record NW_024501459.1, read on the forward strand.
ATGCTTAACTTCACTCCCAAATTCCCTACCTCCTCCCTGCAGTAGCAGAGAATGGGGGCTGTGGTCGGTTCATCACATATTGTCTCTGCTGCTCGTTCCTCCTCAAGGGAGGACTCTTCACACTCTTCCCCTGATCCAGCATGGGGTCCCTTTCATTGGAGACAGACCTCCACCAACTTTTCCAACCTGAGTCCTTCCCATGGGCTGCAGTTCTTGACAAACTGCTCGAGGATGGGTCCCTTTTTTACATGGGGTGCAGTCCTTCAGGAGCAGACAGCTTCCGCAATGTGTGATTTGTGACCCCTGCAGGGTCACAAATCTTGCCAGCAAATCTCCTCCAGCCTGGCCTCCTCTCTCCATGGAGGCACAGATCCTATCAGGAGCCTGTTCCAGTGTCAGCTTCCCATGAGGCCACATGAGCAACAAGCCTGAGCCATGGGACAGAGCTGAGATCACTGTGTAGTGCGAGCCCCTCATCACCACTGGTACACGCTCTGTGCCCAGGGTGGGCTCAATAGAACGGGGCAGGGCTGTGCTGCTGCTGGAGGCAATCACAGCACATAACACTTGTGAGAAACTAAGCAGGAAACTTTAAAAAATAATCCTTCATCATTTCAGCAAAAATATATTAAAGAACAATTTGTGTGTTTATTTTTGTGTCAACACTGTTCTTCTGTGTTCTGCTCCCTTTATGATTATTTAGATCCTGCAAAGGATTACAATTCAGAGATGCAAAACATGTCATAGGCAGATGAGGCCTCTATTTCTCATGGATGGCTTCTTAAAATCAGCTCCTATATATGGAACTAAATATTTACATGGTCAAAGATTTCCCCGAATGGCTTCACAGTGTTTCTTTTCCTGTGAACATGACTTTTATGAGTTAACAGCAGATCTGTCTAAACTTCCTGCAATAGTGGATTTAAGAGGAGATATTGGAAGGCCAACATGATAATCTCCTTTTCTACCACATGACTGTCATTAAAACAATATTTAGGCCGCTTCAGTGGCTTAATGTGACTCTTCACTCCAAACAAGTGCCCAGAGAAGTACTGGGCAGGCGATGGAGGTGCCTCCATTTCAGCAATGGAATGGGTGCACTCTACCTGATTGTGACAGGGATGACCCCTGGCTCCTTGGCAGAGGAGTGGCAGTGAGCAGGGTGTGGGACAGCCTAAACCTCAGCAGGTTGTATTAACACACTGACACTGAGATTCCACTTGCAGCTTCCTGCTTAACTTATGATTACAGGCAAAGAAAAGCAGAATACATGACATTGCAATACATAACCCCCAAATTCATAAATGACTTAGAGGTCCTTAACAACTTCTTCTTCCCTATTTTAATGAGAAAAGGCCATCCTATCTCCCCTTTTATCTTCTTCCTTGAATGCAAAATATTGTTCCTCTTCCTAACAGAAACATTAAAATAATCTAGTTGCTAGCTAAGAAATTATTGCTGGTTATGAACTTATTATTTCAAAAATGAAACCCTTTTGTTTTACCTAGTTCTTGACATTCTGCTATCCTCAACAGAGCACTTAATTAAAATGAGTGAAAAGAACAAGGCTGCAGTGGAATAGTTATTTTTGCCATTCAAAAAAAAAAAAAATCGCAACTGCAACTACTGATAGAACTGTAAAGGAATTGTCTTTATTTTGTAACTCAGTAAATGGAAAACTGCTTCTGAAGTAGGTGAGCACATTTTGCAGAGCTGCTCACCATAAACCACTTCCCCCTCCCTGCCCCAAGAAAAAGGTAGCCATTGATAAATAATTTTCCCATAGCTACAAAACTGATTTGTAGAAGTTAAATTGTTCAAGGCTAATCAGGCTAATCTGAGGGAGAGGAAGTTCACCCTCCATTTCCCAACAGATTCTCTTTAATTTTGCAGTCACATTGACAGGTGGCCTCATCACTCAGGCATTACAGACCACCTTGAAGATATCAGCACCGCTGGCCTTTGAAGTCAGAATAATCAACCAGCCATTTGATACTCTATCAGATGAAATGGCCCTGTCAGGAAAGGCTGGCTCTCAGGTGTACTGATTGTCTATCGAAAGGAGATAACTTGATACAGTTTACTGTGGAACAGATTTGTGGACCTTGTGAGATGTTATAACAGATGTCTCTTTAGATGCACTTCTTCACAATGTCTCTTAAAAAAATATTCTCAAGCGACTTTTAGCAGAAATTATAATATTCTAATTTCCTGTCTGCATTATTCCCACAATACTGTGTAGATAGGAAAATGAATTAGTTATGGTTGGGGTCAGAGATGCACAGATTCATGTGACATATCCAAACATAAATCCTGTCAAAGCCTTAATTCAAATATTGTGTAGTAGACATTATTATGAAAGTCTCCATTGCTTTACAACAGTAAATATTCTGGATATTGCCAAAATCTGACACAATACTATTTTCAAAAAAGGATTTTTTATTTTCTTTAGGATTTTTCAGGATAATAGGAGATTTTTTGTCAGGTTACTTTGATATATTATCATCTTTAATTCTAATCATGTGATCAACATGCATTATATCTTTAACAAGGTGAGTGATTTAATAAAAACCAATTTTTTAAAATTATGACCTTAAATTCCACTTTTGCATGTCCGTATAAATGTTTACTTCCAGAAATAAATATTATCTTGAAAGATTTAACTGCTTTGCAAATCTGGAGAACAGCAAGACTGAAAAATACAAAGTATGGTGTTTTAGATTTTTTTGTCCACTACAACAAAATTTCAGCTATTGAGGTATAACAATTAAATTATTTCTCAATGAAATGATATTTTGTGATGGCTCCAAAATAATGGGAATAAGTCTTAAAACAGTTAAAGCTCATTTGTTTGTGTGTACAGCAAATTGGAGTTGAAAGCAAGAAAAATTAAAAAAAACCCCAAAAATTATGTTAAATATCTTACTGTTTATTAGAATTTTTGACTAATCCATAACATTTACTTGGGAAAAAGTGAATAAAAATATTTACTTCAACATAGGCAGTAGAAGGAGTTTATATCAGGGGTTGAGAAAGTTATGTTATAGCTGTTCTATTTATATGACAGACAGGAAACTCATTTCCATGAAAGACCCTGGCTTGTTCTAATAGTAATTATTCATCAGAAACAATCACAGAATGTTCAGTCAGCAGTAAATGGTCTATTTGATATCACTAGAGCAGCTCAAGGACTTAAAGCCGCTCCTTTCTGGGTGTGCAGGTGTGTTAGGTCCTGCAGTCTGCCTGCAGGAGCACACTGGGCTCCCTGGCAATGGACAGCTGCTCTGATTTATTAGACCTTTGGAAACAACATTGCTCCTGTTATTGACACATAATCCCTTAAAATTGTTTGACAGCTAAAGCCTGAAACAACACCACCAGACAAATCTTCAAGTATCACCTTTGGTGCTGAGAAGGAGTACAGAAAGAAAAGAAGGAAAACTTGTAGGAAAAAACCTATGGACCTTAAATATAGATCACTTTTCTCAAGGCAAGATTAATAACCATTTTCATTGAACTACATTAATGATTTTTAAGCGGCTTACTTCTGTTAGCAATTATTCTTCATAATCTCATCTCTTGTAGCAGCCAGTCTCATGGTAAATGATGTATTGGAGATTTTCTGTGCAGGGTGAAGATAAATCAAGGAAACATACAGAGACAAACCTCCTGCAAAGATGGAATACCTGGAGCAATTCTGTGGATTGACTGCAATTGAGGCTTGTCACAGAGGCCTTGAGCGATGTAGTTGCTGACTGCAGTGAAGATTTATCAGAAGTGAATTTGGTGCACTACGAGCAATGCAATGTCTGACAGGCGAGATGTGAGCCCCAGTGCTTACATCCTGCTGTCCAAATGATGTGCATGACAGAGAGTAGGGATAAAAATGAGGAATGCTTTTTTTTAGAAAAATTTTAGTTGATGGTTGAAATAAAGAGTTTTTTGCAAAACCCAGAAAAAATGTACATAAAACCTATAATGAAGAATGCTGTCTTTCAGACCCAGAGGAGTCTGGGACCCACAGGTTGCTGAGAAAAGACAGGCAAAGGAGACAAGAAGGGCCATTTGCCATCTATACAAAGAAGTGTCTTGAATTCATAGACTTTTCCCTATGGTTGGGAACAAGTTGTGAGGCTGTAGGCCAAGAAAAGGAGGTGAACAAGTCCCATAATCACAAGATCTGCCTCCCAGCACCTAGAAGCAATCCAGGTTTCTGGAGATGATCAGTAACAATTTTTTTTAAATACAGGTGCTGGACTAGGGATGGAGCCCATACTTATTGACGGGCTACTCATAGTTAAGGTAGAACTGGATGGAAATGTGATAGCTGCAGCACTGACAAGGAGATGGTAGAATTTAAGATCCAGAAAGAACAAAACAAGCCAGTCAGTTGAAAACAGACCTGGACTTTACATTTTGGATTGTTCAGGGAACTGGCAGGGACAATCCTGTAGAAGACAAAGGAGCCACGGAGAGCTGGCCAGTCTTCAAGGACATCATCCTCAAAGAACAAGAATCATCCACTCAGAGCTGAGCAGCCATGAACATGTGCATGCATGCCAGGCTAAGGGCTGGCTGAGCAACCTGAGTTAAACTGCTAAAAAGAAATGCTCAAGAGATGAAGGCTGGAACAGGCAAGCAAGGAGGCATACAGAAAGAATAGATATAATTAATAAGGTTAAAACTTGGCTGAGGCTATGGCTGAGTGGAATGAAATGTGGAATATGAACAAGAAAAGGTCCTATAGTTAAATTGGTAGCAAAATCAAGATTCAACAAAATTTTCCCCTTCTTACTGTAACAGGCCATCTTGTGCTGAAGGACATGGGAAAAACTTAGACAGCAACACCTTCCTTGCTTTGGTCTTTCTTGCTCACAAACCTTCCTGATCTCCACTCATTACAGAGGAGATTATGGGAGACAGATTTTATTCAAAGAACAGGAAGATAAAGCTAGGGCTACTTAAGTAAGTTGGACATACAAGTCTGTCAAGGCATATCAGAAAGTGTTCAAGGATGTCAAAGGTACTGGCTTAAGTAGCTGAAAGACATTTCATAAGCTTGTAGTAATTGCAGTATGCTTCTGCATACTGAAAAAGCCAAATGCCTGGTCAATAGTAAAAAAAAAAGAAAACGAAGCTGTGAGTAGGATGCTTTTTATCCTAAATTCAGAGTCTGGAAGGGTTCATCTTTTCTGAGAGCCATTTTTAGGCATAAAATACAAGGTGCCTGGGGACAGCCAGCAAGGATTTATCAAAGAAAATCACACCTGACCAACTTGACTATTTTCTATTATGAAATGTCTGGTTTTGTGAATGAGGAGAAAGCAGTACTGGACTCCAGTAAAACCTTCATACTGTCTCCTTGTAGCTGAACTGAGGAGAGATGGATTGTGTGGGGTAACTTCAATGTTGCTGAAAAACTGGCCATATACTTTGGCAAAGAGAGCCATGGTCAATTGCTGCAAGCCCAGTAGGAATCTGGTTGTGAATGTTGTCATTCAGGGACTGATGTGGCACTGCTCATGTTCATTTTGTTTAACTCCATGATGCTCTCTGATATCTTCATCAATGACCAGAACAATCATACAGATGAACCTCAAGAGGTTCAACAAAGGGAAATGCCAAATCCTTTTACTGGCAAAAAATAACCCCATGCACTATTACAGGCTGGGGCCAACTAGACCAGAGCAAATCTGCAGAAGAAGTTGGGGCATTTTAGAGGGCATCAGCTTGAGCATAAGTCAGCAGTGCAATCTTGCAATAATACAGGCTGCCTGTGCACTGCACTACAAAGAAAGAGCATAATCTACAGGGCTGGTGAAATAATCCTGCTATCTGACACTGGTGGCTCACAACTGAGATGCTACACCCAGGCTTTGGTCCTTCTACAAGAGAGAGGACTGCAAACTGAGGAGTCCAGAATAGGTCTCCTATGATGGTGAGGATGTTAGAGGATAGTGTGCATTAGGAAAAGCAGATGAAGAAAGAAATACTGGTTAGCATGGGCAAGAGAATGTTGCCATGTGAGGCAGTTTCAGATTTTATATAAAGAGGGCCCTTAGAGAAAAAAGTCAGGATATTTTCATAGCCACACTTCAACAGAATAAGGAGACACAATTGCAGGAAGGAAAATTCTCAGTAGATGTAAGGATAACACATTCTTGGATGTGTTTGAAAGACCTTGAGCAACCTGATCTGATTTGAAATTAGCCCTGCTCTGAGTGGGAGGATGGACTAGATGATCCTCAAAGTCCCTTCCAGCCCAAATGGTTGCATGCCTCGCTTCATCCATATCAGGAGCTAAATTTACAACTTTACTGTAGACATGGCTGAGGATTTTCCAAAATTATACAGTTAATTAAACATTATATAAAAAAGTCACTTCTTTCAGCCCAGGGAGTGAAAGCAGCTTACACTACATGCAGTACTTTTCTGGGGAGACCTCATCATGGCTCTTCAGTACTTAGAGGAGGCTTATAAAAAAGAGAGGGAGAGACTTTTGACAAGTAGTGATAGGACAAGGGGGAATGGTTTTAAACTGAAAGAAGAAGGATTTAGTTAAGAAATTCTGTACTCAGAGGATAGTGAGGCACTAGAACAAGTTTCCCAGAGAAGTTGTGGATGCTTAAAAGTCTTCAAGGCCAGACTGGATTGGGCTTCAAGCAATCTAATCTATTGGGTGGCATCCCTGCCCACAGCAGGGGCGTTGGAGTGAGATTATATGCAAGGTTGCTTCCAACCCAAACCATTCTATGATTCTACGTATGTATATTAATCCTCTCCCTGAGCTGTTTTCAAGCCACTTGGTTGCTGCAAATCCACTCAGTCAAATGTAAAAACACAGACTAACAAATCTGGCAGAAGCCACCCTCCAGTGTCATATCTATAGCAACTTAGTATGCAGCTGAACTGTGATCATTCTTGAGGACGCTGTATTCCTATTCCACCTGGGCTTTCCAAATACTAGCACATGTGCTCATCATCACATGTTTTGACTTCTGCTGGGTTTCAGTGAAATTTGTAACATTACACACAATATCTATATTTTATATTTTATGGGTTTTTTTTAGGCAAACTTTCAGTCTGCTTCAGTACAATTCTGAATTTCTGTATGAGTTAGGAGAATGTAATTGACTGTAAATTTCAGTCAAATGCCATCTGTCATCTCTAATAACTTATCAAGCACAACAAGCAAAGAGAGAACTTTTAACAACAAGTGAAAACACTGTCGAACTGAATTTATTTCCAGATGTGGAGAGGGAGGTTTTCACTTTTTCATCTAAGAGGACTAATGCTGCTCTAATGCCTTTCAGCATGATTTTTAAGGCATTCATTTGTTATGTAACATACATCAATTATAAAATATATTTATGAGGTCTTGCTAGCAGTCGTTAACAGCAGTATTTTGGGATCACATTTACAAGACCTAATGAAATGGGAGAGCAAGAGTAATTGGATTGAAATTGGTAAAAGAAAACTCATTCCAGGGGAAAAAAGGTGTAAAATCGATGAGGTCTGACGTGTCATCAAACGGTGAGGATTAAATTAAGATTCGGTGAAGACATATATAGTGCTTATTGTAAGTGTTTAATTGCTAGAATAACAAATGCCTCACAGAAATGCACAGTTAAGCATTAACCTCTTTCTCCTGCTAAATGGAGTCAGGTGTATAAATCTTTTCTTATCCTCCAACTGACTATTTGTCCTACATTTTTAAGTGAGCTTTTTTCGTGTATTTGCATATAAAATGGAAACTAAAGTTATTACTAGAAAAAAAAAAACAACAAAAAAAACCCCCCACGTTAATTTGATGAGTTTAAATCAGGTGCTTGGAAATACTTTATCTGTATTCCTAGGGAAAAAACCCAAATACATTCCAGCTCATTCTCTGAGAAAAAGTTAGGCATTAGAAAAATTAGAATTATGAAAAGTTTGAGTTTTCTTTCCCTTTAAGAAAAAAATTTGCTAATAATAAAAATTGTTAACTAATGAGCTGAATTTGAAAGTCTCCAGTTAAAGTCAGCTATCCCTGGCCAGAAAGAAAAATTGTCTCAATGACACATATTGCATCAAAAGTTTAGGGTGTCTTTAAAAGTGTCTGTGTGGATCTAACAATGATGCTTTTTTGAGTAATAACCCATTAGGATCAGCAGGCTTTCTTCCTACTCTAATCTAAAACTCCCAAGAATCTACTACACTAGAAGTAAAAGTTTGCCATAATTTGACTGAATGTATAAAATCAAATAACTTTAAATTGCTGAATTCTGATAAGTCCATGGTTTCACACTAGGCTAGGATGCTTTGCTTTCAGGGCTGCCTGGCTTAGAGCCTGTTTTCTCAAATGGTCTCTCTCACCTGTTATACTAATCTGAATTCCTTGTCTGACCAGTAAAGAAAATAACAGGAAACTACTCTTTGGTGCTTATTAAGTGATGATGTGAGAAATAATCTGCAAATGCATGATCAGCAACCTCAGTAATTTGTCTGTCCTTGGCCCTGATATTATTGTTATAAAAACATGACAAAATAAAGCCCAAAAAGATGAAGTAAGTCCAGTTTCCATTATGGTAGCAGCTTTGAATAGTGCAGAAGACTAGTAGCCGTAAGTGGTGCAAAGACAAAATTCTGGTTTATCTAGAAAATTAAGTGTAATATTACTTCATCTTTTTTCAGAAAAAGACAAGAACCAAAATTTTTGTGTGCACAGTATATTCCAACCAGGGAACAGCATAACAATAGTAACAACAGAATAAACACCAGAAAGAAATTGACTTTTTCTGCCTGGAAAAGATCATCATGAAAGGTGCCTTGCCTGTTAGGAGTTATTACTTTAGAGAAGCAAGGAACTTGTGTGAAGAACCCAGAAGAAATTAAGATTTCTCCTGCCATTTGGAATGCACTGGAGAACGGTGTCTTCCACAACAACTTGACAATCACCTCAGGTTTAGTGATAATCCATCATGCAATGTTGCCCAAAGGTGAAAGGTCTGAGGACCTCCATAGACACTTGTGCCTTCTAGTCCATAGTAGGTCAGCTATGTGTATATTCTATAGAAACTTATTAATAGTCCTTGTCACTCACAAGAAGTCACTAGTCTGAACTGTCCAGCAAAAATCAGAATATTTTTGTTTGTTGCTCCCACATTGAAGACAATTACTTTTCCCTATGAGATAACAGAACTCAATGGCTTGGTGGTTAAACTGAGTGCTTATATTAGAAAGACAGATAATCTTTTAAAAGTGTCAGGTGATAAGTTTACAACATCCCTTGGAAATCTGATGGTAAATTACTGTCACCTAAAAAGTCACATTTTATTTCGAAATTTGTTTAAGTTCTTCTTGAAGCAGATTGAGTCCTGTTGTAGATTTGCCTCCTATAATGAAGTTTCTACAATACCAAAAATGTTCTACCTTGTGTTGAGATTTTCATTCCTACCATGCTAATGTTGCTGTGAAAGGTGGGACAAAAGAAGGAAGGAAATGAATGCATTTTTAGATGGGACACATTTTCTCAATGGGAATGTGTAACACCATCTACTTTATTCCTGAAATACCAGTCTGTGTTCATATGGTAACAGCATAACATTTGATCACTCTGGTCATGCAAATCACCTCAAAACACACTGAGAACTATGACAGCACATTGCTAGGGATAACAAGTCACTTATTTTGCACAGCCCAAACTCTGAAAATCTAACCCAGATGTTGCTACTGTGATGAGACCAAACGGCCATCATGGGGCAGCAGCTGTTTCTGGGAACTGGGGCAGGCCTCCTCTGGCATCAGCAGCCACCAGTGCTCATCAACATCTCCAGATGCTGCAAGCAGCAAGATTGAATTTTCACCCTTGTTTGTTCTATCTCTACCATTACTTTCACCACAAGCCCTAGCTTACCTCTTGGGAAAAAAACCCCAAATTTTGGTTTTATTGCTGAGAAGACTTACATGTTAATATATGACATTTTATTGTAGGAATGCAACTGTCAGCACTAAAGGATGAAAGAAAAAAAATTCTGTTCCTAATTTACTAGCTGATGCACTAAGTACATTAATTACATTACTACTATGTTAGAAATACTGCAAGGTGGTTTCTACTTCTCACAAGCTTGGTAGGGGATTACGTAAATACCTCAGAATATTTACACTGATAAGTCCTTTTCATGCTGCCTTGTTTTTTGAACGGTTGTTTCACATCTGTCAGCAAGATAGCAAAAACACAGGCAATGCCTACTTGTCTACTTGTTTAGATCATATTTAAACAATTTTTCTGTGTTTATTCTTCTTCTGTTTTCGGATTAACACAGCTGTTTCACTCAGTCAAATAATTACTAACCAATCATAACAAAGAGCTAGTAGTGAGGGACAAAATACCAACCAATTTACAAGTAGTTGCATTCCAAATTGAATGAAAGGGAGCACCTTGAGCACTATCCCATGCTGCAAGTTGACATGTCATTCTGCAGCCTCCAGCCTGACCTTTTCTTAACATCAGCTGAGAAACAAAGAGACTATGCTGTTGGAGCAGCTGCTCTACCTCTAGGCAGGTAACAGTATCATCTTCATGAATGACATCTATGTCACTTTTCCAGCATGTCAGGAAGTCCTTAAAAATCCACAGATCAAAACAGCGCAACATTTTAATATCGACCTTGAGGTGATGATCAAATATAGTGACTTGCAAACTGCAGATCAGGATACATGTGGAGGCCAGCTGTGCAGCAATGATCTGTTAGAAATTTTTACTGTGTCAAAGATCCATTTATGTCCTAAGTGATATATGCATTCTATTTTCAACAAGGAAAGCAGAAAAGCACTGCCAACCTTTGACTGTGATTCTGTTTCTATAAATATATTCATTTATGCTATTTTAAACATGATTGCTTCTTCATGGAGCTTTTCACAGAACCCTCCAATTATGACCTGTTTAACACAAATTGGTAAATATTTCTACCTAATTTCTCTGAAATAACATCAGCAATTATACTTAATAGTCAACAGATACATATATTCTGCACTGCTGAAACATTCTATTGCTATCTTCAAGCAGCACTGGCAATTTAATAATATTCCTTCTTATATTTATTTATATTTTTTCAGTTCCTAATCTGAGGTAGTTCTTTACCTTTCCTGTCTTGATTTATTTTATTAATGATTAGATGTATTTACTAGAAATGGAAACTAGAAATGTGGCAATGAATAGGTCAGCACTAGCATTTATGCAATATGTGCACTTCTGGAAAACAAAAATTACGTGCCCAAGTTAAGAATTGCTAGAACGATTAGGAGTTGTATGATTTAACAGGCTTCAGCAAACTACACCACTCCCTCAATTGAAGCAGCAATGTAACAAAACATGGGTTAGTGGTGTAGAGCTGTTTCACCACCCAATGAAACTTGTAACTGCACACTCTAAACTGTGCTTGGCAGATCAGTGTTTTAGGAATGAGAACCACAAAACCCAGCACTCAGAACAGTAAGCTCCTGAAGCAGATGATCGTTGGGAAGAAAGGTTGCATTGTAAATATGCTGCTTTCTTGAAGACGTAGGGTTTTTCTGGTTATAGGAATACTTGGTTTCATAATCCTCAGTTGTGTTCTGGAGCTGGAGTCCCAAAGGCTCACAGAACCAGAGGATAGTTTAGGCTGGAAGGGATCTCACCTAGTCTAACCTGCTTCTCATGGTAAGATCATAGCTTGAGGCAACCTGGTCATTACACCCTGCCTGAAATCTTTCAATCTTCACCTCCCATCACTGGGGTAAAATTTCATAAGCTGAGGAAATCCATGTTCTTTCAATCCTTTTCGTGTCAGTTAAAGTCACTATTCTTAACTGGTTTTCCATTCATCAAGCAATGTGTAGGGCCTTAAAACTTCTCAGAAGTGAAAGGGAAAATTCAGGACTGCTCCAACATGTTATAGGAGGGCACAGAAGAAGGGTTTGTAGTAGTTGTTTGAGGGACTCCAGAGGGAAATGGAGGATGAACTGTGTCTGTTAGGTGTTGTTACGAGTATAGAAATGCAGAAAGAAATACAGAAGATTGAAACTGGTTTTCAGAAGGGCTTCATGTATCTCAAATTCTTCTAGTACCTCTGGACATGATTTACAGTTTGATTTTCTTTCTACACTCCTATCCAGTCTGTGCCACTGAAAGTCTGTACCTTAAAGATGTCATCCATGGATAGGAAGGCAAGTATTTAGTGTGCAAAAAGAAGGTTAATGGAAATCTAATTGATTAACGAGGTGAAAGATGTGACAACCTAAGCATATCCAGATGATTTAAGCAGCTATGGAAATTCACTGGTGAAGGCATAGACATGTATCATCTAGCTCAAGAATTACAGAGAATTCGATGACTATTCCTGATATTACATCTTTAAGCACAGGACCAAATCCTGCCAACTGGTTATCATAACTGACCTAATTTTTAGCAAGTTTGGCAGGGGTTTTGTTATATTTCTAATCAGTTTCATGTATTCCATGCTCTTCACTTTCCATCATCTCTTCACTTTCCATCATCTCTTCACTTTCCATCTTCTCTTCACTTTCCATCTTCTTTTTTTCCCCAATATGCTGCCACAGTGTTCTTATACCTTCCTGAGAAGTATCAGCTAGAAAGGAAGTGTAAGCAGTGAATACCACCACTGTGGTTTTCATAGGAATAATAAACACATTGAAACAGGAGGAATACAAAAGAGAAGACCTGTTCACAGACCAAGTGGATAATCTACATCATTCAGGATCTGACTACTGGAATTACCATAGAGTCTGTGCAAAAGATACTTTCTTTGGATTCTTTTTGAAAAGGGTTTATACTGTGAAGCCTCCATGACAGAAGCCCAAATTTGAATGAGGTCTTGACCTACATTATGTGAATAAGAGTAATTTCTTATGTTGACTCCAGAGCATTGGCATCCTATAGGGACTTAAAATACAGAGTAACAGTTGAGAATTTTCAAAGTAAAGCCAGACATTTTCCTCTGATCACAAAAGAAATCTGCAGATAAATTAATTACAGAAAGTTTTATGAAGCTAAGGGCCAGTATATTAAAGGCTCAGATTTTTAAAGATAACTTCATGAGCAGTTATTACTTAGATGTCAATACCTGCAATTTAATATAAAGATTTCAAGAGGCAATTACTTGCATGAATGTTCCTTTTTATAAACCAAGAAAAGAAGTATATGCATGATGGGAAATTAACACCTATGATAGCATTCAGTTAGGGAAAAGTTATGTAATACACTGACCCTTCTAAAGAAGTCATCCCTACCTACAGGACAATGCAACTTTAGATCCTACTAATTCAAGATTTTTTTTTCTCTTCTTCAGAAGGAGAGACTCTTAAAATAAGAAAATTCTACACTGCTGCCTTCATGATTGGAAAAAGAATGAAAACTAGCCCCTCACACAGTAGCCTTTTTGTAAAGATTGGATGAAAGCCGGGCCCTGGCAGTTTGGGATGGGAAAAAAATTAATTGTGTACTGAGACATGAGACAGTAATAACTCACACAGGCTTCATTGCTTCATGCCAGACAAAATAAAAATGAAGCCAAGTAAGGGAGAGCTGCTGATGAAACTAGTGCCATCCATTTTTTCCCTCACCAATTTGAAAGACCAGAAAGAGACAAATAAAAACCTTAGATATAAGATTATCCATTCCACTTTCCCTATGGATGACTCAGATAATATGAAAAAGAAATTAAATTAATGCTCCTGGGAGATGTTATTTGGATTGGATGAATACACAGACCTGGGCTGGGTAATCAAAGTGAGGCTTTTGGTTTAGGAAAAAAAAAATAAATCAAAAGTGTGATTTTTGTGTATTCTGCAAAGAGCTGCAATCGTCTCAGAGCCAGGTGAAATTTAAGAAAAAGAAAACTGTGGGAAAAATAGATAATATTTATTAGCAAGCTTTTGCCATTCAAGAAGCTCTTTCCAAGACACAGACACATATGCACACACATATAGTATCCTCTTGTTGATACCTCAGATTTACTGTTTCTTTAACAATAAAATAGACGTTTCAGATCTATTATTAGTGCAAAAAAATAGTAAGAAAAACAAGATTGTAAAATCCAGCTATGCTCATGTGTTTTGAAAAATTGTATTATGAATAAATGTGTGATCCAAGTGTCTCTAGCATTGTAGCCGATGGGACTCTGAAAGGGAAATCTGCCAGGAATTTGTAATAAAATAAAACAGAATAGGCTAAGCATATTGCCCTTGATGGCAAAAATGCAGAATATATTTATCAAATTGCTTCAGTTTGAATGCAATTGAATGAATATCTCATAGTTTAAACTTCCACTCAGATTCTTTCTATTCTGTTCAAATAATGACACATTTCTGCATCCATATCTGTAAATCTCCATAACCTTGCCTAAGATGAAGTCACTGCTTTAAATTTATTGAACAAAGGTACATTTTGTACCCAAATTTCCTTCCTCCTCTTTGCAAAATATATGCATGTAGACATATTTGAATTGAGCATGGATACATGAACACAGAGAAATCCATTTAGTGCTATTCAAGAACAGATTTAAATGTGTTATAGCTGTACTTTTATGACTTGTACAACCTTCAAAGAGACAGAATTCTTTCATCTACAGTCAAGAGCCATGAAAAGGCATAAAAGATTCCTAAAATGACTTGTACCAGTCCTGTATACTCTGTACTGAATTAAAAAAGCAAATATTAGAAACTTGTTTTGAAAAATAATCCTATAAGACATGCAATATATTTCTAAAGGGATGACAGTACAGACATATTTATTTTTGAAATGTTCCTAATACTTCCCTGAGGATATATCCTTCTAGTGTAATCAAACTACTATTTACAAGGAAACATCATATCTTTGGTTCCTTCCTGAAACAGTTCTTGAAGTATATTTTGAAGGTAAATGTAGTAGAGTTTGAGCTGTGGTCTCATTTAAGATTTATAAACTGGGATTCATATGCCCCAGTCTGAACCATTGCACAGATCTAACATATTTAGGGTCTCCTCAGCGATGATTTTTTAGCAAGTTAAGTTCTCCAACTTGTGCTGAAAATCATGCAGTGAGCTGATGGAAAATAACACAGGTTCTAGGAAGCACTTTACTACTTCTTGAGCGGTTGCAGAGAGTTGGATAATCTAAAAGTGTTCAGGTGAGTAGGAAAAAAGTTTCTATATAGAAATTTTTGTGATAGAGAAGGAAATACTGGAATGTTGTTCTTAAATGTCTTAACAGAAAAATGAACATCCAATGTAATTCTGACCAAAAAAACCCCTGATACTTAAGAGTTAAATAAAATTTCATTACTTGTGATTGCTTAGTAGAATCAAAGGAGATACAAAAATGACACATTTTTATCCAGACTAGTTCTCCATTTTTCATTCAGTACCTGAACCCATATGTTTTTCTGTTACTTAGAGACATTATCTATTCATGGGCTCAGAGCTCTCTCTCAGTAGTTTTGTAAAGGACTGAGCCTGCACAGTTTAGCAGGGAGTTGCCATTTGGCTTTCCATAAATATCTCTTGCTTGTGTCACAGTTTCACCTGGAGATTCTTTGATCATGTCAGATCAGAATATACTCTGATGGATACAGTATCTAAATCAGTAGTTCACAAAATGGCCTGCATTTCCTCAAGCAAATGTAAATATTACTGCTGGCAGCTGGTGTAACCCCAAGTGAATATGCCTTCAGGTGTGCTCTACAGAAACCCTCAGAATATTTATTTAAATGTTGCTATTTCCCTGTCAACTAACTTTTTCATTTTATGTTTCAGCAAAGCCCATAAAATCTTACCACAGCCATCTGAAGCCTTTGAATGAATGTTTAAATGTCCTTTTAGCAGTATTCACTCAGCTCTAATTTCAATACACCTGAAAACCTGACAGGATATACAAAAATGAGGTTCCATGTTGTTTATTACTTTCGCTTTTAAATATGCCAGTTAAACAAATTCTTACACCAGAATCTTACCTTTCAGATACCCTGCCAGTGTTTGATATTTCCAGTTTTTATAAGGTGAAAAGATTTTCTTAAATCTTTCTGCAGCTGCAGCATTTTTAAGCAAGGAAAAGAGCAAACAAAGGTGCAAATACAGAAACTTTATGAGCCCCACAGTCCCTGGCTGTGTAATTAAATGGAAATACTTCTGAGTTTCAGGGACACCTGTTGCACTCTCCTCAGATGTTGCTGTTTCCACTAGTTTTCAAAATAGAAAGAGATGGTCAGGGGTCTCTGTGTCAAGGGGACAAGTTTTCTTAACATCAGGACTAGATTTTATTTGTCTTCCAGCAGTGTTGAGATGCCACAGCAGGAAAACCCAGAGCTTCTGCCATGGTTGAGGATGACCAGGCTTTCCCATGGCATGGGAGGAAGGAGCATGAGAGGGAAAAGTCCTGCACATGCCCTGATGTATGATGGGGGAAGAAGTCCCTCTCTGTGAGTTGGACCAGGCAAGGCTGAATGAGAGGACAGTGAAAGAAGAGAAAAAACATCAGTCCTACTGAAGGCAGAGGGCCTGGAAGGCACATAGCACACACTGTTGGTTTTTTTGGTTTTTATTTTGACACTTTTGGAAGTAATGATGCCAAAGAAAACATTTGTGAGAGGAAAAGACAAAAGAGGTGTAAAGGCAGTACCCATTGATGCCCCAATTAACACCAACACTCTTCCAAAATGCCTGGTAGGATCCTCCACATCCAACCCAACAGCATTTAACATCTGGTAGCAACTTTTCCAGCAGCATAGCATCCTATGCTTGGATCTCACTAACACTGAGAGAAGATTTACAGGGGCATTCCCAATCTAAATTAAGAAAAGGGAGAGTTTTACATCCTGATTTTTTTTTCAGGAAATGTCCTGCTATTTCTTCCTTGGAAAGAGAAAATTCAGTTGTTTTACAGAGTAAAATGCATTCAGCCCAGTGGCATATAAATACATGCTCAGGGTAGACAGAACACCAGGATTTTTTCACAACACTGCCCAGATTTCAAATGGCTTTACTGGAGCACTCATAACAATGCAGAGGTAAAGGACCTTGCACTCCTTGTCTACATGCTAGTTTAGGCCATTGCAGCTGTGCCAGTACAACTATCAGAATATTTTAATTCAGAAAATACCATTTAATCTTCTCATGCCGAAGCATTTTTGCTCAGACTTTCCCAGGAAATGTAGCTTGGTACAGGCATGTGGGATTTCAGACCAAAGAAAGATTTGGCAAACAGAAGAAAACTGTGTCTTTTAACAGAAATGTTTACCTAATTTTAAATTAAGACAACGATATTAACAATAATTTTCTAACCATATGAAAAAGAGTATCATAATCCCTTGAAAAAAAATACAAAACATTTGGGAAGATGGAAAAATTTATGCAGCAACACTGTTTTTAAAGGAGATGTCCAAATAAAGACGTGTAACTTCAAACATACCAAGACCTATACCATATCCTAGATCATGAGATATTATTTCCATTATGAACAATATTTGACATCTAGTGAAAGGACTGAAATTCCTGTTCACATGAAAATAGAGCACAAACATAAGGATGGAGCCATTATTATCCAGGCCTCCAGAGTAATATGAACAGTTAGGAATTATCCAATTAATCTACACAGGTATCACCATCTGAAGAGCATATCTACCAAAAACATTATGAGGGCGCACCTCTATAGGGAACACTCATGAGCTTAGTGATGATCCCAGGTGAGTGATAAGGGAAAGAGATAATGCAGCTGCTTGATATTTCAATTAACACATTTCAGCCCCACGGCCTCAGCTGTATCTGTGTTGGGAGAGGACATGCAGGGTTCTGTGTATAGATGTTCTGTGTTTATCACAGCAGATGGTGCTGCCACGGCTTCGTTACTGTCATCAGCTGTGTTGAAATGGGGATTGCCATGGAGATCCAGAGCCATACAAGAAACACTCCTCACAATGTGTTCTCCTGTCTTTTATATGAACACTCAGCTGGTAGGATTCATTCAACATGTATATAATCAGTTACATGTGCAGAAACTCAAAAGCAGGTATTTCTGACAGAATATGTCTATCAAAACTAAAATGAGTCATTAATGATAATTTTCTCAGTTTTCCAGTAACTTTTCAGGATTTTGGAATTCTGTGGGAAAGGAAAAGTCCAAGATTTCTATGAGATGGAAAATGCTGTGCAACTTTTTCCATTGATTTTTAAACATTCTGTTCAGTTCCACTTCATAAAACAATGCAAAAAACCAACATGAAACAGAATGTTTCTATTTTCTAGAATTCTGTCTTTCTCTTACAATTCAGATTGTTTCTTCTTGTTGAAGCAAAAATTTGAATCTTTTTTCTTGACAATGTACCACATTGAACCAGAATTAAAGAAAATTTGAAATCCTTTGAAAAAATTAATTAATTTTTGTACTTCATAGTAAGATATTTACACTACTTTGTATTTCAAAGTATATGTCTATGTTATATATATATATATGCATCTAAACTGTACATATTTTGATTTAAAAAATTGAAATTTTCACTCTCCATCTTTGATGATTATGAGAAGAAAGGTGATTTCTTTTTCATCTCCTAGCCAGGAAGTGGCAGGTTTACCTTTAAGCCTGTGTGTTTGGTATTCAGTTGTGAATCAATTCACCCTTGGTTCCTTGGGTGGAACAAAAGATCCTCTGTGCCCGTTCAGACCTCTGCAGTAGCAACTGAGAATGTCTCCTGGATCTGCACATAATTCACTGGGTGGGAAAGCTCCCTTTGCCAGCCTGATAGATGAGAAGTCTGCAAGGAGGGAATAGAAAAAACAAGAGCACCCATATCACCAACAGGATTTGTGTGAGAGACACAGAGATATGAGCCACTAACACAGAACAACAACCTCACACCTCACAATTTGATGCATGTTTCATGCTCCCCAGTCAGTTCACTCACACAGGATCTAAATACTTGGACCAAATATTTCCAAGAGGTGAGTACTCACATTCTGTGCACCTGCTTGAGGCCTCACTCCATGTGCATTGGAGCCAATACTCTGCAAAGGCACCCCAGACCAGCCTTCACGTGCTCAGTGTGTGCTGCAGACCTTGGTTTGGCCAGAACAGAACTCCCTACCCTTAAAATAGAAAATGAAAAATGTGAATCTGCTTGCTTTGTCACAGTTGTGATATAAATTGAAATTGCTACAAGCCAAGCACATTCTGAGCTGCAATTTCAGCACCTCACTTATCTCAAGGAAAATGTAGCACTGGCAGCTAAAAAACAAACATCTGCCAATTCAAATAGACTGCAGAAATAATGTTCTGAAACACAAACACTTTCTGACAGTTTAGGGAGTCTGGGCAGAGTTGGTAGTGACAAACACAGCTAGGTTGCCCAACATCTACCATCATAAGATACTGTTTTAAGTAATTTATAAAACTTTGCCAACATTTAACTATTTGGGTTGAACTTTCCCAGACAAAGTATCTGTCTTGGGCTGACTTATTTTGGAAAATTTCATTAAAATGGTTCAATCATTTCCAAATAACTTAAAGAAAAGGGCAATATTACCTTCCTGCTACAACATAAATAAACTGTACAATAGCATTGCTGAGAAGTTCTAAGATACCTGAGCTTTGGAAAAGGAACTTCAGAACACCCTCAGCATCCAGGTCATGCTTCTTGCTGATTCTGAAAATACCCAGATCCATTTTGCAATGACAAAAACTTAAAAAGTATAGTTTGTGTTCTTTAGATGCTTGATCAAAACTAGGAGCTGAGCTCCTGTGAGATCTCATTTTCACAGAGTACAATCCCACCCTCATCCCCCTCCTCCAGCACAGCTGTGGCTGACTGCATGGGGAGACAATTTCACCTATAACTGGAGCTCTGTTAACTTAGGGCCTTGAGATCAAAGCCAGCGTTTTACAGTCAGTCTCAAGGTGGGCAGCCATGAAGTTTCTGTCCCACTGAGAGGTCTGCAACAACCTCACTGGTCTCAAACGAAAAAACATACGGGGCAGCTTTGAAGCAACTGAATCAGACCAAGTCCCAGCAGGTCTTTATGGAGAAAAGGCTACACAGACATTTGCAGGTGAAGCCAGTCACTTTACTTCTACATTGTATTAGCCAAACAGCTGCTGAGTACTGTACTAGCCCTGTTAAGGAATAGTGGTGGATTAGCAGTAATGTGCCTGAGCTTATCCCTGCTTTTCCTTAGGCCATAGACCCAGAAAGATGCTAATGTTAAAGCAGCCACATGGCTCTCAGGTCAGAGCTTGCCTGTATGTGTCCAGCTTGAAGAATGAATAGAGGAATTAAAGAATGCTGTCATATGTGTATGTACGTTTCACAAAATCTCTCCACACCTGTATTTGGGTGAGTGTGGAAGTGAATTGAACATAGGTTGGTAAGGATATTTGGTGACCTAGAAGTCTAAAGTCTTTAGCCAAACAGAAGTAGCTCAGATCAATTATAGTACATACTGAAGGGGACGTTTTATGTGTTTTCATGGCAGCATTGAAGAAAATAATCTTTCCTTATTTGAAGGTTAATCTTGATTGAATGTTTTGCTCTCTCCTAAATGATTTGTGTTTGTCTTACTTGTGATATTCTTTTATTGAAGAATCAGTGTAATTCTGAGTTTCTTCAGTGGACAAAAATTCTTAAATCCAGTCATGATTTATTACGTGTGGATAAAATCTGCCTGGATTAGGTTCTGAGATTTACTTTATTAGTTACGAATTAGACATTTCTTGGGGCTTCCTGCAAGTTTAAAAATTAATGACTCTGAAATTGCTCTCCAGTTTTATTTTGAAAAAAGATAGGTGACACCACTGAAATACCATCTTGCACAGTATGAGAGAAAGGTTTTAGTTTTGCAGCACCTTCTCTCTGAAGATCATAAGGAACTTCTCTAAGATCATCAAGTTCTCTTTCCAAATAGCCTATAAGGCTCAAGAATGGGGTCTCTATTACCTTCTTACAAGGGTAATAATAATAAATCATAATATTCCTGAACTTCTTTGAAGATCCATGCAAAGCAATGAGGTCTTATCTCTTGGCTACCACTGCTATCACCACACTACCATTCGTCCAAAAAACCTAAATCCAGTGATTTACAAGACAGGAAAAATGTGGATGTATTGTGCACATCATAGCTTTGCTGTAAAGGTAGTTATCTAGTAAAAGTGTGAGATTACTTTGATTTGGCATGACACAACACAACAGGTAGTAATTTATGACAAATGGTATTAGACAGAAGAGGTCAAAGGTAAAATTTTGCTTCTGGAGTCTGTTTTGCTATTTAATTAATACCTGCTAGACAAGACAGGTAGGACCTGCATGACTGTTCTGGTACAAACCATAAATAAATAGTTTTTGGGGACTGACAGTAGACACATGACCTGGGTGTGTTTGAAGGTGTTGTTTAGAGGCATCACTTGCTTAAGCATTCATTAACATAAGTAAATCATGTGCTGCAAGGGGTTGTAAGCATCATTTACATAAGTTCATGTAATTCCAAATGTTTTTTGTACTGATTTTTGTACTGATTGCTGTTTTGGAGCTGCTGTTCTTAGGGAGAAGATTCAGAAGAGGGGGTAAAGGGCAGAAAAATGAAGCTATGTGGCTCACAATGGAATGAAAGCTAGGCATAAGGGGACAAGGACACTTCTGTGTGCTAATTTTTCTCTAGTGAGCTGAGGAGCCAGAGTTGTGTATAAGGAATGGAAACTATTTGTAGGCCTTTCCAAAGAGAACCTATACAGGAGAGAAGACCCTCAGCCTGTTCCTTGGGTGGATCCTCTGCCAAATCCCACATTGATGTAAGCAGACTGAGAAAATGTGGATGCATTCTGCTGCTTAAAGAAGAGAAGAACTTTAGAGGACTTGGCTATAATACAGTCTCTGTACTGCAAATAACTGAGGAGAATGGCGTACATGCAGGATTTACATGAGCTGCTGGGATCAACAGCTACTGGGAAACCTTTGCCAATGTCTTAAAAAGGAAACCTGATCATGGTGCAGAGGCACCACTTACTCTGTACTGCTTTGTGTTGAGCAGCTGGAGCCCAAGCCAAGTCTTTGAAAACACAACCACAACCTTTGTAAAAATTCAATGTCAGCATTATAGAGAAAAGACCAAAGAATTTGCTTTGCAGGGTTTGTGCAAATCAGGACCCTATCATCTGAAAAGCAGCTTATCCCTGGAGGAGAAAGACACCAAATAATTGGGTTTGTAGCCTAACATTCCCCTCCAGTACTCTTTCTTTTGAGAGGTTGCATACAATTACTATTTCCTCCAAGGGGATCACAAGGTTTAGCACCTGCTTAGTCTACCCAGACATGACCACCAACACAGCCCACTGCTACTGCTTCTGCTCCAAGTTACCTACCAAATACTCAGAACATTCTTCCAAGCTATGAACTGGCTTTCCTTCTAGATAGGAGCATGATAGGAAAGTAATTATACTTTTAAAAACAATGTTTTTCCCTAACATACTAAGGCAGACACATGGAATTTCATATTAGAAACCTACAATATAGACTCTGTAAGGAGAAGTATTTGCCTTAAGTGCAGTATGTGTAGGATAACAGGTGATTCTGCTCATTCTGCACTCATCAATCCTATCAACATTTTGAGATCTTCTCCACTTTTCAAAAGACATTAAAATGTACTTTTATAATGCCTAATTTTGAAACAAGTTGAGGTATTGCTCATTTGAAGCAGCTTTAGACTTCATCCAGTCATCAAAGTTCTGAAGCACATTTGTAGTTCAATAGCTCCATGATAAGCACAGTTCATTTGTGGAACAGATGCCTTATAACTTAAGTGTGGTACAAAGCTTAAAAATCTGTCTGATATGCAAGTAGTGCAGATATATCAAAGAAAACTGCCATGAGTGCACAGGGTAAACATAAACTGGAAATTGAGATTTTATAGATCTTGATTACAAAGTAAAAAAGTGATGTAGTTTCTTTAAAGTTAGGCAGAGTAAAGTCAAGAAAGAGCTATAAAATGTCAAGTTCCTAGTAGCTGACCCTTTTATTTTCCATAACTATGTAAGCAACAAAAAATCCCAAAAGAAAGAGAGAAGAAATATCCTGGCATATTTCTTCTGTGCAACAACAAATATGTTCCATGCCACACAACCCAAATTCACTGGTGAAGAATTGAGAAACTGAAGAAACCAGCAGAAATCAGAAATAGACTGCAGTGTGGTGTTAAACAGTTGCATAAATGACTGAACGGGTGATTTATTTATGCAAAATTGAATATTTCATATGCTTATGAAAGCATTTTATTTTACAGAAAGAAAACAAAACTAACTGTCGTAAGAAAACTGTTTTGCATACAGAAAGCAAGCTCACATTAAAAAATTGTTGTATGTAAACTTAAATAAGGAACTTAAATACAATGTACTTTTATAGCTCATATGTAGCTCTTCAAATCCTGCATGCTAATTATTATATCAATTTATGAGAATGCTAATTAGTGAGAAAAAAGACAGAAGGTAAAACAGAATGTTTGAATATAGAAAGTAAAAAGAAAGAAGGTAAATTTTATCTAAGTAATATGCCAGGGGAATGATCACCATGTGAAAAGCTACCAATGAACATTCAATATTTTAGAATTTCCTACCTTTAATACATATGATTTCTGAATCCAAGTGTAATTAAACTGCTTCATGTTACTTTCCCTTTCTCTCAGAAATGAAATAAGACAAAGGAAAAAAAAAGACTGGTTAGGTTTGCAGAGCTTGTAAATCGCTTGAGAATCCAAGTAAAATTACTCAAAACCTCAAGACAAATGTTACTGACTGAGAACTGTTAATGAAGTTGTTAGAATATTAAGCAATCCACCATCTTCTTGTTTGTCCATATCCACGATATCCTTACATTTTCTTACCAGTTCCACTAAACTTTATCAAATAAACTACTTTTGCTTGCAAAAAAAATTCAATACATCATTGTTACATTTTGTGGTTAATTTTTGTTTTCTGATTTTTTTTGTAGATACATATGAATTCAAATCTAGTTAATTATTATTAGGTTCTGAGAAAGTACAACTTCCATTACTAATTTCTAGCTTTTAGCAATCAAATTTGTAATTTTGGTGCAGTCTAAATTTTGGTGGAGTCTAAATTTCAAAGCGAAGTCACAACAGAAGAAAGAAGTCATCCAGACATGGGAAAAATCAAAATTATAGTTTCTTGTAGCAAGGGAGATGACTTATTACAGTCTCTCACTGTGCAGCAGGAGCTAAAAGGATCCATGACAGAATATAGAAAAGCTGGGAATGATTTTTTTACTGATCCTTTTAATTTTAGCCACTGGGTAAGGATTTTCCAAAATGAATGCAGCCATTGTCAACTGGCCCATATATTTCTGGGCTGGGTTTTCTAAATTTGATTTTGGGAGATGTTAGTAAAGGCTAGGTAGAGAAGCAGTGTTCAGAATGAAAACACAAAACTTTCAGGAGAACAATCTGCTCATATATAAGGCACACATATATAAGGACACGGTGAGTCCTTTCCCTAAGAGTAAAGGTACCATAAAAGAAACAAAACAAAGAAATTGTTATTCAGCTCTGAGAATGCCACCCACTAAGTCAAGCAAACAGCTCTCCCCAGCACAGATCTGCCCCCCTGACAATCTGGCCCTGTGTTAAAAGGATAACCTCAGTAAAAAATTCTAAACTCTATCCTCCACGGTGCATGAACATACACAAACCAGCTATTTACAGATGTTCCAGGAAGTCAGTAACAATGTCCTGAAAAGTTACGTTATAAGTCTCGCCAGGTGGAATTTCTAAAGAGCTGCTCGAACAAATTCTTGAGAGCAGTCAGAGCTGGTCTGCACCACCCAAGTGGCATCTGTGGTCACAAATCTGCTAAATATTGCTGGTCAGGAGCCCTCTGCTGCTAGAAAAACACTTTTTCTTGCCATATCTATGTCCCTGCCAGGTTACTGTTCCACTTCTAGCATGCAGTCTGACTGGGGCAGTGCTGCCACATCTTGCTCAGTCACAAATAGCTGTTTGTAACATTGACTAGTCTTAGGTCTGGGTCTGACCTTCATAAAGCCCTGACTGTCTGATCTGCTTCCCTCACTCTGGCAACTGTAAAGCAGTTGATGCAGAAGACCCACTGTGTCTTCATTATCTCTCTGTTGGAGGTAGCTGTAAAGGATAGCTCCTGGTCGCTACAGTGTTACCTAGAAACAGACCTTGCAGAGGGCTAAAAAGAGGAGGGAAAAAAACCTCACTCCTGTATTAAAGAAACTTTCAAGGTATATGATTGGATGGCAAAGGGACTAATTTATAACTTAAATTTTGGCACAAACTCTTGAAACTTTTGTGCTTCAAAATTATTATTATTAATTATCATTAATATGATTCAAGCTTAGTAGAATTTTTTGAGAGATTTTTATAAGCACATTAGAAGTCGCCCCAAACAATTTTGGGGAGAGGGTATAAATTATAACTAGAAAAATTAGATTAACACAAGGTTGAAATTTAGCTTTAAAAGCTGGTCAGTCCTGACTTATATGGCATTTTACAAATGTGCATCTACATAAGCCTGGACAGCTTTGGGATAATTTTGCTGAGTGAAATACCTATTCTCTGCCAGTGTCTCCGCAAGTAACAGGAATCAACTCTAAATTTTACAGGGAGTCACACATTTCTGTCCAATTTATAAACCTACTGAAGTGCTTGAATCTTCAATACATATTGTATAGTAGAGAACATTGTAGAACAATGAAAAGTAGAGAAACATTGAGAACAGGAATTGTTTCTTGTCCTCTTTTCCTCTCCAAATTCTGGAGGGTCTTCCACACTGGGCTTTATTGTGATATTCAATGGTAAAAATTAGGTAGAAGCAAGGCAGCCAAGCCCTGGCAATATTGACTATTGATCCAGCTGTACAGAGTCAGATTACTTGGAAAACAACCCTTCAATTTTTCACTCCAGTGACGCTGCAGGGCAGTTGCTTTTAGGATCATTACCCTTGTCTGTAAAATAAAGGAATGTGAGAATGTGTTTGAGTAAATTCTGAACCCATTTGAACTTTGTGGGTTTGAAACTTAGTCCTAGAGAAAAATCACTGCCTTCCTTGCACACGTCACCTCCACAGCTAACCAGGGCATTCACACCAAGACTGTGGCTTAGCTGATCCATAAATCATCCATAAATCACGATAATGCAGTAATGAGTGTACTGAGAAATACCCACATGGCCAACACCTTACCACATGAGAGTTGTTTTGAGAGGAAAATCAAGAAGACACAGATTTTTGCCTTATTATACTAACAGACAAAGAAGTTAATGTCACTGATGCACTAGCAAGGGATGGCAGAACCCTCTCTCTCTAGCAAGGCAGCTCTGCAGTGAAGAATGCTGGCATTTACCCAGCGTTGGACAGCAGGAACTTTAAGCTTAGCATCAAAAATTGAACAGAAAACAGACATAGGCCAACTAGTGTTCAGCTTGTCCACACTAATGAGTTTTTCTTTCATTTTTATGCCTCACAATACTCTAAACAAGGAAGAGAAGTCTCATGTCAGACTAAAAGGCTAAAGGTAAGAGCGGCCTTAATCCATGAAAACTGCAAGGCCCAAGTAGCCAGAATGTGCAATATTAATGCAACATGCATTAATGACAAGAATCATGAGCAAGAAAAGTTGTGGGACATTTTGGTTGATCAAAGTCAGATGAGGAAAAATTTCTCCAAACATTTTTACTTTTTTCCCCTCCTATCTAACTACTGTTAACAGCCTTGGCATTGAAACCTGTTTTTCCCCCTTTTTCTTTAAAAGGTATAATGGGATGTAGCATTTTTTGTGAGGATTATTGCCATCTCCAAGAACTCAGTCTTCCATATCTCAGCAAACCAGATCATCCAAGTCTGATTTTTACCGGATGTGGCATTTTTTCTGAGGATTATTGCCATCTCCAAGAACTGTCTTCCATATCTCAGCAAACCAGATCACCCAAGTCTGATTTTTACTGGATGTTTGATTTTGGGACTTTTTTTAAAATTTGGCGAGGACATCAATGCGGAAAGGACACTCCTGCAACAGATACCCTTGAAATAGAAAAATAAGTATTATTAGATATATTGAAATAGAAAATAAATGGATAGAATGAGGTGGCAATAGGAGTGTATTGTACAAAGAATCAACAGACAATAACATAGATATCTCTTTTATACAAAAGTTTAGAAGGCTACTTGATGGAAATAAAACTTGGACAAGATCTCAGTCTCAGCAGACAGCAGGGTATGACTGAGACTGAGCTGGTTTAACTTCTGAAAGCTTCAGGAATGGAGAAAGTCCTCTCAGACAGCAAAACAGTTCTTAAAATGAAAGAAGGAAAATGCTTTAATTGTCTTCCCAGTCTCAGGTATACTGAGCAAATGGAACGTCCTCAGAGGAAGGAGTGGCTCTCAAGATACAAACTCTGGCTCAAGGAATTGTTGTTTTAGACCAGTGACTGCTGGAAGGTGGAAAGTATGCCAGACAACGATCCCTCTGTGTTCACCCTTTCTGTTTTAGTCCTTCCCTAAGCATTTGCTATAACCACTCTCAGAGACAGATTACCAGACAATGCAGACCTTCAGTCTGACCCTGCACTGCACCTCTCAGCTTTTAAGACCTAAAAGCAATGCATGAAATAAACCCAAGCAGCAAGGATTTAAACACAAGTGGCCATAGTGTCTAGATATTTGGATCTATTAAGAAGTGTGTGATCAAAAGCCAAATCCCTGCTGAGGAACCAAAATTGATGAGATCAGCCCAGACATAGGGCTCTGATACAGCTCAGCTTTCACACTACAAGTTGTAAAGTAATTTATCACTGAAGAAACCCACATATTTGTATCACATTAGCAGAAATTTCCCATGAATAAAACAAAGGATTTTATTTTGCAACTTTTCTTCAACCTTAAGAAGTCTTAGAGTAGCCTCCGGTCCCCCATAAAATTAAGAACAAAGATTAATTTGCAATTTACGCAGTAATTTTTACAGTCAAGCATAAAAAATAAGGTAACAGATTTTCCAGATGTCCAGAGCTCTGGAGGCACTATTACCAGGACTAGGCTGCCCTCTCTTGTACAGAAGGAAATCTGCACTTGGATGTAGTGTTTCAGAGTTAAAAATACCTGAGAGGTTAACTGTGCTCTGTACAGGAGGAGGGGAGGTATAAAATGTCCGTTTTCAAATCAGTACTAATCAAATGAGATGATAGTGTTTTTATGTAAAGCTGATCTTGTTATTATTTAATATATAAATGATATTTTCAGAGAGCATTTAATTTCAGGCATTTCATCTCTGCAGGTTTACAAGACACCACACCGCAGAGTGCACAGTTCATCTGCAAAGCATACTTATCTTAAAGAGAGAGGCTTAGAATGCACCCCACTGTACTAAAGTGTTTTCACTCTAGAGTGAGACTGGAAGATGTAAACTTAACTTCCTCAGCTGTCCTTCCCTCAGTCTTTCTTAGCCCCGCCATACAACCCCACCAGTCATGACTCCTGTTGGAAACCTGCTGGATCCTGAGCCCTTCTCTGCTGTGCAAAGTAACAGGACACTCCATAAATTGAGGGATTTTCTCCTTTCTTCTGCAACATTTTCTTTTTACTTTCTGTACAATAGCAATTCAGAGGGAAAAAAAAAATCCACAACAAAATTTATGTCTGTTTGGGTCATTAACCTTTTGAATTCTTCCAAAAAAAAAAAAAAAAAAAAAAAAAGAAGAAGTAAAAACTGCTTTTTTTTTTTTTCCCTTAGGTCAGACAAGATTTTAATTTCTATAGTGATTTCCTAGTCTTTTTCTCTCTGTTCTGTCAACTCACTTTATGTTGGAAAGGGTAAGTTCTTTGGGAACTTTTTCTCTCTGTTCTTTAAAATTTGTCATATAGGTAAAATTCTTCCCACATGGTAGAAGACACTGGACAAACAGGGTATACTAAGACTTTGCTTTTACTAGTAATTATCTGACAACTCACTTTATGTTGGAAAGGGTAAGTTCTTTGGGATCATTCTAACAGCTCTTCCTCTGTGTATATGATGTATATGACCACTATGTCTTATATTTTCTTCTTGGTTAACTCATTTTGAATAGTCTCCTGGCTATTGACCTAAGGTACTCCTATCATCCTTAATTTCATCCTAAAAGCTGATAGATTGACTGAAGGGGATTTCTAGTATTGTCAAAATTTAAAATGGCAGCTCCTTAGGTAGGAAGCAGCCAGAACAAGCCAGCGTATCTCCTGTTCTAAAGACAGACTTTGGGCTGCATTCTGAGACGAGAAATATGGTATGTATAAAGGAATCCACTATAGCACAAACACTCTGAATAGCTCAGACAAGAATAGGACATCCTGTATGGTTGGGTTTTGTTGCTGTGATGTCCAGCACAACTGACTGAGGCACGGGGGCAGGAGGTACAATACATGAGACACAGAAGGTAGAATAGCAGAGCTACAGCACAGGCAGTGAACTCAACCTTGACTTCACACCCCAAAGGCCTTGTCACTGTGGCTGTGGGAACTTGATGGGAATAAGTCTTTATGCAGCACAGGCAGTGAACTGAACCTTGACCTCACACCCCCAAAGGCCTGGCCAGTGTGGCTGTGGAAACTTGATGGGAATAAGCCTTTGTCAGACTACCTCCCACCTTGAACCATGGCAGCCAGAAAGGAATCACAGTTCCCTCCTCGGTCTTCTAAGGCAGAGAATGTAGTCTAAATCTAGACCTGCTTTGGGAAAATATGAACAAACCCAGCAAAAACTGCAGTGACTTGAGCCTTCTCACTGGGAAAACAGTTCCCCACACACACAGCCCTTCATTCTCCCCAACAACAGTGTCAATTAATGTTCTGTATGGCTAAGCATTTGCTTTAACCACACTGCTTGTAATTAGCAGTCTCTATTAATACTAGGCATCTGAGACCTGCAGAGTCTGAGTAAAAAGTGCCAGGGCTCAAGTGTTTATGAGCAGTTCACATACAGCAGGAAATTTCTTGTTTTTCTTGAACAGTTGCCCTGTCTGTACTTGCCAAAAACTGCATGGTGAATAGTCATTACCCAATTTAATAGAGATGTGGGCTAAAATTTCTGCTACCTGGTTTTACACATAGGCTGTGGTTAGAGGGGAAAACAGAGGTCTCATTGCTTATATGTCAGTGTGTAATTTAAGTAAAAGCAAGAAGTTTGAATAAGTCACTCTGTGTCTACCACCTTAAAGTAGGCTTTTCAATTCTTTGCAATGCCGCGGATTAGTGATAGATGGGAACAAATCCCATATGTCCTACCATAATCAATTTTTTATGGCAATTCAAAAGCTAGTCTTAAAATTATTTTTGCCTTTCACATATACATTTAATTTTGATTATCAATATGGATTTTTGTTCTGATAGTTTCATTTCGCAATACAAGCCATTAAAACAGAGGAGCTTTGTCTCCACCCTTTCTTTGTGTTCTGTATTTTAGAAATTGATTTCATACCTTCTTATTCTCTGCATTTATGGTAATTCTGAAGTGTTGGGTTTTATTTAAGATTAAAATGAGTTGATTCTAATTAACTCCTTCCATAAATCAACTCCATCCATATCCTGTTTACCCCCATGCACTACTCAGAGGACCACAGACAACTTATGAAACAGGCACTAACTGTACTAACAATTTGGTATCTCATTATGCTGCTCGTTCTCTCACAGTTTCAAGTCTGTATTTTGAGTTAGCTAATAGATCTGTTCAGGAACAAGGCAAGTTAAACTAGCTCAATGCACAAGACTCAGAGCACAATGTCCCCCCCAAAAAAATGGAAGAGACTGAAAATTTCCTGAAGAGTGAGACAGTCTATCTCCAACTTCATTCGATAAAACTCAGCCCTGCATCAAGAGATCTCTCCACATGGTATAGATAAAGCCTATATGGAAAAAGAGTTAGCTGTAGTCTTTTTTGTTTTGACTTGGTTCTCATTAGTTTACATCTGGATATCTGGAGTCCATTTTTTTAAAATTTATTTTAAAGTCTATTGTCCTTCATATACAAAAATCCAGGGACAGTTGTATTTCCCTCCAAGCTTCAACAATATCCTTCAACAACATCATGTTCTTCAGTGTGCCCACATATATTAAGATTTTTTTTGTTTGTTTCTAGCAGCCAAGAGGAAATAGGCACAGATTTGCTAGAGCAGTAAGGATATGCATTTGCCCATTAATTACTATCACTTATATACATGCCACTCTTGTAGTAGCAGTATAGAAATATTTCATTTCTCTTTCAAAGAGCCCCAGTCAGAAACTGGCAGACACAGAAATCCATTTCAAGTTGGTATTGCTGACTTTTAGAGCAATTACAGCAGAGCCAGAAAATATGAGAAATATTTGCATATAAAAATAGCATTAGCTTTTTCCACAAAAGAGGAAGGAAGGAAGGAAGGAAGGAAGGAAGGAAGGAAGGAAGGAAGGAGGGAAGGAAAAAAATAGTCAAAACACTTTTTTTTATTGCTAAAAGAAAAAAAAAAAGCAACAAATGGTAATATCTCTTTCCCACCCAAACAGGCATTAATTATCTCCCTAAGACCAGATCCAAATCAAAGATTTGATGACCTTGAGGGCAACTGGTCACTGCTGCAGCTTCTCCTGAATTGTATGATACAGACTGGGATTTATATCTACAGAAGAGAGACAGAGAAAGAGGTGGAAGATAGATCAGCATCAAATTTGTGTTTGTTATTCCTGGCAGACCACAGGGGGCTCTGGGGATCAGTGCCTGAGGGTAAGTGGGCTGAGGATTAGTAAAATAGCTGGGAAAGTAGAAGAGGATTTAGGTACTTCTTCCCTGCACCCTGGGAGCAGTAAAAATAAAAACATAATTTCAACCTCTGTTTCCCTCATTTCAAACAATTTTTCCCTACCACAACGTTCCTGGAGATCACATATAGGTAGGTGAACAAGAAGCCTTACCAGAAAAAAAAAACCAAAAAACAAAAAACAAACAAACAAACAAACAAACAAAAAAAAAAAACACCAAAAAAAACAACAAAAAAAAACTAATCAAGGTTCATGACTAAAAGATAAATCCGGGGATGGATGACTTCGTAGTGGTAGATTCTTGTTACACTGAGATGAGGCCCAATTCTTCTCTGGAAGATAGGCTTCAGTCAGACTGCTCTCTTGGAAATGGAACTGTGCCTTTTAACTCATGCAGTCAGATGAGAGACGCCAACATGGTTTTTGTCAGTGCAAATTGTTTAAAGGTGAACAAAACTGCAGCAAAACTCAGACCTTGTCTAACTACAGATTAGATGGATAGTATTTATGAATGAGCTTGGAGAGTGAAATTCATCTGCCCATTGAGATTTTCCTCTTTCCTGAGCTTAAACTAGTTTTAAAAGGAAAGATGTTTCCAGATTTAAATTTTTAAAAACAATTTTCAGCAGTTTTTTTTTTAAGATAACAGAAGTAAAAAATCAAAAATTCAAGCAGACATAATGAAATGTGAGAATATATAGAAAATGTCATTGTTTAAGCTTAGAAACAGTCTAAACTGGTACAAAAGGCCCAGATATTTGGCTGCAACAACTTTTTTCTTCAGACACAACAGCAAATATTTTCCATCTTAACTTCACCATGGGGTACAAGAATCTGGCATATTCTGCTTTCTGAAGACACTGTAAGAATTAAAGGTCACTGAAATATCTAGCAAAGACAATATGGATAAAATCGCATCCTCCTCCCTCATGGTGGATTTTGATGTACATTAGCAGGTGTTCTGAGAATCCTAAATTGTCATAACAATAATTCATCAAATGAATTGAAGGCTCAGGTATCAGAATAGTACTACAGGCACAACAGAAAAACCCCAAATCCTTGGCCTTTAAATTTCTGTAACTCATAGTCTTTTTTTCTTAAAGTTACTTCATAAGAGGGTGGAAGCTGTAGGAAAATAAATCTAGTTGTCTGGCTGTGGATTAAGACCTGGAATGTGAAAACAAAGGAATTTTTTTTTATGCCTTTGAACATTTGAAAAAACAAATTCTGACAGATACCAATCTCTGGATAGCTGAACACTTTATCTACTTTGATTTTTTTTTTGTTCTTACTTCTGTGTAATATATATGTAAAATATTCTTTCATATATTTCAAATAAAGGGATCAAATGTTTGGACATACACCTTATTTGGAAAAAACCAGAAGATATATCATAGTATATTATTATGTTTTACCAAATCTGTGGGCCAGATAAAAAGGATGAAAACTGTACTGGTTCAAACTGGCAACTGACTGCAATATATTGAAACAGAACATTTTACAGTGGGATTTCGTGTGTTTTGCTGATATATGCAGACTCTCATAATTTCTAACCCCAGCATTTTGAGTACATATTTTGAAAATGTGTTGCTTTGATTAGGAAATTTTCTTGAAGTTTAAGTTTTTATCTGGGTTTGTTGGGTATTTTTCTTCCTCTTGCATAGGAGGTAGTATCAGCCTATATTTTAAAACTCTAAACTAGGTGCTCTTCATTAAGAGTCAAAAATTTAGCAAGTTGTGGTGTGCAGTGCTGTAAAACTGTTACTGGAATGAAT
The DNA here is from genome assembly GCF_017590055.1 of Onychostruthus taczanowskii. Taxonomy (NCBI): domain Eukaryota; kingdom Metazoa; phylum Chordata; class Aves; order Passeriformes; family Passeridae; genus Onychostruthus; species Onychostruthus taczanowskii. The sequence continues at coordinate 10,221,654 of NW_024501459.1, forward strand.
TCAGGCAGAAAAACATTACATCAAACCATCAAGTGGGAACTGAGTTTCATGATTCAGTCTAACTAAGCAAAGTTGCTTTTTTTACCTTAGGTTTTATAAAATGACAAAATACGAACATTGAAATGTTCAGAATTAGCCCCTTACAAAGAGTGCATTATAATCCCTTTCTTTGCTTGAATTTTTCCAAATATAATGAAATAAGAACAAATGATTCCTTGGGAAATTACTTGAATATCCAGTTAAATTTCACATGCTAGTTGTACCATTTTTTTCCTACACAGCCTAAATGCATCTTCCTGAAAGATAATTTTTTTTCTTGTCATCACAAATTCAATCTCCTCAGAAAAATGCCTTCCCATTAAGTGCCCTTTGACATAAATAGTGAACTGCTGGACATAAAGGATTGCTCTAGGCTCAAATGAATGTGAAAAAAAAGAGTTATTGTTATGCTTAAAAAGGTCAGACAAGTGCATAATGACTCTAGTATGTTTTGATTTGAGCACGTTTGTCTACATGTGCTCATGCAAGGCCCGCATGCCTGGCACATCAGCTTTGTGGAGTTGCACTGAGGTAGGCAGTTTCACTGAGTGTCACCCTTTGGCTCTAAGGAGAAGCTTGTCAATGCATCCTTTCCACGCATTGCTGCAGCGAGCCAGAGGGAAGCTGGGTCTCACACCTCCTCTGAGGCTCTGGGATGTCCAGCTCTCAGTAGGCAGGCATGTATTATTCTCTACCATCTGAGTCAGGTCCCTTCGTGCTACCCCATTTTGGGGGTGTTGAGCTAAGCAGTATCACTGCTTCAGATCTGCAAGGCCATTTATTTAAATATAGGCATCCAAAATATATGCTTATATTAGGGGGGAACTATGATAAGTCATTAGAAGTAGGTCTGGAGGGCTTCAGTTTCTCTGTAAATGATCTTTGCTGCTATCTAAATTGTATACCTAAAATTAGAAGGTGCACACATTCCCTATCATTTTAAAAGTGAATATATTACTTGGTGTCACTTTTTTACTGGAAATTGGTAAACCACATGGTAAATTTAGAATTTGCTGTTTCAAGGAACATTTTTTTCACAAAAGCATAAAAATTTTAGTGACAAGTTTTGGGTTTTTTTAAAATTCCTACTGACTTGACTGGGAAATACATAATCTGAAGCGCAAAAGGCTTCTGAAACATTATGTAAAATAATTTCTTGTAATTGTTTCATCACTTTGGTTATGCACTGCTACAGGCTTATATTCTGAAATCTACTGGGTCCAAGATACTTTCAGCTGTCACAGTTTTAGGATGATCTGCTCTTGAAGAACTCAGCTGAGGTCCCACAATTTATATTTTGAATGTCATATGTGAAGATTTTCTCGGCCTTTTCTTGCTTTCTTGGATTAAAGTGAAAAGAATTAAACTGAAAGATTCAAATGAGCATTTAATCCTACAGCAGGATTTATTAGAGTGGCAGAATGATTGCTTCAAGCAAACTTAAATACTAACATATGTAAACAATCACTGCTGTGTTTAGCTGATGTCCTAAATTATAAAAATTTACTCTGGGACAAAATGTGAGGTCCATTGTGTATGGCAACATAGAACAGAGATGGAGAGACTGGAACTGGAAGGAGCTGTGTGTCAGAGATGTGGGACTTGGCAGTGATACACTGATTTGGAAGCAATGTTCTCCATCCCTTCCCAAGGTTGGACTCTTTGTTCTATCCCCAACAGATCACCTAAGAAAAATGGAAAGAAAACAATTCCACATTTTCTCAGACACCTAAGTTATCAGCAAACCAAGGTGAACAAGATGTAAGGAGGCAGATGCGAGAAGAGGGTTTTGTACATCCTAATTCACCTTCCAGACAGGGCAACCCAGCTTTTCAGCTCTTTCATAGACTACACAAACAAAGCAGGCTGCCTAGAGGGTCCTACTACCATCTCTTTACAGTCTGCTGCAATCTGAGACTGTCAAGATCTTTACTCCAAATCTATTGCCTATAGATAAAATCTGAAACTCTGTCTGGACAAATTTCCCATGTTTGGAAGACTGTTTTCAGCAAGGAAAAAATCTATCCTCTGTGGCAAGATGAAAGGAGCTTGCTAATGAAGCTGTTCTACTTCATTCTTGGGGAACTAGCGTCAGAAAATCATAAGGAAAATGAAAACAAATCAGAGAGGCAGTCATCACATCTCATCTGTATTTTATCTGTGCTCTCAGTGTGCAAGGAACATTAGGGCACAAGTCAAATGGTAAGAGTTTATTCTTTTGTCCAGTACATAACCCTCCACCATCAGGGATACATTCTTAACAGGATACAGATTGATTTCAAGCAATGCAATGCAATATCAGGCTAAGATGAGTGATGAATCAGCCCTCCTTAATGATGCTTAGTTGTTAAAATTTTAAAGAATTATAGGTTAAGGAGGTAGAAGTGCTTTTCTTCAGGAAGCTGAAAAAAAATTTTGATGTACTAAAGTTACCCTTTTTTTTCACACCAGTAATTTTTTTCATGCTGGATCACTGCTCCTAACATAAACTAGAAGAACAGAAAGAGATAAAATCTGAATGTGCTACATTCTTAGAATGAGTCTTATCCCACTGATGTCAACATTTTCATCCAAGTCAGTATTTCATTACTACATTTTCCAGTTAATATGTATTTTAGCTTATCAGCTGAGAGTCAAAGTGAATAGGTGAAGGTACAAGAAGACAGCTCAAATTTCTGGAATGATTGCTTAATAAGAAAGAACACAGGGACACAGTAAATCTAAGTACCCTCATAGTGCCATTTCTGGTATTCCTTCTGGGTGGTACTGATAATAGTAGATTTTCCTAACTGCAGTCAGTAGTTCTCTGTTGAATCAGTCTATGGATAGAGGAGGAAAAAACCCTTCTGCATTTTTTCTTTATCTGACACAGATCTCGTCCTCTTTTTTCAGGCTGCATCTCTAGTTCTGTGATTGGAGAGATAAGACTGAAGCCTCTACCTAATATAAGCAGATGTGAGGTAGGTTAAGTTGTAATAGGAAGATGTTTTATTTCTTTAATTCCTGTGCAAGGGTGAGGAGCTGTCAGACCAGATAAGAAGCAATGGGACAAAGTTTATTTCTTTCATTCCTGTGTTTAAGGCAATAAAGGGGAAAAATATGAAGTGTCTTGAACATCTGCAATTCTAGCCATTGCTGGAAAGTTGCCAGCTTCTGGTATTTGCGAATGTAGGAGGTTTGCTCCTACTGCCTCAGCATACAGCTGAAAACAGCTTTGGTGCACAGGGCAAGACTGAGTTTGACTCCTGTCCCTCTCACCCCAGGCACTTTCCCTGTCACCACTATTGCCCTGTCACCACTGTTGTCCTGGCCCCAGCTTTTGAGAGCTGACTTCAAGAAGTTATTTCTTACTGGATGCTTTGAATGTCTGAAATCAGGTCAGCCTCACTTTTCCTCGTTCAGCGATTTGGGTATAAACCCAGTATTCAGCAACTGATGCATAATACTATGTTTATTTCATTAAAAAGTTCCAAAGGTTATAAAAAGTGGTAGATTCAAGTAGGCCTCTTGTACTGGAGCCACAGAAAATATCTTTCTCTCTTATCTAAAGCAAAAAAATGAAGGAGTGATGAACTAAAAGGACCACTCAGTCTATGAAAACAGTACAGATTGCCATACTAAGATTGTGTTTCTATAATTAGGTATTTGTTACTTTCTAATTATCTAAAGAGTCATAATAACAAAATATTGTCATTCCTTTACTTATTTTTATTTACTAATAGAAGTTCTGAAGGGTTTTTGGAGCCCAAGACATATCTGAACACCATCAGGCAAGTACAGCACAGAGAAATGAAAAGTTCCATATTATTTCATAGCCCAGCAGATGAGAACACTCCCTGTCTCCCATTCTGACCACAAGATGTAGCTGTCCCTTTCCATACTGACCCTTTCATTCAGGATTACAGGCTGTCATTACTTACCAAATAAAACAGCCAATGTAAACAGGCAATGCCTCAGGGGACCCTGTGCTGGAAAAATACACCAAGAGCAGGTTGTAGAGTGTCTCCAGGGTCCTTCACCACAACATGTCCCAACCCTGATGGGGGAGACACAAAATCTGCTGGGGCAAGGACTGTTCTATGGCTATAAAGTGGCCAGGAGTGAGCACGCTAAGCTGGGCAGGCCTGTAGGTGCAGGCTGGACCCTGCATCCTGAGAGGCTCCTCTCCCTCCCATCTTCTTTTAATACTTTTATTTTGTTCTGAGTAAGGCACAGTTGGTGCCACACTACAAGGAACCATGCATACACCACCTTTGCACCTACTTCCTGTTCCTGTTTCTTCTTGGCCACATTGGCAGGCAAGCGGGGTGCTGGGGACATTCAGGGATTTTCCACTGGAGCTGTGGGCAGCCCATGCGCACACAGACCCCCCCACAGGAGGCTCCTTAGGCTCCACTATCCATGGGCTTATTGAAGGAGCCATAGTAGCCAAGGGCCCTAACACCATTCCAGCACCATTCCTAAAGCTGATCCTCACATCATTCATTCCTAATGCTCTGAACAATCACCAACCATACAAAGCTCCACAAGGGAAAGTTCTGGATTCTGCACCTGGGGTGCGGCAACCCTGGATGTAGGGACAGACTGGGGAATGAGGTTGGAAAGCGGCAATGTGGAAAAGGACCTGGGGGTCCTGGTCAATGGCAAGTTGAATCTGAGCCAGCAGCACCCTGGCAGCCAGGAGGGCCAAGCATGTCCCGCAGGGCATCAGGGACAGCATGGCCAGCTGGACAAGGGAGGGGATTGTCCAGCTCTGCTTTGCACTGGGGCAGCCTCACCTCGAGTGCTGGGGGCAGTTTTGGGCTCCTCAATATCAAAAAGACATTAAACTGTCACAGAGTGTCCAAAGGAGGGCAGTGAGGATGGTGAAGAGCCTCGAGAGGATGCCGTATGTGGAGCAGCTGAGGTTACTTGGTCTGTTCAGCCTGGAGGAGCCTGAGGGGAGACATCATTGCAGTTTACAATTCTCTCGTGAGGGGAAGAGGAGGGCAGGCACAGATCTCTCCTCTGTGGTGCCCAGTGACAGGACGCGGGGGAATGGCCTAAGGCTGTGTCAGGGGACGTTTAGCTTGGACATTAGGAAAAGGTTCTTCACCCAGAGAGCCACCGGGAGGCGCCCGTGCCGCGCCTGCGGGGCCGATCCCGCCTTTCCCGGCACTTCCCGGCGGGCGGGCCTGGCTCTGCCGCCGGCCCGCGGCCGCTGCCTTCCCGCAGGAGGAGCAAGGGGGCGGCAGCGGCCCGGGCAGCGCCTCCGTCACCCCTGGGGAGGCAGCGGAGCCGAGGGGAGAAGGCGGCACTCTCGGACGCTTTAAAACGGGACGGGTGCTGCCCAGTGCCAAGAAAAGAGGTGCCCGCTCTGCATCAGGTGCAGAGGACTCCTAGTGTTTGATGCTGATACTCCTTTGTTAAATAAAGTAATGCTTAGGAGCGAGTGAACAAGCTCACAAGCTGACGGTTGGACTTGGTGATATTAGAGGTCTTTTCCAGCCTTCATTATTCTATCATTCTATGGTTCTAAGCTGGTGTAACTAGATAACCTCCTCCTAGTCATTTCTATAGGTGTATTTAAATATTTTTTAAGTGATGAGTATGTTTATCCAACTCCAAGATTTTTGCAAATCCATCATAGCCCTTTCAGCTGTATATGCAAGCTCTTTACAATACAGTTTTTCTCTTTGTTTCACCTGAATGTTTTTCCTCTTGCTCATGTCTCCCAGCCAGCTGCCAGTTCTCCAGGAGTCACCTCGGAAAATAGCCAGGCGTATGTCTCGATGACAGAGGGGAAACACTTGTGCCAGCCAGAGATGCTGAAGGCCACCTGGGGCATCTCTCCATCCTCATTCAGAGGCACACTTTTGTGGGATTACAGGAGTTTGGGAAATGTGTCTTTCTGTGTCTGTAGGTATCCAAAGTGGCTGATGTCAGAAAAATTCTGTAAATGATAATTTGTCTATTTTGTCTTAAATGTTGAAGAAAAAAGAGCTTTTTTTTTTTTTTTTTTTGGCTTTACAATAATGACAGTGTATATCTAAGAAGTGAAAGAAAAAATAAGGGTTTATTTAATGTTTACTACTTGAGACATGCACTGAAAACCTGGAAGAGGAAATAGGGATTGTTATATTGCTTTGATGCCTCATGTACATTTTAGTGTAAAACTAAAACACAAAAAAAAAAAAATTACCTGCTGTCTTTCAATCCACTGGTAGACTTGCCACTGTCTTGCACACCGGGCATATATTACAAGGGAGATGGACATAAAACTGAACTGAAATCACCTTCCTAGCTTGCTCAGGGAAGTGGTAGAATCATAATTTCTGGAAGTCTTCCAAAAACATATAGATGTGGCACCTGGGGACACATTTTAGTAGTGAACATGGCAGTGGCTGGTTAGTGGTTGCACTCAATGTTCTTAGAGAAATTTTACAATCCTAAGGATTCTATTCAACTTCTGCAGTAGGATCTACAGTGTAATGTCAGGATTTTCATTCATTTTGGTGCGATGTTTGGTAACATCCTGGTTGGATGTAAGACTTCTTGGTGATAGATACATAAGAATGAAGGGATGCATGGTCTTCTCTACCCAGAAGAATCTAAAATAGAGAAAAATCTAAACCACATATAAAACATAGGAGGTTCTGTGAACTGGAGACTTCACTTAAAATACAGATATTATGTCTAAGGTACTAAATAGCACAAAGGGCTGTTCTACAAAGACTCTCCTCTGGCTTTGAGGTCACCTGTCCTGGGCTAGTTTGTGTACATGCTGGTTATGTCTGTGCACTCTCAATCTCCAGAATACTATGACTTCAACTGTATATTGTAAATGATCCCTATCCACTGCTGACTCGCTAACTATGGCTTGGCAGTGCTTGGGAGAATGGCATGTGTCCCACACCAAACCCACAAGCCCAGCAGGGACCTCTCCAACAACGAAACAGCATAGACACCGAAGCTGCAATGCTCAGCAGTGCTTCTGGCCACCATTTCTTTTTAACTTGTGACATCTGCACGGGGCAGGTTTAGTATAGGGTGCGGTACAAATCAAATTATGCACAAGTGGGTACTGTATTTCAGGAGTTCTCTGTGATTCTGTGCATGACACATAGCTACACCTTAGCCAGGATAAGACACCTCAGGGCTGTCTTTCAAGAGAGTTTTCAGTTTATGCTTCATAACGTCACTGTCATGATGTTAAACATTAAACATGTAATCCAAATATTTATACAGACAGCTGAATTTCATACATTTATCTCCATGTACCTCTAGCTGAGACTTCATTTCTAGTGGATGAAGACAAATTTAGTCTTGAGGAGTAGTTCCTTAAAATGGTCTTTATTATAACTTCACCAGTTTGAGAGTTTAGGTTTAATCCAGGGGTCCTACAGAAAAAGGATTAAATTTTCTCTTTGGTTTTTTTATTTTCCCCTCTTTTTCTTATGTCAAAATGTCATTTACTCAATCATTCCCCAAACACCACAAGTTTTACTCCTTTTCCTATGAAAAGGGCAAGAATTGGGCACAACCCAAATGAATATCATGTGTGTTTTTCATGTGTTGTCATTTAATTGTGATTCTGGGGTTTGAGCACCCCAGAGGTCTTCCTGCGTACACAGGGTGACCTTTTATAACCTCCACAGTTATACAGAGCTATCCTAAAAGACCTTACAAGTCTCAGGTATATCCAAACAAAACATGAAAATGTCACACACAGGAATATAAGGCTTTTTCAGGACTTCAAATCACTTTCTTAGTAAATAGCAATGTATCTTTTTTTTTTTTTTTGGTCCCCTTTGAAGGGGACAAAATTCAAAGAATAAAGTAATTGCTTGTGCTGTTTCAATCACAATTTTCTATGAATAGACATGCCTATATTTACTTATTATTTTTTACTGACTATGGGATTTTAAGGTGTTAGTGATGTAGCTTCTGCCATCACAGCAACTTGGAATTAAAATGAAAAAGTGATCCATTAATTTTTGGATTAATGTCCTTTGATCTTATTCTTGTTGTTCCTCTGAAAATTCCTGTAAGATAAAGGTGCTGTTTTCTGTGCCCTTCATGTGTGCTGTGCTTGCTACACAGGCCTTCATAAACACTTGCACTGTGGTGCAATCCTTTGCTGTTCTCGTGACTTTTTGTCCCAAATGCTGAGCAGCCTGTTTGCTTGGATTGGGGTTATGTTTTTGCAATTATTCTGACTCACAGTTCTGCCTGCTTTGTTGTCATAGAGAGCTTTTCTTGTCACAGTCTGAATTATTTTTAACCCTGGAAATGTAAATTCTTTTTAACAGTTTCACTGCAATGAAAAGATAGAGTGATTTCCTTTCCTTGCTAAATTCCAGTCACATCAAGGTTAATTATAGTTCTTCTGAGTGTCACCACATATTTCTAGTCCCAGACCCTCCCAGACTGTCAATATTACAGGAGCAATTCCTCAGCTCTATGTCAGCCACAAGTTCTCAGTTTTGCTTGACTTGCTGGATAGATGACTATCTTAATCCTTCCAGCCATCTTAACTTTTGTAGGAATTTTAACTCTAGTAATATTCTCTGGTAACATGCTTCATTCTAAGGCATTTTTAGTTATTTTTTACTCATTTGTGTTTACACATTTTTCAGAGCCAAGACCCATTCCTTCTTAGTACCTGAATCCTAACCAGCCTGCACTGTGGCAGCAGAAGTTTCTCCATAATGTAGCAACTAATCCCAAAGCTCTCTTGTCAGAGTATAATAAAATTATGGATGTAGGTATTTAAGGTCTGCAAGACAGCTCAGCACCTGTCCTCTGTGCACTGAAGAAGATATCTGTGTACACATCTTTCAGCTGGAGTGTGATAAACTCTGTCCAGTGGTGGATTCTTATTCTTAGGAATAACTGGAACAAGTCTTGGTGAGAACCTGCCCTGCCATATAAGTGCAAATTCACTATTACATACAATTAGTTACTTGTGGAGAAGTGACTATTGCTCAGTAGAATGGGCAGCTTTCCATGTTATTTCATCCAAATAATGTATGTAATATTTGCTTATGAGGTTATTATAGGCTTGTATTGTTGGGTGGCTCTAAATCCCCCTTCTTTCTTCTTTGTAGCTTCCTTGGCTCAGATAAAGTTCCAACATTTAAACCTACCTATATCCCTCCCAACATTATATATTTAACTAAAACATTCGATATTTAACTGAATCATGCAGTTGGTCCTCTTAGGGTTCTTTCAGAGTCAATAAAGAAAGTCAGAGTAATTTTCAGGTACTTATTGAGATCTTACAGTAATTTATTCAACTCCCTATTTCACCTGGGAGACCCATATGGCAACTGTGCCGCTTACATAGTCACATTTACTTAGCCAAAAAAATCAAATTTTTACTGAGAATCCTTAGTGTAGCCGAGAGTTCTTTAAATAGTACATGTCTAAAGGTACTAAGAGGGAAAAGTATGGCTTATGTATTTTTTATATGCAAACGGTGTTTCTTTTGCTCAGAATTGTCAACATTTTCAATATGAGAGACACACTTCCCTTGTGTAAGCAAACACATGTATTGGAAAGGAAAGGTTAATGATGGCTAATGATCTGCTCCATCAGATTCCCACACAGAATAGAGACAAAACAAAGTACCACACAACATTTGTATTAATCTAAAGTCATAAAAATACTGGGAGGCAAGTGTTCCTCTTTATATATGGACTGTTTGTCCCAGAAGCCAATGCAGGTAATCTGCCAGAAAGATTTCATGTGAAACAGATTTTGGCAGAATAGCAGTTGCAGGTAATTTGGCATTTTATTTGTCAAACAGCTTCAGCAAATTCTGCATAACTTTATGGGATCAAGCAGGATTAATCTTTTACCTTGTGCAAGGAACATTAATATAACCCAAAATCATCAAGCATAAACTTGCCAAGTCTAATAAAAATGTATGTATTTCTTACCTTCTGTGCTCGTGAACTGAAGATATATGAGGTTGTTTCTCATTGTAAGTCTCCCCTCCACACATTTCTGTAACTATCCAGACAAACCAAACAGTCAGACTTTAAAAATGAAATTAATTTACTATATCAGGTTGTCAAAAACTTAATTAAAAGAGAAAGGGGGACCTTTATTATCTTTCAGTGGAATCTGTTAAAGCTTAAAAATAGCATTTTAGAATGTTTTGTTCACTTCATTCATATAAAGCACTGATCTGACTTTCATCTGAGTTTAAAAAATGTTTCAAAACTCCAGTCATGTAATTTTAGTGTGTCTTTATAGGTGAGGAATTCCAGAATATATGACCTACCTGGCATTTCCCTGGAAAGACAGCAGCCTTCAACTCAGGACAAACCCACATGGAACCTTTACAACTACCTGATCTTTTTCCTAATCATATAATGCATCTCACTGAGAGAGAAGAATATTAATTTACTTTTTAAAAACAGTATTTATAAACCCAAGGATTAAAATTAACAATTTAAAATGTCAGATCCTTACTGGAGAAATTGAAACATCCCTAATTGCTGTATTAAGAGAAATAAGTATACATTAATACATATATCTCTGTATGGAGGTATGTAAAAGAAAAAAAATGAGCCTTGTACAATATTCAGTATCTAAAAGCTGTCATTTTCTCTCCAGATTTTGACATTAAATGTCACCTGAGGCCACTGTTTACTTCTGTTCTAAAACCACTGACAGTCTTTTGGGACACCAACACCATATGGATGTGCCTGTTACTGTAACAAATTCAAGAAGTGCATTCATTACTTTATGAAGAAAGTATTTCTATTTATTATGCAGCCACAAAGAAAAATGTACTTTTGAGCGTACAGTATGGGGCATGGGTGGAAGCAATCCCATGTTTTTCTTCATGTCACACTCCTCACCCTCTGTTTTGATCTACTGTATTTACTTAACATAACCACTTCATATTTGGGAATATACACTGAACATTTTTTCCATCACTCTGCACAGACCTTTCTATACTGTTTAAAGTTCTCCAGCTTTCCTTGTTTTTCTGATCTCCTAGAGTCATTAACCAATTACAGCTGGGATCAAGGCCAAAACCAGCTAAGTATCACAACTGAGATTATCTCAAGTGGTACCTTACTTAAACTGCTGAATAATCTTTTTTTAGGGTTCAGATAAACATTGGTTGAGTTTTCTCATACCTTATGCCTTCCTAAAGGTCCTTCACTTTTGCTTTATTGTTTATGTTCTTTTCTTTTTCTAAAGCTTCCTAGAGGAAGTGAGGTAGAGTCCCAGCTCAGCTACATTAACTGTAAATTAGGATAGCCCTCTTCCTTCACAGACTTTCTCTGGAAAAAAATGGCAGTTAAATTATATTATGGTCTCTGTACAGCTTGCCCCCAAATCCCTAAAAGCAACACTTTCAGCAGATCTGGTCTGTGCTTTCATTTTATTTTGCAGTGTCTCTGGATTATTTTACATTTCACAAGAAGAAAACCAATTTTCTGCAGTCCCCCTACTTGCAGGACACAACAAATAGTCAGATTTGGTCTTCTATGCAGTATTTCAAACCACAAATCTATGACATAGGATGACCTGACAACATGGGATGACAACAAATTAGCTTAAACTCTTTCTTGTTAACAAATGTTTCTTCCTCCTCACTGCTTATATTAGGAAGAGGTGGCTATATCTTCTCTAAAGCAATTCAGTTTTCTCCCTTACTCTGAGTTAACTGCTAATAAAATATTCTGAGAAAAATAATATCTTATCTCAGGAGTTTTAATCTTAAAACAGGAAAATTCTGTTATCAAATAGTAAAATTAATCTGATTTTCCCACTGCAAAAATACAGATAAAAGCAAAACACATTACCTGTGGAAATGCCAAAAAACAGCAAAAGGAGCTATTACACTATATGACATTGATTTGTTAATCTGCATTTATTTATTCTTCTGCTTCACAGAAGAGAATATTACAGAGAACTCTGTAAGTTGTTAAAACTTGGACATCCCTGCAAATTGATGTAGTACTGCACCTCGAATGAATTGTTTGGGGTGAAAGTGTTCTTATCTGACTCTGTTGCTGGAGATGCATCTGCCCTCAAGAGATGGGGCAGATAACTGTGTTTACAAAAGCGGGTTTCAAGAACATGCAATACAAAGACGCTCGCATATGGATGCAGACACACACTATCACAGTACCAGTAAGTCATTGTAACCAAGCTTTTAATGTCATTTATAAAAAAATAGAGTTATTTACATTTGCAAGTTATTTGATGGCATCCTCTTTTATTACAACGTTTAAATCTGTACGGAAATGACACACTAACTCATTTGAGAGTAAACTTCTCAATGATAAGCATAACAGTACAGGAAAAATATTTAAAACACTGTGAATTCTTGTTATTTTGCAGCATCATACAAACACATTCTTTAAAACACGTGCACACTGGCCTTACAATAAGCAGAATTCCCTTCCAGATTAAGGCACAGAAACTCTTGCCACATTTCTAGGGCAGTCCCACATGCTTACATGTGGCATTTCCAGACATAACCAAAGGAATTACTTTAATTCCAATGGGTTGTAGCAGAATGTGCCCACTTACACATTTTTAAGAAAACTCTGATCAAAGGGACCAAAAGAAAAAAGTATGACTAATTGCATAGTTGCAAGAAACCAGACCCATGAATACAAAAGCCATCAAAATATATTATAAATCTATCTGACTTTCAAAGCTACTTTAAAATACTGTTTTGCTTTACAAGACAAATAACACTATTTGGGGTTAGTTTGTAGAATTGTATTTTGGTCCATGCTGTTAATTCTATATCATTATATTCCTCTTCCATTAGTTTAAAAGCCTCAGAACAGCAGGTCCTCAGGCAGTGGTAAGAATGATGAAGCCAAGTCTTAGACTTCAGCTGCTGCAGTCAGTTCATAAACCTCTAATTTCAACCACCTCCATTCTTTACTGCTTTAAATAATCTGCCCTCAGAACATTAAGGGGAAAGAATGATGAGGGATGCAGATTTAACACTGTTAGAGATGGGAGTTTGCCCCATCTTCTAGTCCTGAGCTGATAAATCACAGCTCTTAAAAAATATCCAACCCATTAAAAACAAAAAACAAAAAAAACAAACAAACAAAAAAAAAAGATCAACAATAAGAAATCCTCTATTTAGTCTGACTATGCAGTAGTTCCACATAATCTGCTGGCAGTAGAAACTTCTTTGGTGTCAGAGTCAGGTCTTCCTGAAACCACAAACGGCCAAGTCTGTAAGCAGAAAAAAAGGTATTTCATATTAAAAGAAAGTTTATCCTCATATGAAACTGGAGCTTTATTACTGATAGATGTCTAACTCTGGTTCAGTTGCAAACACGTCATCATGTTTTAGTCCCTGTGGGAAGCACAGAGAGAGCTGAGTTCCTCTAACAAATATTTTCATTACGTTTTTCATTATAATTAAATGCTCCACAGAAGGTCTGCAATAGTCAGCGGAACTGTTCACATCCAAACTGCAATGTTTCTCTTGCTTTGAAACTCTTTGCGTCATTTAATAAATAAAAAGCATATAAACTATTTCAAAACAATCACTCTGCTGCATATAAGAAAACGTTTTACCCCTGTGACAAGCATCGGGCGTTTAATTTTGTACCGATGAACTCATGACGCTCTGCTTGTGCTGCAGGCCAGCCGAGTTACTCCTTTTTCGGACACTAAGCTTGCCTAGTGCCCGAGGAATGTAATCTTTAGGGTCTCCTATTCTGACTCCCCAGGACTGACACACCCGCCATCACCCAAAGCCAAGCTCGGCCCTGGAGTCGCCCACGGCGCGAGGGCCCCCGGGGATTTGCGGAGCAGCCAGGGCCGGCTCGCCGCTCCTTCCAGGGCGGTCACGGCCTGAGCGCTGCCACCCTGCCCGGGTGCTGCCCCGGGCGGTGCGCGGGGATTCCCCGCGGGTGCCCCTCGCCGCATCCCGCCCGTCCCCGCGCCGTACCAGGTTGACGGGATGGATGTAGCCGTTCTCGTAGCGGTCCTCCTGCAGGAGCTGCCGGAGGTGGGCGATGTAGCTGGACGCCAGGCGCAGCGTGTCCAGCTTGGAGAGCTTGGTGTCGGGCGGCACCCAGGGCAGGCTCGTCTTCAGCCGGGAGAACGCCTTGCTCAGCACCCGCATCCGCGCCCGCTCCCGCGCGTTGGCCGCGTTGCGCTGGGACTGCTTCCCCTCGGGCGGCGGCCCCCGCGGCCCCGACGCCGCCTTCTTGCCCCCGGGGCCGCCGCCCCGCGCCCGTTTCCTCTTGCAGCCGCTGCCCGCCGGCCCCGCCGCGCAGCTGCCCTCGCCGTCCTCTTCCTCCTCTTCTTCCTCCTCTTCCTCCTCCTCCGCCGCCGACGAGTTGTCCCCCGAAGGGTAGAGCTCGCCGCGGGGCTGGCGCTTGGCCGGCGGCGGTGGGTATTCCAGCTGCAGCGCCCGCAGGTCCATCTCGGGCAGCTCCTCCGCCTCGCTCGCGGAGCCCGTGGACATGGCCCCGGGCGGGCGGCGGGGAGGCGGGCAGCGCGGCGGGCGGGCGGGGGCGGACGGCCGAGCC